>NC_136685.1:24513403-25772324 GCF_903797595.1 Erithacus rubecula | reverse complement strand
TTTTTTTTTTTTTTTTTTTTTTGACTGGATTTTAACAGTTGAGGAGACTTCTTTATTAATAAAAATATTTGGCACAGTGAAACTATAAATGTAATATACAACTATAAATGTAATCTTGATTTTTTGAGAAATTTTTAAAATCACATTCGGGCTAAAAATATGTGTACTTAATACAAGGCTGGCTTGCTATATGAAAATTATTCTGCAAGGAATTTTATATCCCCTCTTTAATTTTAAATGCCATCACAATTCATATATGCAAATTTAAGAAGCTCATGAGAATGATGAGTACTTCTATAACAATCTGAAATGCATGCATTTACTAGTAGAATCTCTCTGTTGGTGTTTTCTACTATGTAAATTAAATTTGTTTGTGATAATATCACTTTATTCCTCTGATACTTATTTTTTAACTCACATTTTCTGGTGATTTTTCCCACTGACAAATTTAACAGAAACACTCATCTCCTTTCAGCCTACATTTTGCTACACCAGACAAACTAGAATTTCTGAATCCTCTGTTCTGTGACAGGCTTTCAATTTCCCAGGTCATTCTACCAACCTGTTTTACAGGCTTTGTTTTTTTTGTTATAGAACCATAGAACAACCCAGGTGGAAAGGGATCTCAGAAGATCACTTTTTCCAACCTTTGATTAGAATGGGAGCCCAGGTGAGAGTGTCTAGCACCCTGTCCAATTTTCTCTTGAAATCCTCCAGTGAACAGTGAGCTTAACATGTCTTTGGAAGGTTGTCCCAATGAAGGTTCTTACTGAAAGGCACTTCTTCTTTACATCTTCTTGAAAAAGCAATGCTTTTCTCTGATGAGATCCTTCCTTTTGTTTTGCCAATATGCATTTGAAATGCAAAATACTGTGACATTTGTTTGCCTAAAATCCAAACAGCTCTGGAGACTGAGCTGCTGTTTGACCTCAGGAAAGATTTTTAATAAAGAAGTGATCTTCTTTTGGAACAAAGACATAAAAAAATGTGATCTCAACAAGAACAGTTCACACATCATTACTTGAGGTGTAGACAGTTCAGTTTCCCAATGCACATTGTTTTTCAATGCATAAACTGTGTGCAAGAGTTTCACATATAATCTACTTCAATAACTGGCTTAACTTGACATTTTAAGATTTGAGACTTTAAAGATTGTAACATAAAATATTTTCCACTTTTATGCTTTCATCCTTTAAAAATGTCTAGGAGTCTTACCACTATATAAAATTATTACTTTGATGTAGAGTGTCTGAATTCAAACTCCTAGATGATCCTAGACCACATTTGTGTTGGTAAAATTTAGCAGAAGCTAACAGAGCCATACAAAAGTTAGACAGATGTTGTTTCATTCCTACAAACTCATGTATTATTAAAAACAAAATTTAACAGCAAAGATTTCTTGCCATTAGTGAATAGGGATTAGATCCAGTTGATTAAGCATCCAGGGATGTTATGTCCCACTTTTCTGATATATTCATAATGCAGATCCCTTTTTCTTTCATTACGGACTTTCTGCTAAGAATGAGAATGCAGAATCATAATTCTCAGGCATCTATAAATATTAGAAACTCATATTTATTCCATATTTCTATTGAAACAATTGATTTTTTTAGATTTGATCCAGAATTTCTAAAATTATTTATGACACACGGAAAGTATTTTTCTTTATATGATTTATTCCTTAATAATAGGTGACTGGAAAGAAGATAGTGTTAAGGCTTTGACATAAGAAATATGTTTATGAGCCAGATAACTGCATATATATTTTAACAGAATATCTACAACCCTATGAAATTTACTCTATTTTTAAAACAATTTCATATATGTAAAAGAGTCCTGCAAACAACGCCACTTTCACAAAATTACTTCCCAGTAAATCTTATTACTTTTCTTGACTGTTTATGTTTTATCTTACATTTATATTACATAAGGAAACTGGCTAGTGCCAGTGGAAATAAAGATCTTATCCTCAATGAAGAGGAAGCCCAAATAAAGAGCTATAAAACCTGAAAGCTGGAAATATTTACTGCAGTGTGTGTGAAAGTAATTATATCCTTAGTAAATAATTATATGTTTTTTCCAGTTTTGACCCCAGAAACTCTAGATTAACCAACAAAAATATCAATATATTTTTACAAAAAATATTCCCATAAAGATTCTCTCAACTGTTTGAAAGGATTTATATATGGGACACATTTGACTGCATGGAAATATTTATTCAGGACTAGATATTGCTCTGATATCCCTTATCATTGGCTAATGGAGAGAGGAGCTGAATGGATGAAGAAACAGAATTTTTTCCTGGTTCATAGAGCACTGTGTTGGCTCTGCCAAAGTCATCTTATGACATCAGAGGGCAGAACACAAAGATTTGGAGCACTTATACAGACATTTATTTACATATTTTCATCTGTATGGAACTGGTTAACTTGTATCATAAAAATGCAGAAATATTTATATTTTAATTGAATATTTTCTTCGATTTTATTGCCTAACAATGTTATTATTTCACAAGCAATTAAGTATGAATACATGGATTATAAGGCAGCTAAAAGCATTCCTCAACCCATCCTTGATTTAAAAATAATACAAATGAAGCTTATTTTCCCTCATGTACTTTCAGCCCATTAACTGAGTTACTTAATATTTGTGAAAGAAGTGTCTTTTGTTGGCATGTTGATCAGCAAGAAATAAACATAATCAAAGCATATTATATTATATTATATTATATTATATTATATTATATTATATTATATTATATTATATTATATTAGTAATTTTACTTCAGCAGAAACAATTTAAGATAAATACAAACTACATTTATATTGTTTTCTGTCGTCAGGATATATTAAAAATGTGATAAGAAGAAATAAAATTCTATCAATGTGTTTTCCTTTCAGCTTTTTCAGAGTAGATAATTCACACAGTATGCACTAAATTCTATTTAAGACAGATTCTAGTTATGCCTTTCATTTCTTCCCTTCCAATCCATAAGTTTACAAAACAGCAATGGAGTAAAATATGCAATGAAAATCTTTACAAATTAGCTTCTGCTACCTGCAGCTATATTTTCCCCTGTGATATTTCCCCTGGCCTGCTAGTCCTGCTAACACAAATTCTCAGAACGTCAGGTGCAATTTCTGGATATTTACATCTCTCCCAAGAAAGGGTAACCTGGTCATGGCTCAGATTTTGTCCTTGTTCACGTGGTAGGATCAAAATACATGGATTTTTTCTGATCCTGAAATGGCAGCAGTAGTTCCTAAAACATTTTAATGTTATCAGTAAGACCTATAGAAATGCAAAGTATTTATTTCAAAAGTGACCTAATATGCTTCCCAATAGCTCCTTTAAGAAGTTCTCTACAAGGTGTTGTTTTTCCAAAATAATTTATGAATAGACATAAATGCTAAAAAATAGAGAACAGCTTGAAAAAGTATTTTTTTCTATGTTTAAGAATGAAGTGCTGTTTTCTGTCCTTCTGTACTTGTTAATTTTCTAGCCTTTTTAAAAAAAAATAACTGAACAAATCTTATTTCATATAGTTAAGTTTCAAATCTGAGTTAGTTTCCAACTAGGTAGATATTTCTTAGTTAAAGGTGTTAGATACTAACATTTGCAAAAGAACATAACTTCTACAAATCAATTCTAACTTGTTAAAACTTAAAAAAAATCATGTGTAAGAGTTAAATTAAAGTAGGTTGTAAGCTATGCCTAACCACTTTTGTTTTGATAAAGGTCATAATGCTCTAAAGCACAGGAAAAAATAATCTGTCCTGCAGTGTTTTAATACAGTCACATGCAAAACAGCTTTTTCTTCTTCTTCTTTATATTTTCTTCTCTGAATTTTATATTTTAATTGTATAAAGTATGAGTTTATTTCATTGGCGTCAGTAATTTTCTAAATCCCCTCCTGTCAAAGTTTCTTTGACATTGAGCATCACCTAAACAAATTAAAATATATAGGTCTTGATTCACATTGTATGCCCTTTAGAATAATTCTCCATTATACTTCAGATTAAATCTTTCACCTTTGGTTGCTATTTATGAAAATCACAATTCATCTTGTCTTCAATTAGCACATGTAACTTAGGGGCAAGTGGGTAACTCTGCCCTGCTTCCTCACAATGAAAGTTAATTTAATTTTTTCTAAACAATTTCTGTCCCAGTGTTCCTCTGCTGTCAGGACCCCCTTGAACTCCCACTGCTGATGCTTTGGCACCTGTACAGTGTCTCAAAGTACCTGTAAGAAATGAAAAAAACTGAGCTACTCTTTCCTTATGCAAGTTTAAGCAGCCCTCATTTTTTTGTTCTAATGATGTGCCCTTTCCTTCCTTTAGAAACAAACCCCACAGTCTCCTGTGCCATAGCTGAGCTGTGCTGAGTTCACATGTCCTGACTTGTGCAGCACATCTTTGCTGTGCCTCATTGTGTTACTACTCTGCATTTTGTCACTCTCCACAGCAATAAAGACAACACAGAATATAATCTAGGTACTCTTCCTCATAGTGATGTGGCAAAATTTTAACAAAGGTATTGAGCAACCTGGTTTAGTGGAAGGTGTCCCTGGTCCTGGCAGAGGGCTTGGAACTAATTAATCTTTATGGTCAGTCCAACCTAAAACATTCTGTGATTACATAAAAAATATACTAGAATTACTCTAATACAAGAAAAACACTTGATAATCTCTACATTGTTTTAATACAGCTATGAATGTCTTCTTGCATTCTAGAAGCATTTCCTAATTGATTCATTGCTTTATTTCATCAATAAAGATACCTATGTAATAGTGAATAAGAAATTAATAAAAATTATTTTTTTGTAAATAAAATATAGAAAATCTGACTTAAATTTTCGTTTTCCAGCTAAATATGGATTATAAGACCTCTGGGTTTTACATAAAGAACACCATTAGAAATACAAGTTTCATGATAATAGTATACATAATGACAAAATGAAAACTTATCTTAATTCATTTTCAGGTTTTTCAGGCCAGTACTGTGAAACAGAAATGAATGAGTGTGATTCAGCTCCCTGCTTGAATGGTGCTGTTTGTCAGAATGATGTCAACAGCTATGATTGCTTTTGCCCTGAAGGTAACTTGTTTAAAATAATTTATTTTTATTATCTTTGACAATTTTCAAAACTGCCTGCAGTTTGCAAAACATCTTCTTGACAGGCTTCAAAGCCATTGCTAAAACTTCTTTTCTATGGAAGTTGATTCCTTTCCAAAGTCATGTTGGCATCTTTGCCCAAAACATGTCCACCAAAACAATCACGATCATTAAGATTGAAGGCAAATTAAGAATGGAGAAAGATAAACTTGTAAATGCTACATTTTCTCAGACAGAACATAATGATTTTAGCAAAGTTTGAAGCAGTGGAGAAAACAATAATGGGGAGTACATTAATTCCATGGAAAATGCCATCAATAATTAACAAAAATATTTTTACCTTCCTTGATAATATGCAGATTTCTGACCGATCATAGCAAGCTACAACGATCATAATGACTTTATTAGGCCATCACTAAAAAAATCTATTAGAACTTTCACAGACAAAAATAATATGATTTTCAGCACCTGTTGTCTGTTTCTTTTAAAATGCACACTGCTTGTTGTTATCAGAACTGTATGGAAAAAATTAGTGATTTCAGTAAAAAATGAGTCAAAGAAATGCCAAAATGTTTTAAAACATTTAAAATTAAAGTTTCTTTCTGAAATACTTTCACAAATGGGTTTATTATGAATATTTTAAAATGGATTTTTGGTTAAAAATAAAGCTAAGGTAATAATTTATAAACTGGTATGTTATATGTTTTAATCATTTTTTATTTTAATCATCAAATTATACTGTTTTCTAAACATGGACTCATGGTAGCTGATTTCAGAGCTGACAATATTTCATGCATGTATGCATTAATGCAGACATTCCAGTAGTGATCAGAAACTGATAATATGAAATGAAATTTCCACACATAATTCTCCTAAGTACAGCCTTTGTCATCAGTTAGTTTAAATTAGAAGTCAAAACAGATATTGGAAGATAGCTGGAAATTAACCTTGGAAAAGATAATTTTGTTGTTTAAGCCTGCTTGACCAGCTTATACAAAAAAAAAAAAAAAACCAAAAAAAACATGGCATCCACATTGCTGATTTTGTGGGTTACTTGTTACCTGTGAGACATGGGTCTGATTAAACTTAAAATGCAAATAAGAACCGTTATTTTATACATTATTAATGAATTAAGGGTAATTCTAGAGTTTTATGACTTAGGGATCAGTAGAAATTGGTTCCCTGGTCAGTTTGAGAAATTACAGGAATATAGTTTGCACTGAGGGTACCAATAGCTTTGCATTAGTCATGGTCTTCCTGCAGCCATGGCCTGTGACAGCACTAATGACACTCATTTGGTAGCATGACCATGAATTAGAATGCACTTACAAGAGCATGAAATGTCAGATATTGGAGAGGAGATTTTACAGCAATTTCAACTGCAAAAAACCACTGTTGGGCCTCTGCGTTTGATAGAAGTTGTTGTGGGGTTGTTTAGTCTGGAGAAAAGGAGGCTCAGGGGAACCTCACTGCTCTCCACAGCTGAAAGGAGGTTTTATTGAAGTGGGCGTCTGTCTCTTCTGCCATGTCTCTGCTGAAAAAATGGCCCTAAATTTTGTCAAGGGAGGCTCAGATTAGATGTTAAGAGCTAAGAAAAAAAATCACTGAAAGAGTGGTTATAATCTGGAATAATTGCCCAGGGAGGCAGTGAAGTCACCATCTCTGGAAGTGTTTCAGAGCTGTGTGACTTTTGGAGATGGTTCAGGGGTGATTGTGGTGATGCTGGATTGTCAGTGGGATTGGATGATCTGGAAAGTCTTTGCAACCTTGATAATTCTGGGGTTCTGTAAAACAAATAAAGGAAAAGTAGAAAATCAGCTATTTGAGAACTGATTTTAAAAGAGATTTTAAGAGTTGATTTTTATTTTGACAGCAGATGTCCAAATCCCGTCTTCACTTCATCTATAACGTTGTCAAAATGGCAGCAGATGCATATATTCTTAAGTCTCTGCTCAACCAAAAGTTGAACTAGATTAATGAACATACTGAATCCTAAAAATGTGCTTTCATTTATTGGCTCCTTTTAAAGTACATTTGACAGAAAAAAATTGCACTTTCCTATTAATGACAGAGCAGAAAAAAACTTTTCGAACAATCTCTCCATAAGGATTCAAGATCATTTTTTACAAGAGTAAATTGAAAACAAGGCACCTAAAGACATTGCTTTAGAAAAATAAAGTACAGATACAGCTGAATAATGCATAGCTCTTTGGTTTTATTTCCAAGGATTTGAAGGCCTGAACTGTGAAATCAACTTTGATGAGTGCACTTATGGCTTTTGTAAAAGCAATTCAACTTGTTTAGACCTGGTTGCAGACTACAGCTGTGCTTGTCCTCCAGGATTCACTGGTAAGATTTCTCTTAAATTGGAAAAGACATGAAATAGTTAAACTATTTATTTTCTTTTGTGAAATTAATTGCACTTTGTTCAGTGGTTTAGCATTATTAAAAATAAAATCAACTCCGGGTTCTGTGTGATTGCTAGTCTGTTTTAATTTCCCTACTAATATGATTAAAAAATGAAAGAATTTTGTGTATGGAAAGCAAAACTGTATTTTGCATGGATGAAAAAATTTCTCAAAAACACTTAGTCCCTGAAACATAGGTGAGCAGATAGCTGGTGCTAATTTTTTTTCAGAAGATTTATCACAGCTATAGTTGATTGAGATGGTAACAAGAACACAATTTTAGTAAAATGGCACTTTGTTCTCTTTAAGAGAGGTGCCATCAGACCCTTATGATAAATTCTTGTAAGTTGCACAATTATTTGTATGTCTAACAGGTTTAAGAAAATAGCTTTTGCATCAGGAAGAGTCCTCAAGGCTCTATTTTTTGCCAGAAGCAGCTAAAGGGATCATAGGGAAATCAATAAAACTGTCTCCAAAATATGCCATCCAAAGAACAATGTCAGGCACTGAACACTGACTTTCAGCTGCTGATTTCAGGGAGGCAAATGGAGCAGCTTTAGTCATGAGTGGTAACAGGAACACAAGCAGTGGCAGTCTATGAAATCATACACTGTTAGTGGATCTTGTAATAAAAAGCCAAACATATTTTTCCAGAGAGCTCAAACTGTGGGGGGACAGTGGAGATTAAAGGAAAAAAAAAAAAGGAAGAGATCTGTTATGGAGAAATGAGAAGTCAAAAAAGCAGTAGAACAGTGAAGGATGAGGAGGCAAAATTAAGTTAGCTCCAATTAGAGCATTTCAGGTTGGTAGTAACACCAGTGACATTCAGTTTAGAAATTCTTCATTCATATTTTGTCAATGGTTGAAAGTAGGAAGATGGGACATAAGGAATCTAAGACAATATACAGAGATTTAGAATCTGTGAAAGTAATGATAGTTGCAATTGCAACCAACATCTGTGAGTTTTCTTGCTTCATGCAAAAATATTCTTATGTTATTCAGCATAAAAAAGCTGAGATGTGATATATTTCCTGTAAGATCTTATTCTTTTTGCTTTGGTAACTGGTTTTGCTGTCATGAGCTTGCATAGTATGTCTATTTTGCATCAATTTTGAAAATAACAGAGATGATTACAAAGTATTTGTTACTATAGATAGAAGTTTAATGCAACCATTTTAAAAGAAGAAGCTTTTAAAACTTTCTCCTGTACTGCTAGAATCAAAATGAAAAATGTCTAACTTTTTGGCAATAGGCTGTTAACAGTTTGAATGGGGTAATGCAGTGAAAGCTGTTCATTTGCAAAAACAGCATCATGTATTGGGATGTGATGGAGTCCACATTGTAGAACCAGAGCTACAAATCAATGTGTGTCACTAAGGAAGCCTTGTGCAGAGTGTGTGTTCCTTAGGAGGAACTCTTTATCCCAAATTCATACTGATATAAACAGTTTGCCGTACCATCCTTGCTCATTCCAAGAAAAGTACGATTCAGGACCTGTGAACAGTAAAAAAGTTACTAGTGATTTATAAGTAGATTTTTATGGATACCTTGAGGCCTATATTGAGGTCATAGAAGTTCACATAACTGCATAATGGGGTCATATGAAAAAAACTCAGTTTTCTCCTGCGTTTCCTATGTGAGAGACTTTCCATCACTAATACACTGTTTATCTCACTTTATATTGGCTTTTTTTCGTGAGACAGGACAGCTCCCACAAAAACAAATAAGCCAGCCTACTGACTGGAATTAGAAGTAGGGATGACAATCCTCCTGATCACACTGAATAGTATCATCTGTGTTCATGCTTTTTGTACAATTAATTCACAGTCAGTCATTGTGGATGTCATTAGGTCTGCTCTTTCCAAGCCTTCCAACAACTGCTTCAGCCTCTCTAGAAAGAGTCTATGGTGCAAAATACTGGATATTTGGCTTCTATCTTCTACAAAAGGCCAACAGTGGCAAAAGAGTGTTCCATGTTCTTCTGAGTTTTAAGATTTATATAAATGGCATTCAAAGATATTGCTATAGTAACAGTGATACACTCAAAAGCTATTTAAGGGTTAAAAGAAACATAAGTGTGTATATATATAAAATTCTTATCCACTCAATTTTTAAGCAATGTAGAGATTCCACCATTAATGTAGAAAAGCACAATAAACAAAGCAGTTAGCTGATAACAATTAGCTCTGATGATGGCACATGTTACAAAGTCCATCAACAGATCTGCTAACATGCTGTCAATCACACCTTGCAGCTTTCTGATGAGACTTGATCAAGAAAGTAGCATTTGAAAATGTCCACTAAATGTATAAGACTGATTTTTGCCTTTTATTTTCTTTTCTACACACTTTTGTTTTCCTATCATATTAAAAGCAATTTCAAAAAAAGTTTATCTTTATCATCTTAGCTGGTCAGGTACAAAATTGTCTTAGGCCTGGTTGTTTGCTTCCTTTCCTGTTTACTGTCTGTGCATGAGAACATCAATTCTGATAGGGATTACATGATTTGTGGACTAAAGCCCTGATGGAAGGGCAGCATTGGACAGGAGAGACACCTTGAATGGCCTAGGATGAATCCCCCTTGAACCAGGCTGTGGGGCTCCACAGGTGATGGATCTTTGTCCTTCCCTGAGAACAGGAAAAGAGGCAGTGCCTGAGTGCAATGGGAGCAGGGCTGGATGGTGGAAGCAACTCTCTCCTGCTGAGGAAAGCCAGCAGGACAGGCACACCCAAAACATCTGGGTGGGTCTTGAGGGAACCCTCTTCCAGCTTCTCCTGCCAGCTGAATTGTTTGTTGCTGAAGGGGTGAGCACCAGAATTATGGCAGCCTTTGGAACTTGCTGCATAGAATTTCCTTAACTCTGTCCAAGACAGGCAAATCCTGAGAAAGACCAGGCAAATACTTTCTCTGCAATCAAAGGTTGCTCTCAAATGCCCTCCTGTGGTAATCTACACACACAGGATTACAGTAATTATCCTGTAGTAAAGAGCTACTGGACAAATGAACATATGGCAGAACTGCTACCTCCTTCCCTCAAGGTATTTTATTTGATTTTGCCAATTAGAGGAGTTTTGAGAACATCTGGAAGTTGAGATAGGTAAAAGCAGTCCAAGTCTGTTAAACTGGCCAGCTTCAAAAATTAGAAAAAGTCTTGCTTAACACATCCAAACCTGAAAAGAAGTGAAGCAGGGAATTTTAATATTGAACATCTTTAGTCCATTAGCTAATAAGAAACCTCGAATTAAAACATCAATGGGAGGGTGTTGAATTCATGGATACAGAAGGAGGAGGCAGTTTTATGAGGTAGGATTACTGACCATTGTAATTATTTGAGTGGATTTTCTCTGGTAATATAAGTAGTTTGAACTAAAGAACTCTGTCATTCAGTGGTTTTGGATGAGAAAGCCTGGGTTTTTAATCTTAAATGAATGATGGGATTATATTTTTTCAATCACAAACCCTTTTCCTATATTAAATGTTGGAAGAGATGAATTAAATTATTTATTTATTTAATTATTAATTTAAAGGATTTCAAAGCTTTTCATGTATATGGATGAATCCTATGCTACCAATGTGACACCAGTGAATACTGGGTAGAAAAAAACATTATTTCAATTTTTACTGCATCACCTAGCACTAAATTTTGTAGTTATAGTTTATATGCATGAGATTCCTAATCTGTCTTCCTCACTTATATCATGGTCCAGATGAATTCTCTATGTGTAAAATAATCCCTCATCTAAGTTTTGCCCATGTCCCATTAATGTTTATCATTATAATGAGACAATATGAATTAATATTCAGAATCTGTTATCAGTCACATATTCACTTAAGTTTACACAAGAGACTAAGTAAATATGTGAGCTATTTAATATGCTTTCTAAAGATCAAATCTACATAGTTTCCTCTGTCTCATACTATTGGGCTTTTTGAATTCTGTGGATATTGTGGCTAAGCAAGTTGGTACTGCAATGCTGAACATTTGAAAACCAAAATTATACAAGGATGTGCAAAGCCTTGCAGCTCAGCTCAAGCCATCACAAGACATAGGATAATATCTTTCTCTGGGCTTTTGAAAATCTTTTCTGTGCATTCTTTTCCTGTGGTATTCTAAGCTTTGTTTTCAGTAAACCTGCAAAAGCTGTTCTATTTTAGGCACATTTTGCCTGACATAGATGCTTCTAGTTACTATCAGGACAACTGCACAGGAAAAAAATTTTTGAGTCACTACATCCTCTTTGCCTCATTAATCATAAAAAGCTCTGTCCCAAACTATTAAAAGGTGAAAAACTGGCCTGAGAGATCGACCTTTACCCAAAAAGGCTGCTGATCCCACAAACACTGTAAATGGCAGGCTGCTGAGAGCAGGCTTCCCACAGTGGGGTGTGCAAACTTAACATACTGGAAAATAAACAACATTTAGGTATGCATGGAAATGTATTCACTATGTATTTATGAGTTATTAGAGAATATTTATTGTACCTGCTTTCCCTGGAAAGAATTCAGGTTAGAACACCTGAATGGGAAAAAATTCAGTAGAGTGCATAAAAATCTGTTTGAGTTTCATCATGCTGCAAATTACTTTACATAAGGTTTAAGATAAAATAATACATAAAATTAATGAATTGAATGAAAGAAAAGAAAATCAGTTGCCTTTTTTTACCAGTAATTTTAAATATAAACAAAGTTGCTCAGTTTTTATGTGAGAAATCAAATAGCACCTTTCTCCAATAGTATTCCACCTGCAAATACTTATCAGGATTGGTTTAAATTAGAGGGAGAATAATAATAGTTGGAAACACCTGACAAAAGATAAGTTAATTCTTCAATCAAAACTTTAATTAGCTTGTGTGGAATTAACTTTATCTTTGCTCTTCTGAAGGTGCTAGGAGATTTTTTTTTTTTTGTATTCCAGTTTATCCCTATTATTTCAGTTATAATGGTAGGTTTATTAGTAGTGATTCCAACTGTCATGCATAATATAATGTATGTAGAACATCCCTTAAATTTTTTTTGGGCATGACTATGTACTTAATTACTTTTAGATAAATTGGAAAATAATCATTTTATATGAATAGGCTTGATTTTCAATTTGAAAAATGTTGTCAGTTGCCAGTTGCCAGGAGGTTCTTATCAAATAAAAAAGGAAAAAACAATCATGTCAAGAAAAGCTCATACAGAGATAAAAACACAGAAAGAAGACAATGGAATATGTGGCTGAAATTTTTAGTCTTCCTGAGATACTGTGGAAAATAAACCTCGTTTTTCCTTAACTTCATATTTTTTCTACTTTAATGTCATTGATGACACCATAAAATGAACAGTAATATGCCAGAAGAGTGAGCACCACTTTTACTTTTTACCTGTGAGTACACCTGAAAAATAACATATGGTTGTTAAGACAATTTCAATCAAAATTTTTGCTATAATTGTCTCAAGAAACCTGTTAGGACTTAATTTTCTGTAATGACCTGTGCAATCAGTGAATAAACTCGAACACAAAAAAAAAAAATCAACCTACAAGCAACTTCCCCAGTGCACATATTTCATCCCTTAAAGACATTTTGCTAATGAATTTGAGAAATAGAAGTGGCATCTTAGATAAGAATGGTTATATTCAGAGTGTGCTCAGGGTTTTTTTTTTTTTTTTTTTTTTTTTTCTAATATATTATTCCTCTTCTGAAAAAGAAATCCACTGAATCACTGATGTTGGAAAAAGTCTGTTGTTCAACATTGCCTCTGCAATACCAACTAGCATAATACTGGAGTTTTTGATTCTAAAATATATTTATCAGTATATACTGGGTTGCCTTTTTTAGACAATGAAACAATTGTCTTGTAACATCCTTTGCTTTGATAGAGCCATGCTGTAGAAGGGATGACACTATCAGTTTTGATATGACCACACTAAATAGGAGTCAAACACAGTGCCACCTTCAGTAACTTGCTGACTTTATTTTGTTTACTCTTTGGCTTTTGTCTTTGTCACGATATTTTTTTTCTTTATTTTCTGTGGATTCCCCATCCCCAGCAGCATTCAGGACCAGGTTGGAGCATGGTGCAAGTTGTTCTCATGGAAAGTGCTCCTGCTCATCACAGGGGGTTGGCACTAAATGATCTGTAAGGTCATTTTTAAACCGTCCCATGTTTCTATGGATCAAACCCCAACCTGGCCACTAGACAAGTCCTGAGCCCTTGCTCTGAGCTTGAGCCTGAGCAGTGGCTAACAATGGCAGTGCCATGTCTATGGGCACCAGGGCTGCAGTGATAGTGGGAACACTGCACCACAGCTTCACTCTCATCACTTAAACACTGAGTTCACTGGACACTACTGAATGTGTTGAGGCAGGAGGGGAAATGTGTTAATTGCAGAATGATGTTTTTTAAAACTGCTGACACAACTTTCATAAAAATATATATATTTTTTCCCTTGGCACATTGGTGGCCAGGCAAGTAATGGAATAGCATTGGCTATTTGGACTGGTAACAACAGAGCAATACCTTGCACGTAGTTATCCTAGTAACCTCCAAAACCTCCAAGAAGAGGATATACACATTTCACATGATGACAGTGATGCTACAGAGCCCAGATGCCTCAGGGTGGGCTATACTGTCAGCTGTCTCACTAAATTTTTTGATATTTTCCCAGGAAAGACACAGAGAGGGCTGCAGGATGAGTGTATTTATTCTTCAAGTCTTCTAGCAATCCATAGATTGCTGATTGTATGCTCTAAATTAGGTCTGTGTACCAGAAGGAAGTTAATGTTGGCCATTAACCACCTTGTACTGAACCTAATTACTCTAGTTTTGATTAAAGCACACAATAAATTCAAAAGCATTCAATCCTGATTTGAACGTATGAAAAGAAGCCAGAATTTCACTGGCATTTTTTCCTAGTAGTAATCACCATCAGATTTAAAAGTTTATATTAAATATTTTATTTAAATTTTTGTCTTCAACTTTGAGCTGTTACATCTCATTACCTTTTCAACACAAAATGAAAAAGCTCTTGCTACTCAAGTATTTTCTCTTTGTAAAGATACTTTCACACTGTAATCAAGTCACTTTTTGGTTTTGTTCCTTCTAAATGAAACAGATGGAGCTCTTTAAGCCTCTGCCGACAGCATGCTTTCTTCAGTTGTTGAATAAATTGTGTAGCTTTTCTTGCATCCTTCCCACTTATTTTTAAATATGGAACATTCTAATCAATGTTTTATGAAGAGGTATTTCACACATCACTGTTCAGTTTTTTTTCATTTAAATACATCTGAGTTTTTTTCTTTCTCACAGCACTGCAATAGTGCTCATACGCTGAGATCTTCAGGAGCTCCTTTCAAATTGCTTTTGTTTCCCCACATACAGCTCAGCTACAGTTCAGTAGCTATAATCTGCATGTTTTTTTCTCTGCTTGTATCTGAAAACTACAAGTGACCAGATGTGACCTGCAGTACATTGAAAAATGCACAGTTTAGCTGAACAAAAGTTATCACAAGATTTCACTTGGTGCATAGGCTTGGTTCCTGTGGAAAGGAAATACAGGAAAGGAAATGAGAGTGGAAATGAGGTATCTGTTTAAAAGTCAGTGTTGAAATAATAGAGTGAGGACTTTTCACATTTGCCTACACAAAAAGAGACTCAGGAAGTATAAAATTCCTCATTTGCCTCATCATGGTTTTCTCATGAGAAAAATTTGAGGACTGAATTCAGATTGAATGTGCCAAAAGCTGTGCTGCTTTCCTTGGAGGGGTAGGCCTTAGTATCTGTCCCTCTGTAATTTCAACCATGGATATTTGTGGTGTGCAGGAAGAATGTGCTCATCTCTTTCTGCTAGTGTTACACTTTTATCCTGCTCCTCTTGTCTTCTGCAAGCCTGGGCTCACCTTTTTCTTATACCACTAATGTAGAAATTTGTTTTGATGAAGAAATAGAGACACAGATTTGGATAGAAGCACTAGATTCCAAAATCAGATCACAGTTATAACACACCAAGTAACTTAAGACCTTTACCATAAGGGAAAGCAAGTTTCCAGACAATCCAGCTCATTACACACATAAGTCTTTGGACCTCGTTCAGTGTTATAAACAGAATTTATGCCCTGCAAATTATTAGAAAAAAACACTACCTATAATCTATTTTATTCTTATCCTAGTAAAAGACATATATTATACTATGTTGCTTTCTCACCTATGTATTTTCTTAAAGAAGTCCAACAATTATTTTCTTGGGGGAATTATTCCAGTGTGATGTTATACTAACCATTGCAAGGATTTCCTTATTATCTAATATTTCACTGCAGTTTAAATTCATTACTTCTCACCCTGTCTACTACAAACACAGCAAACTGACAACCTTTGCAAAAGTACTTTTTTATTTTATGATTGCCATCACATTCATATTCAAATTTTCATTATTTGTACTTTACAGGCCCATTTATTTTGTTCATCCAAAAGGTCATGCCTCTGAGCTGTTTGCCATTCCTTACATGCTCACATGGACTCTCATTTGGCCCACAGTTTTCTTGGATGCACTTAACTGCACAATGCAAAGCACTTCAAAAGCAGCTTTACTCCAGTAAGATGAGAATGGAAAGATAATTTTATCCTTCTAGCTAGATGTGTTTTATTCTATGTATACCAGCAAACTATTTGTTTTAAAACAAAATTCTGGTGTTTGTTCCTACTTGTGATTTTCTGTATCATCTCTTCTGATTGGATTACATTTTTTTATATCAAATTCTATCTTCAATTGGTTTAAATTAAAGAAGACTTCTAATCCTGCTCTTCAATGTATCTTTGTCTTGCCATCAGTAAGCTTACTGTCCACCACCTAGATTGCTGAAAAAAAAATTTGTGGAATTGAATGGGCAGTAAATTTCTTTCAAAACCTGTGCAATTCATTTATCCAGTCTGGCAGAAAAAACACTGAAAACTAATGGATGAATAGGGCTTTCCATAAACTTTTACTCATCTGATAATATTCTCTCGCAGTTTCTATGTAGACCAATTACTGAGATTTCACAAAAAAAAAAAAAAATGGCAGAAACATTAGTGAACAGGAGGATGAAATATGATACTGGGTATTGTTATCCACAAAGTATGTAAATTTAGTGTAGAAGGGAATCAATTTGCTTATATAGGACCCATTTTTCTTTTTTTTTTTTTTTTTTTTTTCTGTTTATAGGTTCTTGCAAGCAAACACTTTAAAACTTTTCCCAATATTTCTTCCAGGAATTGAAGTTTCACAAATGGATTTATATTTTCATGTCTTTTATTCTTTTTCAAAAGGCTGATTTTACTGAATCTTCAGATACTTTACCTATTTTTCATATGTTCACAAAGGAAACTATTGAGTTTTTCTTCACTAATACCAATGGTATAGCCCATCAGACCAGTCAATCTATTTAACTCATTTGACAATTCTTCTGCTTTTCTTCTGTATTCAACACTGAAGTTTTCCCTTTAATCATAAGTATTAATTATGATAGTGACCTGCTTTACAGATGGTCTTTTTACTGATGATTGATGCAGAAGAAGCACTGAAAAATTTTGCATGATTGCTATTATCAGCAGCCATCCTTCTTCACTGGATGGCAAACCACAGCTTTCCCTCATCTTTGATATGAAGCATGTACAGCACAATTTCTTGTTACCCTGACCATCCTGTAAAGGCTACATGCTTTTACTGGTCTGATTTCATGCCTGCATATTTATGGTGTACTTTTTAGTTTATCCTGAACAACTTGATTTGCTTTTCTGTCAATTGGGCTTTTTTGATGCTTTGAAAATCAGGAAGTGCCATGTTGGTCTCCTAATATCCAGTGTCTTTTTTGCACAAAAAGGAAGTTTATCCTTGTGTACTTATAGAAAGCAGCTGCTTTCTAAATTACCTTTTTAAGGTAAAATGTTCACTCTTTATCATGTTTCAAATCAGAAATTTTCTACATTCTTTTCAGTTCTTCTGAATTCCTTTGTTGTTATGTTGTTCACCCTCCTCTGCCTTTCCATGGATTTTGACTGCTCTCAGCCAGGTTTTTTTCTTTTCTTTCTTTATAGTCAGAGAGTACTTTTCTCTTTAACTTTGAATCAAGTAACTTGTAGTTACCTTTTCCACTATATCATGAAAAATTACCAATAGTCCATTCAGATATCTTTGAATTGTTGAATGACGATTCTTTTAAAAAAAAATAAATTTATAATTGTTTTATAATTAAATGCCCTATGGGTCCAAGTCCTGCATTGTTAAGGATTCTGTTGGTTCTTTTAGCTGTTTACAAACAACAGCAAAACAAAGCAGCAACAGAAAAACTCACAAGCTATGAAAATTTAAGGTTCCTTTAAACTGATTCTACTGGATTTGTGATCTGCATTTAATCATTAAATCCAGTATATTGTATGTGACTGTGCAGCATTTTCCACAAAATGTCAGCCTTACCTGGTTTCTATCATTATCCTTGTCTCTGAGCTTCTGCTTCCATCCCTTTAAACCTTTCTCTAAATGTTGGGTTTTTCCTTCCTTTGTATTCTCCTTACTTTCTCTCCTGCCCATTTAATTTGAATTTTATGTACATTCTATTTTCACATGTTAGCTGAAAGTACATCATAGTACATATGATTAAGGAAAACAAAAAAGACAAAAATGCAAGGTGACACCCTCTGCCTTCCACGCATTTATTGTTGTAATAAATCTATAATTGTCCAAGCTCTGTTTATGCAAGAGGGACCCCAGAAACCCCAAACCCCACATGATCCTTTAATTCAGCTCCTTAGACTGAGGTCCCTGGGATGCATTACCTATCTGGTATATCTGATTTGAGTGTTGCAAGGAACCTTCCATAACTTCTACAGAGAACACCAACAAAATCCTGTTTGTTCACATCAGTGATAGTCACACTTTTCCTTCTCTGTCGTTGGCTTAACTTCTGGTATTCGTGTGAGCTCCTAGACCAGATATTTGTCCCACCTATTTTTGATCAATTTTTGTTCAGAAAGATCTCAGTATTATTTATGATAGCCTAGGTAGGGATTGCCCTAAATTAATGTAGTGCACAATAGAGAAACAGGAGACTGGATTTTATTTGGTATGTCAAATAAGTTAATTATTTTCATAAGCCACCCATTCGATGGTCTTCTAAATTTTCCACCTATATATCTTCTGTATATTTGCCTATATTTTTGTTAATTCAGATTTGAATAAGTTGGAATTACAGCTCAATTAAATCTCTTTAAAAGCAGAAAAATTAATAAACAGCTGAGTGAACTTGTGGGTTTCTGCTTGGATCAGAGAAATGGCTTCATTCTTCTGGAAATATGAGTGCAATCTTGAGAAATATTTTTTTACTTGCTATTGTTACCAAGGTTGTTATTGAATCTCTAAAACATTTTTTTTTCAAAGTAGCATAAAGCTCTAGTAATTATGGTATTGAGTTGTGATGCTAGAATATACAAAGGACATTTGTGCAAATACTACTCATATTTATTCTTTAGAATATTTTATTTGTTAACTATCAGCTAAGATCTATGAATATCTCTGGTTTTAAAACTGTCAAGCAGAAATAAAATAGTGTTTCCAACCTGGAAAAGTTAAATTATGCAGTTGTCACTTGCACTGTGAAGCAGCTTTTCTACTTTCCCAGCATGATTTATAGTTTTAATGTTTAATTTTCTTTTCTGTCAGACAAAAACTGTTCCACGGATATTGATGAATGTTCTTCCAAGCCCTGTAAAAATGGAGGCCATTGCCATGATTTGATTGGTGGATTTTACTGTAGCTGTTTGCCAGGTAAGAAGTCACATGATGTTTAATTGACAGATGTTCTGTGGTATTTCAAAAAGAAACAGTTTTATCATATCCATACAACCTTTTTTTTTTTTTTTTCTTGAAAAGAGAGAAGGATGAACAGGCATTCTCTAAGCATATGCTACAATTGTTATGCAGGTGGTGTCAGCAGAATTTGTTTACAGAATATAACTTGCATTCTGGAAGTCCTGCCTTCCAAACTGATGAATAGAGAGCCTTAAAAATCAATCAGCTCTGCCAATAGCATGATTTTGATTCCATCTTTTCTACTAGCAAAAGTTATTTTTAAAATTAGTGAAAGAAAATGTGGACAAGCTATACAATAGTTGTCATGGGGGTTGCTGTGGTGGGTTGACCCTGGCTGGGAGCTGGGTGCAGTCAGTTAATCACATCATTTACGTTGCTCCTTCTTCCTCAGGGGGAGGATTCCTCATGCTCTTCCCTTGCTCCAGTGTGTACTGCCTCCCAAGGGAGAGTATTCCAAGAACTTCTCTAATACTGGCTCCTTCCCATGGTCTGCAGTTCTTTACAAACTGCTCCAGCACGGTTCCTTTTCAGGGAGTGCAGTCCTTCAGGAACTGCCTGCTCCAGTGTGGGTCCCCACAGGGTCACAGCTCCTGACACAAAACCTGCTCCAGTGTGGACTTCTCTCTCCATGGGGCACAGGTGTTGCCAGGTGTTCTAGTTCAGGCTTCCCACAGGAAGGGTCACAGCCTCCCAAGGACAGCCACCTGTTTTGTCACGAGGTTGTCCATGGGCTCCATCCCCATGTCCCTCCCAGGGCTGCAGGGGCTCGGCTGCCTCTCCATGGGCTGCCCCACAGCCTAAGGGGAATCTCGCTCTGGTGTCTGCAGCACCTCCTCCCTCTCCTTCTGTGCTGATTTAGGTGTCTACAGAGCTGTTTCCCTTGCTATCTTCACACTTTTTTTCTGGCTGCAGTTGCCCAATTAGTTTATTTTTTTTCCCCCTCAACTATGTTATCCCAGAGGTGCTACCACTGTCACTGATGGGCTCAGCCTTGGCCAGCAGTGGGTCATCCTGGAGCTGGCTGGCACTGGCTCCATCAAACCAGGGGGAAGTTTCTGGCAGCTTCTCAGAGAAGCCACCCCTGTATCTGCTCCCCACTGAAACACTGCCTTGCAAACCCAGTTGCAGTGATGAGAGACGCCAGCAATATCTGAATTTGGCAAGAGCAGATCAACTTTTATGTCTTTGTGTGACATACATAATTTTATTCACAGAATCACAGAATCAATTAGCATGGAAAAGTCCTCTAAGATGATAGAGTCCAACAAATAAACAGTATCTTACTAAGATATGAACCTATATGCTTCAGTGTGGCTTTTCAGTGTGGATTGGTGCTACAGGCAAGCATTTACACATTGAAATGTATTATCTTTTAATATAACCAGATAATTCAATATGTGACATTGCACAATATGAACTTTTTTTTTTTTAAATCCCCTGCTTTGACCCTGGGTCAAATGGGGGTCAACCAACCAGAAAGTAGTGAGCAAAACATGAAGCAAGAGTGTTTTTTCACTTGCAGTTTTTTAATACTCTTAAATAAGTTACATTGCATTAAACTTTGTTCTACAATGTCACATTAACAATGTAAGGATAAAATTATCAGGCTTGTATTTAGACAGAAATATTTGCTTAAAGTGGATCGGCAAAATAAGTGGTTTAAAACTTTTATGGCCCTATAAGAGCTATATATGTTTTAAAATGTATGCAAGTTAATGTACAAATAGCTTGGAAGTTATTGATGTGTGGAATACAGAAATTCACAGCCAGCACTGCCATTTAGGATAAAGGCATGAACCTAATTTGAATATATGTATAAATATTTATGGATATTACTACCAATAGAAGTATGTGTATGTGTGTCTTATACATGTGCATACATATACATACTCATACTATTTTTTAAGACATGAGTGTTACAATAAGCTTTCAAGATTCTGACTATTGAAGGTTTATTATTGTTGTTGTTATTATTATTGTTATTACTAATAATTATTTTGGCTAATTTTTAAGGTTAAATTCCTGTATGTTGCTGTAATAAGTTAGTTTTACTTTTTCAGCCGCAAAACCCATGACTTTATTTCATCATTCTTCCCACTGTTGATAAACCAAATGTCACATCTCATTTTGTCAGTGTAGTTTGGTCTGTGAAATCACAAACACAACAATAAGTATGAAAACATCTTCCTGTTATACTTAAAAAGTGAGATCATATGCATGAAATGAGTACTGAAATGCTGTAAGAAGTACACATATGAAATCTTAGACTATAAACATTTTCTATTACCATTTTGAACACTTGTTAGTCTTTATGAAGAATTCACCCATCTGCAAAATGCAGAATGAAAAGCAATGGTTTAGACAGTATTTAGGACTGCAGAAAGGCAATAGAGCACCTGAAGGACAGCACAAAGGAATTTCAGCCAGTAAATTGGTTTCATCAGGAACCCAATTTAAATGGCTCTCTCCAAATGCATGCAGCAGGGGGAATATAGAAGAGGAGCTGGAGATGTGTGCATGCCTGCATGGCTATGATATTATTGGCATCACAGGGACACAGCAGAATGACTCCTGTGACTGAAGCACTGCAATGGAAGGATACAGGCTTTTCAGGAAGGACAGACAAGGCAGATGAGAAGGCAGTGCTTGCACTCTATATCAGTATCCACTTGGAGTGCATGGAGCCTTGCCTGGTGATGAATGAGGAGTTAATCAAGAGTTTATGAGTCAGGATTAAAGATTATTTCAGTGAGAGTCCTTCCACCAGGGAACACAAGCAGTTGAGACCCTCTGAAGAGAGATGTGAGGAGCCTTACATTCACAAACCTCAGTACTCATGGAGGACTTCAACCCTTCTGGGTTTGCATAACCAGGTTTTGGGAGCTGAGAGGGCTACAGAGACAACAGATGAAAGATCTTAATGAGAACTACTTACTACTCAGTGTAAAACTAACAGCGCATTATATCAAGGGACTTACATTAAAGCGAGGGAAAGAAATAATATTGATTAGGAGTCAAATGTAATTTACCACTGAAATGACAATAACGTGCACAGATTCCTCCACTTAATCCCTGGGGAGTAATGGTGAGGAATCCCTACTCATGGGAGAAACTCCACACAATCCCAGGAAAATGTAGAGGTTTCTGTTTTGTGCTTTTATGGTGATAAAACGAGGTATCAAAAGGTCAGACAAAAATCTGGTTTATCTTCCCAGATCTCACTTCAACATTAAGATGTTCATTGGCAGCTGGGAGATGCCAGAACAGTGTTAACCCCATGGCACCAAAGTAACTCACTACAAGACAGCTTGCTCTGCTTGAATTATCTGACCAGTTAACAAACAACAGATAAATTCTTGTGGGGGGTGAGATGCCCTGCTACAGACTCGTGGAAGTGCATCTGAATTACTATATCTAAGTCTTGCATTCTCTGCTAAAAGGACATTGCCTTACTGAGGTGAGTTAGCAGAGGGCCATGAAAATGGAGAACATGATATACAAAAAGACACTGAAGTAATTGGACCTGTTCACCCTAAAGAAAAGACTGAGAGAATTTATTGGGGTTTACTACCACATCCTGGAAAGACACAAGGAAGACAGAACAAGGTTTTTCTTACAGGTCAAAATTCTCTCAGGGCAAGAGTCAATGGGCACAAGTCAGAATGCAGGAAAATTCAATATTAAGGTGAAAAAAAACCCCAAAACAAACATCACTATGAAAGTGCTGGAAACTACTGGACTAGAAATGCTGGAAACAACTGCAAATATTCCCTGGAAAGCTTGTGGTATCCCAAATATGATTCTATAGAATCATATTTGAATATTGATAGCACAGTTCCTTAACTACCTGATCTGGCTGTGACTACTATGAGTGAGTATTAGACTAGATGGCCTCAAGACATCCCTTCCTACTCCAGTTTTCTTGTGATTCTATTACTAAATAAGGAATCTTTGCCCAGTTTTACTTTATAAATGTAATACTTTAAGGTGAATTTGAATTGAACTAACTGTACCTACACAAAATCTTTAAGTCTATAAGCATTTTGACCAGGTTCTGCATAATCTTATAGTGCTATATTTTATCAAGTTTGTGGCTGAAAAGTATAAAAGTGTTTGTTTATATTCAATGTTTTTCCAAGCTATATTTTTTTAATGAATATTCAATAATGTATCAACGATCATATTTTTCATGAGTATTAATTTATTATTCCACTAGAAAATGGTTACCTATGCCTATTGAATTTTAAAAAGGGGGGAAACAAAATGGGGAAAAAGGGCTTTATTTTATGACAAAAGTAGTCTGTCATCTGGAAACCATGTCTAAAAATAGTCAAGTAGAGAAGCACAATTTGAGAAATAAGTGAGGAAAATCTTTATAAAATTTATAAAGTGTCCATGGGCAATATTTATGTGATATTAAAAGAAATTTTAATCTACAGGATGCTGGATTTTTTCAATATAATCAGAAAAGCATCAAAAGTGCTCAATGCAATATAGCAAGTTCCTTATGAAAAAGTGAAGACCCTTTAAATTTGCAGAAGACAAGCATGAGGGAATTTTAGAAACACAAAATAACTTTTAACAGATGAGATTGCATTTCTCTGTTTGTTACCTACCACAGGATGTGATATAACTAGAGAATTTATTTGGAAGGTTTGGTGAAGGATTAGATAAGTTCACAACCAAAAAGTCTGTAAGCCATTACTAAAGAATCCTTTGACTTTTTAAAAGCACCTGGATGTTGGAGGTTTCAAATGGAACAGACTGCTAGAAGTTGCTAAATTAATAATCTCTCCCTGAACAGTCTCTTTTCTTCTGCTGTCAGACAGTTCTAGGCTGAATGCACAGTATTTCTCTTTTAGAAAACACTGCAGCTACTACACAGCTTCTTTCCCATCTGTTTCTTTCCCAGTGATGTAATATCCCTTGATATATACCTGACTGAATACATAAATATTTCTCTTTTTTTAGTTTTTTTTTGGGGGGTTGGGGTTTTTTCTGTTTTTTTTGGGGTTTTTTAAATGGGATTACTGGATGATGAGCATGATTTTTAAAGGAAACTGATTTTGAAGCAAAAAATCCTATCAGTTAATGGATTCAACCTAAAATCAATTTTTGTTCAACTTAATACACTGAATCAAAGGAGCAGTACTTCTGATTAAGAGTAAACATGCACACAGAGAAATTGTAAATCAAATTCTTCCTTTTTGGAAGGTGTTGCTGTTATTAAAGTTTAGTGTACCATGAAATAAGACTGTACTTTCTTTCAAACCTTTCTGGCAATCCTTGTTACAAAGTAGGTGCTTATACATGAAAGTTTTTAGTCCAGGAAGAGACCTTAGAAAAACTATTGCATGCTGTGACTCAAGAAATAAAGTGAATCATCAAGATTACAGATGGAAAAAGTATAAAAAATCATTCAGTTCTTCACACTGCTGCTGCACAATGATCCTTAACAGAGAATTTGTAATGATTTTTTTGCTTTGATTTCAAAGTTGCTTGATCAGAAAGTGCAGCATTTTTCACATGAAGCTGTTTCTCTGCTTGCCAGAAAGACTACCTGATGTGTAGCTTAAAATTTCAATTACTGATTTCTTGGTCCAAGTCACAATTCACTTTTGCAATTTATAAATCATATTTTTCTTCTACTTACAACCTACTTGTACTGGGATCGAATTCTCTCTAAACAAGTCCATCTAATCAGCTGTAGAAAGGTTGTTCAGCAGACTGACACAGGAGATACTGTGAGTATTCTTATGGCAAATAATACTGAATTGCTTGTAGCAGTAGTTAGTGGACTAGATATTTTAGGGAAATAGAGGTCAATATACTTGAATGATCTTAATACTGAGACTTCTGTAGGCAGTTACATCCATGCCATGTGTCTTGGCTCTTAATCCAGGATGGAGGCTGAGGCCACATAAAGTCCGATGTTGGAGAAGCAGAGTTTATGCAGATGTGCATCCAGGACCTGCCATTTTTACAGACCCTTGCAAAAGCAGTATCTGGAAACAGTGAGTGACAGGGAACATTATTAGGGGTCCTTCCCAAAAGTTTTTCCTTACATTTATAGCTCATCCATACACTAGTATTTTTTTCTCTGCTATTTGTGAAATGTTAAATATATTTTTAATCACTCCAGTAATTCTTCTGAGGTTTTGAGAATCTTCATGTACTAAGATATTTTTCTAATAGAGCTATTCCTGAGTATGTCCAGTCATTTGTTACCACTTAAGGTCTGATTGTTTGCCTCAATTTTTTATGGGGCCCTTTACAATATTAGTTAAACTTCAACTGTCTTTTACATTACATGTAAAAGTTTATTAATAAGTTACCTAGCAGAAAAAGGCAGCAATTCTAAAATTGGCACAAGTTGGGTGTTCCCTTGTATGGAGAAAAAGAAGTCAGAAGTATTATACAGTATTTTCAACATTAGGAAGCAAAAAAAATAATAATTGTAGGCCATTCTTTGCTTTTTCACTCTAGAAAAAAAGCCCCATATTTTCTCATTATCAGAAAAGACTGGATAATACATAAGAAAATGAATGTTTAATGGATATTCCTCCAGACAAAGAATTGATTGGACCTATGTACAGGGTCTGGTTGAGATAGAACTAATTCTCTTCATAGAATTTGTTACAGAGTTGTGTTTTAGATTTGTGACCAAAACCATGTTGCTAACTCAGGAATATTTTGGCTGCTGCTGAGCAGTGTTTACACAGCATCATCACCATCTCTGTTTCTGAGTAGGCTGGAGTGGGCAAATAGCTGGGAGTGTAAAAAGCTGGGACATCTGATCCCAGTGGTCCAAAGAGATATCCTATTCTATATGCAATAATATAGTCAGCCATAAAATCCTGGAAAGAATTTTCTAAAGTAGCTGTTGCTAAAGACCCTATGGCCATTAGGGGGACATGAAGAGTGCCTGAAGAGTGCCTTTGCATTACTTGGTGATTTGTTTTTTGGTTGGTGGGTTGGTTAGTTAGTTGTTTTTTTATTTTTTTTATTTAACTCACTAGTTTGTCCTTATCATGACTCATCAGTTTTCTCCCTTTTTCCTTTCAAATTCTCTATGTAAATCAAATTTAAAGATATACATACCTCTTTATATTTTCATGATTTTCACTAGAATAGCAAGAGAACAGTGCATGGAAGTCTTAAGTTTCCTCACTTGTAATTACCATACCTTTGGATTAAGTTGCCATACATTTTTTAAGTTGTAATGCTAACCTTAATATACATATTTCATGCAGACAAAAGTCTTTGAGATTTATGGAAATAAAAATGCTGCTGAAAAACAACACAACAGATCATTCCTCTAGTAGGCATGTGATTGCTCAGATATTTTGTATTCAAAGTGTGCACTCTGATGTAACACCAAACTGTGTATTCTGTAATACACAGGCATTTACACCTTCTATATGTTCAAAATGTTCCCAGAAGCACAGTAAGATCTAAACTTTTAAACTTAATCTTTATTATCTGTTAGAAATTGGACATAAAGGTATTAAGAGCAAATAAAACTCTGTAACTTGTATTTCAGTGAGTTTTCATTATATTATTCTTATAGAAATAAGCATTTAGTGAGTTTTTGCATTGAAAGACTGAAATATATTAAATTTAAATTAGGAAGATGTAAAACAAGATAAAATGATTTTGAAAAAATCTTGAAATCGATATACCTTTTACTTATTGTTTTAAGATGAAAATAATTAAATTAAGAAGGAAGAAGAAACTTCCAATTCACTGAAAACCATTCATTATACATCAACACATACTATATATATATACTGGCAACCAGATGCAGGAGAAGGAAAAGGTGGAATCCAAAAGTATCATATGAAATTAGGAAGGAGGAAAGGACAGATGAGAAGAGCAACACATTTTGAAAAGCTCATTAAAAAGTGTCTTATAAGAAGTTGTAGTTAAGGCAGGCTGTGATGAAGAAAGAAAAAGTAAAAATGGTGAAGCAGCCACATGGCAAATTTCTTGCCATTGTAAAAAGATATCTTATTAGGTGTAATAGCTTTATAAAGAAATTTTCTTTTTTATAATACCAATTTTCTACCTGTGTTCCTATTTTTCAGTATAGTGCTTCATGCCAGTGGTAAATGAAATCTTCCTGCAATAGAACAAGAAAAAAAAAAAACTTCCTCTCATATTTAAAAAAAAATGTGCTGTCATTTATAAGGCTAAAAATACAGGGAAGAAAATTGATTAATAGCTTATTTGTAATGTCAATTCAATCCACTAACCCTAGCAGATGGCTTAAAAATTTGACATGTTTCTAAAAAAAAACAACACTATTTATTTCAAAGTGTATAATAAGACACTGAGTTACTGTTACCAAAAGTAGACACAAAAGAGTGATGTCTTGAGGAACACTGTAATAACCCATTACAAATCCCCCAGGTAAGGAAATATCTCTATGACAGCCTTTAGCTTGAGTCTATTCATTTCTCAAAGTACTGAAATGGCAGTACCAGGATGGAAAGGAATGATTACTCCATACTAAACAGCTATTTTACAGACCTCTTAAAACCATCACAGCTGTATTTCACAATTCACCAAAGTTATATGCTTTTATAAAGTATTTAAATTGCCAATTGTGAGTATTTTTTAGTTTGCTGCTTCTTATTTTTGATATCTCTATATTTTTCTTGTTTTCTGACACATTACTGGAATATATTCCCATGTTAAAGTGCCTCTTGGTTATAGAGTAAGCCCATTAACATTTAGTAAGAAATCAATGAGCTTTACAATGATGTAATCTCTGACTCCTTTCTCCATTTCTGACATTAGAAATGCAAATAGCATTTGTTTTCAGACATTACATTCCAGAAAACTGCTAAAAATTTGGTCTATAGGTTAAAATCATACTTTTATGAAGAATTTAAAGTGATGATCAAACTATGACCTTTTCCTGATGTTAGTATGCTATGTCTACTAAACATAATTTTTATATGTTTGATATATATGTTTAAAAATTGTTTATTCCAAAACTTCTATTACTGAAAAGTAGAAAACTAATAAGTTATTTGTCCACCATATATCTAAGTGTATTTAAATTTCTAATAAATGATCTAAAGGTTTTGGAATCTGCTATGTTGTTTGGCCATCTCTGATTAAAAAAAACAACTCAGAAGTGTATTTTTATATCCAAAACTGAGATAATCTTTATTTTACTTCCATTTCCAAAGAAATATTAACAGTCTTTATTTTGGATATGATTTTTTTCTTTGAAATTTCCTCTCATTTAATTTTTCATCTATGTTTTTGTTCTGTCTTTAAGCTTTTCTACCCTTCTCTAAAATAACTCCATTCTTTGACATCTCACTTTCCAACTAATCTTCTGGTCTTACAATGTACTGAAAAATAATTAGCATTTGTTCAGTTTTCATATTCTGTCTCTACTCACATTAATAAGGAGCAAAAATATTGTATACAATTCCTAACAAGTAAGAGAATTGCCTTACCAGACTTTGAGCAAAGTCTACTGTTGTTGCATTATGTGGTTTAATCACCATTTTTTTTCCTTTACTTACCTGTTAGTAAAATCAACCTCTTTTCCCACCCCCCAGCTTTTCTTGTACCATATGGTGTTCTAATTAGATGAGAAATGAAGGATCATATTTGGATCTCATAATATCTTTAAAGTTTATAAAAGACAGACTAGAAAATATGATAGATGACAGGGAATGTCCAAAAGATTGCTCATCAGCAAATTCTAAGAAAGTTCAAGTCCAAAATTTTGCTTATGTACTGCCTGCCAATCTTAATTCCATGAACAACATGAAAAGCAAGCCAATACATGTTCCTTTTTATTTTCATATTTGTATTCCTAAATTCTGCTTAAAAAGCTCTTACACTCCTGAGGAAATGCATACCTGACTTTATGTGACAATTCAGAAAGCATTCTTTTTTATTAAATTCAGCAAACTTACTTTCCATAGCAAATTAATTCATCTCTAAAATAAGAATATTGAACTGAAGAGCTCTTTATTTAATCCACTATTGTATGACACAATGGGGGGCAGCTCATCATCTTACCTCCTTATTCTTGACACATGACACAAAGCATGCAATACCTCGAGATGTACCTGAGGAAGAACAGCAGCATTACCCACTGCTCGTGCTGCTTTTACTGGGAGCTTCATATTTTGCTGACCTTTTTTTCAGAGATGTTATGGTGAAAATCTGTGTAATTCAGAATTTAGGTAATTCATATTAATGATTGCTATTTTTTATTTTTTGTCATTGCTTTTGTTTGGTTTTTTTTTTTTTTCTACTGATCTGCTAGCAGCAATGCTTTTACCCCAATTATAACTGGTGTAAACTATTTCAATTAAGCAATTTCTTCCTCTCATTTTTCATTATTCATAAGGGAATTGTAAATGTCACAGGATTTGCATATCAATTACAGGATTATGTTATATAGGAAAGGGTAATAAATTACCAATCCCTAATAACAATCACATCATGTTATACAATACATATCACCTTCTCAGCAGATCTTGACATCATCACAAAAGCAGCAGCAAACGCTGATGACTTCACAGTCCTCATGGGAAAATTAAAATGCATAACAGATATTATTTAATAAAGTTTTGGGGTTTTTTTCTACTCTTGCAGTTATTTTATTCTGCAGGTGTAAAACATCATCAGGTGCTGTTTTAATGCATCATACCACTGAATTATAAGATAGACTTTTAGCCACAATGTTAAAAGATAATATTTCAATCCAGCAAGCACAGTCAGAATAAGGGCTTATTTTCTGATTTCTTAATGTAAATAAGAAAGATTCTGAAGCTGCCTGCTGTGGTACAGTAATCAAACTTCTGTTATAATAGCTGTAAGTCTTCTGGTTTATTTCTGTAAGATGAGCAGAGTATGTCTCTGTTTTAACTTAATCCTTTTTCTCTAGGTCCAATCCATCTTTTTGTGGAACGGACAAAAAAAATCTTACAGTATTGGAAGATGTACCTAGCCATTGTGGTCCTTTGCCTAGGTTTAAGGTTTTTTTTAAAAGAAAAACACTGCAGAGCAATTGTTCTCCTACATCTTCTCATTAAATTATATGGCTTAAGATCCAATTTGTCCAAAGAATTAGAAATGGTCAGAAACATGGTGGACTCATTAGCACTCACTGGTAGAAAGAATCTCTAAACGGAGAAGAATGAACAGAAAAATGTTACAAAAAAGTCAGATTTACTTCTTTTGAAAGAACTTTCTAGATTATAACTTCTGCTGTTTGGCACTATATTCAAGAATAGACGAAGAACTCTTAAAAACCAACAGTTTGAACAGACCAAGTGACCTCAGCTGCTCCTCATATGACTTCCCTCAAGACCCTTCACCATCTTTGTTGCCCTCCTTTGGACACTCTTTAATATCTGTCGTATACTGTGGCACCCAGAGCTGCCCCAGCACTGGAGGTGAGGCTGCCCCAGCTCAGAGCAGAGCAGGACAATCCCTCCCTTGCCCAGCTGGGGATGCTGTGCCTGCTGCCCCCAGGACAAGGCTGGCCCTCCTGGCTGCCAGGGGCCTGATTCATGTGTAACTGTCTGTCAAACAAAACCCCAAGACCATTTCCACAGTGCTTCTTTCCAGCATCTCATTCCCTGGTCTGTACATTCACCCAGGGTTGCCCTGACCCAGGTGCAAAATCCAACACTTGGCCGAACTTCATACGGTCCCAGACTGCCCAGCACTCTAATTTGTCTCTCTGCAGGGTCCCTCTGCCTTTGAGAGAGTCAACAGCTCCTACCAGTTTAGTATTATTGGCAAACTTAATATTCCTTTAAGTCCTGTGTCCATGTAATTTATGAAGATGTTGAAGAGCACAGGGCCAAGGATGGAGTCTGTGGAACCCCACCAGTACAAGGTCACTAGTCTGATGACACCCCTTTAACTACAACCCTTTGCATCCAGCCAGCTTTGTGAGCCTATCAAATGATGGGTTATCCAGCTGTGTACTGGGTATTTTGTGAGAGTCAGTATCAAAAGCTTTACTGAAATCCAGAATTATTACATCAATTGACTTCCCTTGATCAACAGTGAGTTACCTTATCCTAAAAGGAAATTGTGTTTGATAAGCAGGACCTTTCCCTCATGAAGCCAGCAGGACTGATACTGTGCTGTTTTTCAGGAGTTTTCCTGTAACCACTAGAATAATCTTCTTCATGATTTTACCAGTCACAGAAGAACCTACAGTGTTCAAATGAAAACGCATACTGTCAAATCTGTTTGTTTGGTTACAACTTCAGCTGTGGTATTTAGAAAGGATTCAGAGCAATTTCAGAGCTGTAGGCTTGTGGTCAAACCAAATTACAGAAAGGTGCAGCAGAAGTGAAGTATAGAACTGTCAGGTCTAACTTGAATTCTAGAAGAAATACTTTAGAAAATGTGAAGCTGAACTATTTATAAGCATCTGCAGCCAACAAAAATATGACAGTCCCTAGTTAAAGTTAATTTCTCAAGAGCAAAATGTGTGAAAGCATTTTAATTTCTGTTTTGAGGCAGCAATAAACTTTTGAGATAAGGAAGAAGGTTCTATATATCTTGACTGCATCATTATTCTTATAAAGAAACCAAGAGGACACTGTCTCAGTAAAACTGACACTGAACTACCTGTAACTCACTGGGGAAAAAGGCACTAAAAGATGATAATGATTCAGTGTGGAAAGGAACATCAGTGGAATTATTTTGGGTCCACTAATGCTCTTCATTAATACTCCTTATCAATGACCTGGGTTATTGAATTAGAAATATTGTGTCTGATTGTGTAGATGGCACCAATCTAATAGAGAGAGAGGCAAAAACTCCAGCAGTGCTCTGGAAAAGACAGAAGGCTCACCCAAGCAAAGATGAATCCTCTTTGGCAGTAATAAACAAATTCATAGAAAATTGGAAGCAACCAGGCAGCAATTTGCAAAAGAACAAATCCAGAGTTTTCAGGCTGAATGGGACTGAGCTATGCACTGTTGAAAAAGAAATCTCCACCCTCAGATATTTGTCCAAGAGTTCTGCTTCTGCAAGAAGTGATGTGATTCACCAAAATGTACCAGCAGGCTCCTGCCAATCTGACCTTGCCTTGCTGACTTTGAATTCCAAGCTTCTTCTCAGGACTACATTGTCACTGCAGGTTGTCTGGTCATCTCTGTGATGTGCTGGACCTGGTTATCAGCCATGGACCTGCCCAGCTTCTCTCCTTTAGGTGCTGTGGGACTGTATTGCATGACAGTGAGTTGTTCCCTACTTGCTTTGCTGTCATATGACCTATATGAATAATAAAATTTGATTAAGTTTATTAAATTAAAGCTATCTGAACACACTACTTTAAAATATGGTATTAAGACATATATTCCGCATACAGAGTCAGCACAGGATATGACAGGAATATCACTGCTACCAGTGGTGGCAACCACTACATATCTCACAAAGTCTATTAGTACTTTTTGCTCCAATGGGTTTGTGCCTTTATATGGAGCTGTAGGTATTTGGACTTCTATCATGGCATTATGTTCCTATCCATAATGCTAGATTTCATTGGTGAATGAAGATTACTATCAGAAAAGCACTGGTGTTCAACAAGTAGTGACCAAACTATCAAAGAGCTTGTCTCTCACCTCCCAAGAACTAAATTTAACCTGACAATTTTTAGATTTTTAAATATGTGAGATAACTCATATTTGGGTATGTAGTAACTCTGTGATGGACTGCCTTCATGCAATGGAAATAACAATGCCCTTTAACTCTCCTGTGCTGCAGCATAACTGAAGTATGTGTAGCTAAAAATTAATCTCCAGGGTTGAGAAGACTCTACAAATATATCAGTGAAGGGAAATTAATGTGCCTGTGCCAAGAATTTCTGCTTTAGCACAGAGATGGCTAGTACAAATTGGCCAGCAGTAATTAATTAGTAAAAGCCTAGAAGAGGGCCAGGAAGGGGTGTGGATTCAGGCTCACACAGGGTATGGTGCTGGTTCTGTAAGCTCTGCCTGTCACGTTTGTCCCCTGGGAACTGCCTGAATCAGAATTGATCTTGGAGTAAATCCAGTGGTAGCCTGGATGAAATCACCTTTGTTGTCTGTGTCAGGGATATTGGCTTGCCACCACTGTCATATTGGTTTTTACAGTAAATAACCTAATATGGCTGGGGCAGTACTTCTGGGATATCAAGAATACTTTAAAATATACATGCATCTGTTGATATCAAATTGAGTTAGTGCTAAGCAGGAGATGGACTGACTGATCTTTTAAGTTCCTTCCCAGACTGAATTAGGCTTAAATGATGCACAGGAGTTTTTGCTGAAAAAGTACATTTTCATCTTCCAACCAGAAAATTGTACCACAAAATTTAAGCCAATTACAATTACAAAATTGTAATGATTACTTTTCAGCTTCCAGTAGAGCTTTTTGAGGAATATCCAATTAAGCATTATTTATCAGAAAATACTAACATGATGGGATAAAAACAGAGCTTTGGCCTAGAAGCTTTATTTTTTCATTTATTACTTAGTTGAAAAAACTTTGCAAAAATCTAAAGCAATGCTTCAAAGCTTATGACAGAAAATGGAATTGCAAATCTTGAAATTCTTTTGCCTTAAGAGTATTTATTTATTTGGTTATTTAATTTTTGCAGGACTGACATATGTATGAAAAAAGCTGATGTACAAACACTCTAAGTACTCATGAAAACACAGTCTTACAACTTGTTTTCTTTCTATGTGTACATGTGTACAAAAACACAAATTATGACTTTACTGAGAAATAAAGCAGCAAATATTTTTTTCACAAGAACAGAAAAATCTGAATTTTTCAGATTCTTGCTGTTGCTGGATCAGAAAGTCTGTGAAAATGAGCAGTCTTCCGAGAACATGACTTTCTTAAAGTTGTATTGCCATGATTTTTCAGTCTCTCACCTTTTGAAACATGAAAACTTTCAGAGGGCAACTCTGTTATTCTAATCTAACTCCTGAAGTTTGAATTGTCTTTTCCGAGAATTAATGGATTTTGTTCTCTGAGTTGCAGACAGCATATATGTAAGAAGGATACAACAGAGAAAATTGCATCTTCTGCTGTGTCTCTCATAGTTGTGATTGGTTACTTCAATCTGTTTATTAGAGGAGATGGTCACAATTACACACTTTCTTCTTTTACTGTCTGAGGCAAGAGCATTATTTGTTTCCCCTGCCTTTCATGATGTGGTGGGCTGACAATGGCTGCATGCCAGGTATATATCAAAAGCACTTTATCTGTCTCTTTGGCAAATATATGGGGGATGTGAAAATACAAGGTAGGGCTCATGAGTTCAAATAAGGACAGGGAGAGATCACTTACACATTACTGTCATAGGCAACAGACCTGATGGAAAAATTAACTGAATTTGCTACTAATCCAACCCAGAGCAGGAAAATGAGAAGTAAAACAAAATCTTAAAAACACCTTCCCCCCACCCTCCCTCCTTCCCATGCCACTCCTGCTACCCCAGTGGTGCAGGAGGACAGGAAGAGTTATAGTCAGTTCACCCCCAGGCTGTGATTCCTTCCCCTGCTCCAGTGTGGTCCCTGCCATGGCACAGTCCTCTGTGACCTCCAGTGAGTCCTTTCCACAGGCTGCAGCTCTTCATGATCTGCTCAGACTCATTCCATGGGATGCAGTCCTTCAGGGACAGCCTACTCCAATGTGATTTTCCCCAAGTCCTACCAGAAAACCTGCTCCAGAGTGGGATCCTCTGTCCAAGTTGTGTAAATCCCAGGCAGCAGCCTGCTCTAGGGTGCTTTTCCCATGAGTTCACATCTTCCTCTCAGTCATCCACCTTGCCCTGGTGTGTAGGAGCTCCCTGGGCTGCAGGGGCACAGCTGCCTCTCCATGGGCTGCACCAGGGGCTGCAGGGCAATCTCAGCTCTGGCACCTGCACCATCTCCTGCCCCTCCCTCTGCAACCACCTGGTGTCTGCAGAGCTGTTCCACATGTTCTTACCTGCTTTTCCCTGGCCACAATTACATCTGTGCAATCACTTTTTCTCCTTAAATACTATCACAGAAGGATTATTGCTGTTTGCGGATGGCCTGGGCCAGCAGAGGGTCTGTCCTGGAGGCACCTGGCATTAGCCTGGTCAGACATGGGAGGAGCTTCTGGCCACTTCTCAGAGAAGCCACCCCTGTAAGCCCCACCCTCCTACCAAAACCTGGCTAAGCAAACCCAATACACATGCTAAGGTGATGATTTTTCCTTTTTATGACCCTTTCTCTATTTTGTTCAACACTGCTATTATTAGTTGTATATGTTTTACAATTTTTACACGTTGTACAATTTTTTCAATAAGTACAATTTTTATATTTTAAATTCCAGAGGACCCAAGCAAAAGCAGAATTTCATTAAGATAGGTGTTAAATGACAAGAACAATTGCAACCACATTATCCAAAAAATCAAATTAATGAAATGATTTCATATATAATTATTATCGCATTTAGTGCAAATAAGGAGAAATTGGCATCCCATTATATAAGAATACTAATTAAAATATTGTCCAAGTTTTGCATTAATTTATTAAATTCTGGAATTTCTTTCCTTCTTTCAGTCTGTTTAAGATTTTCTCAGATGTAATTTTAACAGGAACCATAAAACCTTTTCCCCAGAAGTAGTATTTGTTCAATAAGAGTGGATGAATGCACATCAAATCCTGCTGGCTCTGACAATAACCCTTAATGTGAGGTTTCAGTTAATAGTTTCAGATGTACCTGCCATCCAGAATATAAGGAGCCATGTAGTGAAATTGCCATAAATCACTGTGTGGCTGGACTATGTCAGAATTGATCACAATTCAGTGATCTCCCTGGAGAGTTTAAGTGTCACAGTCTGACTAGTAAAAATCACTTTTGTCATGAGGCATTTGGGTTTGTCAAAATGAAATGTCTCAAGAATGTAAATGTGGCATTTTAAAAAAAGTTAAATATTCTGTTGCTAAATTTTCCTTATCTAAGCTTATGAAGTACCTTTTGGATATCTGCAACAGAAAAATAAATCAAAATATGCTCATTTATTTTTGTAGGAAATAGTAGATTCTTAAGTACTGCAACTGAATCCATTTTGATGAGAAAACTTATACATAACCAGATGTTTAATATTAAAATTGAGCCCTGAAACCGCTACCTTTTGTTCTTCTTAGTTCTTAGTATCTTTAAGTAGATCAGATTGCTCAAAGCCCTATAATCCATGCTGTAATACTTCAAGAATTAAGTCAAAACACAGAAATAAAATGATACATAAGTTAAGACATTTATGTCAAATCTATAAAGTTATTATTAATAATAATTTTTATTTCATTAAGGAAAAAGAACTGTTGGCTTTTCTATATTCATTATCTCAGATGAAAATCTCACATGAAACAACTATGCATATATGTGTGCATAGTTGTTATCTTCACTGATCAACGTTTCCATTTTATTTCTTTATCATAATTTTTTATATTTGGTTTATGTAGTACTTCATTATGCAGATGTTTAAAGATATTTACAAAGGCAAAATGAGAGACTTAAATTTTTAATGGCAATCAACAAAGAGGAAAACTTCAGCTGTGCAAGAATGTTGCACAGCTGGTGTTTAGGATGGAATTGAAACATAGCTTAAAGTCACTTTTCTGCATCTACTGATTTAGAAATGAAAATGACTGCATGTGTAGGGAAGTTTTAATATTCATTGCCTTGTATTTGTGCCTCAAAGGGTTGTTCAACAAGCCAGAATTTGTAAAGTGCAGCATGTTCCAGCAATCTACCCTGATGGTCAGAAGCTGCTGTCTTCCCTCATGTAACAAGATGTTCAAAAGTTAAAAAATCTTCCAGATCAGGAGATCTTCAGTCATGCCTTAAGAACACGGTTTACATTTTCTTTAGTTTAAAGATTATGTCCAAGCAGTACTGAACTTTTGAAATTTTGTAATCATTATATTCAATTGCACTTGATACACACTATTAAAACAAGATTATGCTTACTTTTTAAACCTATTGTGTATAGTGTAGGAATACAGATTTATTTTAATATTTCACCTAAGAGTTCCTTTCTGTCTTAAAATTTGACTAATACAATGCCAGATGTGGGACAACTCAATGTCACACTGGAATCTGTCATAAAATACTTATGCTACTGAAGCATGGCATTACTTTACATATATATATTTTTTTTTTTTAATTAAATGTGAAACTCAGATCTTCAGCCAGATTTGGTATCCAAGTTTGTAAGACACTGGAATTCATTAGATTTAACTCACTGAACCAAATCTCTGGTTTAAGTATTTAGTAGATTTTCATGCTGCACTTGTTAAATTATAATAAATTGGTCCAGTTTATTTTGATCTTTGATGCACTAAAAATATTTAGAAAAATTTTAAGTGCTCAGCTAATAGGAGACCAGAAAATTGTATTTCTTATGCTTTAGCTCACTCAGTTTTTATGGCCAAACCAAAATGTCTAAAATTTGAAACTTTGCATTCATATTCAGCATTTGGATAATAGCTCCACACACATGGATTGATTTTTCAACTGCTTTATATCACTTAGTTACATCTATTTATTTGGTTTGAAAAAAAAAAAAGCCAGTCAAACAAAGAATATTTACTTGTAATTATTTACTGTGTATGTTCAAAAGTGCCATAATCAATGAAAATTATTTCCTTAATACCCACTGTGTTTTGAATGGTTTTTATTATATTTCAAAGTACAGCTTTATCATTGACTTTATCACTATGACTTTGCTCCATTTAGAGTTATTTGCTATATGAAACTGAAACTTTCAAGGAAACTGCAATATTTTACCCTACCCTAAATAAGATTTTAAAACATAATAAAGCTACATATTTAATTGGTCTATCACTTGTTTTCTCAGACTAAATGTAATAAGTATTCTGTTAATCTACTTTTGACAGGTTTTACTGGAGAGTTATGTGAAGCAGATGTTTCTGCCTGCCTGTCACAACCATGTGGAGCCTCCAGCATCTGTAAAGACATTGTGGGTGGCTATCTTTGTTTCTGTGCACCTGGCTTTATAGGTGAGTTCACAGGAGTGGTTTTAACATGTTTCAGTCAGTCAGAGAAAATAAGTTTGTTGAAAAACAGCAGTAGATATTTTAGTTTGTGCCTCTGATTCAGGCAGAAACAACTTTTGTTTCCTGGCACACAAAAGTACTTGGCTGAGTAAGAGTATTCAGCTGTAAAAAATACTGACTACAAGGGACTATTTCCACTCCAATTACTCTTTATACTATTTTATACATGGTGTTTGTCTTACACTGATGTGATTTGAACTCCCAGCCATATGCAAGTTGGCCTTAGTTTATCTCCTTTGTGCTCTCTGTAATAGTAAGGCTGCAGTAACAAGGGTCTCAATTGCCAAACATACATCCAAGATACTGGGCAGGTTCAACTACTCATGTTTGCATCTACCCTGCAGGCCACTGTCATTAGACTGACAAGATTAAAATTAGTTTGGCTATGTCAGCATACTGACATGGTATCAGACAACAGTGTAAAAACAATAAATTCTTTCTAGATACATATACAGGTATTTTTCATCAATGATATGGTGAAATAATCAAGGGCAATAGGAATTCCCTGAATGGCAGATCAGCTGTGCTACCCAGATTCATCCTGTCTAACTCCAGGGACTTTGACAGGGTGCCAAAAGCAGGAATAAGACAACAAAAAGTCTCCCTCAGTAGTCAAGGAGGACACAGACAACTAGAAGAATTGAGGTCTTGAGAAGACTGCATACCTCTATAACTTGCTCTTCTGCATCCTTACATAGGCACTGATTTAAATGGAATAATCTGTAATTTAAAAGCTATAATATTTGTTTCTTTAATGCAATAAAATGCTTCTCCTGTCTCTATTGCTGGTTTTTATTATTATTATTATTATTATTATTATTATTATTATTATTATTATTATTATTATTATTATTATAGTTGTTATTATATTTTATTATTAATAATAAAAAAAGCAAATTTGTATGATGTTACTTGTGATAATCCTTGGTGAGATCATTTTTTATTTAAAATTTTGTTTAAATTCTTATACTCATATCTACATAACAGTGGATCAGTATTTTTATATTTTTTCTGTGGTCAATTAAAACCCTCAAAATTCCTCAGAAGCAATCAGGAGCTTTGTCAGTCTTGAAGCATTAATAGCAATGAATTTAATGCCAGAAAAAATATTAGATGCATCATTCACAACTAGAAATCAGCATCTTTTTTTTTTTACTCTGCATATTTATAAATACATGCCAATATGTTTCTGACTTTTAGTTTCTACAAGATATGAAAATATTTGTCCATAAGTAAAGCATTTCCCAATATTTCCCATAGAGATCTTTAAAATAAATTCATAAATTAATAAATAATGAAAAAATAATATATAAATATTGTGGGTTTTTTTTCTTGGAAACCATATTTACACTTCTGTTGTTTCAGGAAAACTCAAGGCTTTCTTGTCCTTAAAATATGAAAAATGCAAGTTGTTGAGTATATCTGTAAGGGACTCTTATAAAATCTTTGTTGTACCTTTTAATCTGCTTTTTCCTTAAATCAACAAGAAATTAACTCTCTAAAGACAATTTATGTGTCATTGGTAAGAGCTCCCTGTACCTCATCTCAGTTATTTCATTTTGTTGTTGCTGACTGCAGTGATGATTCAGCAGTGGTGTGTTCCAAATGAAATGAATCCTTCCCTTGTTTCCAGGTCATAACTGTGAGATTGAAGTGGATGAGTGTCTCAGTGACCCTTGTCACAATGGAGCTACTTGTGTTGATCACCTGAATGCCTTCAGTTGCATCTGTCAGGATGGGTTTGAAGGTATAAAAAAATCCACAGAATGATAACTTTGTAAACCTCCTAGGAGTTTTACACCATTTTTTTTTTTAACATATCAGATGAGATGCATTTATTCATATATGGGTGTCATCTGAAGTCATAAACATGAAGTTAGAAAGAAGTGTATCTTGACTAAATTACCTTATTTGTTTTCATTATAGCATGGAACTAGGTGTTTTCTGCCAATTGATGTCTTGGCAGTTTGAAATGGATCTGTGAGGTTCAGTGAAATTCTGCAAATAGGAGATACTGCTTTCTGCAAGCTTTTTAAATGTTTTGAATTGAGAAAGCATCCTAAAATTGAGAGAAAAAAAAAATCCAACTCTGTGGTAAAGGTTTTGGTTTTGGCATATTTGTATAATTTATATGAAAAAATTAATTGCTTTGATAAGTAGATGCATTAATAGCTTCAGCTTTGCTTTGAGCTTAGATAAGGAATTTAAAGTTTATCAATTTTCTTTTTAAAGCACCAATTTTTAAACATCATGGATTTTTAATCATTAAAGTGCAAATCAATCCATAATTCAAATTTTCCAGTGCAAAATAGTACATTTCTACCACTCATATATTCAGAAAAATTATCGTTTGTATTTTTATTTCTTTGAATGCTTTTAACTTCCCAAATCATGCAATTGATGCAATTTTTCATTTATTCTTCAAATGGTAAAGAATTTGGTTCACTGAAAAATATTAGCAGTAAAGTATTTTTTATACGTTGAGTAGTTATATGGGTTTTTTACACTTTAGATTAGAATTTTCTTCTTGTCTGTAACAGAATTTTTTTACCAGTTTTCTGGGAGTACATCTTTTGCCTTATCATGAGCATAAGAAATATTTCCTCTCACACCACTGCAGTGCAATCTATTATATATAATGTAATTTGGCTTCTGCTCTTCTATATTTATATAGTAAGAAAACTGTCTGCTTTAAGCCTTAGTAAACTATTTGATGACTGTACTTTTAATACCTTTGAAAAATTAGTAAACAAACATTCAGAAGATGAACATCTGTCATGAACATCCAGATCTGAGTATAAAAAGTGTGTCAAATACATTCTGGTATATGAGTCATATGTAGTTAAAAGAAATGTTGGTCTTCATCTAAAGGTGCCATGGAACAACTTTTTTCCCCTTTCCTTGATTCTGTATTCATAGGTACAACTTGTGAAGCAAATATCAATGAATGTCAGTCTTCTCCATGTCTTCATAATGCATCATGTGCAGACCTTATTGGTGGCTATAAATGTGTCTGTCTGCCTGGTTTTACTGGTGAGTTGCTTTCGTAGTTAACCTTATTTTCCACAGCCTGGTAGTCCACAAAGCATCCATTAAGACATTATTGACTAATTTGCTTGTGTTTTATTGTAATTTCTCTTTACCTTCCCTGGTCTAATGTTTAATTTGCATTACAACAAAATGAACTGCCGACTGCATCTGTAAACTACATAGCACAAGATACATTAAAAAGGCCTTCAAAGTTTGCATACATAAGGAAGATTAGTTACCATTTAGCAACTCAGAAATAAGTTGGGATGTATTTGCAATTTTAAGAACAAAATGGATGCTGATATGAGTAGTGTGGCTGTTTATTTGGCTGATGCATGTTAGCTTATCTTCACAAGTTGCTTGATATTTTTGTGGTAGAAATGAATTAGAAATTGACAGCTGATTTTTGGTAAGTGTTCAAAACTTTAATCTTTTCAAAGGTGCAAGATGTGAAACAGATATAAATGAGTGTGCTTCATTTCCCTGCAAGAATGGAGCCACCTGCATTGACCAACCTGGTAATTATTTCTGCCAATGTGTGGCTCCGTTTAAAGGTAATGAACACCAAGGGAGAGGGGAAAGTAAACATAATTAACTTTAGAAGGTATTTCTGTCACTTGTCTAAATGCATTTCAGTCTTCCTACGGCATTAGTAGTCCTTCACTTTCCCAAACAAAACTTTCAGTGTGACCAGCCACATATATGCATTCAGCTGCAAGTAAGGTGAAGGGAACATTGTTTATACATCTGCTAGGTGTATTTCTTTATTAAACAAAATTGGTACTTTAAAATTTGTCTGTTAACAGAATAAAATTGCTTACATAGATAATAGGAGGTATATAGCCATTAAGCTGCCATCACAAAGATTGGTTGATTTGCTGACAGTTTTCTCTCCAATTCTCCAATTTCATTGGTATTCTCTACATTATTTAATAATTAAAAAAAAACAAACAAAACAATTTATAGCTATCTTGGAATCCAGATACTGTGTGATTATTTCTCTTTGATGGTTTTAAAAGAAATAAGCTTAAATTGCAAAGGTTATTGTGACCTTTTTCATAGAAATTTTGAGTTTAAATTTTAAACACTTACTGCTAAAATAATTTAAAGTAACAAATTGTGTGGGGTTCATGAGAAAACCTAGTTCAAGTGATAGTCTCAATTGAAAGCATCTATTGATTTATAAATTAAATATAAACACATTTTTCCTCCAGCAGTTCAATATAATGATACTTACTTAGGATTCCAGAACAATCATTAAAAGGCAATTTTCCTGGTATGTTGAGACAGCAGGACTTTTCCCCTTTAGGGAAGATAGTTGAATAAAATTCATTATTCATGAGCTCATGAACAAACACTCATGTTTGTTCTTATTTTTTTTAATTAATGGTCAAAATTTAGTTTGTCATTTTTGTTAATTTTAATTTATGGTCTACTGAATAAAATCCAGTACCATAACAAGTAAAAGACTACTGCAGTATCAGAATTACCTATGTGCAGGAAGATGTAAAATAATTTTAAGTACATGGTCAGAAATACTAGTCTCTTGTGTATGTCTTAGGAAAGGAACCAGATTTCCAGTGGACTTTGATATTTAAGATATTTAAGTAAGTAATTAAAAATTCAGCAAGTCAACCTTTCTGTAATCATCCTTCAAGAGACTAGCAATGTCTCATATGCTCAATAGAAAGGGTAAGCCCTGCTGGCAAGGCTCATAAAATGTAACTGAGATGCTCTGAGACCATTATAGGAGCAAGTATTTAATGGTCTGCTGTGCCACTGAGACACTCACAAGTCTATGAGGCCAGATGGGATCCACCTGAGGGTAGTAAGGAGCTGCCAGAAGAGCTCACCATGACACTCTCCATAATTTGCCATCAGTTCTGGCCAGCTGGGAAGTGGCAGATGACTGGAGGTTGACCAGTGTGATTTGTCAGCCTGGTCTCGACACCTGGTTATGGAAATGGCACAAGGTTATGGAAAAGATTGAGTGTGATCACAAGGCACACAGGACAACCAGGGCATCAGGACCAGACATGTGGGTTTAGGATAGACAGGTCCTGCTTGACCAATCTGATCTCCTTTTATGACCAGGTGACCCACCTGATGGGTGACAGGAAGGCTATGGCTGTTGTCTACCTGCACTTCATAAAAGCCTCTGAGACTGTCTCCAACACCATACTCCTGGAGAAGCTGGCTAAGACAGGAGCACTCTTCACTGGTTTAAGAACTGGCTGGATGGCCAGGCTCAGGGAGTGGTGGTGAATGGAGTCACATCTATGTGATGGCTGATCACCAGTGGGGTTCCCCAGGAACTCAATATTGGCTCCAGTCCTGTTTAACATCTCTGTCAATGATCTATGTGAAGGGCCAAAGGGCACCCTCAACCACTTTACAGATGACACCAAATTGGATGGGATTGCTGATCTGTTGGAAGTTAGGATGGCTCTGCAGAGGGATCAGGACAGGCTGGCTCAGTGAGTCAAGGTCAGTGGTATGAGTTATGAGGTTCAATGAGAGGTTCAATAAGACAGAGTGAAGGGTCCTACACTTTGTTCACAGCAACCCTATTCATCCCCATAGACTATGGGCAGGATGGCTGGAAAGCTGTCCAGCAGAAAATAACCTTGGGGTTGACAGAGTTTGAGCATGAGCCAGGGTGTGCCCAGGTGGCCAAGAAGGCCAATGGCATCCTGACCTGGAGCAGCAATAGTGTGGCCAGCAGGAGCAGGCAGGGACTGTCCCTCTCTTTGGCACTGGTGAGGCCGCAGCTCAAGTGCTGTGTCCAGGTCTGGGCCCCTCACTACGAGAAGGACATTGATGGGCTGGAGCATGTGCAGATGAGGACAAAAGAGCCTGTGAGAATTTTGGAGTGTAAGTCGTACCAGGGGTGTCTGAGGGAGCTGGGGTTTCTTAGCTTGTAGAGGAGAAGGCTCAGGGGTGACCTTACCACTCTCTAGAACTTCCTGTAAAGAGATTGTGCCAAGGTGTGAATTGCCCTCTTCTCCCAAGTAGGGCAACAGAACAAGTGAGCATGGCCCAAAACTGAACCAGGGAAGGTTCAGGTTTAATTTCTTCACTGAAAGATTGATTAAGCGTTGGAATGGGCACTCCAGGGAGGTACCAGCATTGCCATCACAGGTGGTGTTCAAGAAAAGACTGGACATGGCACTTGGTGCTGTGGTTTTGATTGACAAGGTGATGATTGGTCAGATTGGACTTGATGAGCTTAAAAGTCATTTAGGTCCAACCTAAATGATTCTATGAGTCCATTATATGATAATATTTTTGGTAGAGGATATTTGGGCTGATTACTTCTTTATAGCTTTATTCAACACCTTCCAAGATCAAATTCTTACACTGATTTTGCCTAGATTTATATGAGTATAAATAAAAGGAGATTTAGTTTAATATGGAAACACTACCTCTGTCTCAGACCATCTGTTTATTTAGTGTTGAACTGCTGTAAATGTAGCCTTTAACAGATTCACAGTAAGCCAACATAATGGTTAGTTAAACTGTGTTTTCTAATTTTGTGGATATATTGAGGGTATTTTAATGAACAGCTTTGTGTGCTCTAATTACAGATTACAGAATTAGTTTAAAAAGTACATACATGATGTGAATGGCAAAAATTATGTAGGAGCACCTGTTTTGTTTTGAGTTTTTTCACAGATTTTCTTACTTCTGATATTCCTAGTGGAATTCAATAAATGCTGTATAATGAATACTGTAATTTATCTGGAAAGCAATCTGAAGATATATTTCCACAGTACATTGCAATGATTTGGTTGTTCCATCACAAAATCTGACTTGAAGGGCATGCACTATTACTAGGAACATGTATCAGTAACATGTTGATCAGGAGATGTACAGCAGACCTTTACTGTATAGAATGTGAAAATAAAGAGTTCAGAGCATGACTTGGACATTCAGGTGCATTCATACAAAAGACAGCCTGTCAGGTTAAGCTAGAAATTGATTCTATGTACAGAAACTGGCTTACATACATATATCTTGCTTTTGTTTTCATTTCCTTCAATATTTTTACTTGTTTATTTTGACAAGGAGACTAAGGAAGATTATGATCCGAAAGTTCTGATTGTATCTTTTTTCTTCCCCTTCATTTCCTCACATTTTTAAAAAAGGAATAGTAAATTTTTGCTTTCTTCACTTTTCAAGTTTTCTGACAACAGGATAGATGCTATTCATTTTTGTGTGTGGCAAATTTTATAATATCCTGAATGGGTACTTTCATATTTTAAAAGCTTTTATACTAGTTGTATACAAATATGAAAAGTCATCAGAAATTTAATTAAAGAATTACTATGTAATAATATTTTCTTATATTTTTCTTGAGACAAGCAGTGTGTTTCTTTGTTTGGGTTCTTTAAAGCCCAGATTTGTCTATTTAGAAAAAAATGTATTATCTCATTCCATTGTCTTGCACAGAATAATGAAAGACATCAAAGGCTGAAAAAAAAATATATATACTTGAGCTGTGATATATATCTAGATTTTTCTTCAAATTTCTCTAGTCCAAATTGTGAAAATTAACTCTCTAAGTCTGATATGTGAATGAAGTTTTACTTCTATGAACACCAACTCTTCTTTAGAAAATTGAATTTTCATAAAGCAGATAGAGAGCACTGGAGAATTATATCTTCTGATGGTACTGGTAACAAAACTAATGCATTCCTCTCTGTCACTGTTGCCCTGAGACTAGATTTCCTCCCATGTATATCATGGTCTTATTACAAATTCTAGTATTTCATTGGAATTTTTGCCACTGAAATTACTACTTTTGACTTCCTAACGTTCAGACTAACAGCTTGAGGGTACTAGCTGTCCACCTATGTCCACCTATAAATCAAGAGAAAACTGAACAAACCTATAAAACTTGCAGATATGAAATAATATCCTTGTCAACATCTAATAATGTTTGAATCACTAAATATGATAGCTGAAATATTTTCATCCTATTTCCTTGTCCTTGTGGAGTTGAAAATTGATTTTCTGTTTTCCAAAATCATTGAGTTTTACCTGGTCACAATATGGTACAATATAATGAACTTCAAAATTCCTGTACTTTTATATCATAATTCTTTTGACCTTGATTTGGTGAAGCTCAAGATTTGATTAAGAGAATAAAATCTATGCCATATTATGTTAGTAATCTGGTTAGAGAAAGAGATTCCTGTGTAAACCCACAGAAATCCTGGAAGTTACTGAACCCCACTGAGCCTGTGCTGTGACAAAGGGGGTGGGGGAAGGAAAGGAAGGAAAGGAAGGAAAGGAAGGAAAGGAAGGAAAGGAAGGAAAGGAAGGAAAGGAAGGAAAGGAAGGAAAGGAAGGAAAGGAAGGAAAGGAAGGAAAGGAAGGAAAGGAAGGAAAGGAAGGAAAGGAAGGAAAGGAAGGAAAGGAAGGAAAGGAAGGAAAGGAAGGAAAGGAAGGAAAGGAAGGAAAGGAAGGAAAGGAAGGAAAGGAAGGAAAGGAAGGAAAGGAAGGAAAGGAAGGAAAGGAAGGAAAGGAAGGAAAGGAAGGAAAGGAAGGAAAGGAAGGAAAGGAAGGAAAGGAAGGAAAGGAAGGAAAGGAAGGAAAGGAAGGAAAGGAAGGAAAGGAAGGAAAGGAAGGAAAGGAGGAAGGAAAGGAAGGAAAGAGAAGGAAAGGAAGGAAGAAGGAAGGAAAGGAAGGAAAGGAAGGAAAGGAAGGAAAGGAAGGAAAGGAAGGAAAGGAAGGAAAGGAAGGAAAGGAAGGAAAGGAAGGAAAGGAAGGAAAGGAAGGAAAGGAAGGAAAGGAAGGAAAAGGAAGGAAGGAAGGAAGGAAGGAAAGGAAGGAAGGAAGGAAGGAAGGAGGAAGGAAGGAAGGAAGGAAGGAAGGAAGGAAGGAAGGAAGGAAGGAAGGAAGGAAGGAAGGAAGGAAGGAAGGAAGGAAGGAAGGAAGGAAGGAAGGAAGGAAGGAAAGAAAAATTTATTTGAGTGCAAGACAAATTGCATATTTTGATATTCTTAACATTATTAAGAGTTTGATTCCATTAGAGTGCCCTAGCTAGGAAGTTATTATAATAACGTTTCCATTATGATATTGATTCTAAAATCGAAGCCTATAACAGAATGACAGTTATTGCAGAATTGATGTTAAGTCCTTGGGCAGAGAGCAGAAGGAGTGAGAAATAAATGGTGAGGCTGTATCTCATTTAGGGGTCCTAACAACTTCATGGAAGGTAGAAGGAAAGCTCTCATGGCTCTATCATAAAATACTGTGTTGTCCCATTAAAAATTCAAACATATGCAAAAGCACTCCAAATAGTAAAGGCTATATAGCTTTATCTATATTTATATCCATGCTGGTTTTATAGGTGGAAATTTATGGAACCTTACCATCCAGAGCTTTGCAAAGCCAACATATTTTAAGCTGCAACAATGAAGTTACTCACAATTATTAGACGGCAGTCCTTGCTGAGAATGTAGCAGAGCAAGTTTGTCCCTGTGTCAGGCAAGCTGCTTTTCAGCATTCCTAGCATGCAAAAGGTGAATGATCTCACTGCAGTTTCTAGACCTGCTCATTTTTACAGAAGATAAAGTAAGACTTAAAAGGCTGCTTTTTCCTTCTTAGGTGTTATTGATAACTAAGATCTTGCAGTGCCATACCACAACTTCAATTTTTTCCCATTTTCTACACTTGTATTTAAGGCAAAGGTGAAACTAACTAACAACATTTCTGTGACACATGGACTGAGCCAGTAATCTTGTTCCTAAAGAAAGTTCAGGAAGGAAGAAAGCATTAAAATTCTAGTTTCAATTAGAGACTGTATATTGGATATGTGATAGTCCTATGACAGTTGGCATGTTTTTTTTCCCTTAGAAAAAAAAAGAAAAGAAGAGAAAAAACACCAGTTGTTTAATAACTTGTTTTAATAAATGGAACAAAAACTTTTATCATTTGATCTAAATTATTTACATGACTCATTTAAAAAAATGCAGTGTATGTATTTTGTGTAGATGTTGCTAATAGGTATGACCTTTTAAATCAAACATATGCAATGGTAGAGGAAAATTGAAATTCAGTTCTGAGGAAATGTCTACTTTTTTCTTGCAGCCTTAATGACATATGTCTCCAAATGTGTTCCAATTAACATCAAAGCAAAAATGGTAATTGACCATCAAACATGCTGCAAAAGAAAGGAAACTAGTAAGGAAATGCAACTCAGCAGGAAAAAAAATGCTTAAGTCTATTGAGAAACAAGAGTAATAATGGAGATTTCATCACAGGACACTCTATTATGGGAACAGCTAATTACAGAACAAATAATAAGTTAGAAATGTAAGTGCTCATGAAGGCAAAAAGCTAGAGGAGAGATAATGGAGCAATTACTTTTCCAGTGCTCATAGGCCAAACCTCAGTCTTTACTGAGCCAAGCCCCATGCAGACAGGAAGGTTTGCAAGACCTCTGGCTCTTTCTAGCATAACTCTGTGTTAGACCATAAACCATTACATTTTGTTCAACATCAGATTTTATCTTGTTTTGCCACTCTCTTGACACTGAAAAATCAAATAAAATTTTATTTAGGGGAAAAAATAAACTGCTGCATGGATATGTGAAGGGCAATCTGCATCATATAGGAGCTTTTTGAAGGAAGAGAAGCAGAGGGGATGTATTTGGATTATATTATCTAGAAAACATGCATTGCCTTTGAACCATGAGGGATATGTAATGCCTAAATGGAAATCAGTATGAGCTGGGACTTGCTGTTGGCTCGTATATGAAGTCACTGCAGGACTTTGGAACTTTTTTCTGGTATTTCTATTGGGTTGTGTATTTCTCCTAAAAGCTGTCATCTAGATGAATACTGTCAGCTGCTTCTGTCTCCAAAATGAAACAATTCAGAGAGAAATGCTTTTTCCTAGCCATTTCTAGTGTCTGTTTGGGTACTTTGGGGTATGTTAGATATCCACGAGGGTCTGGCAGATATGCCAAGGTCTGTAGGGGAGCTGTGGCCATTCAAAACAGCACTGAGAGCATAAAGGCATCACTAAAAAACGTGTTTGCTTAACTCTGTCCATACAGATTCAGTGAGGTAAGTGCTGCAGTTTCAACTCTGTTTTTAGTTTGCACCTTGGGACACATCTTGATCCACAAGAAAAATTCTCTAGGCCTTTACAGCCATGAGTGATCTGGGAATACTTCATGTGTAAATCCAGTCACCTACAGCTGATAAGGGGTTTGAATTTCATCAGTCATTTTGTGAGAATGGTGTGCAAGGGCCTCTATTCAGGAAGCAGATTTAAGTTATGGAGATGATACACGTTCTATTCATTGCAAATGGAAATCTGGCCCTAGTTATCCAGAAAGTGTCTGCAAACCAACATTTTTTAAGACTTGAAACATGCCCTGCAAACTATGCTGGTCAAAAAAAGTTTACCAAATTTCAGAGGGGTTTTTTTGCCTACTGATGCAATAGTTTTTAGCTTCATTTTTCTACATTGTGAGCCTATTTATGGCATTAGGTCATCTGCCAATGCAAAAAAAAAAAAAAAAAAAAAAAAAGTAATAACATTATAATCTTGGTATCAAATGCTATAACTAATACCTATCCAATCACTCAAATTTTAAGAAAAGAAAGTGTGATCTTGCAACAAAGAAGACTTTGACCACCAGAACTAAAGGCAGCTATTATTGCAACTCATTATTGGCACCTACAAGTCCTAAGACATAAGGAAAACCTAAGTTTGATATAAGTTTTCTGGAAGTTTACCACATATAATATTAATTTGAGTTGAATGCTGTTGCAGATAAAATAAAGAATGAAAAAAATTCCTATATATTTCAGTCAGAAATAATTTTTGTTAATTGTTTTCCATAGTAGAATTCTTCTTCAGGTTTCTGAGAAAGAATGAAGCATATTTCTATGTGAAATGTGAAATTCACAGATGTGGATACAGATTTATTTTCATTGTTTGTTCATTATAAACTTGTATATTTTGAAGACAAAAAAATGCACCTAAATAATATATTCAACCTATGCTTTCTTCTATTTTTACAGAAATTTATACAGGTATGGAACAATAATATATACATCTCTGTGTGTTCTTCATTTTAAAATTTGTGATGTGGGTCTTTCTCATACTTTATTTTTGCACTGTTGCATACTCTGCATTATCAAATATAATTGCAAAACTATATTTTTACTTGAAAAGTGCTAAGTATTTTTTTTTTCAAACAACTTTCCTTTAAAAAAAACCAAACAAGTATATGATTTTCAATTATTATGGATTTCAGAGAAAATGTCTTTCCATTGTTTATGCACATAATCTCAAAGCAATTAATTTAATGGAAAGTAGAATTTTTATTCCAAAGAAAATAATGGATTAGCTATAAACTTGAATTGTAAGAAAACACTTGTTATGTTTTTAAAATAGTATAATACTCAGCTTATTTTCAAGTAATATAAAAATATGCATGCTTCAATTATTTTTCTATTTCCTACCCACTTCCAGGGTACTTCTGGTTTTCTATTGACTTTTACTAGTCTTTAATCTGAGTTGTGGAGATGTTTTCTTTCCTTATATCCCATAGCAGATAAAGATAAGCAGGCACTTTTTAAAATAATGGCAAGCATAGAGGTACATTTTAGCTCAAAGTTTTGAACTTTTAATAGGGACAATTTTATCTTTAAGACATTTAATATTTACAGTTGCAAGTAACTCAAATTTTTGGTATCTAACTTCCTGGAATTTTATGGCAAGTCTCTGAAAGTCTTTAGGAGTAAGTGCTACTGAGCTGGGTAAAGGTGATGGGAACAAAACCACATATTGCTCTGAAGTGATGAAATAACTTTTGAAATAAAATTGTCACATCCACTCATTTCAAAATGATCATCTTTGGAAAATCAGTAAGTTGTATATAGATTGAGGGGGTGGGCAGGCATGTCTTTATATAACTTTGTTGTGCCTTTGTACACTGGGTTATTTCCCATAATTAAATATATTTTTTATTATAAAGAATTCAGTTTACCTAATTTATCTTGGAAAAGAATAGTGATTTATTTCAATGTTAGAAGGGTCTTTCAGCTCTGTTGTTAAAAGGTAAGTTAAAAAAGAGTGAAACAAAGCTGTTGCAGTGATATGATCACAAAATCAAGTGTTGGTGCTGCTACCTGCTTGCAAGTTCTTGAAAGTTTCTTGTTGTCATGAATGCATATTTAACACCATTACCAGAATACTTGTTATAATTTAGGAAATTGCTGTCTAAATGACAGTAGTTATTTTATTTTCACTATATTGTCATAATTGTACCATCAGTCTGAAATGAGATGCATTTTGCAGGCAATACTTTTGCAGCAAAATGCTGAATTCGAAAACTGTTGTCAGATTTAATTCCTTGAAATGTTAGTAGCAAATGTTTTATTTATTAGATTCTTTTCCTAAAGAATAGCAAAGTTGAAGAGATGTCACTTCTGATTATAGGAGACTTCAGTACTACACATCTAAACATTTCATGTACACATTTATGTTGAACAAATAAATATCAACAGTTTCATATAAAGAAATAGAAATTTATATCAGGCAGTTTATTTTCTATGTCATTTTTATAAATTAGGCTTTTGACTTTCAGTAATAGCCTTAAAAGGACAGTCTTTTTCAGCAAAATAAAATCTATTTTCAGTGTTCATTTATGGTACTTAGAAATTCCACCCTGGAAGTAAATACAGTAGAAAAGGAAACTCGTGAACATCAGCAGAATTAAATTTCCAAATATGCAATAGGCTTCTCACTCCTAAACTACAACTACAAAAAAGAGTTTTTTCCAAATAAATTATTCATTCGTTGATATATAGTATGCTAATACAGAAGCATACTATATGCTATTAGTATATGGTTATATTTAGATAAAGTAATATAATACTTAATGCAAGATATTGTGCAACTGTAAATTAAATTTTCCTTCAGTTGACTGTTTAATATAATCATTTGTGCATATACTTTTGAGGTTTGTTCAGGCTTATTCTAATAGAGAGGCCTTTAGTTGCCCATTAAAGTCAATCTATTAATGCAATTAATAAAATGTAGCCAAGAATTGAACATGAAAAAAGGTTAAATTTGTCTAAAGGAAATAAGCACAGTTGTAAAGATGAGCTGAACTTATTAAATAATTTATAAATTTCGACTAATAATGATTGACTGTTTTACATTCCATCTGTTGGGCATTCTCTTTTTTGTCATTTAACTGTTTAGTGAACGTTAACTTTCAACTCTGAATTTAAAAATTCTGACATGTCAGTGAGAGAAGACAGTTTATGAACTGATTTCCTGGTACAGCATTCCTTTCTGTCAACAATCACAGACCTGTTGTTTCAAAAACTTTTCAGATCAAATGAGAAGTTTCATGTTTAGCACAAAACAGATGTATTGAAATCAATCAGCTACAGTAAAACATTTGTACAAAGATATTTGCATAGAAATTCTTAAATAAATATTTAAAAGAGAGAGAAAATGCTTAAAACATAAAAACTGACTAAGCTATTTTTATTTTTAAAAATCAACCTATAACCTGTTTGCTGTTTGATTTATCCTTAACCATACATCTTTTTTACAGCTTACTTTAAAAAATACTGATGTAAGAGCAACAGTTTTGGAAGTGTGCAACTACTATTCAACTTACTCCTACCCAACCATAATCTTTGTGTGAATATGCATTTAAAAAAAAAAAAATCTACATGACCTCATCCAATTTTATTTTCTTGTTTCTTGTATTGATTAGCATTAATAATTAATTACTTAGCAGAAATGTATTAGGATAATATCAACAGTTGTGACTGAGGGAATAGCCTTTTTACTTATTGATTCTCAACACTGATAGTTAAAAATTAATTGATTCAGGGAAAAGGACTGAGTGGGATGAACAGAGTCTTACTCTTCAATATCTTTTTGTTTTACAATCTTCCAGTTAGAATAAGGATGAAGCCTTTGCCATTTCTGACAGCAGCAGAAGAAAAGATTTTCATGCAATGATATGCATGAAAAATGGTGGGAGGAAAAAGATATTGACTATCTAATTAAAGAGTGTTGAATATTGTTTGAAATAAGGCACTAAAAAAATATTATAATATTAATAGCAACTAACATAATTCCATGTGCTTTAGCCTCATTTGGTAAACTACTGTATGACCATATTTTAATTTACCATTCATTATAAATTTCAGGGTAATTTGTTTTTTGGTTTTTTTTCTTTGTGCTATTTCACTTTACTATAGTTAGAATGAAAGAAGCGATTTGTTTTCCCTAATTCCTTAAAAAGGGGAAAAATCTATTTTTTGTCAGGAAATAGCTTTGGTGTATGTTCACATCTGGGGAGCTACTTTGAGCAAGATTCATACTCCTGTTTGCAGAACACCATGGTAGGAAGGTGCATGATTTCCTTGCCACGCATCCTGGTTTAGTTTCCATGCTACCAGGGGAAGGACCTGGTGAATAAGAATAGGCTAAACAGGATCAGTGATAACAAAATTAAAGATAAAGAAGCTTTTCTTAGGCTCCCTGAAGAGAGAAAGCCTGATATCCGCAGCAGCAGGATGGGAAGAGATCAGGGTAGGTGGAGGCATGGGAAGAAAGAGACTCCACAACTGTGAAGGCTGGAAGAGGATTCCACCTGATTACTTGGATCAGAGGTTGGTTTTATCTGAAGGGCAGGTGTCTGAGCCTGACTCATACACCCTCATATCTGCCACTAAAATAAAGCAATGGTTGACAACAGATAAGACACTTCTCTGAGGCAGAGTAGTACCAGGTGACCAGACCTGATCTCTGAGGAGGTTTATTTGCATGTCAGAGATCTCAATCCAGGTGACCAGACCTGATCTCTGAGGAGGTTTATTTGCATGTCAGAGATCTCAATGTGCGTGGGAAAGAGATTTCCAGAGTTTGGCTGATTACCAGAGCTTGCTTACTCCTGCTGCTTGTCCATGAGGGCACCAGTGACAATGCCCATAGAGACCCAGAGCATATCAAAGGTGACTAGGGGGTCCAGCAGCTGGGGCAAAAACTGTGGGAACCTAGACAGAGTTTTCCCAGCACTGCTGGTAGGAAGATAAGCATCCTGGGGGTTAACAACTGATTAATGTCACAGACAAAACTTCGTTGATACATCCCTCAATCAAGTGAATCAGGAACAGTGGAATGGCAACCATTTAAAGAAATATTGTGATGGATATATTCTATAGATAGCTTGATCAATAAAAGTTTATAAAATAATCTTTAGGAAATTGGAAAAAATACTTAGGAATATTAGATTTCCTTGGGATATTACAACACTGACTTTTGCTGGAAAGACAACATGGAAAGACACAACAAATATTTGATCATGGTGGACAATTTTTTTAAGCAATTGAAGGGTGAGAAAACTAGGGGAGATATTTATCTCTATTCTGTATTTGTGAATAGGCAAGAGGAAGTTTGGGATGTAGAGGCAGAAAACAACTCTGTCAATAATGGCAGTGAGATGATAGAGATCATAATCTTAAAAGAAACTAAAAATTCAAGTAGCATAGTAATGATTCCAAACTTCAGTGAGCTGGTTTTCATTCGCTCAGGAATCTGTTTTGCAAGCTCCCATTAGAGATTGAACCAAAGGGAAAAAAGATTTGTCTTGAACCCGCTGATTTATCTTAAAAGACTGTTTCCTCAAAGCACAGTTCTTCCCAGTGTGCAGAAACTCAAGCAGGTGTGGCTGAAAAACAGATAAATGGGCTCTTGAATGAGCATAAAGAGAAAAGGAAGTGCACAGAAGGTAGATGAAAAGGTAAAGATGCATCTCCAGGTAAAGAAAATTAAGCACTGCATTACTGGATCATCTGAGGGTTCCATTTAGGATTGTGAGCCATGTGTTAAGCTTATTTGTGTTATTCCACTTTAGGAATCAGCAGGGTTTTCACTCATGTCAAGCTGTTGTGATATAAATATGGAAACTTCAGGGCAAAATCTCAATGAGCCATATGGCTTCTTTTGCTGTGCAATTTCATGAATTCCAGATCTGAGAGTGCTGGCTGTCTCTAGCAGGATCATCCTCCATCAGAGAGATCATAAGCATAAGGACAGGGAACAACTTGTGTTGTTTCTTCCTCTTTTGTCAGCATCATTACTGGGGTCAAAGGGTTGGATTTTTTTTAACCTCACTTCTGTTCTTACATGTTGTTCTTGCTATTGAAAGCATTTGAAATTCAGTCCTTAGATGACTGCCTTACTGTAAGCAGTCAGCTCACCTACAATCCTGCTGGCATCTTGGACAGAGTTTGTTCCATTATTGTGAAGTCTCCTGGCAGGAGCTGTCTCCTGTGGGGGGTCTGCACTGACACAGGGCAAAAATGTGAGGATCAGAAGAGAGATGTCATGGACTAACCACAGTTCCCATTCATTCCCCATCCCCCTGTGCTATTCATGGGTGAGGAGGAGGTAGAGCAGTCTGAAGTGAAGGAGTGAGGTTGAGTCTGGGAAGAAAAGAGGGATGGAGAAAGATGCTTTTAACTTTGTGGAGTTTTTTTTTACTATCCTGTGCTGGTTTTAATTGTCAGTTAATTCAGTGTTCCTCAAGTCGTTTCTAATTAATCCATGACATTAATTTGTAAATTATGCCCCCATCTTTATTATGGTCCCAAAGGTTTTCTCTCATTTTTTTCACCTGCCTGTTGAGGAGAAGTGAGAGAGTGGCTGGATGGGCATCTGTCAGCAACCAGATCAACCCACTCAAGCATAACTGTGTGTATTATGTCTCCCACATGACTACCTAGGTGTTTTGTCTCATAGTGTCACATTGCCCATCACTGGGTTCAGGTTACAGACTGTCTGAGGAGCAGAGAGGTTCTTGAGCCAGGGACAAACTGCTGCAGAAAGCAATGGCTGGGCAGCCACTGCTGGGCTAAGGGCACGTGAAGTGTGCAGCAGGGCTGTAGAGCAGCAATCCCTAGGAAGCTCCACCAGAAAGCACAGCATAGACACAGCTTCAGTAGTCATGGAAAGGCTTCAAAGGGATTCAGAAGGGCTTGTGTACAGTTTTTTACAGCTCTGAGAGTCACTACATGCTGTCTGAAAGTAAGCCTAAAAGAACAGACTTGCCTCCAGCAACACTGAGTGAAAAAGACAGATTTACAAACCAAAACCCATTTGATCTCAGTTGTCTCTTCCACCCTCATTTCCACTATCAGTAACCAAAAACATGAAACAGTTTTGCTTATGTTCTAACAAATTAAGGCTCATTTCATAGGGCCTTTAAATCCCCTTTTGTCTAATTATTGTAAATTAAAGATTTAGAGGAGGGCCTCTGTGACCCAAGATCCACATCATCCACACTAAAATCCACAATCACACAGTTACTTGGATAGTACAGATAAATGTACATAATCTGCTATACAAGTGTTAGCAAGGAAAGAGTACAATGAAACTCTGTGAGATTTTCTATTATATGGAATTTTTATAAATAATGGAGACATTCACTCATGATTAGATAAGCACATTTTCAGTAAAATAATTTGTATTCAGTCATTGATTGTAAGCAGAACAGTTATACAATGTTACATATATTTAATTAATGTTCTGTATTATTGATTAATATACGAATACTTTACATGGTAGTTGAGACAACAGGTTATCAACACGAAATAGCAGGAAGCTTCAATCAAAAATCATTAATAATTTTTAAATGCATTCTAAAAAATTGCATTTTTGAGCCATTTAAAGCAGAAGAATAAAGACAAATGATGGAAGATGTACCAATCCATTGAAGCTCATGAGATAGCTGTTAAGATTTTAAAATGTATTGTATTGTATCATATAAAGGAATATAACCAAAACATAAATTTCCTTTTTTTTTTTTTTATTATAACAAGAAAATAAATGATTCTTCGTGGTGATATGCATTTGTGTACCTCTGAAACCCTTCTACTCGATTTTAACCAGGGTTATAAAGAAAATCAAGCTCATAATAGGCAGTGGCTGCAGGGATATATTCATTAGTTAACACTGACAGCTTTGCTGTTTTCTTTTTCAGGTTTGAACTGTGAGTTTAGGCCTTGTGAGGCCAGCAATCCCTGTGAGAATGGAGCTGTGTGCATAGAAGAAATGAATTTGGACGTTTTTCCCCTTGGATTCCACTGCCAGTGTGTGAAGGGCTTTGCAGGCCCACGCTGTGAGATCAATGTCAATGAGTGCAGCTCCAGCCCTTGCCTCCACGGATACTGCTATGACAGTGAGTGCCTTCTTTAATGTAGAGAAGTCTTTCTCCTGGAGCATCTGTAGCTGCTAAGCTGCTCTGGGGAGAGCAGTGGATAATTTACTGAAATTTAGCTTGTCTGAAGCTTCACAGTCTGTGCTAGAAGGATTATTTTTTGCCAAAATACCTCAACTCCCAACACTGGGGTTTTTGTGTTCAGGGGGTCAGAATTTTAGCTAATGAGAAATTTTAATGAGATTTGTGCTGTCTCCTTTGATACCTAAATTAACCAAAAACATCTTAGATTGTGCATTTCATGAGAGAATATTCAGGTGCTGAAAGAGAGCTCATGGAGCAGTTAGGCATTATATGTCATCATTCTAATAAGTAAAAAAATTCTATTTAATTTCGAACTAATGTAAAAGGGTGTACCTGCTTACCTTCTGCATTGTGAGATGGATTTAAGGATTTTACAAATAACTTGATTACCCTACTATATTCTTTCTGGATTGGCAAGCCATGTTCAGTATGGAGTACTTTCTTGAAAGTTTTGTAGGACTCTTACCATCTTTCACACACTTTCTATACTTGCTAAAAAATATAGAAGTAGTAATTTTCAGAGGATCTTAAAATGCTGACTGGAAAGCTGAAAAACATCTGAAGGTCATGCAGTCAACCCTGCATGAAGCTAGACTATTAAGAGAGCTAGAACAAGTTAGTCAGGGATTTTTGTAGCTGAGTTTTGAAATCCTTCTAAGAGGGACAGAAATTTATTGGGACAGAGTATTCTACTGATTAACTACTCTGGCAATGATCACACTCTTCCAATCCCACCAAATCTCCTGAGCTGTAACTTTTGGCCAATGCCTGATAGTACCTCCTAGTACTACTAAGGGGTTTCAGTTCTATCATTTCTGCACCTATCCTTGAAGTTATTTTTAAATAGCCCTCCCAGTACGAGTACTCCCCTGAAGGTCTAACACAAAGCAGGTTTGGTTGACTCAACTTTTCACCATAGAGGCCACAATTTAAGCACTGAGTAACTGTGTTTGTCCTCTTCTACATCTCTCTCCTGTTTCTTCACATCCTTTTTCAAAAAAGAATGATGATTTAAGAACTTCAATTGAATGCATTTTTTTTAGAAAAATTTTCAGAAGACCTAATCAACTTACTGGTTTCAGATGACATCTTAAAGAACTGAACCCAAATTACTAAAAGCATTGTCTAAAACTCTCCTAGTTAAAATAAAAATAAAAATCAGTTTCAATTAAATATCTTTAAAAGTCATTCTTTCCTTATCAGGGAAAAAGGCAATTTGCTTAATCTTCTACCTAGCAAAGACTATTTCCTATTACATTTAGAGATGTTTTCTATGTGATCTACATTGGTTTATAGATATTTTTGAACTGGAATTGAGATGAACTGTATTAAAGTTCTCCATGCTGACAAAGTGCCAGTTTTGGGGGGAACAGCTTGTCTTTGTGGTGCCTCTGGCTTGAGTTCCTCTACCCCATGTGCACTGGCCGCAGAAAGCTGGAATGCTGAGGAACCTGGGAAGCTTTTAGCATATGAATAATCGTCCTGTGCCGAAGGACTTAAAGCATTTAATGAATACAGTAGCAGCTGTGTGTACAGACATGATGGTAGAATAGATTCTTTGGTAAATCTCAGCTGTAATGAAGAATCCAGGGACCCCTTTGAGGTTAAAATAAATGCACGCCTGCAAGAAGTGTGATTTCTGCTGTCATGGACTTCATATTTGGATGGAGCACTCTAAAGATGCCATTTGAATCACTAATGATGAAAAAGAGATAGGATTCTTATGATTATCTTATTAAGAAATACATAATAGAAAAATTCAACTCAAGTAAGTTTTCCCTTAATATAGTGGTATAATATGAGGCATTTCTTATGACAATACTAACAATATTAAAAACAACCAACAAACCAAACATTGCTTAACTGCCCTAAACTATTCACATATGATTTTAAAGACAGAATCTTATGTATTTTGTGATTGTTTTATGATGGCAAATTACTCATTACTTTTAACATCACTTTTTAACTCATTGATTTATAACTCTTGAATCAAAATATTTCTATTATTTAAATAAAATGCAGTGCATGTATCTACTTTCATATTTTAAAGACATTTAATTTACTTTTATTTTTAATATGTCCACATCACTTAAGTAAAGCTGGTCTTAATCTTTTCCAGATAGTATTCATAACTGGAAATGTCATATTCATAGTATTAATTTCATTAGTAGTTTTACTACATTCAGTTGTTATGACTCTTAGTGCTGAAGTGCTATCTCTGTTGCAGTTGTCGATGGGTTCTATTGTTTGTGCAACCCAGGATATGCAGGATTGAAATGTGAGCAAGACATTGATGACTGCATAGTCAATGCTTGTGAACACAATTCTACATGTGTGGATCTACATCTGGTTAGTAGCATTTTTTTTTAATTAAAATGATTGTTAAGTTTTTGTTCTAAAATTTAAAGCAATATTTTTCTGACTTCTAAAACTCCTCTTGATCCATACTTCCTCATATCAAGGATTTTATAATCAGGCTTTTCACACACTGGTATTTTTGTTTATTTATAATTCTATAGGCAATGGGAAAGAGGAATGTTTTTATTATTTAAAAGCAGTTACTGGTTCAATGTGGTTATACAGGGAATTCAAAAGTCATAAAATTTTCTACTGGGTGTGTTTATGACCTCATTATAAGCGACAGGAATACTCATTTACACCAATTTCACTGGCTTCTAAGGGACTGAAAAATCATCTTACACAAGAAAACAGATTTATTTCAGGTACTTCAGCACTTATTTTCAAAATTCCTCAGATATATTAGCTTTGGAGGTATGAAATGTGTTAGAAATAACTTGTGTCTTCTCAGAAATAAAAGCATTCCGTCGCCTGATTGCACCACGAGAGGAAAGAAGACAGAGACTCACACTGTGTAAACTTCAACACCAGAGGTGGCCCATGTTCTCTGTCACTCCTTCCAGGAATCTGCCAAGAAGCAATTTGTTTTCATTGTACTCAACAGAGACACTAAGTCCACACAGTATGAATATTTTCCTTAAGAAGCATTCAGGATGCGAGAGAAAACAAAACAAAACAAAAACAAAAAAGTGGAAGACAGCTTTTTCTTTCTTATTTTAGTTTCAACAGGCACATTTGTGAGAATACTAAATTGATAAATTCAGAATTCAAGTAATACTATGATGCTTAAATGTAGGTGTTTATTTATGGAATGAGCTAAAAATTTAAGCACCAGCCAAGGATCACTGAGGACATAGGCAGCACAAACCACAATTCAGCTGCCCACCATTTAAATCTTCGCTTTGGGTGAACTGAACAACCCTGTAGGTATTGTAGCTTTATTGCTGAAGGTGCGAAGGTGTTTGCAATTTCAGGAACCCTGGAATTTATGAGAGGTGTGGGGTTTCAGGGTTTTACTTGGTTGACTTCTGTGGCTGATTTTTTTTTTTTTTTTTTTTTTTTTTGTGATTGTTTGTTTATTTTTGCTTGCTTGTTGTCTCAGTACATGCATAATGAAATTGTTGGGTTTTTTTTCTGACAAATCTTGAGGGTAACCTGCAATTGTCACTATTTCATAAACTTTAACCAAACTTATTTGCTTCAAAATAATTGTCTCAAATTCTCTAATTTCCACAGCTGTTTCTTATCACCAGTTAGAACTCTTCATGTATTGTACAATATTTGGGGGGGGGAGAGTTAATATGTTTTGAGAACTAGTCAACACCTTGGACAAAATCAAGTGCTTGATATGGAGACCACAGTGTGTGAAACTTTTGTTCTTGTCTTTGGATTTTACTTTAAATGCACATTTTTCTACCACTAGACTGCAAATTTTATTTCAAGATCTCATACTGGACACATATCATCATCCTAAAATCTGGTTAGAGAGCATTCCACAAAGTAAAATTCATGCCTTCAATGCATGTGCAGTTATTCTCTAGCAGAGTGTGTTGCATATGTTGACATTTCAGGTACTATTCCTACTGCAGCAGGTCCTTTAAATGAGACTGACAAAATGGAGTTTTATATGCAGTTTAAACAACATTCTCCCCAAAAATGAAGTATCTGAAAGACAAAAAAATGTGGATTTTTAAACAGTGAATATATTTTTCCCCTTGAGAATTTTGGCTATGCTTAACCAAATGAGTTCCAATATTCGCCCATAAAAGTTTAATAATTTGAGCAAAATTTAGCATGACAAAGAATAGTAGCTCACTGCAATTTCAAACACTGTTTGAATTCTTTCTTCCTTTTTTCTCTTGAATTATTTGTGCTTGCATTTGTTCTATAGTTGCTTTCTATTTCTCACCTTGTTTTTCACAGACGTATCCATTTTTTTTTTTTTTAATGAAACGCAGCACAGCAAATCAGTGAGATCCATACAAACTCACTGTTTCTGAGAAGCCATGACATTCTAAACATCTATGTGGATAACAGTATGTACAGAAAATAAATGCTGAAGAAACTTAATGGCAAGGTTTCATATTAGACTTTGTGTTGATCCTTTTCAGGCTTTTTCAAAATTGTTCACTGATGTTGTCAACATCACAGCATTTACGTGAAAGAATTCATTTTGATATTGGCTAATACTCTGATTCAAAATCTTCAGTACTTTTGTCATTACCAGCTTGTTCTTTAGCATTATATTTGGCAACATAATTTCACTGTCAACCCCCTCCCTGACCAGAATGGAAAATATTTTGAAAAGAAATTGGGATTTTCTCATACTCTTTTGCTTTAGTAATAACAATCTATTTCTATTCAATATTTACATTTCTCCTTCTCTATTCTTCTCCAGAGTATTTACTTCAACTAATATTTCTTATATACCTTTCTGAAATAACTTTCATGTGGATCATCTTTTAAGTTGAATCTAGAAAAGGACCTAAAAGTTGTTGCTTGTTGTGAATCACTAGTTCACTAAGTGATTTCATTATTCAGTTTATATATGACTATATTATTTCACACATTATGTCCTTCTTATTGTATTCATTATCAAAGAGTACTGGAATTTTTGCAAATCATATTATCTGTTTATACATCAAGATTCCTCAGTGATCAACACAAAGAGGATTAATGAATTAACATATATTCATAAAAAAGGAAGAAGACACATTCCTTCTTCTTCAGCCACAGCAGCTGTAAAAGAATAGATAATGAGTGCCAATCCCCTAGAAAATTAATTTTTAACAACATAGGCTGTCTTCATCCTCCTCTAAAAGGTAAAAAACTAGAGAATAGGAAGCAACTGAAGCGTAATAAAGGAAGATTTAAAAAGAGATGGAAATCTCAGGAGTTTCATAATTTCTGCATCAAATACCATATTCTTCCAAAGGTATATTACAGCAGCCTTATTATACAAGTCAAAGACCAAAGATCTGAATGTGAGAAAGAATTCCCATATATGTTCTAATTGCAACAAATACTTCACAGACCTTACCTTGGCTCTCCAGGCAGGGAGTGGCAATAAACAACTGCAGTGTGGAATGAATCCTAGAATAATTTACATTGGAAAAGATCTTCAAGATCATTGACTCTAATTGTAAGCCTAATTCTGGCCAGTTCATCACTCAGCCATGTCCCCAAATGCCACAGGTATACACTATTAAATACCTTGAAGGATAATGACTGAACCACTCCCCTAGGCAGCCTCTTGTAATGCTTGACACAATTTTACAGAAGTAGTTTTTCCTAATATCTAATCTAAATCTTCTCTTGTGCGAGATCAGGATAGGTGAAATACAAAGATTAACTACACAACTACAACAGCATAAGGAGATTCTGATTTCCTACAGCATCTGAAAATTCTAGTTCTCCAAGAATTATATACCAGCAAGTTATTATATGGCAGCACATGCTACTCTTAGTTATATTAGACCCTCTGGTGGCTCAGGAATAATTAATCAGATGTCCTTATGGTAATAAATCTTCATTCTGCAGTCCAGCAGCTCAAATAACTTTGATGCATTTTTTCAAGGTAAGAGTGAATTACCATTGTCAGAATGACACTTGTGATGTGTATCCTTCATCTTTGGTGTTGGTAATGTGGTATAATATAGAGCCTTAAAATTAGATAACAATATTATCTTAGCAATGCATTAGAAAGAATAGACATAAGAAATGACACTTGGGTGGTGAAGACAACAAAAAAGAGGAAACAGAAGAAAACTAGTGAGTTGTGAGAGTTTAACAAGCAAAGGGAAGAGGAGGAAGAAAGAATAAAACAAATCACATGATTTAAAGGCAATCATTCACACCTTCCACATGTACACTGATGCCCACCCAGCATTTGATAAATGGCTACCCTATATTAGGGTTTCACCACAGTAATTTGCAAATTCTTCTTTAAAAAGTTAAAATACCTAATTCAAAGTATTTCTTAGGGACAATACACAAAAATATGTTGTCCCTAATGATTTATATAAGATTAGATCATGTATATAGTCCATATAACATAAAACATTATTTGGGGGTATTTGCATTTTAAGAAAATAAAAGGCTATAGTATCTTCACAATAGATCTGACTTCAGTTTTTGCTTGTGCTGTTCTGTATGTCAAATCATAATGCAAATCCTGTCACTTTTGTGTATGTGGATATCCATGCAGAAAATTATAATAGATGTTTCCTTCAGAGCTTTGTTTCTGGAAGCCATTATTTCTCTGTACTTGCCCCATAGTAAAATAAAAGATATAAACTGTAGGTAAAGTTATAGTTGTATGATAATACTTGTATTGCAGTCCCATGTCCTTCTTGTGGTTAGCTCTCTATTCTTACTTGATTTAAAAGGCATTTATTTCCCATTCAATTTCCCTTTCAATAAAATTTAATTTTATGGAAATGAGCTGTCCAATAAAATAATGGAGAATAACACCAATTTGAACTAGAAGAAGAAATATTTTCTTGCTTGGTTTCTGTTTTTAAATTGATCAGAAAAAAATTAAAAGTACTTATAACAAGGCAAAATCATGTACTTCAGGTCTTTTAGGAATTTATATTCTGGGTTGTATGGAAGGCTTAAAGGATGGAGAGAGACTGTTACCAAATTTGAGTTAACAGATAGGAGGCCTATTCCATAATTTAAATTTCAAGAACATGGCACACAAGTAGGTTAGCTCATTGCATAAATTGTGAAAAAGATTTAAAAGGAACTCTGGCATTGAGGACTAAACTACAGAGTAGCTGTTAACAGCTTATGTTACCCAAAACGAAATTAGTCAGGTTTTGGACTAACCTAAAACAATTTCCCAAAATGTTACTCTACACTTATGTTCCTTGTAAAATAGATTTTTGTGTACTTTATGCTAAATAGAGAAAAGAAAAAGAACTATCTCCAAAACCTGTAATTTATTTTAAAACATTGAGAAGCATTCAAGGTGCTTCAGGAGGATCACCTTCCCATATGAGGAGAGCAGGTGGTCTGATACTAGAAAGGAAATAGAAGGATAGATAGGTCTACATCAATGAAGTTTCTAGATTTCTGTGGGCATGGAAATTCTCTAAGCTTTAAATAAAGCAAACAAGCACTGCCACTGAAGTTGGTCTGAAACTTCAGCTTAACTAAAAGTCAGACCACATACCATGAATGACGTCCAGTGTTCATAACAAATGACAAGCTCTTAATGATTACCAGGTCAAATAAATTCAAGTTGACTTCTATGTGACTTAAACTTATACATTGACCTCATTGAGAGTATCCATGTGGTGAAACTTGAATGCTGGACAAATAAGTTTCATATTGCCAATTACACATCCTAGAAAAGAGCTGTACAGCAGCTGTAGTTTAACTAAAAACTAGCAATTGCTTCTGTACTTTTGCAAAATTTTGCTGCTAATGCAACTCACTGTGCTGCTCTGAAGATTTGACTTGCCATGACTGAAATATTTTATCTTCCAATTATATTTAGCTAGAAAAAAAGTGCCTTCGTATATAAGATTTTTTCAAGATCTATTGAAGTGCCTTCCTCCTCTGCTTTGTACTATAGTGAATATAACAGTAAAAAGACTGAAATGTTAATCACTATTGGGTGTACTCCTTTATGCTCTAATAAGTCCAGTGGAGTCAAAGACATTGGAATACACAAAATTAACTATTGATTTACTGACTTAGGATAATGTTTTTGGTATTGATCTGTGATATTATACATTACTTGGATAAAGTGATTATGATATCTTATGCTTTACTCATCTAATTGAAAGTTGATTTTGGCAAACAAGTATCATATTTCCATTCATTTGTTTCATTTTTGACATTCTTTTAACATGTTTTACTATATTTTTTTAAAGAAGGCGCAGACATATATAAAAATCTGTGGCTTTAAACTACAGTGTTAGTAAATACCACAGGAGTGAAAGCCTTCTATTTTCTTTTCCATAAACTGAATTTTAAATACTCTACAGAATGAATAAAACTGTCACAAAAGTGGAGGAAATGGAGATTAAGTGGAAGTCAAAGACTGGTTTTCCAATGAGACTTGTGAACAGAAGGCAAATCAATGCAGTAAAGATACAGGAAGGTAGCCCCAGATGGTGTGCTTTAAATTTTGCCTGCAGTGAGGAGGCTGGACAGACAAAATCGGTGACAGCAGGGAAAGAAGTGAAGAACTTCACAACATAAGGAAGAAGCTGGAGAATTGTGGCCTACTTGTGGAAAGCATAACCCTAAATTTGATTTGTGCACTATATGAAGACTAACATTATGTTTAAGGTGGGAAATGAAGAGTTTGTATCTTTGAAGGCCTGGCAGTGGTATTACAGAGACTTGGAAGTACAAAAATAACATTGATTCATAAGGAAGAGAATTCTACAAAATAATAAAATTCTATTTACCTGTGGAGAAGTACATAATTGTATGCACTTAGAAGATTTATAGAGCAGAAGATTATGGAAAGGTATGAGTTCACAAGGAAATTATCCTGAAATAAATTAAATTGTTAAATTCATAGGTGCTCAGTCATTCTGAAAGCTTCCCACATACATGTCCTTGCTACATAACACACAATAATTAACTGGAAGAATTAATTAAATATTACCTAAATCCTCCATATAGCAGGCAGGGTGTTTTCTTTTGCTTAAAGTATAAAAAATAGTTGACCTGACTAGAGAAAATGTGAATGTTACTCCAACTCCATCAATTAGGAATTATACTATGGTGTCTCTTTCACAACAAAATAACTTCTGCAGGAATAAAGAACAGTCTCTTATTTCCTTTGTATTAAAAAAAAAAAAAAAAAAAAAAAAAAAAAAGTGAAATAATTCACATAAAATGTATCCAACTGACAAATTATAATGTTTGTCATCCAAAGGCTAGAAGGTCATTTTCTAGGTTCATTAGGTCTCTTTAGCTGCTAACCTCTTCAGGCTTGGGAAAATTAGTGCTTGGAAAGGAGAATAGCCCAGAGAAAGATTTGTTATCCCGTTTATTTTAGTTATTTTAGAGTTCTCCAATCTGTCCTCCTTTAGATTTTAATATTCTGTTCCAAGTATTCTGACTAAAAAATTTTTATTGTGAGTGCAATGAGTCACAGGAATGGGTTGTTCAGAGAAGCTATGGATGCTCCTTCCCTGGAAGAAATTGATCTAGTGGAAGGTGACCCTGCCCAGAGTCCATATCTTGCAGTATTATTTATCTGTTTGTTTGTTTGTTCATTATAATTTCACGATTATCCTATTTTGCTTATGACAATGGAATAGAGGGAGCTGAAGAACATCCATGACAATTTACCAGGTCTTGTACTAGTAGGTACCAAGTTGCTTGTTGTAAGAGTACTTAGCTATCCTCTTTCAGAGAAAAAATTAAAAATCAAATTATATTAAAGATGTACTCTGATTGTATAGAATCTGTTTTATTTGCTTAACATAAAATTCTGAAATATGCTGAGATATTTCCCAGAAAAAAGTAATTTTTCAAGATTATTCTAATAGCTTAGTCCTGCCTTCAAACATGTTTGTCAGGGCTATTGAAGTCTTATGCAGGGACATACTTGCACATACACCCATCAGATTATGGATTTAACCAGAAATTTTCTGAAGCAATAACCACATATGCATTTGTCTTTTTGAGATATGATGGCAAGACTTTAAAGACGTCTTCGTTACCGTTTGGATCTGTCATTATAAAAGAAAGTTTATTTAGAGTTCTCTACTAATATTTTTAATAATTTATGAATTTTTTTTATGCTAAGGCAAAGACTTGATATATGCATAAATGCCTTACTGTGTTTGTTTCAGGACAGCTTTAATACTAATCAGCACCCCCTGAATGTCTCAATAAGATGTATTTCCATCCAGATTAATTCTGTTTTAGTCAAACACTGTATCTCTCATATTTCAATCTAGTACTCTTTTAGAGGTTAATTTGTATAGAAATATGTTTCTGTTTATAGGCAAAGCAGATTTTTTTGAAGGAAAAGCTTCACCACATTAATGTAGACTCACTTTCTTAACAAATGCTTATAGTGTAGTCCAAAGTATGAATACCACTGCAATGTCCCTGGGAAACATTGCAAATTTCATGTGTGGTTTTTACTCATTCACACATGCTCAGTGGAACCATTGAGTGGCTGAAGAACAAGAATGACTGAGATACAGAGGTGACATGAAGTTATTCATTGCATTCCACTTATGTTTTGTCCCGTTTTTTCCCTTTTTTTTTCTTTTTTCTATTTGAGGAAATATAAATTAATTCCATGATTTTTATTCAGAAATTGCTAGACCTTCTGTAGTGAAAATAATTAAAAAGCAAACAAACAACCAAATCTAAAAACAGACCAAACCAACAAAAAAAAAGCAGAAAAGATAATTCCATCAGAACTCTATGAGGTGAAACCAAGAAGCAACAAAACATAAAAATAATTTATTAATTTTATCATATTTTTTTTTATTTAATGAATATGCAGAACAGTTTCTCTGTCCTTGTAGCAGATGAGGGACTGGGGGTTTTGCCAAAGAAGTGTCCAAACCAGCTGAGCCTGAGGCACTCAGCAGCACAGCAAAGAGCACAAGTGACAGCACAGAGGGACTCCATGCTGAGAATGAAGGTCCCATCTGCCCATACTACCTCTTGCTTAGGTAGGATTGCTGCTTTCCAAGGGCCTGGATTTGGGAGGCCATGGCAAGACTAACAGGGCTTGTCCAGCCCTGGATTATCATTTCTTGCTGCTCTTCCATGTAGGTACTAGTGACACGGCCAGTGCAGACCTGGAGCACACCACAGGTGACTCCAGGAGCATGATAAAGAACATGGATGCTCCAAAGTTTTTCCTCTACAATCCTAACAATGGGAGGAAGTGGTTGAGAGAGGATGGAATTATCCTGTTGGTCAATAATTGATTACATAGCTGGTATTGATAACAGAGTTTTGTTTTTCAGGACCATGGGACCTTCTCATAGGATTGAGGCTAGGAAGATGTGGGATTGGCTTGTTCAAAAGGGACAGAAGTATCTCTGACAACAGATTGGCCAACCAAAATCAAGTGAAGAAGTGCTAGACTCAGTTGTCAACCAAAGGGTGCAAGTGATTTAGATTAAAGAGACCTTCTAATAAACATGCAGAGGGCTCACTTCTGTCTAGACACTAAAATAAGGGGGTGCCAAGGGGACAGAGTCATTTAGAAAGCTATCACACTGTTTCTGAGAAATTAGTCCAACTGTGTGCCCATCTGAGGTGCCAGTACATCAACCCTGTAGTACCCAGCAAGTAAAGAAGACAGAGCCAGACTTTTCATGGCCCACAGTGGACCCCAGTTAAAGAGGCAAAGGCAACAAACTGATATACAGTAAATATACTGTGGGGAAAAAAAAAAAAAAGAAAAAAAGAAAAGAAATAACAACAGGTCCATTAAAATGTAAACTAAATCTTTTTTACAGTAAAGGTAACTCAGAAATAGGTTGTCTGGAAGTGAAGCATCCATCCTTGGGTTTATCAAAAATGCTACTGGATGAAGCTCTGAGTAGCCTGTTATAGTTGACCCTGCAGTAAGCAGGGCAGGGGGAACTGGATAATCTCCAGAGTCTAGTCCCTGCCTTAGTGTCTACTTATGCATGATTTTCCAATATAGAAACTTGATGCCTGTGTCTCATCAAAACACCTACAGTTTAATATATACCATTCACCACAGTGAAATAAATCTTTATGGGAATAGTTTACAGATACAGGAAAAACAAGAATATAGTCCTAGAATTGCATTGCAGAAACATTACACATTGAGAATTGACAAAAAAAAAGTCATTGCTGAAATCACTTAGGTGGAGAAAATTATGTCAGCAGAAAGTGGCACTAAAATATCTCCAACAGAAAATGCAGCAGTAGTTTATTTAACAACCATTTGACTTGAGTGCAAATGAGTGTACAAGGATAGGAAGCTCAGGTTCTTTTGATGCAATCTTAGAGTAAAAACAATTAAGATTAACTTGTGCAAGGATGGCATCGGGCTTTTAGTTAGTAGTGACTAGGTTATACGTGACTTTAAGTCACATTTCTATGCTTTTTTTTGCTTAAACAAAATGGATCTGTAAATGGATCTGTCAATTTACTTATGTGGCACTTCACTGAAAGTGTGAAGCAGTCACAGCAGGGACATTCTGTGTAAACATAGTATGTGTTGATCAGAGCACAAGACATCAGAAATCCAAACCCATCTCAGGTTAGAAAACTCAAAAAGGAAAAACTCTGTCTTTTTCACTCGTATTTTACAGCATACCTGAAGTAAGGGCAATGCTACATTAGCAAGCAACACAGATAACTGCAGAGTGAAAAAATGGGTGCTGAGGCCTGGCTGCAAACTATATATTCATTTGGAGGGTTGAGCTTGCCATCTTTTGGATTTATGGAGAGCATTAGGTGGGCACATTTTCTGTTTCATTTTTTCAAAAATTATTGGATTTCTGTGCACTGAGACCACTGTATGGCAAAGCACAGTTTAGTGAAAACGACTGAGAAATTCATGTCCAAAGCTTAGTCCTAGGGTAAACTAAAACCCTAATGAGTCTGAACCATAAGAGCCATGACAACAAGAAGCATATGAACACATGGTCGGTTTTAAATTGCTTTGGCCAATAGATTCATAAATGACAAGTCTTCTGAAACAGCAGTTTGTGATCTCAGTATGGACAACAGCTTGGAAATTTCTGGCTTTAAGTCTGTCAGCTGAGATACTCAAATTAAGTGCAAATGTACTGATTGCCTATAAATGTTGTCCATATGTTTGTCTGGTTTTGTGCCCACTAGAAAATCACTGATCCATTTAACAGAGCCAGACAAAATGTGCCAAGTGATTGAAAGAGTTTAACTCTTACTGGTCCATAACAGTGCATGTCATGCCACTTGAAAACCAGCATTTGTGCTTTGAAAAAACTCTGCATAATGTCCCAAGCCATAAAAGACATCAGAAACCAAAATTAGACTATTCTTACTGACAACCTGCCTGTTGGCAGAGGGGTACTATTGAACTGAACTGAGGCATGAAGGAAGCAGCTAGCTGCTAGCAGTGCACTGTCAGATACCATAGAAAGTACCATACCAATTTCTGTGAGAGGTGAGTGCCTGGGTGCTTTAGGTATCCTCACCACGTGATGAGCTTGATGTAAATCTCAGTGTAACACCTGTCTTGGTGTAGGATTGCAAAAGTTTTAAACTGGTCTGGCTTCTTTCAGTTTGTAAGTGCATGGGCTGTATCTGAAATATCTATTGAAACAAGTGTCTGTACTTTACAGAATTTGTTGAACAATTTTAGTATCTGCAAAACTGTTGGAAATTTCTCATGGAAGATTAATACTATAAAATGATTTCTGATTTTAATGTTCGCAGACTCTAATAAAATATATGCAATATTTTTAAAAATAAGCTCAGAAATATCAAACAGCTATTTAAAATTTGCTTAGTCCTAAAATACAATTATAGTTTCTTAACATTCCACTGACTTGTGGGGGTGGGGGATGGGGGAGGGGTGCACTTTTTTGGTTGTGTGTGGGAGGGGGTTGTTTAGTTTAGTTGTAGTTTGAGGGGTGGGGTATTTTTTGGGTTTTTTTTTTTTGGCATCTTTTGTTAGGAGAAACTGTAATATTTTGTGTAGCAGAGAATAACACAATGCACTTTTTTTATTTACTCTGTTGCTGCTTGCTGGTTAGTTATACATCTGGGATGACTGTCACTAAATGATTTCTGAATAAGTCCAAAACTGAAAAGCATCTGCAAGCAAAAATCCCAGTGCTGTAGAGAACAAAAATGCACATCCTGCATGTGTACCCACAGGGGAAAGACACAAAAGGCGTATCAAAGTCTGGCATTTTCATTTTATTACCTAGGCAGCATTCCCAGTCTCCTCTGGCTGTGGACATATGCTTTTTAGTCATGTTGTGATAGTTGTTTCATGCTTGAGGAATGAACAATAATTGAGACACTGTTTTTTACATGCTTTAAATATGTCAAGTTCATTAATAACTGTAATTATGAACAGTAGGCCAAGTACACCTTCCCACAGTACCTGCTGCCATGCAGAAACCCAGATCTTTCTCCTCAGCCTTCATTATGTACACCTGTAGCTTCCAAGTTCCCAGCTTTATATTACTTCTGTCGGCTTTGGCTGTATTCCCAGCTTGTTTTCCTACCTTCCAGGCTGTCAGTTTTTCTCCACTAAACCTTTATCAATTAAAAAATCTATACTATTTATATTAGTACCTGCATGCCTTTTATTTGGAGAGACTAAAAAAATCTTAGTTTTTTTCTATATAATGTTTAATTGTGACTGAACAAAAGGAGAGAAAGGAACTATGCAAAATAAAAAGCTTTTTAGTGTGATCTTTAAAAATAAAAGCATCCATTTGTTTAAAAAAAAAAAAAAAAAAAAAAAAAAGAAAGAAAAGAAAAAAAGAAAAGAGAAAGAAAGCTTTTAGCAGGCTTTTAGCATTATGAGGAATGAACCAAGAAGTGGTGGAATTTCTGGTGTGTCCATTCCCAACTGTTTTGTATGATAGGAATTTAGACTAAGTTTGGGTTTAGACAAAAAAAATTAAGTAAATGCATATCAGGAAAATATATTCCAAAATTTATTTTAAAACTGGGTAATTAATACACAATAGTTGTTTGATATAACACTAATTTTGATCCAGTTGAAGTGTACTGAATGTCATCGAGGCTAAAAAACTCAGACTTTTACTGACTTTTCTCCCCTGTCTTTACTGACTGCATTGCCCCAATTATTTCACTGCTACTGTCAGATGTATAATTTTTTTCTTATGATGTTGTTGATTCTCAACCCCAAAATTTCCTTCAGTTTCTGCCAGATAAGCAGAACACACATCAAAGGCAAGGGTATATCAGAATAGCTTTGTTATCTCTTTTTGTCTCTAACCTCTAGGTGAGAGGAAATAATTTCTATGTCAAGGTTTAAAGCTAGACAGCAACTAAGCACCAGAGAGCTGCTTGCTCACTCCACATCCTAGTGGGGTGGGGGAGAGAATTAGAGGGCTAAAAGTAAACTTGGGGGCTGAGAAAAGTTTAATGATTGAACTAAAATCATTAGAAAGAGGGAGGGAGATATTAAATCCAAGAAAGAGAAGTGATGCAAATGAAATCAATTGTTCAGCACCAACCAACCAACAGTTTTTTACCAATTTTATATGCTGTGCACAGCATCACAACTGCTCTGTGGTCAGTCAGGGTCAGCTGTGTCCTCTTACAGCCTTGTGCCCCCCAGCCTACTCAGCAGCAGGAGAGCATGAGAAGCTGAAAAGTTCCTGACTTAATGTCAGCCCTCCTCAGCAACAGCTAAAACATCAGTGAGTCATCCACATTATTCTCATCCTAAATCCAAAACACAGCACTGTAGCAGTTACTAAGAAGAAAATTAACTCTACCCCATCCAAAACTAGGATACTTAGGAAACATCATTCTCCAAAGATTTTAAAGTCACAGCATTCTTACCTAGTTATAGCTGAGAAATTGCATATTGGGAATTTCCCCAGGTCATGGTTAGCATCAGAGGATTAAGTAGAAAACACCTCTGAGTTCAAGTCCTACTGTCAATCCAGAAGTGCCAAGTTCTCTACTAAATCATGTGCCTCAGTGCCACATCTACACCACTTTTAAATACCTCCAAGGATGGTGACTCGCTTACTTCCCTGGGCAGCCTGTTCCAGAACTTGATAAGCCTTACCACGATTTTTTCCCTTGAAATCCCATCAAAAGCTTCTCTGGTGCAACTTGAGGCCATTTCCTCGTTTCTTGTTATGTGTAATTTAGGAGAAGACACCCATTCCCACATTGCTAACTGTGCTTTCAGGTAGTTGCAGAAACTGATAAGGTCCCCCTGAGGTTTATGTCTCCAGGACAAACAATCAGTCCTCATGAGAGTTGTGCTCCAGACCCTTCACCAGCTCCATTACTCAAGTACTTTTTATTATGCTGTAATTTCTTTCTAATGAATTCATAATTTCAAATATTTTCTTTTTTATTATTATTATTTTTAAAAATTTACATAAAAGTCCAAGTTAGCTTCTCACCTTCATGTTTTAGATGGACTATTCATTATGAATTAACACTTTGTATTCTAAATAAGCACTATCTTGTTTGTCTTAGAAAATTGAATCTTCATCTTCTTCATCTATTATTAAGTACAATTGTGGCAGCTAATCCAGAATAGTGCTTATACCGGCTTTTTCCAAGCATATCACTAAACAAATATTCTTTATTCCAGAGTATGCATGCTTAATGAAATATCAAACAGCAAGATGTTCTGATGCACTTCTTATCAATTACCTCATGATTTCTCGATGTACAGAATATTACAGAGCTCTGCTGGGTTTTCTTCACCTGTGTTATCTTTCATGCATGCACATATTCTGTGAGTGAAAAAAGATCAGGAACAATTCTTGAAATCATTTCTATTTTAAGTTACTTCTAATGTTCAGTGTTTTAAAGCAGTGATATTTTCTAGATCTTCATACACTTTTCAGAAACAGTCATTTAATGTTGTTTATGTACACTTGTATTTTAACAATTATACTAGTATACACTTCCTTTTTAAATCTCCATCTGGTTCAAATAAACTGGTCCAGTATTTTCCCACTATGCTTACCCTGATACTATACTTTAAAAAATGATATACTAAAGTTTTCAGTTAAGAAAAAGAAACAAAAAACAAACCCTACACCCAGAATATTATTGATTTAATATCAAAAATTAAATTTTATTCTGTTGCATCAACTTAGAGTTTTACATTTTTCTGGGCATATGGCCAAAGTGAAATATTCAAATCTATAAGGCAGTGAGATATATATAAAGTGAAAAGAATTTGAAATGTTGTTTATTTAGAAGACAGGTAAATTTTGGGGTTTTTGTATCTAAATATTTTTTATAAAATATTTTAAGAAAAGTTATGTTATACATGCAACAAGATCCTCTCAGTCTCATTCTTTCTCTGGTTCAAAATATTATTTTTAAACCATATAGTTACAAAAAAGTGAAATGAGTTTCAACAAGTAGTGTACATCAAAGTTTTGTAAAAGAGGACCCTGGCATTGGTTATTATGTTTGCAAATGGTGAAAATTCTTGGGGAATTCCTGAAAAAGAACTAATTTGTGAGAATAATATTCAATGGCAATTTATTCTTTGGATAACTTCTATTTGCGACTGCATTGAGGAAATTAATTTCATTCTCTATTAAACCAAATGGAGTTGCACATCACAGAATCACAGAATATACTGAATTGAAAGGGACCCACAAGGACCATGGAGTCCAACTCCTGGCATTGCAGAGCACCATCCCAAAGAGTCACCCCATGTGCCCAAGAGCATTGTCCAAACACTGCTTGAGCTCTGTCAGGCTTGGTGCAGTGACCACTGCCCTGGGGAGCTGTTCCAGTGCCCAAACACCCTCTGGGAGAAGAATATTTTTGTAATATCCAACCCAAACCTCCCCTGACACAGCTCCAGGCCATTCCCTCAGCCCTGTCACTGTCACCACAGAGCAGAGATCAGGGTCTGCTCCTCCTCTTCCCCTCAAAAGAACCTGTAACTGCAGTGAGGTCTCCCCTCAGCCTCTTCCAGGATGAACAGACAGCTGCTTCTCACACAGCTTCTCCTCCGACCCTTCATTGTCCTCCTTTGGACACACTCTAATATTTTCATACATGTATGTGTTTTAATTTTCCAGATATTAGCATTTTAAAATTATTTCACGTAGAATTGCTATACCTCAGGACAAAAAACAAAAACAAAAAACAAAGACAAACAAACAAATAAACAAAAAACCAAAACAAACAAACAAAAACCCAAAACAAAACAAATAAACAAAACAAACAAACAAAAGAAAGAAGAGATTACACAGTAGGTGAAAAAGGAAGAATAGGGATCTTGCATGTAAGTCTTGACAAATTGTGGTCATATATTTATCTGCCTGAGGTGGCTGGTAGAAAATATCCCATGGTGATCTACATGCAGTTCTCACTGCTCTTGCAGTTTTTTTTTTATTTCAGCCTGCAGGAAACACATTTCTCCACAGCATTCCTCATTTCTTAATTTAACCCATTAGCAGAAGATGATCAAAATCAGATTTGATAAAGATCTACAATTGTAAATAAAGATTGCTTATCAGAGGTTATGTCCCTTCGTGCTCTTGTTGCTCTGAATCTTCAATTCCCTATATGTCTTGCCTATCCTACTTTTCTAATGCTTGCTCCTATTTTAATCTCTCTGATTCAGTTTATCCCTCCAGGATCCAGCACTGTCTCCTCACATTCCTATCAGGTTTGCACTTCAAATTTGGGGTTTGTGCTTTGGTTTTTGTTTTTAGGTTTTTTGTTTGGTTGGTTGGTTTGTTTTTTTGGTTTTTTTTTTGGTTGGTTTTTGTTTGTTTGTTTGTTTTGAGTTTTTGTTTTTGTTTGTTGCTTTTTGTTTGTTGTTGTTGTTTTTTCCTGTTGGCTTATAATATCCTTCACAATCATCCTATTAGCTGCAACAGCTGCACAAATCCAACCCTTTATCCACTCCTGCCAGGACCTGGGTAGAATTCCATGAGTAAAAGAACAGGCTATATCTTTAGTGGTGCAGAGAAAGAGGGAGAAGACACAGAAGGCACAGAAGACACAGAAGAGAGGAGAGAGGAGAGAGAAGAGAGAAAAGAGAGAAGAAAGAAAAGAGAAGACAGAAGACAGAAAAGAGAGAAGACAGAAGAGAAGAGAAAAAGGAGAAGAGACAATAGACAAGAGAAGAGAAAAAAGAGAGGAGAGATGAGACAAAAGAGAAAAGAGAGAAAAAAGAGAGAAGAGAGAAGAGAGAGAAAAGAGAAAAGAGAGGGTCAGTGGCCTAATAATGGCACAAATACAATCACACCAATAGGAAAGAGGAAAATAATATATCACATTTGTATAAAAATTTCAGTCACATATAATCTTTTGTTTAGCTTATTGATGAGTTGCTGATCCCATCAATATTCTGCTGAAATCCAAAGCATGAAGAAAAGCTCTAACTTTGCACCAGCATCATAAATTGTAATAGATTTTATAAATAGGGCTAGTGGGTACAGTGTTTGCAATACCATTAAAAGGTGTGAGCCTCCTGAAGTCCTGTAGGCAAGCACCTTCAATATCCAGAAATAGAAATTCATTAAAGTAATAAGAGGCAAACTCCAGGAAGGCCAGAAAAATGCAAATTGCAAAAGATTGCCCTTAATAAGATCAAGCTCTCCCAGGGAGTGGAAATGAGACAGAAAAAATTATAGCTAAGATTAAATATTTTTACAGCCTTACAAGATTAGAATGAAAGTCTTTAAATTTCCTGCTATCAGAGAAAAAGGCTTTTTTTTCCTTTCATATGAAATATGAGCTAACAGGTAAAGAGTGGTTAACCTCTACCATACCAAATATAGATAGAACCATAAAATCCAAAGTTATAATTTCCTAAAGTATTATCTTCCTAAGCTCACAGTATAGCCAACCTACAGCACAAATGATTGATATTTTATTGCCTCATCCTAAATAATACTAAAATTAATTTTAGATATGTATTAGGAAAATAGAGAAAGAGGGGAAGACAGCTCTTAACATTTGAATATGAATTATTAAGTTAGGATTCTATTATAAGAATACTATTCCCTTTTCTCTTATCTGTACAAATGTTTCTTAATCGAAATCCCTTCTTAACAGTCCTTTAGTATGCTGAAACATCTATAATTAACCTGCATTTTTCTGGAAAAGGAGAAACACATTACTAAAATCTGGTGCTCTTTAAAATCTTTTTATTCTCAAGACATAGCACAACAAAGACATTCTAAAGCAGAGAGGAAAAACCTGAGACTGGAAAATTTTTATAAAAATGTGGAGGACTGGTAATGCTCTTATCCCTCAATTTATCTAGTCTGTCTTCATTCTTGCAGTTCCCTTTTCTTTATCTTCCTTCTAGGAAAATGCATCTTTTAAATGGTGGCAAACCTTGGCAAATTAAAATGTATCTCTTTTATTTCTTGTCTAACAACCTCTTTAATAATTTTTAAGTGACGTAGAGTTTTAAGAAAAAAACCTCAAAAGTAAACTCTCATTGATTTTTCAATTAAATAATTTGGTTTTCAAAGGAGTGCTTTTACTTGACTTTAGGTGACTTATTTCTAAATTGTGTTATGCAACAAGTGAATTAGACTGTTGGTCACAGTTTGTGCTTTTCCCAGAAAATATTGATTCTTATAATAAGCCATTCTGAGACCATAAGTATTGCAGAATTTCTCTTGCAATCAGAAGCTGCTATGAATTTTTCATTTGTGGATGAAGCTATCACTAGGTAACCCTGATAAACAGACTGATCCAAGTTTTTAGTGCATGAACCAACTTCAGTTATGCATCATTAAGCAGCTGCATACCCATAGTTTTGGTAATGGAAAGCTGTGAGTGAAGAAAAGGTGAAAAGACTGCTGAGATTTAGTTTCCAATAATGAGGACATGTATCAAACATCTGAAACACTGCATATTATTCTTCGGTCTTGGAGTAAATTACAGAAAACTGGGCTGTGTTTAGTGCTTCAGAATTTGGGGATACTGGAATTTCTGTTTTGGGAAACCCAGTCTGTCTGGTTCCAGGCACGCATTGTCCTTCCAGGAGCTGTGACACTGGGCTAAGAATGACAAAAATTATTGATAGAAAAAAATGCTGAACTTTCTCACAAAGACATGCACATTACCTGGGCATTAAAAACTGCCTAGATGTATGAGGTAAATACATGGGGAAGTTTCCACTACATTTTGAACTTCTGTGCATATTGTTCTAATTTAAAAGTAAAGAATGATGACATAGCTCTGAAAACAAGCACAGCCAAGCCACAAGAGCTGCAAATTCAGGTGAGCATGGATCCATGTTCTCATTCTTCCTGTAATGTGCTTTATTATAATGACATTTTCTATAAATTTAAAGTAGGGATAAGTGAAAGTTCAAAAGAAGAGACTTGACATCAAATAATATTTTGAATGTCTCAGTACTTCTAAGGATATTTAGTTTGAAATATTTTTGGAACTGCCTGTTTCTTTCACCTTCCCCTACTTTTGAGCCAGAGGTTGGCAAAAATGGCACTTAGTGGTGATTGAAGTGTACTGATGTGATAATGGTTGTATGCTTAAAATCTAAATTTGAATGAGCTGTTATGTTAAGGCAGGAGACAGCTTTGTTTTACAGAAACCAGTAGTTGTTCTTCTGCATTTTCTTACTTTCTTTAAAAAGTTACCAGTTGTAACACCAGGTTTATAATTCAAAAACAAGATGATTGTTTCTGTCTGTCAGTACCTGGACTGTTCCTTTGGAATATCACAGTTAATTCCCACAGCTCTCCTGTTACCTGAGATCCAGAGGAAAACTGAAAGCTTTAGAAAAGCTTTTAGAGGGGTCAAATTCCTGTCAGTATTTTGGTTTAACAGGAATGTGTTCATGACCTTTCACTAGTCGTTGAACAATTGAGCTAAATGTCAAAACAGATACACTGATCAAAGGCTGATACTCAAATGTCTGTGACTAGCTGGATTAGTTATTCGGTTTATTTTTGCACAAACAACTTAAGGCTGTTGTTTTTCATTAGTTTTCCTGTACTGTTCAGCACCTGTCATGTGGAAGATTATTTGATTGGCACATTTCCTAGTAAGCTCTCTATGAGAGGAGCAAAAGAAAGGTATGAACAGAATAAATGGCAGAGGTCAGGAAGTAGAGACAAAAAAAGGCATCACCTATTATTAATTATGTACGAGGTCTCAAACTGAATTTAGTTTGTTGTCATAAAATTATTGATGGATTGGGCCAGTATCAAATCTTATTTATTTCCCTTAAATAGTTCATCTTTTATAAGAAAAATATCACATCAACAACTTTTGAGACTTTGACTGTAGCATTTGTTTATCTAAATGATTGTTCTTAAATAACTCTTATGGTCTTCTCATGTCCATATTTCTGTAGCATCTCATAAAATAACATTTTGAATTTACTAAAAATTTCACAGAGATTTGGATTTGTTTTTGAGTACTTTTATCTGCAAAGACAATACATACATAATTTTTAACATGCTCAAATGGAATATCTGTGTCAATACTAGTAAAAGCCATGTTGCCTGTTTGCATGCCTCAGCATGTTACAGATGAATCTCCACACAGAAAACTAACCCCAACAAGATTTACATTGGACTGTGAGGACTGTCATGTCTGAGCAGTGATGAAAATAGTTGATTAAATTGCAAAGGCATAGGCCGGAATTTATTTGCACGGTAAATGTAACATGAAATCTAAAATAATTTTAAGAGAAGCCTGTTGCTAGCATTAGCTGTTATTCAATTTTAAGAGAAGTAAACTTTCACCAAAATCTACTTTTACAAAAACTGTCACTTTAAAATTATCAGTATCCAATGCAGCAATAATTATTATTTTTTAGCAAAGCACCATTCTACAGAATGGTTTTGTATAGAGACCTGCAGTGCAAATAACAAGTGTTCCCTTTTATGATAATTTTCTTCATGGTTACAAATTACAGCACAGCTCATTTAGAGTTGTGAATGCACAGCATGTCTAGGTACCAGCCATATTTTAAGACAGATCTTGCACTGAATGAAAGTGTAACCTTCTCTTTGCTAATGGTGTGCCATTCAAATATGATGAAAATCTTACTTTTCTCATATACTTATTAAATGCTTTTAATATACACAGAATTATTACAACGTAAAGCAAAAACTCATTACAACTCTCCAAGCTTGGTAATTTAACTTATTCATTATTTAAAATGCTAGAGAGATAAATAAATTTAAAATGTTCTTTGTTTCTCCTGTAATCCTTGCTTAAAATTTGAATTAAAGAAAATCTAGTTTATTCTTTATATCAGATGATATAGAATTTATAATAACTTAGGGTACAAAAGAATATAAGTGGTTTGGAACAGCAAATAAATGTAGTGGTCAGCATTTTTAAGATATAACTGTATAGGAAAAGATACATCAATAAATAGAGAGAATTTAGAAGTTTTTAAAAGTACCTAATGCTACCTCAGCTTAACATTAACTTAATGTAAAGTTGTTTACCCTAGTATTTCACATTTTTAAGTGCTTAACAAAACACCACATAGCAAGAGTAACTTACAAAGCAAGAGTAAAATGGAAAAAAACTTATTTTTTTAATAAAGTAATACATAAGAATACATCAGCTAGTGATTCTAATAATAAGATTCAGTAACTTTGGTGATTTTTAAATAGTAGTCTTATCAGAACCAATCACTTATAGTACTGTTTAGAAATTAGATTTTTAATTGCAATTTTTCATCACTTCTGAATCCATGTTTCACACTTTTTTTCACCTTATTCTTTTATGCCACTGCTTATAATAGTTCTTCCAATTAACATCAGTCTTAATAACCATATAGGAAACCTCCTGACTCTCAGCCCTGGAGGTGTTTCTTTGCTGTGAGTTAAGCAATCTGATTATTGCAGAGTTATTAACTAATATTAGAGCAAGCCATGTATGTCTTCTAGAGTTGCAACAACAGAGCTAATTGCAGATTTTCTTTGTGTCAGAAGTCAAATTTCCTTAATTTGTGGAGCAGCACAGTTAATGCATTCACTCTTCCTACAACCTGTGAAGAACAGGTAAATAATTCATTATCAGAAGACAGAAAAGTAGTGTGTTGGCTTGGACTTCACTCTGCATGGGCCTTGTCTTAGCTCAGAATTCTACAGTAAAAATAAAAGTAAGTGTAAACCAAATAAAGATGAACAGGTATCCTGGTTTTGTTTTGTTCTGCTTTATTTTGTTTTGTTTTTAAACAAGCTTGCTTGTTCAGTATATAAATGCAAACAGACTTGCACAAAGACAACAATGCCAGAATGACAAAATGAGAATCTAATTTTGTCAGTTAATATGTATGATTATGCAAATGGTTAAATCAATAACAACTTAAAAGTAAAGCCCTAAAGTAGCAACTCAGAAAAGACCCTTAAATTAAAAAACAAAAAGGCTGCATAAATAATCTTAGGATCTCAATATGGTTTAGAGCAATTGCAAATATGATTTCACAGATGCTTACATTTTTATGTTCACATTTATTTCACAAGGTTAAATAAACTGCTGTTAGCACTAACAAAATGAAGTTGCATTGGTTTGAAGTTCAAGGTTTTTTGTAGGAAAAAAAGCCCTGATTCCTACAGACAAGAGTTTTGTGATGAGTTTTCTGTAGAGGCTGGAGTATATCTCCAATTATGTGCCAATGATAAGTAGTCTTACAAAGGGTTCATCTTGTTTGGCTTTAATGGAAAAAGGGTTGCACCCCAAAAAACAGTGTGGCAAAAGAACTTGGAGCACAAAGAATAAAAGAATATGTCTATGTTTCCTTTTGTGTGTTTCTGTTTCCAGGTGTGGTACTTTTTGTTTTTTCTGTTAATTAAAAACTTCAAAATCCCCCCAAAAATGCTCCAACTCCATGGGTATCTTTGAAAATTACATTGATTCCATTTTTTTTTCTCTAGACATGGAAAACATATCTGGAGCATATATCTGTATGATAAAAATTATACTGAAAATATAAATATAAATATAAATATAAATATAAATATAAATATAAATATAAATATAAATATAAATATAAATATAAATATAAATATAAATATAAATTAAAAAAATATATATATATACACAGGACAGGCTTGAAGATTTGCCTTGTTCATAATTTGGATCTTTGTTGTGTGTGATGAACATTTTTCATTGCAGTTTCTGTTTACTAGATGTTGAGCTACCATTTCCTAGTGAAGTAACATTGACTAGGGCTTAAGAAATGATTAATTCTTCATTTACAGTGCTGAAGAAGGGAAAATATGCAAATGCTCTTAAATGGCACTTTCTTGCAACACAAACTGTTAATTGGATAGAGACATGCTCATATGCATGTGAGGTTCTGGGTATGTATGCAAGGGATCAGAAATTTTTACCCTAGCTGGTAAAATCCACTCTTCTTAAACATACTGTGCTATATGTTGTACAAGAGAGAGCTGTTTTAGAGGAGTAACTCTAGTGTTATTTATGTACTTACTGTGTTCTTTAGAGGACAAACAAAAGACAATTTGCAGGAACTCAAAGGTACCATTTATTTTAACCTGTCTCCAAAGGATAGTAATACATAGTTACAGTAAATAAAGGGGAACAACATATAAACAGGTATCAAATTCAATTCCTTCAGTCTTTTGCTTGATCCACTGCATGCTTTCTACCACGCAGCTTCTTGTCATATTATGTTGGTGTATGCTAAGCTCTGACTGACAGTCCCAGCTCTCTCAGCCTTTCCTCATCTGAGAGATGTGTCAATCTCTTAATAATGTCACTGGCTGGACACTTTCCAACAGCTCCAGATCTCTCTTGTACTGGCAGCCCACAACAGACCCAGCACTTAAGGTGTGGCCTCCCAAGGGCTGAGTAGAGGGGAAGGATCACCTCCCTCAACCTGCTGGCACCTTTCCTCCCAATGCAGCCCAGGATGCTCTTGGCAGTCTTGGCCACAAGAGCTTATTGCTGACTCTTGTCCAACTTGGTGTCCACCAGGCTCCCAGGTCCTTCTCTGTAAAGACTTGTGTCTATAAAAACCCTTTTTATCTGCTTACATATAGTTTAATGCAATATTGCACTTTCAATTGCTGCAAAACTACACTGAGATGAAATAATGTGTAAGAATTTTTAGCTTTTTCTGCACATATGTGTGATATAGAAATATGTTAGTAATGTTTGGTGCTTGATGTGACAATTCTCATGTAATGAAAACTATGCAAAGAACAGAATTTCAGCATTTGATTGACAGATAATTTTAGTGGGACTAGAAAAATACTGCTGCTTTCTAAACCAAATTGTTGGCAAGCTTCCTTTCACTTCTCATTTTGCAATCCATTTCTTGAAGAGTTTTCTGGAAAAAAGTTGGTATGTCACATTCCCAGTATATACGGAAACCTAACCTGACAATAGAACAATTTTTAAGAGGTGTCTTACTAATGGATATGGATAAGTAGTGCTCATTTTTTCCCACCTGACACTGATAAGTGTATTGAGAACTGAGATATTTGGGTGTGGTTATTATCACAGATCACAGAAATATTCTAAGTTAAAAGGGACATACAAGGATCATCAAGTCCAACTCCAAAGTGAATAACCCATATGGGAATTGAACTTTGGTGTCATTAGCACCATGCTGTAAACAACTGAGATAATCATAAGGTCAATATGTGGAGTAGTAATGTTATTTGTCTCAAATCTATTTTCTTTTTTCTTTCTTTCGCACAGTTCACAGCAAATTATTTTCTTTCCAAGTTTATCTCTGTGTTACATCTAAAAGAACAAAAAATGTTAATAAAATCTTTCTGTCTCCTATCATGAAGTTATTAACGTTGAAAAAAACTCTTAAGATCATCAAGCCCAACTGTCAATGTAGCACCACCATGTTCACCACCAAACCGTGTCACCAAGTGCCATATCTGAAACATCCATAAAAGTTTCAAAAAACATTTGCCACATATTTTTTAAACACTTATAAGGATGGTGACTCTAAGCATCCTGCAGCCACACCATTGCTGATACAGGCCAGGATGTCATTGGCCTTCCTGGCCACCTGGGCACGCACTGGTCATGTTCAGCTGCTGCCAACCAGCATCCCCAGGTCCTTTTCCATTAAGGCAGGTTTACAGCCACTCTTACCCCAGCCTGTGGCACTGCCTGGGGTTGTTGGGCCTAAGGGCAGGAACCAACTCCTAACCTTGTTAAACCTCACACAACTGGTCTTGGTCCATCAATCCAACCTATCCAGATCCCTCTGATGAGCCTTCCTACCCTTCAGCAGACCAACATTCCCACCCGACTTGGTGTCATTTGCCCATGTTACCTGCCCAATTTTAACTCACAAAAATACCCTTCAATTTTATTTACTGACTTTTAAAGTGTATCTCAGTGGATTTAGAACATCTGTGCCACAGAAATCATAGGTGTGTGCCAAGCAAGCATAGCAATGATTTTCATCAACATGAGCATCAAACAAGCAGAATGCAGTTGAGAAAATACAAATCACAAATATACTATGTACAATATAAGTAATACAAAAGTTGATTTAACCAGATATAATAGAATACACATGTAAATAATTTCATTTGAAGTACTGGTCTCAATGAAACTGTTCCACACTCCAGGACAATCATAGTGAGTGGGACTTTAAATTGTTAACTTTCCTTTTGTTGTCTTTGCTCCAATAAAATATTTCAAGCTTTTAATTTGTCAGGAGAGAATAAGAATATCATTACAGAAAGGTCTAGGTCAAGTGCTCAATCTGGACTGCCTTCAGAGCTCTGACTCTTTATTATATTTTTAAGTGTATTACAAAATTAAATAATTTCCCTTTGCTGTTTGTATGAAGATCATAGCCTATATATCTTTGAAACGTAATTGTCTCTGTTTCAATAACAAAAACCTAAAATGCAATTAATTTTTTTGCAACCTCTAAACACCTGCAGATGTCAAAATGCTGGTACATTACACATTTCACCATCATGATGTGGGAATTTATTTATGCACTCATATCTTAAAAATTCCTGAAGTTTTTTTTTGCAGTCTGGTAATATCTTCCAACAATTAGTAATAATATTTTTGTAATTGCATTAAAATACGAAGAGTAACAGATTTTTTTCTTTTACTCAATGCATTACAGAGATACCAGTGTGATTGCTTGCCTGGATGGGAAGGAAAATTTTGTGAAAAGGAATCAAATGAATGCAATTCAGAGCCTTGTAGAAACAATGGCACCTGCATGGACCTTTTCAACAGCTATCGGTAAGCGCTGCACCTCCTCGCCCTGTGGGCATGTTCCAGGAAGGCCAGGATTAAACATTCAGCCATTATTTTATTTCCCAGTTTGGGAAGGAAATGCTGTTTGTTGTTGCACAGATGGGCAAATGACTTTTGTCGTGGATACAGTGCTTAACCATACTTTCATGTGAAGCCAGCAGATATAATAAATGGTATATGTAAAATAAATTTTAAAAATAAATTAAAAAAGAAAAAAGCAAAGAAAAGAGTATGATTTTAAAAACATTTAGCAAGTAACCTAGTTTAGAACTATACTTTGTCAAAGAAAACATAGTTTTTCTTTCTGTGATATTTGCCTTATAAACACAAGAGATGATTTAAAGAGTAAAAGTAGTGGTAGTGGGCAGTTGGATGAGGAGCCCATATCATTGCTGCCACCTTGTGGCTTCAAATACCAGCAAAATAGTAATTTAACTAAAATTTATATACCCTCAGACAAAGCATGAGGATTTGATTCTAACAAAAATATTTTTAGCTTAAACCCCAATCTTTATTTCATGCATAAAATTATGGTTTACAATGATTTTATTTTAGTAGCATGAGAATTAGGAGTCCATAAACAATTTAGTAACCAGTTTCTGCTCCATGAAGCCAGGATTTTTGTCTATATTGTGATGTCAATACTAGAAGAGTAAATTCTTAATAGACACTGACATGGCTGCATATATTTCTGACAATACAGGCAATAATCAAAAAGAAAACTAACCACAGCTGACAATGGAGAAATGATTCCTCAAATTGCCTAACATAACTAGGTTAAATAACATAATATATATAATATTTTTTAAAAATTAATTAATGTTCACAACTTAACCAAAATGGTTTGGGGTGTCCTAGAGCTGTATTTTTATGTGATGTTAAACTTCCTTCTTTGGTAAAATACTTTTATTCTAATAACAGAATGTATAGCAATGTTGAGAAAACCTGTTAAATTTTTTTTATTTGATTTTTTCTCTGCTTTTAAAAGTCTTTTGGAATGTAAAAAAAAAAAAAACTTTTTAAAATATTTTAAATTTTGTGGTTCTTATTTTTCTGATGCCTGTAGTTCTTTGTAGTCTACCACCCTCAAGGACAATTCTAGGTGAATGGATATTTTGCAGCCATGAATCCTTACATTTTCCCAAGTTTCTAGCCTGTAGAAGCATTATATGTATTGCAGAAGATAACAGGGCTTCTTCTGGTTTTACTCATACCTGGGTCAGTTGCTTACGCACAAATCCAAGGACTTCCTATTTTTTATTGAGAACAAAAATGCTCAAGAATTCTTTTTCTGGATTTGGCAAATACTAAACTGCTATAGAAAATATTTACAAGAAAGAGGGTTTGAAGTGTAAGCACCAGGCATATTTTTTCTCAGAGTTATTTGTCCTAGTTGACATAACAGAAGAGGAAAATTAGACATACCATTGAATCATCATATACAAGGGGCAGGTTACACCAAACAAAACATCTTCAGAGATACCTAGCATTGACAGTGATTCTGAGACTTGGCAACACCAAGGAAAATTAGTATAGCTCAATGTTTTATATTTATAATACAAAGCAATTTCATTTCAATCATTAGAGCTGTCCTTGTTTGTACTCACAGATGCTAAAGGACCATAATTACTCTTAATTTAAAGAATGTGCTGGTTTTTCTTACCTTGCTAATGCTTTTCTGCTACAAGCTACATCAACAAGACAAAGCATTTGTGTTACGATAGCAAAGCCTGAACCTGAGGACATTCAGCCATGTCTTTAAACTTAAACGTAATTTTAAAAACAGGATAACTGGCTTATAATTGCCTAAGAGAAAAGATCATTGCAGTTCATGAGCTGTGTCCAGGCATTGTTTTGGACAGGCATTAGTCTGGACCAAAGTCAGGCCAGCAAGTGCTCTGGGAATGCATCAGTGGCAGGCAATGAAGTTCTCTTGCCTGTGGCTTGTTTTGGCACTGTTTATTTTCCTGCTGTAAGTTGAGCTGCTGGCAGCTCTGAATTTCTTTGAAATTGGCTATGCCATGACTGGTACTTGATATCATTTACAACTTAAATTAATGTAAGCGATAGATAAATTTAGCTTTCTTTTATGCTTTGTTAATATTAATTAATTTACTTTCTCTTAAATATTTGCAAGTCCAGCTGCAAACATCAATTACTTCCAAACTAAGTCGTTTATTGTGCAACAAATATATTTTTGTTAAGGAAAAAAAGTGAATATAATGAAACATTCTTTTACCAAATTCAAATCTGTGATAAGACAATAATTATGGAAAACATAAACACTAATTAAAAACTTCATTTTTGAGTTAATTCTCTTTATCTGGGGCTATTCATTGTTGAATCTGGAAATGAAAACTATCTGGCAAAACTGAGGTATCAACAAATCCATCACACTGAATACCTTTGTTTATGGATTCCACCATAGAAAAATAAATCATGTTCCAACAGGAAAAAAAGAAAATAAAGCCTCAGAAACATATTTTTTATTTTAAAAAATCAGGTAAGAAAGATACTGGACCAGTAGTCAAGCTTGTTGTTGGATGTGAGTAGTTTTTAATATGTCCTTTTTCATTTGACTTAATTTATGTTGAGCTGATAAAATGAGAAATATCTTTTTCTTCTGTCTCAGTTTTCAGTTTGGCACACTGCACAAGGCAAATAAATTAATTTAGAAAAAAATCATGCATATATTTCATGCATATATTTCCAGTACCATGTGACTTTAATTTTCATGATAACATGAAATCTCAAATTATGTCTCTGAACATTTATGGACAGATTAATCTCATATCAGCTGAATTCTTTATCTTTTCTCTATTGTATTCTTAATTCTGAGGTTTAGCCCTAGTAACATCAAACCCTACTTCAAGCTCCTGTGTCTCCTTTGCTGTCACCAATTTTTGAGTGAAAATCTATTCAACTCTTCTTGCCAAATAACAGGCAACATAATTTTATCGATGAACTGGAGTTTCTAATGATGTAGAATAGTTTGGAACTTGGCTGTAATAATTATGATTTTAGAACTTGGAGAATTAATCAAATGTCTTTCCAAGCTACTCTATTCTTTCTGTATATTTATATTAAAATTCACAGATTCATTTTGTCACTTCTTGGTCTTGAGCTTTTTATAAAGAATAAAAATGGTGCCTTACTGCTACTTTTATGTTTATGACATACAAATAGACTTCTCCATACTAAACAGGAAGTTATACTAACCTAAGTATATTTTCTTGTGTCATTTATCTTTTATGTTTTATAAAGACAGGCTTCAGTGCTATCCTTTGTCAACACTTGAATCCATCCACTAAGACACTTTTTATAATCTCAGTGTAAACTGAAGTTCAGTTCTTCATGTTATCTTATCCACTCTTGATATCTTACTTTTGCAATCAGAATCCCTTGATATTTTGTTTGTTTGTTTGTTTGTTTGTTTGTTTTGATTTTGAGACAGACATTTTCCTGCCTGCTCATTCTTATCCTAGACATTTTCCTTCTGGCATGTTTCCTTACATCCTGTTTGTGCAGCTATGTCACAGGTCTCCATCTACCCCTTCACAGTTATGGATATTATAAACCTGGCTGTGTTACAAAATGCTGAAACCTCTCCTTCCCACTAAGTTCTGCAAGGACCAAATTTGGTAACTGCCAATGTCAACTTAGAAATTGAGGCTCAAGTTCCTTAAGCACTTCTGCAAAATTATTGCTAATGTGTGCAAAAATGTTGCCTGTATTTAAATTCTCTCCATTTAAACTCATTTGTACTTTACCCTGTCCTGTAAGAGGCCGTGGTTTTCCTTAGATTCCAGTGGAAAGAATAATTTTTGTTCATAGAGGAGGGTATTTTGAGTGATTTCAGAACTCATCTCAAATTGTGCTAGTCTTCCTTGGCAATGCTTCTTCAATTAGTAACCATGTCATGATCATCTTCCTTTGTTTTTAGCTAGATAATGATTTATGCCAGCTGACAATTTGGATAACCATACTGTCAACCGCAGCTAAACTTATCCTTGTTACTTGTTATCCTTGTTACTTTCTCAGTGTATTTCCAACTACAACATCTTGCCCTATTGTTTCCCTCTTTGCTCCTTAGCATTTGAAGCCATATCTTTTCAGAATAACAAAATAGTTTTTCATTAGTGTAACCTGTGCTAAGCTCTTAAAAAAGACCAGTCTTAAGTCATTAGGATATATTCAGAGTCATGCATACTTTAATTGCAGTACTGCTGCAGAAAATCAGCATACTATTTCTTTTCTTTTTCCCCCTTCTGAAAAGGATTTATTTGGAAAATCAAAGTCAAAATCAGCCTCTGCATTTTCTCAGAAATATGCAAGAATTGCTCTGTGCCAAGTTATAGAAGCAGGTGATTCCTGAATTCAGGATGTGTAAATATCTGAAAGATATGAAAGCAAAAGCATGCATATTTACACAGTCTATTTTAAAGGTATGCTCATCTCTAAATGAGTGAGCTTTAAACTATCACAGAATTCTAAAAGAAGTAACTATATGGTTATCATTTTAATAATGTGTTCAGTGTACCTTCTGTTTTTATTCACAATCATTTTACCTACTGCTATGCTCTTCCTTATTTTTTTTTTCCCAAAAGCAAGAAGCAGCTTTTCCCATAGACGAGTATCACTCATATGTTGGTATATATTGGTATATATATACTGGTATTTCATGATCCCAGATTGTAAATGCTAAAGCATTTTTTTTGCAAGCAGCAACACTTGTCTGTCATTTTTTCAGGGTTCATTGGACAACTCTTCCTCTTTGCTGTAGAGACATTTCCCAAAATATTTGAATGTTGCATTTCTGAAATATCTTTCATTCAGAGTTGCAGGCTTTTTTCCTTCATCCTAGTACCAAGATTTGTATGCATTTCTTACTCAAAACTATCTTTAAAAGATTTATATGGACAGTTAGGAGATTTACTAACGAACTAGCTAAAGAAATGTGTGAAAGCACAAACAAGTGTTTCAGAGTTCCTCTTTGGTAATACTGCTAACAACTGAAAATGTGTAGTGTGCTTCTTGTTATACTGCAGTGAATGAGCTTTAGGGTTTCCATTGCCTTTAGCAAAAAAGAAAATATTGCTGTGCCACCTCAGCAACATCTAACAGTCACTGACATTCTGCACTCCTTAGGGCATATTTTAGCTGTAATTCAAAAATCTTCTTAAAGAAAAAGAACATTTTTATTCAAAATCCCAATAAATCATTAAAATTTGAAGCAAAACACAGTAAGCACCTGGAAAATCCCTCCCCTCCTCTCAAATTAGCTCATCAACTTTTCCTTTTTGAACACTAGCCTTGGTCCACCTGGTATATTTAATCATTAGTTGACACATTTAAATAAATATTTTATAATGTATTTTGTTTGCAAACACCCAAAGACACATAAAATGATCACTTGATGAGCTCACAGGTTAAATAGAGGGAATGTAAACCAGTTTCTGGAATAATAAGGTACCTCAAGCATAGCTTTGAGATTGTATGAGATGTAATATAAGTTAGCCAAATTCATCATTGCTGTAGGGCAGTTAAACACTTTAATTGCAAATAGTGTACTAATAAATGACCAGAGCTAACAAACAAAGGAGTTTGCACAGCAGTTTATAGTCTCTGGCTTATGATATGCTAACTTTCCTGGGAACTCCTGGGGTCATCAGAGGACTGCTGTGAACCTTTGAAGAGCTCCAGGGTGCCTGGTGCTCCCCAGAAGGGATAGCTACAGAAGGCTGTGGCTGCTAACAAGCTGTAGCAGTGTCCCACAAGCTTTTGTTGCCAACTTTTCTTGATTTATAGGGACTTCAAGCTTTTTGTTTCCAGCTGACTCCACATTAAGGACAGCCAAGCATGCTTTCAGCAAATGCTGGAAAGAGTGTATGTAACTGCCAAGCCCAGAGCACAGCCAGCAGAGCAGAAGGGGCCAGAAATTCCACTGAGGACACTGTGTACTTAGGTAGTGAGGTGCTGTATGCCACTATCACTGAGCAGCCACTGGAGCAATTAGATCAGCCCATCAGAGACCTCAAACCAGACTGAGCTCCTCAGGGAGCTGAAGAAATGTCTAGAACCTCTTGCCAAGGCTGGGATCAGATGACAGTATCCTTGCCTTGAGGAAGCACTTGTATGCTGGAGGAGGATCTGTGTTGCCAAGTAAAGGAGCTTCAGGAGGCAGTCAGCAGTGTGTGAAGCTGAGATGGGGACAATATCATGCTCTCCAAGACTGTGAATACAAGAACCTGAACTCCCAGACATAGCGAAGCAGAAAGAGGAAGAGTCTTTGCATAAAATTTTGGAAATGGGGACTTCAGTTACAGAGAAGGCTAGAAGCTTGTAACCTTGACAATAGGATGAGAGTTCCTGTTCCATCTGAGCTCTGAGTAGGCTCAGTGACCCTGCACCAGAGCATGTACTAGAAGCTCTGTCCAGTGAAGTATCTAAACCAGCTAAACCTGAGTCATGAGGCAACACCAGACGGAAGGATGAGTGATGGAAACACTGGGAGGCTCTCTTCTGCATGCTCCTGATAGGAGATATCATGAGGCCTGAGGAAAATGGCTCAAGTCCTTGTAAGGCCACTCTTGATTATCTCTAAAAAATATGGATGACAAGGAGACATTTCTAAGACTTGGAAGAAGGACAGGTTATGAAATATATCAGGGAATGGAATGGAATGGAATGGAATGGAATGGAATGGAATGGAATGGAATGGAATGGAATGGAATGGAATGGAATGGAATGGAATGGAATGGAATGGAGAAAGGAAGAAAAAAAGAAGGCTAAGAATGGCGAATGTGACTGCTACTTTCAAGAAAGGCAAGAAGGAGGATCTGTGAACCAGTTAGCCTTACCCTGATCCCTGGAAAGGTGACAGAGCAAATAACCCTTGAAACTGTTTCCACACACATGATGGAAAGGCAGATGCTCAGCAGAATGTTTTCACCAGAGAGAAAGCATTCCTGATGATGGCATTCAATGAGATGACTGGCTGGACAGATAATGAGAGGACTGTGGATGCTGTCTCTCTTGATCTTAGTAAGACTTCACACACTACCACAACATCCTCATAGACAAAACTCACCAAATTGCTGGACACAAAGACCATATTCAGCATAATTCATTCCCTCATCATGTTATGTACCAATGATATTAAAACTGAAATTAATGGCTTGTCTTTTGTTCTGGTCAATAACAAAAATTACAAAAGTAATCTTGGGTGGGATGTGGTGGGATGTGATGATGTCTGGGATGGTGAGAATTAAAAATGGAATGGATAGAAATAAGATAGGCAATGCACAAAAAGAATGTCGGAAAAAATTTTTCAACACAGATTTCACTACCTCATTATTTCTAATCCTAATATTATAATGCTTCTGTTGCACATGATTCATAATAGACTCATTCTAGCTTATTCTTTTGCCCTTCATTTAACTGCTTCCTTAAAGAACATTCACATTTTAAATTTGGAAAAACCTAGTAAAATTGGAAGTTTAAACAAGCAAATAAATAAAAAATGCTGCTGACACTTTAAAAATGGCTAATTAGAAATGAATGGGAAAACCATCTGTCTTTGTTAGCTACAGATTAGATATTTCATGCATCACCAGTGTCAGCAGCACAAAGGAACAACATTTTTCTAGGATTATGGGCATTGCTACTGACATTATATCCTTTTGAAACATGGGAATCAGTAATAAACAGTTCCATATGAAAGGAAGGTTGTAGATCCCATTCTCATTGCTATAAAAACCTATTTCTTTGATTTGAAAGGTCATTAGTAAAATCTACATTTTGCTTCTTGGAAGAGATTTCATCGGTTTCATAGGTATTGTTCCTTCTCCCTACATTCTTAAAGCAGTTCTAAAGTGGTCAAGGGTCAAAATCTTTGTAAATTAAATGTGTCAGTTTTAATATCAAGATGTTACATGTGTTTATTTTGTCTTAAAATGACTTCACAGTCAAAAGAATACCGAGGTTTCATCTTCAATTATGAGGCATTATCTTTTGAAGTAGAGAATTATTTTCAGAGCATAACAGTGACAATATCTTAAAAAAAATTAGAATGGGATAGGAACTGAAAAATTGGTTTTGGAACAGAGCATTGTACATTTATAAAAAAGAATTTTGAAAAAGTATGAGTTACTCAGCTAAAACAGTTGCATCTTAAAAAATTATTCTTATATATGACAGTACAGTATGAAACTTATATAGACACATAAAAATTATATATTAAGTGGTTCTAGTGTAAGTAAACTCTACACAACACAATTAGAATCAACATTGGCTTCCCCACCATTAGTTTCTATAGGTAATAAAATTTTAGTTAATTGTATTTTGGATTTGCCTGGGATTTACACTGTGTGTGCTCTGTTAGATCAATAGAAGCATTACAGATTTTATTTAGAGTGCAATTCCAGACTGTACACTGTTAGAGATCCTCTATAAACCAGTGCTCACTCTTCAGCAATAGCAAGCAGACTAATGCAGGAACAGTAACCATCATATTTTCTTCTACTAAATGCCAGTATGGATATATGAAAAAAATCTATCAAAGTGAGACTTTATCTTTGAAGGTCACAGGTGGAGAAAAGAGACCACAAATACAAAAATCACATCTCTCTATGAGCATCCATAAGCATTGTTATATGTAGGTCTCTTGGACTTGTTCCTTCCCTGTCTGGAAGGGACAGTCATAAAATTTTCATAGGTTTGCAGTATTGAAATAACTCAGTAAGACACCCATAGGGGAAAGTTAGATTGTTTATATTACAGTAGATATCAAAGGTAGATAAAGACATAACTGACTCTTGGAAACGAACTGAAAATAATTTTTGTTGTTTGCTTTTATAGCTTATATCAGAACAATAATCTTTAAAAGGACAAAGCTATTTTTTGAAATGCTGTTTGCTAGGATATGACAAGTCAAATTTGGTTTTGTAACAGAATCTGTAGAGAAATAGCTACCTCGTGTGACTGCAGTATTTGAGCAGTGCAGAGATATTTGTTTGCATGTCTGCTTTTTTATAACTTTGAGAAATACTGTCTGACTTGAAGATGTTGAATTTTCAATTTTTTTTTTTTTACTATTTATATGCTTGGAAATTATAAAACTCCTTGAAAAATTTTTCAAGGGTTTATTCATATAAATATACGTTGGCCAACCTAATAAAGATCTGTCTTAGGTGATCTTTGGTAAATTTAGTCTTCAAAGATAAAATGTTACTGCCTCTATTATTTTTTGAGGTTGCAGTCTTCTAGCACTATTAGGTGAATGGTAAAAAATTATAATTTGCATATTAATGAAGTTCAGCTTGTGCAAATACTTTTTTCTTTCTTTTATTCTAGTAACAAATGTGAAAATAGAGACATCTCTACTTCTTAATCTATTTACAAAGTATTTTCTAAACTGCCAATATTAGTTATGAGGCTCTGTAGCCTTTCTAAAAGTTTTATTTTCTATAAACTCTTTTGAAAATCTGAGTTTATAATGTTAAAATTAGCAAGACTGCTGCTGAGTGTTGAAAATGTTTCAATAGTTCTCTTCAAATATATAAATATAGATACTATACGGTTAAGTGACATCATGGTGACCTGATATATTTTGCCATATTAAGTATCATATCTATCCTTGGTTATCAGTTTTTTACAGGCAACTAGCTAATTTTATGCCTAAAGTACTCAATGTCTTCTATGTTTGGAATATTTTTTGTAAAAAAGAAAAAAAAAAAGAAAAAGAAAAAAGATTCATTAGTCCATTTTTCCAAATAAATGTTTTCTTGTACTCTTGCTTATCTTCTGGGATCAGACAGTGCTTTGATGTCAGACTGAGCCATAGAAATATTGTTTCTTCTATGATTCTCTTCCTTGGAACTTGAGTAGACCCCAGGTAAAGATCAATTAACAATTCTGAAAAATTGTCCATAGAATATTAGAAACACTCCCTTCCCCCTTACCAAAACTGATAGAAACATCTTGTTTAATTGACTTGCAGAGTTCAAAAACTGTGATATGAAGGAGACTAATATTTCTTTGCTCATCCACTCAAATCATTATGCAGAGGTCATTTGCACAGACTTCTGACTTGGTGCGCATTATGTTCAATTTTTCCTCATGTCAAATTCTCCAAATGTCAAGGTAATCCATCTTCATTATTAGATTTGTATTGTTCGTGCTTCATAAAATGTCAGAGTTGGAGCATGTTATCAGCACTTCTGTTGCCATGCTAATTTTTGCTAATGAAGATTGCAATTGTAATCACCTTTATTTGGCCTTTTTTATTGCACGTGGTGGAAGGAACAGACCAGGAAAGATCTCCTTTACTCCCCTGAGCAAAAGTGCCTTCTTCTGTGAGCAATCTACCCAGAGAGTTCATTTTTCTTTTCTGAAACCAGTGCCATCTCTGTATATAGGGTGAAGATCTTTGAGGTCAATTGACAGAACTACAGCTGCATTGCTAAACTTCCCAAATTTAACAAATGATTCTCCTGGAGGGGCAGTTACCTGCATTCAGATGATAGCTTCTACTTTTTCAGTGCAGTATTTTTCTTCCTTTCAGATTTCTCAGGTCAAAGAGGACTTGTCTCAAAATCAATACTGAAATACTGTAAGAGTTACCTGTAACTCTCAGAAAATACCAGAGCAATAAAAACTGAGAAAAGGCATTGAGCTTCTTTCCATAACAACTAGGCACTTTACACTGCAAAAAAAGTGGAGGAAGAGATTTCCAAGGGGAAATGGTGCTGAAGATACCAGTTTCCACAGGTGCAGCAATAAACCCAGTTGTCATCAAAGACCAGCATTAAAATTAGTGAGAGGAGCACAAGCAAGCAGGCAACTGGGGAGATGGAAGCCTTTTATTCAAAATCCTTGAAAGATGGAGAGTCATCCAGGTAGCTTATTTATCCAACATCTGAGCCTAACAGATTGACTTGCTGTAATGCTTGGAAGCCACATGACAACTGATTCCTTCTAATTCTTGAAAGAATTAAATAATACTTTTCTTTTTTCTCTACCAAAGTGAATCACTACCACACAAGATATTAGAGGCAGATCATTTACTTACCATTCATGGTAGCATTGATTTACTGATGCTCTGTTTTCACAGATTAAGGGTTTTCTTTTTGACAAGTCTTTGGAGAGGTGCTGCCTGTTAAAAAGGCTGAAAATTACATATTTTCTCTCAGATTGCATGGTGAAATCTTGAATTATCTTGTTGTTGCTGTACTGATTGTTGTTCCAGTCAGAGATGAAACTTACATATGAAAAGAATGCAACTCTTAGTGTTGGAGACAAGTGATGGTAAGATAAAAAGGAATATATGTCCTTTTCCCTTTGCATTTTGTCAGGAGATCTAGGAAGACTAATGTGGGTTTAGTGAATAGAGGATGTTACTCAAAAGAGTAGCTTCACATGCCAAAATGCATATACATTCTCTATGGGAGTCTGCAGTAATTCAAGAAATTAATGCTGCAACTCAGAAAGTTGTTTGACATACAGAACACAAATTTAAACAGATATTTCTTTCTCTTCACCATGTGTTGTTAACTTGTTAACTTGTTGATAACTTGCTAAGCTCCATTCCAAAATTTTCATATTACTATGGTGCACTTTTCTTTTTGTATATCTGGATAAGTTTGAGAGATTGGAGTTCCTAAATTTTAAGGGATGATTCAGTATTTTAAAATATCATTATATTTATATTAAAGAACTTGAACATGGTAAAGTTTTCTAGCACCTTAGATAATAATCAAAACTGTAAAGCAAGAGTAAAAAACATTGGAGTAATTTTTCTTTTTTTTTTTTTTTTTATATTTTTAAATTAATTTCTACTTCTTCTAAAATAGGAATTTAAGTAGGCAAGACTGATGGGAAGGAACTTCAGCATTGGTTTTCCCCATGGTCATGGTCTATGAAGTACACTATTGATACCAAACCATGCTTTATTTACTGGTTCTGAGCCATATGGTCCAAGTGCTCCTCCCATATGACAGCAATAATCTTCAGTTTTGCTTATTACAGTTTTTACTAGTTTTGTTGTCATTCTTAATTAAAAGTATTCGAAGTATTCACACTTGTGCTTTTAAAGCACAAACATTCCTTCAAATGAGACAGCTTGACTAATGATTTTTAATTATTTTAATGTTTACTGCCTGGAACAATGCAATTTCATCTGGCCTTGTAGATAGGACAAATTGTTGCTATTCTTATTGAGATAAATAAGGAAATAGTTTGATCCAAAAAATAAAATGAATGTGTACATCACCTGTGGGGTCCAGTGGTCTGAAAATTGCATCCAGCCTGACATAAGATGTGTCTTATATTCTGGTTCAGGTAAAAAGAAAACTGCAGCATGAAAAAAAATTGGGAGTTGAATATATAAATACCCTTCGTAGCATGTAAAATTCTGTTTCCTAAGACAGAAGTGTGTGCATTGCAGCTGAAACAGAGCTTAAAGCAAAAGCCAAAATGCAGCTTGCTGTCTCATTGAGCTGAATGTTACCTTGTGATTGCATGAACACATAGCTTCAAATAGAGGATTAAGAAAGAAATATATGGAAAACAAATACAGCTTTCTCTATCAGTTCCTCTAAAATATGTTTGTTTGGGTTGGTTTTGTTTGTGATTTTTTGTTTGTTTGTTTGTTTGTTTGTTTGTTTTGTTTGTTTTGTTTTTTGTTGTTTTTTTGTTTTTGTTTTTGGTTTTTTTTTTTTTGTAGTGCAATGTTCCTCAATACCCAGAATATCAGGAATAAATTTTAGTTACTATTACCAAACAGAAGAATATGAGCTGAGAATTATAAGTAAGGGAAGTACACAGAACAAAGTACATCTTAAAAATGAGACAAAGAACAAGGATTAAAAGTCTGAAGCACTTGAACTGGAAGGGAATGAAAATTACAAATGCCCTTTGAAGGCTTTCTGTATGCATCAAACGTGCAAAAGACACACTTAGACACTCTTAGAGTAACAGAAACTTAATCTTTATATCTCTCTTCCTAACAATGTACCTCCAAAATAAGTTTTCTCCAGTTTGGGGTCAATATCCATGCTTGTCTGTTATTGCCTGGTACCATTCCTTAAGTACTTTATCTATGCTTTCTCAACCACCCCTTCAGATTCAACTTGTAGACTGCAGGTGGTGTATATATTTCCCATAATCAGTATCTACATCTCAGTTAAATTAAAAAATGTTATGTGTATGACAAAGATAACAATATTCTTCCCTAATTTTAGCTCCATATCCTTGTTCTAACAGCTGACAAAAGCAAGTGAAATTTCTTTTAAGTATAATTTTTGCAATTTATGTTCACCTATAAATTTACCCTGTGATGGACAAATTGGTTTTTGCTTACTTACTGATTAAACCTTTAGAGAGAGTTGCATCAGCTTCTCAGGCCCCTGGGGTGTATCTTGTGGAGTTCCATGGGCTTAGGTATTATATTCAGGTTATATTCAGGTTCCTTAAACCTAACCTTCTCATAGGATGGGAAGAACTCCAGTCCCCCAGTACCTAGCATGAGCTTCAGAGATGTGAGAAGTGAGATTAACAGTAAAAGCTGGGGCAAATTAAAATGTTGAATTCTCTCTGTTGGTTGTTGTCAATTCCTTATTTATTGCAGAGACACATTTTCTTTAACCTTACTTTTGTGGCAAACACACCTGTAAATCCCTTCTAATTCTTAGCAAATCTTGCCAAATTAAGCTCCAAAAGGGTTTTAGCTTTCCTAATGCCGCTACTACACATCCAGACAACATCCCATATTCTTCCCAGGATAAATGTCTCTTATTCCTCACCCGTGCATTTCCTTCTTAGACTTCATTTTATCCAGGAGATATTTTCTAAGGCATTCTGGTCTTCTGCCTTCTTTACCTGATATAAAAAAATTGTCCTTAAAGAGCTACCAGCTTTGTTTGGATCCTTTTTCCCTGAAGGCAGTTTCCTAGGGGATCCCATGGACCTAAATACTGAAATCTAATTCAACTGAAAGTTTCCTTTCCTAAAATTCAGGATTCTGACTACTCCACTACTGTCTTATATCCCTCAAGATAGTTAAGTCCATCAGACCATAAGCACTGCAGTCCAGCTTAATGCTTTCTCTAATTAGTTAATTGGTGTCACATTTGCTTTGTTTCAAATGGAGAGCTCTAAAAATAAATTAGGGAATGAATAATTGTAGTGAAAGTAAAGGCAGTCTTAAATGAATTTAGGGGAGAGGAGGAGAGGCATAGGTGAAAATCTGAGGAGACCATCTAGGGCTGGCATATGAAAGCAGAGAACCAGGAGCACAAGAGCTTCAGGTATAAATTTGTGACAGCTTTTGCAGGTTGAAGCTGGTGAAACTGGTCTGGTAGCTGTCTGTGGAAAAAAGAACATTTAACATTAAATTTTCAAAGTATGAAAGAAAAAAAAAATGTTTGTAGGAGGAAAGAAGAGATAGAAACATGAGTGTTTTAAGCCTTCGTAGTGACTGGAAGTGTATGTCCTTGGAACTTTGTGGTGTGTGTTGGTGCCCTAAATTTCAAGCTATCCATGTATTGAAAGCAAGCTCTTATTTCACTACTTCATATGATCCAATAGCCTCTAGATTACAGGGAATAAATTTGTCACTGAGCACTATGGTTTCTCAGGCTGTTAGTTGATTTGACTGAATGCACTAAACAACAAAATCCTTGCTCTAGAATGGCCCATTGTTGCATGTATTGTATGGCTAACAGGCTGACCTAAACTTCACTCAATGTCTCTCCATTTCTCATCAAGAATCTGTCAAAGAGGCAGTTGAATGATGGGCACACTGTAGCTGAGGGTTCAGCTTAGGATTCCTGTTGCTTTGACTGAACAACTGAGGGACAAGCCATTCTGGTACTTCTTAAATATTGCAATGTTGTCTGCAAACCATCTTTATCTGTGGCAAAGGTTAGTGCTCTGATTGATATTTTCTAAATAATTTTTTATACAGAAGACTAAAAAGACCAGTTTCTTGCATTTTTCTGCTTTGAAGAAAGAGATCTAAAAGCAAAAAAATAAAAAGGCTTCTTCTGAAATTTGTTCTACTCTGGAATATTCATCTACATTACTGCTTATCACAGAATATGCTGAGTTGGAAGGGACCAACAAGGATCATCGTGTCCCACTCATGTCCCTACAGGACCATCCCCAAGAGTCATGCCATGGGCTTTTGTAAAGCTTTGGCACTTTCTAGAGCTTCTAGCTGAGCTTGGTTGGAATAATGATATGTCACCTATATGATTTTCTAATTGATAGTCACTTTAGAACTCTTAAGATTCAGGAGAGACTGTCTCTCCAGTTAGCATGCTGAAAAAATGGTTTTGGCTCAGAGAAGGTCTTGCCAATATGTGCAACTAATTGGTAAAAGGGAGAGAGAAAAAAGGAGACAGACTCTTCTCAGGGGTATCCAGTGACAGGAAAATATGTAGTGAGCAGAAGATAAACTACATGAAATTCCAAGTGAAGATAAAAAAAATACTGGTTTTTTTGGTTTTTTTTGTTTTTTTTATTTGAATGTGAGGGTGGTCAGGTGCTTGAAGAGATTGCCCAGAGAGGCTGTGGAACCTCCATCTTTGAGATACTCAAAACCAGGCTGGACACAGACCTGAGAAAACTCTAGCTGTACCTGTTTTGAGCAGGGAGTCTAGCTGAACCTAAGAAACTTTTTTCCAAAATCAACAGTTCAAGTATTAAGACTCATCCCTGTTATTTGATTCTTTAAAACCTTTAAGAATATAAGGCAGGTGATATATATACATTTGACTGGAATATAAGGAGTAGAAAGGGAATTTTCAAGCACGTAAGAAAGAAATATAATACTTAACTCATCATTTAGAGACAGAGAAGGTTATAACATTAACATTACTTCTCTGTATACAATTCATGAATATAGCTTGCAATTTTAAATTTTGACTTTAATGCTAAAACAGGTGGTAAATATAAAACCATGAATGCAATTTGTATATTTTCATTGCCCTCTCCTTTTGTTTGTGGTTTTATAGAAATCTTTTTGATTTATGGAGAGATATATGGAAAGTAAAGTTATAATTCTCATGGAAGCTGATTTGGAGATGTGTTGGAGGAGTTCTACACGTCACAATCTAAGCAGTATATGGGGCTTATATTATTAAAATTAACTGTTTACATACAAGAGTCATGATCTTGTTTTCTAATATAGATAGGTGTATTTGGATTCAGTTATTGAAAAGAAAAATATTTATGTTGGCAAGTTGGTAAAACAATAGAAAAAAAATTCAGCATTGACTATCTTTATACAGGCTCTTAAAAGCATATATCAGCTTTTTTTTCCCTCAGAGAATTCAAGAAATCATCTTGATTTTTCTAATGGAGTGCAAAAAAGTAGTTATTTTGAAAAAGCTTGTTTGGGTTTTTGCCTTTTGATCAGTTAATTTCCAAGAATACTAGCTATAATAGTTTAATTTATAATTTGCTTCTAATAGTCCTAACACCTCCTTACCTTTTTTTAAATAACAGTTCTCATTAACACAAAATTTTGTCTTGATTCTTAGAACTGGGCCTCGGGATAGATGCTTCTGTGTATTTTTTTTTTTTTTTTATTTCACATTTAATGAGGACTCCAGCAACTTTTTTTAATAATCCAGAAAAGAGTGAAAAAAGCTCTGTTATTAATTGTCTCCTTTGCATTAATATTGACTGTTTCATCTTAGCTGGTAGCATTCATGAAGCCAGAGTAGGACTGGCTAGCTGTGTAGTGCAGATAACTACTGTGTTTCAGTGACCTAATGTTCCCTGTAGTCATATAGAATAGTTTTGATAACTCAAAGGTAGCTATGAAACTCATTAGGGAAGAAAAGGGAATGAAACGTGTAAATGTTTGCTCCTCTACACCTCATTTATGTCCATAAAGTCGGACCAGGTCAGAACTGAACTGTGTTCTCCTAATACAAAGTGAAAGGCTCTCTATTTAATGAGCTTTTTGAGCTGAAAAGGAGCATAAACGAGTGCTACATACCAATTTGTATTAGTGCATCAGTAGTAATTTATTCACAACTTCACAAAAGAAGACTTCAACCAAAAAAAAGAGCAGCTGTAAAAAAAGTTATCATCTGTGTTCTGATCTGTTGGATCAGAGGGTTCTCCTGTGTTCAGTATAAGACATTTAAAGATGCTTAATTTGTCTGATGCTTTTATATATTGACTGCTTGAGAGGAAATTCAGTGAAGCACTGATTGGGCATACAGTGTTATTCAGTGGATGTTGCTTCTAGATAATAAATGCATTCTGCCATATATTGCAAAATCAGGTATGTTTGTTGTGCATATACAGAGAATAAAAACACATATTTATTTTTAACTATATTTCCAAAAGTATGTTTTGAGTATCATAAATGATGAGTCCTTAAATGTGATTTTTGTCAGATATTTTAAGAATGTCTGAATGCTTTTTGATAGTAATGACTATTAGTTTATAACATAAGAAAAATATAGTAACCTGATTTTTGAATCCTTAATGCCAAAATACTGAGGCCTTTAAAACTATAAAGTTCCTTTTTAATATCCGTTCCATTTCATGTGACATAGTAATTGCATCCCACAAATAAATAACACAGAACACTAAAAATTTGAAAGAAAACACTGGGGGTTTTTTAAGGGATGAAATTTGCCTTCCATGTGGCAAGTAATACCTGTTCCTTACAAAACAGAACTACATAACATTTTCCATTAAACGACCTATTTCTTATTTAAGAACAATTTCTCTTATCAAATTATAACTATGAAGATATATTTGAATGGTTTAATACCTGAAATCAATATTGATCAAAGTAGACAAGAGCTGGAATAGTTCGTCTTTCATATTGTCTCTTGTCCTGCCAAATAGCTGTAAAAATAAAATTAAATGCAACTTATTTACAGTGAAAGTAACAGGAATGTATGACTTTTAAAGTACTGAGGCTTCTTTTATTGCAGCTAGTGAAGAAATTTGGCTCTTCAAGATTTGAAAACATTAGCAAATTGTTTTCTTTGAATATACAGAATTTCATCATATTTATCTTGTTAATATAAAAAGATATTTATCTAATCCATGAAGATAGGTCCCTTATAATTAGATGTAATTTAGATTTTGGTCAAAGTTTTCTCTTCTGTCATGTCACTAACAGATCTTCACAAAAGTATTCAAAAGAAGAGAAAGAGCACAATGAAATTAGGATACTTCATGACTCCTACTTTCTTTCTTAAGCATACTGGGTATGCTACCTGATGCATTGCATCCCAAACATTGAAGTACTTACTAGTTTCAGACATATGAAAACATGTCCTTCTAATCCTTAACATTTAGAAAATTTACTTTTCATATTTTGTTTCTGTTTAATCTAAAAATGATTTAAACATGATTGTCTGCATTTCCTAGGCCAGATAGTTTTCCAAGTGGTACTGTGACTTAGGAGATATTGCTCAGATAAGTTCTGGGAAAATAACTTGAATTTAGCTTTTATTCATAATGCATTCTGATACAATTGCCAGGAAAAGAAAAGCTAGTCGCAGGAATACATTATTGATTTTTTTTTAATTTTTATTTTTAAAATAGAAAGCGTTGGAAGTGATTTGGCTAAGCTGTTAATTTGTATTCTACCACATCAATGTTCTTTATCTTTCACCCTTCCAGATGCACGTGTACAGCAGGCTGGACAGGGCCAGACTGCAGTGAAGATATAAATGAATGTGAATCTGAACCATGCTTGAATGGAGCCACCTGTTTTGAGTCTGTGAAGCCAGGGCAGTTTGTATGCATTTGTCCTCCTTTTTATACTGGAGACTTCTGCCACCAGCGCTTCAGTCCCTGTGAACTGCCCTACAATCCATGTATAAACAATTCAACCTGCTTGGCACAAGCAGATGGAAATCCAATGTGCATTTGCAAAACAGGTGAGAACTGGTGCAGTTAATTTCTTCCATTTTCTGTTATGCTCCAGAAAATTGCAAGTATATGTTGAATTTATCGCTATCTTTAATGTAAGTAGAAAATAATATGTTTCAAAGAACATAAAATTGCAGCAAGCCTATCAGTTGTGCTAAAAGACTAGAAAGATAGCTGTCAGTTTATTTATTATTAATTTCTTATTTTACAATACTTATTAAATCTATGGTGGCTTTGATTCAGCACTCAGAATTAGCATTTCTCAGTCAATTGTTACAATGACATGAAGCTAGACATGCACCTGGCCAGCATAGACAAAGTAAATTGACAAAATAGACAGACAGATTTAGGAAAAAAATATATGCAAATTGGTGAAAGGACAAAAATTTGAGCAAGTTGGAAATGGTTTCTTTTCCTGCTGAGCTGTCAGAAAGGCCTGGCACATCAGGGAAGTAATCTTCCCTTGCTTAATGGATATAGTGGGTTGTCCCTATATGCACAACAAACCAAATCACAGCAGGTGCTGACAGCTTCCCTGGGCAATGGCTTAAAAGACAATTTCTCCCTCAATGTACAAGAACTGCTAAGGTGGAACGGAGCAAGAGTTTAACTGTGCAGAACTTTGCTATGCAAATCCATGTAGGAATTGAAGAACACATTAACTAATTAACAACTGCACTGAAAATTTAGAAAATTTAAGTAGCAGGGGAGTACAATTACTGAAACTGGAATTGGAGCAGGATTTTGAAGTCTTCACTGTTATGCTTATAATGGTAAGGGTCTCTTAGGACAAAGGAGAGCAGATAACTGCAGTGTTACATGACAAGACCAACACTTGTCATTTACTAAGCTAGAAAGATATGGATATAATATCTAGGAATCAGGACCATAAAATACCTTGGGGTCTTTTTATTATTAAGGTAAAGATTACCGTAAACTGCTGAGTTAAAAAACACAAACATCATTGGGAAGGTATGCAAGTTGCTTAGTGAAGCATCTTTAAGAAAAGCTGTTCTTCAAAAATAGCTTTTGACACAAGATATTGATTTTTAAACACTTTTCAGAAATTATCTATAGAGAGACATGTAACTCAAGTCTTTTCTTAACATTCCTCAGAAAATGTAGTACTTTCCAAATATTTTTGTGCACTGTTTCTGAAAAATCAAAAAAGCATGTATCCAGGATTCTCTGGGAGCTTTGATGGAATTTTTAAGAATTCTTGAACCTTGCAGCTAAGAAACCTTGGGGAAGTTGTAGGGCAGTTACTTGAATCAGTAACATACATTACCAACAAATCTTGGAAAGCAGAAAAATCTGAATTTAAAAGGGGTGAAAGGCATAATTCATAAAGTGAGTTGATCATTCATGGTATGTAGGAAAAATGCAAGAAGTTACTCAGCACTCATCAAAAAAAAAAAAAAAAGAGACAGAAAAAATACAGAATTTTAACTGAAAACAGATTGAAGAACTCTAATTTCTCTGTTGTCTTGTTTTTTATTATTTACCTACTTTTGTCTTGCATATTCCTTCCTTTTTCTCCTGATAAACTTGTCGAGGGTATGGACCTGATCCCAAAGGGCAGTCACACTGACATAGATAGATTACTCCAAGACACTTGACTTAGTAGTAAATGGCATGTGAATTAAACTTGTCAGTTAGCTAACATTCGAGTCACTAGAATGTTTGAGTGTGGTATAGCAGGAACCACAAAATGTAGCAGTGCTTACCAAATTCTAACAACTGTCCATAGGGCACTCTGTCTGAGATGGGTACAACAGGACCATAAATTATACTATTGAAAGTGGTACATATTTAGAAGAAAAAGAGAATACACACTGGCTAGGTCAGAGAAGACAAAAGCTGATAAAATGTTAATTGGGTAGAAGCAAAGTTGATGTAAGCTATCAGTTTAGGACAGAATTCCCACAGCAAATTGGTAGGAAGGTGATGAAGTCATGATTAGCTGTAGTATGAAACAAAGGTTCATCTTTGTTCCTGTATGTACATTGGGGAACTACAGCTGTCTGATTTTGCTATAAAGAGCTCTAAAATTATGTCAATACCATTAATGTAAAACTTACTCTTGAGCTATTTGCCCTAGATAAATACATTTTTCCCCCTGCAAGGAGATAGATTACAATATTTATATAACAGAACTGGGCTCTCATATGGAAGGGCTCTCATGAAACAGTGTTAGACCATGACTTTAAGCTAAATTGTCCACACAAACAGGTTAAAAAGTTTATTAAATTATGATCTCTACAATTGCACAATAGTATATTCAAGATTGCAAGAATGTTGTAGGGAGAGCCATTATTGCCAAAGCTTAGAAATCACTGCTGTAGAACAAGTTTCTCAAGAGGTGTACAGAAAACCCCTCTCAAATACTTTGCCATTGATAAGTAATTGATAAGCAAGGGTTTGATCAAGACAATTGGGAGGACATCGGGGTTCGGACTGTTAATCATATAGCCAGCACTGAATCTCCTTAAATACTACACATTAAATGCAAAGAAAACAGGAAGAATGGAAAACTTAGGGCAAATAGCAGAATTTTTATTGCCTAATTTATCAACATGCCTTTCCAGTACTGAAAAATTCTAGTCTTAGAATTAATCTTAATAATAGAAATGAAAATTTAGTGTAACAGAAGAGCAAGGCAGGACATATAAGCAAAACTATAAAATTTAAATAATGTTGAAATATTTGTAGCTGAGCCTCAGCCACTATTCACAGATTCTCCAAGGTCTACATGAAAAAGATTCAAAGAGCAATTCAGTTGCATATATAAATAAAATAGAGGGGAAATAAACAAGAGTATTGGCATTAGACCATGCTCTTCTAGATAATGATGAGCACAAAACTGTTAGTTTTGTAGAGGCAACTCAAAAGAAAGGACAGTTTGGTAAAAATAATGATGCTTTCTGAGAACAATTATTTTCCAAGACAAAAAAAATTACTGAAAAAATGTATTCAAAATCAAGAGAAACCATGCGAGGACATACAACTACAGAGTGCAAGATCAGCTCTCTGGCTGGGACTGATGAATAACAAGTTTAATTAGTGATGAAATGGGAGATAAAAGGTGACAGTTTTCACAAGGTGTGAAACGTGTGAAATCACATAAATATTGCAGACAATAACAAGATAAAAAATAATTTGCAACCATAAACTGTAGGTCAGAAAATATCTAGTGTTTTCTAATAAGAATTTTTTTAAACAGTGATTTATTCTTTTATGGGAACTATGAGTAGATATAGGTATAGTAGCAAGGCAAGCTAGTAGGAAAAGCATATAGTTGTTGCTGGAATAAAGACAGGAAGGGAAGGGCAAGATCACTGAATTAAAATGGTTCATAGAATTCTTGCTTCTTATAAGGTAGAAATGAATCTCTCTTTAAAATTATATGTAGAGCTTCCTTCATTATTTCAAGTAACATGGATGGGATAAGCTCAGGATGTTCATGCAGCCTCCTTGTTGTAATGGAAGCAAATTTCTGTATACATGTTAGGTTATGATAGAAAAATTATTAGAAAATGCTACATATTATATATCAGATATTGCATACATATAAGGAGACTTCATATCAAAACTTTACCCATTCTTTTCAGAAATATGGATTATTTGGCCAGTATTAGTGTTGACTCAGTAATATTTTAATCAGTTATGGTAGAAGGGAAATTAGACCAATACAATACTGTATGTATTGTTTTGAGAAATAAATTGGAAATGTCTGGATTGTGGATGTGGATGTCCATAGCATTATATTAAGGAGGTATTATTTTCTGATGTACTTCATGTCACACAAAAGCAGACATATAAGGTCAAATGGTTAATGTTATAGAAATATTTATGTCACTCTGCCGACTATTTAGGCAGCTTAGGAAATATCTTTCAGGTGGTGGGCAGGCTGAATTCTTGACCAGTTGTCTCTTGGTGTTTTATTATTGCTACAATGATTTTTTTATAATTTGATTTTTTTTTAATTTTATTTCATAGTTCTGGGAAGCACACCATTTTAGAGAGGAGTAAAAAGATCAAGGAGCAGCAACATATGTCATTACAGCACACAAGTACAAAAAATCTCTGTCATCCTCTTTGTGCTCATTACAGCTTTAAAGATATAAAACTATAAGCTGAGAAGTTGAAAAGCTTTTTTATGCATGGAGCTAAAGGTTAAAGCCATCAGTTTTAGGATGTTGGGAAATTATGTATATTGTTCCAGGGAAATCTATGAAAAGGACTCATTTATAAGGAGAAACAATAGCTACAGTTTTTACTGGAATTCGGCATTCTATTTTTGCTTTGTCTTTCCTCAAAGCAATACTTTCTTGATGCTTCAAGGTAATTTCTGAAGTCCTTGTTTTAAACAGATTTTTCCTGGACTTTTCACCGCTTTTATCAGTCTCCTGTAAACAGCTTTCACATGACAAGTACTCTTTGTTCTAGATGACAGTGATTATTTTTATTTGGTCTATAGCACCTTGTAGCTAGAAATTTGAACGGAGGCAAAATATTTTTCAGCCAATGCCTGCAACAAGGCTAAGTGAAAATTCTTATAATATACAAAATTTATAATACCAAGCAGAAATAGTAAATGATGAAAAACAAGTTATTTAAATTGGAGTTGACCATTGTCAGATTTCTGACAGATTTCTGAGCCCTTCAATGCCAGTTTCATTTTCAGACACACACATACATAATTTACAGAGGGGAAATAGCCTTTTTACAGTGCCTAATATTTTACACACCTTTCGTTTTGATTTATGTACCTACTTATGTTATGCTGAACAACCTAAGTACCTGAACTAATGATTATGAGACTTCTATGACATCTCTGCTGTTTGCAAACATTAGTTCATAAATAGTTCATGGTAAGGAGACTAACATCTATGATACTGTTTGGATGAGCAAAACAGTAGAGAGTTTATGGGAAAATAATCCCGTTAGAATCCTGTTACCTGCAGAGGTCAATTCCGTAATATTTCTCTGCAATGGAATGAGGAGATGAAAATGACCATAACTGTGACAGCAGATATTTAGCTTCTATATTCTGCATATTCCATCACTTTGCAGTTCCCAGAAGGCCCATAGACAGAGTTGAGAAATGCAGGATTTCCTATATTTCAGAGAAACAGAAGTAAAAATAGCATGTGTCTCATCTTAAGTAACAGCTTTTCAGATGTTTCTAGATCTCATACCATGAAAGTCACTTTCATACCACCTGAACAATTAGAAATAGAGAGAAATAAGACTATATTTTCCAACACAGAGCTGTAATAACATAGTTGTTTTTCATCTCTGTTAATTTCTGAAAGTCTTGAATATGCTTTGTTACTACAAAAATTCTTAACCTGAGATACTTCCTCAAATCTATCTAGACTTATTAAATACATTCACAAGTAAATGTTTAAACTAATTGCTGTACTGTTCGATTTAAAAAAAAAACAAAACTATGTGGATACCAGCAATGCTTATGAGAATCTTTCTGTGACATAAAAGATACAGTAAAATATGTTTGACAAATAAAAAATATTTTACAGTAACAAGCCTGTTATTAAGTCAGTAATGTCGTGATTCACTAAATACTTTTATATAGTAACATATTTAAGATATTAAATATTTTCAAGAAGATCACCTCATTGTATTTTTTTATTTCCTCTTGCAACACATGAAGCAGTTTAGAAACATGTCTGCATTTCTCTAAAAATTACATCCCCCTGTAAATTTTAGTTTAAGTTCCCCAGAATATCACAGCTATGTATGGCAGCAATTGTAGCTTATATGAAATAACTTAATATATTAAAATACCCTTTAAATTGTGTATAACTCTCATATAAAATACAAGACTCCTTTCATGTTGATTCATGAGGAATCTCATCTTCAATATAAATAAATTGCCAATTGTTCCTTTGAACCAATTCCACTTAGATATGAGAGTTTTAACTTTTGAATTTGCACGTAACATAATTGGTGCCGATTCAAGACTATTCCTAAAATAGATATTTTATTAATAACTGCAGTATTTGTTTTGAAGTTTGACTTCTCCTGTTTGTACAAACAATGTGCATAGTGTTGCATTGCTTTCTTTTCATAATTTACTCTGAAAACATATTTAAGGGCTGAATTAAAATTCACTTATTGTCATATGGTTTTATTGAAGAATCCTTTATAAAAGCTTCAAATCTAAATATACAAGAGGACAGACATGCAGAAGATATGAATGGAATAATATTTTGGAATCCTTTTAAGCAGATCTGTGTGTTTCTGAATAAACGTTTTGGTTGAAAGTAAGCTTTCATTAAATCTGTGCAATTGCTGGAAATGCTAAATATTCCTTAGAAAAAGTTACTGCATTAGTTCACAAGTTTTCATCACAGATCAAAATATAATCTAAGTAGTTGTTTCTAATTTTTAATGCTATATTTCATTATGAAAAAAAAATTACTTGTTTAATAAAAAGGGACTGAGATAATTTGTCACTATGCATAAGAAAACATTATAGTAAAGAGAATACTTAGATTGCTCATTTCATAATGTAGTAGATATACAGTAAAATTTTGTGATGAAAATGTTATTTTTCTCTATTTGCGGGAAAAACAGGTAAAGTAGAATGCCTGCTTTATGTTTGCTTATTTTATGTCTCTCAGGGTATTGAGGTATTGATATATTACTATGGGCTAGAAAAATATGTACTACTGCATTCAAAAAATGGGTTTAAATAATGCTTTGTATATTCACTTCTGTATTATTTACTTCAAGAAAACCATAAAACATCCACAAACAGTGAGGATGACAGGCAAAAGCAGGATGAGCAATGTCTCCCTTTTCCATTTTATATATTTGAATATGATAACTGTTGTGGTTTTTTAAAGATACTTGCTTAAATATTCTATAGTAACACAAAAAGTAAGAAGTTATTTTGTGTAAAAGATTTTTTTTTTCAGTTTTGCTTTGTTATCTTCACAACTCTTCTGCAGTGGCATTATAAAGCTAAAATATAACTATATATCTGTTAATTATTTTTATTGCTACATTGGTTTTCCTTCAGTGTGTTCTTTTTCAGTGAAATTCCATTTTCCCTACCCATTGACAGTCTTCCACTCAGTAATCAAATTTAGTTAGAAATTTCAAACATTACAAATAAATGAGCATTTACAGATGAGGAAGTTGACTACAAAGAGTTCTGTGAGTCCTAGTGTCTTACAATCACTATGTCCTCCAATTCCTTAATTAAACCAGAGTTAGAGAAATGTGTTATCATCTTTTCTGCTCTTACTCAGTGACACTGAATGGCACATATCAATATATTTTTTGTGTCAGTAGCTTCTGACTACTCACGCAACTAGGCCTAGTACTTAACTTGGTCGGTGGTGTACGATTTCACAGTTCTTTTACCTTTCTTTTTTCCTTAATCAAGCTATAGGCAGGAATAGATGAAGGTTCAACAGCATTAAGATGCAGATTTCACATGCTACAGATGAGTATTTGGATGGTTCACAATGGTTCAGGCTCATTTTCACTTAATAAACTCAACCATTCAGAATGCAAAGTTGCCTGTGTGGAGGGAGATACTTCAAAACAATACACTGAAACAGATTTTTTTTCTCCCTATTATGACAACTCTTTTACAGATTTTTGGGGGGATTGGTGATCTTTTGGTGGTTTGTTTTGGGCTTTTTTTGTCCTTATTGTTTTGGGCTTTTTTTGTCCTTATTGTTTTGGGTTTTTTTCTTTATTTTGTGAAACATACAAATAGGAAATAAATAATGCTCAAGGAATTTCTGAAAAAAGAATAGCATCATAACAACTAAGTGACTATAATTTAACGGTTAGATTGAGAAATGTTCCAGGCTTTATTTTTCCAGCTTTATAGTAACATTGCTCTGAAACCTTCAGAAAATTTCAGTCAGGCCCAAAAGTTACTGAGTCGAAATAATTCTGATAAGAAGAAAATACCAACTGCTTTGATGTGGGCTCATGTTTAGATCATATATTGGAGTACCAACAGCTTTCTCTGCAGCTCTGACCAAGACAATTATTTCTTCCAGTCATTATTTTCTCTAGATAAAAGTAAGCCATACTATTCTAACAGAGTTCTTTTGTGATTTCCCCACCTTCATTAAGTATTTAGAAAACCACAAATGCATAATATAGAAAAAAATAAATGAATCTTCTTATTTGGGTATCTAAAAAATACAGATAGCAATTTTTGCTTATTATTTTAATAAAGAATCCAATATAATATTTGCCACATTTATATCACTATGTAATGAATTCCAATAGCTTAATTTAAAGTTGTTTCAATTAATTTTTTTATCTATGATATGCAAAATCATTTTGGTGAACTCTATTAATGGTCTTAGGCAACCTGCAGTCAGCACTCACATATTAGTCATGCAAATGCAATGCAAATAGTTTACTCATTGCAATGTTTTCCTTTCTCCATCAATTGTAAACAAATATATTGAATTTTTGCAAAGTTCAACTAAGCAGCTACAGTTTCTCCACCGTATGTATAGAATTTTAACACAAGTAGGCATTTAGCAGAACACCTATTTATGCAAATGTTATAAGATGTAGTATGCTGTCTAAGAGCAGAAATAGGGTTCATATATCACTGAAAAGTGTCTTATTTCGTTTTAGTACATATTCTGGAACATTTACACAGGCAAATGTATTATGCAAGTAATGTACTGTTCAGATAAGATCTTAATCACATTTTTTCTTCAGTTAAATATTAAAATCAGTTGGGTTTTTTTTTTTCGCTACTGACTGCTTTGAATAAGTGTGGTCCTCTAACTTCCACTACTCTCTCTAATGTATTAATTACCAATTTAGCTTTTAGTATCTGATTTTGTCCCACTCTCCAATAAAACCTATTAAGTCCTTTAAAATGGGTTACATTTCCCCAGTATATTTATCCAGGTACTCTATGCAAATCTGTTCTCTCTAGTTCATTAAACTACGTTGAGACTTCATATACTGTCTGGAAATTAACTTGCTGAAACTAAGGAACAAATATAGTTGGAGAAAGTCCTTTCAGGGTTACTTTGTAGTCCTGATCTTAGGGTCAGTGAGCAGTAAGGGCTGTATCCTCCAGAAGCAGAGGTCAGCCAGAAGTCTGTCAGTATATGAATGAGGCAGACAGGGCAGCACCAGTCTCTGAGTCCAGGAGCAGCAGAGGATGCCAGTCAAGGCTACAGGGAATGGGGCAGATCCAAGGTGAAGCCAGGGTGCCTGTCTGCAGGCCAAAGTCAACACAGCTGGGCACTGAGCATGGCTGCAGCACAGCTCAGTCAAACACCACGGACAAGAGCTTCAGCTTACATGCTCCAAAGGGAAGAGGTAGCCATTGCTGATGCTTCTTCAGGCTTTTCTTAAACAGCTCTGAGCATAGCTGAGGTTTGCCAGGCCTGCCACTTCCACTCTATGAGTTAGTCCTGGGTGCAGGTAGTCAAACCTCCACGAGAATCAGTGACCCTTTTATTCACATAGAGTAGTAGAGTTCATTTATTCATGGTTAATGAAATCTGTGTTTCAGGATTTGAGGGTACTTACTGTGAAGTAAACAGTGATGAATGCATCTCCCATCCATGCCAGAATGGAGGTCTCTGTGTGGATGGGATCAACAACTACAGGTCAGGAAAATTACTTGAATGACAGATATGATGTATGGATTTTTATCATCTATCTTTTCCTTTTGTACTTTTCCTGTTTAATGTTTGCTGACATTCAGTGAAGGTGGGGGGGGGAGGGGGGTATTTGTAATGTGTTTGACAGTTAACATTATAGTCTAAATCTTCTTCTGTGCAAAAAGTAATACATATACACCATAAGTATGACCCCAAGAATTTATTGTAGGGCTAATTAAAATCATAAGGATCTATCTTAAAAAAGCCGAGTTGTTAGCCCAGTTATAATAGTACAAACAACCCTAGTTGAAATTAAAATAAAAACTTCATTAATAATGTAGTTATAGCTGTTATATAAAAAATCATGCAATTATGTCTCTTTGATTATGATTAACCTCACAATGTCTGTGTGTATCCTGTGATCAGTGATTTTGTTCTTTCTCAAAAACTGGCAGTCACTGACAAGTACTGCAAGTCACTGACATCTGGAAGTCTTTGTCAGGAGAACTATGATGTTCACAGTGGATTTTTTCTGATCTTCAGTCTCAGGCCTTCCTGGAGCGTTTCACTCACCATCACACCCAAGTCCTTCTCAGCAGGGCTGCTCTCAATCTTTTCATCCCCCAGCTGTGTTCATATGAGGGTTGCTCTGACCCAGGTGCAGCACCTTGCACTTGGTCTTGTTAAATCTCACAAGAACCTACTTCTCGAGGTTGTCCAGGTGTCTCTGGATGTCAGGAATGGAACACAAAAGGCTATAATTTGTAACACTATGGTTAACTTACACCCTCACCATAGACTCTGTTCCAGAGCAGAAGCTGTAACATGAGAGGCACCAGTGAGCTGGCTGCAGGGCAAGTGTCAGCAAGAGAAAAGCAGCTCACGCCAAGTTCTAAGCAAGCCCTTGCACAGTGTGGTCAGCACAAAGCCTGTAGCCTTCAGCTAATGACAACAAAAGTCTTATTTACTGGGCTTCAGACACTTTTCCTTTTTGGTGCTTGTTAAAGTATTGCCCTTTGCAATTACCAGTAAAAAACAAACATTATTTTGGTACCATTTAATTAATATCTCTTAACATCTGCCATAATTTTTTCTGGAATCTTTATCATGACCTAAAAAATAATGTAGCAACATCTTTTTTGCTAGGTGCTCCTGCCAACATGGCTTTACTGGGACCTTGTGTGAAGTGGAGATCAATGAATGTTTATCAAGACCATGCAAGAACAATGGAACTTGCCTGGATCTCATAAACAGGTAAGTTACTACTAAATGAAAAGTTTCCCTGATTTTCTTATGTTAATTCTGATTTGGATGGGACGTTCATCATACAAGTTAAAATGAAGTAAGCAAGTGCTACAGACTCAGTTTTTTGTTTTTATGTGACCTTAAAGGAAAATAGAAGGGAAAATGTCTTCAGCACAACTTGTTCTTTTCCTCCTTTTTTTTTCCTTAATTTTAATTTGAAAAAAGACTGAAATAGAAGAAAATTGATCTTGAGTTAGATTGCTACAAACCCTGTGTTTGTTCAATAGCGCTTCACAAGTTATTCAGACTTGTGCCAGACCATTAGCCCTTAAGTAATTTCTTATACCTTCAATTAAAATTACTGTGCCAATTTTTTCTATTAGTTTAATAAAAAGTAAATCACCCTCTTTGCTTCAGAAACGTGGAAATGAGAAACCTCTGTTCATTATTTTAATATGGATGAGGATTAGGGACACCGACTTGACATCAGGAGATACATATGGCTTTAAAATATCACAGTAGATCCCATTGTTACTTCCATTAACATACCTGATTTCCCTTTTCTACAGATTCATTTGTAACTGTGCACCTGGGTACTATGGGTCTCTGTGTGAGATGGACGTAAATGAGTGTGAAACTTTGCCTTGTTTACATGGAGGAAGCTGCATCAACAGGCTTGGAGGCTATCGGTGTCTCTGTCTACCTGGATTCACAGGTATGACCTACCCTTTTTACCACAGCCAAGGAGCTTATTTCACAGATTTTACATGGTTTTAATATTATAGCAAGAACAAAAATTTATCTCCTTATTGGAGAATAAATCATATTAACATGAATAGAATATTATCTAATTCTTATGAAGTAGCTCAATATTATTTACATTAAGAGTTGAATTATAGTTTCTTTAATCACTCATACATTCAGTTGAAATGAGTTATTGAATAGTACAAAGAAAATTAATGTGCATTCTTTTTAATTCAGCCAGGAAAAAACTATTACCATAGATACAGAGTAAATTTTGCAAACAATAAAATGCTACGTTGTCGTTGGAGTTTCTATGGAACCATAGAAAGACCTTGACTTTTTGACCTGTTGGATCAACACCATTGCCTTTAGTGGTAATCTTTGCATTTTAACAGAGTCAGGACAAAATATTCAATGGGTAGAGATGCAGTAAAATTTCCCTAAAATGATGTTGATTTTTATTTAAATGGTCACTGTGCTGCTGAGCCAGTTCATACACAATGTTTTGATAGATCATGTTGTAAACATGAAAACACATGGGATCATGACTGCAGAAACATTTACAGTTTTTTCCTCAAGCTGAACCATTTCTGTATTTTTTCTGCATAAAGTGCTTTTCTATCTATTCCAGTCTGTGAGGAATTCCACATAATGTACAGCATAAAAAAAGATGCAATTTGCATCCACTGAACTGAGAGGAATGCAATTCTCCACAGAGCAAAGAACAAGTACAGTTTTGGGAATTTCTATAGAGCTTTATGTCCTTCTTCCATTCACCAAAGATCTTAGTCTACTTATCACCTGTACACTCTTCTACAAAATTATCCTTGATATTTCAGCAAAAAATTTTAAAATCTATATAATTTTCCTGTCTAAATCTTTTAAAGCCTCCCCCTGCTATATTTTCTTCAGGTGGCCTGTACTCTAAGTAATACTTCTTGGGTGTCACAGAAACTTCTGTTCATTAGGCAGTGGTGCTGCAGATGTAATTCCCTAACTAATAAATGTTAAAATAGTTGTATTAACCTTTATGTGCATGTTTATATAAGAATTCCCTGTTATATTTATAAAAGGCAACACACCTGCACATGAGCATTTAGGAAACTGTAATTTGAAAAGGAGCAAGCAATCTGCAGGTTTACTTTTGTCTTGATTCTGCATTATTGATAAAGCAGTTTAACTTTAGTGCTTTTCCCCAACATATTTAACCAACAAGGATAAGATGTCGGGTTTTGTTGTGGGGTCTTTTGTGATTCTTTTTTTTTCCAATTAGCTGCAATTTAGGAACAACTTTTCTTTCGAAGACCAGGCCCCTTTAAAGACAGATGACAACATGAATTGTTCCCAATGATCAGTTGAATTTTTTAAAAAATTGTTTTAATATACTGAGAACTTTAATCAACAACTGTTAAAATATTATACACTAATAAATGATTAGAATCAGGGAACAAATCAAGTTACATTGAATTGGTTAGGCCAAAGTATGTTAAAATATTTAATTTTATTTATTAAATCTTATTTTAAGATATGGGTAGATGTCTGGGCACCACTGCCAGGCTATTGGTGACAGACTGGGAGCAGAAAAAGTCTAAGGGCAACCCAAGCAGAGCCCAAGACTAGGGGAATAAAAAGTACCAGTCTCATGCTCCTTCAAAGAGAATAAAGATATCATGTTCCAGTCCAAAGTTCAAATTTCTAAATAAGATTACAAGCTATAGCTGATGTTTTTATATTTTATCTCTCTGGTTCTTGTATTCACTTTTTAATTAAATGGGAAGATATAGCTCTCAAGAGCCATGTATATGTATCTAAGATCTCAAATTGATGTATAATGAAAACAAATGTCAAAGTTTCAGAACAATGAAATTAAATTTTTTAATTTAATTTTAATTTGTTTTATTTTTTTTAATTTAATTACTTTTTTTCCTGTGATTTAATCTTATCTAGTAAAGTTCTCTGATGTGGAAATCAAACCTTATCTAAACAAAGAAAAAGATACTTCAAAATAGGTGGCAGCCTTTAAAATTTACTGCAGTCTAATCAGCACCAATTTAATTTGAATTGATATGGGTGAAATAATTGTGTGAAATAAGTGCATTACTGACACAAAGTACAATATAAATAGAAAATCTAAATCTTTGGTATTAGTCACTAAGCTGTAATAAATCTTACTTAAGATGAAATCAACAAAAACAAGCTCAGTGACCTTATCAGCTCTAGTTTTCTGTGCACTACACATAGAAAACTTTTGTTAACAGATTATTTACTCATAACAGGCAGAATGAGACAATGCTGAAATGATGTTGAAAGGACCTTATGCTTTTAGCAAGATTAATGTTAGTTGACAAAATGAGTACTTGTTCTTTGCAGTCAGTTACTATTTTTAAATGTTTTTAGATTTGTAAGAAATTATTTAACAAATAATTTATTTTCTTTCTGTAACTGTAATATGCTCCACAATATGGTTTTTAGTATTTCTGCTTATGTTTAATTTGTTAATCTTCATTCCCTAGATTTATGCTATAGATTTTTTGTTAATGTACATGATTGTCTTCATTATTGGTTATGCATATGATAAACCTATTTATTGATCTTTTAATTCATGTATGTCTATTATGAAATCTCATTAAATTGTCACAAGTATTTGTCAATAGCTTAATAATATCTGATACCAAAATTGACTTGAACAATGGAACTAGGTGCTGCTAAGCAATTCTGAAAGGAAATCTCTTTTCTCTCTGTTCTTTCTACTTTCAACTGGATGTAAAATTTTCAGTTACCAGAGAAAGACCAACTTTCTTGTCCTTTTTTTCTATATCAGTATAAATTAGTATAGCACGCTAATTTATTATTCTTTTCCATTTTTGAGTGTGCTCTCAGCAATCAATTGTTTTTTTATCATCCATTTGTATTTCTTTCCCAGATAGAAAATATTCAACTTTATTGTTGCACAAAATTCTGTTTTCCTCCTTTTTGTCTTTTCAAAATAGTAAATTCCCATAAATTCCTATCTTGAATTTTTAACCTTTTCAAACAGCACCTGATGTTTTGATTATCTCCTATAAACTCCCCCAAAACAAAACAAAACAAAAAACAAACAAAAAATAAAATAATAATAATAAAAAAACTAAACAAACTAAAACCAGAATCAAAGAGTCTTCATCTTCCTCAGTCTTTAACCCTTATAAAGAAGTAATTTCAAATTTGGTACATAGAGGTTTTATGTATTTTTATAATTCATAAACCCATATATTATAATAATGTATTTATAAGTTCTATTATATTTATAAGTTCTATTAAATCTTCTTATGAGTCTGATATAAAGTAAACAATCCATAATATATGTATTTTCAAACATCAGATCCCAGGATCTGGGGCACTTCCCTGGGCATGCTGTTTCAGTGTCTGATCACCCTTTCAGTGAAGAAAGTTTTCCTAATATCCAGTCTTAACTTCTCCAGGTGCAACTTGAGGCCATTTCCTGTCATTCTAGAACTTGTTACCTTGGAGAAGAGACAAACCCCTACCTCACTACAATCACCTTTCACGGGGCTGTAGTGAGTCTCCTTTTCTCCAGGCTTATCAATCCAAACTCCCTCAGTCACTCATAGGATTTGTGTTCCAGATCCTTAACCAGCTTTATTGCTTTTTTCTGAAGTTGGGGGCCCAACACCAAATACATACAAGATGCAGACGAAAGTCTTATGGAAGATATGAAAATCTGTGGTTTGGGATGCAGTTGTAGAATTGTGCAAATGAGCTCCAAAAAAGGCCGAGGCATTGCCAATTGTGACGCACATTGAATATAGAGCAGGAATTGGAAAAAGCTGCTGAATTATCCTTATTAAGATATGAGACAGACTGATTCTTCCCTTGAATGGAAGACTTGGAAGAGTAGGAGAATAGTATCTTCTTTTCATCTAGTGTCACTCTTATTAGTCTATATTAGTCTTCTCGCATATATGGCATTTCCTTTCCTCCTGCAGCATTCTGACATATGGGCGAACCTCCAAGCTGCCATTAATGCCCCCCATATGGTATGTGTGAGGCACTTTCCCTTTTCTTTGATGTGTGGGGAATTATTTCTAGCAAGGTAAGTATGGTCTGTAGAGCAGAGCTCAAAGAGGTGTCTTCGGCCCAGTAACACACCTGGTGTAGTCTCAGCTATGAAAAAGTTTACAGGTGACATTTTAAGCAAAGTGCTTGTTACGTGGTATTATAGTCTGTCTCACACCAACTTTACAGAACATTTGGTTGTATTCAGCAAGATTATTTCAATTAAAAGTTTTCATACTTTGAAAAAGGATTTAAAAAGGAGGCAAGTTTCAAATTAAATGGCAATCACATTGGAAGAGAATGACAGACTGTCTAGGTTACAGCCATAACCAACTGCCAGCCTTTTGTGTCTACAGTGCAACAAATTGCAAATCTAGTACATTTTGCTTGTGGAAATAATTTAAATTAAAATGTTTATTCATAACAGGAGGGATTAATCCATTGATCCTAAGGGACTAATGCTAGGAATGTATTAATAATGTATTAGGGATGTATCGTTCGAGGGGTATGGATGCAGAATTTAACAAAGAAGTTTGAACATCTAAATGTAAATTATTTTCTCTAAGAACTAACAAAAATATTTTGAGTTTGTGCATTTTGGCATAAACACTTGAGGTCCTAATAGTGAAATTATTTTCTTTGTTAGAAGTAATAATTAAAAAAACCCTTATTTAATTAATTAATTTTCCTGTGATACATATATTCATTTTCATTTTTAAGCCCATTGTATCATAATTACTGTAATGGTTATAGATTTTATTCACAGCAATCTCAGAAATTCTTTCTAGAGTGGGAATGACAAAATGGACTTTTACCTTCTAGAGATGTCTGAATCTTTTAGTACTGTCAGGACTAAAAGTTCATTTTCCCTGTTGATATTAGTAAATCATTCCTAGTAGGGGCAAAATATGGAGATATCATTACAAGGCATTTCTGTTCTTTCCAACAGAGTCAATCTTACTTGGCAAAATCTAACCTTAATTATATCTCATCATGCATTTTTTAATTTTAATAAACTAGGCACAAAGTTGAAAGGAAATGGAATTTTTAGTTTTTCAACAGATTAGGTTGTAATAGAAACACATGTGAATATGGAAAATTTTCAATGATTACTGTAACTCATTCCAGAGTGTTCTCTTTTAAATTGTCTCAAACCAAGGCCCCAGAGATGGCTGAATATCTGCCTGCCCAGGGGAAGCAGTGAATAAATTCCTCTATTTGGTCTATTTACATATATGGCTTTTGCTTTACCTATTAAACCATCATCTCAACCAATAAGTTTTCACACATTTACCTTTTGTTTCTTCCTCCCATCCTACTGTGGGCACAAGCAACTGGCTGTGTGGTGCTCAGCTGCCTCCCAGGCATTGGGCAGTTACTGCCTACAGAGAGACCTAGGTGCATGTTGTTCATCAATTAGTATTTTGTAATACTGATTTTGTAATATTTTAAGCTATTTAGATGGAAATTGTGGCACCTACACGCATGAAAGTGCACCACCATATCATTCCTAGTGAATTTCTTCAAAAAAACAATTTCAAGGAGTTTTGTGTCATGCATTATTTATCAAAAGCTTCTGAATTTCAGTTTCATTTTAGAAATTAGACCACCACCAAGATATATCATTTTAGTTCTTTATTTCTCCTATAGGAAACCTGTGTTATTCAACTTCATGATAACTGTGTAACAAGTTTAATCTTGAAATTTCAATTCCTCCATTGCTTGTAAGCTGGCACTTAAAGGCTTCTTGCCTTGCCACAATGGCAGGTGTCATCATTTTATAGTTACTATTTTTCATCATATATGTCAATATAACCATCCTTTTTGATATTTACACTATAGGTAATTCCAGTTGGATATTGTTTATTGATGAATATAATGAAATACATGAGCAATGTAACCAAAAGCAATTATGTGGAAATATTAATATAAATAAATAAACTGTTAGTTGCTTGAGTTTAGAATTTAAAGCTTTGTTGCATTTTCTTGATTTTTGAACAGGTGATAGGTGTGAAGTGAATATAGATGAATGTATGTCTGCTCCTTGTCTCAACAATGGAAGTTGCATTGATGGGATTAGCTCCTACAAGTGCCACTGTAGGAGAGGTTTCATCGGAACAAACTGCGAGATAAATGTTAATGAATGCTTGCCAAACCCTTGTCTTCATGGAAGGTGCCTATTTTTATTGAACTACTATTATCTCCATGATAATGGATCTAACTAACAATATTTAAGACTTAATGATATGGGAAGTTGGATAAATATACTTTTAATTATGTTCTCCCATAAAGTAAGAGTAAAAGCACACTTAAAGATGACAGATGTTGCCTGGTTAAGCTAATGTAATAATATAGTGACATTATCTCAATTTCTCTTGCATTTTTGTTCATTACCATAACTAGAATTCAGTAAATGGGGATTAATTAGTATGTAAATACTTAAAAGCAAATCGTTAGCTGCTACATGCCAACAGTTGAAACAAGAAGATGTCTTCTAATGGGACAATCAGAATCCTTAAAAAATGCCCAGCCCCCAGAGTATAAATTTTTGAAATTCATTAAAAAACTATTGAAAAGTACCATAGATTACAGCAGAAATCCATGGAAGAATACTACTATTGTGAAATGCATGGAATAATACTACTAGTGCTGGATCCAGAATTTCAGAGCTTCACCTGAATAACACCATTTTCTATTTCAGATGCATAGATCTCATTGACGGGTATCAATGCTCTTGTGAACCAGGATGGACTAGCTCAAGATGTGAGATAAACATTAATGTATGTTTTCAAAATGCATATTCATGTCAAAAAACATTCCAAAATGTTATAGAAATCTTTTCAATTTATGTATGAATGCAGGGACTTTTCATAATTATTATTTATAGTTTAAAGTCTTATATTACTAAAAGTGTGTCGTATTGTATAAAGGAAGTACAGTCCATACTTTTTCAGTTGAAAATACATGAAAGTCTCACACAAGGTGTAATTCTAGATGGAATATTAGTTTCCAAACTCTTTTACAGCTGAAAAAAGCCAGAAAAAAGTAATCCATTATACAGAATACCCATCATGAAGTGATAAGATACAATATTGCAAATCTGTGTTTATCAGCTGTTGCGTATGCTAATACAGGATACCCTTGGGTAATATTTTCTCCTGAAGCGTCCATGACTTACACTTTTCTCCATTTGAAGAGAAAAGAGATTAAATGACCTGTAGACAACATCATAAAATTATATTCAAAAGATAATCATATTTCATAGCGAGATGTTTGAAAATGCATAGATTAGAAATTCATAGGAAGAAACAATATGCATATACCTTTGACAGATAAGTCTGTCAGAGTAACAGCTTCATTTTTTGATAGTCATTCTATTTGCATGCAATGTGCTTCCCAGATTACCCTATGCTGCAAATGTCATATTTTAAAGGCTCTACCATTGCATTCATCCTGCTCAGACATATATCATTCTATGCAACTCTTGCTGTGATCAGCTAGGCTTTCTGACTGTGTAGGGGTATGCACATTGCAATAATTATAGTAGGCATATTCTCTGCAATTGTTTTTTTCTAGAGTAGCTTCAGCCACCTCCCCTGTTTTAAACAATAATCATGATATAATATGATAAATATCTTTTTCTTTTCCTTCCTTCCTTCCTTCCTTCCTTCCTTCCTTCCTTCCTTCCTTCCTTCCTTCCTTCCTTCCTTCCTTCCTTCCTTCCTTCCTTCCTTCCTTCCTTCCTTCCTTCCTTCCTTCCTTCCTTCCTTCCTTCCTTCCTTCCTTCCTTCCTTCCTTCCTTCCTTCCTTCCTTCCTTCCTTCCTTCCTTCCTTCCTTCCTTCCTTCCTTCCTTCCTTCCTTCCTTCCTTCCTTCCTTCCTTCCTTCCTTCCTTCCTTCCTTCCTTCCTTCCTAGCCTTCCTCCTTCCTTCCTCATTTCCTTCCTTCCTTCCTTCCTTCCTTCATTCCTTCCCTTCCGTCCTTCCTTCCCTTCCTTCCTTCCTTCCTTCCTTCCTGCCTTCCTTCCGTCCTTCCGTCTTCCTCCTGCCTTCCTTCCTTCCTTTCCTTCCTTCCTTCCTTCCTTCCTTGCCTCTTCCTTCCTTCCTTCCTTCCTATCCTTCCGTCCTTCCGTCCTTCCTTCCTTCCTTCCTTACCTTCCTTCCTTCCTTCCTGTCCTTCCTTCCTTCCTTCCTTCCTTCCTTCCTTCCTTCCGTCCTTCTTCCTTCCTTCCTTCCTTCCTTCCTTCCTTCCTTCCTTCCTTCCTTCCTTCCTTCCTTCCTTCCTTCCTTCCTTCCTTCCTTCCTGCCTTCCTTCCTTCCTGCCTTCCTTCCTTCCTGCCTTCCTTCCTTCCTGCCTTCCTTCCTTTCCTCCTTCCTTCCTCCTTCCTTCCTTCCTTCCTTCCTTCCGTCTTCCATTCATTCCTTCCTTCCTTCCTTCCTTCCTTCCTTCCTTCCTTCCTTCCTTCCTGTCCTTCCTTCTTCCTTCCTATCCTTCCTTCCTTCCTTCCTTCCTTCCTTCCTTCCTTCCTTCCTTCCTTCCTTTCCTTCCTCCTTCATTACTCTCCCTTCCTATCCTTCCTTCCATTCCTTCCTTCCTTCCTTCCTTTCCTTCCTCCGTTCCTTCCTTCCTTCCTTCCTTGCCTTCCTTTCCTTCCTTCTTCCTTCCTGCCTATCCTTCCTTCCTTCCTCCTTTCCTTCCTATCCTTCCTTCCTTCCTTCCTTCCTTCCCTTCCTTCCTTCCTTCCTTCCCTTCCTTGCCTTCTTCCCTCTTCCTTCCTATCCTTCCTTCCTTCCTTCCTCTCCTTCCTTCCTTGCCTTTCAGAACTTCCTTCCTTCCTTCCGTCCTTCCTTCCTTTCCTTCCTTCCTTCCTTCCTTCCTTCTTCCTTCCTTCCTTCCTTCCGTCCTTCCCTTCCTTACTCCTTTGTCCTTCCTTCCTTCCTCCTTCCTTCCTTCCTTCCCTTCCTTCCTCCCTTCCGTCCTTCCTTCCTTCCTTGCCGTTCACCCTTCCTTCCCTTCTTCCTTCCTCCTTCCTTCCTTCCCTTCCTTCCTTCCTTCCTTCCTTCCTTCCCTTCCTTCCTTCCTTCTTCCTTCCTTCCTTCCTTCCTTCCTTCCTTACTTCCTTCCTTCCTTCCTTCCTTCCTTCCTTCCTTCCTTCCTTCCTTCCTTCCTTCCTTCCTTCCTTCCTTCCTTCCTTCCTTCCTTCCTTCCTTCCTTCCTTCCTTCCTTCCTTCCTTCCTTCCTTCCCTTGAAGGTGCATTTCTCTGTATTAAGAGCTATGCAATTTCATTTGGTGTAGTAGCCAAGATCTTATTTAGAAAGGAGTCTGCAGGAGTGTTTTTTGTGAGAACAGGACAGGATCCACGGTGGAAACAACCCATTTGAGTCAGCTCCAAACAACCAACTGCAGGGGACAGTTGAGCCTCTCACTCTGAGATGATGGCACTTTTTTAGAAATGTATTTAAGAAAGGGTAGAAAACACTGCTCAGCAGAGAAAGGATTGAGGGGGAAAATGAGAGACAACCAGGCAGTAGCCAAGGTCATTGAAGAAGGAGAGGGAAGAGAAGCTTGAGGTCCTGCAGTGGAGAGCTCCAGTTGGAACTGTAGCCCCTGAAGAAAATCATGGTGGAGCAGGTATTTTCCAGTAGCCCATTGCTACAAACTGTAACTTCTTCCTATTGTATCAATAAGAAGTAGCTAGGTCTAGCATATGAGACAAGCACAAGGATCAAAAGAGTGGCTCTTTGCCTTTATTGCATGGTGGTAGCAGGGCAAAAGAGGAAGTGCATCTCAGGTCTTGGCTTTTTCTAGGAAAGGGTCAGGGAGGGGATTTCTGGCTGTCTGCCAATAGGATAGGGACAGGAGGGACAGGTAAGACATTCCTTATACCTCTGGTATCGGATTACAACAGCCCATGGAGAGAACCATTCCAGAGCAGACATCTGCACTGCAGCCCACATAAAGACCCCATGCTGCAATGTGGATATGCCCTGAGAGTGCTGCAGCCCACAGAGTGCCCTGACAGGAGCACTCCATGGCTGCAGCAGCAGAGAGCTGTAGGCAGGAACTGTGACCGAGCAGAGGAGCCCATGCAGGAGCAGTTTCTACCTGCAGCACAAAAAGAGGACCCACACTGAAGCAGGGAAAAAGTGGGAGGATGAAGGAGCAGCACAGAGGAGCTGGTGCAAAATAGAATCTCTCTCTCCCACCCTGTCTTCACTTCTCAGAATAAAAGGAGGAGGTAGAAAACTTTGAAATAGATGAGTGAAGTTGAGCCAGGGAAGAAGTGGACTGTGGATTTAGGTTTTCTTTCTGTTTCTTGCTGGCCCGAAATCTATTTCTAGTTCCATGAATGTAAATTATTATTTTATTCATGTCAAGTCTGTTTTGCCTCTTACAGTAAATATTAAGTAATCTCTCTGTCCTTATCAATCTAGGAGCTTTGCCATCTTATTTTCTTTCCTTGTCATGTAGAAGGAGGAAGGGTGAGAGAATGGCTGGGTGGTCATTACAAGGTCAGCAACTAAGATGATTCAAGTAAAGAGTTTAAAAATTAAATATATTTATGTGTGTATGTGCATTTCCCTAGGCATACTTGGACTTTTGCTCTTTTCTTTTCCTTTACTTTTTACCTTGGATTTTTCATCCTCACCTATGTTGCCATGGAGGTTTCAAGAAAACACACTTAAAAACTTTCTTTGGTTATCTAACACATTTAGGTACAAAATTAATGCTATGTATCTTTGTAGTTATAGCCTATAACTTTTGCATAACAATTCTGGAGTGTGTTTATTGAAACTTCCTTATCTACTACAATTTTCATTGCTTTTTCATTTATGGAATTCACTCAAGAATGAGTAACAGTACAGACACATGCATTATATGAACCAATTTCAATGCGCATTATTCCCTTTGATATTTTCATATTTTTGAAATGGTAAAATGAATGTAGATTAAGGAAAATTGATCTTTCCTCTCTGATAAACATAGAATAATAGTATGCACTATTATAGTTACTAATATACATTACTTCTCACCTTTTCTGGCTTTTTTTTCTTTGCTGTGATGGATAAGACATGATTGATAGATGTGCCTCTTCCATGCTCAGTTAAGACTGTCTCGTCCTGTCAAGAAGGAAGCAAAAAGCATTTTGGGTCTTTACACAGGAGAATATTCAGCTTATTGGTGCTTCAGCTTGTATCTGATACAAAGCTGTGATCAGAATGCATCCTACAGTTGTTTTATTTTGTCTGGTTTTGACAATGTTTTCTATCTAGTTTCATAAAAGGTAAAAACAAGTAGTAAATCAGGAAAATCAACTAATTTTCTGTGCAAAGGCACCACAGCTTATGCACATGCAGAGGTTACTTCAAGCAAATAAATATTTATTCATCAGGACCAGACAGATTGCACAAAAGACAAGGGTACAACAATCATTGGTGGATGTTTAAGACCCTCAGATAAGGTGGATGATCTTCATGCCTCTCTGAGACTTTTTCACACTCCTGTGTATTTTTTCCTATTTCTAACTGGTTTAAAAAGCATTTGGTAAGGCAAGTAATTTTTTGGAAGTTAAATTAAGGTTAACTTAATAAAAAAAAATAAAACAACCAAACAAAAAAGTGGTTTATGCACAAAATGCAGACAGGTGAATCTAAGAGCAGGAAGAAAGGGAGGTATCCACTTTATTCTGCAAAACACAGTATCTGTCATTACAGACCCATGGGGCAATTTCAGTGTGTGTAATATTTCAGAGACATCCTGGCTATGACATAAAAGTTTATTTTAAGTCAGAATGACTGAATTAGAGTCTTTTGAATTGAAAGTAATAGGAAAAATAGGTAATATAGATATAGATTGGAGAAGTAAAAAAATGGATGAGACCTACAAGAAGGTTGAAGAATTTCACCCCCAGAATGCTCAGCCCTTTGAGGATATTCAACTGACAGACATATTTCTAATCTATTACATGAGAAATTCCTATCAATTGATATCATAGTGGGATCTTGCATCCCAGATACTATAGCAACAGAGTATATCCTAAAACCCAGGAAGATTAAATTATTATATTCAGTTTCAGGAAACTAAGTTATGTAAAAGTGAGGCTCACAAGCACGTTAACAACTTTTAAACACATAATGTAAACACATAATGTTGAAAGCCCAGGTAAAATGTGTGCTACAGCTGAGGAACACAAAGTAGTTCAAAACCCCTGACTGGCTTGAGAAGGAAACTTAAGACCATCACAAGGAAAAAAGTGGCATTTTAATAAATGGAGAACTTGCCTATATGGAAATAATAAAAAAATTTTCAAAACATATTAATTCAAACGTGTACAGGAACTTCAAAAACCTACACCAAAAATTTTAAAGTGTCTTGTTAAGAGTACTCTAACTTACAAAAAATTATTCAAATCTATCCAAGTCTAGAAGCAGGGAATTGGTGGGATTGCTTGATGGTGAAAGTGTAAAATGTGCACTCAAACGGGGTTTGAGAGAAGCTTAATGAATTCTTTGCATTTGACACATGCCAGGAGGACCTCACAAAATGGAAAGAGGGAAAAGGTGGCAGATAATTTTAAATGTAAATTAATATTCTATGGAGAAATAGCCTCATACAACTGAATTCAACTGTCAGTTACAATTCGGGAAAGAAGATTTGGAAAAATCATTGACAGTTCTCTGAAATCATTGTCTCAATCTGCAGTCAGAGCAAAGCATAGCAAAACTGCCCAGCTGGGCATGATCAGAAAGAGTATGAGGGCCAAGGCAGAGGACATTATTTCACTGCTACCTAAAACCAAAGTGGGCTCATACATTGGTTACTGTGCACAATTCTGGATCTTGCACCTTAAGGAACACAAGCAGAGTTAGAGAAGCTACAGAAAGTAACAAATATTATGTGAATTGCCTAGATGACATATAAGGAGATATTTAAAGGGCTAAGACTGTTCCATTAAAAGAGGGGAAAGCAGAAGGAAATGTAATTAAGATTTAGAAAGCTACTGCAGAGAAAGATAAATGGAAAATCTCTTCCCCAAATTCTGTAGTGAAGAACAGACACATGAGGAGACATGATAAAAATAAACAGAGAAATACTAGGAAAAAAACAAGCTGCTGTCTTTGAGAGGAAGCAGAGAGCCCCTAGAACTTGCTGCACCAAAAGGCTGGGGAGTCAGATCACCTCTTAGGAGGTACGGAAAAATTAGACATGTCACAGACAACAGGTTCATAAGTGAATGACAAATTAATCATGGAAATACATGAAATATATTAGAACTTATTAGAAATGTCTGATTAGACAGCTCTGCTTGCTGAAGGACTATGCATGGGAGACAGATGTTGCTAAAGTGGCTTTCCCTCCACCACTACTATAGACAGAATACTAGGCCAGATGGAGCACTGGTTTGATCCAGTATGTTCCTGCTTTGTATCATTCTCACAAAATTACATTTATTTTTATTATTTTTTCCTCTTCTCCTTTTGTTCATAACACAAAATGTCAAAGCAAAACTTTTATATCATTTTGAACTCCTTCTGAATTATTTTGGATAAAACCAACATTCTGAAAGGTGGACACAAGTTTTCCCAATTCATTCCCCAAGATGATGTATATATATTTAATCTACCAGAAGAAAAAGTTAATAATTTAACAAAATGGATACATTGTTCTATTAACTGCAAAAAAATAGTATAAAAATTCTACTAATTAGAAGAATACACTTTATTTATAGTTTTGTTAAACATCAAATGGAAATATATATAAAGCATCCATCTAAAGGTCTCAATATAAATCTCATATTTTTATATGGAATTAATACTATGAGATTTAGCCCAAAGTCCATACACAGTAAAATAAATGATTTTTTTTTTCAAATCTAGATTTAGTGTGGATTAAAACCATATGCATATTATATTCTGCATATAAAAAATCTTTGTTTTAAAACATGAATTAGCTTCTAAAGCATTTATTTGCAGCCTCTTTTACTTTCTGCATGTTTTATTTTTTTTTTTATTTCATTCCAAACCCTTAGAAAAATAGCTCTTGCTCAATAAAAAACCTTCAACTTTGACCTGAGAACAATGTTGCCATACAATTAAATGAATGGAAGCATGACACTTGAAAGCATTTTTCTTTTGTGGCGTGTATATATATGTATCTATAACATGTAGCAAATATATATCTTTAAATTCCTTTCTTATCCCTTCATTTTCTCCCCTTACCTCCCCCCATCAATCATCATGGTGGATTTGAATGAGTTCTCTTAAGTATTATTCACTTTATTTTTTTTTTTTATACAAAGCAAAGCTTCACTTAAATAAAAATAAGTCTACACTTATATTTTTTGCATCGAATCTCTTTTCTAGAAATAGATTTATAAAATTATTTTGAAATAATTTTAGATTTCTAATCAGAATTTCCCAGGCAGACTAATGAAAAATAGTTCTTGCTTCTAAAAAATAATAAAAAAATATCCTAACTTACAAAATGCACCTCTAAGTGCTGGTTTTTTTGGTGTTTTGGGGTTTTTTTGAGAACAGTGCTTAACAGACACATTCTTTTGAAAAATAATGGATTTTCACTAGTTTTATTAGTTTGCCAAAATGTGTTCCCTTAGAATTGTTTCAAGTTATGGATTTATAGGTAATATAATGAAATATGTAGAAAGTTGGGCTTTCTTAGAGAGAATAACCTCACTTCCAAAGACAGATGTCAGTATGGACCCACAGATTTGGATATGGAATAAGTATGCCTTGAGCAGAATGCCTTTCTAGGCATTCACTTTTTAAGAGTCCAGGTTTCAGAACAATTCCCTGCCAGCAGAGCCAGTGGACTGTGCCATGCTAAGGTAGACTCTCTTAAGGGACAGTCATTTTCTTCCTAGTACAGACAAGATTTACTGCACCATGACATTCAGAGAACAGGAAATACAGAGAAGAAATAATAAACTATTGCACTCTAATAAAAGTAGTGGATCTTGTATGACATTGTTTGAACTAAAGATTCTTAATAAAATCTACCCTTAAAGAGCTGCATAACTAGAAATCTCAATATTCTTTCACTTTTTTTACCTTGATTTTTAAATTGCCTCACTATGCTAGGATTTATATTTATTATAAACATAATTTAGTAAAAATAAAGCCAGAAAATTATGGGTTCTCCTGTCAGAAGTATGTATATTCCATTCACTTACATCTCCATGGAAATTAATACTTATATTTAACTTTTATTTGCCTAGACCATATATTTTAGAGATGCCTTGAACCTTTATTTTAAAACTTAATGAGGTGGAAGATCAAGTTTTAGCAGTTCTACAGTGACTGATCCCCAGTAGTCAAGTTGAACCTTATCTCTTGCTGATATATCTGGATTTTGGGAATCCAGGTGGTTATTTTTCTACTGACTTTCTCTAGGATTATAATAATTCTTGTGAAAATAACTGTGCACTGCCATTATCTCCCTGTCTCATTATTTTTTGTTGATTGTGTAAACCTGAGAACACTCATAGAACCATCAAGAATTCTGGAACTTCTTATAGCAAAGAACTCACATTGATTATTGCTTTTAATAGCTCTTAATAGAAACAAATCTATACTCTATATTTGTCTAGTAATTTTAAAACCTTATATATTATGTTTTCAGCAGAATCATGTTAAAATTCTATATATATCATGTAATAATGGTTTTGAAAAAAAATTCTCTCCTAAAAATTCTATTGTGTTATTTTTCTTAGATTTGACTTACTTTGAAGTATGTTAGCTAGTACTTAAATCATGTTATAGTCTACATTTTTATATGCTTTGTGGTAAACAGATTCTAGAACTTGGCACAATGTCTCAATTTCCACTAATCCTAAAAAGAGAAATAATCATCTGTCTTAGTAAGTCATGGTGTAAGTAATAGTTCCCCTCTCTGAAGACTTAAGGGTAGAATTAGCAATTTTTTCCTTAGCATTGCAATGGGAATTCATGTTGATATCTTCTCCATTATAATTTTTAAATCTTTTCCAAATTCATTGCCTATTAACAACACATAAACTCAAAGGATTCCATGTTAGGTCAAAATGGAGAAAGTTCATGCTTCACAGAAAAAACACAACAAACTCAGAATAAGAAATGCCTACTGAAAGGAATCCCTCCTGCTTTACTCTAGGAGGTCAGATGTGAGAAAATTCAAAAGATATTTAGGTGAAAATAGAGTGTGTCAGACTAGTGAAGAGTTGATAAAAACTCTATATAAATAATTACAATTGCATAATTTTTATTTTGTTTTATCATTTCTCTTCTTTACATTGGAACTTATTAAAGCCATCTAAGTTTTGAAAGATGAGCTAGGAAGGAGAGCATTGGTATGCTGTAAAGTGTGAGTACTGGGAATTCTTTATGGATGTGAAGAAAGTTTGGGAATAAACAGTCAATAAGGATTGAGCATTTTGGGGTATTTCAATGACAGTGTAAGCAACAAATCCCTTCAGAACAAGAAGATGAGAAGACAAGGCCCTGGTTTCCTTGTCAGTGTGGCTGTAGCCCTGGTTTGACTGAAGCTGCCCTTGAACGGAACAAATAAAACAGAAAAGGAAAAAGGAAAAGGACAATGATGGCCCCAGGAAAGCTCGATTTGGACAGGTTACTTGCTCTGGCAGGACAGAAAAGAAATTTTTACAGACTATGAATACCCAAGTGTGGTGAGTTCCTTTTGTCTGGCTGCCAAATATCCACACAGCCACTCCTGCACTTCCCCTCCTTATCAGGAGAGAGGGAGGAAATAAGAGAAGTTTGTGGGTCAAGATCAGGACAGGGTGTCAGAGACACCAATTATTGTCACAAGAACTGCACAAGACTCAGCCTGGGAAAGATTAATTTAAATTACTGTCAATGAAAAGCTAAAAGACATTCCTTCCAACCAGCCAAAACATGTTTCTGCAGAGGGTCCTCTACAGGGGCTGCAGCTCCTGCCAGGAGCATGGTCAGGCATGGGCTCTCCCATGGGCTGCAGCCTCCTTCAGAGCACATCCACCTGCTGTGGTGTGATGGTCACACGTGTGGCAGTGTGGATATCTGCTCCTATATGGTTCTTTTTGGGCTAGAAAGTGCCAACCTGCTTCACAATGGTCTTCTTGAGGATCTTCCCAGGGAGCCCTGGTGGACACTGCCTCCTTTGATGGTTCAGCCTGCAGGGGCTTTTTTCACACTTGTTTCTCACTCCAGTCTCTGACGCTTTTCTGCGCATTTTTATACACTTTCCAAACACATTGCTGCTGCCCGGGCTGTGGGCTCAGCTCTGCCCTGTGGTGGGTGGTTGGATTGAGCTGGAACCAGCTGGAACAGGCCATGCTCTCATAGGAAACTAAAAATGAGAGTAGGGCATGAAATAAATTAAGAAATTTGAGAGAATAGCAATTAAAAGGAGTACTTGGTGTTTGTAGAAAGTCCTGAGAAAGAAAACAAGCTGGGTACCAAAGCTGTCATCGTTATTGTCCCTTGACCTCTCAGTATTACAACTGCTCAGAAAGACGTGGAGGTTTCAGCATGTTCTAAATGGAATAATTCTGCTGAGAAATCCAATACAGAGCTGAAAGTGATTTTGTGCCTTTTTGGGGGAGTTTCATTTTGGTATTTTCTTTGTGGTGTTTCGGGGTTTTTTTGATGTTTGTGTTTGCTTGGGATTTTTTGGGTGGGTTTTTTTCTTTTGTTTTGGGTTTGTTTTTGTTTGGTTACTTTTTTTTGTTTTGGATTGGTTTTTGGTTTTTTTTTCCCAAACATTTATTGCTAGCAAATTGTTAAATTGTTAGTATAAGCTGCACAAAATCTTAAGAGCTTTGCTTTCTTATTTAGATTTTGTCTCTGCAGCTTAAAAATTATGCATTTTTAAATTCCCTTTCAAATTAAAGTTTCAAATTTAGTAAAGACTGAAAAGACCCCAAGAAAATAAGAAGGTACAAATTTAGGTATAAATAAGTTAGTAACTGCAACACTCCTATATAAAAAGCTATAATGGCCCATCTTTGTGAATATTATACTTGCAGGTTTTTTGGTCTCTTTTTTTCAGTTATTGAGAGGCAATTTTCCTTATATGATCACTTTTAAGTAAGAAGAGATTAAAAGATATCTTATTAGGTTGGGAACTGGGCAACCAAGCAAGTATTTTTCTCCTACTGTAGGGAAGAGGCAATGTTCCTCAGTCTGTGAGTCCCTACAATTGTCGCTCTCATTTGGCAACTGTCTGGTTAGGGAATCATAGTTAAGATTCAATCTCCTATTACGTAAAGGAAGTCAAAGTGAGAATAGCATTGATGTTTCAATTAACTTGTCTTCAGATAATCAGGGTAGCTGGGAATTTTCTGTAGATCCAGCTATTCCCTAATGTAATGCTGTAAATTCAGTCTCTGGTAGGATCTTAGACAGGCAAAACTTGGTACCAGCAGTCTTGCAACTTCAGTTTGTCATCTTGTGTCCTTGTTCTTTAGACTACAAACTGTGGCATTTGTTGGTAGTGTAGTAGCTCATCAACTTTGGGACAAAGTTATTTGTGGCGTTTTCATCATAGTTTTATCATCTTTTCACTGACACAATTTTCTTGCATGAGTTAAGAGCAGTGCAGACTAGCAGACCTCTGGTAATAGTTTGCTCTGGTTTTTTGTAAGTCTAATGACAAACTTTTAACTGCAGCACATCAGAATGTACTGGGAACTGATAGGCGTGATTTCTTTCCTACAAATTGTTCAACATTTATTTTAATGTAAAATCTTAAAAGAACAATACATTTCACAGAAGAAAATAAAAAGGTTTTACATTGTTTGCCACTTGGTACAACTGTGATAGTGTATTGAGTGAAAGCTGTGAATATTTTTCTGTGCCTTTAATTTATCCTTAGTTACTTTGATGATTTTGGTATTTTCTGGATTTTAACTTTTGAGTCATTATTAGGTAAAAATTTGATCCATTAATTTATATAAATTTAATTTATTCTGCTAATGAGAATAAATAAAGTTTGAGTTTGTCATGTGGAATAAAAGTAAATCCAAATTAAGAAGACTATACAAGTTAAAGGAATAGAAAAAAAAGTCAGAGTTGGAGCTGAGAACTAAGACTTTTTTATAAACAAAAAAGAACACTACTGTCTGCTGACAAAGAAAATGTAATTAATATAGCAAAGGACTACTTCTAGAACCTAGACACAGGAATTTTGGCAGTCTGTAGGACTATCTCCATCTTCCTGTGGGATATATAATTCAATTAGCTTATGTAATGCTCACTAATAAATCATCCTATATACACCCAGCTGGACAGCTTATAGAAAAATAAGTTGTTTTCTCACAATTCCCCATGGATATCTGCATTTATATTCTGCCAAAGCTACTGTAGTACCTGCAGGAAATGTGAATGCCCTTGGATATCCTTAAAGAATTAAACCTCCTAAAGTTACGGGAGTGTGAAAATAAATTTAAAATACTAGATTTAGCTAGACTATTTGGGTTGCAGCTGCAAAATACAACTCCTTTGGGATGCAGGTGAAAACTAGGTTTCTGTGATCAAGGGCAAACACCATTTTTGCACTGGGTATTGCACTAAATATACTCTCTTGTAATTCTGGAGAAATATTAACTTGCTGCTAATTCATGTGGTTTGAAAGTGATCATTTTTACATTAGCCTTATCAGAAGAAATTATATGTCTCTATTTGCAATATTAGGCATTAATTGATAAGAAGAAAACAATTATCAGAAAATATTCATAATTGGCTTGCTTGCATTCATTTATATAAGTAATTCTTTATTCTGTCCAGAATTGCCTTACTAATGTGTTTGTTTTACAGCAGAAGGTCCTAATGTAAAAAAAAAAAAAAAAAAAAAACAAACAAGAAATAATTGTATCAACTGTGGAAAACATGATTTAAAAATTCAATCATTTAATCATACTTTTGGCTACATAAAGCTATATTTGCATCTATATTTGCAGATATATAAAGCTATATTTGCATCTCTGCAAGATTAATGAGTAGGAACAAGTATAGTGAGTGTGAGTTGTAATCAAAGGATATTTATATATACAAATTTTTTTGACAAATTAGAGACTTCTCCTTATCAGACGAGTTCAATACTTTTTCAAATCTCCAGATTCAGTCTCTTGCACTTGTTGTTGAGATGAATGAGTAACTGATGTGTTTTAAAGATGTGAAATGAATGTATTATTATTTCTCTTCTCAGGAATGTGAGTCTGCTCCCTGCATTAATGGAGGTTCTTGTCAAGATGACATCAACGCATTTGTTTGTGCTTGCCTGAGTGGGTACACTGGCAGGTTTTGTGAAGTTGATATTGATGTTTGCAGTGAGTCCACACTGAACTCAGTTTTGTGTTACAATGGAGGTGTGTGTGTTGATGGACCTGGAAGAATGTTTCATTGCAGGTTAGTATAAATGCTGTCATGTAATCACTTTAGTCAATACACATGAATTTGTTAATATTTCAGGACAGTACTGATACCGTGTGCACTATGTGAACTCAGATGTATTTCGTGCTCAATCCATTTATTGTCTTAGACCATTCACCACTAAACATCAGACTCTTCTATCTCAAAAGTCATATTCTAGTGCTTTTCAGAATGATGTGTGGAAACATCTAACATAAAGCGAACCTAAAATATTTAAAATTATTATGTTACTGATATGTATGTACTCATGTGTTTTGTACTCAAAGGGAAAATGAACTTGCAATCTAATTTTGATGACAGGTAATTTACATACTATGTGTACACAGACACATATTCAAAGCAGCATCCTAAGATCCATCATCATCACTTTCCACCTGTTAAAGACTTCTGCATAATACATGTAATTTTATGTCTTATATATTTAAAATTAGGCTACTTTATTGACTGTTTACATTATTATGTCAAATCTTAATGTCCAAGTCCCTTTTCAATTGCTAAATTTGTAGAAATATTAAATACTAAGAACTTATTTTATAAACATTCTTAAGAGAGAAACATAAATATTTTCTCCTATAAAACCATATGTTCAAGGGCCCCCTGAATACTTTATGCCAGTCAATCAACTGCAGCATTCAGCTTGGTGCATATGCAAACTGACTGAGGGTGCCCTTGATCCCATTATCTCTGTCATTGATGAAGATATTAAATAGTGTTTATCTCATGACAACTCAAAAATATTCTGGTTAGCTTGGACCTTTCAATACATGCTGAAGTAATTCACACTCTCTTTATTCTGCAATGGGCTTCTACCTGCCCAGAGACTTCTGTTGTGACTCAGATGTCTCATAACCTGTTTCACTCATTATTATTTGATTGTCGGTTTGAAAATTCAGTCCTTTACATTCTCCTGTTTATTCTTTCCCTGGTCATGTTAATTCTAGACTCCTTTTTTCAAGCTTTAGGTACTGCAGCACCCTTTCATCTTTCACAGATTAATCCTCTGAATTAAATTAAATTGCTTATATTTCTTCCCTCTTGGGAGATTATGTCAAACATTTTAAGGGTTTTACCCTGCACTTGCATCTGAGCCCAGCATTGACCATCAGGAGGACTTCATGGAACCAGAGCCAGGGAATTTGAAATCAATTATAATTAGAATTTTTAGTGTTTCCAAGATGAAAAAGGTTTTCATGAGTGTTGTAAGACTACAGTAAAGTAGGCTGATATAAGATATGGTTATGATCCTGCAAAAAGAAGTGACATGATAAAAATTTCTTCTGATGGAGTCCAGGAAAAGGACTTTTTTCAACTGATTTCCTCTTCTATATTGAAATGCTTTAGAAAACAGATATAACTCCCTTTCTTGTAATTTGGCACGTGCTACCATTCCAAGTAATTTGTACAGAAGTAAGAAACATATAAAGATCATAAAGTCAGGTTTGTTCCTGTACAGTGGAAGTTACAATGTGAACCCTATTCCTTTTTTACCCTTCCATTCAAGTTTTAAGCAGTCTGGATAAAGCTCATGTACAGACTGGAGGACAGGAGTTATATGGAGGATGGAAAAGTGGAATCAAAAAATAAAGGAAGGGAGAAATATCTCCTATTCTATCAGAACATCACAAACATTTAAATAAATAATAAGTCTTAATGCCTGTGGAATGAGCAGCAAAATTACATTAATCCAGTATTACTTAGAGTCTTCTTGTTTTGGAGATATGCTTTGGGATGTTTCAATTTTGTGTCTGGTAGATCAGAAAATAGGAAGTAGTGAAAATGGTCCAGTAGTGGGCAAGTGTCAGGCTGCCTTAACTGTGAGCACCACTGCCAGCTTCAGCTATGATGTAGGTGATATTTTACTCAGTAGTACAATGAACACTTCAACTTCTCTTGAATTATGTGTGAATCAATTACATGAACAACCCTACAGGCTTCTTCCCTGAAATGAATATGAAAAATACCCTTTGGGATAGTCCTTGAATTGTGTGTTATCTGAAATATCTTTCTGTCTTCAAACCCTTGGTTTTAAAATAAAACAACTCATTGGAAATGAAAGGGATGCTGGGAGTTGTAATTCACTTCTATCCTGGGCAGATTGCCATTGAATCAGCGCTTCAGGAAATAGATTACCATCTGAAAGGATGCCCACCTACCTTCTTTTGTTTTTCAGTCTTCTTAATTAAAGGTGCTGGCTGCCACAACAATAAACACTATATGAATCAGCAAATTAATAATATAATAACATTGGGCTCAGGGGCCTTTCAGGAGACAATTCAATCCAATATACATATGATTGATATAATGAATATGTAATACGAATTCCAAAGCCTTTTCATTATATGTTCCAAGTATTCTGGGAAGAGAAACTGTTCATATAAAATACTCTGAAATTTCTCATTGTATTTAATCCACAGTTGGCTCATTTCTACTTTTGAATCTTTTGGTCCCAGATCATTCAGTATATTTAGCTTGAAATTTCAAAATGTAATAGTGATGATAATAATAATAATAATAATAATAATAATAATAATAATAATAATAATAATAGTAATAATAAATATTCTTCCTTCCCCACTAATTCTTGCATTGACCTTTTTCAAGTGTTCCATTTCAGGTACTTCCTGGTGATTAAGTTCAGAAGTCATAGTATTTTGGAAGGGTTATCTGTGTAGTGTTTTTAGCCTGATCACGTGAAAATAATGTCAACAGTCCTATGACAGGTCTTGCCTTAGATTATGTTCCTGAATATTATAGCTTCATTGTACTTTTTCAGCTTTTTATAGCACATATAAGGCTTGCAATTTTGTTTTTTTAGGGAAAAGAGAGGAGATTTTTGATGTCATTCTGTCTTTTTCAATATTTTTTTCATATTATATTGTTACTGTTGTAAGTTATAACCTAATGTATTTATTGTTATAAGTTGTGCGTCTGGGAGATGTGTATCAGTACAAGTAAGTTTGACCCTATCTTTTGATTCCCAAAGGAGGACTTGTGCTTTTTAAATCTTTGGATTATGTTTGACTACATAATTTGTTTCAGAACTGAAGCTTTTTTTGGCAGCATCTTTACAAGATTACTGTATACTAAAGACAGGTAAGAAGAAGAATTACTGATCAAAAAGTGCCAAGTTTTTTTCCTTCAGCCCATGAGATCTTAGAAAAAAATCAAAAATGGGAATATCTTATTCTACATTTCCTCCAAATGAAGTGCAATTATTTTTAAACATTCATTATAATATCTACCTATCTATTATTTTATTCTACTGATAAGGAAGCAGAGTTTATATTTTAGAGTATCTTGTTTCCAGTATCTATGTTTTCTAATTTTCTTGATCTGTTTGAGCAAGGATCAGCAGTCATCACGATTAGTTAGGACCTCTATAAGAGTCTAGGAAACAGATTAAAACAATTCAAGCATGGAGAGGGTGTATGAGCAAAAAGCTGGAGTCTGGAAGACATATTAGTCTGTGGATGTAGTATGCAGACAGCATATAAGATAAAAAATGGTAATGTAGGCAATGTATGAAAAAATATATTTTTCAGAATCAAATTTGTTTAGGAATTGGTAAGTGTTTTTAAACAGAAATGTAATTTATCAGTACTGTACATTCAGTATTTTACCCCAAAGGAAATATAACTATTCTTTGAAGTTGTTCGTATCAACTGTACCTCCGGGCAATATACAAAAAGTTCTCCTGTACTTCAAAAGGCTTAACATGGGGAACATTTACACAGCATTTAGATAGTGAAAGACAGGTTGCAAGGTCTGACCAAAGTTGCAGAGTACACATTACGCAGAGCTATACATCTACATTCCTCAGTGCACTGAAATAAATGTAAGAAGCAAGTTGTTTTTTGGTTTTTTTTAATATGGAAGAAGCAACTTCACTGGACCATTAGAATCTCTTAAAGCTGGCAAGTCATAAAACAATAGGTGCTCACATTGTATGAGCTGTGAATATGTATACTGTACACTTTGTTTCATCTATGAGAACAAATGCCACTCCATTTATATGTAGATAACAAGATGGATTCAGCTGATTTCATAATTGACTGACTAGTCCTTTACACTTAGTGAAGCATGAATATTTTAGTGTTTGCATTGTGTGCATGTATTAGGTTGCATGAAAACAAAAGAAAATGTGCATAGATTCAAGCCACAAACCATATAACCTTGTATGGTATTTCCAGCAGTGGCCATAAGGGGTTTGCCTGGAAAACATATGAAATGTGCACATGCTATTTGTCCTCCAGTACTCTCCCATGTTCTCTTAAATGGGAGTTTTCTTGAGCCTGTTTTGATTAGTTCAGTAGAAGTCAGTGAGTCTCTACTCATGCCATTTTCCTTGAACATATATAAACTTTTCCTCTGAGGAGGGGGCTTTGATTAGGCAATCTCCATAGATCCCTGACCAGATCAGCTGCTCTGTGCCATTACACTACAGCAAACAGACCCACAGGCCTCATCTGTTGCATGGAAAAATATCTCCCTTTTTAAAACTTTAAGTACTGCTGCTGCCAGTTTTTCCTATACCTAATGTGGAAAAACAGAAGGAAAAGATGATTCCAAGTCAAGCTTTCCTTGTTTTTGTGGGCCACGGCCACATTGTGCTATGGCCCTTCCTTTCTAGGGTAAAGGTTTCTTGTTTTCCCAGTCCTTCCTCCTTCTGAAGTCATCACAAACTTTTGTTCATCCTTGTTGCCCTTTTTCAAGGCTTCTTAATTACTATTTTTCCTTTACTAACAAAACAGGATAAGTACACGCAGTATCCAGGCTGTGGGCCACTCCGTGATTTACACAATGATGTGTTTTCTTTCTCCTTCTCTATTTGCTCACAACAACAAGAAGTAACTTTTCACTGATGCTGTGAGGAAAGGGAACGCAGGTGTTTCAGTATTATACTTAAGTTAGCTGATCACTAAAATGTAGTTTCCATGGAGAATAGTTAGATAAAATTAACATGCTACATGTGTCTATGCTACTGTATGTACTATTATTTTATATGTATGTATGCATGTGTATATATATAATGCATAGAAATATGCGTATACTTGATTTTTAATTGCATCACACTTTTTTATTTAATCAAAATCTCATTATTACTGTCAGATCAATAAGAATAGGAAATGATTTAAATGACAATTTCTAGTAATTTATCCATTTTGTAATGACAAATGCTGGTATCTTCATGTAAAAAAGTACTAACTTTAACACTATCAAATGCAATAGTAGAATAAAAAGGTCCTGTATTTTTCTTACTTACATGACAAGCATATAAGGGGGAAAGGAAAAAGTCCATCATAATCTTTATTTGATAGCTCCTAATAAAAAAAATTAATTTATTAAACTGCTTTTACTAACTATTAACATACCCATACACTGTGAGCTATAAACAAAACTGTATTTAAAAAAAAGCTAATGCATAATTAAAAAAAAAGAAAAAGTAGTTCTTTAAGTGAATTATTTTTCTGAATTATTTTAGAAATATTTTTGGGAATAATATTGAATTGATATGTTGCTCTTTGTGCATGATGTTTCATGAAGGGTACAGGAATTTACCATAGTCATAAGGAGGTAACAGATCAGTTTTAAATGGCTTGTGCCTGGATTAGCAAATTAACCAGAAGGTCAAGATCAGAGGATTTGGACTAAGTATGCAAACCTAACAAATAATGTATCTAAAGATGCATAATGGGTACAATAAGGCTGATGGAATACCTGTCTCCATGAGCTTCTGGGCAAAGGTAGAGAAAAATTATCGTTCTGTCACTCAAGTGGATGATATGTTTTGATGTTCGAACATATCATACAATTTTAAATACCACTGTGATATTTAACTAATTAAATAAGAAAAGGGAAATATAAAAGACTGAAAATGTCTAGAAGCTGTAAAAGTGGGGCATGAAGAAAGGCAAGGCATTAAGAAACATATCCCAACCACGCCTATATATTTCTTTTAATAAATGCATGTTCTATCTTTTTTTTTTTTTTTTTTTTTACCAGCCTTTACTGGTGGTATTTACAATGGCAGCACTTCATCTAGTTAAAATTACCCACTCTCCTTATCATTCTACTGTTCTAAAATTCAATAGTAAAGTGCAATCTGCTAGAGAATTAACATTGTCTACAAAAATGCAGACAGCAGTGTCTGGAAATGAGGCACTAAAATCTAGTAGGAATAAAAACACACCCAAAAGCAAAACACAAATCTCATACAAATCACCCATCTGCCCAGTTCCAGAATAAAAAGATTTTAAATCTTACATCTGAATAGCTATTGCCAATTGTTATATTCTATTTTTTAAACAAACCTTTTAAAAATGCATTGCCTGAAAAGACACAGGATGCCTCTACCCTATATATATATATTGGTTTGGGATTTTGGTTTTGTTTTTATAGCTAAGTTGTTTGGTTTATGATACAGAAGCCAAATAAAAATAGCTAGTGGGAATCACATTCACATTCTCTTTATACAAGATGCAGGGACTGAACAGGTGAGAATGTACCTGTAACAGAACATTTTGATTTTTTCTAGTCATACACAGAGAATATTTAACTCAAACTTACCCAAAATATGAATGCCTCAGCAATATCCAAGACCTAGAAAAAGATTTAAAATTTCACAGTGCTGAAGAAATAATATGCTGCTTATTTTTTCAGCATACCTTTTAAAATACTAAAGCATGTTATACAAGTGGTTCAAAGACATGTCCCTATTGATTTTTTGCTGTTAATCTTCAAAACTTTGTGATATTTGTGACATTCCTTTTTTTCTCTCTTAAGTACATCTTCTAGGCACATGTAGAAAAATGACAAATATACTGCTATGAGTGAACTGACTGAGCATTTTATAGTGATTGCTTACAAAAGTAGCAACAAACCTATCAGAATTTACATCACTTCAAAAAAATGATTACTGTACGTGGTTATCTTAAATTAATGAATCATATAATGCAACAGTTGACAATGTTTAATATGTTATTGTTTAAAATCCCTTATTTACTGTTTTGAAGAGTTCAAACCTACTGGCATTTTGCAAACATAAGAAATTTACTACCTTGTATTTTGAGTGACAGCCCTCATTTGAAAAAAAAAGCAATATGAAATATGAAATCTGCTAAACCAGACTACAAGACAACATTTTATTAGAATCCTTGAGGGTGTTTTTAATAATTAAATGGATATGCTCACTTTTTACAATAAAAAAAAATTAAATATAAATAAAAATTAAAATAGTTTTACAATAAAAATAGGGACAAGAAATATAAAAAAAGCAATGGAAACTATTAGTCCTTATCTAAGACCAAGATGGAAGTATTATAATTTCAACTTGTCTTTATAAAGAAAAGCTTTTTCTAAACTGCATTCACTTGTCTATTGACCTTGGTAGCACAAAGAATTTGAAAGCAAATCAATTTCAGGTCATTGCTTTAAACAACAGAATTTCCACAGGTTATATTTGATGGATTGATTGATTGAGTTTTATTTTAAAGGGCATTTATTGAAAAAGCTACAGGGTGGCTTATGGTTATTTCATTTTACTATAGCCTGCATCTAAAAAGGTGGGAAAATGAAACATGTCGGGAAAAATTAGATCAATTTTAATTTTTTGTTTTTTAAATAGCAAGGTCTTTCAGATATATAGATTGATGCTTTGTAGAGGTGGGCAAGGGCATAGATAAGGGAAAAAGAAAGGGAAAAAAGAGGGTAAATCAGGAAATTTTAAGGGCCATAATAATAATAAAAATGTTTCTTCCATCTAAGTTCAGCATTGAAAATGGAAATTTCAGAATTAGTCTCCAGGGGAGCCATATTTTTTTTTTTATAAGTACGTGTATATGCTAGTATGCATGAATATGATTAGTTGCTATGTTATAATTTTCCTCTGTATTTATAAATAAGTATAAATAAGTATAAATAAGTCCATCTAGTAATACTGCAAGGATACTTTTTAGCCTAAAACCATTTAGTAATTACAAATTCTACTTATATTTACTCAAATTTAAATATATATATATATATATATATATATGGCATTGTGACAAATGACATAATTCTATTAGAATTTTTCTGAAGTGTCATAAACTGCATATTAATGTAACTGGGATTACATGTTCTTTCTTTATATGAGTTTACCTAAAATTTTTGCTTTTTTTTTTGAAGATTTCATGCTGAAAATCTCATTTTCAGTTCTGTAGAATAAAACTAAAGATCAGTGTTCACCCAATTTCTATTTATCTGCACTGGTGAATTAGGTGCTTTTCCTGGGAGCTCAACCCAGAGAAATAACCATTTTCCTTCAGAAGATAATGTAATACATGGTAATAGGTAGTACCAGATTTTTTTTTTCTTCATCTATGTACACCTGAATTACTTCATGCTGAAGTAACCATAACTTAGGAAGTACTAATGCTAGAAACAAGATTAATAACTCTTGTAAAATAATCTTCCTCAGGGTTTGAGCATGAAGTAAAAGTTTATTTTCTTTGTTGATATAATTTTCAATATCTTTCTGTCTATTATTTAAACATAGTTCTTTGTGTACTCATAATTGTGTCCGAGAATTGGGGGAGAGAAAATGGAACATAGGAATTGCTATTTAGTATCAGATCTCAGCCTCATTTTGTTCTCTATCTGATCTTGTACTGGTTTTGGAGGAATGCCTAAGGAATTTAGCAGAAAAATATTTTTCTCCCCAACTCTTTGTCTACTACCATATATTGGTCTCACTTTAACTGGTTGGAGGCAGTGATTACCCTGAAGCATAAGTTCAAGATCCTTCATAAAGGTTATTTTAAAACATTTTTAAATATGGCCATTTATCTATCCACTAAATTTCAAAACCTTTCCAAGATTTTGTTCACAAATCTACCACTAAAATTTGTTCATCTATTCATCTCTAATAGTTTGTGCACATCATGTATATTGCTTTATATGTTATATTGTTTTGATTTCTTCCAGAAATCAGTTTATCCAAAACGTGTAGAAGTCATTCTGCATAGGTGTCCCTGAAACACTGTTTTCTGCATGACTGCAGGTGCTCTGTCTCCTTCTCAGTAAGATTACAGAATACATTCTTCAGATTCTAGGTACTTTGGTGCCTACTGAGTATTCCTATTATTTTTCTCATTTTCTTATCAACAATCTTTTTGTGAAGGCCTTACAGGAAGACATATAATTGCTATTTTCTCTCAAATAATAAATAAAGAGAACAGAAAGACCAGGAAACAGACTCGGACATCTTTGCTTTCCAAGTAAATGTAGAATATCAATGATAGGTAGTGGCAAAGCTATGAAAGTAAGTAGCAGAAAACATAACTCTTCACTGCCAGTGGTCTGTTGGAATGAAAATATTTATTTTTTATTCTGAATATCAAACTGATTTGGAAAAGGTAATAAAAACTAAAAATAATAATGTGTAAATGGCAAAAACAGTGAAGAGGCTGCAGTCATCAGCAATTCTTTGACTATGATTATTTTCTTCATCAGCAAACAGGTGCTTTCTATTTTCATTCCTTCCATCTATTTAGTGGTGTTTGATCCAAGGTTTAGAAAAGGTTAAAGGACCAACTGTAAGGTGTAAGCCAATTTTCTATCCCACTCTTGCTTTCACACTGGTAAAAACTTTTGTGGTGTATTATATTTTGTAAATCTCTCGACAGTTTTAAATATCTGCAGCTAGCTAGATTAAGAAACTAAGATGGCACTCTAGGCACTACATTGGCAATGTGAACATTGAAGTTAACTTAGAATGGTAAACTTTTAAAAATCAGTATATGCTACAAACCTTGTGCAATACCTTGCATGATCGTAATATTGTTGTATCATTGTAAAACATTCTCTAGAGGGGTTGCAGGGACAGGGAAAAAATAAGAAGCACCTGTTTTTCACTCTAGGTCTTGTCAGGTTTGGCAAACAAAACAGTTTGAAATGAGAAATTAAATTTATAGCTTACTGGCGAGTAATCCCAGCAATCTACAGACTTATTCCCTGAAATTCTCTCCAAAGGGAAGGGTATCAGACATGGTACGTTAAGCACTGTTGAGGATTTTTCTGGTAAAATCTGGTTGAATGACAAAATACAAATTAGTGGGGAAAATCAGGTAGTGGAAGAAATTCTCTGAATATGGTAAAAAATATTATTTTCACTTGTTTTGAAGAAATGCAAACTTTTCTTTATTCATAATCTTAATGAAATTAATAGACCCTCTCATACTGTGCATGTGCTGAAAGATGTGCCAGGAGTGAAGACCACATTGGATCAACATAGAGCTGTGTTTGGGATTCAGGAAAAAAAGGAGAGTTAGTGGCCTTTTGTGGCCTTTAGTAGTAGGAGCAGACAACTCTGGAAGACTTATAAAGTTATGTACCTCGTCTAGTTGAAAGTGTCCCTGTCCATAGAAGAGGGGCTGCAGCTAAATGATCTCCAAGGTCCCTTTCCAACACAAACCATTCTATTATTTGCTATGTTGTGAAGTTATGCAGGTAGAAAATTGAAACTGCCAAAGCTCGAGTAAAACCTAATCTTCCTAGTGGCATAAAAAAAAAATAAATCTATAAATACATCAGCAACAAAAGGAGGGATAAGGAAAATCTTCGTACATTATTGGATGTGATGGAGGAAACAGTGGAAACAGAGGAGCACAAAGCTGACATACTTGATGCCCTCTTTGCCTCAGTTTTTAACAGGGTAATCAATACCTGGTGAAAAAGGACCTGGAGATGCTGGTTGATGGCCAGCTGAACACAAGCCAGCAGTGTGCCAAAGTAGCCCAGAAGGCCAATGATATCCTGACTTGTATCAGAAGCAGCATGGCCAGCAGGATTTGGGAAAGAGTCATTGGCGTGTACCCAGCTCTGGTGAGGTTGCACCTTGAATTCTGTGCTCCGTTTTAGGCCCCCGACAAAAAAGACAGTGAAGTGCTGGAGCATGTCCAAAGAAGCTGGAAAAGGGTCTAGGCAGTAAGTCCAGTGAGGAGCGGCTGAGGAGCTCATAATTACTTGTTAAATGCCCCTGATTAACTTTCTGTTCTTTATATGTTTGGAATTGGGTTCCAAGAAATCTTGCCCATGACCTTTCCAGGAACAGAGATAAAGATAATTGGTTCCATTATACTTTTTCTTCTTAAAGGTAAACATAATATTAATCTTCTTCCAGCTAATAAATCACCCAAGACCACTGACAGCTTTAATTTCTATATTGTTATAAGTACAAAAATGGCCATTATATTTTCCTCACAAATTACTTTTCTTTTTCTTAATTTACTGTGAGTGGCTGAGCACTGATATAAGAACAGTAGAGAAGTACCTATTTTCATTGCTGATTCCTTCATTAACACTGAAACAGGAAACTTCAGTTACACACTTTTTAAGAATTGATAATCTTTGTAACACATGGCAACATTACCACTTAACACACCAGCATATCAATTACTCTCTCATAGCAGCTGCACAGTTCATCTACCTTTGTCCTATTGGTTAGTGAACAGCAAATGAAGGCAGTCCAGATGGTCATGGTAGCCTGCCTCTTAATGAAAAAGTGTTTTTTGTGAGTTACTATTTTCTTTGTATTGATGGACAATATATAAGATACCATAAAGAATCCATTATGCTATTTATCCATTATTCTGAAGTCTGGCAGCCTCTGCTTATTTTGCTAGGTTTGAGGTGGTTTTGTTTTGGTTTGTGATTTTGTCTTTTGCTGTTTATTTTTGCTGATTTTGTTTGCTTGTTTGCTTGATTTTTCTCTGACATTTAATTCACGAAATGTGAAATAGATGTGTTTGGAAAGAGGCTGCTCCAAAGCATGTCTTCCAGAAATTCTTGTTTAGTCTTACTGTCTCCTTCTTTTCCATCTTCTGAGTCTGCTCTTGTTTGCCTCCAACAGCTAGAGTGCTTAACATTGCAGAGGTTGTAGAACCTAGAAATGGTTAATTTCCCACACTGTAAGGCCCAGCTGGATCATCTCTAAGTATTTGAATAGATGCTTTACTCAGATAGAGTGGTAAAATCAGTAACATGAAATTTGTCTTGTAGTTCAGTCACAAGCATAGATATACCTACAATGAAGTGCTATTAGTAGAAGAGATCAAATAATAGCATCATACCACCTCAGTTGATTATCACTGTTGTAATGGTTATACAATGAAATTGGCACAAATGGAGTGGTCTGTGTAATCTTTTAGTGGTCTCCAATTTGCATTGTCTTCCCTGAATTTATTCTTTAGAACTGTATGAATAGAGTACAATATACTGAACATATGTAGCTAAATTACCATTTGCTGCTGCTAACTCTCTTTTTCCTCTTTGGTTGATATACAGTACAGAAACAAAAGACCTAAGTGTAAAACCAATGCTTCCTAATTTTGAGAGCTTTTTGGATACTAATTTTAGTACTGACTGATACCAGAACAATAGACACCTTTGGGGATAGGATGTAAATAACTTCCCAGACTGAGTTCTCAGTAATGAAGTTCCCTTTGAATCCTGCTAAAACTGTTGAGTACTATGCTGACAGTTCATTTGATTTTGCTTCAAATCTGTGGATGCCTTTCAAAAAGCAATTACAGAATTTGCAGTGATTATATTATTTTCCCCTTTGTTTTGAGAGAAATGCTGAGTGTTTCTACCTGAAAAAACAACAAAGGTTAATGACATAGGCAGACTTTGCAATTGCCTCATTGTGGCAAGTGTGCAAACTTAGAATCTGAAGTAAAAAGAAGTCCAGACCACTAATAAGTGTATGAAAGGATACTATCAGTATGAGTCCTTTCAGAGAGCTGAAGCAGCATGTGTGGCACATATTGCTGAGATTATTCAGAAATTGAGAGTAAAGATGAATGCATGGCCTGCTTTCAAATGAGAATGAATGCAGCTCCTGGTAGCTCAGCATGATGTTTTCTTTAGACTCAGAGCCAGCTGCTTGAAAACAATAAAGAAAATCCTCTCCAAGCTGAATCCATCCTTCAAATAGGAGACCAACAATAGCTGGCAGGGAATGGAGGAATTCTGCATTTGCTTTTGCTATATTATTTCAGACATCTCCTTTTTTCATTATTCCTACAGTGAAATCCCATGATGAAAGCTGACACCAACAAGACTTCATATATATTTATACACACACACATATACACATATTTTTGTACATGACTTTTTTGCAAAATAAGTGTTTATATGAAGAAATAAGTGAATAATACATATTTCCAGTACTAAGTACTGCATAAGCAGAGTTTAAGATATGTGTTTTAAAATATTATATTAACCTTGTCACTGGAAGAAAAAAATAACATGCCTTTATATGGAAAAAATAAATTTTGTTTCTGAAGGAAATAGTGACCAATGACTTAGGCATATTGCTATGAATATGTGGGCAGAAGACTTGATACATGAGAAATCTTCATGCTGTTCAGAAAATATATGTATTCTTCAGTTCAGAGCTCCTGAATTTTATTTTTCAAAATGTTGGCATTGAAAATGTTGTATTAAAATATAACAGCATAAACTGAAGGTAGTGCAGTTGTTAATGGTTCTTCAATGTCACTATTTACTTTCACTATTAATTTTATGTCTAATAACTTTGAAATAGTGTGACATGGTGATTCTTCCCTCTATTCCGCTCTTGTGAGACCCCAGATGGAGTGCTGCTTCCAGCTCTGGGGCCCCCAGCACAGGAGGGGCATCAACCTATGTGACTGAGCCCAGAGGAACCCACCAAGTAGATCAGAGGGATCAAGCACCCCTCCTATCAGGAAAGGCTTCGTCCTGCAAATGAGAAGGCTTTGAGGTGACCTAATTTCATCCTTCCAGTACCTGAGGGAGCCTACAAGAAAGCTGGGGAGGGGCTTTTCACAAGAGCATGTAGTTACAGAACAAGGAGGAATGGATTTAAACTGAAAAGAGGGTAGCTTTAAATTAGGTACTAGGGAAAAAATCTTTACTGTAAGAGTAATGAGACACTGAAACAGATTGCCTGGAGATCTTGTGGAGGACTCATCCTCAGATATGTTTAAGGCCATGTAGGATGGAGCTCTGAGCTATCTGGTCTAATGAAAGGTGTCGCTGCCCATGACAAGGGATTGCAAATCTTTGAGGTCCCTTCCAGCCCAGGCCATTCTCTGATTCTCTGATTCTTTGTTACATGTGATATGAAAGAGGATGTTAAATGTTAAGCATTTGACACCATTACTGTTATCATTTGATGTTTCCACTATGTACATGACACACATTCAATATTTCATTTTTAAAATAATATTAAATTTTGTAAATTTCTGTTATAATTTTCATTTATCTTTGTTTCCAGTTTGAATTGATGTTTCCCCCAAGAAAAGTAGATCCTTGTGTTTCTTTCAGAAGTTACTATTAGTTTGACTTTGTATCCTTCACACAATATACTGAATATTCAAAGCAAAAAAAGCATCAATCAAGAGGACAAAGCCTCTTCCATAGATTTCTTGAAGGCTTACAAGCACTGATCAATCATATTATTGTTAAAGGTATCAAAGACTGAATTTCAGCCAAGATAAGCATTACTGAACATTGGATACTTCTCTGAAAGCATTTAGTATCTCTGTGATTAGATCTATTCTGTACTCAACAGTTTTCTCATGCATTACTTTATCATTTACTATTTATACACTTTATTAACTTTACTCACTGAATTTTCTAGAGGCAGCTCTTTAAAGTTATTAAGCATAGGCCACACTCTAAACCTTGCACTTGCTCAGAAACAACATAAACTGAAAGTGAAAGCACAGCAATTAACAAAAATGTGGGAAATACAATATAGCAGTCTGTTTAAAATGTAGCAGCATCAGTCTGTTGAGATTTATGTGACACACACGGACTTGTAAAAAAAAAAAAAAAACACAATTTGCAATTAATCTAAATTTGAAAAATAATAAGAAAATGCTACAGGAAATATATCTCACAGCCATGGTCTGAGTTTGGAAGCTAGCACAAATAAGGAAAAATATATTGGGATGATGCTAGAATACCCACATAAACTATATACCATTCAGATCAATTTTTTTTTTTTTTTTCTGCTCACACAGGAAACCATCCTGAGTCCTGTAGTGAACAAATCCTTTCTAAGGTGTGGGCTACATTCTTTCACCTCCCTGACTCAGGAACAGTAGATGATATCCTGTCAAAGCTTCCACCCTTTCCTGCCTATCTCCTCACTTTTCATCATGGGAGTTAGAAAAGAAGTCAGGGTGTGAATCACAGAATGGGTCAGGTTGGAAGGGGTCACACAGGATCACCTGGTCCAACCTTACTGTTCAAGCAGTGTCATCCTAGAGCACATGGCACAGGATTGTATGTTCTTGAATATCTCCAGTGAGGGAGACTCCAGAACTTCTCTGGGCAATCTATTCTAGTGCCAGCCATAGCACAGTAAAAAAGGTTTGTCCTAATTTTCATGTGGAGCTGTCCAGGTGCAGTATACTGCATTTGCTTCTGTTGAGTTTCAGGCAGTTCTTGTCTGTCCATTTCTCCAGCTTGTCAAGGTCCTTCTGAGGTACTACACAGTCCTCTGGGATGTCAGCCATTCCTCCCAGCTTTGTGTCGTTAGTGAACTTGCTGAGGAGGCCTCTGCTCCTTCATCCAAATCATTGACAAATAAACTAAACAATACTGGATTCAGTACTGAACTTTGGGGGACTAATTGTTCCTTCTAACAGAGCCTGATTGTACAGATATTCAGGAAGGAGAGGAAGGGAGTTCCATCCAGCCTGATAAACACCTGCAAGAAAACATACCTTCATTTTAAAATTTTTAAAAAGTTACAAGAAGCAAACATAAACTTCAGAAATAAATTTTCTCAGTTTAACTCCCTTTGCAATACAACATAGAACCATTTGAAAAAAAAGACTTGTTTAGAAAGGAATCTTAAAGATCATCTTATTCCAACTCCCCCAACTCCACCATGGGCAGCAATGTCTCCCACTAACCCAGGATTTTCAGGGCCCTATCTAATCTAGCCTTAACTCCTCCAGTGGCATCTGCAACTTTTCTGGGTAACCTATTCCAGATCTCACTACCCTCTGAGTAAAGATGTCTTCCTAATACCTAAACTAAACCTCTGCAATCTACCCATGTAAAAAAAAATCCCTCTTCCTTTTCTTTTTTTATAAAGAAAAAAAGTGTTTAAAAGTTTTCTGATATTTGAATCACCTCTTTAAATCTTTGGTTTGGGTACAGAGCAGTTGACATTTTGCTCTTTAGAATATCAGCTACCTGTACCATTCTGTACAGATAATCTGGAAGAGTGTACTCTGTGAACACAGTCATATATATATGTGATAAAGAGGTTATTCTGATTTTAATAATGTTTATTGAAACAGCCTTTAACGTTAAGAACAAAATTGTTGTGTTTTCTTGGCTTAAAAAATACAAGAAGTGTATTATGGCTGAAGAGACAGTGAGAAGTTTTAGGATAATCATACCAATAAAGCCCTCTGCTGGAGAGATGCCTTCTTGCAGAAGGAACTTTTCCTTCTCCAGACTCACTGCCTTCTTGAGTGACATAGATTTCTTCATCCCCCTAGTTGTGTTGGTTGGTGATATTTTTCCCCCCACTTTCATTGAATCTATGCTAGCAAAACATTTGAAGTCCAGCCTCAGACATTTTTTCTTTCTCCTCAGGAAGAAAATTGGCCATTTGAAAAAATGATAACTGAGCAAAAACGTTTTTAAGAGCTAAGCTCACAGTGCTGCCAAAGCAACACCTGCAGCAGCAGCATATGTTGCACTGGGGGTTCTTGAGAGTTCCCCAAGCAGTTTTACTTGCTGAGGGGAGGAGACCTGACTCTAACTGTCTGCAGTCTGCAGAGCTGCCACAGGCTTATTTTTTTTAAAGACATTTTGTCTTTAAAAAGATAGAGCTGCTCCATTGGTATGTTTCACCTACCATTTTGACATGTACTACAGTTTCTTTTATACAGCTATAGCATTATCCATAGGAAGAAATTCTTAGGCATGGTAGACATGTGAATGACACTCTGAAGTGCAAATTCTGTCATTATGTTAGACATGTGGCTGGCAGAATTTCAACAGATGGAATTAAATGATTAGCAAAACTAAATAGCAGTTTTTAACTACACAAGGTGGTGTAAAGAACAAGTCCTGCTGTGTTATTAGTCTTTGATGTTTATTCATTCACATTTAAGTAGTTCCCTTCTGTGTGAAGTAGCCATCAGTACAGTAAGAATGTTCCCACTAGAATATGCACTTGTTATTGCCACTAAGGCATTTTCTGTGACATGGATCATCACTGACAACACCATGAAACAATTTTTTCAAGAAAATGGAAACAGCAATAGAAATATACAAATGTGGACATAAGTAACTGCTTAAATTGTAACTCTACTTATTTCCACATTTTCCTCTAAGTGCATGGTCAATTTTATTGAAAATTCAAGTGAGATAATTTTCATTGTGTGGGCTCATATAGCCTTTTGACCAGCTGCATTTTATCTTGTCACAAGTTATTTCCACTTTTAAAGATTGTGCACTTCAAATTATGCTCGTTATTATCCCCATATTTTTGATACCACTATTCAGCATTATTTTCAGGACTCACAGCAACACCTTAGCTGTTCTCCCTTTTAATTTACATGGAGATGGGGTAAACCTGCAACCACGAAACCAAGTACTGCTTTGGTATCCAGCAGTCACTGTAGTGGACGAAATAGCATCACCAAATGCTCAATAGAATCTTTTCACAGTTTCATTTTAAAAAAGCTAATCTATTCACTTAGACTTCTTTGGAGGATCATTCAATTATGAATTTCTCAGGTCAAATAATCATCACAGTTCCATGTTCAAATACTTAATAAATACCTTAGAATAAAAGTGAACCACATAAGCATAGATCCATCACAGTAAATATCTGCCTGTTCTTACTTCCTGTGTTAATGCTAACCCATATCCTGACCTAAGCTTTTTTGTAAATTATTTAAATGGACTTTATTTGACCAAAGATTTATCTCTGAGTGATAAAAACATTAATTTTCTTTGCAGTTATAATAGAAATTAGCAGTTATGTGGCATACTTTAAACAATAGGAGAAAAAATATACATTTGATGCAACTGTGGAATTAAGACTGCTGCACTTCTGGAACTTTCATTCATAAATAACAATATGTTCATTGAGGGAATAGAAAATTAATCACGGTGTCATTAACTGCCTGTTCTTGATCAGTTTGAAAATTATGCAATAAGTAGGTACATTACCATTACTTACCTTTAACTGATTGCTGAAGGAGATTTTCTTCTTTGTTTTCTGGTAATTTATTTCATATAAACACAGGGTGGTTTTCAACAGAAGCACTTGGTGTCAACAGAAGCACTTGGTGTCAGCTGTTCTATTTATGGCCCCTCCAATGAACAGATTTGTACTCTAGTATTTTGCCAACTCCTTGGAGTATTAGACAAACACTAGAAAACACAATATATTTGAAGAAGAGAGAAACAGAAAAAAAAAACAAAAACGTTTTCCATTTCTAAAGACATATTTTTATGTGCTAATGTCTTTTTAAAATTAAACATTAAATATTTGCTTTCATTATAAATTGCCCTGAGGTACAGCATTGCCCCAAACCAAAAGAGAGGGATTTTTTAGTGTCAATTAAGAGAACTCTAGTTCTTACATTTTGCTGACAAAAAAATATCAGACAGTTCAGTTTCAGTTCCTCTGCAGCTTAAGCTCTTCTAAAAATCATTTGCCTCTGCAGGAAAATAAAAGCTAAATAAGTCATTAGGTATTAAGGATAACATTTATGGGTACAAAGAAACCTTTGAAATGCTGGATTAAGCTGTAAGGTCAGAAAAGATGTTGAAGCCCCTGGAGTATTTTTCCAGTGCTTTTATATTTGCAAACATTGCATTGAGGCAAATATAATACTACAGGGCACCACTGAACAAATTATACAAGCAGCAATGAGAAAAACTACAGCTTGCCTTTATCCTTTTAGTTTCCATTTCTGAAAAACAGAAATCATGGGGAAGTGGATAGGTCCATTTAATTTCAGGTCCGGTCTTTGAATAATTCTTTCTTTTTCATTAAATACATGATTCAGATCCTCCTTTTGAATTTCCTTGATGAATTCCTTCCTGGATCAGGTAAAAGTTTTTGAAAGAACAGCTTAATATCTAATATTGAAAGTGAAGAAATGCTGGCCCTAATATATTAAAAGCAGATATTCCTTGGAAGACAGAGCTTAAATTGTTAAATTTAAAGTTAAAATGTTAAATTCATATCCATGGCTAAATAAAACATAAAATCAATATATTTTAATTTTACTTTATATTTCTTATTTATTTCAACTTTCATAAATCTAGTGGATGCTTTTATTATCTTCATATATTTGAAGACAAAACAACTCTGCTCAATCAGTATCTGGATTATAGTCATACTCCTTCCAAATTTGCATTTTATTAATTACAGAATAAATAATATTTTTCTTAATAGATATGTGAAATTAGCATAATTCCATATTTGAAATTAATGTTGACTGTCCACTTGCTGGTAATGTAGGGTGATATTCCTGCAGTCAAACCATATTTCTAGTTCTAAACACACATATATATCAGCTGAGTGACAGCCCATCTTTTCACTTAACTTGAGCATTTGAATAGTGGAGAAATATTGGAGAGATATCTCCTTATAGTATTCATCCTGCATTAATGTAGAACTTCCAGATGCTTGATCTTTAGTAAATTTGTGTGTATATGAGTGCTTTTCATGGCTAATGTGGATCAAGTGAATAATTATTTTGTTTAATTTGCTCTAGACTTTCAACCCATACAATATGAATGATAAAAACATCTCCAATGTTAAAAACTTGCTTGATTTCCTCTATTTAAGGATACCTTGAAAGTACCACCATAGTAGTTTCAGGTGATTTCTTTCTATATTTTTCTTATCTTTTCTCTACACAATTTCTGATTTGAAATCATTTTTAGTTTCACATATGTAGTACCATCACTTCATTGTTAAGGCTATCTCATTAGATAACTTTGGAGTATCTTTCTCTCAGAATTGCTCATTATCTGTAGGATTTTTCAGATCATTAACTCCTAACTGCCCATTTAAACACCTTTCCTGCCCCTTAATTGAACTATGTTTAACCCTATCATCATTAAATCTATCCCAGAATCCTGTGTGTGTGTGTATGTTTGGAAAGTGGGAATTGACTTATAAGTGCTTTCTTATGATTTTTATTGATGACAACAGAAAGCTTAAAAGTATATTTAGAGGTACAATTACTATTTATCTAGAAATACAAACATCATCATTCCAAATATCCTTCCCTTCCTCTTCCCATAGCTGAGCATGATGCCGTATGGTAGGGATGTCCCTTTGGTCAGTGTGGGGCTGCAGTCCCAGCTGTGTCCTCTCCCAGCTACTTGTGCATCCTCAGTCTGTGCCTGATGGGGTGGTTGGTAGAACAGAAAAGGACCTGAGGCTATGCAAGCTGCTCAGCAATAATTCAAAATATAGCACCTTAACTGCTACTAGAAAGTGAATTAACAAAGCCAAACCAGCAGCTGTCTGTACAAACTCTAGCAGTTTTAAACATGATTTTATGCAGCCATTTTTACTGCATTTCTGACTTACTAGAGTATCAATTCCTAGCTCTGAAAAGTCTGATGTCTGAAAATAGATTACTTAAAAAAATTAATTAAAATTAGATACTTCCACCAAGCTTCTACATGCTGTCAAGTGGAATTGGAAGCCTTTTGCTTTAAATTGTCTTTTCATTGTATTTTTATGTCACTTGTCTCACAAGACTATCCTCAAAATTTAGTCACTTAAATCTAATTAGTGTACTTTCTTGTTGACTCAGAGGGTTGACTCTGGCTGGGTGCCAGTTACCCACCAAAGCCTTTCTATCACTCCCCTCCAAATTTGGACAGGGGAGAGAAAATATAACCAGGGGTTCACAGGTTGAGATAATGACCGGGAGACATCATTCACCAAATACCATCACAGGCAAACCAGACTCAAATTAGAAGTATTAATTGACTTTATTACCAACAAAATCAGAGCAGAATAATGAGAAGTAAAATAAAACCTTAAAAACCTTCCTCACACCTCTCCCTGCTTCCTAGCTCTACCACCTTCCCTGGTGCTGCCAGGAGACAGGGAATGGGGGTTATGGCCTGTTCACACAGGGCTGTTTCTGCTTTAGAAGAGTTCTTCCCCTGTTCCAATACAGGGTCCTTCTTACAGGATATAGTTCTCCATGAACTTCTCCAGTGTGAGTCCATCTCATGGGCAACAGTTCTCCACAAACTCATGTACTGTGGGTCACTCTTCTATGGGGTGCAGTCCTTCAAGGACAGGCAGCTACAGTGTGGGCTCCTCTCTTCAAAGGTCTTCAGATCCCTGCCAAGACTCTGCTCCAGCATGAGCCTCCCACAGAGTAACAGCCTCCTCTCAGGCATCCATCTGCTCCCATGTGGGTCTCCTCCAAAGGCTGCAGGTGGATCTCTGCATCCCTGTGATCCTCCATGGGCTGCCTCTCCATGGGCTGCACCAGGGGCTGCAGGAGAATCTCAGCTGCACCACCTGCAGCATCTCCTGCCCCTCCCTCTGACTGACCTGGGTGTCTGCAGAGCTCCTCCTCTCACATGTTCTCAACATACTCTTTTCTGGCCACAATTACATCTGAACAACAACTTCTTTTACTTATTAAATATATTCTCACAGAGGCATTACCATAATTTCTAACTGGCCAGTTTTGGTGAACAGCAGTCTTGGATCTGCCTGGAATTGGCTCCCACAGTCATGGAGGAAGACTCTGGCAGTTTCCCATAGAAGCCACCCCTGTAGCCTCCATGGCTGTACAAACACAATACACTTCTATATAATTTTACATTACACACTGTAGTGGAATCCATTTTCCTCTGTTTTTCTGAAGATACTTGTGACAAAACTATTTATCTTCACAAAAAATGCAAGAGTCACCTCTGATGTCTGTATGTGCAGAGACCTGGATCCTAGAGGCTTAGCTTAATAAATTCATGTGCATTTATACAGTGACCAAATGTAAACTAAGACACCAAACTTCAAGTACATATTTCTTGAAATCTTGACTTGAATATTTTGCAAAAGGTAGAGATACACCATCTCTATCTTTCTGTCAGGCTTGATAGAACAGCACTTCATAATGTTCAGCTTACAAATTACTTAATGTAACTACAAGTTTACAGCCTAACAATTGCCATTAGTTTGCAATCATAAAATGGTCAAGTGAGCAGTAATTCTCAGAGCACCTTTATCCCATATCCTTATGATACATGAAATGCCTTTAGCAGGACTCATACATTTTTATGGAGAGTAAATGAGAGCTGTGTCCCTATGTCTGACTCTAATGGAAATTCACAGTTTCAGATGTCAACATAAATCTTTCTGAGAGCTGTACACACCATTCAGAACCTCAGCATCAGCTGTTTCTTTCTTCTTCTGAGGTTATACATTTTTTTACCTCCATATTGTTGTACACAGCTGCCAGCACTGTTTATTTTTTTTTAATATGTATATATACACACATAATTTAAAAAAAAATTTAGAAACTTCATTGAATTTCTCTGATCTGTCATGTCCTCTATTTTTTAGGATAAAAGCCAAATTCATTGATCTGACCGTTTTTCATCATCCATGTCCATAGGAGATGTTTATAGCAAGATGCCAGTATAGGTCTACAGACAAAACAGCATAGATGTTGTCAAAAATGCTAAGAGAATATTGGCAATTATTGCCCGTTTCTCTTGAGTCTCAGTAATTAGTCTGCAAAGAATTGTGTTAAATAGAGCTGCATTAAACTTACTAAATATTAGTGCAAATTGATAATTTCAGGAAATATGTCACAGACAAAATATTTTGTACTCAACACTTCTTTTCCTTTATAAAGCTCACTAATTAATATATATTTTGAAAAAAAAAACCCTGAAATATATATTTTGAATAAATAAACCCCTGAAGGAAGATATATACTGTATATCTACTATACACTAAAAATATATATACTGACTGTAACCCTTTCTAGATATCTGAAAATATAATTTAGGTCTATTTTGTATTTTGGGGGAACAAATTTTCTTTGGAGAAAACACTGATTAAAAAACCTTGAGCATCTCTGTATATGTTGTAAGTTAAAACAACAGTGTTAGACACAGAAATTCTTGCAATTAAGCAGACTTTAAATTTACTTTCCTGACTTGTTAACTTGTTAGGAGCCTAACAAGTTCCTAACTTGGAATCTTTGACTTTTTAAATAGATCAACTTTAAAGATTTTTTTAAGAATAAAGTTACTCAATAGAATATTTTCAATGTGTACCTGTATCTGCATACATATAACATGGAGCTATTGAAAAATGTAGAATTATTTTTTCAGACCAAAGTCTACTGCAGTGTATATTGTTAGCAGTAGATAAACATATTCTTTGTTTCCCTTTTCTTCCTTTATTGTCTTGAAATGTGAAGTATTAAAGATGCACCAATATAAAGTGCACTCAGTTATCTTCCCCTTGCTGTGCTGACAGGATTCTGATTTGCAAATTATCAGATACATCTTCTTTCTCGTCAGAATGTCTTTTACTTTATTATGTACTGGAGAACCATCTGTCTCGCTGACAGTATTAATATGTGCTGTTTCTATTAGATAGTCTCCATTGTTTAAAGTGAGTGATTTTTCTGCTTAAACTAAATTTTTTAGCAAGACTGGAGTGTAGAGAAGTGCGATTTTGCTTCCATTATATTTTTCTTCCTGTTGTTTGTTTACAATTCACATGACAAACATTTTAGCTTCACTCGAAACCGATGCTCTACTTTACTTTTGGAACATACATTGTAAAAGCTGGAGTTGTGCTACATTTAAATGAACCACAGAGGCCTAGAGCAAATCTCAGTGAAGAATTTGTTTTCCCCTTGCTATAATAATGTGCCACTTGAATTATCCCTACAAAAATGGTACATATTGCCTCAAGTACTACAGCTTGATCCTGCTTCTGTATAAGTCAGTGCTTACTTTTCCATTCACTTAGCAGGGCATAGTCAACAAGCCTCACATTGTAAATGTGACTATAAAAAGTTTCCCACTTGACAGTCTAATCTTCAGAGAAAAATTTACTTATGTATAGTATAAGATGTTTATAGTAAGATAATCTTTACTATCAGGATTATTTTACATACAAAAATAAATCAGTGTATTTCTGCTAGCCTGTCCTTTCAGGTGCTATGGTTCTCACCTGCTTTTTCTTTTCCAACAGACAGACCTCAGATTTATTATATTTTTAAGGTTAATATTTTACTTGCATGAAATGGATAGCTAATAACTGCTGCATCTGTTGAAGAGATGCACCTTTGAAGAACTGCTACATAATTTTTGTATCTTAATTATTTAAATTGTGTTTTCATTCTGTTCATAGCATCTCAGTGGTTGAGTCTCTCCCTAGGTATGAAATAGCTATTTTTAACTTGTTATTTGTTCAGATAATGTCCTAAATTATTTTCTGATAAGATTAAGACCTGACTTAAATCTAGTGGCAGTTATAAAAATCATTCTCTCAGACTGCTACTTGAGGAGCAGATCTTGCATTAAACTTCAAAATTGTTTCAACTTTGTCTATTTTCCATAAAATAATCAGACAGCTACCAGTCTATATGGATATCAATGCAAAGCTATTTAACATCAATAATGTTGCTACAGACAGTCTCTGTTTTCTTTCTTACTATATCTGAAACAAAAGGAAATAAATTGGAAGACAAAACCAAAGAAAGAAAATATTCTATAAGGCACTGAGGACATAATATACACACATAGACTGGTTTTGCTAAAAATTTGTTGGCTTCATAAAAGACAGTGTAAGAATGAGACTTTTGATGGCCTGTCCCGTGATCATTTTTGTTACTGGTCATGTTTCTAATATGTTTTCAGTGCTGTACCTGGAAGGTACTTTGAGTACCTGCTGTCTTTTACAAAATTCTGATCTTCTTGAGTGCCTCTTCAAAGTAGATTTGCAATATTTTTTGATCATTTCTATTGTGTATATAAAGTATGCATCTTGTACGAATTATTTTTCATGTATTAAATTACTGAAAAAACCCCCATGATAATTTGGTTATTGCCCTCAGTAGCATGTTTCCTGGTAAAGATAAAGCTAAGCATTCAAATTATAATCCTATCATTTTTGTTCTTTTTACGATTTGTTTATAGAGAAGATCACTGAATCAACTGAAATACCTTTTTTTAGTATTATTTGCCTGCTTCTAATCTACTACTTCAGATATCTGTTTTCATTAAAGAAACTGATTTTAACAACTCTTTTGGAACAAGTTTAAAGTGAAGCTGTATACTCAGTGTTAATCCTGGTTGAATTTGTTTCAGCTTCAGACTTTAAACTGGTATTCATCCTATCATGTCAGCATGACAAACATGAATGACATCAGTGCTTTTTCTTTTACATTATCTAAGAAAAGGCCTTAAAATGGAGATTGCATGGATTCACACAGATTAAGATTCTGAATGATAGCCTTTCAAAACATAGAGCCTTCAAAGAATAAAATTCATTTTCTTACTGTGTGTTTACCTCCCTGGGTTAAATTTGAAAACGTAGCAGTTGCATTTTACCTAAATTGATTGCCATAGTGGCACTGAATTGTTTAGCTTGTTGGGGTTTTTTGTTTGGGTTTGCTTGTGAGACTTTTTTGGGATTTATTTTTTAATTGTAATAGCTAAAATAGTTGCATTATTTCGTGTAGACTGGGGTTGCAATTTTTAGTATACAAAACACAGCTTTTTCTCTGTAGTGGTTTCACAGAATCACAGATTGGCTTAGTTTGAAAGAGACCTCTGGAGGTTGTCTTGTCCAATGGCCCTCTTCCAAACACTGTCACATAGAACTGGTTCCCAGAACCATGTCCACATGTGTTTGGAATATTTCCATGGATGGAGACTCCACAACTTCTCTGGGCAAACTGTGCCAGTGCTCAGTCATTCTCACAATGAAAAAGTTTTCCGATGTTCAGACAGAACCACCTGTGTACAGCTTGTACTCATTGCCTCTGTACTGTCACTGGGCACTGAAAAAGAGACTGGCTCTGCCCCCTACATGCCCTCTGTTCAGGTATTTGTAGACATTGATGAGATCCTCTTCTGAGTCTTCTCTTCTCCAGGCTGCACAGCCACGTCTCTTAGATTTTTCTCATCAAAGAGATGCTATGGACCCTTTATCATCTTCATGGCCCGTTCCTTCATTATCTCCAGTACGTCCATTTTTCTCTTCCACCAGGGAGCACAGAACAACCCTCATAATCTGTAGCCAACAGAGCTGAGCTGAGCAGAGGGTAAGGATCATCTCCCTTGACATGATAGCAAAGCATTGCTTAAAGCAACCTGCAATAACTTTTTTTTTCTTTTTTTTTTTCTTTTTTTTTTTTTTCCCAAAAGTGGATCTCTGCTTTTTAAAAACAAAATTTGGGTAGATTTTGGAAAATTTTTTCATGTATGAATGAAAGTAGGGTGGGGTTAGTTTTCTCAAAAAAGACTTTTTAATTAAAAGGTTAAGGTAAATAACTGTGTCTTTAGAAAGTGAGCTAGATTTTTCGTCTATGTATTCTATAACTTAGAAAATATTTGTTTCTTCACACTGGAGCTGCTTTTCAATCTTTGGGCTCAGTGGCACTTGCCACTAGTCAATGGAAAAAACTAATCTCAAATAGTTAGTATACACAGTCAAGCCAGTGGGAACAATCTGCTCAAGCACTGATGTGGAGGTGGTTTTATGTTTTCTATAGGAATTCAAATAGGCTATGCACCTACATGGTGACCTGACTGCAGAGAAGTGGATCAAAAGCAGAGTTCTTTCAATTTTCTTTATTTTTCAAGTTCTTGACACCATTTTAAGTCACTGACTATACTGAGGGGGTTTAAACCTTTTTGTTTTGCTTGGGTTTTTTTAAATTAAAAATCATTCTTTCTTCCTGGTCTCTATGATGCTAAAATATTTATCAGTACCTATGTCCAAAATAAAGATGTCTGAATTGTTAGTCCTTCTTTTTTTTTTTTTTCATTCTGAAAAACAAGGATCTTCCCTCTTTTGTTTTATTCTAGCCCCATCTCTAGACCACAAGGAATACAGCTATATAGAATGCACATAAAGACCTCCAGATGTAGCATATTAATGGACTGTGAAATTTAACTTCTCAGCCAACTGACAATGTGCATCCTGGAGAACATCCAAGAGAGAAACCCTTCACAAAGCTCATGTTGAGGCGCTTACCTGGTCAAATACCAAGAACATATGGAATGATACATATACCCTCAACTGCATTTCCATGACCTGCAGCTGTTTCTGTAAAATTTAGTTTATGTCCGACTGATCTCATGTTACAAAAGTTTAAGTGCTGACAAGCATTCTACACAAATGCATAGAGAAAAAGCTCAATTTCTACTTAGACTCTAAAATTCTGAGCTCGCTGAGAGTCATCTTTGTGCTCTTCTGGCCCACCAGCAATCTTTTTTGCAGTCCTTGATTCATCATTCCCAGTAATTGAAACCTGTATTTAGAATGGAAGAAAAAAAATTGGAGAATAGGTGAATTTGGAGATAGGATTAAGTTTAAAAAAGAAAAAAAAAGGAGACTAGTTATCACAAATGTATTAATTATTTAGTTGCTAATTTGAAATACTTCAGAAAAGACAACTTATTTTGTCATATGTGTAAAAAATGCAACTGTATGAAGAGAATAACAGATTAATATATTTACATTTTATTTATTTCCTGTTTTCCTTTTTTCTTTCTTTTTCTTCCTCTTTCTAAGAAAGAAAAAAAAAGTCATCTGAAACTGGTGAATAAATGCAAAAACACTTACTTGTGAGGGTTTGGTGAGGCAGGGGCTGATAAAAGTCTGTCAGACAGGACACAATATATTGTGTTAGAAAATATGTTTTGTAGAGCAACATATTTATTTTCCCATGATATTTATTGTTTTACTTTTATTTGTCTTTCTGTGAAAAAGGCTCAGTTGTGGCTTATGGGCTATCTGGCAAATTCTGTGAGAGTAGGTAACTCATCAATACAGACTTAAAACTGGGATTTGCTGTTATAAGTATACTTTTTGTCAAAATCAGAGATGTGGCACATTAGAGTTCCTGTTACTCTAGTCAGTGACACCTACTTGTTTGAGGAAAGTCCCACAGGCTGATTCTTTGGGCATGCTTTGCAAAAGTAGTGTCAAAAAATAGATCCAGGCAGCCTCAGAACAGTCATCAAAGCATTATTTGGTGGTTCAAAAGCAAGTTCATCTATGAAGATTTACGCGTCAGTTTGTAGTCAGTTTTTCAGATCACACACTGAAAGACAAACAATAGTACAGTGTAACATGATGTCTGGAAAGCAGTTGAGCATAAGGGCCACACTGACAAATTTTCTTTTCCTACTTGTTCTCCCTTGACATCCTTGTCACATTATAAAATAAATGAAGGCTTCCAGACATTAAATGTAAGCTATGATTCAGCAGTTTTAGGTCACTGCTGTTTTCACAATCTTGTGCGCTCAGATGCACTCAGGGAACTGTTTCTTGATTATGATGGAAAATATACGTACTACTTTTTTTCCAGAGATTGGTGTGTTGGTTTTTTTAATACAAGAGCCTGAAATCCATATTGATTTTCCTTGGACAATACAGATCCTATATTTAAGGGTCAGTCTTCTGGGAAATTATTTATATGTTTAGGCATACTTCTTCAGTAGTCCATTCATTTTCAGCAAAATAATGCCTGGTGGAAAATGCAAGACAACTAAATGGAATATCTTATTGTCTTTTGCTAAACCAAAGACATGCAACTGGCATGACAATCCTGACAATGAAATATCAAGTTGATTGCCAAATCTTAGATACAAGGTATGTCACAGGAAATTCATCTATTCTACTTTCTGTTTAGAAATTAAACATTCTTCAATGTTCTGTTCAGCCAATTCCAGAGCCAATTCCAAAGCCAGTTCCTTTCTCGCATTTTGGTCTTTAAATTAGAAAGGACATTAAGAAAGAGGATTACAGCATTAATTAAGACATCTGCACACTGCAACACAGTTATAGCAGAATGAATAATTAAAAATAAATCCATAGAAATTTCCTGTTGACTGGGAGACTACTCATTCTTCCACTGAAGAGTTCTCTTCCTGTTGGGAAAAAGAAAATAAGCGTAATGAATAAAAGCAAAATTCTGGCAAGGAATCCACTTTAATAAAAGAAAGAATTACAGTTTAACGTAAAATTAGGGGAAAACATCTTATCAAAGAAACAAATAATTTAGAACTTATATTGAGGTGGAAAGAATTTAGGCAAAACAGCAATATCAGGGGACATCACAACACTGTCTTGATTAGGAGCTGGATAAGTGACTATAATAAGTGGTGGGCAAGGTGAACAAGACTTGAACATTGTGAGCTTTGGTGCAAACAGTGGCTCAATGAGTGACAAGAGAACAATACTTCAGAATAACTTAAGTATATAACAGTCCTTTATAAAAGATGTCACTTTCGTTTTGTGAATTAACGGAAAAATGAAAATAAAATTCTTCTCCCTGGAGAGAATAACAGATCACTCCTTTGTTTTCATTAAACCACATGAATTAAGATCACAGACATATAAAAGTTTCTGAACATAGGAAATATTAACTAGAAAAATAAGAATGTTGGAAAGCTACCTAATGCTTCTTCTAAGTCTATTTCAGTCACTGATATCTATTTCAATCAACTTTCATCTCTGTTACTTCTTTAACAGAAACTCATAAAAGAATCAATGCTGAGATAAAAGGGGTAGTTTATCTATGTTCTCTCAATGCAAGACATTTTCGACATCTGTTTAAATTGTGTTATTTTTACTATTCTTGCCATAAGTTCTTATATAATATCATTGGAAATAATCATCCAGAAGAATAGGTTTTTGTATCATATACAAATTTTTTCACACCTTTTCTACATCAACATTCCTAGTGATTAATATTATGAAACTTCTTGGGATGCTTAGTAGCATTCTGTCACTCTCTATTTCCAAATTATTTAATGGATGCAGTGCTTTTAAGTAAAGTCCTATTCCTACTGAGGTATAATAAGTGCTTCTATAATGTAAGTGCTTCAAATGTGACTGAATTTCAATTACAGATTAGCTCAGGATCACATCTCATTCCATTACTGATGTTCTGTGTTTGAACCCAGACCCCTAGAGACTAAACACGGGTGCTATGAACCAATTATGTCATCTTTCCATTTGAAGTGTTTCTCATAAGGTGCTGAGCACAGCCTTTCAACACTGCCTCCTCCCCCCCCCCAACTTATTTGAAGCCCTGTGCCTTGGTAGTACTCCTGCATTAACTGAAGAGTGAGACTGCCACAAACTTTGCTTTGTAAAACCTATTGTCATTCATATGGTGTTTCTTAGTCAGGCAGATTTCTCTAGAGGACAAGCCTTTTTGTGCTTTGATAGACTAGGCAGTAATAACAGGAATTCTTCCTGTTACCTACAAGAAAGCCGGAGAGGGACTTTTTACAAGGACATGTAGTGATAAGACAAGCATATACTGACTCTTTCTAAACTGAAGAGTGTAAGTTTATATTAGATATTAGAAAGAAATTATTCATTGTGAGGGCAATGAGACACTGGAACAGGCTGCTCAGAGAAGCTTCAAATGTGTGGATGTCTCATGTCTCGAAGAGTTCAAGGCCAAATTGGATGGTGCCCTGAGCTGCCTGATCTAGCAGGTGGTATTCATGCCCACAGTGAGGGTGTTGGGACAAAATGATCTTGAGGGTCCCTTTCACTTCAAACCATTCTGTGAAATCTGGGATATCACCCTAGCAATAACATTCTACCTCTTAGCAAAGACTAGCCATTTGAGTATGAAAAAAATATTAGCTTGCTATATTAATGATGTTGGGTTTGCTACTGAAAGTGGCAAGATATTCTTACAGGCGATGTATTTTTTTGTGCAATGGAGAGAGTTTTTGTGATTATATCCGGAATAAAACATATACATTGAAATTTCCACATGCCCCTGTATTTAGGTGTAAAAAACATACAGTCAGCCAGCTGTTTATGCTGCTACTATAGTCAATGAAAAACAGTGCAGTCACTGCAGCCAGAAAGGTAAATCAACCCTCCCTGGAGACCTGGAGCTCAAGTGTCTGTCTCAGGCTCTGTTGCCTAAACATTCATAGAGATGCCATTGCAAATGCCCTAGAGTACCCAAAACTTTCACAGCAGCCTGGCAGATCTCTGGCAGATCTGGTAGCAGTCTGGGTCTTCAGCCTCTAAAGCAGTGGGTCATTAACTCATATCCCTAAGGACATGAGTCCTTGTGTATGTTGACTGTGTTTCTCTCTGATCTCATTCAATAATTGTACTGATTAGGTGTTTATCAGATATTATGTGGTATAAGAAAGGGTGTACATTATGTTTTGCTTTATGTAGATTGCACTTTTGAAATGTCTTTCCATTCACTGATTTACTATGCTTTGATTCATAAAATTAAGTGATCTCAAAGTACACAAACTGGATAAATTTTGATGAAACTAAACCTGAAGATGTGTTCCAAAACCAATCTCTGAATGCAATGGGTTTGTCCATGGGACTAGATCATCACTAATTTAAAGTTTAAAAAAAATGAAGAAAATCATTAAGTATGTACAGCCAGAATGTGGTCTTCTCAGAATCCAATTATTTGATCTTCAATTCTTCTCCAGTCATGTCTTGCCAACAGTTTGAGCCTTAGCATATTTGTTTGTTTGCTAAATTTAGATCCTAGCTTTATATATTATCAAGTATACACTAGTGACCAGATTAAGCATACTGAAATTTGTGAAAGCAATGAAGAAATCTTAGAGATAACAATTTCCTAGCATCTGTTTTGTGAAAAAAGTTAACAGCCTTAAGTGCTATAGACTCTGTATGCTATAATCAATACTCTGACCTATACTGGACCTTATAAAAAAAACTTGTTGCTTCTTCCTCAATTTAGTAATAAGACTGGCTGTTTTAAAAAATGCTGATTACCAATGTCCATATACCTTCTGTTACTAGGCACCCTTGTTCAACACTGATTTAAAGCGGTATCAGAGAGGCAAACTACATTCTTGATTAGTATTGATTGTTGGGGTAGTGTTGACACAAACAGATTGTTACAGGGGAATTAAGGCTGGTGTGGCCGCAAAACAGAACCACACTCCTCAGTAACATAAAATATAAGATTAGTTTACTTGGTAAGATGAGTATAGCAATTGTAGAGCAGTTCCAATTCTACACACACACACACACACACACAGATTCATAGTCACCAATATTCTCTGGTGTAGCTATATCCACCACCATGGACCTTTAATAGCAGGACAGTCACTCCTGGCTGGTCCCAGTCCTGGCTGGCAGCCTGTTCTTTGCATGCAACTCTCTATTTCAGGCTCAACCATCACCCCAGCATCATGTGTTTGCAAACTTGTTCCCCCAAGGGACCACTGTTTTGACTACTCATTGCTTTTTAATTTCACTGCCTAGGACTGTGGGCTTGGTGGTCAATTCATCCTGGATAAATTTTCACAGGTTTCTTCCCTTCTAAGCCAATAAGCCACCATTTCCTGGTCATTAAGTCCAACCACAATCCCAGTACTGGAAAAACCCCCATTAAACCATTCCCTAAGTGCCACATCTACTGGTCTTTAAATATGTCCATGGACAGAGATTCAGCCACTTCCCTGGGCAGCCTGTTCTAGGCTTGACCACCCTTTCAGTGAAGAAATTATTCCTAATATTCAATTTAAACCTCCCTTGTACAACTTGATGCCTTTTATTCTTATCTCACTGATTCTTCCTGGAGAAGAGACGAACACCCACAAGCAGTTCTGGAAAGTGATTCGTTCTTTTGTACAACAAATGCAATTATTTTACATCCATATTTTAAATGCAAAACAAAAATAAAATACTTGGAAAACACTACTTACCAAACTTTTTTCAGATCATGAAATAAATTTGTCTACTAATAGAATATTCTTAAAATTTTATATATTTCTTCCAAATAAATTATATATGGAACATTTCTCTGATAACCTTTTTCAGTTTCTGTGTGTAAAGATGTACACAGTATATGTGTGAATGTATATACATTGTGTGTGTATACAGAGGAATATACCCCTGTATTTGCGTGTATAGTCACACTTGATTTTTGTAGTAACGTTTTCTAGCCATGAGAGTGATTCCCTCTGAATATTGATGTGAGGTACTTGCTTTATAGCAGGATTGAACATACAATGAAAATAGAAGCCAAACTAAGTTTTAGCATATTTTGATAGCTCATCAGTATTCTGTCATCATCACTGTCTCTATTGCTAGTCACAGTCACGTGTGATCTAAATGCTCCTTCCCTGAACACCCACAAAATTATCCACGAGGTCAGAGGAAATAGATGGAAGTATTTTCTATACCCAGGTTAGGTGGCAAACAGTTTAATATGGAAGATAGAACTACATGCCCTCTTTGAATACTTAAACACTAATCTATTTGCCTGTTACTTCTATTAGCACTGCAAAATAACTAAATTAGGCTTAACCCTTGCTCAGGATAGCATATAGTCTTGAATGATGATTGTCTTCCTTTGGGATTCTTCATTACCAGCAGAATAAAATGTCTAAGCAGATCAGAATATATTATTAGTTGATCAGAGCAGAGTCTATGGGTAATCAAGTTAAAACAAAAATGCATAATGATCTATATAATTTTTAAAACATAATATAAGGAATTATTTTCTTTTTTTAGATGGAAGAAAAATGTTTAAATGTACATAATGCTACAAATGATAAAGAAAACTAGCTGAAAGAAAAAGGAAATTTCTAACAGATGTAGTTGTCTGTAACAGTGAGGCTTGAACAGATTCTTGATGTGATCCTTCTGCTTGCTGAATGCAGAATTGTGGACTCAATACAGGATATTTTTTAAAAATGAGGTTTTGTGTACAAAATTTGTTTAAACATAAATTGATAGGGTTAATAAACAAATTGTTGGAGGCAGTTTTGTGATCTGCTTTGGGTTTCCACAAAGCTAAACACCTAACGGTTGCAATCCCTCTGAGCTTAAAATATATCAGTCTGCAGGTCTTACAGCAAAGGTTGGATAGAAAGGAAAACAGTTCAATGCTAATGTAATTAGGGATTATGATCCATGTTGAAATTAATTTCTTAATCTATTGCAATATAGAACTAGAATATACTCAACTTCTGGTACGACAATAATTTCTTTAATATCTCTGACAGGTCAAAATGTTAATAAGGAGTGCTAAAATTACTTTCTTCCTTGGGTATCCATATTTCATACTTGGATTACAGTTCTGACTTTTTTTCTTTTCTTATACACATGTTCAGTATTTCCTCAGATCCAAATAATAGTTAGTTTCCTCACCCATTCTTTCATTTTAAGAAAAGAAATCTGGAAACAGACTCCCTGACGAAGAACTACTTTTAACAGTTACTATTTTGAAATTTCTATTTATTACTAAGATTTAATGTGATACTGAGGTTGCAAAAACACAAAAATGTTGGTGAATTACTAAATTAAACCATATCTCCTTTTTTCTTTTTTTGAAGCCTTATATATCTATTAACATTATAATACCATCTCATTACTATTTTTTACTTGGCCATGCAATCAGGACTGTTGCATATCATAACCATGAAATAATAATTTCTGATAAATGGAAAATACATATGTTTCGATCTTCCATCTAAAAAAGAAGACTACAGAATATTCATTTTTTTGCTAAGCCCTGCCTTGTAGAAAACTTGAGAGCCACATCAAGCATTTTGTTTTCTGAGAAAAAAATTGTTGAATTATGAGATTATAATTAATACTGTGAGCAATTTGACAGCACTTTTATTTATAGAGATTTGCACACTGTGCTTTCTAGTAAATCTCTAAACACACTCAAAATAAATGGCTTAAAACCAAAAGGACTGTCACCCATAATCCGATTTTGAAACATCTACAACTTTATAATTGACGACTGCTAGATTTAGCAAACTGCCTATGGAAATTTTTTTTTGTCATAAAACCACAGCAGTGTCCCCTGTTTGTGTATGCAAAGGTGCTTGAGACTGATATCTCTGCTCATTTACATCTCAGCTGCATTTTACATGGCGTTTTTAGACAACTGCTGCCTGGTTTTCTGCAACTTCTTCATTCAGAAGCAAATGAAAATCCAGCATTCAATTTAGACCAAAGTATCTGGTCACAGCAACAATACTCATGCTAAAACATTCACCTGCACTTTTCAAGATGCAGACATTTGCATACATAAATCAAGTGCATGCCCTAGAAAGAGGTTTCATGAATTTAGAAGATTTAATGTCTGGATATGCCCAAATATTAAAATTTTTGCGGTCCTTTCTTAATCATTTCTGGACAATCTGGATAGAATGTTAACCTGTAATTCATTCAGAAGTCAACACTCAGAACAGAAAATAAACCCTTTTAAATGCACTTCTTCTGACACATAGTGCTAAAATTGTAACAGACGTCTGCAAATGTTAGCATTCATAATGGTAAATCAGTTTTCATGTGTAAAGGCAGTTTAAATAAGCACATAGGTGTTTATATGGATGTAAGCGCATATATGTATTTAAAAATGAAAGAGAACTAATAATATATACAAATACATATAGTTTCTGCTTTTGTTTTTAAAAAAAGAAAGTGATTGCTCTTGAGAGATTTCATCTCTTTCCTGTTTTAGAATGTTTGCCTGAAGAAGCCTATGTACCTGCAGGGACTTGTTCTGCCTTAAAAGCCTGTGTGTGCACACTTATGAATAAGATTTTTATTTGCTCAAAGAGAAAAGGAACACTGAAAAATATGAATCCTACACCTTTTAAAATTTCTTTCTAGTTTCTGTCTTTAATAGATCAACATTAATTAATGACAGTATAATTCTACTGTAGTAAGAAATTTATTTTATCCCCTAATTTTTATTTTTAATTACTTATTTTTTCAAAGATATAGCAGCATAGAACGACACCCACATTTAGAAAAATAAATTTTGGGTCTTTTTCAACCGAGACACTGGACTTAGAACAACCAGAAACGTAAAACAGTGATTGCTGAGATATTTGTCCAGCCAAATGCCCAATTTCTGTTTTTCCTTCAATCAAAATATCTGAAGATGCATACTGTCTATTTAAACTTGTAAAAACCTAAGCTCTTTTCAAAACTGTTTTTGATTAACAGGTATACAAATACATGCAGGAGTTAGGGCAGTTAGAGAGATTTCTTTAGGCTAGGAGAGTGCCAAATATTACACAGGTTAACAACATTGCACTTAATGAAGATATATAAAAAATTTGAGGTGTGATGGATAAAGCCTAAACAAAAGAGGAGGCACTCTGTGCACCCAAGGTGCCCACTAAACAGTTCTCTACAAGGCACATGAACTGCTCTGTGTTCAAAAGGGCAGACCTCCCAAGGAAACTTTTGTTGCTGCTATTTTCTACTATTGACATAGATGGATCATTTCCTGCTGCCACTGAAAGCATGCTTTAAATATTAACTGAGGTTCATAAGCCTCTATGCAACTTTTATAAATCATTACTGCAGAGCACTAGTCAAAAATGCCATCTGTGAAATGTTTTTAAGAAAGGTGGCCTGAAAACACAAGGAATGGTGTAGATTTTTCCTGATAATTAGTATGGAAAAAGCTGTTGTAAAAATCTGAAATTATTGTATAACTTAATAAATATACCTGAGTATATTTAGAAATTATTTCAGTCTTTACTGTGCTGTTATATATATGTGCAAAGAAAAAAAAAATTTAAAAAATAGCAGAAGTTCATTTATACAACAATGTCCCCTCTTCCAATGTTAGTTAATCATTTGTATTGCTGCTGAATATTCTATAAGGCACTGTTATGAAATATAGTAAAAATCCTCATACACAAACATCAGAATTAATCAATTACTGATCATTAATTCTGATTGTTTTCTATTTGTGTCACATCAGATTAGCAAGTCACTACAGATTCACTGAAAAAATTAAGCTATAGCTACATTACATGATGTAGAATAACATTCTAAATTTAGATTACTCTAATTTGCCAAGTTGTTTACGTTAGTTTCAAAAAAGGCTACCATATGGAATGCTTCAGGAATTTTTATGGGGAATAAACCTCAGTTCTTTCTCACTTGTACTTTGCATGACCTTGAGTATCTCACTTTTCTTTGACTGTGCTCCCATCCCTCTGACTTCATCATGCTAGCATTTTCTCTAATCATGTGTACAGACTCACAGATTGTGAACTGGATATTTCGATGTTATAGTCATACAAATTACAATAACAGTGGCAACAATAAATGTATCAGTGGTGTGATTCTGAGTCTATAGGAAAAAAGTAACATTTCAATAGTGGTTTCTTTGCCAGAGAGAAATCAGCTGGAAACAAAATATTTGTTAAGTCCTGTAAATATATATCCTTTTAGGAATTGAGCAGGGTCAAGGAGACATAATATGCATAAAGCTGAGCTAGTATTTTTTCATGGCTTGACACATTGTATCTGAAATTAATCTCTCCTATGAAAATCACTGTTCTAGAATCCCTGCAGTATTTCATTTCTCTTTGAGAGTTGTAGGGCAACAGCAGCAAAGTCATCTTCTTTTTAAGGCTTTAGTTCACATTCAGCCAAAGAAGTTAAATTAATGTTTTTCTTGTTGTCAGCAAGAGGCACAAAGAGAAATATATTACTTATAACTTCTATCTAGTGAGCAGTTACTGACTTCAAAATAACGAGCAGATGAGGCTTAGAAAGCCACTTAGTTCAGTTGTACAAGGTCCCAGCATTCCTAATTGTCTGGAGTAAGAGGGCAGCAGTGTAAGGCAGGCATAAACATTATAAAGGTTGGGAAAATGTGGGCCGTTCTGTATGGCTCAGCATAGTGTCTGAGTCAGTAAAAACAATAAAATGTGTCTGTGGCCTCTTTTACACAACTGGAAAATGTATTGTAGAAGGTTTGGGGAGAATGAAGTTTGGTGTGGGGTTTATACGGCAAAAACGTGTTTGAGTTCAGGGCTGGACACATGATTTTCAGTAATTTGATTCACTGACATGAGGAGGAAGACACAGGTTCGTGTCGTCTTCTGGCAAAACATCTCCCCAAAATAATTATGTTTGTGGTAATCCCAGAGGAAACTTTACAGAGTCTGAACTTCACTCAGTCTCTACTGACCTAGCTCAGCCTCAGTACAGAGGGAGGAAAAAGCAGGACATTTCTGATTGCCACTGGTCTGAAAACTCTTCTGGGAATGCACCCGAGCATGGACTCAACACATATGTGCTCCACCTCCAGTGCCGCTTTGGGAAGGTGTTTTCTCCTTCATCAACCCCTACTTGTGCAAGCACGTGGCATTAACTCTCCAGATGGTGTACCCAGGTAGTTCCAGGTGCAGAAGAAAGGCAAAAAGGGAATTTTTTTGGCAGGTTTGTGTAGGGATTTTCCCCTCTTTAGAATAGTTTTTAGGATAGACTTTGCATTCTTAGGCAGTTTGTGAATATTTTCTTTATTTAGTTTGCATTTATTCCAGAGAATTTTTTGCTTGTTTTTTCTCCTTTTTTTTTTTTTCCTTGTGTTCCTCCCAAATTGTTTGTGGGAGTTATTTTACTTACCTTATTTTTTGTCTGTTTTTCGTGCCTTTGTTTTCAGAGCTGAGGTTGGAGACTTGATTATCTCTGATTTATCTGGGAGTCACTTGGGGAGCGAGTCTGACACTGTCCCCAGAGAGGCAACCCCAGAGCTGAAGCTGGAATGGGGGAAGCAGCAATCACTGAGCTCAGCATAGATACCCTAACAAAACAAATCCACTTCAGGCCCACACAAGCTGAGACAAATCTTGAGACCTTGCAGTGCCAGGTCAATATAGGGCCTGTATTCTACCGTTAAGAGCACAAATCACATTCATTGGAGGACAGTAGGTGTTGTGTAATCGTAATTTTCCTCCTGAATCTGAGACACACAGAGGATGGTAACCATTGTGTCGGACCTCTGGGAAAGAAAAGCACTTCTGGAAATGTAGCAGGAAGCCTGGTGGAATACATTAGACTGCTGAAATATCTCCCTGGTATCTCTGTGCAGGTGACTGAATCCCACCCATAACACTATAGCTAGCAGTCAAACACTAGAAAGCAAAAATAAGCACGAGGCACTACACATTGCAGATAGCAAGATTTAAACCTTTAGTGAGTATAAATATTCTAAACAGAGTTTAACAAGAAGAATGCACAAAGTTGAGTAGATAAGGCAGATGTTCAAGGTTGGAGATGCACTTTTTAAGCAGATAAGGATTTGAAAAGAACCTCCAACTAAGTCCAAGAAGATAGGAGCATAGTTGCATTGGAATAGAAGTGTTTCAAGTAAACAGGAAAACAAATATCAATGGTAGTGAAAAAGGGTGGATTAAGATAGATAATGCATTATTTCCACAAAAACTTTACAAATACTGTTTATGACTGAGCACTACATAACACCATCTTTATGGTTATGCTCATTCTATCCCTTTTGAGGTGAGGAAGTGGGAACGGGAAGAGGAATCAAATTCTATTTTCAGCAGCATTGGTAACTTAGCACAGATAGTCAATAATAATTGTAATACACTAGATAATGTAAGATATAAATTTTCCTTTCTAGTATGTAATAGGTATGCTTGCCCTGTAGGGGAATATTCTGTGCTAAGAAAAAAGAAAGATGTGAAAATATGGGGGGAAAAGTGACATTTTTTGTTTCATCTGCACTAGAAATTGAAAGTTTCTATACATGATCTTGTTTATCCTTAATATCTATTTCAGTTTTCTGCTTGTATCAAGAACTTTACTGTCTGTGCATGTGTTATGGAAGGTGTGTGCTAGTAACAAAGTCTAGAGATTTTTTTTGTTTCAGTGCAGGATCTTGCAATTATACAGTATAAGATGAAAATCAACTAAGGTTCTAGTTATAGTGTGGAGCTCTTTGTTAAAAATCAACTTACTTCATCCCCATTGACACCTTTACAATCTTTCCAAGAAGCAGAATTTAGTATTGTTCTACATGATTCTTCAACAGTCATCTGGAATAAAGAATAAGTACTTTACAAATAGCACAGTCAGTAGAATGTTTGCACTCAAATGGTTCTTCACAGTTCTTTCTTTTCCCACTAACTTCTTTTATTGTGTTTTTAGCTCTCCAAGAACTATTATAGCTTTGTCCATTTTTTTCAGAAAGATGCTCTGACTTCTTCTGTGGAAATGCTGTTTTTAAGAGTTTTAACTACATTGAGGGCAGTCAAATGTGTCCCCTGGTAAATAAAATGACTTTACAGTGTTCTCTACTACTATTAAATGAAGCTATATGCTCTCCTAAAATGTCTGCACCACAGAAATCGCTGTGGATGCTAGTAATCTGGACAGATTGCAATATTGTCTGATTATGCTTTTGGGGAATCTAAAGTAACAGGTTTGATTTTAAATTAGTTTTTCCTAGTCATTAAAGACATTTTTTTATATATCACAGTTTGTTCTTGCTGTGGTAGTTCACAAATCTTCTCCCCTGACCACCACTATAGGAAAACTTTTAGTGTTTTTCACATCAGCCAAAGAAACAGTAACTTATTTATTAGTCATGATCCCATGGACTGGTAAGCCTGCCTTATGAGGAAAGGCTAAGAGAACTGAGTATGGTCAGTTTTGAGGAAAGAAGGCTTAGTTGAGAGACTTAAAGGACCTTATTATGATGTTCCAGTATCCAAAGTGTGGCTACAAAGAAAGTGGAGATTCTTTTTTCAAGGAATCACATGGAAAACATGAGAGGTCATGAGTACAAATTGTTCCTGAGGAAATTCTGGGTGGATGGGTGAGGACAATTTTTCACAATGAAAACAATCAGCCATCAGTGATGGATTGGACAACTGTGAATACTTTTAAGATTCAACTGGATAGGGTACTGAGGCATCTTGTCTAAACAGTGTTTTGTCAAGAAATGTTTGACCAGATGATCCCTAAGTTTTCCTCCAACCTGGTATTCTGTGAAGTAACATTTTTTCCAGGTGACACTATTGCTTCACTTTCGTAAGTCAGTCTGTGTTTGGAAGGGATTAGGGTTTTTTTCAGTGTTTCCAAATTTCATAGAGCTTAATACCGGAAGCACTCAGCAGAACCTGTAGGTGTAGAAAGCACTACAGATATGAGAAAGAGTTAAGGAAAAAAAAGGTTCAATTAAATTTTAAGTCCTTTTTTCTTCTACTAGTCACATTAAAACTTCAGTGTCTCAACTGGAAAAGAGACAAGCTTTGTGCATAAAGTCAAGAATTTACTGTAGGTCTAATTGGAATCGTAAGCCTTGCCAAAAAAGCATTATTAGTCCAGTTACAGAAGTACTAAGATTTACCATACAAGTTATTGAAATACTAAAGTTCAATCACTGTAATAATAGTTTAAGGCTTTAAACTTAAAAACTTTCTATTTCTGTTGGTTTCATTCAAGGAGAAGGAGTTATGGTGCATTGTCATCCTGAATCCTTCGCCAAGGGAATGCAGTGGAGGCTTGTTTATTCCTGTACTTGAGGGCCTTGTACTAGGGGACACTTTTAAGCATTTTCTAACATGTCCCATACCTTGCTTCTTTTGCTTTTCTTTGTTTTATCTGAATTTTTTTTATGTAAGTGGTGTTTTATTTATGTTGGAATCTTGTCTTTTGTTACTCCTAAAGACATTTCCACCAGCTTTGAATGTATCATCTCCTCAATGATCAGTAGTTATTCATAATCATTTCCTGATAGCCTTGATCTCTTATCCTGTGTTCATATTTTTTGAGGAATCAACTGTTATCTAGTACTTCTGTTCCACAATACCACATAATTTATTATATGTACAAAAAAAGGTGTCACTGGAACAGTACTTGTTATCACTATTGAGCTATATCAGAATTATTATAAAAAAAACATATCAGCACACCATTATACAAAGAAAAGCAAAACTTAAGCAAATTAGATATGAGTCTTCTAGACCTAAAAAAGCTAAATCAAAGCTGCAGGAAAGCGTAAGACAAGTCCAGACAAACCAGGCTTGATAAGCCCCAGTCTACATCCTTGCAGTGTTAGGAAAAACTGTGGCCTCTTGTTCAGCAATACCATATTTACTGAACTAAGGACTACAAAATAGAGACACAGGACAAACTATGTTGATATTATTTGTAAAAACTGATAATATATTCTGAAATGGAGTTTGTTGCAGTTCACTTGTTTTGAACAATTCATGGCCAAAATGACTAACACTAAGAATCACCTGAGACAGCACCAATGAAATGATCCCTGGGGATTCTAGCAATAAACTATGGGGAGTAGGGAGGTTGGCCTTGACAGGAAATAGCAGCCTGCAAATGAAGTGCTCACAATTCTGCATTGTGAGTGTTTTATCTCTATTATCAGAGTTGGGAAGTACAGAGGTCTTAAATAGTACTTTAAAAATTAAACTAAAGTAGTACAGAACATTTTATAAAAGAAGGGTAACAGCTCTCTGTATCTAACAGTCCTCTTCTCCTGTTCTCTTGTAGCATTTTGTGAGCTCTTAACTTATTTTGTAAACACTACCAAGTAAAATCTTTCGTTTTCATGTGCATGGTTCTCAACACAGTCATGTACACAGGAGCTAATTTAAATTGGAAAAGTAAACGAAGAATAGGAAAATAGTGTCTGATATTAATCTGGTTTTTTGTATCTTGGATTTTGTGCCTGGATAGCAGAGAAAACTGATATAATAGGAGTTTACATCAACTAAGGACCTGTCTTAACTTATTCCTTTATATATAAGATCTATTAGTAGAAAGCTTAGAGAGATTTTGTTTGAGAAAGGATTGACCAGATGTTAGCTTTCCTGTATATGAAATCTCACTGCAAATATGGATTATTTTAGCAAACAGCTGAATGGTGGCTTTTCATCAGTTCTACAAGGACACACGCACAACACACACACACTCCTGCTCCTCTTTTAATTCTGCCCACACTATTGGTGTGTGAAGAAATGCATACAGTTTCCAATTGGATGGGTTAATAAAATAAGGAAAGGAGTGTGTTAACTCTAATACATTTTCATCAAGGCTTAGCCATTCTGGTTATTTTACTGTATTCATTGTAGCCTGATATTCCACAGATTAACCTTTCCTTTAACGCTGTCACACCCCACCAACTGTGATTTAGCAAGTACATAATTTATCACTTAATAAGAACGTCCATATTAAGCACAGTGGGAGCTTTTACTGGCAGTAAAATCTGCTTTACTCATAGGGAAAATAAAGGCTGAATCCAAGTGGGCTGAGAAACTTTAACGTCTCTTGTAATGAGAATGACCTTAGAAAGAATGGAACTTTTTATTAGCAAATTTTTAGTACGTGTTGTGGTTGTCCCAAAACATTCTTTGAAAATAAAGACCCTAATTTGACATACATCAATTAAAGTGTCAACAATTTCCAGGGTAACTCTGTGTGTCAGAAGTAGTTAAAAAGTAGTTTTATTTAGCCTACATTGCATTGATATTATTACAGTCAGGGAGAACGCTCTAAATATAGTCCTTACTGTCCTATGGTTCCATGGTATTTTTATTTTTTCTATAGAGGTAATTAATTCTCTGTTCTATTTACTCTTAGACAAGTTATGAAGAAAGATGAAGAAAGATGAATGTTGAAAAAAAAGAAACCTGAAAAGTTGCAAAGCTTCCAACTCCAATCTTGCCTAAACAATCTGAATCTGTTTTGGGGTTTTACATGCAACATTCCTTCTCTGTGAAGAAGGATGTCTTGCACTAGAGTGCAAGGTTCCAATTCAGTATGCTGATAGGGTCACCTTTCCAAAGGCACTAAGTATAAGCTGCTTCTGTTACCTTCATTACAAAGTGTTGATGTATCAGTTCATTCTTCCTTGCATTTATTCCTGTGAATATAAGTCATTGGTAATTATTTGGGGTAGAGATGGAGTCAGAACCCACTGGCAAATGTGTGATATCTTTAAACCAGTCAGAGACTCTTGTAAGCCTATGATAAGTTCTGATTGTTAGTTAAAATATGGGGCTGTCAAAAGTTAACATATGGATAAGGTCCTAACCTGTTCTAAAATTAGTTCTCCAAGAGAATGACACTATTAATTGCCCTTTTAAAAATCATTTTACCTTTTCAAAGATGTTCAATATAAACTAATGATGATTATAGAGAAGTTCTTTACTATCAGAATCAGAAAATTTACGTGATCTGAACTTGGGACTCTTGGACTATGTAGGCTACTGCTCTTGTCAACTTAATTTTTCGCTAACAACTATTCTCAAACCACTCTAAATTACATTAATAATTAAATTATTTCTCCCATAATCTAAGAAAGACAGCAGAAAGGAAAAAAGAATAATCTTGTTATTTTAGATTATAGATCTGTGATAGGGACTCTGATTCTGATGTGATAGGAACAGAACTTTGGATGAATAAATAGAATACTCCTTAAAACATATACACTCAAGTGTGCTAATACTACTTTTTTTTTTATTATTATTATTCACATTAAATATTCCTTAGAATAGAACAAACATTTCCTGACCACCATGGAGAGCTATAATTTATTTTTACTTCATTCTATGGTAAATTTTTCTTCATAGTAAATAAACTTGCTTCATTCTAGACAGAACATCCAAGGAGAATACAGAGGAGGAAAAGGAAATAAAAGAAGCAACGTGATATTCTATATTTGTAGCTTGGGGAAAAATTGAAAAATTCATTGTCAGTGTTATAAAATTAACAATCACAGCATCACCTTTGGGAAGGGTTGCAGAGAAAATAATCTGAGAAAAGCTCTCAGGAGACTTGTGTAAATTCCTTAGTGGCTACTTTCTCAAGCTCTCTCCATAGAAACATGCTTCAAAGTACATCAGGAGAAAAAATTTTCAGTCATATTAGTGATAAGGCAGCTGACTCATATTGCTTTGAACTCAGAGCCATTTTTCTTAGGAGAACAATTAGTTTAACCCATTAGTGAAACCACAGTACCAAAATGATCCATGGTGATCCAACGTAGGATCCCAGAAATCACTAAAAGTTCATGCAAGCTTGCACACAGAACTCAATGTTCTTTTTTTCTCCTATTTTTCAGACTCCAAGAGCAGTAAAACATATATTTATTTGTTTGTTTGTTTGTTTGTTCATTTGTTTATTTATTTATTTGACATCATACACGTTGATTGGGTTGTCTGCTGCTGCATCAGCAGCATCCCCAATCTTCAGACTAGATGAATGACCACATAGCAGATAATCTACTTTCATGTGGTCCCTTCATTTTTCAGTGTTCCTTAGGGAATTCCTTCATCAGAGCATAATATGATAAAAGCCCAAAATCTGTAGCCAATAAAACCTGCATGGGACAGTTTCTACTAAGCTAAGTACATTATGTGACCTGTCCAGCACCCACAATTTTTGTGTTCATTGAAGGCCAAGGTAAAGCTCACTATGAAAACTGAGGTAGGAAAATAAATTGAAAATTTCAGTACTTATGGAGAAATCATAAGCACAGAACCTTAGAGTGGCTTAAACTTGGCTAGTTACCAGATGCCACCCAGCTGCTCTTTCACTCTTTCATCTCAGGATGGGGAGAGAAAATAAGATGGAAAAACACAGAGGTCTAAATAAACACAGGGAAACTACTGGCTAAAAGTTTTGACTTGGGGAAAATTTGAATTTATTGCCAACTTGAAACTGAATAGGATGGTCAGAAGAAAAAAGAAAGACAAAAATAAACAATCTCAGCTTTGCAATCCCATCAACCTCTTTTCCACTTTTTCCAACCTCTTTTTCACTCTTTTTTCCCATCTCCTGTATCTCTTTCTCCTTTCCCCAGGTGGTAAATGGATAATGAGGATGGGACTGTTATGGACATTCATTGTGTAAACTGATGACACTACGTCCCATATATATTAATTCATGATGCAACATTTTTTTTAAATGTGTGCATTCAGCTAACATAGGCAGATGTGTAAGATAAGAAAAAAGAATACACAGAAATTAGAGCAACTATTTGAAAGAAATAAAAAGATCTGAATATTCAAAACTTAATGAATTTCACATTGTAACTTTCACATGAGACATTTCATTTTTCAAACTAATGTCAATAGGACCAGGATTTTAGTTTGTTCTTGTATATCGTGAGAAAAAAACCCCAGTAATATAAAATGATATTTGTTTTTTTATATTTTGTCTGTGAAAAACCCTACTTAAAAGGGCAGAAATGATGCATGGGCTTCCAGTAAATTGAAATTTACTGTCTAAAAGGTTAGCTGTTAGAGAGTAAAGTATGATAAAGACTGATTTTTTTCATTTATCAGTCTAGAAAATTTTCCCCGGTGTCAAAAATTTAAAGATTTAAGAAATTGTGTTGTACTGATATGCATATTTTAAATGAATTAATGATATTACTAATATTTTCTTTAAAATTAAAAAGGTTCTGCAGAAGTTTGTAGTGCTAATACTTCTCAAGAAGGTCATGCCTCAGTAATGCTAAGGGACATGTATTTCACAGAAAATGTCTTTCATAATCCTGAAGCTGGTTAAATTATCTGGTTTTCCTTGCTCTTCCTTTTTTCCTTACCAAACTGGCATATGAGCATCGATGAAAAGAATTAGAAGGTCCATGTTTGATTGATTTTTCATTTCTTTAATTTAGACAGTGAAACTTTCTATCACATTTGACGTTAAGAATTATGATTGAGATAATAGAGGTATGATTCCACTGGAAGTTAAAAAGGAAAAAGTTGCCTGGCAAATGTCAAGGCACCTTGTGATCCAAGATGATTAAAACTAAACTGTTTGCTATATGAATCCCAAGGTGCTGCTATATCTCAGCGTCCATGACATTTAGCCAGTGACTTTTCATAGCTTGTTAATAATGTATAGCAATCCCAGTGTAAATTTGCAATGACAGATCTGGCCTGTTACAGTGGAGCAGTTAACTAGATTTATTTTGGATAGAAAATACAGATTTGGAAAAAAAAGTCATGACTGATGTCAAAAGAGATTGCACATTTACAAGAATGTTTTAGCTAAGGCAGTCGATCAGGAAATGTGCCTTTCACATTCATCTGTTATTCTCCCCAGCATACTAATTATCTAACCTAGAAGTATTAGCAAAGCATTACCAAAATCATCAAGGTTAGCACTCACAAAGGCAAACTGATCCCCAAAAAATTTTGTAGTGTGGACTGCTCCACAAAATTCATTGATTTTACCAGGTTAGCTGAGTCACAAAGGCAGGTAAAGGTTACAGCACAAACATTCTCTTCTAGGTACAATTGCTGTTAATCATTGCTCCAGATAAACCTAATAAATTTCTGTATTGTAGAAACCATGTTTTTTCTGAACCTCATATCTCACTGATACACAAATTATTCATAAGCTGTAAAAGGTCACAAGGCAGATGAAGAAAAAGAGGGAGAGAGAAGGAAAAGGGTACAGGTAAGAAAAATGGACTCAAAAGATGAGATAAAAAACAGACTCAAAGAGTAATGAATTACAAGAGGATGCAAATCGTTGTAGAGAAAAATTTACTGATGTTTGGATTCTTGTTGATTTTCTCTGAGGCTAAAAGTTTACTAACAAAGAAAAAATTTTACTTTGACTGTAGCCACAATTGTCATAGATCAAAATCCTTCATTTAATTCTCTCTTTTCTTTCTTTTGTTCAGCTATTGCATTGGCATATGCTCAGATTAAGATAATTACTCTGGATAATGATTGATATGAAGGCACAACACAAAAGGGATTATATTTGCACCACAGTATGTCACCATCTATATGAGATAAAAAAATCTGCAGAGAATGACAGAAGAAAGACCTTTGTCAACATCCCTAAATGCGTCATAAATAAACTGTGAATGCATTATTCTTACAGCAAATGAGCACTGCTTTTTGATGCCTTTCAGTACCAAACTATCGATCTTATGTTGATCCTTCTTTAAGTTTAGTAGCTTCAGCCTTCACAGTGCATTATCTTACTTTATCAGATAAGCTCTAGAAGTTATTTACTGATAAACCTAGGTATGCATTTGCTTATAAATGCATAAATTGTTTTCTATTAAATGGTAATCAACATACAAGATTTGCAGTGATGATACCTTCATATGAAAGCCATCTAAAACCCTCTGTTTTTTGTTAGCAGGATGTTTATATCCCAAACGAAGAAATATGTTCCAAAATATTTCAGTTATGTTTACTTTGATTTATAGCACAAGAATGGTATTCCATACCTACTTAAACTTTCTAATATCAGTTCTGTTATTTAAATTCTACTGTTTCTACCCCTTCTAAGAAATGACAGAAGGGAAATACGAATGTGGAGAGGCAGAATAAAATGCAATTTTTTTTAAAAAAGAAGCAGATATAAAGGAAGGTGGAAGTGAACAAAAAATTAAGAAATTATTGAAGTTCTTGTCAGACCCTTAAAGGTGTTAGCTTCATTAAAACTCTTAATAAAGTGTAAAGTTTATTGAAATTTTGGGAATTTGATACTAAACTGTTGTCTTAGCTTACTTCTAGTTTTTTCAGTTTTTCTAGGTTTTTTTTTTTTTTTTTTTTCTCAGAGTAATTTAGTTAATAATGTGGCTGTCTTTGCAGTCATGAGGCATTTTTTACATTGTATCATGCTTTGTGAACAGGAGCAAACTGTATTGTGGTATTCCTGCTTTTACAAAAATAAAAAAACAAAACATGTCAATATGTTGAATGCTTTCAACATTCTAAAGTATTATATAAGTTGAATGGGCACCTTGTACATATTGATATATGTAAGACTTGATATAATGGATATCTAAGTGCTTTCATGGCTTTAAGACTTCCATCTAAATTTCAATTTGAAGGCAAAGTCCCATTTGTAAAACTTTTATATTTCTGGTGGTGCCACAGTCACTCTGTATGTTATTATAAATTTAACAAATATTTGGAAAGCTTGCAAAATAGGTTATTTTGCCAAATATCTATACATGCACATACATAAGTTTTTTTCTTTTTCCTACCTCAGTGTCTATAGAGTCAGACCCATGGTTATATAGTTTATATCTCTGAAGTCTCAAGGCTTTGTAGATCCTTGAGTCTCTGAAGTATCAAGCTTTTCTGAGTAGGAAATTCCACTGAGTTCATCCAGGCTGTAACCTGCAATATCTAGCTGACTCCACACTATTGATTCTCTCCATGGGAGTTATAGCAACCTGCTCCACTAATCATTCTTGCTCCAAATAGTTATGACCACAGGAGCTCAGTAAACTGCTCTAGTCTTTACTACTGTCTAGCTCTCAGCAAGTATACACACCACATATCAAAATGTGCCCAATCAAAGCAGCCAACAGGAGAGTTCTTAAAAAGACCTTTTTTCAATGCTTGATTTTAACTAACTAAAAAATCAAGCCCACACACCTTCGATACACATAGGTGTAGTTGTTCCATCCAGATATTTTACATAATGGTTTATTTCTTCCAGTTTATTCTGTAAACTTTTTTTTTTTTTTGAGATAAAATATAAAATTACACCAAAGCATAAATTTACATTCAAATTGAATTTAAATTGGCATAAGATTCCATATATCTAGTTGCCTCTTCCCCCTGGTAGAATATTCTTTCCATCCTTTTCATATCTGGAAAAATTTTCTCATTTCAATTTGGTTTTTTGTCTTTTAATTTTTTTTCTTAATATGCTCTGTAGACAGCATGAAGACAAAGGTATATGAAGAAAACTACTTAATATTTCAGTTAGCAGAACCATCCTCTGCATTCCTTATTCCACTGAACACAGGAGAATTTTAGGGTGATAAGTGACCAGTATTAAGTTGTGTTCTAACTACCGGGCTTTGGAGTTTACAAATAGGAACAAAGGACCAAAGTCCATCTTTTCAGTGAATTATTTTTAATGTTTTTCAACCAAAAAACAGGTGGGCTTATGTCTCTCTCATTAAGGTGTACTTTTAGTATTTTTTCTCTCATATATTATGACTAGATATTTGAAAAATAGTGGTGCTTGCTTCAGTTTGCACATTTTCTAAGCAGTGTACCATAGCTGTCATCTGTAGTTGATGCAGCTTTGACAAATCTCTTCTGTTGTTATTGTCTTGGTAGATTCCAAATTTTCATTACTCAGAGTGTATTCCATACAAAATGAAACTAATACAGTCTAATAGTCAAAGCAAAAATAAACCAAAATATAATTCCTGATACATTAGTGCAATGATCCCTCAGGAAGTGTCACATGTTTGTGTTTCATGTTCCATCCTCCTCTTTTGCTTCACAATCTGGAAAGGTAGGCACTGCAAATTATATATGCTGTATTCAGTCAGGGTAGCACCTTGAGGAGTAGGTGACATGACTACTTGGATTGACTCAAAGACTTTGGTAACGTACTCATCTCCCTCTTAAGTGAGGCATAAACCTTGGTGCTTTTCACTAGACCCAAAACAACATACAACATGTGCACCTGGTTACTAAAAGGAGTTTTTGAAAACATTGTCTCATGTGAAATATATCTGTGTTAACACATCTCAGAGTAAGTGTTACTAATATTATGGGACCCTGATATTTAGAATATATTTGTATATATCCATAAAGTTGGGTCTATATACAGAAAGACATGTTTCAATAATGAGATGAGTAGGATTTTTGAACTTCATTAAAGTTCTTGTAAGTCTTTTAAGCTATATGTTGAAATCATATGGAACTACTTTGATTATCACATAGAATTTACAACCACAAAAATACAGAAGAGGGTTTTTTTTAAGAAAACCAATATTTTATACCTAGAATTATAATTAAATCTTGAGCCCTGAAGATTAGCTTCTATGCTGTAGTTTACATTGATAGTACATATTTGTCAGCAAGCATTTTATCAAACATAGGCTGCAGTTACTTAGCTAAATTATTTTAGTAGACAGTCTCCCAGGAGTACATGAAACAAGGTTTGTATTCACCTTGATAGAAGCAGTACACTCTAATTGAGACTGTTAGGCTTGATTATGATCCAGATGTGAAATTTTGGATGGGTTTTGCCATCATAAATCCCTTAAAAGACCAATGTGTATCACAGCATGAAACTTGGAAGTGTTCCAGTAAAATACTCCTTGAAACAGAAAGTAATATATGATGTCTTGCTAATGCACATACTTTTACATATTTTTTCCACACAAGATCTATTTTATATGATGTTCAAGCATAGTATAACACTTTTAAATGTTGTTTTCTTCAGGTGTCTAGCTGGATTTTCTGGACAATTTTGTGAAATGGAAGTTAATGAGTGTAATTCATCACCTTGTCTACATGGCTCAACCTGTGCTGATCATATCAATGGATACACTTGTAAATGTCAACAAGGTAACTGCTATATGGCAGAGCAATCTTAAACAATGATAGTTTTGAATTATCTGTGTTGCTAGCGAGAAAATTGGTAAATCACATCAAGCTCTTTTGTTGTATATGAACTATGTATCTTTGGCAAGCTTTTAGAATAAAATCTAAAGAGAATTAACTACTCTAGTAAGCATATGAGAAAGGCTTCAAAATAAAACCAGCTCACTGAGGGAATCTGAAGTTTTATCTAAAGCCAAGTTTATTCTTTGTGATCTTTACTAATGTAACTGCTAACTAAACAGTCAAATAGCCACTGTTTAACAGCAAAATAATTACACTACTTATAGAATGAGATTGACTGAAAAGAGATTCTGAACACTTTAACTCACATTTTTGTTATTATCCTTACTGTTGGTGTTGTAAGACGCACCCATGGTTATTCTGTTGGCTGGGATTAAAATAATTTTCTCAAAAACTTTATATATAGAATGAAAAAAGGGCATTTTCTTAAAAAGTGGGAACTATTTTCTAATTCTGACCGAGATCAACTAAAATAGGTTTGTCAGCTTGTGAAAATACAAGAGGTTTAGTATTTATACAAAAGTAAAGGGCATAATCAGCCTGCATTGTCATGCAATCACAAATTGAATCTGTTCAGGACTATTACAGTCTCCTGTCATGTCTACTAATAAAGAGCCTTTTCTCAACCTAAGTAGGATTTCTTATCCATATACATAGGTAGCATTCTGTTCTATAAATTACTCTTATAAGAAACATATAAGTACCTCCCTCCTGAAACTTTAATTTTTAAAATAGTTTAAATCTGTTTGATATATTACTGACTTGTGTTGATCAACGATTTCTGTGATAGTATTGACACATGATTTCTTACCAGTTATTTTAGAGATTACTTAGATATATTCTGGATGCTGAATATTCTGCTAACACATGCTATCTCTATATATCTGATCTAGTTATTTTGTGCCAAAATATTTTCACATTTTTGGTTTCAATTTGCAAGTAAAAACATGTTAGCCAGCTCTCCTGAAGTCAAGTAACAATATATATATTACACTTTCCTAGAGTGAGTCTTTCTACTCATTCTTGTTGTACATTTAAAAGCACATAGTGAATTTAATACTAATATATTTTGCTTTTTTTTTTTTTTCTGAATTCATCCTGATGGCAATAACTATTCAAAACTATATGCAAGAGATTTTATTAAAAAAAATGTGGAAGTTACTGAAGCAAATACATACATGCGCATAATGAGAGTCAATTAAGCAGTTTATTAATTTATTTAATTGACAATAAAGAATGAATTTCTAACATGTAAGACTTAAATCTAAGTATCTTTGGCTTACTAAAGGCTAATTATTTGTAGGACTATGTTGCATACAGCTTAATAATTTTTTAGCAACTTTTTTAATGTAAGAGAGATACTTGGTAATTCAGAAAAACTCTATAGTTCTGATGTATGAACCTATGAGTGGAAATTAATTTGACATTCATATAGAATTCACAACAATAAAGATCTTTCTAATCTTAAAAATCTGAGTCATGACCTAACTTCAGTACTATATATCCACCTGGTACAGCATATGGCCACATCCCCCTCCACCAATATTAATGACTTAAAACCTTAAAATACGTATTTTTAGTTATTAAAGCCCTTCACACAGAATACATTACCAGTTCCATTTTGTCACTTGTTTTTAAAGCTTATTAAGATAATTTATCAGAGATATTAAATATAGGCATTCAAAAACTGCTCAGTAGCCAAGGAATGTGGTTGCTGTCTCTACGCAGCATCGAAATTCTTGAGTAGAAGAAACTTCTCTGGGGCCTTGGAACTCATTCCTACAGCCAACATATTTTTAAACCCCTCCCAAACCAAGTATAATCTTCCTTTCTTATGTATTCCTTTTAGTAATATCATATGAAATGATGTAATAGCATACTAACATATGTTAGTAGGGGTGAAAGATCTGTAAATTACTTTTCTACCAGGTAAAAATACAGAAAAATAACCCCATTCTACAAATGCATACGTAATTTTTACATATCTTGGGGTTTTTTTAAATAATACAATATTTTCAAATGTTATTTGAGTATCTAAAACAGCTGAAGAGGTGAGAAGAATTCAGCTCTGAAAAGCAGTGAATTTGGAGTGGCAAGGGAACTTTTGAGAGGAATAACTTTTTTCAAAGTTGCACAACTGAAGAAAGGGATTAGAAGAAAAAAATATCATCCAGAGAGAGAAAGTAGAAATATCTAGGAAAAAAACTGCTTTTTTGGGCAGACTTCGACTGTTCACATATAATAGATCTTATATTTCTCTTCTGAGTTTCACCTATAGAAATATGGAGCTGGGATTGGGGATTTTTTGGTCTATAAAGGCAACAATGGGAAGGAACTGGGCAGATTGTCTGATACACCTCTCAACAGATTCCCTGATGTAATTTAATGAAATGGAAAAGGGATAGTACCAAGACTAAAATAGGAACAAGGCAGATGATTGCAGCTTTCCAAAAACCTCCAGAGAACAAAGTGAAGCATGCGGTGACAGCATGTGATAGCAGGAAAGGGAATGGATTCAGCTCTGACAAATGCATTTTGTAATGGATCATGAATTTTGTCAGCTATTGTCCCAGTAGCAGGCCCCATACCCTTAGAATAATAGATGCATGTTCAGGCTCTGTGGCTGCAGCTTCAGGCTGTTCAGGTGCAGAAGCAGCATGGAGAGATGTAAACTGTATTCTAACAGCACCTTGGACAGCTCAAAAAAAGACAACAGCAGCTGTTGCAACTAATAGTAGGCTCAAGGATGTGAAGCCTTTAACTGGGCAGTCTGCTCTTCTACCAGGGCAGCTAAAGCAAGACTGGATGTAGCAGGTGAATCCATTTGATGCATTCTCTGAGGCAAAGTCTGAACAGTGGCAACTAGATTTGTAACAGCCTAGGACTGCTAGGGGGCTTGTGGGGCTCTTGGGTTTTCTTTGTTAGTTCCTTTAGAAATAGTAAAAGAAAAAACAAATCTGTGATGGGTGGTGGGAATATCATGGCAGAAAGTGTGGTGTTCTTCAATAACTAACCATATTTTACAGAATTCTGTGTTTGTATGTACCAAGCAAATGGACTGATTCCATTTCAGTTTAGCCTAAGGAGCAAGTTTTAGACAGGCTTAAATTACCTGATCGAAAACAGAGCTTCAAGACAAGCATTTAGCCTCTAATTTATGGTGTACTTACTTGTAAAAGAGATTTTCATAAGAAATGTATATCAATAAAATTTCCAGTAATCTGACTAATGAACTCTAGAAGACAGACATCTCATAGTGTTAAACACAAAGCTGTTTTTCTCAAAAATTGTCCTCCTCATTGATCTGGCACTGTAATCTCAGAGTTCCTATTTTAAACTTTTTTCCTTTATTGTTTTTCTACTCTGAGAAACCACAGCCCAAAAAAGTTCATATTCATCCTATAATATATATCTATATATATGTAAGAATGAATGTATTTACCCATACCTTTGCTCCATTGACACTCCATAAATGGAATATAAATTTTAATGAGTCTTGCTTAGGGATTTTTGTTGGTTTTTTTGGTTTTTTTATGACAGGATGGGAAGGCCTCCATTGTGAGATGGATGTTGATGAGTGCATATCCAACCCCTGCATACACGGTATCTGTGTTCAGAAAGAGCCCAGCTTTGGTTATTCCTGTTTTTGCAAGCCAGGATTTGTGGTGAGATGATGAAATCTTTTCTTATCTTTCCTTTTACCTGATTATCCAACATTGCACAGAAAATATTGTGTATAAGTCTTTCTCTTTTGAAACTTGCTCAGAATTGTTGATATACTGAATCACAGAGGTGGCATATGCTTTGTTCAAGGAATTCACCAGGAGTTTCTCCCTGTTCCAGTGACTCTTTGTCTACATTTTTGTAAAGTCTATATGTTATCATAAGGACTTGGTAGATAAAAATGGATGTTAACAATATGAATAATCTGACTAAATTTACTGACAAACTATCCTGAGAAGAAAAAGCTATCTCATAAAAAATAATAGCTTTTTTGAAAGGTGTTTTTACAGAGATTGGGTAACATTAGTACTTTGCACAGACCATGGTAACTGCTGTCTTTTTGTTTTCTAAAGCAGATTGGCTTTCAAAACAATGTCAAATGATGATGAAGGATATTTCACTTGAGAGCCATAGTCCTTTTATATGGAAAACAGTCAGATCCTTGTGTTAAAATAATCTCATTTCTTCATTAAATATTCATGTTTATCTCACATGAACAACTGTAATGGAGAAGATCAGTTACACAATATTTTGCCATTTATGTCTTACCAATTAAAAAAAAAATATTCTAAATGCCAAATAAAACCACCAGAAAGACTAAAATCTGTTTAGAGAAATTATTTTTTTCAATTAGTGCAAAATTTATTGGCACAAGTCAATGTTGTATGACACTAGAGATAAGAAGTACAGATAAACCAAAAATGGGTTAGAAAGAGGATAGATTCATTGTTATTTAAATTACTCTTCTGAATGTTACCGTGGTCTAGGGAGTCTTTGATTTACTTATTGCCAAAAGTTGGAATGATATCTTTGGTGAGTTACCAGATGCTAGCTCTGCATGCTTTCTTCCTGTTTTCTTCCCAAAGTATTCATTAATAGCTCAGTAATGATGGAGCTAGTAAGTTATTTGACACATGGGGGCAATTTTTCTATTAGTACATAGCTTGAGTATTAATTGTACAGTATGTTGCAGAACAAACAAGCCCTTGCAGAAGGAAAAACAACAACTCTTTGAAGCAGCTGAAATTTAAGATGTATTATCTTTGATTTTTATTCCATTATTCATTTTTCCATCTTCTATGCTTTGGGAAGGAATACAGAAATGAGAAATGGGGGAAACACCAGAGAAATATTTTTAACATACCTATCTTCAGTGTCAAAGATAAGAAGCTGTGGTCTAAACACCACAAGAAGTACATTTTTAAGGCCCCAATGAGTTTTTGTTCTTAACCATGAATCGGTGTGGAATGGAAACAGTGAAATTCACAGAGAAATAAGTATTCAAGGAACTACAGCTGCAGTGTGTATGTAAATCTTCTGTAGTCTATGTCTGTGCTGCTACCCACAGTATGGATCATAAACTATAGATTGTGAGATCTCTCATAAATTTTGAGAAGAAAAGCATAGCCAATGATATATGAAATAAATGTTTATTTTTTAAGTAGAACCACCTATAGACATATACCTGCTTTTAAGTACAAATCTGCACAAGCTAAATTATTCCATCCCCCTACTGTTAAGGCATTTACAGGCACTTTCAATGCTATCAAATTTATCTATGACTTCTTAATGTACCCTTCATGCACACTGGAGGTTATCCACATCTGCTTTGTTTCTATGAGTCATAAAATCGTAATCAAATGCTCTTCGCCATTAAATGTAGTAGCCATAAAAATGTACTAATCTGTCACAGGGAAGTCAGAGTGAAACATAAGTTTTATAAGATTAGGAACGATTATGAGCTTGCTCACACTGATCATTTGTTCTATGTGTGGAATTGGAAAATCACAAGGAGGAAATGCATTGAAACTGACACGTTAATTGGCCAGTTGTTCCTTTGTTCTTTGGAATATCAATACAGTGTTGATTTTATAGGATGCCATGAATTTACCAGATAGCTCATATGCTTGCCAAAACAAATTAAGGACTTGATTGAAATAAGCATGAATGCATCTAAATCACTCAAACCCCATCAATTTAGCCTCTTCTGTTTTAAACCCCGAATAGTTTAAACTACTTTTCCTCTCTCTCTCTTGTCCTTCTATTGTTCCTAAATATAATTAATTAATATTATAGAGTTGACAGAGATCTCAGAAAAATGTAAGTTGTCCTAAGTTCTATTTGAATAGTTAGCCAGGCAGACATGAAAGACTATTTAAGCATTTGTCTGAAGGAAGGTGTGTAATGAGCACATGCTTCTTGAGCTCCAGAGAAAGCTTCCATTTTTTTTACATGTACCCCAGCTGCAGGAGAAAATTAAGTCAGAAATTATATCATGATGATATGTTGTCAGAGATGTATGTCTTCAGGGATGACAGTGTGTATATTTTAAATAGTTTTCCATATATGTAGTATCCTTCTAGGATAGCTGTTAGCTGTCTCTCTTCATGTAGCCTATTGTTTCATTACAACAGAAGCGAAAATAAAATGAACCCAGGCCTGACTTCAGCATATATTTATTTCACACTTGAGGAATGCATTTAATTCAGATAATTATTCCTTGCCTTTTTTTACAGGCCATTGAATACGAACATTTTTACTTTATTACTAGGGAGGATATTTCAGACTTCCCATGAATTGTTACTCTTGATAAAAAATAAGAAATGAATACCCAGTCTAATTTGAGACTTCCACTAAATTTTTGTTTTTCTAAGCATTATCTGTGAATGCAAGGTATTAACAGGGATCTGTGCTTAGATTTAGTAACAACAGACAACAAACAATGGACTGCAATGTATAAAAGGAAAGAACTTCAGCTTGCAAGTCAAAGCAAGTCATAGGTTTTTAGACAGCAAAGTCCTCTATAAAAAGTCTTTTGTAAACCTATATACTAACTGAAGATTATTATTTTGATCAGTTTTAATTGCTGATAACAGTATTGTCTTTGATACTTTTCTTTGACACTTGGCAATTATAAGTCTCAAGGGAAGTTATTTTTATTGATAATCAGAGTAAAAAATGTCACTTAATTAAAATAAATAATGCACTATAAATATAAATACAAAATAACTATACTATTAAATTATTAAGGAACATTTTCCACATGATAATTACTTCTGAAAGCATAAACAGTTCAATATAATCAAACAACATTTTAGAATCAAAAGACAGCAATAATTGTGACTTAACATCACTATGAAAAGTAAATTGCCTTCAAAAAATGGCTTTTTTTGAAAACTCTCTTTCAGGGACGAAGCTGTGAGCTTAATTACAATGATTGTCTTATACAGTCCTGCTCCACTGGGTTTCTTTGTGTTGATGGAATAAACAATATCACCTGTTTACCTACTGTGCCCCAAAGCAAGAAAATTCTCACTGAAGTGGCTGAAATGTTTCCTGCTGAAATTTTAGACAATGACCTTCCAACAGCACTACCTGTATCTATGGAACTTTGGTCTAAACATGTTTCTCCTGATTTTGATACAGGGGACATGTCCCAAGGTGAGTAGAAAAAGCTTCTGAACAAAGCATATATCAAACTTCTTTCCTTGCTAATGCTTCTAAAGTGGTAAGGGTATTGAAAATATATTTATTTCAATTTTTTTTTTTTATTTCATGCATTCCCTTCTATTTTATTTTTATTTACTCCAACATACCTTCATAATTGCACCTTTATGTAACTGTAAAATTACTCTTTTCTCTCAAAATAATTTTTCCCAGCATCTTTCATATCCAGTAAGGAAAACTCCAGTTTCTCTAAGCTGGGTTTTCAGTTCTCAATGTACAATGTTATATGCCTCATACTGTGTTCAGTAAACTCTGATTCCAATGCCAATCTTCACCTCTTCCTTGGCTAGTTAGCAGGAGACAAAGATAATTTTTCTTAATCCATGGGAACTTTGATTTTTTTTTCCTAGTTCATGTGTTTTCTGAGTGCTTCTTTTTCTATGCATCTAGATTTTTTTTGGACAGAAAAATATATTAGATAAACCTCTCAAAGCCTCTGACACCCTAATAGTTTGTAGTGATGTTTTTGGGAAGTCGAAAATTGCCTGTCCTGTTATTTTGAAAGCATTTGCAAAAAAGCCAAAAGTAACAGAAGTGCAACATTTTATTGTGAAGACTGTGCCTTCATTGTGGCCTCTCCATATTACTAAAAGCAGCATTATACAGGTAGTGTGTCAGGCATTCTCTTTACAGATAGTTTCAGAACTTTTTTGCTTATATACCTCTTCAAAGTGATTACTTTTATAAAAAATAAGCTGAGTCCTGTTTTGGTGGGGTTTTTTATTGTCTGTTTGTATATTTTGGTTTAGTTTGGGTTTTGTTTTGTTTTTTTTTTTTTGTTTTTGGATTGACTGATTGATTGAATGATTGACTGTACTGCTTGTTCTGCCTTTTCCTTCACAAGAATCACATACTCATCTTCCATTTTTGCTGGATATTGTCTGTCTATATTCCTTCAAAAACTCTCTCTTTATCATTTTCATTGCTTATGTTCTTTAAAGAGACAAATATAAACTTGACAAAATGATTAGGTACTATTAAATAGCTGGCAACACAGGAAATTCAACTTATACTGGAGCCAAACTGCACGATCCAGACATGGAGATCTCTCCTTCATGATGTCAGGGTGCATTCTGAAGCATTCAGCTGAGTAGTTTATCTCAAGAACTATTTTTCATTGACATAGTAAATAGTAGTTCTGAGTTCAAAACATACCTTTTTATAAATGTATGTGAGACTCCTAAATTATTCTTAAAACAATCTGATCAAGTGTTCTTATGTATATCTTTTTCCTGCAAAAACTTCAGGTATAGAGTTTCTGATGGATATGCTGAAAAGTTGTCATTTTTTTAATCCCCTAATGATGAGATATCCTATTTGGTTTTATTGGTACAAGTCACATCTGTGCAAACAGAAATTTGTAAAATTTTAATGACAAACTGTTTATTTTTAATACCTGTTATCCTGCTTTAAGTTCTGCCTTATACAAGTTTATTAGCAATGCTGTACTGAAACAAATGACTGCTGTGCCTGATAAAGAACCCATGAGTAAGCCCTGTTACCTAGACTTCACAGCACATCTGCAGTGGAATAGGCTCTGTCCTTTATCAGCTGGTGCTCTGTTGAGTTTCCCATTTCTATTCAGAGAACTGTTTGAGGTGGTGGGGTGTTTCTATGCTAAGATAAAAGTCTCTGTCGAAGTTGCCAGGTGCTTGGAAGATATCTATTGTTGTCCAGCAGCAGCTGATGTGGCACCTGCTGCTGTTCCTGACACAGATGGCTATTCTTCACGTTCTGCCACACAGGCTACTAGATCAGTACAGAAACAGGCTGGAGGCTGCTACAATGCTCACAGGAGACCAGCAGCTGAACAGTTTCACCTCACTACAATAACCTTTTCAGGATTTCAGGTGTTCCTTTCATCATACTTACGTATTTACTCAGCAGGCATTTCTATGGCTATAGTATATAAGTATAATCAACATTTTTAATGTAAAATAGGTACAGAGAAAAATGTATATTTCTTGGCATAATTTTTTTGTATATAGTTTAATTTATTTGCTACTTCTTTTTCCAAAATGAGAGAAATGATGGCTGCATTTTTTAAAAGAAGTACAATTTTTAGAACATTAAAATATTTCAGAAATAAATTGTGGGAATTACAAGGACACATGAAAACCCAAGAAATCTGGAATTAAGCATTAGGGAATATTGATTGGTTTGGTCTACATATTTATATTATACCTTAATAAAACAGAATGAATACCCATAAAGCCAAAGAGAAGGGTTTTTTTGGTGGTTTTTCTTTTTTTTCTTTTCATTCTTTTCTTGAGGGCTTGTGTTGGAAAAAATGATTTTATATCATTGATTTCAATCACTTAGAGGGAAAAAGTATCCTAGACCAGGAAAGATATGTATAAAGATGCCAAAGGACAAATAAAACATTTTTGTGGAGTATAGAATACAGTTGTTGTCCTATGAATACTTGTATACATAGATTTAATTCTCAGTATGCGTCCATAAAGAAACAGATCAAATTCATACTGCCAGAACTGCCTCCTGATACTGTGCCTGTACTCAAGAGGTCAAGTTGCCTGAGCACACCACTGTGCATTTCCAGCCGACCAAGATATGACCTAAAGGGAATTGTTGTTGTTGCTGTTGTTGCTTTGGGGGGTTTGTTAGTTTGATTGAGTTTTATAGTGGAAAAAAATAGATAAGGAACAACAATGCATTCCCAAAAGTAATAGCTCCCTTATGTTGATGCACAAGCAAATCTATGTTGTTTTTTTTTTTTTATTGGAAGAAATAAGACTATTAAAAAGCTAAGTGAGAAATGCTCTTGGATAAGTAAGATCTTTAATACAGTGGTGTACCTATAGTAGAAGAAACATGTCAAGCTGATAAACCCAATGTACTATTCTGTACTTATAGATTCAGTGTATGTATTAATAACCTGTATTTCTACAACTTGAGAAAAAAAACTGATGAACCACTCAGATAACCTGCAGTCTCTGAAAAATGCGTACTACATACTTATAATATATTTTAGAATAGTTATTTTCATCTGAAAATCAGTAGATACAGCAAGTTCTAAGATAGCTTAGAGCAGCAGGAACCTCTAGAAAAAGGCTATGAGAGATGGCAGAAAGATATATTTTTTGATCTGGTCTCCAGGTGTGCTTTTCCAATGCCTTGACATTGCTTGTGGCAAATAATGTTTTGTAAATACATTTATTCTTATTAAAAATACATTTATAAGGATAAAAATGCTTTCATGTGACCAGAAGGGATGTTTTAAGTTGTTAATCATATGTCTGTTAGCACTCTGTGAAGTTCTGTTTGACTTTTTCAGTTTCCCATGCTCTGCCAGAAAGTAATTGCCCAATAAGCAGCATCTGACACAAATTGAATGCAGGAAAATTTCCTTCCTTCTATCCTCTCTGCCTGCCTGCCTTCCTCTCTTTCCTTCCTCTTTCCTTTTTTTTGGTTGGCCAGAGAGATTGCAGTTTCCATCCTTGGAGATATTTAGAACTGAACTGGACAATGCCCTAAGAAACCTGTTGTAGCTGACCCTACTGTGAGAAGGTGAGATTAAACTAGATAAACTTCAGAGGTCTCCTCAAACCTCAGTTTCTGTGATGCTCTGTAATAGGACAGAACTGCCTTTCAGACACTGTTTATAAAGACTCTTAGAATTTACTTCTATACAAGTATTTTGTTAGTCACCAAGAATGGGATTCATCTTACCTGTAGCTATCCATTAATTAATCTATGTAAACTATATTGGTGTAATAAATGAAGAAAAATCACACCATCTGCTTTAGATGTCTGCTCTGGGATAAGATGCAAAAGTTTCTCCTTTCCTTAATTTATACCATTCTGCTTCTTTGTACTTTTGGTTTTGGCAAAGGAATTGAATATTGTTTTGACTTTTCTATCTGTGTAATGTATGTGGATCATGGAGTTCACAAAGACATTTGAAGGACAAAATCTGGGAAAACCAGATATGAATGTTAAGAACACATCCGCTACTGCACAGCAGCTAACTGGATTTACTTCTATTAATCATAGAGAAAAATATATATTAAGCAAATGCTTTACTGAAGTAGATTTTCATTCCTCTATTGAGTTATCTACTTTCACTGCCTGTGTTCAATATTTTATTATTCCCTTTAACACTGCCTAACTAGCATATGAAATATATTCTGAGCATATTACTAATCATCAAATTGGTACATTACTACAAAGCTCTTCATGTTCAGTATTATTTTGTTTGGAGTCTTGCTCTGCAAAAATTTTGATCTTGATTACATTATTGGTTAAATGCTCCTAGCAGAATGCAAAATTCAGGCTTTGGGGTTTTACACACTATTTTTCTTTATAATGTAATGTAATGCTTTTTCAGCTTTCTCCTTAATCAAGTTCTATTAAATTACAGCAGTGTACACTTGGTTTCTGAAAAATCTTGAAACTATATGCTGCCTTTGCCTCCTAATCCTACTTTATCATATTGAATTGTTTATGTTATATTCACTGGATTTGACATCAATCTCATTATTCCTTTAAGCTTTGTCTTTTATCAATTCAGCCAGACATATTACTATTCATTCCATTGTAATTTCCTTGTTCTCAGTATCTGTAATAATGTACTGTTTTTAAACACATATTATACCTGCTATATCAAAAAGGTAAATACTTTTGACATAGTAAAGTTCCTAGCTATGTAGGCTAGTATGAATTTCATGCAAAGTGAGTGGCTTGAACACTGATCCATTATTTACACTATATTTGTAATTGCTAGAAGTTTGAACTTAGTAACTTTCCAGACCTCTATCACAAGCAGTCATTTTTACTAGAATTCTGATAAAGAATGCCTAGAAGAGTAATTGCAAGCCTGGTCTAATTCTAGTCTGACTTAAGTGCAACCTGCCGCCCTACAGGCAAAAGCATTTTGATAGTCTGTAACTTTTAAGAGTATTCTTTCTCTGATTGCTTTGTGCCCAGACTTCTAAGCAAGTCAGGTATATAGGAAAATCTGTGGGAATTCTGTGTAAATGGCTGTCACAACAAGAAAAAAATTAAAAATAAATTAAACCTTTCATTTAAAAACTATACATAGTTTGACATTTTCTAGGTTTCTGTATAAAAATTAATTGAAATTCCATTTTGAGTTGACAAATAACTTCTGCTTTCTAATCATCGAAAGTGTTCTAGTAATATCTAAGTTTTATGTCTTAATTCTAAGTGTTCTAGGCTTTGCATTGTCCATGTGCAAAGAGGTTCATTGTGCTTAATATTTCCAGCTACTTTAAAGCAGATAAAATCATGATATTGGGAATAAAACTCTTGGCATACCTGCCAATGACAGCAGATGTTGAGTTTCAGATAGGAGGTAATTTGAGAACAGTATTTATGCCAGCCAGTATCTCCTGTCATTTAGAGTTTAAAAGAGAGTCACATCTATGCATATCATCCACTCTTGGAACAGAGAAATCCTCAATAGCATCTTCTCTCTTTGAAAAATAATACTCTGAGAAACTTCTTACAGGCATAATTAATTTCCATATGATTGGCAAAAACCTAACAAACAGAAACACAAACCGACAAAAAAGTACGTTGTCCAGTACAAGTATTTCTGGGTTAGGAAAGTATTGTTTTTTCAGTAGCTCAAACGATTTTTTGAATACTATCAGCATTGTATAATAAGATTGATTTTTTTTTTTTTTAGATTTTTGAATCAACCAAACTATGTAACATATGGGCTAACAATCACCAGCATAGCAAGTGTACTGTACTGAAAATCTTAAAATGTCATTTGTGTAGTGGGTTCTGAGGAGCCTAAAACGATTAGGATTATTTTTCTTTGAAGAATAGCAAATAAAAGGCATAAGGTGTTTCATGTAGCTCACACTTTGCATTTACATTTCAGATCAGTTAGTGCAATTACTGAAATAATTATGCTTTGCTCTTAAACCTTATTTTGAATATATTCAAAATACATCATAATGATCAACTTCTGCAGTTTAAAAATAGCAAGATATTTTAGAGTCATGAGAACCTCTGAGTAAGTCTTTCTCTTGTTATTTGTTTGAAAAGCTTTTATTTGGTATAATACAAAAACTATCCCAAGCGCACAGATTGCTCCTCAAGGATACTGTTACTTAACTCCCTGGAGTTAAGTAATCCTTAGGGATGATTTAGCAGCATTTAGGAATTGTAAACACTGTCAGTTCAGCTTTTCCTTCAGCTTAGTTGAGGAAGCAGAGAGGTTCCTGTGTGACTCCCTTGAGCAAATAGCTGTTTACCAGCAATGATAAGTTCTGATAGTATCTGGGATGTGAAGCAAAGAGGAGTATGATGGAGGGTTGCACTATTGTATTCTAGTGCAAGGTCTCTAATCCTGTAATTGAAAAACATTGTTCAAAATCTTAGCAAACTTGACCTGTAGAGAAGTTTAGACAACGGGAATTTGTACTCAGAAAAAAAAAATATATTAAAAAAAAATTATATATATATTTATATGTATATATATATATGATGGAAAATATTTATTTTCCTTTGTTTGGAATCTCTGCTTACATGGGCTTTGCAATAAAATAGAGGAACTGTTGGCTAACCATTAACTATCAGTCTCAGTTTTGTTCTCAGACCAGTCATATCTGTACAGATGTAAAGAGGCTGGTGTGCTTTGGAAAATAAAAGAAGGAAAAAAACAACTCTTCCAAAATGCTGTGATATGTGTTTGCAATGAAGGGAGTTGTAGAATGGGGAGGATAAAAAGGAAAAAGCATATGATGTAGTTGGATGGGGAACATTGTAGGGTCAGGACAAGACAAAACAAATGTATATATGGTGAGGTAACAGGGGATAGGATACTCAGGAGGACATGTTTAGGAACAAAACTTGAAATAGTACATATTATTGGCCTGAAGAAAAATAAAGTGCCTGTACTCTTCCTGGGTACCCCTCAGCATCTGTCAATGTATTAATCTTAAAAATTTCCAGATTTACCTGCTGGAAGCAAGAGGTAATACTTTCTCATGAGTAAAGCAGTAGCCCTACTAGAGTGTGTCATGTTGTCTCACCATTTTACCCTCTCATTACCTCAAATTTTAACAGACTTGGAGAGTTGTGAGCAACAGTGGCTTCTGCACCTCAGACCTTTGACCAGAGGGTTTGTTTTATTTCAGGTGGCCAGTAAATCTTTGTGTGCAGTTATGGAAAACATAAAATGACTTCATAAGCCAATCCTAATTATTTCTTTTGATGTCTCATGGGTCAGTTTTTTATAAAGATTAAACTGATTACTCAATACTCTTGAGATCATTGTGCCTGATTAACAGTAAGCTACCCTGTGACTCGGCTTGGCCTCCCAGCAATTTTTCATATATAGCTTTTCTTTTTTTCTTCTCTGAAAAAAAGGCACAACATATTTTTCACTATTAGTAGATACACAGTGTGGAGCTGGAGCAATTTCTCTCAAGTCTTTGTTGTCTTAGCTCTGCTTCAGAAATTAGAGGTTCCTTAAATACTTTTAAATGACTGTTCCTAACACTTTCCTTTACATATAACTAAGCAGTTGCAAAGTGCCTGTTTGCAAAAGAGAAAGGCTATGCCTGTCCTGCATATCTAAATTGATCAAGAATATACCAAATGAAAAATGTTTTGTTGTTCTTATTGGCTGGAAAAGGCTGCTCTTCATCTAAAGTTTGTATCCTACAGCTTTTCAGTCACTTCTGTTTTATGGGCTAAAGCAAAAATATTATTTAGCCTATCTTGGCATGATTTACTGTAAAAGTTCTTTTTTTTTCTTCCAGGCTGGGCAGGTGCAAGGCTGTTAATCCTTACTTACATCATGATTTGCATTGTAGCAAACTGTCATATATTCAAATACCAAAAAAATGCTGCAGTTTAAAGTATCACAAACACTAAATCATATCATATGGCAGTTCAGTCACTGTGTGTATCACAAGCAGGTTTTACACTGTTAACTCTAAAAGAATAATTTTAGAATGACTGTTTAGAACTATTCATTGTTCAGAATTTATATTATATAACAATAATTAAGTCAAGAAAGTTTGGAGAGGATAAAAAATATTGAAAATAGTCACTAGGTTAGTTGTAGAAGAAAATCAAGTTATCAGCAAGACTCCCTGTTCATGAGGCCCTGCTGCCTGTGACTAATGACTGTGTGGTCCAGGCATTTTTTGATACTTCCCAGAATTGTATTTTCCATTATTTTTGTGGGCATTGATGTAATAGTGACAGGCCTGTAGTTTCCAGGTGGGGGTTTTAGTGCAATACAACATCCAGGGTCCTCCTTGAAAACCAGGACAACACTTTCTAGCTTCCAGGTAACTGGGACCTCTCTGGATTCCAACTACTTGAAAATAATCAATTTTAATTTATTCTGAATATATTTACCTTTGTAAATATTAGTAAAAATAATAGGGTTTTTATTTTATTTTTATTGGAGAAGAATTTAATTGCTTTTATACTTTAACATAGAAGAGCTCTTAGAGAAGTGGAATTTTATGCAAAAGACAATTATTAGTGGTATGGAAGAAAGTATAGATTTTTTTATATACACCTTAAGATAAAAAAAAAAAAGAGATAGCTTAAACGTTCTTTTAAGAATTAAGCTCAGCATGGCTGTTGCTATCTGTGAGGTATCTGAGTTAGTATCTGAGGGGTAAGAACTATCCAGTATACAATTTCTTTTCTCTCTTGAAGAGAGAAGAAAAGTCTCTGATACTATACAATATGCTACATATTTCTTATTATGAAGGGCAGGTTTCAAATTTCATATTATGTATTGCTCTAGTATTTCCTCTGAAAGTTAACCTTAACACCAGGCATTTCAGTTATTCTGGTGTTTGTGGCTTCTGTGGCTTCTGCAAACCCTTTTCATACAAATGGAATATGTTTCAGGCCTTTAGAAGTATCATGACTTCCAAATCTGAAAGATCTTCAAAAATACAGAACTCTACCATGATGCATTGCATCTGATCAGCCCACCTATCACACCATGAGTCCTCCATATAATTGGAAGAGGGATAATCACTACCCATTTAGACACTCAGCTACAGCTTTTAGCTGTGGCTGTATGACATCTGGTAAACAACCTTCACATGCTGACTAGATTTATGTGAACGAGGTTACAACATAGGTTATTTTAGGCCAAAACCAATTCTTTTTAAATTGGATTTATTTTAGTACTTTAAAATTAAAAATCTTAAATTTCAAAATGAAAGAATATAAATTAAGAATTTCATTATCAGAATTCGAAATGGACTTCATTTGCTATACTTATTTTTCATTGGTCTATATCAAAAAGCAGTAGGGGAAAAGAAGTGAATAATTTAATTTTTTTAATAATTTAATTTTTTTTCCATAACATCCATTGAAGCAGATAGCTTTATTTTTGTACTTAATTCTTAAGTTAATATTTTTATCTAAGATTTGTTAATTTTTTCTTCTAGTATTTGCTTGCCTTTTATATTCCACCCTTTTCCTTAACCTTAAATGTAAAAAGGAAATAGAGTACCTATCAGTGATGCTCTGGTGCTAAGTTATAATCCCGACCGCCTCTAAAATTGTGAACCATTAAATCTCACAGCTTTTATTTAAGACAACTGGACAGCCATCATGTTGAAAGATAGGTTCCTGCTCAAGACTGAAAAATTGAGCCAAGTTCTATAATACTGACTCATCCAAAATTCCTTAGTTATGGGAGATTTTTTCACTGTAACCTCACAGGATTTTTTTCCACATTGAATAGACTTTCTCAAGATCAAGTAAAGAACTGTTAAACTCAGTTATTTATCTTCCATTCACTTAAAGATAGTAGCTTCAGGAATTGTATAAAACAATATCTGAGGACAAGGACTTGGCAAAATTTCAGAATTTACATTCCTATGTTGTCAAGGCAATGAAGTTCAGTAGCTCACATAAATAAAAGAATAAGAATTGCTTGGTTAGAAATTCAGCCTTCAAACTTTTAAGATGTAGATTGTTCACATTAACAGCACATTATATGTATTAGAATTACCAGCTCCTGACTAAGGAATAGAACACCTGAATCCTCCAATCACATATGCAGTGAAATTTATGCCTACATTGAGTATGGAGTCCTCCAGCACAAATTCACTGTATTTTATTTGAGCTGCTTCTACATGCAAAGTATATATTAGATAATCAATTAGATCATTTATTTCAGTTATTCTTCCATGAGCTAGTATGGCTGATCAGGAATTGCCGCTAGTGGCATAAAAACTGTGCATTGAATTTTGGTTTAGGATGAAACACAATGTCCTTTATGTGTGCTTTGTCACCTTTGTGTTTCTTTGTCTGCCTACTCCAGCCTACGTCCCCAAGTTACTGTTGGGATCGTAGGAGAGGTCATTGAGACCAAGGGAAACAAATGGCTGTAGACACCCTTCTAGTTTAACATCATGCCCTTTCTGTTTCCTATTCTCATCAAAAGTGTACTAACACATCTGACACAGCAGCACAGTGAAGCTCTTGAACAATCATTGTTTGGACATCTTGGGACTCACAGAAATTCCTGAAATTTCATTTCATAAAATGAAGTGCTGTTGCTTTCCATCTTTTGAGATGGAATTTGTGCTTTGGGGCATCTTAAAACATTTATGAATTTTGAAGTATTGGAAAACATTGAAAACTCCAGCATCCCAACTGCTGAGAAGAGTTCTTTCTATCTTTTCAGTTTTTATAATTACAGTTACAGTAATTTCTCTATTTCTTCTGGATTCTGGACATCTTTCTTTTTTTTTTGGTTATTAAAGCCTCAGCTAGCTGTATATGTTTTGTTACACCAGTTTTAAAATGTAGGCTCTATGAGTTTTTCTTTCTAAAAATGCAGATACTTTCTTTATGTATATTATATATTAGTATTATATACATTTTTTCAAGGTCTTATTTTGGTTAGCTGAAAATTGCCTTTATAAAATGTATTTTTTTAAATAAGGAAAAAGGAAAAATGAGCAAATAAAGTTTCAGTGAGTTATTATTAGATAAGCTTATTTCAAGTGATTTTTACTTTAGCACCTTCTTTGCTACTTAAAAATTATTACTGTTATTGCTATAGCAACTGCTGAAAGTATCATGCCCCGTTTGCAAGGTGAGCAAGTGTAGGTCATACAAACGATACAAATGTTCTGAGTCTTAATTTGTAGAAGGTGTTTAAATAACCATTTCACTGAACTCCAGCACTATAAACATTGTTCTGTATGCTTTAGAGCTATTAAAGCTTAATCCACTATACTTGTAATGGATGATTAATCATTGCTCTTTACTAATTTCAAATGAAAACATTTCAATACCCACATTTACTGCAGTAAAATCACTTTAGTTATACAAATATAACATTGTCTTGATGGGATTGCAAAGTACCCACCCATAATCAACAAGTTCATTATAAAATTTCTGAAAACATTTTTTCCAGATCTCTGTTTTTAGATAATGCCTCACTTTAAAAAATACTTTGGTTTGGCAGTCCTAAATGCTACTGTTATAAGCAGCCTTAATATCTTATCAATCAGTTAAAATGCCTTTATGAAGCAAGTGTGATACAAGCTCTATTAGGTTATTAGTGGTACAATTTCACTCAGATTTGTGTTACGAAAAATATAGTAAGAGTGGCAAGAAAAGCAATAGCAATTCTTCAAGTACTGAAGTGTTTGCTTAATGCATAGGGTAATCCCTGGGAATGTAATTTGTTGGGAATAATACAGCATTGGCTGTAGCTTATATAAAATGTAAGCTACTTCTTAAGCAGGTGTATTTCATCTCTGGAAATGAGGCAAATAAATGACTCATCCTTCTAAGCAGTAGGAGGTAAGGTCAACATGTTTTTGTTTCCCAGGAGATGAGAGATGATGAGGTGAGATTTGATTTCATAATTGAAAGTCTCAGCAGGCTCAAAAGAAAAACAGCACAGTGTTTCAAGGGGAAAAAAATGTTCTAATGTACTCTACTATTTGTCAGTTTTTGATTTGTTTAAATTCAGATGCGAAACTGTAAAGTTCAAACTTAAAAATAAGTAAATACTAACTAAACTTTGAAACAACAATATCCATTTGGGAATGGGTGGTAACTTTACATTTACTATCATTATAATATGTGTGTTTCATAAATGTTATTTTTAAGGTCAGATTTTGCAAGAATTTCTGTTCTGTCTTTAAAGATGTTGATTTCTGCTGGTGTAGCAAACTGCATGGAGTTCTACTCATCAATACAGAGAGCTGCTGTGTGGGTGCAGCCATTCCCACTGCCTTAGTTTTGCAGTAGTGCCTTTAAAGGGTTTAAAACTGGCAGATTCTTAAATGCTCCATCAGAACTCAACTTTGTTTTTTCCACCTTCAGATCCTAGTCATAATTTCTGAGACTGTGGGAAAAAACCTTTGAAATTAGATGAAGAAAACCAAGGAGTTACATCAAGTGTCTTTTCAGAATAAACTGACTTCAACTATTGTTGGACTTTCCCTATTCCTTTTAGTGTCTTGACATTTTACTTGAAATTAGATTAACAGGCTTTACTTAGGTGGACAGTGCATGCTTCTAAATGCAAAATTGAAATCAAGCAAACGAACCTCCCCACACTGTAGTAATCAAATAGTAACTTTTCCACCCTTTCTTAAAAATTACAATAGTATTTAAATTAATTAATTGTGTTGGCTTTTTATTCGTGAGAAAAATTATGTTTAAATGGAATTAAATTCCAAATGTACACCCTGAGTCTACAACTTAATGAAATATCTGATCTTACAGATCACTGCATGTTGCACCAACCACATATTCTAGAATTGCTGTGTCTAACATGAGAGATAGGACTGATCAATAATTACTTTTCTTTCAAGTAAACATTTGGTCTCCAAATATTTCCATTATAAAGACAAAAAAAAAAAAAAAAAAAAAAAGAAGTATAGGCCCATCAAGAAAATACTTAAATACTTGTTAGAATCTTAAAACTGTTGTTTGTTAGACATATGTTACAACAGTTAAAAATTGTATTGTAAGTGTTTTTTGTGAAATTTTGATGAGATTTTAGCATTATTCTTTGAAAAAAATATTCTCTAGACTAATTGTTATCAAACACATATATATCTATTGCTGGGATGATCCAAGAGTTTTCTTTGCTTTTTGCTGAATAAGGATTTACCTGTCAGTTAACAAAACCTATTGACAATATCACTATGGCATGGTATCAAACTAGAAGTTCTGCTTTTTCCACTTAAATCTGTACAAGATAATTGCACATATTGGTGATACAGGGGTTTTTTAGGACTTATTTCTTTGTCCCTCAAAGGGCATGGGGACCTGTGGCCTGACCAGGGGACTGGACACTCAAAGTCACAGCAGGACCTGAGGGCTCCAGGCTTTCCTGTGCTTAGACTGTGGGAGGAAAAAAGCCCAGGGGGTCCTTTGTTCAGGGTTCCCCCTCAGAGGCACCAGCTTGAGCTGTATTTTATTTAGTTATTGCTCCAAGATTAAATTATTTAAAGGGTTGGTTCCTCTGAAACTGTGCTGTGGGAAGCCTGGGGCTGAGCCAGCTGGGAAGCCTGGTGTGACTGTGAGAGTTTGGGGTGTAGCTGCACCTCAGTCCCAGCTCAGGTGAGAGAGTGTGACTGACAGAGGGGCTCCTGGAGGGATAGGCAGTTTCCTTATCAAGAATCATCAGTAATTTTTGTTCTTCCTGGGCAAGATACCAGCCCTCATTACTGAGTTTATTTCTCATCCTTCATTCTTCAACATCAAATTTTTACAGAAAAAAAGAGCCAACAGTAGTAATGCATAGATTTGCTTAATTGCGGACAATGATCTAAGCACAAATAGTTCAAAAACATTGTCTCAGCATTTTATTAGAGAGTTCCAATTAACAAAAACTTGACTTTTTTCCTGAATTCTTATTGAGTTTGAAAATGTTTGCAAACAAATATGTACAATGCCGAAGTGAAAAAGTGAAAAGCTAACCAGGAGTTCTGCATTGGTGGTGCCAATTCTTGTGAGTCAAAATTATCATCAGGGTAACTTTTTATTTTTCATATTTTCTGTTTTCTAATACAGCGAAAATAATATGGTTTAAGAAGCCTTAAGTGTAATATAAGGTATATTTATTGGATCATATATGAAAGGCAGTTAACTATGAAATTAAAGTAAAGCACACACATCCTTCAAGCATTTGCAAAGAAAGGGATTTAATGAGAGAGGTTTTTTATTGACAGGATCTATAACTTCTTTGTTACATTCCTTTTAACTTTCTTCTGCTCAGTATGATCAAAGCCCAGTTTCCAAATTAGCTAAAGTCTGTCTGATGTTTTATTGTTTATAAGGCATACAACTGTGATGTCTCGTGGTGTTGATTTAATCTCCTGTCACTTTACTTAGCAGATATCAAGTATCACAGACAGTCAAGGTATAAATTTACACTTAAAAAGAATGCAGGCCTTTTAGAACTCCTATGCACTGCTACATGCTGGAGTATGCCAGGGAAGGAAGAATAGAGCCTCATCAGCTAAGGCTTTTCTGGCCATGCTTTTTATCACATTCACATTTGCATTTAAAATATGTTTATGATTTGTGGAAACAGCTCTGAAATGGAAACCAGTAGTGTATTCTGGCTTTTCTAACCACAGAACTAGAAAATTGGGTGCCCTCCTCTCTGAATATTTAGTGTTCTTTTTTTTACAGATCTAAAGCAGCCATGATAGAGATTTTCTCTTAATGTGGAGTACTTAGAAATGGACTCCAAAAAGTGCTACAGGAAACTAATATGGCTAAGTATTGTCTAAATGAAGAAAATTAAATATGATAAATTCTGGAACTGTTAGTCTAAACATAAATATAAGGCAGATCAAAAAGGCTTTGAAGAACAACCAGAAAAATGTATCTTATCTATTAAGACAATTTTCCTCTGTATTTCAAGAGCAGGATATCTGTGAGCAACGTTGATGAATGAAGATTTCAAAAATGGAGAAGCCAGGGACATTACAGAAAAACTTTACATATTTTTGCACTTTATTCTGTCTTCACTTATAAGAAACTGAGGAAAAATTAGGTTGGCTTCCTCCTTTGAATGTGAGTTTTCAAAATATACCTTTTGGAAAATAAACTATATGAGTGATAATTGAATAAACAGAGAAAATGAGCCTTAGAAATTTTTCATGTCTTCAATGATCAATCATTTTCAGGTAAGACATTAACTGTAATGACAGAAAAGGTTTTAGGATAGTTTCAGGAAGCCATAAGACTGATGTCCTGCTGTATCAGCTAAGGTAATAGAAATAATATTTAAGGATAAAATTGCTGTACACACAGCTAAATATTAGCTAGTTAGGAACAGTAAACATGTCTGATTTAGGGGGGTTTTTAAGAGAAATTGTACCCTAAAACTTCTTGTCAGATTTGGAAGAGTTAGCTGTTCTGTGAATAATGGATTGATGGAAGCTTTCTAAATTTCCAGAAGTCTGCTGCCAAGTTCCATAAAGCAGGTTTTTAAAGGGAACAGCTAGAGGGTAGGAAACAGTAAAACAGTAAATGTTTATTGTAGCTGAAGATCAGTAGTGAAACTCTACAAGCCAGTAAGTTCTTTAATGCCTTGAAAATGGAATAATCAGTGTAATGAAAAACACTTTTCAGTAAGAAAATCAAATTGATCAGTTGAAGAACTGATTAACTAGATTAGTAGAAGAAAGATTCTTAGGACACTGTGGGATTGTGCCATGAAATGGCATAATGAAGTTGCACATGTTTGAAATGGTGCACAGGAACAGAAGAAAGATTTAAAAAATCCTGACTTGTTTTACAGTGACAAACTAATGAGCAATTCTAGGGGTTCATGCCTGATATTTATATAAAGTGACAACTCAATATAGAGTAATCATAAAAAAATTCCAAATCTACTTTTAGACACTATTAAGAAAATAAATTGAATATTCTATAGCATAAAAAATACCCTGTAGATGTTTGTATCTTGAATGCTTGAAGTTTCTGTATTCTCATCTCTGTTTAAAGAGATGTAATAGGATACTGACTGATGAGAGAAGATTAAAGTTATTAGTGTGAAAGCTATCAAATCTATTTAAGAGCTGAAGAATTGCAGGAGACTAGAAGAGAGATTTGTATGTTTGGTCTGTTCTTCTCTTTCTATAATCATTCATTTAGAGGACTTCTGGAAAATGAAAATTCCTGAAATAAAACAATAAGGAAGTTGTCACACTTATTGTAACAAAATTTGGAGTTTCATCCTCATTATGACAAAACTCTTGGTTGGTTGTCATAAATCAATGGCAAACAACAACAACAAAAAAAATTAAAAAGAACAAACCATTTTGGACTTATCCAAGTGCAATTAAGTTGCTGATTCACTTTACTGTGAAATGCCAACATAGTCCCTCCCTTTTATAGAAACATTAATAGTTTTATAGTTTTGCTTTTACTTTAAAGAAGACTTGTTTGAAAGTCTGTTACTCATTTCCTTTAAGATCTTTGCAACACTGCTGTAAGCAATTGATTATATTATTCTCTCCCCTACCTTTATTTTTTTTCTCATGATTAGTTCAAAGAAGGCATAAAATCAGTTGAAGTCTATTCCTAGAATAACTTCTGAAATGGGGATTTTCACATGGAAGGACATATGGCCTTATTGCTTCACAAGTTGATTTCTTCTCTCTCACAGCCCCTGGAGTAGAAGTTTCCAGGCGAGAGGTATTTTTTGCAAGAATTTGGAAAGTATTCCAGGAGTCTTGCTCTTAACCAACACAAGATTAAGAAACTGAAAAGTGTGTAATGAAACCTGGGACTTTTTATCTTCTTTTTCTAAAAATTTGATCTTGCTAGAGAAACTGAGTTCAAAATTTTGGCTTGCTTGTGACAGCAAGAATACAGTACCTGTCCCAAGTCTTGACAGCTGTTGAGATACAGTTAATGCCAAAGAATGCTTATATTCTCTTTTCCTGCAGAAAATCCTGCAGAGTAGGTTCGTCTAGCATAAAGGGAATACAGAGAGTTAACTAAGGCAGGGCTAAAAATTGCACCATATGGAAATTTTGAATATGTTTGGTCAGTTAAAGTCACAAATTCAATATGCCTATTAAGCTTTAAAAAAAAAATAAAATAAACAACAAGATAAAATCATCAGTGTCAGGTTTGAAACTTACAGATGCTATACTGGTTTCAGTATTTGTTCTGAAACTGTCCTTGACAGCTGAGGTGAGTAAACCTTGTTATATAAATCATTATGAGCATTTTGAACTCCCTCAGGGTGGTGCAGAACTGGAGATAAAAAGGGCTTATTCAGTCAAACTCAAACCTGTTTTTCAAGATTTGAGGATTTCTACCAAAATCACTTTGGAAAATGAAAAGTAAATGTAGCTCTTAAAAACAAGTAATAAACTATCCACACCTAACAAAACAGACTGCAGTGTTCCCACTCTTTCAGGATTTTTTGGTCTATTTTGTATTTGAAAAGTTATTGATTTCCTGTTTGTCTTTTATGTTTATTTCCTAATGGGTCTCTGCTTGTCACAGAATCATAGACTCACAGAATCATTAGGGTTGGAAGGGATCTCTGAATATCACACAGTCCAATCCCACTGCCAAGGCAGTGTCACCTGGAGCAGGTGACAAAGGAACACATCTAGGTGGGGTTTGAGTTTTTCCACAGAAGGAAATTCCATGACCTCTGTGGGCAACCTCTTCCAGTGCTGTGCCACCCTCAATGTAAAGTCCTTACTCATGTTGAGGTGGAACTCCTTGTGTTTTTGTTTATGGCTGTTGCTCCTCATTCTCTCACTGGGCACCACAGAGAGTCTGACTCCATCCTCTTGGTGCTCACCTTTGAGATATTTATATGTTTCAGTGAGATCCTCTCTTAGTCTTCTCGTCCCTAGACAGACACCAGACTGTAGTTCCAATTCTAATCTTTCTTTGTAAACTTTTAAAGAGCTTTACTCTTTGAAATATTTAGTGTTGTCTAACTTGACTAGGGAGTCCACTATATATTCTGTGTTACAACAGTTTCACATCTTTCATAGGACAGGTGGAAAGTATCCTTATAATCTGATCATCAACAGGCAGCAGAAGTAGATTTTGATACTTTAAGGTTATAAGTGGGCTAAAATGCAACTAATGGCTAAGTAGATGTATGCATTAGCAATTAAAGCTGAGACATCAGTAAAATAATTACTCTGTTTTACCCCTTAAATGAGCGTGGATGTGAAAATGCTCAGAATGTAAATAATTCTAGCTCCACACAGTAACACAATGATTACTAAATCTATCATAGGGAGAAGATAGCAGTAGTTCAGGCTATTGGCTTCATGTATGCTGGAGAAAAGTCTAGTAAACCCTGATCATCACTATGTTATATTTCTTGATGCTCCAATAAAGTTTGTTGCCTATCTGAAAGGTTAAAAAATAATCTGAATTTGTCTCATATGTAATGTTACATTGAAATTATACTTTAGGTAAAATCATAGCAATGTAGAATAATTTTTTTTGTAAAAGATCTCTAAGATCATGGGCCATTTTACTCAACATAGAAATACTGCTTTAGGCTTTGAAAGTAGGACACCTTTATGTGGCATTGAATACCTGCTGTATAGACCTACATTTTAAGAAGAAGTTATGTTTTTCTAGGAGTTGTTGAACTGTGCATGCAATACTGCTTTACTCTGTATTTGTCATGTCTTTAATGCTTCATGAATGCCTTAATTATTATCAAATTTTTTTTTCACATGATTTGTCTTTATTTGTGGAAAAAAACTTAATAGGTAAACTAGAACCACATGGGAAAGCTCACAGCATCTTGACACAAAGCATGAAGGCTTCTCAACCCCAGGAAATCATTCAGCAATAACTGTCTTCCTGGATCCAGAAAGTTTTGTTTGTTTGTGTGTTTGGGTTTTTGACTTATGAAACCCTACTTCACAAGAAACTATCTAAAATAATGTAAAGTTTATGATATTCTTTGTGTCCATGCAGCCTTTGCAGGCTTCAACAGGGAGGAGCAGAGGGAAGATGGAAAGTGCAGAGATGGAAATGAAGTTTACAGAGTATTTTGATGGAGAAGAGAGTAAGAAATATAAATTGTGAAACAAAGTGATGAAACAAACCTGGCTTTTTGATGGAAGAAAATGAAGGGGCTAATAAACAGAAAAAGTTGGATAAGGGATGCAATGGGGCCAAGCAGGGCCTTGTGGAGATCTGAGCTGGGAATATTCCTGAGTTGTAACAATCATGGAAAATGGCAGGAGAGCAAAGACTCATTTGAACAGGAAGCAGGAAAGACAAGGTGGGATGTGCAAGCAGGACATCTTTTACAGCATGGTTCTTGTTATTTATTTCAGTGGCCTATTTTTTTCCTTATAACTGTCTGTTAAATTTTTCTCTTTGATCATAAGCAGATGAACTTTTACTGAGCAGAATCAATGCTAAAAGCATGGCCTTTTAAATTTATGGAATATTATTATAATAATATTTATGAGATAATACAATATATTTTTAGCCCCTTCTAGTCCCTTTCTCTGATTTTTTTCAAAAATTAAGTCTACTGATAGTTTGGAACAATGAATATAGTCTTCTTTGCAAATATAAATAGAGCACTTATACCATGACATATTTGCTATGAAGAATTTATAAACATGCCAATTGTTTTGCCAGAAGTGAGAACAAGTGCTCTTTTGCTGCTTTAAAATAGAAGGTGAGCAAGGGGCCGAGAATAAGGAGGGAGTACCAGCGTAAGAGATAAGGTGGACTGCACTCTTTTTTCCACACTGGAGAAATTTCTTTCATGTCATGAAGCAAAATCAAGATACCATAAACCTAGAGGTGCTGTTGCTATTACACTGATGTAGGACTTCATTATCTATTTATATGAAGTAGTTATTATGGCTGGAAAAATGATGGACAGATTGCTTGAAAGCATAGTTGTATAGTGCCTGGGTTTATAATAGCAGAGTCTCTCTGAAAATAAGTTAATTATGTAAAGGCTATGAATTTTCACATTATCTAAGTCTTTAGTATTTTAAAACTTAGAGGCTAGTTTGACAACAAAAATTTCTGTGTAGTCTTCACTTAGTCCCTTAAAAAAAAACCTGTTACCATCACTGCTGAAATACACTTTTGCTCCTGCTCCCTGTTCTTCTCAGATACCTCTCAGTCCTTGTCGTCACAAAGTCTTTTCTGGTAATAAATCTTGTTATGGTTATCCCAATGGGGCAGGTTTGCTTTGATGGAAGGACCATTCTTCTCCTTCCTTGGAGTGTTTCTGCTCACTAGTAGTGCAGTAGAAGGGCAAAAGCTAATGGGTATTTCCTCTTTTCTGCTGGGAGTCATCCCTCTAGGGATAAACCATGAACAAAGAAGATAAACTCTCTGTCATCACTAAATCAATCTCTACATTAAAGAACCTTTCTTTGAGCACAGTAAACTTCGGTTAAACTGTTTTGAAGGTGGAGAGGGAAAGGAGACAAAGTGAATGTCAGTGATATAGGATAAATGTTTACTGACTTAAATGAAAAAGCTATTCATGTAAGCAATTACTGTGGAAAATACTCCAAAATATAGAAATTGAAGTACTCTTGGGATCTTACAGTGTGAAAAATATGAGAAATTAGATCGTGTTTTCACTTACAACAAGCTATGAGTTGAGCCAATATATTTTCTCAAGTGGATGTTCTCAGTGGTATTTTTGAAGTCAAGGAGAAGTATTGAGTGCTTTATCTGCTCACAAACTTATTAATTAGATTGAGTGAATGGGTGGGTTTTGGGGGGCAGATATGCTGGAGGTAAAGTGGCAGGGGAAGGAAAGGTAGTCTGGGGTTTTTAGACCTCCCCCTCCCTCATTTTTCAGTGTTTCTATCCCATGTCTCTCTGTCTCTGTTTTTAATTGAATCTTTCTTCTGCTACAACTTTCTGATCAAAAGTTAATCAATTTATTCACAGTATAGTGTTTTAAAATCACATAATTTCTGATACTGATGAACCCGTACCCCCGCTGCAAATAAACAAGTGGTCCTCCTTCAAGAGTCAGCTGAATTTGCTCTCATTTTGAAGAACATTCCAGCATCAGGATGTGAATGCCATCCTTTTTTTTGTGCAATAATGCTTCAAAGTGTAACTCTTTGCAAAGTGCCATATAAAACTGAGATTGAAATGTTATTGTCAACAGCTTTTAAAAAGTCAACAATAACCCAAAAAACTCTACACAACAGTTAATTTCAGAGCTATGAAATATTGATATCTATCCTGTAACCTTGAGATCAAGCAAAAAAGCACATTCATATTTTATTTTTTGATATCCACCGACTTTATGGAAAGTCAGTAGATATTATATGACCAAAGTATATTTGTATCAATATTCAGATTCTGTTTGTGTACTTGTATATAAAAGATAAACTGTCATTTTTCCAAACATCTAAACAATTAAATAATCCACTCAAATGCATGGTGTTTGAAAAAAAACACAGCCATTGCACCTGAATAAAGCTGTTAACAATTCAATTAATTTTTAAATAATATTTTGAGAGTTCTACTTATACCATGTTCAATTTAACAGAGTCAAAGGATTGCATAAAAGTGTTCAGCCACTCAGTTGCAAATACCTACTTTACACTGCCACGTGAATTTAGGTTTAGGTTATTCTGTTTTACATTTCAACTGCTTACACATTTTTGGAGAGGTTTAGTTATTCATAGTCCAGAATCACTTGCTGAAATGAGAAAGAATCAGGATTATGTCAATCTTATGTGACAGTAAATTACATTTTTTGGCAAACACAGTAAAATTCTATTAAAAAAATATGGAGTTGCAAGGGCTTTTTTGTTGTCTGTGATTTTTTAACTTGACTTAATTTCCCAGCATCATCTGCCTTTTAATAGAAAAAAAAGAACACAGAAAACCCTTTAATATATACTGACTTCATTTTTACCTTCTTTTTTTACAAGGGTAGAGGGAAACACACCTCTCTTCTTATGTCTCACATACTACATTCTGTTAATGCTATCATTTCTTGGTTGCTTAAAGCAGAAATTGTGATTGCAAGCAGTACTATTCTTTTTCCCCATTTCACAATAGAAAAATTAATTAGAAAATGAATACTCAAGCTACTCTAGTTCTTACTATTACTTTAACCTTTATGAGAGGATGTTCATCACTCTGGTAGATCTCAGTATCCTTACAATCTAAACAGGCCTCAACTAACATGTGACGATTTATGGCATCTGATATGAAAAGGATTTTCAAACCTACATAAATTTGCTGTTATGTCTGTGCAAGAATGCTTTGTAGATGCAAAATTCTGAATCCTAATCTGTTCTGTACTTTAGTTATTGCCTTTATAAAAGGAGGAGGGCTGGGGGGAGATGTTTATTTCCAGCAGTATTAGCAAAGGAATACAAATAGAAATGTAATCAGGAGAAGTTTTAAAATCTGCTTCATATAATACATGTAGCAACTTCATAAATCTGAGTGATGAGTTGCAGTTCATCATTCTGTTTCTCAGAGTACATGCTACCATAATTTTGAAAATATATTTTAAGAGCTTGACATATTGGAGAATAGTCATGCTACTGCTTAGGTTCTATAAGAGGTGAGGGAAGTTTGAGGAATCTGAGGCTTTGAGTCTTTGATTACCTCTGGAAAGTTAGATATGGTTCCATGCAGGCAGAGGTTATAATGCCTCATACTGTCCTGAATGTTTTGTAGCAATTTGCTACCTTCTATTTGCTACAATAGGGAACTACAATTGTACAGAAAGATGTGCCACAGTGATACAGAACATCTGAAAAACTACAATTGCAGTGGCCCAATCAACAATTTTCTGTTGCAAATATACACAGTAGAAATGAAATCAATGTACACAAAATGTTAAAATCTCTTATGCCCCTTTCCCATGGCAGAGGAGACCATTGCTTTGACTGCAAGTAGAGAATATTTATTCAGGATTTAACTAGTCAGCCAAGGAGGTGTCCTTCTCAAAGGATAAGCTCTCTAAGCATCTGTTGGATATTATGCTGAAGACTGACATAAGCCATATTAAAAGAGTTTGCTAAGCTCTGCTGATTTTATAAGTGGGGTGATAGTATTACTGTAGTCAGAGTGAAAAACATGGTTTTAACACCTGTTGTTACAGCTTAAAAGACAGAATAATTTTGTGTAATAAATAGTGTGGTCAGTCTCTTAATATTTGAGTTCTGTGTGGTTTTACATCTGGCTGGTTTCTGGGTGGTCCAGATAAGGTATCATAAGTGAGAATTCCAGAAGTCAGGGATCCATCAGGATCATCAAGTCCAGATCCTGGCCCTGTGCAGGACACCCCAAGAATCACACCCTGTGCCTGAGAGTGCTGTCCAGTAACTTCATGGACTCTGTCAGGTTTGCTGGTGTGACCACTGCCCTGGGGAGCCTGTTTCAGTACTCTACCACCCTCTGGGTGCAAAACCTTTTCCTGAAATCCAGTCATAACCTCCCCTGACTCAGCTTCATGCTGTTTCCTTGAGTTTTGTCGATGGTCACAAGAGTAAAGAGATGGTACCTGCCCCTCTGCTTAGGCTCATGAAGGTGTTAAAGAGCACAATCAGGTCTCCTCTCAGTCTCCTCTTCTCTAGGCTGAAAAAACCAAGTGACCTTCTTCTTTGAAAAAGGAATACAATTATGATAAGAACTCATAACCATACAAGTAATGCTAAGTTAAGACTTAAACTTGAGGGTTTTTTTGCTATAAACACTGAAATTATGGAGAAAGGCTTGTGTAAATTAAGCTGGCCGTGTTTAACACAGAAGTGGCTAGATTAGTCAGGAGTGAGTTAGAATACAAGGTTATAGAGAAGAAATAAGTAGTGCTGCCAGTCCATTTAGTGTGCTGGTGTATGTGAAGTAGAAACAATGTAATTAATTATTATTAATTATTGTTAGAGCCTGTAACAGGAAAACAGGCTGGCAGACTGGGCTGCAGCTCTGTTGAGAAGAACCTGGATGTCTGCAAGCTGAGTGTAAGCCAGCAGAGTGCTGCTGGTGGTATGTTTCCTTTGTTTTTGTGCTGACATTCTCATGTCCATCTTCCTGCAAATTCTGATGGTGTCATTATGGTGGGTTTTCTTGGGGAGAAAATTCCAATTGCATTCTTATCACCTCCTTCCTCCCCTGTTCTTTTTCAACCTAGTAGCTGTTTATTTTGTTTTGCATTAGGGAACACAACAAAATGCACACACAGCTTAACCAGTTATTGGACAGCACCTGTAATGACCAAAGCATGTCCTAGTCAATGCTGACAGCATCATAAGCATGAACAATCCACAAAGAGTGTAAGCAATTCCTAATGAAAACTACTTGGCTGGTAAAAAACTACTCGAGGTAAAGCTTATGCACCAGAAAAGATGCCCAAGGAGTGTTGCTCATCTGAGCATGTACTAAGTCTACATACTTGGACGTAAAATTTTCAGACAGTCTTTGTCCACCACTGTGCAGATTCAAAGTACTTCTTTAGTGTTTTTTTTCCCCTCTCACCCTTTGGAATTGTGGCTTCTCAGTGAAGTGGTGGTTATATGACAGCATTTCTTCATCTTAAAGAGTATACAGGTTGTATTTCAAGAAAATTACTGGAATAAAAGTACAATATTGCTTTTGAAGAAAGACCAGTAACTGCAGATTCTTAATTGCACAAGTGAGAAAAACTGATTTATTTGTTAATATTTTTCTCTGTACCACTTTTCAATGCACTTTATAATCTTTACATTTCAAGTGCATTAAAAAAAGAAAGTGAGAAAATGAGTATACTTCTTTATGAGCTCAGGACATTAAGCACTGCTCAATCACTTAGATTCAACACTGAATGTAAAGTTCTTTTCTCATCTTCCCAAAGACAATTTTTAATATCTACCATAGCAAGTCCTATCCTGGGAGAATAGAACAGTAGATATCGCCTGGAATGGAAAAATTAAATAATGTGGAAATGAAAACGAACTAGTGCATTTCCTACTAGGTTTTATTGATTAACAAATATAGACTTAAAATAATGTCCCTGTTTTTTCTGCCTGAAAATGATGAATGCCTTGTTAATGTTTTTTATGTCACCCACAGCTTTCTAGACCTCCCTCCTATTCTTCCATTCTTCCTACTCTATTTAGTAAGAAGGTGTTCATCCTTCTATGTTGTTTTTCCAGTTCTATACTGCCAATCTGTGAGATGCTGGACCAGACCACTGAGTATTCATAGTACTGGGACATCACCAGTACATGAGCGTAATGAGACTTTTCTGTTTCCTTGTCTTGTTGTTCTGTAATTCAATATTGCAAAAGCCTTCTACATTATTTTCAGTTCATTTGATGTAATAGGCATCAGCTTAAAAATGTAAGCCATTGCTAAAACTGAAGGGGTAAATGTTGCTCTGTGGTTTGAGGGAGTTGTTTTAGTTTTTACCAGGAAGGCTGAAGAGTCATGTTGGGCATATGGTCTTAGAATAAAGTGAAAGTTCATGGTTATTTTTGCCTCTGTGACTTTTTTTTGCACTGCATAAATTAGAATTCAGTGTAAGAATAAGTTTAGTAACTGCTCTATACTATGTATCTCACTGTTTATGATCAAGTTTCTCCTTAACCATAGCTCCTATTATAAATCTAGGTAAATTGTGTGTGTGCACATGTGTAAAAAATGATTTTCTTTTTCCTTGCCTCCAGAAGGACGCAGAGGTAGGCATTATGCAATTTATCAACCTCTCTTTGTCAGGCTCAGGTTCTTCTCAGTCAAGGCTCCTGATCCTTTGCTCTCACAATCAGACCATTATTTTCAGTGACTCTCTTCCTCATTTCCAGGTCTTCATTAGAGGCAGGAGACACATGAGGTTCTCTATTTTGAGCAAAACAATGTTCCAGGAAGAGTGAGATTTAAATCTAAGCTCTCAGAATACAAAGATGGGCAGAACCAGTATTGATGCAGGTATTTACACATACAGCTTTAATTAAAAGCAGCCTTTAAATAGGATAAGTGATTTCAATTAAGGCAACTGACTTCTTGCTCTGAAAAAGAAAACTAGAGAGAATGTTTGTGCCTCCTTCTCCTCTTGCATATACACACAGATCAAAGTTCCAAGAGAAAAGGTTCAAACCAGAATACAAGTGAAGCTGTGGAAGGCCATGATAGCATCTCTAGCTTTTTTGAAAAAGAGAAATACAGCTAGTGTTGAAGAATGTCTAGTGACTGGAAGATAGCAGGAACATACTAAATCACAGCCCAGTTGTGGTTTATAGAAGTATGCCCTCCAGTCATGAATCAGATGTTGGATCATCCCTACAAGTGTTTCAATTGGCTTTTTCAAAATGGTCCACTTTCCAGTACTGCTCTTTTCCAAATTGATTAAAACTTTTATTAGGTTTCTTTTTGTACCAGAAATTTGGCACTGAGCACTTTTACTGTGCGTGGCTAGTCCTCATCTCACTGCAGAAAAATAATGATTCCAGGATTCCTCTTCACCTACTCTTTTGGGTACAGTCAGTTATGCATACACAGCTTAACACACATCAGTAAGATTTGAGTCTTCACCAAAGCTGGCTACTTACTTTCCGGTTCTGGGTGATAACTTCAAGCTTCTGAAGTTATTCTCAGTTCACAAAGATTGAAATCTGCTTCCATAAACTCTGAGCAATTTGTGAAAAGTGGGTAGCAGCTATAGTACCTTTAGTACTGCTGTTCCTAAAAAGAACAAAATACCTACCGAGTACATTGAGGAGGACCCTGACCCCTTTCTTCAGGAAAGGATCTGACAGATGGAGTCAACCTTCAGCAGCAGTAAATCAAATGTACCTGTACCTGTTTATCCTACCAATTACAATGCATCAGTTTTCAGAACATTTTTTGATGCCTGACTCCTCATGGACTTTGTGGAATGAACTTTAGTGCAAACATGGACCTTTGTTCAAGGACTAAATCCATTAAAGCATTTAATATCAGTAAAACAGCATAATCACTGTATAAAGAATTAGACTATTAATCTATTTAATATGCAAGAAGTACATGGGGGAAAATTTCATAAGTGTGATGAGACAGGAGATGATGATCAGAAAAGAACAAAAATCTGACATTTTATTAGAAGAGGGGAAGGGAAGGCAAAGTTTGATCAATAGAAATATTTTTTAAAGAAGTGTTGGTAAAAGAGAGGATCTATCAATCACAGTAAAAGGTAAAGATAGAGCTATAAGCAATGTACATAACTTACGGTTTTGGTGATGTGAGGCTTATAGACAGCTTTATACCTTTCTGTGACAATAAAATGTGTTTCCCTCTTTGTTTTAGAAGAGGAAAGCACTCTTAGAATGTGGTGGTTATTAATAAATGTGTTGGCCATTACTTTTTAGACTTCTTAATGCACAGTGTAGTAAAACCAAACAAACAAGAAACCAACACATGCGCCAGTCTTAAGCTCTATATAATGTTTTTCTGTTACCTGGAAATTCTGAAAATACAGCGGTCTATCAACTGAAGGCTTTCTGTTTAAATGATATGGTCCCAATAGCTGGTTACATGAGAAGTGGCACCATGCCCACAATCTGTCATTGTTGGTTCCTGCAGTTTCCTGGTCTCTGAATGTCAGTAGTTTCTCCATTCTACCACAGCTGCAAAATATTTTCAGGCAGCTGCAACCAGCAACCTAAAAGTTGCATCAGACTTTTCAAAAACAATTCCTGTTAAACAGTTTATCAGTCATATTCTTGGGGTAGGAGACAGGTAATGGAACAAAACTGCATCTACACAAGAGAGGTAATACTGCCACAGAAAGTGGTGGTTCAAATTCAAATTTGCAGGGAAGCCAAAGAAAGCATGCTCCAATGTAGTATAAATAAAAAAGGTATAAATATATTTTGGAACATTTTAAGTGCACATTTAAGTGCACATTTTAAGGAAGATGTCTGGCAAACTATCATTTCTTCAAATAAATAGTCTTTAGTAAAAGCCTCATTGGTACAGCCAGATACAGCTAGGGGCTTCTGTGCTCTCACAGGGCCTTACACTTCTCTAATATTTAATTCTAAAATTTAAAAAAATATTAAGTAGGGAGTAAGTAAATAGTTCTCTAGTATCTGATGTCAGCAGGGTGTATTGAAGGGCTTTAAAACCAGAACCTTTTCTGTCAGTTACTTCAAATTCTATTTTGAATTTGTTTTGCTAAGAGCTATTTTTCTCTACAGATTAAAACAATTATGTTTTAATCTGTTATAAATACCCCAGTTAATGTTAAGATGCTGAATGAAAAAATGAATCACAATGATTTTCCAGTGTTCGATCTCAGGTCACTGCTTCACAATTCAGACAAAATTAGACAGGAAATTAATTTTGCAGTTATTCTCCTCAGCACCTACTGTGATTCTTCTGATAATTGACTTGGGGCATTTGTAAAGCATTTCCTTGAAAAGAGAATTGGAGTTCTGTGCTAGGAACAAGAAAGGTAAGCATTAAGCAGTACCATGTCAAATGATTAGTTGATTACATCTTTCTGTGAATCTGGTGCTTTGAAAAAGCCCAGAAGATTAGTAAAAGGAATCTAAGCAACAAAATAATTTCTAAGGCATGCATCTGTACAACTCTGAAAATTGTGCCAGTTTGGATCCTTCTGTACTGTTCTGCCAAAAAGTACTCAATTCTCTGTAAAACAGAATAGCTTCCTCTGTCTCTTACTGAAGAATTAAATCCTGTCCTTATCAAAGTGACACCAAATTTTAAGTAGTTTAAGGTTTGATTGTTAAGGGTACTGAGGTTGTATTTCCTTGTACCCTTTGCCCTTGCTCTTGTTTTTAATGTGCTGTTACCTGAGTCACTCTGGAGAGATTAAACAGTCTACAGCTGTGGACATGGTACTACAATTTCTGTATGCTAATTTTAACATCTCTAACTTGTCTCTGAGTAATTTTAAGTTTCATTATGAGGTACAATGAATCCAGGGCAGTGTCCCACATCTGGCAGAATTGTTTAAAATTAACTTACACAGGAATAGTATATTTTTTCTTTCAATCTAGTATGCATTTCTAAATATTAAAATTTTCTGTTTCATGTGTTATGCTTCTGAGATCCATATATACAAAGACAAATTTATTTTCTTAAGATGATTATAAAAATTATTTTGGGAAAAACTAAATACACAGTGTGTTATCAGAAGAGAGCAAACAGAGTGAATGAACCATATATTAAGTGGGAAGACAAAATCCTAATCAAAACTCTCACAAAAGGAAAATATATCATCTTATATTTTGCCAAAGCTGATAGTGATGTTACTTCATAAATACAGAAGGAAAAAAAGGCTTTCACAAACCAGAAAAAATCAGTCAAAAACATGGGGCTGTCACAAGATGAAAAACTCTTCATTTTTACATACCTCTTCTCCCACCTTAAGCCCAAGAGAATATCAGATCAACATATAGAAACATCCAAGGAAGACCTTCATACTTAATCTGACTCTATTAAAAAAAAGAAAGTTTTTATTCAATTTTCCCTATAAGAAGTGTCTTTTGGCAATCCTTGTACCTTCATCTGGTATGCTCAAGGTCTGTTTTGTGGTTATTTTGTTTAGCTTATAGATTTGAATGTATCCATTAACTTTAACTGTGTGCTAATATAATTTGAGATAGATAGATAGATAGATAGATAGATAGATAGATAGATAGATAGATAGATAGATAGATAACAGTTTATCTGTTTATTTTTTGGACAAAATAAGCAAATTTGCACTGATAAACAGTAATTTCTGTTGATTGCATAGTTTTAGTCCTATAAGAAAAACAGTAAGTTACTAAGATGGTCAAAATAGTCTTTGGACTTACTATGGAATTTCTGAATATTAGAATAGTACTGTCAGTCAAGTCCCTAAAAACACCTGCGATAAATAAAAATTGGTAAATATAATTTGGTAAACATAATTCATGAGTTTACATTAATTAGTCTTTCCCAATTTGTAATGTTTTCATTCTCATTGAGGGTTCATTGAGAATGTCTCAACAGAAACCTATCCTGAAGCAGAGGTAGCAAAATCAATATACTGACTGCTTTTTCAATGTACCCAAATATAGAAGAAAGATCTCTTAAAGGATGCAAAGCAATTTATACCAGAGGATTCCAAGGTAGGGAACAAATGTTTCTGAATTTCCACTTGCCCTAGAAAGTTTGTCTTTGACACTCTTGTTATCATTGTGTTATTAATCTTTTCAACTGATTTCCTTCTTGTTCCAGACATACATTATTTTTCTTACTTGTTTTCTTATCTTCTTTTTTTTTTTTTTTTCCTGTCACTAGTCTCATTTCCTTTTTATATTAATGGGGAGAAATTTTATCTTCAGTTCTTGGCAGCAATGTTTCATTTTTGCACACCTCATTCTTTTATCTTAATTAGCTGTGGCTTAGTTTTTTGGTTGTCTCCCAATTCTTCCTTCATGCTCATCTATATCTACAGGTACATGAAATCAGAAAATGGCACTAAGAATTCTCTCCTTTTGTTTGTTCAACCCTCTTTCTGGAGACTAGGGTCCTTCTGTTGTCATTAAAACATGCTGATGATTGAAAACATCCCATATCGTAACCCTCTGTGTGAATACCTGTCTGTACCTTATAGCTCTCATTTGGAAGATTGTCTGTCACTAATAAGTAACAATATTTTTGTGTAATCTATGCCCAGTACTTGGGGCAAAGGACAAAGAGAAAGAAAATACAAATCCTTTCTTTTCCCTCAAGAAACAGTTCAGCCCTGAAATTACTATAATTAAAAAAAGTCATTGAACTTGCTTTTATGTTTACTTTTTATATGCTCCCACATACATTACTGGCACACTTTTAATGAATTGGTCTCTGATGTTTTATAATCAACACTATTTTATATATAGTCATCAGAACTCCATTTTATCTGCAGAGTCTTTTATCAAACTGATTTCTCATCAAATTGCATCCTCAAAATCTGCCATACTAAAGATAATAGAATTATAAAGATGCAATTTAAAGTCTGTTTTGTGAATAGTCAGCTTCCATAGAAGTTGCCCAAGGAAATGCTTGACCTGCAGAAACTTTATTACTAGCGATTTTGTTCTTTTTCTTGATTAGGTAACAAGTTGACTTTCAGATCCTGACCTCTTTCCACCAAGGAAATAATTTTCTTACGAACTTTTGAACAATCATGCACCACCAGGTACAGAATTTACAAGATAATTTAGCCATCTCTTTTTGAAGTATACCTGCCCTGTCTACTTTTTTTTTTTTTTCTTTTTTAATCAACCTTAATATTATGGCAAATACAACTTGTATGGTGCTTCAGGCAGGACTAGAATAATGATGTACACAATGAAATAAGAAAAAAAACCTAAGTGTGGCCAGTGTTTTTCAGCATTCTGCAAAGCCCTTTCTCTTTTTTGCTGATAAAAACACTTGGAAGTACTAAATGAAGTTGATATGGGTGGATCTGGTGTATTGCTTCTCCATCTCCTCATACTAGTATCTTAGCAAGCATACTTGCTTAACCCAGAATTTTTAAGAGGCAATTTTGTAAAGGCATAACAAAATAATACATTCTTCTGAGTGATAATGCTTTGAGCTAATTATTTATCTATAATAATAATAATAGTAATAATCATAATAATCAATGTGTTGTCTATTTTGTCAAAGTCTTGAACTTATACTGTTTTGGAGTCTTTATTCTACTACATTGGACTCCCGCTGTTATAATGGGTTAAGGTGATTTTTAACTCAAGTAGTTAATGTAATGCCATGGTACTCAAGTCCACTTACAGTTTTCAGATGACCACAACTACTGCTAGAGAACTTGCATATGTGATATAAAATTTCCATGAAGTTCTAAATAGTTTTAAATATTTCATGTCTGCATTTAGCTGACTGTGTTTTGAGGATGAGCACAGAACTGGGATAGAAGCAACCAACACCCCATTACTCCAGTCACTCCTCTCAGTGACTCAAGCCAGAGCTGTTCTAAGAGCCTCAAGTGCCTGCTGGGTGGCAGGTGCTGCAAAACTCTTTTAAGTTTAATGTTGCCAATGGACTGAGAAAAGGGGGAAGAAAGCCCCTTTGATTTGGGTTTTCCCACTAACTGCTCCTGGAGATCCACAATAACCTAAACCAAATTTCCATTTAATGATTCAAGTGTTTTGGTTATTTTTTGTTTGTTTGTTTTCCAAATAAGTAAAGCATGGTCAATATCAGGCTTGCAAGACTTGCAATTTCAGAGGTAGAGTTGCTGGTCCCTGTTACGTGAACTTCAGTCACTAAGTGACCACTGTCTACCTATGCAGGGAATTTTAGTTCTACCTCTGCAAGACAAGTTACACAGTCTTAGATTTTGTCCTACTGCTTAGTGTTTTGGGGAGTTTTTTATGTATATATATGTTCAACTTTTGTATGGAACCAGGAGACAAACATTTGAGTTCCAATACTCTGATGAAATTATGAAATAATGCTGCATTGAACAGATGTCACAAAAAGAGTCTGTAAAGATCCCATCTAGACTCTGTGATCATCAGTGGAAAACACGTTTTCAAATTCACACTTACAAACCAAGCATCCCAAGTGCAAGTTTTCAATAACAGTTTTGTATCTTAGTGTTCTTATCCTGGAGAAAGAAGACAGTTGTTTCTGTTCCTTCCTAAAACATTTTCTAGTTTCTAATGGGAATTTGTTTCTAAAGAATTTGCTGCTTACTTCTAGTGATTTATAGCTTTGTTGTTTTATTTTCTTTCTGGAAATTATTGAATATGTTTCGTGTGTGCCACTAACCTTGGTCTGTATATGCTTGTTCTTAATTGTCTCAACCCTAAATATAGAAAAAGCTGAAGAAAAAGTAGCAAACTTATCTTTTCCCTTAGTAAATTTCACACAAAAACAATAACAGACATATCTCAGTTCACTTTGCATTGGAATGAGGAACTCAAGACAAAAATACAGGCTCTGCTTAAGGAACACATAGAGGTGGGAAGACCTCTGTCACTGTATGCCATGAACTCTAATATTTCTTGCTTCTGAGGCCTGCAAATATTTTTTATTCACAGTCTTGCCAAGAGTTCACTAAAATAGAAGTCAGGTACAGGACTTGGTTTCTTTGTAAACTTGGATATGATATTTCTTTATCCTCGTGGCCATGTGGCTTTAGGGGATTATCCCCTGGAAAGTACTGCAGAGTCAAAACCATTAATTTATTTGTTTCATTACAGTCTTACTAGAATGTGGCTTTAATGTAAACACTTCAATTAACTGACTCTGAAATAAAGAAGGAATTAATTCAAATTGCTTTGAAGTAAATGTTTAATTTTTAAAAAGATTATTTTTTTTAAATTGAAAGCATCTGTTGTACCTAGACTTTTCTTGTTAAATAGAGAATTCATAGATGTGCTTCATTGCCTCTACAATGAGAAATATATTTTCATGAGAAAACTTGTCTGAAATTCCTTGGTTTGAATTTCTTTCTAGAGAATAATTAAAAAAACCCCAATAATAATAATAGCAATAATAATCAGTAAAAACAACCCTCAAAGTAACAAAAGGACAGTGAATGGTCAGAATGAGGGATATGAAAATGGGGCAGTGCCTAGAGGGGAAGCCATAGGAGGCAGGCACTAATATTTTTTCTCTGGTGATCAGTGGGAATGGCCTGATGTTGTGTCAGGACAGGTTTGGGTTGGATATTAGAAAAGGTTTTGCACCCAGAGGGTGTTTGGGCACTGAAGAGGCTCCCCAGGGAAGTGGTCACAGCACCAAGCCTGACAGAGCTCAAGAAGTATTAGGAAAACACACTCAGGGCACATGGAAGGATTCTTGGAGCTGTCCTGTGCAGGGAGAGTATTTGGACTTAAATTATCCTTGTGGATTTCTTCCAACTCAGGATATTCTGTTATTCTGTGAATGATTTTATTTTACTAGTTCGAATTTACCACTTGATTACTTTAATTTAACTGGAAAAAACCAAAAAAACAAAAAAACCCAACCAAACAAAAAAGAAACCAAACCAAACCAAACCAAAAAAAAAAAAAAAAAAAAAAAACAAAAAAAAAAAAACAAAAACAAAAACAAAAACAAAAAGAAACAAAAATAAAAAGAAAAACAAAACAAAAAAAAAAACCAAAAAAAAAATCCTTACATTTTTCAAATGGTTTTTACATGTTCCCATCAGCTGCTACTATAGTTTTCTCCTCTGTGTACATATTATGGGTACCATTAGATCATTTTGTACACAGATGTGTCCAGGCAGTTCAATGAAATCCTGCTGTTATAAAACAAAACCAAAAACATCAGACTGTTTGGATTCCCAAAAGGAGGCCAAAGGGATGTCAAGTGATTATGTTGTGCCAAGAAATGTTCAACTGAGGCTAGGTACTGAATTATGGTGCTGCAGCTTTCTGTGATTGTGACACAGGCATCTGTCCTGTGACATCAATTCTAGACTGACTGCAATGCAACATCCTTCATTATGTTGCATCTAATGTAGCACAGTCCTAGCTTTAATATCCCTACCAGTGTAATGGCTGCACAGAGTTTAATTCTTGATAGCTTTCCCTAAATGTGAACAGGAGACAAATGCCTGGTGAGTGGCTGTATATCATTTAGTCATCTCCCTGCAGAAAACAGTCATTTGAGCTAGATTTAAAATTAGAGAAGTCACAGACTTGGGCACTTACAGAGTTTCCCCTTTACCCATACTGGAGAAGAGTAATGAGTTTCAGTACAAATTGCCAAGGCTAAAAATATCTCTTTGTGCAATGAAAATTGTGTTGTTATATATCACCTCCCCCTTTCAGTGACACTTTCAATCAGCTTGTCAGCTTTTACTGGTAGATAATTTGATAAAAGCTTTGCACTGAGTAAGGCTTTTTGCTCAATTGTATACAGCAAAAAGGCTGCTTGTGTCAGGCCAAATTAATGATGCTGAGCATGTTTTCATACATGTGAAAAGTTGCTACAAATCTTTCTTCCATGAAATGCCAGGATGCATGAGAATAATGTTAGCAGTAGAGACTAATGGCATCCTTTGTGGCTGGTCTAAAGATGTTACTGTAGGCAGCTGATAAGTTTGATGACAGATGACAAATTTCTGATACATTATGATGCCTGTGGACTCCTGGCAACCCATTTAAAGCTTCATTTCTCATGCTTGCTGTTAACTATCAATAAAAACTGCAAAGCTATATATATATATTAGTCCATGCTAATGTTTCTCTCTCCTTCTCACACTCAAGAAACAGGGAGCCTGGCAGTTAAGACATTTGATATTTAAAAGCATTATCTATGTTCTCTTTTTTTTTTTTTTTTTTACTTTTTTCTTCTTGAAAAAAGTATAAATACCTGTGATTTTTATGACATTTACAATCCAAAGAAAATATTATTAAAAAGTATGAGTAAAAATATCTGATAAGGAGAATATGAAATGCACAGGAGCTTTGCCTTATAATGACAGAATCTACATTTCAAAATACCTGTTTCTGAGGCTGACATTATTGGACACCCACAGGATCTTCCTGTATTTTGTTTACTGGGCAGGATATGCCACCTGGGGAGTGAAAATACAGCTGTGGAGTCCACCTCAACTGCAGGATCTGAGCAGCTGAAAATTAAAGTAATGAAAAAATTAATGTGGCAGACACTTGAGTAATTTGAGAAGTGTTTGTTGTTTTAGCTGCTTCCATTCTCCCCAGTCCTCTTTCATTTTAGATATTAAGATTTGCTCATAAGTTATGGAAAACTCATTTGTTGCTGTGTCAAATAACATTATTAACCATTTGTTTCTTTCAAATATTTACAGATTTACCTTTACCCCACAAGAGTATAAACTATTCATTATATTTGCCAGGGGAAAATCCTACCTGTGAACATATTTTCTTTATTTTTAATTTTTTCTTTATTTTTAATTATCTGTAGCACATCAGACCTACCAGAGGAATTGATAATTAGTTCTTGATTATTTTATAGTTCAGTTTCACTCTCTCTTTGGCTACAGTCTATATGGAGAACAAATAAAAAAGAAAGACAATAAAGTTCATTTAATGGTCAATTATGTGTTTTAGCTATTTACTGTGGGTAAACATATTAAATTATTACTAATTCAGAAGATTTCGCACGATCCTGAACTGTAATCAACAGATTCATTAATAAGGCTTTGTAGTATTCTAATTCAAATAGGATTCAATTCCTAATTCTTTTCACTAACTCCTGATTAATGTGCATTACTTTACTGCTAGGCTTTTCTTTGAGTACTGCTTATGGATTAGCTGCATATTTTTCATGTTTGCATTAAATTAATTATTTTAGCCAGAAACCTCTTCCTACTAACAAACACAAACAGTCCTCCTTTTACTGATTTTTCATGAATATTCAATATCTAAATTGAGAAAATTACACTTAGGCTATTTTCTGTGTAAAGTATATAATTTACAAAAAAAGAAAAAAACATGAAAAAGTTTGGATGGGTGTTGTTTGTTCGTTTGTTTTTTAATAAAAAATATAATTGCATGTTTCAATAATTGATAACTTTTTTCTAGTCATTTTTAACAATCCATGGAGAATTTAGATTTCCATAAAGATGTATTAGAAAAAGAGAAAAACTATGCAATGCAGTCTATTCCATAAGAATTGCACAGGTAATGAGTATAAATTCATGGTGTCTGGCAGCACACTCTTTTTTTTTTTCATTTGATTCATTTAAAAAATTCTGGTTTGGGTCTCATGGGTTGTATTGGTGGCTGGGGTAGGGGCATGATTGAATACTCTCTTAGATGTGTCATGCTTCATAGAGAAAAGAGGAGTGGATGAATGGATCCTCATACAAATGATGATATCTGAGGGCTGTCAAGTGAAATCCTACAGTGTGCAAGTCAATAATTCAGCTGCCTTACTGAGGTTCTCAGAAACGACAATATCAATCATTTTTCAGTGAAAACATCAAATTTTTCCTTCTTGTTTCTGTTTTCAGTCCCTGCTTCTGATGTGTTGACTTCATAAAAGTAATTTTAGCATGTGTCCATTTCTCTGTCTATAGAATGTGTGCCTAATATATAAGATCTTACCAGCAAAGAGCTTTGAGATTTGGTAATAGAAACATACAATACAGTAACTTGTTATTGCATATCTCTTTATCAAAGGAAAGTGCTTGGAAGGAAAGCACTACCTATAAAGACACTTTCTGATCTTGTTTTTCACTGCAGTTCATGTGTCTGTGACTGTTCTTTAAGTGCTGTTCCAAAGGAGATATAGAGGAAAACAGTATTTCTTGTACTGATGGCTGTGATGCATGTGTTACCTGGTTCCATTACTGAAGTCACAGTACTGGGTTCAGAACAGAATAGAGTTAGAGAATCAGTAATAGATAGTCTGAGCTTTGAAGGAATCTTTAAAGGTCCAATCTCCTTGTAATGAGCAACATCTTCCACTAGATCAGGATACTTAGATCTCCATTCAACCTGAATTTGAATGTTTCCAGTGATGGGGCATCTACTGCTTCTCTGCGAGACACAGTACAGTGTTTCACCACTATTATTGTAAAAAAATGTGTTCTTTGTATCAAGTCTGAGTCTGCCCTCTTTTAGTTTAAAACCATTACTCCTTGTCTAATTGATACAGATTGTATTGAAAAGTTTGTCCCTATCTTTCTTAGAAGCCCCCTTTCATTTAAAATCTCCCCAGAACTTTCTTTTCTCCAGGCAGAGAACAGAGACATTTTTTTGTCTCTAACTTTCAGGAAGTCCAGAAGTTGTCAGAACATCCTATTCTTAATGATTCTAGCTTTGTGGGAGCTTATATCATATAAAGGACAATAGGACTAAAATAAATCAGTGCCTGATCCTAATTCGTTTGGATTTTTTAAATAGTTATTTTCTCCACCTTTGGGAGATAGAAGATGTGGAGCCCCTTTGCCACAAGGAGAAAAGAAGAGAACACCAGAGCATGCCACTAAGACCTTGAATTCAGTAAGGGGACAGAAAAAAAGAAAATGTTGTGCACATCCATAGGTAGGCTATTAAGTGAGACCCATCTCTCCTGCTGTGATGAGCAGACATTATTGAGCTCAGGAGGTCACAGCTCTGGCCACTGTCAGCACTGGGCTCCAGCCAGCAGCTTGGAACAAGCCCAAAACTGTTGCACCTCAGGTCCTCTGCATCCACATAGAAATGTTTCCTTCTTATCTTTGAACTTACTATAGCTTGCTTCTCTGATCACAGGAATGGCAAGGGGTGTATGTGCTGTTTTCACAGACAGGTTTTAGCACAGCCCATCAATCAAATCACTGTAGAATACTATTGTGATGCATCTTTCCAGGATTTTCTGCTACTGTCTTCCTGTCAGTTGTCCATGGCACATGCTGAGGCTCACTGTACTCTCATCCTTTTCCTAGTGTTCTTTTGAACAAGGTTTCAAAGTTTGACCTCTGTTTGCATTGTACTTCTTCTCAGGGAAAGGCTATGAGTGTGCTTTGTCACTTCCTGTACACCTGTGAGGAGATTTCACGTAAGGATTTTATAATGAGTATATTTGAGACAAATTTGAAAATAAAGTAATAAGCATTAAGATAAGGAGAATTAGGTTTTCTGTGCACATAGGTACTAAATTGAGCAACATGTGTGTTCCAGATCTGATGCTGCACATAATATCATATCTAAAACAAACCCAAGCCTTTTGCTTGGAAATAAGGCTGAAACTGATACAACCCCTTTTTTTGTTACTATTTTCCAGATGACATATTAGCAACTATTCAGTGCATTTAATAAACTTTCACAGTTAATTAAATTAATTCTGAATTAAATTATTCCTGGTCTGTTATAAAAACATTATAAGGTTGTCAGACTCCAAGAGTAGCAATGTGTAATAGGGTGCTTTACGTTGTGATACTCCCAGCCAGATGTTCTCTGGGAATAATATGTATTCTGCATGTTAATCCCAAAATGTTCAGAGCTGTACTGCTGTAAAGAGAGTATTAACTATGTATCCAATAGGTTTTGTCACAGCAAAATGAAAAATAATGCCTTTATATTCAAACCAGCCAATACAAAATATTCCAAAATTCTGACCTTTTAGGTTAAATCATCTTGCTGTTATACAAGAGGTGCTTATATGCATGTGTCAGCTCTGGGTGAACCCTGTGATGCTATATAGTGGAGGTATATGTGTGTATATATATATATTCTGTAGAAAGAATCAGTATGGATAGAATTGGAAAACACAGCACTGCTTCAAAGACACATATGACTGTAGAGTTAATAAATCTGCTTTCAGACTAAAGAAATTTAACATGCATATTGTTTCAGCAATTTGAAAGTACATGTGCAGCTTGCACTTGCATATTTTGTATTCAGAATTATATTATTTTATTTTAGTCAATATAGAACAACAAAGGTTTAAAGCTAAATTATATTCAATTCTTAAATCTTTAGGTTAGACCCTTAAAATATGTTAGAGAGTACACTTTTTTTTACATGCAATTTACAAATGAATTTACCTCCTTGTCCTCTTCAGGTGTCCTGTTAGTATCAGAAAAATTGATACCAGAATAGGCACGTTTTGCTTATAGTCTGAATTCTATTAGCTTTACATTATTGTCTTGCATTTTATTACCAATTTTCTTCATGCTAAACCATGTTTACTCTTCATTCTTCACTCTTTATTTATGTCCATTTATTGCATTTGATGGCATCAATTGTCTTTCATAACCTGATTAAGATACAAATTCTGAATCTTTATGCAAAGATTTTTTTCTCTACTGGTGGTTATTTCATCTCCAGATTAAGTTAGCTGATAAAAGCTCATTTTGCATTATAAAGGATTTCATCTTATTTATTCACAGAAACTCAACCCTTTAAAATGTAAATAGATTTCAAATGTAAATAGGTTGTAACATGCATTTGGCTATGTCTTATCCTGCCTATAAGATCTTCCTTTTAAAACTAGAGAATAAAAGCAAACAAAAGAAAAAAAAAATCCACAACATTTTTCAAGAACTCTTATAAATTATTTCTGTATTTGTCTTGAAAAAAGCATCACCCATGGTACTTTGTTGAGTTTTCCCACTACAATTAAAAAGGAAATGGTGTTTTTATTGCAGATTTTCATACCCTTAACGTAAGTCCTACTCAGATTTCTCTGATTCTCTTTGCAATGCTTTCTATAATCCATTAGTGAGTTGTAATGACTGGTCAGGCAGAATAGATTTTCCCAGCAGTCAGCCTTTGTCACCTTGCAAAAGCAAGGGAAGCAAGTGATCTGACCTTGTGCCATAAATAAGATGTAAAAAGTGGATACTGAGGTTAACATCAGTTCAGTTCATCTTCGTTGTCAAGAATGGCCTGAGTTTTTCAAGGTAGGCAAGCCTTGAAACCTCAGTGTGGGTGTGTAAAGGGTGCACTTTTTGGGGGGAAAAAAAAAAAAGCTTTTGGGAAAAAAAAGCTTTTTTGATGTTTACAGTGATTGCAGGGACCTCCGTAAGCATTGAGCATTTCCTCTGAATGACATGCTCCTCTTTTCACAGTTATTTCAGTTGAAACTTAGATCAAGAATGCTGAAACTACCTGTGCTTTACTCCTCCTCAGGGTTTGCTGAATTTAAGAAAGAGGTAAAATGTAGTGCCTCTCATGTGATTGCTGCTATCATTTCTTCCCTCAAGGATACAATCACAGGATTTATGAGTGACTGTAATGCCTCCTGCCTCATTGTCTCCTGTAATTGTGATACAGCTACAGCCAAGCAAAAAAATCCTGAACCAGTCAGGGTTAGGAAAGAGAAAAAGCATTTAGCAGGGAAAACTAGGAACAGAAATTTCTGAGGGAAAATGTTGCAGACTTAAACTTGGAAAAAGTAGCCATTTTGCAAGACTTACAGATGATGGGTAAGTCTATAAGCTTGGTGAGAAGTCCAGAGGCTGGATAAAAGAGTCACTGTGGATTCCTAATCAGGTCTTTGGAATTTTTAGAGTATGTTGTAATCATGACCCAGTTGCATAGGGTGGTGGGGGCTATACTAGACAGAGCTGTGATTTGTGAGTTTCTTTAAACTATGGAAAGATGGGGTGTAATAATTCCAGCATTTATCTGAGGAAATGGATTTATATAAGTTGAGGTGTTGAATGTTTAAGTAGAAGACAAAAATTGCTAAGAGAAAAGAGTCAGACTAGAAATAGATACCATAATGAAGTGTTTTATAAAATAAAAATTATAACCCTGTTGTCTGTAGAAACTGTTTTGTTGTTTGTTTAGATATTTGGGGTTTGTTTGATTTGTTGTAGAGATTTTTTTATAAAAAATGAAAGCAACCCTAAAAAACTTTGAAACAGGATAGGAGGGGATATATTTTCTCCTCTTCCTAAATCCCTTTCCTATATATTTTGGCTTCTTTAGCTGCTTGCTTTAGGTTCCAGCTGCAACTGTCTTACAGTGTAAAACTTTGAGAATAAAACTCAACTAATTAACATAACACAGTTATTTTTTTTTTTTCCTGTAACCTCTGCAGTTTCTTAAGTGAGATTGGCATTTACAGACACATGGAAATATGGTCCACACAGAACTGGCAGAAAATATGTCAGCAGTTATAAGAGATCATCAAACATAGGAGAGGAAAAAGAAAGTGAGATTTCCAAGAAGAATGGTGTTATGACCAGCCCCAGAATGTGAGGACAATGCAGGTCATTGTTAATAGATCTCTAGGGGCAGATTAGAGTGAAAGGACACTGAATTAATGTGTTTGTAAACATACATACATATATATATATATATATATATATATATGCAGGGTTCCTTTTAGAACAATTTGGTTGTGACAGAAATCAGGTATGTAACCATTTCGTTTATTATTATCTATAGTAAGATAGCAACATAAAAGCAGAAAAATATCACTTAAGAAAATGTATGAGGGAAAAAAGGAGAAAGAAAGGATAAGAGTAGAAAAATACCACCACCCATGGATCTGTTATAAGACTTGATTGTTGAAAAGTGATGGTCACAGTCTTATTGATTTAAAGGTCATGGTCTTCATCTGTGGAGGGTAGGGGAAGCCCATGAAATATAGAATTCAATGAGTTAATATGTACTCAGGTTTGGCAGGAACACCCTAGTGCCACCTTTGAGGAAAGGAGCTTTAAATCCTGTGGTGGAAGGCTTCAGAAATGAGTCTGGGGGTGCTTTGGGGGGCTTTTATGGGCTATGACACCCTCTAAGACATGACAGCTGCCTTTCAGGTCAGCTCAGGTGAGCCAGTTATGTCCCATGAGAAGGGATGAACAATGTCAAGCCTAAATGAGAATGTGAATGTTCTGTGTGAATGTGACCTTCCTTCCCCAAGGAGGGGAATGGGGTGTGAGGGAGAACTGCTGGCATGATAAAAAGCACTATCCCACCCACCTCACAGGATCTGCTGCTCATCTGTCTCAAAGCCTGCCTTTGATGGTGGATGCTCACCACTGTCATCTGCAGACCAGAGGCTTGCTGCTGCACACCCAAAAACTTACCTCTTTGCCTTGGGGAGTGCAAATCTGGCCCCAGTAAAGCATCCTGCTGCCTCCACAAACAAAGTTTGGAGTCATTAAGCATCAACATTTCAGTCTTCCACAGAACAGTATAGTTTTTCAGTTCCTCACTCTGTATCCTGGTCATGAAAATAACCTGACATTTGGCAGCATGGCTTTAAAGCATGCTGTTATCAAGAAAAAGGTACTACTCAGTTGCAGGATCACACTAAAGTAAAATGGATTTTTTTCCCCTCCTGTGGATGTGCACATCATTCTTTGCAAAAATCTTTCAGGTTCAACAAAAAAATTATGGGCATATCAATGACAGAATTTTATTTCCTTCTCTTTCTTCACTGCAAAAGCTATGCTTTTCTTTACAACCTATGGTGATAATAATGACTATGTTTGAAGCTTTACTTGTTTCCACAAGAAAATCATCTTTGTCTAATATAAATAAAGATTGTGTACATTTGAGGATACTTATGGAACACATTCTTTTTTCAGATCATTAATACTGTGGTAGATAGCCCAGCTTATTTTCTATTCCTTTGCTCAACTGCAAAATTATGATTTATTTTTCTAGTTTTTCTGATACATATAGATGAGTGTCTATCAAAAGATTGGTATTCAAAATGCAAACTATGATGAATAAAGGAAAGCTGCTGCTATTACAATTGTAATCAATTCAACCTGTAACTTCTAAGTATTTCAATTTACTGGCTAATATGATTATTGAAGCATCATGGTTTAAACAATCAAGGAGAATTTAGATTTCATTTTATCCCCACCAGTAGGGCTCGGGTGGGGAAATATTACACTTTGCAACTATGAAACCTCTCCACTTACATGTTTCTTATGGAACCTGGGGTGTGTAGACAGCTTACTGTTTACAGCAGTGCTTTATTGTTCATTTCAACACTGAATCCTGATGCAGCTCTAAGAGCTTGCTTTACATTCTCTCATTCAACCTTCCAGTTCACCTCCTGAAGCAACATATTCTATAGCACTGAATATAACTAGTTATATTAGGGGTCTTGTCCCTGCATGCTTTCTACAATCTCATTCAATGTAGTAAAGAATAATTTGTCTTATAAAACTGAAAAAAGGGGTCAGAAAACCATATTAGCAAAAGTGAGAAGGGGAGCACAAGCTTGTGGGATATGGATTGCATTGTAATTATCAGTCGTGGGGTTTTTCCTGCCATGCATTCTTTGAGCATCCCTCTTTACACATGGACAAATAGTAGTGCCTGTCTCTATAGCAGAGTCCTGCTCAACACTGAGAGCAGAAAATCCTCAACTAATGCCACCTTTATGAAGTTAATTTTTTTATGTGTCAACGTTTATCTTGGGTTATCATTTCCTTTCTCTGAAGTTGTTTTGCACAGTCTTCCATGAAGTTACATTTATTTATCCCTGAATATTGATCACATATTTACTAAGGCTGGCAGTTGTTCACTAAGACAGAGCAAGTTCGTGCCATCAAATGAAACTGCTGATCCACATGACCCAGGCAGAAACTGGGACATTTGGCTGAATGTTAGCACTGTATACCATTCCAGTTTAATTGTGAGTAACTCAGATGGGTTTGTGAAGCTTTTCTTTTACTTGAAGAATTCTTTTAGACTTAATGGGGCCTAGATTTTTAGTTCTATATGTTTGATTTACTTGTGTGCATTTATGCAAATAGTAGTTAATGAATACTTAACTACTATGGTAGTCTAACAACCAAAGTAGATTATTTGAATCAATGTATTCCTCATTTATTCCTGAATGTCAAAATCCTAGCAATACAAGAAATTGAGCCTATGATATCTCAGGTTACTGCTGAGATTCTTCAATGTAAATGGAAAATTCTGAACACATTGTAGATTAGATTGTATCAAAATATTATAGGCCTGGCTTGGATGTGTGAGTGAGGAAAACACTGGGGGGAATGTCGATAGCCTCAGATGTCAATTGTTACAACGGTTAAATTTTATTAATACACCATCACTGAGATGAGCTAAGTATAGAAACTAAAGACTTCCAAGTAGAATTCAGCCTTTCTGTATTAAGTATCTATACAAGAACATTTCTGATTAGAAAGGTTCAGAAATACAGGGTCGAAAATGGAGAGTGGATACTTTTCTACCATGAATACCAAGTTGGATTTGAACGCCCCAGAAATTAAATATCTTCTCTTTATTTTCTCTTTCCCAGACCTAAGTGCTCTTGCAAGACCTCTGCATGACTTGCAATTTTAGCTGCAAGTCATAAGCAGAGACAATGATTCAGTGCCCTGTATAGCTCTAAAACATGGGTGGCATTCTTGATAGTATAGTCATGATGCACTGTGAAGAACCAATCCATTTGTATGAGAGTTGTAGACCTCCTATATTGAGATCTAATCTGTTTTCCATTTCAGTATGAAAAGATATTTTTACTCTGAGAATTACTTGAGAATATCTAGCAAGGGTGAGAGCTCTCAATTTCCATAGATATCTCTTCACTGAGATACTTGTGGTTTTCATTTCTCTATTCTAAAAATCTGTTTATAGGGTAGCCTTGTGTATATCAACAAGGATCACATATTGCACCAACATTTAATCAAGATATACCAAATAGAAAATAGGATTCTGCTTAAAGGATTTCAGTTTTCTATTTAATTATACTTAAGGTCTAAACTAAGTGGTCTCTGCAATTTTTCATAATATGTCTAGGTATAAAGGGAAAAAATTCATAGATTGAAATTCATGGACTGAGGTTCAGTTCAATTTTGAAAAGTAAATAAGGATATTGCTAACAGTATCAGGTGACTCAAATGTGGTTATACTGATTATAGTGAGAATTTAGAATGTCTGTAGTTTCATTTAGGCATTTCTATCTTGAACTGGATCCTATCCCTAATATTTTTCTTATCTCTTGTGAAAAAACTCTCAGAGCTTGTGACATTGCTGTTAACTGAGGTGGCCTCAAGGCCCAGTGGACACTGCCATTTTAAAGAGTGTTTTGCCACAGTTCCGAAAAATTTAATAGCCAAAAATGAAACCTCCCCCAAGTGCAATGCCTTGAAAAATCATGGCAACTACAGGACAACTAACAGATCTTTCAGAACTAATAATTGATATCTGATATTCTGATCTTTTAACTAAGAATGGTTAGTTTTATGCTAGCTGCACAAACTATGTGGAGAATTATCACCTTTAAAAAAACACATTTGGTGTATTTTAGAGTAAATTTTGAAGGTGGGCATAGAGGTAAACTGACAGGTGTACTTTTAGTTACTGACATGCAATTTACATGTGTAATTGTTTTAGAGCTTGCTATGGATGAATCTCATTTAATGTGCAAAATAGAACTTGCACTCCTTAGACTACTGGCAATGAGTAAAAAGGGGTCATGGCCTTGTAAGCCTTCCTTTTCCAATTCATCTAGCAGATCCAGTCAATCTGTTCTTGCTGGTCTGGCCAAGTGTCACCTCCATTAATCCAAAGTTAAACAGTGTCCTTTATAACAGTTCCTCACCTTTTTTGACATGATCTGTAATGTTCTAGCATGTCATTTAAGTGTGATGTTTTAAAATTACACTGTGTGGTAGCTATTGTACATTTTGCTTTATTTTCTGCTAAGTCTCCCAATGCCATTTTCCTTAACACTTGGTACAACCTATGAAGTGACAGAATTATTAGCTAATGTTTGTCATCTTCTTAAGCTCAGGTATTATATTGGACTTAATACATGTCTGAAAAGCTCCTGAATAGCGATTCACACCATTAAATGCCTCTCAAATTGCCATAAAAGGCTTGCCTGCTCATCTCCATTTGAAACAGAAAGTGTTCACTGCTATAATAGATTTTCTGTGCTCTACAATGACAGGTTTATTGGTGTTAAGCATCAAAAGGCTTTTTCTAGTTCTCCGTTATAGGTATAATCACTTTAAGACCACTAAAACAGTTAAATTGCCGAAGCTCTCATATGTGGAACAGTATTACAGCTCAGTGATATTATGTTAAATGAGGAACCAAAGGTAGAGTGAACTCCAGAGAGATAATAAAAACTAAGTGCATTATTTGGAATTAGTACATAGTGACTAATTCTGAACTTCCCTTTGCAGTCCTATCAATAGTTCTATTCTTGTAAACACCCATAAGGAATTCCTCACAATCTGTAGGTGCCCATTAATGGAAAATACTTTTGCTGTAAAAGAATTAATCAGAAAAGAAAGATCTATGTTTCAGCTATCTACCAGAATCTTATTCATGCAGAAATAAAATGTGCGGTGTCTTAGGTATCTGTCAAAATAACTAGAAAACTTAAAATTTTTGCTTACTGTTTTATGGCTTCCTTTAGTTTCATACTAGTCTCCACAGACAGTTAAATCAAATGGCATTACCTTAGATTTACTCATCCACTGTAGTCAGGTGGAAGAAAAAGATAATAAAACACTTTCTTGCTTATTCTGTAGTGAATTACACATTTTTGTCTGGTTTTAATCCCTTTGAAGAGTCTTTAGTCTGAGTTTTGTATTAGTGCCTAAGAGAAAGAAATGTGCTATTTAAAAGTTTACTTTATCATTAGATAACCTGTCTACAGGATAGGAGCATTAACTTGCTGAGAAAATTCTCTCAAAGAAAATGATAGCTGTAGGTTTTAAATGAATTCTCCTCGTCATGATTGTGCTGCCATATTCTCTTTCATTTTTAGAGATCTTTCTTGGAAACACAGTATTCTGAACCTTAGACAGTAGCCTAAAGGTGAAAATTGAAAAGGAACATTGAAAATTGTGAGAGGACAAATGCATTCATAGCAGACTTCTGTAAACAAAGGAAAGTATAAAGTTAGGGTTTACCTGCAGCTACTAGAGTACCATGGTAGGTTTATCATCCTGCTAAATGAATAATTAGCTCATTTCAATGATAAAACAGAGGGAAGACTTTATGATAAACACTGGCTCCAAGTTGGCTACACTTAATTACAGAAATGAACTTCAACAAAAAAAGTTAATTTTGTACCTTGATTGCTTTTTTTAACCTTTACATATTGAGTTTACATTGCACTGATGATGACAACACAGTCTGGAGGCAGTTTAGTTTTCTTTAAAGAAAATCCCTACACATGTTCAGAGAAGTTCATTCCTCTAAATGTAAGCACAATTGCATCACACCTGACAAAGTCAATAGCAGCTACAAGTTTGATCTGTCATGAAATGATCTACTGCTACTTCAGGCAAGAGAATACCAGCACATTAACTGCATCATCTGGAACACAGGTAGTGAAGGATCTTTGCAGTTATTCCTAGAGAAAAGAAGTTATTCTAAGTGAATATATTGGGGTTTTTGCTGAGAACCAGGTTTTTTTCATTTTCCAAAACTCTGAAGTAGTTCACCTTGCAAAAAAATAGTTGTATCTATGCTAATGGTGAAGTGCTAGGTCAGGAAAATTTTCAGTTCATAGTCTTCTTTATTCAGCTCTTTAAGGACATGCTGCTGTTCTTGGGGAGCAGCTCTAGATATTGCCTAAGAAGCACTGTCTACCACTCCCATCAAATTTTTCAGCAGACGTGCTCAGAACTCTTTCATACTAAGGAGGTCAGAAGCTAGAAAAATGTGTCCCACACTTACCAGGCACAAAGAACCCAAACCATTGAACTCATGAAGGTGAGTTTATATCTTGGTTTAAACTTAATAATTCTGCATGTCTCCTTGTCCATAGCTCCCTGCAGCTCTGCAAGTCTGGATCTCACAACAGACTCCGGTCCTCACAGTGCAAAAAACAGAGTTTTGGACTTGGGTATATTTTACACACCAATGTCTGAAATGTGCTGTAAAAGCAAACAGAAGCATTTACACTATCATTAAGAGATACCATTCTGAAAAAGTCTCCAGAGCAGCAGTGGCCCAAATGAGCAAATGAAAGTGCTCCAAAAAACATCCAAAGTCATACAGGAAGTTGGACAGAAGGTGAATCTGCTCAACAGATTCCCCTGAAGGTTGCTTGTTTGCCAAAAGAGATTGAGAAGAAGAAATAAAGTGAATATAACACTATCAGTAATCTAAACAGATAAATTTAAACTTTTCATCACTAAAAGACGCACAGATAGAACTTGCATAGTGGGTAAATGAGCCTAGCAAGAAATACCAACTACATCTTTGTGTTATAGGAAAATCTCTACAGATTGCAGTAGGAATTTATTGTTCTCCCATAAATCTGATCCTGGTTGCCAAGCAACCACAGCCATTTTGTTACATGTATTCAATATGAACAACTACTGCATTTTTTCTTGTCTTAAAATTAATTGGGAAGAAATTCATTAGCTTAAATATAGTTATTTGTTATGGTTCTGCTCAGAGTTACAGATAATCCATATTGAACAATCTGTGTGAAAAAAGTCCTAAGAGCAACAGAAGGCATCTATGGCTTCTATGACAAAATTTAATGTTGTTAAATTATTATATGTATGAAATTTTTAAGACACTATCTTTCTGTCAGGAACTAAGCAATAGATGAGGATAGAGAAAAATTCCATAAAGTTAGTTTGGTATGTACCCTTCCCCTTTACAGGATGGAAAATACATAAAGTCAACACTAAACAGTTATAGAAGGCTTCTATTTTTGATAGTAGGAAAGTAGATATGTTAACTTACACAAACTAATGAGACACTAGTAAATCAGACTGTGGTTTTATTTAGATTAGGTTTCTACTAGAAATCATATTTGAGATCAAAAAACAGTTAAAGTTTGGGACTCATCATTACCCAAATCTTTGAGCAGTTCTTGTGACAGATTTGACAAATCTGAAAGACAATCTGGAAGACAATTTTCACTAAACCCAGGGCAGTCAAAATACAAAATATGTGGTTTCTTAAGCGTTCTGCCAGCTTGGAACCAAACCTTAAAATAGCTTTTTTTTTCCTTAATAATCTGTAGATTAAACTGAATGTGTATTAAAAATATCTTCCAGGAGTAAAGTAACCTTTTTTGATACCTTGACATTACTAATTATTTTCAAATGTATCTATTTATTACAATGAAATTTCTTGACACACTCCATTTGATTCTGATGACTGAAAAGTAAACAGTCTCTTAAGGCTTTGAAAAAATAGTTAGTTTAACTTCCTAAAATTTTAAGGAGTTGCTCAGCAGAAGAGAGGATGCAAGAATCTTGGCTGTAATAGATTATTTCCATACAATCCGAAATTAGAATATTACTGGTTCAACAAAGTCAGAGGCTTCTGTTTGACATCACCAGTGGATTTATTATTACTTTCAGGCAAAATTAGAAACTAGGACTAAAAATTCAGTCATGAGTAGAATCCTGATGTGGTATCTTCTTCAGCTGAGCAAAACAAGATAGAACTTTCTCTATTCAATTACTAAAACTACTAAAATTTAGTGCTTCAGGTGAGTTTTAAATAAACAGCAAAGAATGAGGTGAGGGAATCAGTGATATAAAATCTGGAGGAATGTATTGAATGAATATATGAGAGACTAAGTATTGCATTCTTTATTTCAGTGTCCAGAAAACAGCAGTAATACAACTTACTTCTTTATCTGGCAAACCATAGTACTTGATTTTTAAGTTCATTGGATTTGAGGTCATCTCACATTTCTTGAATTTGAAGCTTCCTTCTCTGAGAGATTAGGTGATTTGGAGGAACTGTGATGGAAAATGAAGGTCAATATTTTAATCAGTGAGTTTCTCTTCTTCTGCACAAGTGAATAGATGCTTCTCAGAACCTTGCTGTTGTATGCTTTTCACCAGTTTTTTAGGGCCCACATTGTCCCAGGAACTCCTTTTCTTTCTCTCCCTGGTTTTCAAGGACAATTAAGGTAACTATTAATCAAATCAGAAAAGTCAGCTTTGCTGACTAAATTTGGAAGAAATACTGTTAATCTTGCACTCGATCATTTAAGAGATCATTAAGAGCCCATAGCCCTTAGCAAGATTTTACACATCACCATGACTTACCTTGGAGATTAATGATGTTATCCATATGGGATGCATATGGATATGGGTGCAGCCCAGTAAATATGCAGTCTGATTTGACCTGGCAATTCAGGGGCTTTGACTCACTCTGGCCTGATCAGGGTGTCACTGGTTCAACTCCTGTGCTGGGGCCAGTGGCTGCTGCTTCCCCTGCTCCAGCTCAGGAGTGGCTTACATAACTTACACAACACAGCATTTCCATATTAATTACATAGCATATGCTATGAGACCTTTAAAACACTTATGTCTAGTCCCCATGTAAATGCTGTTTTCTCTTTTGCCTATGGCAAGATCTGGAGACTGACACTAGACTCTATGCAGAGAAATAGATGTTTTTTGGGGTGTGATTAATCTCAAGAAAAGCATCTAAGATTATTCAGGTAAATCATGTTAGAGAAGTTCCTCTCTCCTCATCCGCCATAAAGCAAACCTGAGTCATCTTGTGTCTCCCTTCTCTCAGATAAGTGCCCTCATCTAAGGCTACAAAATCTATACTTTCCTCTCACTTATGCTTTTCATGAATTTTGCTATTCTGTGGGACAAAATGCCCTCTGGGCTAGTTTTCTATCTAGTAGCTGGGACATTTGTTAATACACAAAGAATAGAGATATTGAGTCCTAGACCTAGTGAAAAAATTAACCTGGGTCTCCCACTGGCTGAACAGTATAATAATTGCTTTGTAGCATAAAAGATGAACAGTGCCACTACCATCACCTTTATAGAAGTGCTGTAAAAAAGAATAATGATCCCTGCTTAGTTCTCTGAAAGTGCAACTGTGCATGTCAACACACAGCATAAAATTCTGGCCTCCAGCATCCACGTGGATAGATCTGCATGAAATCTGTAATCAGAAACCTCACAGGTGAGGAGGTCTTAGCATTCTAGCTACTGCCTTCCCTGGTTTCTATTATCTAGTGTTAGATAGATTCCTACTTCATTTACAGAAGGAATTTTTTGTTTTGGTATATTGCTTGAAAATGCTGATTTCATAATAACTGCATATTTCTTGATCCCATTTTGAGGGGCAGAAAGACATAACAATTTGGTCACGATCACTCTAGAGGAGATGCTGTTTAATCAGTAATTCCATGAATTATATAAGGAAACAAAAGAATATTCTTTATTTAGCAAACTGATGTTTAGATAGGTATTTTTACAGTAGTTTTGATTATTTGAAGCATAGTATATCTGATTTTACTTTTTCGATGACAGTAAGAGGTCGAAGCCACTAAAGTCAGGTTATTTTTTTATTTTTGCATTTCTAGGAGTAATGCAACTGATATAAATGACCATTGTCTTTCATAGACCTCATTTGCAAATATATCTCCTCTTCTTGATTCTTACAAATGTTTTCTCAGCCCATATCCAAAAATGATGCACTTTTCTTATAGCATAGATTTTCTTAGTGTTAAAAGATGACCTAAATTCCATTCTTCTCTGTATAGATGGCACAGTTGCAGTCAAAACCCTGTTACAATACAGAAGTTCTCTGAGGTTTCTAGCCAGGTGACAGCCTTACTCACTAGGCCTTAGTGAAATATCTTGCACATCTCCCTCCTTTTCTCTGTCCCAATGGATTTTACATTCACTTCTGCAGAATGACTTTATTAAGACATGTATATGATCCTTGACATGCCTGAGGAAGATGAGAGCTGCAAGTTAACCTTCTCCAAGCAGAGGGGTTTTGTAATATGTATGTCTCTACCTTGCTTGTAAATGTGTGTGAATTGTCATGTATTCAATATTCCTGGTACATGTAAGAGAAGGAAATGCTTTTAATTCCTTCAGAGGGCTTAGCACTGTGCTCCTTGGGGAGGAGAATCCTGCTTTGTACTTTAAATAAAGGAGACAATTTTAAGTCCCCAGACAAAGCTCAGTGTGCTGTTTTAAAGATGTGTTACCACATTTCTGGTACAGTGAGAAGCTAATCTTCATTAGACCTTTACAACAGCCAAGTTATAAATGCAAGCCATTTTTGGTTCTGTCCTTAGGAAGTTGATAAAATTTGAAACAATTCTTAAGGAAAAGTATCATCATGAACATCATGAAAACATAAGCCATGGCATTTTCTTAATGAGAATGAAGATTTTAATACTAGCAATTGATAATACTGAGATTTTACTTTCATGTAAAACTTTGAATTCAAACATTTGAAAGACATAAGATGAATTTTTAATGTTTTGGTTCACAAAGCATCAAATAATTTTAAAGCATTACATTGAAAAATAATAATTTAGGAGTGGGCTATAAAAGACACAAGCTAGATATTTAATTTTTCTTTATAATTGTGGGAGACTATTTCAACATGTTTTCCAGATTTTTTTTTAATATGTCTCCAATATTTATTTATAGTGCTAGATATAAAAAAAAGTTCACTTCATAGTCATTATTAGCTAGCTTAAAATTTTAAGGTAACCAAATTGACTATAAATTCCCCATCCTATAAAGAGAAAGTAACAAAGGACCTTTACAAACCAATTAATGAAGACACAATAAATGACATCACCAGTTGGGATCAATATTTCTCTAACACTATAAAGACCATATGAAGCAATACAAGCATTGTGTACCACCATAAAATAGATTACACTCTAAATTTCTTTGCACTGAGCTAGTATCAATTTTCAGAACAAAGCTTTTGTATTCCAGGGTCTTTCTGGTTTTCATTAATATCTGTTCCCCTCCAAAGTGTGTACAGCACATGCTCCCGTTGTTATAAATTTATTGCAACTATTCTGCTACTTTTGCCATATTAGAAAGTGAAAACAATTAATCTTAAATACTTCTCTTTAATCAAGTGATTTTCATATGATCTTTTTTGTGAAAATCTTATCTATCATACAAGTAGCTATGAGATGCAGCTATTCCTAGTTTTTACCTTTTCTGTGTCTGAAATTACTTGTTTCAATTATCTGCATTTAATGTGCTTAATGTTTTTAATTAATCTAAGACTTGGAACAAAATTTTAAACACAGTTGGATGAATGAAAAGTCATTGTATCCAAAATTAAAATAAATATTTTTCCCAAATTTTATTTGATGGAAATAAGGGGGTTTTCTATTGTTGTTGATATCTGCTGTCAATTCCCATCTAACTTGCAAAAGAACTTAAATATAGGGTACTATAGCTCCCAAATAATCTATTTTTGCAGAGGCTTTTTTTTTGTCAAAAATAGAATACAGTGTTTGCCAATAAATTCTCAGCAATTGTTGCTATGTGGTATTTAAGCATAAGACAGTATTTGTAATTTGATTTTCCTAAGTAATCTTTACTTAGGAAAAGTATTGTTTCATCAGGAAACATTGGGGATAATATTGTTTTTCTTAAATTGTATTTTATATATACCATGTAAACCACAGACTTACCAGAGGGGAATTCTAAATTTCTGAGAAAGTTAGCAAATACATCTAGATGGAAGTACTTGGCACATTGCCAGATTATGCAGATGCTCAAATAGCAGAAAAGAAACAGCTAAGAGTTTTGCAAAGGCTTTACTGTGAAATTAGATTTCCAGGTCCTATATAAATTGTAATTTAGTACCTCAGTCCTTCCTCAGATATTTCTGTCTTGATTGTTTCATTTCATGGATATTGGAGATGTCTAAAGCAAATTAGTTAGTGTTTTGCATTCACCTTTTTTACAAAGATTTTCATTTGTGAGAAGAAAAATATGTAGACTGGTTTCAGTGCTATGCACAAGATGTAAAAATATACTGGATTTGCTCTTACTTTATGTAATTCCAATAATATAAACAGTCATCATCAGAAAATTATATAAAAGTTGTGAAACATAAATTTCAAACAGCAATTATTCTGCAACCACCTTATTGTTATCTATTTTTTATCTTTAAAGGATAAAGACATATTCAGAAACACATGACCCAAACTTATAGAGATCTGGTTCTTTCAAACTCACAGTTGTAAGGGAATCTTCCTAAAGCAGTCCACACTTTTAGTGGTGTTGCTATTACAGGCACAATTTAGATAACTAAACAAAAATTCCTGTTCTCTGCTTGGGTAAAACACTTTCCAAATAGACATAAGTCCTTCCCCAAGTGACCAAGATAAATAGTGATCTAGAATACTTTAGTAGTAGCAACTTTGCAGATTTCTTTCAGTTCTTTTAGAAAATTTTCTTTCCGTTATTTTAGAAAGTCTTCATTTGAGTGAAATGGGAATTCCTCTCCATTGACTGAACAGATGACAATATGGTCTAAATCCACATACTAGAACAGAGGGAGAAAATTACTCTGATTAATAAGGGCATCAGCAGAGTGTTGCTATACCTCTGGTAAAAGTCAGGGCTAAATCTAAGTGGAGAAACAGATGTTTTTTCATGTTTTTAATTAATTCATGTTCTATAATGAAATATGTATGGGAAAACTTAGTGGAGAGTTGAAATTGTGTCTCCTGGGTAGAATACTCAGCAGAAATGAATGATGTACATCACAGCAGTAGTTATGACTGTAGACTTCTAATATGTGAAGATAGACTGTTTATATAAAGAAGACATTTTGCTTGTGGTAAGAGTGAAACATGAAACAAAACAGGGGTCAATGAGGATGATTATGGGCCTGTGGCATGTCCATTATAAGCAAATGCTGAGGAAATTGAACTTTTCCACTTTGAGAAGAGACAACTAAGAATAAACTCCATTAAAATCTAAGAGAATTTAGAAGGGACGGTGTCAAGAGGATGTTTCCAGTCTCTTCTCAGTGGTGCCAAGCAATAGAAGAAAAAGCAATGGGCAGAAACTGTATGCTCAGGAAGTTCCACCTGAATGTGAGGAATAGCTTCTTTCTCCATCACTGGAGATACTCAAGAACCATCTGGACACAATCTGATGCCATGTGCTCTAGGATAATGGTGCTTGAGGAAGGAGGTTGGACCAGATGATCCACTGTGGTCTCTTCCAGCAACCCATCCTGTGATTCTGTGAAAGCTTTGGGTTTTTTCTGTTATGGACCTAAAAGTAATCATATTCAGTGCAAAATAGAAATCAAGGTTTCTTTTCATTTTTACTTTAGAGATAAACAGTATCAAGTGTACATACTGTCTTTAATCATCTTCTTAATTCCATTTTGATTCTAATATGTACCAGTTGCACTTAAAGTAAGTAAGTAATTCCAGACCAAGCAGCATTAACTATAAATTTTAGTATGGTAATTTCTATTCTGGCTATTACTTTATGACCTTTCTGAATTAAATCTGAATAAGACATCTGCATACATCCATTTGAACAATAGTACTGGGCAGATTATTTGAAAAACTTTAGATCCCTTTGCAGACAAAGATCCTCTTAAATACTTGGCTTCTCATTTATCTCTTAGAATTTTTAGAGACCCCTTTGGTTACTTCTTCACTGTGGAAGAGCTGGTACCACACCATTAGTGAAAAAAAAAGTTATTGCTGTTTTGTATGTGTAGCATGAAATTTAAATCTGCCCCTACTTGCCTCATCTTACTTCCATGCAACTATAAGCATAAAGCTGACAAAGACTTCTGCATACTGAATTATTCTTCTACTGTTTCACATAGATGGTATAAACATTTTGAATCCACTTCCATCTGAGTTCTGATCACACACAATCCTGCCTTTTTGTTTTCACAATTTCAGAAATGCCATCCATATTCTTCTCCATTCTGAAGCTCTTAACACTTACATTCCACTCATCTTAGTGACTGATTCCATTACTATTCATTCCTGATTTCTCCTCTCTGCTCTATTTCATTTATCTAGGATCCTTTGCTGTATTTTCTTCTTTGCTATTTGCTTATCTGAATCACATTATATTCCTAATTTAGCAACTAGTGTAGATCCTGGAGGGAGGGGAGCCTGTTATCTTGTACAATCATTTTCTTTGCTCCATACGTCTTTGAATGTATTCTAAAATTCATCAGTGTTTCCAGCTTTTAATGTTGTCATCCTAATTTTTGAGCACACAGGAAAGCTTAATGTATAGTATATTCCTTCTTAACACAGTTGAATATTATGTATTTTGCATGGACTTCAGAAGAAAAAAGTCTTGTTCTTGCCACCTAAATTACCTGTCATATTGATAACAGATATCTTTAGCTATTTTCTTTTTTTTTCCATCATAGATAAAGGTGTATGGGTGACTTATTTGTTTTGCAGCACTGATTGTTATCTGGGCAGCATTTTTAAGTCATCTGGCTTTCAGCCGTGTCCCCTCAGTTAGATTTGCAGTTAGTTTTAAGTTGATCTTGGTATCAAAGTGGAGATTTTTCCACAAATTCTAATTTACAATTCAGAGTTCAATCTGCATTTAACCAAAGATACTAGTCAAGCACTGTACAAACACATGTAATTGCTCTGAAGCAACAAGAACCTGCTCATTTTTCATTGTCACCAACAAATTCCATACATGTAGTTCTTTCAGAAGATGTCCCATGTCTGCACATTTTAACTTTATCTTCATGATTCATACAGAATCTGGGCTATAGAAAATTTGTGTGTAGGCCTTCTTTTGCACAGTAAGTTCTTCTACACAGGGGAAATTATTCTATAATGCTTACAGTAGGACACCAAATGCAAGGTTGAGTTTTTCAGCATATAAATTACTTCAAATGCATATCCTGAAATAAATTACCTAAGCAGCACTATTATTTTAAACCTTTCCCATCCTTTAAACTGTCAGTTCCCATATTAAAATTATACCAAAAAAGAATTTTGCATTTGTATGTTGCAAGGGACTATATCACATACAAAATGGGGAAGAGGGGGAAGGGGGAACAAACAGTATTATTTATTATATCTATAATTTAAAAACCATCTATTTGAAGTTTTGAGTTCAGGTTTTCTCTACAAGGTTATGTGTCAGAAATTATATCTACTAAATTTACTGATTCTGATTTTAATATCAAGGGGGTTTTTTTTGTGTGATCTTCAAAACATTGACTGGTTTTTATGTGCTGGAATGTTGGTGTGGTGTGTTATTAATGATTTACTTCTTGCTTGTATTCTTTAATATTCATGGCTACATTTGTTTCCATAGTTCTCATACACCTTAGCAGATCCTAGATCTCTGGGATTCAGAAAGTGAAATTGAAAGTGACATGTTGTATGCATCTATCTTTTGCAGTCTTTATTGGACATCATTGAAGAAGTTAATACCATTAATGATTCATGTTTTTAACATTCACTCAGTGATTTTTTTGTTGATGCTTTGTGAGCATGCGGGTCTCCATTAGAAAAAGTAAGAAAACAGTTCTCCATTAGAACAAGAAGGCATTAGAAAATTCTTAAGAAAATAATGCATCAAAATCCAGCTGGCTTCTAATACATGACTTAAGAAGAAGGAAGGAGAAATAATGCTCACCAGATTTTTAACTGAGGCTTTAGTATTTCTTTCATAGGACAGCTGCCTATTTGCACTGTCTAATGGGGGTAGAGGAAAGCAGAGGGATACAGACATACTGAACACAGTACTATATATAAGATAGTCAAAAGAGCCACAACTTCACCAGAAGGAGTGAATGAAATATTGTTTCAGAGCACCATGTCTTTGCTGTCAGGGTCATGAGTGTGATCCCAGTTTATAAAAGACAGCTTGATGTGTTAATACTGCGAATACTATTCGTATCTGAAGGTACAACTTCAGCTGGGAATGTTTTCAGACTTCTTCCGTCCAAGATGAAGAAAGATTCTGCATCTGATATTAGCCTGCCCATTTGCCACCACCCTGAGATGTCATACATAAGTGTGACCAAAACAATGCATGCCGAAGACAAATGTGCACTTAGCCAATTGAACTGCAGCTCCCTAGGCAGTTATGAGATTATGCAAAATCACAACTGTGGTAAATACAACCATACTTACAAATGCAGAACAGACAAAACTTAGCTGCCAATTTAATGGGGAATGTGCACAATTGATAGGTAAAAATAATTACTATAAATTATGAGGAACAAGCATAGCTAGTTCACAAGTCATACCTTGCCATCTTTCTACAATATGTCATCAGTGACTGACAGAGGTGGTTTTCATTATAAGCTTGACTTGAATTTAAGGCCTTCACAAGAATTTATATCATAACCTTCAACAGGAAGAGGCACACTCTTGAAAATACTTGTCAGCAAATCACCTGAATTTCACTTCTCCCATTTCTGCAAAACCTTAAGTAAATTCAAGCTGAATTGCTAAATCAGAATGTTGGATATCTGAATATTTGGACCTGGACAATGAACAAATTATTCACAGAGTTCCATTATACTCCTGCTAGATGCCATGCCTACACCCTCAACTAAATGCACAGAATAGGCAATATTATTGTATGTGCCACTTTAAACCAATACCCATGGTTGGATAGCTCATGCACCTTCCTAATAGTGACTTTTTGACTACAATAGAAAAATGAAATACCATGAAACAAATTACAAAAAATCCATCCCTTCTATCTGTGGATTTGACCAGATAGAAATGTTGTGTTTTTCTGGATTTCACAATGGAGTTTTTGTTTGTTTTCCAGTCAGAAAATAATCTTGCTTGTATTATGGACTTGGTATTGGGGGTAAGGGATGATTAATTACTTTTTTTTTTTTTTTAGGCTTAAAAAGTTTTGCTCTAAGTGTGCAGCTCTCACAATACATTGCAAGATCTTGATTATCTTTATATTTACATCAACTGTTTTTGTTCTGAACAATGGGAATATAACTCCTTTTGGAATAGCCTATAGTACTATAAAGGATATCTTAAATTCACATTGCGAACTCTTCTTACTTTGACCATTAATATTGTTGCAATCTTTAAAAGAGTCATTATATGCTAAAAATAGTTCAGTTCTGTTTGTTAAAATTATAGTTGTAAGAGACTAAAAAGCAGCATTTTGGTTTATGAGTAAAGGGCAAACAACTTGGTTTTCTTTGGATAGAGCTGCTTTTCTCCCAGTGGTGGCTCTAATGCTTTCAAGCCATGGGGTTATCAATATGTAAGCAGTGGCACTGGGCTTGGTGCTGGCTGTGTGCCAGCTGCCAGTGGTTTGTAAGAAAGGGCAGCAGGGGGGAAAGATTTCAGCAAGGCTTGTGAAGTTCTGCTGAGAGCAAACCAAATTATCCCCAAGGTAAAAGCTGCTCCTGATTTCTGCCGTAATACTACTTGATCCTCTCTGTGTGTCTTATAGTACATTTGAAAAGGAAAAAACCCACAGTCTTTATCTGAAGCAGAACCACATACAGCTGATGTTTTTCCTGATTTTTTAATATATATATATATATATACACATATTCTCTTCTTCAGGAGAATCTCTTCTATTCACTTCTGACTGCCATGAACATAACACCTCTTTCCATTATCTGTATGTTGATGACTAGTCTATGTCTCCAAAAATCCCTTCAGGGACTGGCAGGCAGCAGTCAAGCAAATATCAGTTAATCTCACTAACCTATTACTGCAATTAATAGATACAGGTAGTACATATGAATTTAAAATCTACACTTCAGCAGGAAACAGATTCCTGCTTTAGAAACTATTAATAATTTTCAGATCATAATAAAACAATCTCCTTCATTAATTGAATTCCAGATGCCTCCTCTAATTCAAAAGGGTTATTGCTAGAAGACTCTGCTCCTTTTTTTCCCTGAGTTCAAGGAGGATATTTTCAGTTCTTTGCAGTTTTGGTTTCTTTTGTTTTTTTTTTAATCTGAAAAATTAATTGTTTAAGAAAATATTGTATACATAGTTTTCTTGTTGTTTCCAACTGTAACTCTTGAACAGAATAAGGAAAAACCTGAAAATAAATAGAAAATGCAGCCTACCATCCTCTTCATGGATAGTAGAGAAGATGATTACAGACCTCACTCAAAAGCAGTGAGCAAAGTGCAGACTGGCTGTTGGACATGTAGGAGTTAAGAATCAAAACTTGGATCAACAGACATGACTGAAGTGTGAAGAAAGGAAAGATATGCACTAACTTCAGGAAAATAGAAGGAGCTTCCTGGGATATGGAGTCTGATGTTCCATGCCTTTAAGGCACCTGAATTCTATGCATGTGTTTGTGCATGTGTGTATGTGTATGTTTAGGCTAGAAGTGAAGATCTTATAATGTAATAGGAGCTCTAAAACAGCCATGTTTTACTTTTAGAAGAATTGCACAGGCTACTCAAATCTCTGGCTCTGTGTAAGCATGAAAAAGAATCAGTAAAGGGCGTTTATTCATAACTGTTGTTTTTCTTTGCTTGAAAGCTACTTGTGGGCTGCACTGGCAACTGTTCTGGATGTTAACCACATTTTATTGTTGTCTAACACGCCACATTAGAGAACATTTCAACTTTGAGAGAAAAACATAACTATAATTCCCTGCTAGTCATGCAGCACAGACTTCTGTGACAGCATAAAACATGGATTCACTGTAATTGTGGGTTTGTTATGTGGAACCACAGGTGAAGCACATCACAGTGAAATAGCTTTGCAACTGTAAATAGAAATAATGGTTGGAGAACATTGTTCTGCTCAGCCTTTAAGGTGTTTCAGCTGAAAAGACTAAATGAAATGGATGGATGCAAATGAGACTCATTTGAAATTAAACTAAAGCCTTCTAAAGGGTGGTTAGAAATATGAAGTAAATTATTGTATTTAAGGGAGTAAAGAGTAAAGCTCATGGATTGTTTTGCTGTGACTTTTTTCAGAACTTGCTGGGAGGACTGACCTTATTTTAGAATGTATCAGAGAGTGATTCAAGTGACTCATAAAATATGAAATTTTTAAAAATTAGATTTTTTGAGATTAAAAAAATATAAGGAAAAGATCAAATGTCAAAGCAAAATTAAATCAACAGAAAGCATTTCACAAAGCATTAATTTAGCAAGCTCTAAGCTCATTCAACACAGCAAACTCCAACTCATCTGACTTTAAGTTACTCAAACCTTGAGAAGGAATTAGAAGAGAGGTGGAGAAAACAAATATAGTGACCACTGTTGGTTCCAGTGGTGTTCACCTGAGAGAAATTCCAAAAGGATGTAGGGTCAAGACCTGTGTGTGCCTTGTGCTCTGGCTTATATACTCATTAGCTTTCCTGGGCCCTTCCCCCAGATGAATCCTGTGGTCATTTGGCCACTCAGGATCTGGGTTAGGGGCTCCAGGATCGGGGTGTGGAGCTTTGCCAGGGTTTGGCCCCACTGCAGGGCTGGGATAGAGCCCCTGGGGGTGCAGGGTGTGTGGAGCAGGGCATCACCTCACCAGAGCAAGGCATCACCTCACCCTTTCCCCACACATGAGCCTGAAAGGTTTCAAACCTGCAATCTTCTCCAGTCTCTCACAACTGAAGTATTGGTGTCTCATGCCTTGCAGAAGGCATTTCAAATTATTTCTATTTCAAATAGAAAATTAATTGTTCTGATTTTTCATGACAGATCCTTTTCATAGGCAACAATGCCCTCTATTTGAATGTTGTAAGATAGTTCTAATTAAAAGAATAACAAAAAATGTTAAATATATATCCATGAAAAAGACACGACCAATATCTTGAACAAGAAGATTTTGTCCCAAGGTGTAACATAACAAAAAGAATAGCAGAAGAAAGAAGAGCATTATTATAATCCCCTTTGTGCCTGAGTCCATGCAAACTGCAGGGAGTGCATTAGACATAGAAATACATGGAGACAGAAGCTCAATCACCAGGAGTGTATGCTAGTGAACATATTAAAAGGTTTTATTATCTCTCTACCTGCCTTTGAAAACCAAGACTCACAATTGTGTAGCTGCCAAAAATTTTTAAATTTGCAGGCTTCCATTCTGAAGCTGATGCAGCTGTTACTCATTGGAACAGAGAAAACCAGCAGGGAGTGGCACGACTCAATGAAGCTTGCCTGTCAGCTTCAGACCTGCCTGTGTATCTGCTTACTATTACAGCTGAATCCCAAACCTTTTAACATTCAGACATTAATATGAAGTCTAGTAAACTCAAAAACAAGGAGGGCTGGATGTACACAGGGGAAGATGCTAAAGCTGAGAGGATTTTATAGGTCAAAGGGCTTATCTATTTCTGAGGAAAGCAAGTGTTAGGCATATTTAGGGAAAGATAGGATACAGTTTCAATTTTTCTTTTTTTTTCTTTTTTTTTTTTTTTTTGTTCTAAAGGCTTGAGGGATGAGTCCTTTCCTTTAGGACAAAAGCAGTCTAGGAAGCCAGCTCCAGAGGTCAAATTAAAAAAACTATGTAAGAGCAGTAGAAGGATTATAAGCAAAGCTTATGTTCTAATGTTCTATAAAAAGAAATTGTGTACTGCTACAAACAATGTGAGAATCTTAATAGCTAAAACCACACCAGTGGTTTATGTTAATAGCAATTGTGGGAAGGTATGTAGCATATTTGTTATTGAAGTAGCATCTTTTTATGGGTTTTCCATAAACCTTGAGCCTGCTAAATATTGTTCAGTGCTTTTTGTCGTTAACTCTTTCCATATTTGTGGACACAGAGCAATTGCAACAATTTTACTGCAGAAGATTTGTTTTAAAAGTTTTCTGTTTAGCAGCACAAAGGAATTTCCCAGAAGAAGCCAAACTAGCCTCAAATCCGTGGACTAGTGGAGTGTGTCTTGCCAGGCATCATCACTTGTTGCTCTATGAAGATAAAAAGAAATGGATGTTGGTCAGAATAAAGCAACAAGTTTTGTTGGCAGTGTTTTGTATTCTTGCTACAATTACATATAGAAAGCTAAAGATAGATGCCACTAGTTTGAGCTTGTTTGGTCTTCCTTGAACTTCAGTAGATAGTTTAGTCTGGCCTCAGTTATCAGAGTTAAATTATAGTTTCAAGAATTGTGAATAAACTGCTCCCACACCTATCTTTTCTTTTTTTTTTTTTTTCTCCTCATGGTTACAGATTTCACTCTTCTGTGAGATCTAGGGTCCCAAATGTTTTGTGCTAGCAAATCTCTGAAGAGCTGACATAGTTTTGACCTGTTCTCACATGTCAACCTTATTATACACTGAACAATGTGGTAAAGAAAAAACAACCCAATAATAGAAACAACCCACCTCCAAAATATTGGGAAGATAGGATTTAGGACTTCAGGAAGGGGGTGTTGTGTGCAACTTTGCTTTCTGTTAGTCAAGCTGATCTCTTAAATAGATCAAGAAAAAGAGATGGTTAGATATCAGACTTTCAGGAGTGTGGGGATAAGTGAGTGGTTCTTTGGAATAAGCAAAGCCTCTTCAGGGGCAATTCAGGGCAAATAGAATGAGAAAAAGATTTAGAGCTCAGTGGCTAGCTCAGGAAGGAAAACAAACAAGGGTTAGGGATTGGCAGTAATTCTCTAAAGCTTTTTCATTGAGAAATTGTCCTGTCTATAAAATGTGCAAAGCTTTCCGTATAAATTTTTAAATTAAATTTTCTGAAATTTACACCCATAGTCCTATAGTTAAAAAAAGAATTTTTAAGGATTAGATACGTTTAAAATTATAAAATCTCTTTTATTGCAGCACTGGTTATTGATTGTTATTGCTTGAAATTTTTGGTCTATTTTACTGCATGTTGTATGTATGCATATGTTGATGACTCTTGTATAGTACTGGGAATTTCTTCAGAGCTTTGTTTGAGATTTGACCACAGTGACTCTAACTTTTTTAATAGGTTTATGAAAAGTTGTGAAAGGATAAAATTCAGCATACTCTTGCAGTGATTCACAAAAGTTCTACATCAACAGTTTTTTATTTATCCCAGTATTATTTTTATTCAGAATTTAAGCATATATAGTGAGGTGTTTGCTATTGGAATTGTTGTCACAACAGAGTAAAATATTACCTATTTTGGAAAATAAAAAGAGATCTGTGACCTTCAAAGATACTCTAAACCACTGTAGAGATGATTGAATGAAATTTGATGGGAGGGAAAGGGAAAGGGAAAGGGAAAGGGAAAGGGAAAGGGAAAGGGAAAGGGAAAGGGAAAGGGAAAGGGAAAGGGAAAGGGAAAGGGAAAGGAAAGGGAAAGGGAAAGGGAAAGGGAAAGGGAAAGGGAAAGGGAAAGGGAAAGGGAAAGGGAAAGGGAGCAGAAATAGTAGAGAAAAGGAGAGGGAAAAGGAAAGACAAGAAGAAAAAAGGAGACAGGAAGAAATAGAAAATCTAAAGAAGCCCCTTTTGAGTGTAGTCATATGTCATCTGATGGGCTTGAAGCCATGTATTCACATAACTTTTCTATTTATATAAGAGTTGCATCTGCCCTTGCCAGGTATTGCACAGGGTGTTGAATGCTAAGAGGTTTATAGATATATCAGACAAGCTGGATGTAGACCCAAGGGAAATTTTCAGCTTTCACCCTAGCAACACAAAATAATTGATATATTATTAAGATGCCAACTTCATAATTAGTTTGGAGAATATCTTCCTTCCTTTCCATACTGTGTGGTTTCTGTAAAGTCTTCAAACACATTCATTCTGCATCTAGCTTTGATGAAAACACCTAACTTTGAAAAAAAATGTTGAACCAAAGCTGCTAGATATGTGTCAGGTCTCTCATCTTTGCAGCCTAGTCTTTCAGGGATTGATCTATATGCTTGCTTAATATAATTTGACCAAAACCTTCATGTCTAGTTTTATAAACTCTCAGTGTTAACCTTGGCAGAAGACAACTAATATAATTTTTCAGATTCATATCTGAATCTTTGAAAGATATAAAAAATTATCCTATATCTTTTTACCACTACTGGAATAAGAAAGAAGAGTGTGAAGAAGAAAAATATCTTTACATCTTTACATGTCTCAAAATTCTCTTCACAGATTTTATTAATGCTCGCTACTATGGTGATTCTTACCTGGAATTTCAAGGCTTACATTTGAACATGCAAAATTTCATCCACCTGGAATTTAAGACTTATAATCCTCATGGACTTCTCCTAAATATTGAGCAGAGCCCAGAAACAATACGACATTTTTCAATTCGGCTTCTCATCAATAATGGTACTTTGCAGGTAAGGCTTCAAAATCTCCTATTGAAGGAAAAGTAAATAAAAGTTAGAATCTGTAAAAATTTTAATAATGTTTCATTTTCTTACTGTAGAAGATAGTAAAGCTACAGAGATCCTTGACATCTTCCATTTTTTAAGGGAAATAGTTGTCAAACTTGCTGTCTGTTATGTCCAGTTCTTGTCTAATATGATCAATATGATTCACAAAAATATGCATTAAAACACAAAAACAAAAAATGTAGGTTTTGTATTTACATGTGGTACATATTAAGTTATTTTATTTTATACCTGAACTAACTGAACTTCCTCATGTGGAACTTTATTAAAATTGTCATAAGGAAGGCTTATGACAGGCATATGCACAGGAATTGAGTGAATTGTCATAGGAAAATTTTCCATGATAGGGGATAGAGTGTGTCTTTTTTTCCATGTATTTAAAAGTAGAAACCTTACACTTCATCTATTATATAAATCAGAGTTCCACAGGATCAGGGAAAAAAAAAAAAAAAACATTTATTTGGCTTTTGTGGACACTAACTAGGAATATATTTGTCTATAAACTTTAAAGATTAAAGTGCATATCATGGTATATCTTTACCTTCTAAAAATTATTCCATCTTTTCTGAGGAAGAAAAAAACTAGAGCTCTATGAAGAGGTAGGCAGATGCTAAAGAGGCTATAAAAATATATTAAAAGAAAAGTTACTTCTCTCATAACTTATCTCCCATTTTTCTGCTTAAAGTTTCCCAAAGTACCTGTAATTGTATTATTTTGTAAAAACTGTGAATTGTCGATTCAAAACAGCATTTTTGTTTTATATTTACCTTCATGTTTAAAGACCATGAGCAAACTAAACAGATATATAAACTGATGATAAACAGAAAATTACCTTTTATTTTTTTCCATACTATGGTGATTTTTTGTCTTTCATTATATTGTGTCTATCTCTTTCCAAAAAACAATGAGATTAGTCATAGGCAGGAAGTTATCCAAAGTTTAGAAAATGTTGACAGCTTTAAGCTCATCTTACTTGTATTCATGGTAAAGTAATGATGCAGAAAAATATTTTTCTAACATATCATAAGCACCATAAAATATGAAAGTACTTTAATTGACACAAATCTATTCAGAGATCCCAGTGTGCCATGTTAAAACTAATTGAATTCACTTAGTCATTCACAAAGCTGGTCAATTAAATGTAGATTTAAAGCCCAATGAACAAATGGTTCTAAGCTCACAATCAAGCTACAATTACGAGTAGACAAACCATGAAATCAAGTGCTTGTTCACATTAGTATAGGAAATTAAATGGTGCTTCAAAATGCTCAAGCCTGCACGCTACATTACGTGTTTGGAAGTGTAAGGAAGCCATAAAATGGTGAGTAAAATTCACCCGTGGCCAGTGTTAATTTCAGATGGGCTGCAGATGGTCAACTTCTTTGCAAATCAGACCTCTAATATCTGATTGTACAATACACAAAGATTAAAGCATTTTAATGCAGGTTAGGGAGTGAATATGTGTACTTGCATATTTCTGGTACAATAGGCTTCCTTATACGGAACTTTTAATGAAACATTAATTTTCCCTGAGACACATGACATCCTTCAGGGTTTTCTTGAAACCAGTTGTTATTTTAAAATTCAAGTTTCTGTGCCTGAAATTGTTTAATTATTAGAAATAATTTAATTAAAACCTTTTCCTATTCTGCAGTACCAGTATTTATGTGATGAAGCAGCAGAAGTCAAAAGCATCACTGCCACAGCTAGAGTGGACGATGGACACTGGTACAATGTGCAAATTAGGTAAGTTTACTGTTGTCTTTTTTATCATTGTTTCAAAGATCATATAGCTTGAACAGTTAGTAAATTCCACAGATTTTATAACTCATTAACTTTGATACCTGAATATGTACAGTAAAATAATGGTATGGCAGTCTGGGCCACAACACACCCTTGGAAAGAATGTTTAGAACTATAGTTGGACAGTGCTCATCACATCCCTAGTGTGCTTAGTGGAAACAAACTTATTCTCATTGAAGTAATTTACTGTAGCAAACAAAAATATTCAGTCAGGGAAGATGCTGTGCAGCAGCTCCAAGCTACTCAGTCCAGGAAATTGTTGAATTTCCAACAATTAGAGTGTGACTTATAGAAAAATCTTGGAAAATAAATAGACAGAAGCAGCTCTGGGGATTCACTGTTGTCACTGACTTTCAACTCATAATAGGATATATTATTCCTGTAAAAGTAACAATACTTGCAACTGAAGGAGAAGAAAATGAGAAGAAAATGAGGTAGGAAAATGGGGTAGGTAGTAGATTTTCCATGTTTTTTGTATAAAGAGGTATTGCCCAAATGTCTGTGCCCATGGAATCAACAGCCTTGGAAGTGAAAGTTTCGGGTTTACTTTATAGGAAAGTCAGGCACCTAGTGTGCTCTCTGGGTGCCTAGTTCTTATCAGATAGCTTAAAATAGGTCCAGTCATCTTGTCCAGCAAGAAGAAAGCAAGCTATCTGCCTGTTAGTCTCTCAGGAGTAAGTTAGTCATTAAAAAGTTTGTGGAGGAAAGCAGAAGGAACAAAAATCTTTTATTGGAATAGACCTTTTCTAGCTATATCTGTCCAAATATTATTAAATGAAGAACTTTTGCAGCCCAACATTGTCCTTGTTTCCTTCCATGGGAAATGTAGTGGAGTGTGTATCCATTGTACTGTACCTTGCTGCTTCAGCTGTGGCAGTGAGTACTCCGTGGGGAGAACCAAAATTTGTTACTACATGTCAGTTACCATTGCTATATAATTTTTTTTCCAGCAAGTTAAACCACACTCATGGTCTGAACCACACAGTAATATACACAAATTAATTCAAGGAACAAAATCCAGTAATCCACTAGCGTTTTGCTTACCACCCAAAAAGGAACACCATAAACCAAGCCATGCTGATGGAAGCTAAAAGCAAGTGTAAGTTTCTCTGTGACCAGGAAGAAATAGAACACAATATCTCTATGACATTGATAAAAGTAAGATTCTCTAAAATCTAATAACATACAGAGTTCTGTTTATTTCCTGGTTATGAATCCATCACCATATCAAAATAGAGAATATAAATTGGAAAATAGTTTTTAGAGAAGAGATATAAAAATTATAAAATCATTAAGTAGCTTCTATATGAATAGAGATTAATATTCAAATACTCTGCAAGCCCATTAAAGACAATTAAGAGAGGATCCCAAAGAAGACATATCCTTGGAAACACAGAAATGGGCTAAGGAAACATAAAATTTCTAGTTACTTAGATAGTTAAAATCCATTAGAATTCAATTGTTATTCCTTTGTTGTTCATTTTAAGAAAGATTTAAGATCCTGAAGATAGCAAAAGTATGAATACCTGAACCCTCAATGATGTGGAAGTCTACAAAAACAGCCTTTCCCCTGTCACTGAAGCATTCAAACTGTCAAGTCACTGCCATCCCTCAAATATCCACTAATTACAGTGATGTGAATACACTTATTCTATGCATTTTCCCCCTACTCCATGAAGCAGAAAATAATTTGAGTCTCTAAATCAGCCCATGATAATAGCCATGATGAAAGAAGACCAACCTAATCTATATATTTTGCTTTTTTTTTTGAGCCTAAAAGAAAGGAACTTTCATTCATTTGCAGGAAATTATTTCACTACAGCTCAGGAAGTGGGCCACACAAATTTTTCCTGCTGAAAAAAAGGCATGCATACCTTTATGGGATTTATGGGATTCAGGCAAGTTACAGAGCAATTAATAATTAATCATTACACTCCCTTTAGAATACTGGAAATTGTTCTGGATGTTGTTTTAAGATGACATTCTGCAGATGACACCAAGTCGTGTGGGAGTGTTGGGTCACTGGAGGGTAAGAAAGCTCTGCAGAGGGACCTGGGATCACTGAATCAACGGGTCAAGGCCAATTGTGTGAGTCTTATGAGAAGTGGCTGAGGGAGCTGGGGCGATTTAGCTGGGACAAAAAGAAGCTGAAAGGAGACCTTGTTGCTCCCTACAACTCCCTGAAAAGAGGCTATATAGAGGTGAGGGTCAGTCTCTAAACCCAGTTAACAAGAAATCAGACAAAAGGAATAAGCCTCAAGTTGCACCAGGGAAGTTTTATGTTGGATATTTGGAAAAAATCTTCACAGAAAGGGTTATAAAACAGTGAAAGAAGCTACACAGGGAAGTGGCTGAGTTGCCATCGCTGGAGATATTTTAAAATCATGTAGACATGGCAATTAGGGCTATGGTTTAGTGTTGGACTTGGCAATGCTGGTTTAACAGTTGATCTTGATGGTTTTAAAATCTTTTCAAACTTGAATTATTCTGTGAATCTATGATTCTAAGATTCAAAATCTTAGTGATATAGATGTCAGAAAGATTTGGAGTTGCTTCTCACTGTCTTCTCATGTATTTTCACATGTGCTTGAGTTAAAGTATATATCCTGTATATATATGCTTTATTTTTTTTTTTTTTACTTTCTTGACAATTAAATATATATTGTTGACAGTTAAGTTTGATAGAGTCAGTCTTGAAATATGTGTTAATTGTTTTATGAAGTTACCGTTTCATTTAATCAACTGCAGTGTAATACAGCAAAATAAAAGTTAAAATAACTTTGGTGAAAAATTGCTGTAACTTTCTAGAGGCTTGCAAACATATAATCTTCTCAGAACTGATTTTCAGTGAGATAAATAAGTCAAGTTTTGAACGATGTTATCTGGAAAACCAGTGAGATTAAATAGGAATGTAGGAGATATTATATACTGTAACATAGTAGATTTTCTTTGTTGTGCATATGTTAAGCATTATGAACAGACATTGTGGATAATAATAATAAAAATAATATTTTTGAAAGAAAATGATAATTTTTATTATTTAATGTAATCCTAATTGTTTAGAGCTTTTTGATGTAGTCCTGTAATGAAGAGGATTTTGTCCTTTCAATTCAGGGAAAGAAAAGCTACTGAAGATAAGCCATCTTCAAAGAGCATGCTGCCTCTACAATATCATATTAAATGAAGGTAGACTTAAAAGTAGTGAGTGCTGTTTAATACAAGTTTAAGGACAGTGAATCTTAGAAAGTGATAGTATCTTATTTTCTGCTTACAGAAGAACATTTGACTGCTTCCTTTATCCCCCAGAAATAATTCCTACTGTGAATAAGTGTCACACCACCTAATGTTTGCAACTAAATGTGTGTATCAGACAATGTCCTTTATCCAGTTCTCATGATTCACCATGATATTCATGCTGAAAGAAAAATAGCAGCATTGCTGAAGTACATTTTTCATGATGATGAAATATTGTGACTACAAAAACTGTAATAATTTAATAAATTTTGGTGCAGTATAAGGACTGTATTTACTTCAAAACCTGAAATACCTTGGATAACTTGGAGTAGGATATAACTTTTTGCATCAGATTAGACTAATTTGTTGCATTGGCTGTTAAAACCAACATTTTGCCGAGGTTTGTCTCAGAGCAGTGCCTGACAGTTGCATTTCATGTGTAAACTACTGTAGTTGTGTAATGAGCCTTTTAATGAAACTTCATTGCAGCTCTATTGCTCACATTTCTGGCTATTGTTTTGGTTTTTTTAAGAATGTTACCAGGGAAGTGAGTGAGCTGCAGTGAAAAATGGATATGGGCAATACCCCACAGGGATTGGATTATTTCAGGATTATAAAGGGAAGGAAATGTTAGACTCAAGCACTGGAAAGTTTGCATGTTTGGTTTTGTAGTGAAGATACAATTTTCTTACCAGCAATGCAGAGGAAGGGCAATCACAGTCTTCTCATTCCAGCCTTTAGAAAACTGCTTCCATTAACTGCTTTAAGATTTTTCTTCTTCAGTCTTTGTCATCAAAAGGTTGATAAAATAATATGCATTGCAGAAACAAACCAAACTGCAGCACCAATATTAGAAATTTGCCTTTTCTTGGCTCAATAATCTCCATTTCAGTGCTGCTAAAAATAGTTTCTTCAATTATATGAAAGGTATTTTTTATATTAATTTTAGTCTCAAATCATAATTGTCAATTGCTTTAGCAAATTTGTCCACTTATAAATTGATTACACAGTAGATGTCATGAATACAACTTCATTCTTTGAGTTTATCTACTTTGAATTTTTTTTAATTGTCTGAGATCATTAGGATTAAAATCTGGTGTAGATGCTCCATCAGAAACTGACTGCAAAATCTGGCAATTTTTTTAAAGAGTGTTTTATTCCTCTCCCTTAATTCCTATTGTTTGTAATTTGAACTTTGCTATAGTTACCTTAGGACTTTTAATGATTCGTCTCACTTTTGAAATGTAAAAATTTTCTGATTCCTCTAGTCAGAAAAAGATCTATCTAATCATGCCAAAATGCAGCATATGCTCACTCAGGAGTTTGTATATTGCTTGGTTTTGACAGCTTTTTATGAGGGTCTGAGATAATCCATATGGTGCAAAGTATGCTGTATTTATTATCCTTCACAACATGCTACAAACCTCATATTATCCCTAGGGCTTTTAGCCAGGTAAGATAAGCATATGATAGATAAAATAGGTAGCAAATCCTGCAGGTGCTTCTCTGTTTTGTTTGTCTTTGGTTGTTACTATTTCACTTTTATTGATAATTTCTATTTTTATTTTATCACAAAGGTGAAGAAATTTGATCTCCATTTTTAGCATAACAGCATATGGGTGAAGAGGTCACTCATCTGTTGTTTCATGTACCCTGTAAATGTCACATACTCTGCTTAATGAAAACATCCTTAATGGTCCATATCCTCAAAAAACAGTGTACGTCACAAGATATTATTAGCAATTGCTGCTGTTTAATTAGAGAACTGTATTTAATATTTATAAAATGCAATGGCAATATATTCTTGATATAAAATAGCTTCAGGGTCTTTTAATTTCCTTCTCCTCTCCCAAGAAAGCTGTTGATGAACTTGCATCAGCTGCAAGAAGTTTAAGCATGTGGACTCAGCAAGGTTTAGCTTGTTTTATATTTGTTACCAATACAAAAGATGTAGGGAATTGCTGGACCTCTAAACTGGCCATGGAGAGGGTCCTCACAAACATATTTTCTTAGCCACAGTTGTGTTCATCTTTTTTATCAGTCCTTCCTAAAGTACTTAGTGTAAAACTAGGGGTGAATATGCTGACTTAATAAAAATTATTTCTAATTTCTATATGGTCTGAAACTTTTCCCAGATCAGTGAATCTTACATGGAAAAAATACAGGTTATTACACTTATTCCAATGTATTTATGACATATTAACCTGGCAATAAAGTGACATTTGTATTTTCTTAATTTTGCTGTATATAAAAGCTTTAGTAGGTTGTATTCTGCTCCTTAATGTCAAATATACATTGCAGAGATACTAAGTCACCAAAAACAAATTGGTACGAGAATATTGTTTAGAAATACAGGCATTTTCATTTAATATGGAATGAAAATAATTTAAATGTTGGAAATATTGATACTGGTGTCAAGACCTGGATTTGCAAAGTGGAAAATAGGAATAAGCTAATCATGAAGTATGAAGAAAATGACAAGGATTCTTTTTTTCATTTGGTGTGGGGATTTTGGACAAAGATAAAGAAATTTAACATCAAATACATATGGTAACTATCAGATAGATGACCTGGGAAAATGACCTATACTCCCAAAATGGGTATTATGAAATACTTGTGGAAGGAAAAAGATATTGACTTTGTAATAGCATAGATTGACTATTGTCACAAGTAGCTCAAAAAGTGGACAACTAATTTCTGAGTGCTGAAGATTTCTGTTATACAGTGATACTATTACTGCCCATCAGCAGAGCATAACAGCACCACAGAAATGGTAATGCTGGATTGAAACAACAGAATCAAAGCAGATTCTGATTTATTAACTGCAAAACTGAAGCCAAATAAGAACCAAAATACACTGAATAGAGGAAAAGTACTGCAATCTTGCTAGTCAGGACATGTGTGTTTTCCATATAATTCTGCTAACATGCCAAATACATTTAGAGGGAATTAATTTGACTTTAGTCCTTTCATAGATAAGTAGATGAGGCAACAAGCCAATAATATTCCCTCCTGTGACTAACTTTATTTTTTACATATAAATACTTTATAATTTAAATGTACATTTCGATTTGGGAGTTGGAGTTGTTTAGCTGGAAGAAAAGGAGGTTCAGGGGAGACTCTGTTGGTCTCTATAACTACCTGAAAGGAGGCTGTAGCCAGGTGAGGTCAGTCCCCTCTCTCAAGTAACAAGAGAGGAAATGGCCTCAAATTGCACCAGGGGAAACTTACGTAGGATATTAGGAAAAATTTCTTCACAGTATTGGTTGTTAAGCATTGGCAAAGACTGCCCAAAGAAGTGATTAAGTCACTGCCACTAGAGATATTTTTTAAAAATTTAGAGGTGGCACTTAAGGACATGGTTTACTGAAGAACTTTGCAATATTAGGTTAATGGTTTGACTGGGTGATCTTGGAGGTCGTTTCCAACCTTGATTATTGCATTATTCTATGATAATTCTCCCTTTTTAATGACTCAGAGCAGTGTGGAAATAATGACTTTGTAGATGCTAGAGAGCAATAGCAGCTTCTCACTAAAACACACAGATAAGGAAACTGATCCATACCTAGATTGGTCCATACATAGGTTGAATAGAAGAATGCATCTTTTATACTTGCTGATGAAAGATTATTAAGGAAAAAAATGGATCATCTATGAGTTTATAGTTACCCAGTTTCCTTTGTGAATAAACATAGATTTCTGTAGCTGGACATAATTTTTTATGCATAAATACCAGAAATAAATTTCAAGTACAGTGCATCACTGCACTCATATTCTATTAATCTCAGATATTTTTAAAATGCTAGTTAGGCTGAATTATTTTTTTTTTAAAGAGAACATCTTAAACTTCAATAGTAGAACTACTGTACCACAACTAAGGGTCCTACTCTTCTTTGAAGTGTTTTTTTTGTGAAAAACAAAAGTATATTTTAATTCTATATTCAGAAATTGTTTGTTGGGGGTTTTTTTCCATACTAGAAATTGCCTTTCTTTGTCTATCTTTGTTATTAAAAACAAAGAAACAACTCGCCTCTCTTTCTGACTGCTGCGCATCACCAAATGCTAAATCCTTTAGAGATATTGTCTAAAGACTTTATGTATTTGCTGGAGGCTTTTCCTCAGGACATGTCTTTAGCTGGTTCTCTGTTTAAGAGTATTTAAATCCTGTTCTATCCCATGTGATCTATACAATAGTTCTTAACTCTATTGTTCACATTATTAATTTCACAGAACATTCAAAATTTTCTTACCCAATAACTTACATTGCTATTTTTCAAAATAAAGTAGTAATATTATCAGCTGACTTCTAAAATAAATCTTAAATATTTTTCCTTATAAAATTAATAGAATGCAACAATATCCTATTTCTGAATGGATTTTGGTTTTAGGAAATCAAACCTGATATATTTTATACAATATATGTATATTTATAAGGAATAAGTATACTAGCTGGTAAATAAGATAGCTATCATTAAGGAAGCTTAGTGGAAAAACACAGTGTAGGTTTTATAAAATATTTTGTAAAGCTCCTTTATCTCTCTATGGATGAACATATGACATGACTTGAACACAACAGCATAAGGTAACATAAGCAACCATTTTTATCTAAGTTAAAATTTCTAAAATTTCTTGGGTTTAGATTTTCAGGCCAAAAGGGAACACTTATTTGACCACCAAGGTACCACTAATCTTCTATATCTTAAATGATCAATATTTTTTTTAAGTCTATGAAAAACATAGACTTCAGCTAAACCAAGCCCTTCTATTAAATATTTTCCTAAGAAACACATTACTCTGGTCACCTCTTCCTAAACCCACAGCATTGGTGAGCAGTTTATGTATCCAGATCATTCTCTCTGGCAAACCCCAACCAGCACTTCAGTAAAAAGGTGAAAATAAAAGGTAAGTAAGGATGACCCTGCTAACCCTGTTTTAGGGAGTGAGGTAATGCTGAGGACTGAGCCAGCACCACAGACATATAAGAGATGTAATTCACTCTCACCTCAAAGATATTTTTGTCTGCTAGATACCCTTTCACCAGTCTGTTATGTCCAGAAAACAGAGAAATTACAATTATTAGATGGTTATGTAGTGGGAGAAAAATGCTGATAGGCACTGCACATTGCATGCAGAAACTTGAAGATGTACATTTTTATTAAAATCATTTTACTGCAACAGATATGAGGCAGCATGAGTATTTGAAAGATGATGCAAGCAATCCTTTTTTTTTACTGAATAAAGTGGGATATGCAAAGAACAGGACAAGCAGTACAGCAGTCTTGTTTACTCAGACAGTGCTGTGTGAATTCTGTACACTGTAACTCCTACTTAGCAAGAAGGAAGCTGGCTTTCAGCTTATCCCACATGAAACCCTTTCAGTCAGAATTATCTGGAGGCAGGGAGACTGCACCTCTTCTGAAAGCAAATAAGCTTTTTCTCCCTGAAGGGCAGGATGGAGCTTGCAGAGAGTCTGCAGCAACAGCTCAGACAGAAAATCCTGAAAAAAAGAAGTCAGACAGAGTCTGCCTGCTAGAGGTGGCATGCATTAAGGTGAGCCATGTAAGGCCATGGAAGGAAGTTTTTGTTTAGGAACGGCTGTATCTAGTAGAAAAATTATTTCAAGGTGGAGAATAATTTACTTTCAAGGCCTTCATTTAATCACACTTATTGCTAAATTTTCGTTATTAAAAAAATAATCTTTTAAGAATCTAATTATCTTGTGTACTAAATAAAGTCTATCCTTAAAGAGAGGGCTTATGCTTTTTTGGATAAGGTACTCTAACAAAAGAGAGACGATTCAGAATGCTTTCAAAGGGACACTTTTGCTTTGTAAAGCTTGGTTGTTTAAACCACTATGTTCTTATTGTTTCTTTGTTTGGCTACTGACCTGTGTTTCCAGGGCTCATATAGGGTCCTTTTCCTAAGCTGCCATTCAAACCACACCTGCAGCTATATAAGATGCCAGTGATTTTATCCAGGCTTCACAATATCTACTGGATATATTCACAGCCCTCCCCTAAATTGTTTAATTTCTTTACAATATTAGTTTGAAATTTGTCTTCTTAAAACTATCAATTTAACTTTCTTTCAGAAACAAAATTTCTGTCAGTAAACAATCATGGGGTTATACTTCTGATGCTACAGGATGATACTCCTTTTGAACTGTGTAGCAAAGATCTTGGTCCTGCATTGCCAGATATGGCAAAATACCTTTTGCTATTTTGAAGTCACTTTGGAAATTATTTTCTTCATTTAGCAAGAATTAAGATTTCACAGAGAAAGGAATAGTGGAAATGGATTAAACCTAGAAATTATGTCAGAGAAACTTGACATTCATATTTTTTGTATCTTGCATTTAGTTTCCAGAAACTGAGAATAGTGAAAGCAGATTTTCTGCTTACATAGCTGTCTGAGTACAGGCAAAAGCCCCACCCTGCACTGATCAAATCTTCTACTAAATCAAAAGTTTAAAACTTATGCCCTTTATTCAGCTACATGATGTTATTTTATTTTGCATCAATGCAAGATTAAAAAAAACCAATATTAATTGAAATCAAAACTCATTACAAAATCAAAGCTTAGGATGTTGCACTTGTTTTTTTAATTTTCCAGAGTGGCTATTTTTCACAAACCTCTTATGAATTAAGAGAGAATAAGCAACTTCCTTTTCCTAGTAATGTCATTGAACACAATGTATTTAATTATACTAAATTGATCTTAATAACAGTTAATAGTGATTTAATACCACCAATTAGTTTGATGCAAAGTGTTGTTTTACAGCCTCTTAAAGATAAAAGCTTACTTAGTCATGCTACATCTTGGGTACAAATCACATTCTACACGTTGTCAGAACTCTACCTTAAAGCAGACACTCAGACACTAAAATTTAAAATCATGCAAGGGACAAATCTGTGGTGTATTGTGATGTTTTGTTCCTCTGATTGCTTAACTAAAAATTGTGAAAAATGCTTCTGTCATAGCTACTTTATTTTGCTTTGGATATCAAAAGAGATCATCACAGGGACAGAAACATAAAAACAGTAAAATAAGACTCTAGTAACAGACCAATAACAATACATCAGGCTTTATTCTGCATTATTTTCTATGGAACATCAAAGGCTACTTATGGATATTGAAAGTGGGTTCAATGCTCTGTGGCTGCTTTGGCCACATGTCATAAACACAGGACTTATATTAAGGATAGCACAGATAGGTCATAGAGATCAGAAATAATTTTGGCCTGTTAAATCAGCTGATGTAAATATGAATTCCCACAATGTAGCTATTTTTTAAATTTTTTTAAATTAAGAAAATCTTTAAGATGCACTCCAAATTATAGTGTTGCAAGTCTAAACCCAACTCTAAACTTTCTGCTGTCTGAATACTTGAATATAGTACTCTTATTTAAGCCAAACTTTTCCCTGAGTGGCACTTACATCCATATCAGCTTTAAATAAGTGCACATGGTTTTCTAAGTTTAACTTCTGTGAGTAGTATCAATGGTTGGTATGATGTGAGCAACAAGAAACTAGAAGCAGAAAACTGCAAAGACAGAAAGGGCACAGATAGTTGTTTTTTCTTTAGCTATATCTATAGTAGTAAATTAAACCAAAATCTGAAGGCTAGTCTCTGGAGAGGCCAACTGGCAAGTCTGAAGTCATGTCTATTAAAACTTTTATGTTAAAATAGTATGGTAAGGTGAGTTTGAAATTATTCCTGAATTGTACTAACCACTGAACTTTATAAATTGAAGATATTATCTCACTTCCATAGTAACTCTAACAGAAACAGTGATGACTTTGTAAAAATACAGATGATTCCGTGTCAGAATTTGAACTCAAGTTGTGGCCTTTAGTGTAGTAGTGCAAGCATACCTTCTGTGGAAAGGTTATTTATTTCTTATAATATGAAACAAATTTCATTTCCTCCCTCCATTTTTTTTTTTTTTTTTAGAGAACTTTGCATCATTAGCTTCATTGTTCTTATTTATTTAGTTAAATCATAGTCAATCTATGACCAGACCAAAAAGTTAGTTAACTCTGAGACCAGACCAAGAAATCATCCTCAGGAAGAATGCTATCAGAGAAATGAGAAAAAGCATGTTGTTAACTAATTAGTCCATCTGCAACATGGTGTGTGTTACCTGGTGTCTCAGTAGGGCAAAATCAGCACCAAGAGTCTAAAATTATTCATTTTACTGCAAAGTGAAAATGTAATGACTGTGAGTGAACTGGTATATATTCTATCTAGATAAATCTACTGTGGGTAATAAGAGATTCTGCCCTATTCTGTAAATGTTATTAGCATGGAATGCTGGGGTTTATTTTTTGCTGAAGGAAGATATCTTAGGAATGTACAATTTTAGGGTATTTTGGGCCAAAAGGCACTTCAGGAGGTCTTTAGCCCAAACTCCTGCTCAAAGACGGGCCAGCCAAGGTCAGAACAGGTTGCTCAGTGCTTTGTTCAGTCAGATTTAGAAATCCTCCAACCCTGAAACCTGCAAAACTTTCTGAGCAGAGAGGCCCAGATGTTCAATTCCTAAAGTTGCCTCAAACACCCTTGAAAAGCCATAAAGATTTCAAAACCAGTGCTAGGTCAAAATTGATCCAACTTTTTAACTGTGCATTAAGAAAATTTTCTCTTGATTATGATGACAATAGGTTTATTTTTTTGCCATAATTTTGCAGAAAAAAAATATTTTACTGCAAGGAAGAGTTTCAGTATGATACCAGAAAATGAAAACCTCCAGATATGGAGTGAAAAACAAGTTGTTCTTTTTTAAGCTAAGAAATCTATAAATAATAACTAAATATTCTGATAGTTAAATACATTCTTGGCTTTAATTAAATAATTGTCTTCAATAAAATTAGGGAAATTTGGGATTATTTGTTTTATAATATAGGATAATATTCTTCTGGTGCTGCACAACTTATATTTGGTATAGATATTTTAAAAATCTAGTTGCTTTTGTTTAATAGACTGAGTGCCAATATTGCAACCTATAGTTGTAACAGTATTAGTGGATTATTTATTGGTTTTTAGCATGGCTACATTCAAGTGAAATTTCTAGGGACACATGAAAGTTTCAATCTTGTTTCTAGAACAAAAGATTTCCCTTTTCTATCAGGAAAAAACAGCTGAAGAATTTTTATTTCCAGCAAGGCTGCACAGCATGACTGACACAATACTTTTTCTGAATGTCCCCCTTTCCCTCCTCCTCTTCCACCATTTGTTTTGTTACTTTTTACCATTTTATGATAATCCTAAAAATGTCATTTAAACATCAATGAAAAATGTCAGAAGGTAAAGACATTATATAAAAGGACTTGGATTTTGTACAGACATTGCCATGTTTTGGGACTGCTATATCAATAGTTATCAAATTATTGTCTGACCTTTCCATCATTCTAACCTGCAAGGCATTGAGCCATAGATTTGGTACTGTTTAGACAGAATTCTTCTTCAGGTTATAATTAATAGGCCAGTATTTAATCACTACATTTGTGTGATTACAAATGAGGGAACTGTGAACTATTACTGCTGGCTTGGACTGAGGCACAATTACTGGTAGCTTACCCAGCAAAAGTGCTTGAGAGTTGCTGTATGCATTTCCACATTTATAATTATGCAAAAAGCCCTGTCATCTTACTTGACCTTTAAAGCACCCAATGTGCTGATTGTAGAAAAAGTATTTTAAAAGCCTGATGGAAATTTCATAGAGTGCATATATGACCCAGTGATTGTATCATCAACAAATGCTAAACAATAATGGTTTGAAGTCATTATTCTAATTTGGCCAGACCCTGCTAGATTCAATCAAACACAATCAGAGGTGCATGGCTGACATTCTAACAAGCTTAGGGCAAAGGCAGCTCATGCTTTGAATTGTATTAGCTTGTTTTCTGACACCAAATACTGAGAATTAATTTCAAAATATTCTTTTAATATATGCACACAAAAATACTTTTACTTTTCAATCATATAAGTTATTAAGGACAAGCTATAAAATAAGCTAATGTGAAAAGAATTACATTAATATGGTATTTGTGTGATAGATGTATGTACATGGTCTTGTAACTAGTTACAGCATTAACATCTCAAAACATGTAGAAGAAATAGTAATTAAGAGAAAAACAGAAGTTTCTTGAGCAACTATACTTCACTTAGCACATCTGTCATATAGTTAAAAATAATCCTGATCCTCTTCCACTCCATCTTAAAAATTATGTTGCATTAACACAAGTCTGATTTAAAATATTTCTGAAATATTGCTATATTGTTATTATTCCTTTGTTAATGATTATACTATCATTTTTACAGGAAGAGATTTTAGATATTTACAAAATCATATTTTTTCCTTTGAAGTCTTGCTGCTAGTCTTTTCTGTAGAATGATATATCCAAGATGTCATACTAGGTTCAAACAGTAGTAAAAATTTCTTGACCATTGCAAACAGAGCTAAAGGGAATGATTGTGCCGGTTACACACATTATCAGCAACATTTCTTTGTAAGTCCTTTATAAAAAGGTGTGTAACAGAACCTTGCATGTATGTGCTTAGAAATACAGCCATTGTATATTACCCAAAAAACATGGTAGGAAAAGCATTTATTTTCTTAATTCTAGATACATCTAGCTCCTTTTTTGCATTCATGTTAGCAATTAATTATCAAGTTTGAAAAAAATGGAAAACAAAAAGAACCCCTGTATCAATCTATTGAGATGCTAGTTTTCAGTCCACAGAAGCAAAACCCCAATTTATTTCTTTTTCATTCTTGATTTTAGCAACAAACCAATTTTTTTTTATTCTCCACCTGAAGTTATTTGCCATAGGATGGACAGGCCATTTTGCATGCACAAATATTGATAGGCCTTTCTGTAAATATGTACCACTATGTTTGCATATTGTTCTGAAAGTATCTCAAAACACAATTACATGGAAAACATGAAGAGCTGTTTGCAAATGTTACTAAAGTTAGCTCTTTATTATGTCTGTTAAAAACACATAGAGGAGTTTATGAAATAATATGCCACAATCCATATATTACCATAAGATAGAATATAGTTAAGAAAACTTGAAATGCTCTTTTATTGTAGGAATTTTCAGAAGGTTGTTTTTCATTGTCAGAGATAAACTGAATTCATACAATACCTACTGCATCCTACCCAACTTGCTTTTCCAGAGCTGTAGGTTGTTGGTTTGTGGTTTGGGGTTTTTTTGTTGTTTGGGGTTTTTTGTGGCGGGGGGGTTTGTATATGCTATTTTCACACAGATTTTTTGTGACACCCATATTGCAAAGACACTTGAATAGCTTTAAATGTAGAGCTGATTGAACTCTGATTTGTTTCATGTACAGAGAGATGGATAGGCTGGAAGAAATTCCCCCATGGGAGACTGTTTTAGTTCTGATATTTCCTTATTGTGCTTTCATTCATGAAGATAAAGTGATTGCTGCCTGTTGGCTATTGGAATGCAAATGACCTTTATATCATTTTAAAAAATTGAAAGTAACTTAATTGTTTTCTTGGTACCTTTTGTTTGTTGTTGACAATTTATGCATGTTGTTAATGGCAACATTTTTAAGAGTGTATGTGAATGGGGGAGGGAAATGGGAATGTATATATTAATTTCAGGGCCTAATATTATTGACTTCACCTTTAGGAATGATGCTTTTGAAGATAAGTATTACAGATTATTATAGTACCTCTGCACTTTCTAAAATACAGCTTGTTTTAAATTTCTTTTGTGGTTTGTATTTTTTGTGTGTGTGATGAGAAAGAGGGATATTTAAAATAATTCGAGTTCATTTGATGTATTTTTTGCAAATTACAAAGTCTTCTTGTTGTTATTAAAAATTTCCAACTATTTTTATTCACTAATTTATGTGCTTTGACTTTTTTTAGCAATTAATCTGCCCAGATTAACAATATGGTTTCATTTTAATGTAATTTCAAACCCCAAAGACATGTCCACTTACAGCTTGTTAAACAGCTTCTTTTATATTTATAGTTCTATAATACAAAACAGCTATTTACTTATTTTCTTTCCTTGTCGGTTTAGTAACAGCCTAATTAATATGTCAGATAGACAGCAATGTAAACAATATATGGTGGTAAAATATGCCTTTTTCTGAATCTGTGCAGGCAAGGCATCGTACCATGTGAAGCAGAAATGTCAGTCCTGAAGTTATCTTCAAATACAAGTATAACTAGAAATTTCGGGTCCAGTTCTTATTGGCTTGAAACAGGATCTATATTTGTTGGTGGTTTGCCTCATCTTTATGCAACAAAACAGGTATTTTTTTTTAATTTATATTATTTTTAGGAATGTCATGTTGAATGCAATAGAACTGAAGAGATTTAAACCAGGCAAAAATAAAAATTTCAGCTTTTTTGAGAGTTACATCTAAGGGATGAGTGTGGCCCTGTGCAGAGTATTGCTCGTGTGTGGGACTTTGGTAAGTGAACAAAAAGGGCATTATGGTCTAAAGTCATTACCTGAAATCCTATTTGTCTTGATCAGGCAGAGTAAAGGAGCAAAAATGACCAAATTTAGAGTTGGCAATGCACCTGTTATGTTAGAAGCCAGTTTGATGATGTGAAAAGTATAACTGCAATGGTTTCCAAAACAAGGGAGACTGCATGGATGAGGAGATTCTGCAAGGAGAGAGAGCACAGGAGCTTCAATCTGTGGGGGTCTGTATGCAGCTCTGGTAGCCACATATGCAGGGATGAGAATTAATCTCTGGTGGATCTTATACAGAGACAGGGAAGAAGAATACCCACAGGCTCATGAGAGAGTTGGAGACAAGCAGATCATTACTCACTTGCCGTTATGGAGGATTTTGGGGCAGAGTAGTCACAATCACAGATACACACCACTTAAGTGATTTCCTTTTTTTTTTTTTTTTTTTTTGTCCAAAGCAGCATGAGTATAGAAAGCAATTTCTGTTCCAGTTTGTGAAACAAACTCTCCATGCTTACACAGATCAAGGGCCCAGGTCCTGTAATTAATTTGAGACTGGCACCACACACCCAGGGCACACTCAGTCCAGCTTCCAGCAGCACAGCCCCTGTACAACACAGCTCCAATGCAGCTGCTTCAACCTGCCACATCTTGTCAGCTGTCTAAGTATGGAGTGCACCTCAGCATCTAAGGGACTGTTGTCATAGCTATGTACAAGTGTTTTCAATTAATTTTTTTTACATAAGGTGCCTGTGATCTCACTGGTTATATAGCTCCAAGTTGGTCTCTGTCTTTCATTTATCCAAAGCCAACCTGTGTTTCTACCTGACTATTTAACTCTCTTGTCTCATTCCCAAATGTGCTTCCAGAATGTAAAACTGTTCACCATTACATAATAAAGACTGTCTGTGAGTGTTTGTGTTTTCCATGCTGTGAAATACATAAACTGTTAGCACTGAGTTGGTGTAGTGCAGGTCTCATTTATCTGAACAGGGATCTTTGGATTGGTGCCACTCCACAACTGTAGGAAAGTTAGACTGCAGGGGTTTTGTTTCTCCAATGCACTGTAAAAACTGGGCATATCTAGTCCAGTTCTCATTTTTTATGCCATACTTTTGGGTAGGCTTCACCCTGTGCAATTGATTTAACCTTTTTAGTTCTGTTCCATTCTTCAGTAAGTGAAGGCACTTACCATGAGGCAAATAGAGTAATTTCAAGCACTGACATGTTTTTGATACTGCTACTGTAATGCAGCATTTCTAGATTTCACCTTATAATAAATTTCACAGTAATCAATGATGCGACAAGACTGTTGAAATCCAGCTTAAAAGTTGTTGTGATAAAGTGTTTTTTAGGTTATAAAATATTTCATAAGAAGTGCACTTCCAAGTAGCTCATAATGATATTAAAAGAACAAATCAGGTAGTATTCATATTTATACAACTTTTCCTTTAATTCAAATGTTCATACACAAACTATACCTTCATCTGGAATATTTTATTCTCAGTTGTATATAGTATTTTATTTACTACAAAAATGTATCCATACTAATGAGATACATGAAAATTATATTTTCAATTTTGAAGGGACCTGTCTTCTAGAAGCTAAGAGAAATTTTTGGGGGATGCCCCAAAGAAGTTATAGTGAAGACTTAGAGAAGTTTAATTCACATTGTGTGTTTTGAAGCAGGTAAAAAACCAATTTGTTTGAGGGATATAGTAGTAATGTGTATATGAGAATGAATATTGAAATGAAAAATAGCTCGTTACTAGCTAAAGGCCAAATGAAATCCAGAAAAATAAATTTAAATTAGAGAAGTTCAAATAGCAATGAAACACAATGGTTTAAAGGTAATTTATTGCTAAAAAGTTTTGCCTGCATGCATTGAATTGTCATATTGACATGGGCTTTCCTTCTTTGGGAATATTGCAGTTCAATTCTATACTTAATGCAGGATTAATAGGTGAGATGCTGTAGTTCATGACTGTAATCTAAATTAGGTAATAGGTGTGGAACGTGTACAAGTGCTCAAGGTAGTGATATTTAACCTCTATTAGTACTTGGAAAGCATATGTTCCTATAAATTCCTCAAAAAGGCAAAAATATATCCTCTACTCTCAGTTGCCTCTCTAGTTTTTCACTGAGTTTTCTTGAATCTTTCTTTTTGTTTGAGGTGACCTTAGCCTTTATTTCACTTTTTTTTTTTTTTTGCTTATTTGTGATTTTTTTTATTAATTTTGTTCTTAGTTCCTCATTTTGCTTATTTTTTTATGTTTTTCTAGCTTCAAGGAAGTTCAATTTTCCTTGGCTTCCCTGTCAAAGTCTGTAGGGTCCAAGACAAATATAGTCTGTAAATGCTGGGTTTTTTTCTCCTTTTGTCAGGGAATGGAGAACTGCCTGTCCAAGTACCCTTTATGTGGGCTTTTCAACCCCAGCAGTAGGAAACCACTCCAGAAAGTTTCTTTTCCATCAGTTCAGACCCAGGCAGTCAGGTTTCTATTGTAAAACCTTCATCATCCCTGAAACAGCACAGATCTGTTTCTGACCTTCATCCTGCAGTTTGCTTCAAGGGAGATTTCTGCTCCAGCTGAGACTCAGCTTTTTCTGACAAGTGCTCTGATCACTCTTGGAGTGAAGTCTGATAATGACCCTTGTGATATCTGCAGTATTCACCTAATAATACATTGTCTTGTTTTAGCTCCTTCTCTCATAGAAGTAGCTCACTCTGCTGTTGGCTCTCCTACCATCCAATATTGTGGAAGTTGCAGACAGCAGTGACTTCAGACCTTAGACTCCTTCAGCTTCGGACTAATGGGAACTTCTAGCTGTCAGTACCAGAAACTGTTGGCATGGGAGTCACGTATTACTGGAATTGGCTCATGTTAAATGATTAATTTCTAGGATAGATTCCTCCTCCATTCATTTTGATTGGAGTTTGAGATGACCTATAAAGCCCTCAGGGTAAAACATTGTCTCCTCTGATGACTTCCTACACATCTTCTTAATCTGCTCTGAAATTTCCATGCATTCTTTCCACATTTTTTTTTTTTTTTTTGTGCATGCTTACTATTCTGTATTCCTTAGAGTCCAAGTGCAATCAACATGTAAGGCAAGGTGCAACATTCTACTGATTTCTCTTGTATCTGCCACAGTCTCTGTAGGAGATCAGAGTCTTACCCTCAAGCAGGATGAATTTAAGAGTATCTGTGATATCTGGGGAAACAGTGCCATAATACCCAATACATTTTTTCACTATTCAGAAGATCTCAGACCTCCCAGATCTCAGTCCTAGTGTCTGTGACTGGTGATGAGAAATACTAGAGCAACATAAAGTTATGGGCTACTTAAGTAAACCAGACATACAAAGTACCATGGATCCAGAAAGAACCTTATAAACACACACCTCTGGCTGGTGTTATCACAAGGCCACTCTCCATTACCTCTGAAAGCCTACAGCAATCAGAGGAAGTCTCTGATGACAGGGAAAAAGACAAATGTGATGTTATGTTCATCCAAAAAAGACAAGAAGGAAGATGGGTAACTGTGAGCCAGGTCAATGGCACAACTGCATTCCTGATACTAATGCAGAAACAAGTGAAGGACAAGAACCTGCTTTTGAACAACCCAAAGGGAAGCTCCAGCTGACCAGTATGCTGACATTCCCTGTTGAGAAAACTGATTCTGTGGGCAAAGGGAGGGCAGACATTATCTTTACTTCATGCCCCAGACAACTTCACTCCCAATTCTATCTCCTACCTCTGAGTGGCAAGGAGGATGGCAAATGGGGGTTATACTCAGACCATAACAGTTCGTCTCTGCCACTTCTTCCTCCTACACATCTACAGTTCTCTTAGCTATCCACAGACCAAGGATGGAAAAAACATTTGCCTTGGTATGAATCCTGAAGGATCTGAAGATGTGGGTAGAGATCAAGGCAACAAATATGTGCACTGAAACACCTTGAATGAATTCATCCAAGTTCAATCTGTTTCATGTACAGCAAGAAATTGTTTTTATGACTCTGTAAACTGTCCTTTGCAAAGTTTAGTGAAGTCATCTGACAGCCTAGGAAGTCAATGCTGAGCAGTCAGAATGAAAGCTAAACTATAAATAGCTGGCTGGCAGACATCTTGTCTGGTTGTCTTGCCACAATGAAAATATCCCCTTCAGTTCTGTGCCAGCTTAGTTTAGTACCTATTTTTATATTCTGTCCTATTTCTTTGGTAAAGAATATAATAGGAATAGTTCAGACTTGCTACAGGTAAATTGCAAAATCAGTTGAACAGTTAAAGAGCACCATCTTTTTAAAACATTGGGGCTTTAAAGCTGTTTATGATCACCAGTATTTAAGACATAAAAATCAATATAAAAGGAAGAGAAGCCAAATTACACAGAAAAAAACCCTTTTTTTGATCAGAAATTGAAAAAAAGGTATTTCTGAAATCTCAAGATTCAGAGAAATTTCAGAACTTTCAGAAGTTTCAGAGTAATTAATTTCATGCTAGCTTTAGTATTGTTGTTTACAATAGCTTTTTCTCTGCAGAGAAAATTGGTATACTCAAAGGGAAATTAAAGATTGTTTTCAAATACCTACAACAGCAGCAGTTGATTGCAACAACACTGTTATTTCTGCTGCTGTAATTGTTCCAGTAATTATTATTTCTAGATTTAATAGTTACGCATTACATCTTTATATTCCTTTTCAACTCAAGCAGTTCTCTATAATTAAACCTTGCAAGTATTAAAACAAAGAAGTTTCAAAAGGAAAATAAGCTTCTAAATAGGAGAACAGTCTCCTAAATAAAGATAAAAGATTAAAGGAAGGCAAATATATGTGGGCATCAATATGTTACCAATTGGGAAATGGCAGCAGATAATTGAATGATATGCCTAGGATCATAGTGTGTTAATGTTGAAAGTAAGGTGAAAAGGAAATTGTTATATATCTAAAGACTCAGACTAGGAGACCACAGTAGTCTAGTAGGCTTGTACTTTAAATACAGATGTGTAAAATGCACCATGCATATGTAAGAACATGTATAGTTTTCCTATGAAAAAGAAATAATGTGATAGCACAATCATATGTACTGCCCAGTTTTAAGATATTCTCAGGTGTATACATATGTAGATAAAAATGTTTTAAGCATTTTGATATTAACTGATAAAACATACAAAATAACATTTTTTCTCTTTTAATAACTCATCCATAGAATTCAGTGGCATCGAGTGAAGAAATGGACAATGTATAACAGGTGTTACAAAATACAGAATCAGAGCCTTAATTTGGAATGATCCAAAAGCAATTTGCTGTATGTTACAGCTGCTGTGCTTCCATAGACTAACACAACAGCAACCCCTCTGTAACTGTCTAGTTAGAAACAGTTTATGATCCATTTCCCTTGCCAGAGCATTGCAAAGCAGTGGGAGAATTTAGTACAATCTGTGCGTAGTGCTTTAGATTTGATTATCTGGCATTCACTTTCTCTGATAAATCTTGAGCTCTGACAGCAACTTTCACACTATAATTTATAGCAATATAATATGTATATGATTCTTTAGCAGCCTGGTACAGTAATTGTTGGATATGAGCAAATTACAGTGGTCCTGACCCAATTAATGCTCCCTGGGCTGCAGTGTTCAGCCTGAAAAGATTCCTGGGGAAGCCAACAAAGGAAAGAACATCCAATCTGTCACAAGATTGCAAGGCATACTTCACTGTTTCATGGCTGCAACTGTTTGCCCCAGTGGTATAAGCAAGAATGAGTTGTTTGAAACCTTAGAAGGGCCAGTTCTTGAATGTCCATACATTTCCTGTTGTTCCACACCATAACTAAATTTTCATATTTAGCTATTAAAAACTATAAGTTTTTTTAATATTTTTTTAGCCAGACTGGTTATAGGGTTTTATGGGTTTTATTGGTTGTTGTTGTTGTTGTTGTTGTTGCTTTAATTAGATCATAAATCTGCCTAGGAATTTTCCAAAGAATATTTCATATTTGATATAATTTAAAGAATTTTCTGATCCATCAGTTTAAGCTCTAGTTAACAATAGACTAATTGGAAGCCAGTTGCCAAGCATTAATCTTCCCCCTAAATATAGTGAAATATATGTGTTTGTAGCTATGCACTAGAGTATAAGGTTCTGCTGTGATACAGAAAATTAAAATGAAGTGTTGAATCTTTTAGCCAGAATCTCATTTTAGTGCTACACTTCTGAAACTGAGGTGTGCCTGTTTGTATCAATCCAGAATCTGCATTTTTTCCAAAAATAGGATTAAATTGTTTGTCCTTATATTTATGTTGCTCTCTTTGATTCGACTTTCCCTTCACACAGTATACATCTTCTAAGTCTGTTCTGTTGTCAAGTGTGTGATTTACAGTATTCAGAAAGGCTTTTTCAGGGTATTTGTTGATTTTAAATGCATTTTGTATCCTGAAGAGCATCTAACTTCTTTTTGAATTTTAGCATGACAATTTTAGATCCTGACTAGTATTTACTTTCTTATGTCCTACTTAGGATATTCTTTGACTCTGTCTTTGCATCACCTGAATGCTTATCCTAATTAAAAGCACCACTTACTGTTAGTATATTTTAAATATTTATGCATTTTTATATGCTAAATAAAAATTTGTCACATCAAAAGTACTTCTATATGTCAATGTTTCATTGGCTGCTATCACTTATTCTGGTGTTTGTTCTTCTTTAGGTTGATAAGACAAGTTCTACAGGCTCTGTTCTTATATAATTAGGCATTGCCCTGAAGTCAGGGGTCCTGTCTCTTGACTGGAGAGGTGTTTTGCCTGTTATGAATAGTTTGTTTTGACAAGCATGCTTTTTAGCATCAATACTTCTTATATTGTCAGATCATTTCTAGACATATTTAGCAGTATAAGACTCAGTGGGCAATATTTGTTGCATCTTATCAGTGTGATAACTCAACTAGTATTGACAATTTTTTTATTTTCTTTTATTCAGTTTGTTCACCACCCACTTAAAAACCCCTTTCCTCTATTTCCCACAAAAACTAATTTTCTTTTAGAATTTTTACTTGAGACCAATGTCAAGACATCTTTGGAAATTAGATTTGGCTCAAGGATGACCCTCTTATATTGATGTGTTCAAGGGATATTAATAATTGAAGCATAACTTCCTTAAGCAAAATTTTAGATTCTTTATGTGATGTTGTCCCATGGTTTTGCTACTTACATTTTCCATTACCACATTCAGGAATTTTCTTCTGAATATAGATTTGCTGGGTTTTAGTTTGCTTCAATCATTTTGGCTTTTCATAGTCCCTTTTGAAATGCCAGTATCATATTTTCCACTTTCCTCTATATCATTACCAAACATAATCTAATTTAAAAGTTATGTAACATTTTTGCACAATTCCAGGCTTCCTAGTTTTCACATATTATAAAGTTTTGATGAACAGAGAACAACCTCCACAGGAAGATGGTAGAGTCCCTGTCACTGGAGGTTTGCAATACATGATTGAACAGGGTCTACATAATCTCATCTAAAATAACTTTTACACGAAAGGCTGGACCAGATGATCTTATAAGACTCCTTCCAGCCTGGGATATTTTATAATTTTATGACTTAAATACTTTTTCAGCCAAAATTAAAATATATCCCGAAACATTTTAAAATATGCATAATAGTAGATTTAATTTACCAGATATTACTCTTTCAAACTTTTACCCGTACTTTGGTCAGAAAAGTGTCAACTAACAGTCTTCTTTATACTCCTACTTTGGCAATCAATATATCTTCCCCCCCACACCTTTTTTTTTTTTTAGTTATGCTTGATTTTCTTTTCTCCTTGTACATATGTAGTTCTTGAATTCTGTGGAAGTGTTGTGTTACTTGCAAGCATTTCACCTATCAAACATTCCAATTGTTCTTATCTTTACTAGCCTTGTCCTGATGCAATTAAAAATTCTGCTGGCTTTTTAAGGGAGATATTTTCCCAGGAGAGAATTGAAGTTGAGTATATTATAGTCAGCATTTTTAATGTTTTGGGGGTATTTTTTATGATTATATACTGAAATATTGAAACATATTCTTTGCCCAGAGTTATATCTCTTTTAGTTTCTCTAATAATTCCAAGAAACCATTATTTACAGCATCTAAAAAATAGTCCCTTCAGCATATTTTGTCATGATTTCTTACCAGATTTCTTGGAGTAATTAAACTCTGTGATTACTGTCTTTTCTGTCTTACCCCTTCTAACCTGCTTTAGTATTTAACAAATACAATCATCACCTTAATGATATATAATATAGCTCTAATATAATATATTTTTCTCTGCATGAAATTTTTGTGCAAAATTATTTTTGCCAATTTGAATATACTTGTTTTACTGTTTTTATTATATTGCCTTTTTCTGGTGAAGCCTACACCTTTCTTGATTTTTATTCTTGCAACATAACATCCCAGTGTTTATATTTCTACCATCAAAATGTGTACCATATTCTTATTTTTTATTGTTTTTTTTTTCTTTTCTTAGGACTCAGGTAGTTTTCCATAGGCAGTTACCTTTCTTTTGAAAGTAAATAATGGTTTAGTGGTTTGGCAGAAAGAGAATAATTTTTATACAAATGTTCCCATTGCAATTTTTTTAACATATTTAGTTATGTCATGTATAGAATTTGAATTTTGGGGATTTTTTAATAAGGTTTTTCCAGGCAAAGAGAAAAATGTAATGAAATTACATTGGTAAATCAGTTTTATTCTAATTTCAGCATACTGTAATTATGTCTACTACATAATGTTAATAGACAGTCTTGCCTAATCCATTGGTTGAAAAAAGAAGTACATGTGAGAATTCAGATATTTTTCTGAAAGTATCCAGTGCTGCTCTGTAAGATTGTTTGTTTCTAGTGTGCCAATAGCCCTTACTATCTAAGAATGTGTTCTTGTTATGTCTTCAAGGCTAAACAATGCAGAGAAGTGATACTATCAAGGAGAAGCTAAAACATTCCTGTAACAGTATATTGCTGGTTTATGTTATTCTTTTAAAGTCAATCTGTGTTGAAAAGGCTCCAGATGATCATCTTGGACACTGCAGCATTTGAGATATTAACTTACAGGAAAGAAGAATGCACAGGGAGCATTGTAGTGAAGTGTGACACGTTTATTTGGTTTTTTCTAATTAGATTAATTGGTATGCTTATAGACATATTATGGGTTTGTTAATTCTTCTTCTCATATCTGAGTATGTTCATGTGTTTTAGATAATTCATTCCTGATTTATGTACTTGAAACAAGTTTGAATTCTTGCTGAAGATCATTATTAGTATTGTGTGATCCCTAAGCAAGAACATCTTATACAGATCACAGAAATCTTGAATTTTCCTAGTGATTGTAAAATCTAAGCCTAGGCTATTAATCAAAATGTACAAGAAATGTTTCTAGTATGTCTAAACTCCAAATTTATAATATTAAAAACATAGAATGGGAAACTTAAATGTATAAAGATTTATAATACTATTTCCTGAAGGCTCCTTAATAAGTTTATATTGAAAAGTTTTGTTGATTTGGGTGATTTTATTAGTTGTAGATTACACTTAATATTTTATTAGGAAGATATTAAGAGAAGAATTTTGGAAGTTTATAATATCAGACATTGGTTGTGAAAATGTGTATTTTTCTAGCTATATTCTGTGGTATTTTTACTGCTTCTATTTTAAATTTCACTGGAGTTACTTTAGAGAAGTTAGAATTTCACATATGCATGTATGCATATATGCATGTATTTAGTATTATTATATAATGTAAACACTGATATCATATTAATAAAATGCCCATTAAACTTTTCAATAAAGTCTCCCAACATTACAATTCAATGTGTTAAGTCCACAGACCAGAAAGTATTGCTGGTGAGAAATGAAGGTTTTTTCTCACTGATTATCTTTGCAACAAATTAAAGGGGACAATTAAGATTATAAATATTGAATCACTTTGACAAGGCTGTGCTTCATAAAAGTGCAAAAATCTTGTTAATATCAACATCTCTGCATTAAAGAAAGAAGCATTTACATTCCACATATACAATATATCAGCAGTCCACAATATAAACTGATTACTATAACCAAGATTAAAAATGTAATTCACTCTCATTAGATAATGCTAAAATGCCAAGATCATTATACTTACTGCAGAACTACAGATTACTCAAACTGGTGATATTACAGCTCCACTATATTCTTGCAGAAAAGAAGCCAGTGAACTTTAAGAGGTTCATGGCCCAGGGCCATCAAGCAACAGGCCTTGGCTAAGAGCAGCCACAGTGAATCAGAACATTAAAAGCAATGAGGTTGTGCTCAAAATTCTCAGCAGAACCACTATGCTGAGCCAAATAGACTATTTCTGTTTCTTGTTTAGATGAGATTTTGATATGCATGGCTTTAGCTGTGTCCTCTGAAAGGTCTTTGATGCAGCTAGAAATAACCAGAGCTCTGTGTGCATGGGGAAATTAAACTCCTGAAGCTTCTGAGTCTGAAAGAAAGGGAAAAAAAGCATTACAAACTCTTTTGCTGATCTTAAATGGTGATGGTTGTGCCACTGTCTCACTGAAATCCCCTCAGAATTTGGCTTTATTGAAGTAATTTTCTCAAAAGTATTTTAATTATTTCATAATTTCAGAGCCTGAACTCAGACTTGTGTGTACTAAATGCTTGAACCAGGTAGCAACCTTAGCAAATTAAAAGACTGATACCAAGACATCACTGAAAACTTCTGTCTTGTTCTCTTGAGATAATTTCTAAAAAACATATGGGATAGAGGGATGTAAACAAACTCTGTATTTTGAGAATTTAATAAGAGATTTCAGATTTCTGTTTAGTTTGGAAGAAATATTTCCTTTTCTTTTTAACTAATACTTCCTATAGAGGGAAGTAAGAGTTTGAGAAACAAAAGATAAATTAGAAGGAACATAGTAAGATATAACTCAATTTCTAAAGGCAACTGGTGGGCATGTTCAGATGAATAGATATATTATAAAAAAATCTGTTTGATAAAAACTGCATGTCATGTATTCCTGTGTGATACCAGAAATTTTTCCTGTTCCAGTACCTTTAGGGAGTCTTCTCAAGTTCTTTCTCTGTCAACATATAAAACACAAGAATGCCTGCAACCATTTCACACTGCACTGAGATGAAAAGTTTGACAATAAACAAATACTGGACCATTCTGACCCATGAGCTTTTCCAATTTGAAGGAACACCCTTCTGGGCGGTGATAGTTCCTTTCCCTCTCCCTGGGTAATAATGTGAGTGGTTATGGAATAACATTAGGATCCTGGCCATGTCCCCTCTTGGCTGTTCCAAAAATCAACCCTGTCCCGGCCAAAATCAGGACAACATAATACCAGCCTTTAGGAATGAAAGGACCTTAAGGTGAGAGGAAAACTCTGGAGCCAGGAATACTTTACACTGCTGAAGACACCGTCCCTGAAGGTGTTAGAAAAAAAAAATTGGATGCAGAACCTAATGCCATGGTTTAATTGATCAGGTGGTGTTCGGTCATAGGATGGACTTGATGATCTCAAAACTCTTTTCCCTCCTAGTTAATTCTGTGATTCTGTGGGAAGGATTAGCTTAGGGATTCCTTAAACAAACTGATCATATGTAAGTCTCCTATGTAAGAGGTTTAATGGGTTTAATGGGCACCCAGGAATGCTGAGAAAACTGTCTGATGCCAGTGTGAGGTCACTGTTAATTATCTTTGAATGGTCATGGCAATTAGGAGAGTTTCCTGAAGACCAGAAGAGAACAAATATCATCATCTTTGAGAAGGGCAAGAAGGAAGATCTGTGAAACTATAGATTAGACAACCTCACCTGAACCACTGGGATGGTAATGCCGCAAATCCTCCTGAAAATAATTTCCAAATACACGGAGGTCAAGAATGTAATTCTAAGACATCAACATGGATTTAAAATAGGAAATTATACTTGACCAGCCTCACAGTCTCTGCAGTTAGGTGACTAGCTTTGTTGACAAGGACTAGCAGTAGATGCTGTCTACCATGGCTTCAGTTACATTTTTGACACTGTCTCCTATGATATCATCATAGAAAAACTGACAAAGTACATGTCAATATAGAAGTTCACAGTGAGGTGGATTAAAAATAGTTTGAATGACCAGCCCTGAAGTGTTGTGATCGGTGATGTAAAGTCTGGTTGGAGGTCAGTACGCAGTGAGGTCTCCAGAATCTACTAATGGGCAATACTGTTCAACTTCTTCATTAGTGATCTGGATGACAGAACAGAATGCACCCTCAGCAAGTTCTAAGATTGATTCAAAACTGGAAAGAGGCTAATTCTCCAGAGGCTTGTGCAGCCATCCTGAGGGACCTCAATAGACTGGAGAAATGGGCTGACAGGAATCTCATGAAGTTCAAGAAGGGGTATTCCAAAGCCCTTAAACTGAGCAATAATAATCCTGTGTGCAAGTACATTGTGGTGTCCGCTGATTGGAGCACAGCTTGGTGAAGGAGACCCTTGGATTTCTGGTTGGCAGCAAGCTGTCTATGAGCCATTAGGCATCCTTGCAGTGCATGGGTGGGGATTCATCCTCTCTGTTCAGTTACTGGTGAGCTTGTATCTAAATTAATGGGACCAGTTCTGTACCTGTCCAGTACAAGGAGCATCTGGACTCACTGGAGCATCACCAGTAAAAGACCACAAATATCATCAAGGGGTTGGAACATCTCTCATATAAAAACAGACTGAACTCTGGCTTTTGTCTTTTGGGTTTTTGATACCTTCCTGTCATATCACCTTTCGCTCATCAACTCTTGCAGGGACTGTATGCATCCTAATTTTATCAGAAAAAAAGATGCTTTTTCAGTAATATTCAAAGATATGATTTGATGATATACAAATATATGATTCTGTTTCTGGGGAGATTATTTCCTTATTTTGAAGAACATTTTTAAAAGGGATTGTTTTGAACTTGCATGCAAGTTACTTTTATAATTTGAAAGTTCAAATCCAAGCAATCACTTGTCTTTGAACAATATTGGCAGGCCTGCAAGGTCAGGTTTTGTCTTTCATTATCAAAGCAAAGACCTTTATTTTCCAATAGCTGCCAGGTTGACCAGATGTTAAGATCTCAGTTTTTGGTTGATGTTGCCACTTAATTATTTCACAGTTCCTGCACATTATCACAGGATTCTGGCAATATCTACAGTCCACTTTTGTTGGTAAGAATCTCCTTGATATCTTATCTTGATGTGTCCTCTGATATGGGAGTTGTTCTGGGATAAACTTTCAGTATCTTTGTGATTCTTTCGCTCTTTGACAGCTGTGATTCCCTTAGTTACATTAACCATTTGTCTCTTCTTCCTATTCAGTGTGCAAAATCCAGGTCAGTTTAGATATTTGTGATGACTCCTATTGCTGAGCATATTCAGCCTTTTTTATCCAATAGCTTCTCATGTTCCCAAATTTCCTGATTGTCCTAGAAAGGTGATAGTGTGTATGTGCATAACACCTTCTCAGGTGGCATGTCAGGTACTCCGCCCTTGCTTGACTATTATTCATTGTCCAGTCTGGAAGCTCATTTAAAAAAATTATTGTTACCTTGAAATTGTCAGCAGGCAGCATTATGGGGTGGACAACACATTCAAGCAGGCTGCTACACAGGATCTGTAGTGTTTGATGGAGCTATGACTTTACATTGATATCTTAAAAGTTGATGCAAAATGAATATACCATTGAGAGTTGTAGGTATAAATAGATGACCTCATGTTATACAAAAGCAGAAAAAAATAATTGTGTTTTTCTGGAAGAAATGGATCTCAATAGATGGTATCATCTGTGAGGTTGGAATTTCATTAATTCCTCTGTGTGGCTCTTTGAGATCCTTTATGAAAATTGGTTGATGATAAGTAAAGCTTGAGCAGTTAGCAGACTATTTTCACGAGCTCTTAGAGAATGTGTTTGGTATCAGTCCATTCCAGCAAAGCTTGAAGCTTAAACTATGGTGGAGTGACTTAATGCAACAATGCTCTTCAGTGCTTGCATCCCAGACATCTGTCATCTAAACACTTTGAGCTCCTTCCAGACACTGACTTGAACATTGCACTGTTTCCCAGCACAGTCTCAAAGCCTGGGAGGAAGGGCTGCAATCATCCACTGGATAAGTGTACTCTGGGATCTTCTGTAACAAGCTTGATGGCAGATTATCTGCTTGCACTGAAAGTTTATACAGGCACACTTTCTTCCTAAAAAAAAAGGTTCACACATAAATTTTGTGTGGCTTATTGGTCTTGTTTACCCTTTTCTTTCAGTCTCTTTGTCAAGGTAGAATTATATCTAAGAGTCATGAATAGTGGCCACTACACTTTCTATAGGCAATGAAGAACAAAGAAGAGCCAGGATTTACCCTTTGGAAAAGGTTATTGTGTTGACAATGTACCAGCAGATAGCAGACCATGATTTCTAATCTTCCTTTGTAGTTTTTGTGATACAACCTGCTGATGGAAACCTAAAGTGGGATTGTGCAAAGGCAATTACTTCCATGTATGTTAGGCAGAACCCTTTCATTTTCAGGAGAAACCAAACATTTGACGAGGCAGAGATATATTTGACAGCATGTATGTACTAGATGGGTAACAATTGCAGAGATTGCCCAAATGACCCTTTCAAGCAGCTGTTCCCTAGATATGTCACCCATTCTTTCCTTCTGTATTTGGCAACTGTAGGTTCATTTCCTGCAGACCAGTTCTTTATGCAACTGATGAGACTGTACAAATATTGCCTTTAGTCTATTTATGCATTCTCCACAACACACAGCTAAAATCAAGAGCTGATCTTTAACTATCAATTTACTCATCTGTTAACTCAGTTTTTTGATAAAGGTAAATTTTCAGGCATCAACTGTTGCAATCTAACCCCAAAACTCAATGTATATGAGAAAAAAGGCATGTTATGCAAAATTCTTATCACATTTTAATAGATACAACTGATCTGAATATTCATCTGCTCCTATTTTATGAATGTGTGATTTTTCTCAATTTTTTTTCAGTAGCAGAGAGGTTTATGTCACAAACATGAAGTTTTGGGTGTATAACTTCATCCTATTAAAATGTAAATCCATGAGTTTCTCTTCAGGAAAAGAAAAAAAAAAAAGAAGACAATTTGCTGCTAAATCCCTTTGAAAATTGCTTTTAGCGATTAAACTTCTGTGCTTTGGATAGCAAGTGAAACAAATTGTTGCCATTTCTGATAAACACAAACTCAGTAACTAAAAAGTCATGTTGCTATGAGGTATACTGAGGAAGTTTATTTAATTTTGCATAACCATGTAGTGCCTTCTGAGCTGTTAACAATTTAAAAAAAAAAGTTTGCTCTCACAGCAGTGTTCTTACAGTATTCTGGTACAGTATCTTGGATTTTAATTTCTTACCTCAGTCACCATTTTTTCTAGAGTTTGTATGACTTTGCATCTCTCTAACATCTTTAGTGGCAAATGTGTTTTCATGCAATGACTCATAGTAAACATTGCATGAACTACATTATAATGCATCTGTTAAATTCTGTATGATGAATGCAATGTGTCAATACGTATTAATTCTCTTTACTGGATCTGGCTGGGACACAGCTAATTTTCTTCATTTGTATTGCACTGTGTTTTAGACTGGTGACCCAAGCAGTGATGCTAATGTAGGGATGATTTGGCTGTTTCTGAACATTGTTTACACAGCATCAATTCCTTCTGTTCCTTGCTCTTACCCCTCAGTGAATAGACTGGGTGTGGCCAAGAGCCTGGGACGAGACACAGCTGAGACAGCTGACCCTGGGTCAAAAAAACCCAAGAGTTTGCTCACTTTTTCTCTTCTTTCTACCGTCCTGATGGGGGGTGGGAGCAAGAGAGTGAAGGAATCTTCCAGTTGTGTTCTACCCACTGTATTACCTCAACTTCACTGTCACCTCAAAGGGATGTCTGTGGCTAATTTGTGCCATGTGGTCACAAAGAAACACACACAATATTTTCTCATAGACTTCTGTTAGTTGTCATTGATAATCTGTAGGCCTGCATTAGATTGTTATGGAAAACAATCTTATTTTATCTTTCTAACAGTGTAAATTTTATGCTTAGGGGACCTATTTTAAATAGCAGCAAATGAAATATGCAACCTATTACAAAATCATACTGATACACAGCTGCATAGGAAAACCATGACCCTAGAAGTTTTAGCATTGTTTTTTCCAGTGTTAATAAGACAAAGGGTTTTGGTGACAGCTGCAGTATTTGTAACTTGGTCCTGTTTCTCATTTGTAGCCTGTCACTCTTCTTTCCTCCATGTGTTTGGAACTTGTGTAAAGTCCAGCTCAGCTGGAGTTTTTGAAAAGTTTAATTTAATCTTTATGCTTTCTACTTCCAACATATATTGTACTCTTTGCTGTTTCCTTTTGTGTGGGTTTCTGTGTATTCATTATTCCCAGTACCCTCTTCCAGCAAATGATTGCCAGACATTCAGGCAATTTTAATTAAGGAAATTTCACACCTTCCATCTTTGATGTTTTCAGTTCCTTATCTGATCTCTTTAATTTTGTGGTTTTTCCTTCCATAAAAGAGAACCATCACTGAAGATGTAGTTTTGTTTGTCTAGGCTCTGTTTAAATTATGGTGATTCCTGTTTGCTCTTTCCAGAGGTAATCTGGGTGATTAGTGTTTCTGTAGTGTCCTTGGCATTTATCAGTCCACAATGATGTAAGATTTGTGGTTTGTTTTCTTTTAGGCTGAGTGTGTATTTGATGAATAAAAAGATATCCTTTTTTGCAGGAATAGAAAATACTGAACTCTAAAGTATTTGGTTTCCTGTTATGCACGCTAAGTTAGTCTCACAGTTATGTGATTTTGCCTAGAATCTACTTCTCTAATAATATCAGCATTCTCTCTCTGCATTCATTCTCAGTACAGGATCTCCCATTCTCATTGATCTTTTACATGGAAGTTTCCATTATTTCAGTAACAATAGCTTGACTTTGTGTTTCTTGACAGCTTTGACATTTTGTTGTGTTGTTTCATTCCTTTTCCCAGCAGCAAACAATGTAACAGAGGCAGATTTTATAGAAAACTGTAGTAAATGGAGGCTATTCCTGATCCCTGGCAAATAAGCCTTTCAGTGCTGTTTGCTTAATGGCTTCACTCTGAACTAAGTATCTGAATGTACCTATTGGGCATGCAGGGAACATCTGAGCTTGAAAAGTGGTCAAACAACACATTTGCCAAGCCAGCAGGAAATGCACTCTGCTCTGAAGGTAGAGGCTGACAAAGCTGCTGCAATATAAAGAGTCACTATTAAGAGAGGAACATGATGATCACATTGTAAATTTGTGATTTTTGGTGTGCAACCTGAAAAAAAGAAGAGAGGAACAAAGGAACTGGCAACGGTTCTACATTAGAAATGCAACTATTATTTTGTGCTCTTTCATCTAAATGACATGAGATTTGGAAGTGAAAGAACAGACTAGGAGGAATCATTTAATGAAATGGAACTGTGGGGAACATTAGCACAAAATCTTTATTTTCCAATTATATTAGTATTAATGGTATTTTTTTAAAGCAAAAAGGATTAAGGATAAGTTGCTCTATTGGTGCCTGTCCCTCTCTTCTGTGGTTTAAAACTCTCTGTTTACCTGGATTTTACTTACTTCGCTGTGTTTGTGATTACAAATTTCTGAGAACCATATATAGAAATACAGCAAGCTGTTTTCTCTGTGTATAATAGTAGCAGAAAAAAGCAATATGTGATTGTGTCACATCTCATTATACAGATTCTTATACCAGGTTACAGAATGCTGCTTTACAGACAATTGTTTACAGCACGGGCTGAATAGTATGAGAAGAAAATAAGAGAGAAAAAATTAAACCCAAGTACATTTATAGAATGTCTTTAAAAAGTAACACAAGTTATTTATAAGATTAAATACCAACTTAAACCTGAAAAACTAGGAATATCCTGACTATTCACATATTGTTTGGTACTTGTGAGGTCATAGGTAAGCAAGATCTGAAAAATAATGCTGCTTATTTTGTTTAACAATCAATTTCTGAAAATGAAAATTATTTGTCCATTCTACAATCCTACTGTCATTTAATGGGGTTGGAGGAGAGGGATTTGGTTTAACCAGATGTTTAGTTAAAAGAGATTCCTAGTTTACAGCATAAATGAGTGCATGAATGCAATTCTCTGTGCCACTGTGTGTGTGATTACTCATTATGGCTGCTGAAATTCTAATAGCCAAACCAACATGTGGAAAGTCTTCTGCTAAAATGAATGAAGAAATGCCCAAGATCATCAGGCATCCTGTGATTTGTTTTGCATGAAAGAATTTGTAGATTTCTTACAGTAAAGAGCAGGGAGGTCCTGGTGGGCAGCAAAGTGGACAGGAGGCAGCAATGTGCCCTTGCAGCAAAGGAGGCCAATGGTGTCCTGAGTGCACTAGAGCCACTGCTGGCATGTTGAGGGAGGGGATCTCTATCCTGTGCTCAGCCCTGGTGAGGTCACATCTGGAGTGCTGTGTCCAGTTCTGGGCTCCTTAATGCAAGAGGAGAGACCAGCACATGGCCACAAAGTTGGTTAGGGAACTGGAACATCCCTCCTCTTAGGAAAGGCTGAGAGAGCCAGGATTGTTCAGCCTGGAGAAAGTTTTGGAGGAAAACTCACCAATATTCTACAAATATCTGGAGAAAGGCTGCCATAAGGGCAGAGCCAGGTTCCTTTCAGCAGTGCCAAATGTCAGAACTAAGGCAATGGGCACAAGTTGAAACACAGGAGATGTCATTTGAATATCTGAACTTTTCCCCTGTGAGGGTGTCTGAGCACTGGCACAAGTTGCTCTTATTGCTATGGGAGTTTCCAATCATGGAGATATTCAAAACTTGTCTGGACTTGTTCCTGAGCAACTGGCTCCAGATAACACTCCCTCAGTAGGGGGTTGGATAAGCTCACCTCCAGAACTCCCTTTAAACCTCAGCCATGCTGTGATCTTGCCTATTCTTTTTCCTAGCATCCTGTATCAGTTTCTACTGTGGAGATGTAGTATACAGGTTCAGTGTCTGCTGAAGATGGTTCTATGCTCTCAGAAAATATTTCTGTTTCTAAGACAATGGTAGGAAAAGGAAAATTAATTATTTCACATGATCAGATGCACTTTAATGTGGCAGTAGAACCCTCAATGGCTGCAGAATAGTGGAAAGGAGGGTTCAGACTCCTCTGAGTACCAGATCTTCATACTGGTATTAATGACTCTTGTAATCTCTCTGAAGACTGAATAAAAAATTAAATTATTTTACCTTAGTAGGATGTATATTGCATGAACACAATTTTTTAATCCTATTCAAAGGCTTTTAATAGCATTGACTTTTTTTGTCTATTGGAATTTTTTTTTTTGACAAGAAAGAATATGCTTGAAAAGGAATGCAAATGCATTAAATCTCTGGAAAGTGGCTGACCTTGTGGTGTTTGTCCTACATAACAGCCTGAGGTGTTTTGATAGTAAAAATGAAAGAGGTAAGATTTCATCTTGAGAAATATAGAACAGGTGAGCATTGAGGCTTGGAGCAATGTTAGGGAGGGAGAAGTTACTTCCAGAATCTAAGTGATGGAAGAAAGTAAAGGAGCAGTTTAGAATCTGCCATGTGTATTTAATTATTTTATTATATATTTTCTTTTTTTATAGGTGAAGAACTTACTTGAAGCTTCCAGTTTTTAGAACATGGTTTGATTTCTTCTCTAGATCATATAATGCATAATGTAGTTTTATGTGAATCTGATCTTTTTGTTTACTATGATTTTCCTGGGGACCATAAATTAAAAAAAAAAAAATCCCTGTAAATGTTTTAGGCAAGAAGATTAAGAGCATGAAACTCATGGCAAGTAAGAGAATTTTAGGATTAGGTGTGTCTTTTGACAAGTATATGAATAGCATACAAGTCAAGGTAGGGAGGAATAATTTAGTGCTAGAGTAAAAGGAAATGCTCCACAAAATTCAACATCAGTCTTTGGCAGTGAGCAGGTAGCACAGTTCTAAGCTCCAGGTAAGCACATACTGTCATAAGTCTCTAAGGAAATTCAAGCTAAACCAAAGAATTAGATAACCAAATCCAGCTGCTTGCTAAAAGCTTTTGTTTCTTCAGAGTATAAAAAACAGATTATATGTCCACTTTTCAGCTGTGCCAAGTTAAACTGCAATTAATCTAAATGTCTGTTAATATGATGAATTATAGATACACTTTCATATTCTAATACATTTGTCACAAGGGCAGTAACACCTGAAAGGCAGAGCAGACGAAAAAGAACAGTAACCTGTCAGTTGTTTCATTAAAAATTAAAAAAAAAAAAAATCAGTTATTGGTAGAGTTTATTTAGTTTAGAACACAATAATTCATGTTGTTTTACTATACCAAGATAATTAAATGCATTTTGCAAGTCTGTGGATTCATTGCCTTCTTGGAACATGATGGTTAAATTTTTATGTGATCTGTCTACTGTAGGCACACCTTCAATCACATAAATACGTGTGACTAACACCTTGGTAACCTTGAAATGCCCACATGCTCCCAAAAACTTCGTTATGTGTCAGGCAGCTTGTTACCATGTTCCTAACACTGTAAGCCACTACTTCTCACCTGGTCCTGATATATGCCTCTTTGGATTCTCTGGAGTATTTTGGGGAAGGCTGAAAGGCACAGTGTGCCTGCTGATGTATTCCTTACCTAGAGTGTGAGGAATACTATGTTATCTTGCAACACCTCTTGTCTTAAGAAATTGAACTAGGAAAAAAAAAAAGTATGTAAAGTGTATAAAACCAGACAAAGCAGTTGCATATGTTTTAGAAGGTGTACTAGTATGATATAAGAAAAGCACAGATCATGAAAATTCATGAAGAAATTTTTCTTCTGTCTCTCTTCTTCAATAGAGAATCTTCAGTTTTCTTAGGAGTCTGACAAAATTACACCCTTCTGAATGCCATATACCATATATATTCATTAAAGAAAAGCTTATTTCATCAGAACATTTTCATTTTTATGGGCATTTTTTCATTCTGAAGACACCTTTTTGTATACCAAGGTCTTTTTTTTAGATAAGGTGTTATCTCTTCAAGTTAGGCAGATATACTTCTTGTTAGAACACTTCCCTTTTTTGTAACTCAGCATCCATAATTCACTAAGAGTTTCACACTGAATTTTATTTAGAAATAGAATATCCTGACTTGAAAATGACCCATGACAATAATCAAATCCGTCAGCATATAAACACATATGCTTGATACAAGCATCTCTTGGGTTAAATGTTTGTAGATTTGAGTGATTGGTTATTGATTGGACAAGAAGCAGGACGAGAGAAGCTGGCTTGGACTGAGAACCAGTTCATGGTGATGAACTCAGAACAGGTTTCCCTAAGTGCTGTAACTCTGTAATGTGTCAGTGTGGTGTTCAGCATGTGTGACTTCAGTGTCACTCTGCAAAGGTGAAGTGCCAGGGACATGAACTCATTCCCACAGCTGATAGAGTCAATGCAAGAAGCATAAGTCCATTTTCCAAATTTCACTCTACATTTTCTAGTCCTCTCAGGCCAATGTATTTTCCATCTTTCTCAGGGACAAGGTATTTTACCATATTAAACAGAGGGAATTGAAAAAAGATAAATTGCAGTAGTTAAACTTATTAAGAATTGCAATAACAGATGCAATAAGTGAATCATACATTATGGTTATAAGCATAAACACTGAAATTGCTTACAAAGGGGCAGACATTGCCATGAAGCTTAGGAAGATCCTCACATCACAGTTTTCATATCCCTTCTGAAATGCAACATTGCACTTGTTACAGTGCAAGCCAAGAGCAAATTTAAAAGATGAGTATCCTGGCCAAGGATGAACTTTCATAAAAATGTTAAGGGAATTTCTCAGCACTCTTGAATCTTTCAGACTTACTGATTTTAATTAATCCTTTGTGGTTTAATGAACCATTCTGAGCTAGAACTGTCAGGATCATGGAAGATTGACAGTGAAGCACTTATGCTCAAGATTTAGACTGCCAGTCAAGTTAGATGAAGAAATGATACAAGTGGAATGTGAATGTCAGTTATGTGGTGAGCTGGTTCGCCTCGAGTCTGGGACAGGCAGATGACCAGCCTGGTTTCCACTGTGAAGCACAGCAGGGCAGAGATGGTTTGCCAGTTCAGACCCGGTGAGAGGATAGTCTCAGTTACCTGCTCTACAGGAGACTGGAGGAACTTGCTGGACAGCAGAACTGTCAGGATTGTTTTGTAACCCCTGATTTGAGTGGCTAGAGAAAATGAGACATGAGGAGCAGAAATATAAACCTTTAGCACCCTAAGCAGTTTGGGGATTTATTTTCTCCCCCACTTCTGCCTTTATGATTATGCTTTACCATTCTTGTTTCGTGAAATTCTAGCGATAGGATTCAATATCCATGGCAGGTACAACAAAAGCAGATTCAGGGTAATAACAGTAAAATCTCTAAAAAATTCAGTAGAGGTAGTTAGATGAAAAAAAATCTGGATTTCACTTACCTCTTGAACTGCTTTTTAGTTGTGTGAATATAACTTAATTAAAATTATTTTGGGATGGTTGGCTCAGAATCACAATATCAGTGTAAAATCTATTATATTAAAATATAAATTGAATGAAACTTTGTTGTTATGTATAGGTTTACACAGTATTTCATTTCATAGTTAGTATTAGTCAGGATGGAGAAAATTTCAGTTTATTTGTGTTTCACCCAAATCATTGATATGATAGCATGTAGGCAATTTTAACAGTATGTATTCCCATTTTGCCTTCCCATTTCTATACTGGTACCAGGACAGAAGCTGAAGCAATATTCCTTCTCCCATATTTTAAGTGTTTTCTTTTATTACTTGTGTTTGAAAGCTAATATTACTTTTCATTTTCCTACACATTTTGAAATGTCATTAAACTCTTTGGCTTATACTCTGTTATCTAACAATAAAAGTGCTTGTGGTTGAAAATCTGAACTGAATATGGAAAATGTTATTGAAAGCAAATATTAGGAAGTGATGAACAATATAGATACATCAAAGACATACAGTCCCCTCCTACTGTCTACTTCAGCAAGACTTCTCAAAGGGAGGTGCATTTTTCTCATTAGTGGCTTTGAAAATTAACCACACAAGGTTTGTCCATTTTGCTTGAACTACCACAGATAAAATGAATAATGTTTAATTTTTTAATTGATTTTTTTAAAAAATTAAATCAGCAAGAAACATTTTTCAACAAGGTGATGTCTGCCTCACTAAAGTTGATTTTTGAGTCTTGAAAACTTTGGGGTTTAAATAAAATACACGTGCCATATAAAGCATGATGCCTTGAATGCAGGCAATTTTCAGTGTTCAGTAAGTGAAATACAAAGGCAGAATAATGTCTTATTGGGTTAAGTCCATTCTGATTGTCTTGTTGCTAATTTGATAGTCTGTATATTTCTATTTTGTGTTGTATGTAATTTAAGATCTAAGAGAGGAACATGGGTTTTAAAGTTACATTTTTAAAGAAAAAATTCAAAATTCTTCTTTGGGGGAATGAATCACCATCACAACCCAAGGATTTAGATGTGGGATTTTAGGGGGTTTTTAAATATTGGCTTTGATTTTCATATTTTTCTTTAGTGGGCTTGGTATTGAAGTTTATTTACAGTAGATTTCAAGCAGCTTGCAACTGAGATGGTTAGTGAAATTTTTATGGCAAATTTAAAGAGAATACAGAGGTGAGTTTATGGCTTGCTTAATTTCAGACTTCATGGTGACTGCTTCATATGATTCTAATCTCTAGCAGGAAATAAAAGGGGACTAAAGAAGCTGTTATCTAAGTTGTGGGGTTTTTTGAGTTATTAATTTCCAAATGGCTCACCATTGTTTTAGTAAATACAAGTTTAAATTTTATTAGAGTATTCAAAAATGTCCACCTGAGGGATTTTTGGTATTTTTTTTTTAAGGTTTAAAATATTGCATTTTAAAAGTTTTGTAGTCTATTGAAGAGAGTTCTACTAATCAGATTCCAAAATCAGACATGTTTCTGGAATCACACAGATTGGAAAGGCTAACAAATAGTGTATACTTGTACACTGTACTATCTATAGTGAGACTTTTAAAGATATGTAAAATTTATCTTGAGTGAAGACAAATGAGGAAAGATTGTGCTATGCTTTGTTTTCTTTCCAGTTAATCATACTTTTCAAATAAATGCTCAGATCATAAACCGAAACCTCATTATATTATTTATGAATCTGCAGTGAATTGACAGCATGTAAGTTCACTTCATTAGGAGCCCATTCTAGGTTAATTCTATCTAGCAGCAGCTTAATTTGGGCTAGTCAGTAAGGGATGTTAATAAATGATTAGGCATAGATGTGTGAACTTTTCCTACAAGGTAAGTATCTGTACTCATTTTTGTCAAGTATAAAGGGCGTTTAAAGAGCATGGTTGCTATATGTCAAACATATCTGAATAGGTTGTGAATAGTGAATTTTATTAAACTAAATTTCTGGTGTTGCTCTGGCCCTGACATTTTCAGGCAATTTAAATGTTACAGTTTGTCAGCATATTAATGTATTTTTGTAAATGGAAGGGAACTCAGCTACATGTAAAATCTACATTTTAATATTCTGCTAAACACAAAAGGTATCTGTTCTCAAAAACAGAAGAATAAAAGCCAGTTTGTTTTGATTATATATATCAATAGCTCTTATACCTATATATCTTTAAGATATTGGTGTTTTGTATAGATTGTATAGCAGAACAAACGCAAGTAGTTGACCAAAATGTTTAAAATGTAATTATAGCTAAAAAACAAAGAATTGATAATTTTAAGATTGTTTTAGAGGAATGTATTACCTTCAAATTATGTACACATCAAAGTAAGAGGAATTATTAGAAGGCCAGCCAGTAGTGAGGGGAAGGAAACCATGTTGTTAAAATATTCACCATTATAGTGTTTGGGAAAATATACAGCTAAATGTTGATTTCCAAACCAAGTGACTAATTTTCTCTCCAGTGGGCAAAATGGACCATAGGTTGACATAGTGAATTTTCCTTATACCAGAGTTTTGGATGAACTTGGCACAGTAGCTTTTATAAAATCGTATTGTATCTGCCCTTTGCATTTATTGATGTATTTGTGGGTTTTTTTGGTTGTCCATTTTTGCAATCCTGAGAAGGAGGGCTTTTGTTGAAACACATGCATGGTATGACTGAGACAATCATATGAGGGTCAGGGAGAAAAAAAAGGAGCACAGCCTTAACAAGTTGATTTATGCAGCCAGTATTAAAACACTGCTCAACTGTTCATATTTGGGAAACAATGTTACAGGTCCCATGTAGTTTCCAGCTCAGAATCCTGTGGCCATTTCTGCCAGTGTTCATAATACATTTATAACAGATCCTGCATCATGTTAATTTGAAAATTATTTTATTTACTATTTATAAAAGGCAGGAGGAAAAAATGACAAGCATCTCATATAAAAATTAAAATGTGAAGCTTAGTAGGACAAGATATTTTCAAAGATTACCTGGTATATGTTATTATGATGATGGCAGCAAAAGCAGGCTGCTGAGTGTATGTCCATCTGGGCATTCCATCATGCTTATTTCCAGGCCAGAGTGGCTTGCAAAGGAGGAAGAGAAAGAATGTTCTATTTTCTGTAATCCATATGAATAACCTCTTCCAGCCCCTGTGGTATATCAAATAGCCGTTTTTTTCTTAATGTAAAAGTTAACTTGGAGGAGGGTGTTCACTCCAGTTCTTGGATGAGGTTTTTTGGTTTTCTAAAGTTCCAGGAAGCTTCACTGTAACCCTCTGTGTTTGTTCCACAGAGAAACCATCCTCCCTTTGCCGCACCTGAACTTTGTTGACTTTAACCTCCACCTTATAGATGATTACATAACTTTCCACATTGTTGCAGTTCAATAATGTGTCTCTTTTAAAGTCTTAACTTCCTGTAAGCCTTTGCTTCTAAGGAAATAAACTGTTAGTGATCTCTTCGAGCCCTCCCATGGGCTGGAAGGCCAGTTCATTCTGTTTATAGTGTATGGCATGGCATGCTGTGTTATGTTCCAGCGTGCTTCAGCAGTGCACAGAAAAGCAATTTTCCTTGCTGCAACCATATTGTACTTGTGCAGCCTATCTGTCTGCTGGGAGGAAGACAGCTCTTCTTCCCCTTTAGTGTGATTGATTTTTAACCCCCATCTACACTTGTACCATCCACAACACACTATGGAAGAGTTCCACACTTTTTTTTTTTAGTTGTATGAAAAGCAAACCCCTTACCTTGCTTTCATCTTCACATGGATTTATGCCATTTCATGTCCTTTTGATTCTGTATTTAGAGAAACTGAAAATTGTTTATTCATCTGCACACTAATCTGTTTTGTCCTTTATTGACACTGAATTTTCCTGACAGAAGATTCCTGGTCTGTACAGTTACTCTGCTGAGAAACTCTCATATATATCATGATCCTTGCATATCTTATCATTTTGAATACTGTGACAATTTTGCACCTTGTGAAATCCTGCTTTCAGGACTTTTTGCTATCCTTAGTAATACAGAAAATAGTGAGTCACTTAAATACATTGAAGACCACAGATCCTAATACAGACTTGCAGAGAGAATTTCTAGGGACTCTGCCTATTGAGGAACTTCACCATTTAGTCACATTTTTTCTGCTTCTGTTTTAACCACTCTTCTAATTTATTCAAGGCCTTCCTTGTTGTCCCAGGGGGACTGAGTTGCTTTAGAATCTTTTAACACAGAAACTTGTTAAAATGCTTTAGAAATCAAAGACTATGTGCCAAGGCATCCTTCCTCACATAGTCAGTGTTCCTCCTGTGAGTTACAATTTCCCTTTTCAGAAACTCTCTCAACTATTCCCCCATACATTGCATTTATTTACATATATGTTAATTGTGTTCTTTAGTGTAATTCATAATCTTTGTCCTGAATTGGGGCTAACAGATCTGTAGATTGCAGTGTGTTCTCCCATGGCCTAGTCTTGTCCCCATTTTCAAAATCACACAAAGTGAAAACATAAGCCCCCTTCCCTCTCCCAAAAAATCCATGTCTACCATTCCCATAGTTTGGATGCCATTTTAAGTGACAACCACAGTAATTTCCCATAAGAATCCCAAGCAAACACTGCTTGATCTTTTTCCTTTTTTTGTCACCGCTCACTTTTGGTTTTTTTAAAAAACATTTTCTAGTAGTAATTCATTTTGAGACAGATTTCTGATGTACCCCAACTAAAAAGGGGTTCTGTCATGGGAACCTCCCAGAACTGCTCTTCATTAAATTTTGATTTGGTGAGTCATTTACATTTCCTGCTAGAGCCTTGTCTCTTTGATCATTCCCTTTATAGCTGGCTGGTCTATTAGCCCTAAAGCTTTTCTGGCAGGCTTAATGCTCCTGCTGGGCTTTAAAAAGCATTTAATTCTTTCCATTATGCTTTCAGCAAATTGTTCCTCAAGATATTTTTATTTTTCTTTCTGCAACTGTCTAAACCTGACTTCATTTTTAAAAATGGGTCCTTGGTAGTGTATACCAACTTACTGTTCTCTGTGTTTTCAGTGCCCCTGCAGTGATTCCCATTTTTAGTAGGTCCTTAGGCATCTTTGAAACATGATTAATGGTACTAGAAATCTTTTGAACAGGGAAGTAATAAACTTAGAAATTTCAAATCTTCGTTATTTACCATTCACTATGACCTGTATTCCTCCATACAAAAATAAATACCTTGATCACAATGACAAGAGGCTAAAGAATTGTGTGTATTTTTTCCTTTGTAGATTTCTGGACCTGTCTACAATTTTACTGGCTGCATAAAAGTCATAGAAATCAATAACATCGGCCCTTTCAACTTCTCTAACGCTGTAGGAAGAAGAAATGTTGACAATTGCAGGTAAACTGCCCTCTGTGCCTTTCCAAATTATAAGATATTGTTTGTGCTGATTTTGCTTTCTTCCTTACACAGGGTGACCATTTTAAATAATTTCAACAATGGTTACAGAAAAAAAAAAAAAAAAAAGGAAAGAAAAGAAAGAAACACCTAGAGAAAAAAAAAAAATCTTGCTTTCTTTTGTGCTTTTAAAGCATTTTCTTTATGGAAGATTTTATTCTTTGCAGGGTTCAATTAAGCTTGACAGCTTATTTAGGGTGAGTTGTCACACCCTGAATGCTGAAGCAGTGTACTAGGAAAGATGATCTGCAGGAAAATACAGGATTGGGAAGTGGGGAGATGTGCTGGTTGTGTTTTACTCATGACTTTGTGGCTACCATTAATCTTGTTACAAAAATGGTGCCACATTTTCTCTACAAGAGATTGTGAAAAATGATGGCAAGTATTGCTTCTGAATACATTTAAAAACCCCAATTGATTTCAGTTTTGCATGTTCACATTGCTATTGGTCATGCATTGATTGAAATAAAAGACCATACAGGGACAGTGGTGTAGATTGGGATTCTATTCTGGAATATGCTAAGTTTGAACAGGGAAAAGTGAAAAGTAAAGGAAAACAGAGGTGAATTGCATTTGTAGATAATGAAGTCATTCAGAAGAGAATGTAATTTCAGTCACAGGATGTACATGTCCTAGATTCACAGAGGACATTATATATAGCTTTTTACATGTGACATTTTCCCCCTAGAATTTACAGAATAGGTCAATTAATGTTCACATGATTGCTTAAACACTATCCTCCAAAGCTGGTGGTAACCCTCTAGATCATTAACTAAAGATCTGTGAGACCTGAACTCTGCACTCAGCTTCACCACTAATCCCTTAATGAACACACATCTCACTCAGAGTCACAAAAAAGAGTGTAAACCCACTGTATAATGAACTTCCCACCCTAAGACCCAGGTATCTAAGCTTTTGCCAGTAAAACATACTCTGAACACAAAATTGAGTTTGTTATCCCTGCAGAGACCTGCCGCCATTTTTATTTAGAACAACAGCTCAGCATCATCTCCATGTCCAAACTTGATGAAGAAATAAATCTTTGCACCTTTCAAGTATCCCTAAGCATTTTGTTTGCAATATGTTCTCTAAGTGTATTTAAGAACTGGTTGTGGTTCTAAATCCTGCACAAAAAAGAAAACCCTGGCCTCTCTTGTGATAAACCCCAAATAAGAAAGAAACAATGTCTCCTCTCTTGTCTTTCTGCACAGTTTCAGCAAAAAATTTCCTAGTCAGATCTATGGTGTCCTTCAAAATGAGGGTATGTACTCTTGTCTGTGAAATTATGCCTCTGCAAAACAGAAATTCATAAGGTTGAAAGCAAATGAGGAAGCTACTTCATGTCTTTCATTCATGTATAAACTTTTAACAATCCTGGTGAAAAAAGTCATAAACAATCTCTTCTGTCTCCTCTGGTTACTAGATTAGGAAATTTTTCTCCATTTTGCATATTCATTAGAGCTTTGATGTCCTAAATCATAGGTAAGAGGTAGTTATGCTTTTTAAACTACTAAGTAAAAATGGGATAATTTAAAAATCAGGACTATTACCATATTTTCTACTTTCTTTCATTCTCCTTAATAATACTTTCATTGATACAAGTGCTTACAACCTTGAACTTTTTGACACAATTCTTTTTTACATTTTTTCCTATTGAACACTTTATATAACTGCTACATTAAGTATCAACATCCTTCAACAAGCAAAAAAAGCAATGAGAACAGCTTTGTCCAATCTGTGTATATAACATAGAGAGAGATATACTTCTGAAAGCGGTGGCTTGCAAAAAAGCAAAAAAGCTTTGTTCCTTTAAAATTTTTATTAGTATAGAAAACTGTGTTATCTGTTACATTTTAATCTATAGAAATATCTACCAAGATTCATTGAATCTTGTATTGATTCTGGTACTTCCCTTCATAGTTAATTAGCACACAAACATGGCATAATACAGACATTAGAGGGTGGTTTATTTGAATCAGAACTCAGGGACTACAGTCTAGGACTGTTTCTTGCAAATATTTATTGTGAATATATTACTGATTAAGTGAGTAAAGTGACAAGACTCTGTGTAGATAAACTGTGGATATAATCTTGTACATAGAAGGATGTTGAGAGTGCTGGGCCTTCTCAGTCCTCTGTGCTAAGTAACATGTTCCTTTTACCTCCCTGCTTCTTCAGAATGCTGCAGATGAGCCTAACAATGGCCAGCCCCATGAAATCCACACAGACCTGGCACCATCCTGGTCCAAATAACAGTTATTCCTGTTTAGGAAAAGCTGAATTTCAACAATGGAAATGGCTGTACTTAGTCAGTTGAAATTCAGATTAATTTCAACAGATAATTGAAATTATTCTGAATTTCTCTTGGTGGGAAGTCAGTAGAAATGGACTGCCTGGGAGCCTGTCAGACAATCTTCTTACTCATTCCTGCCCTGTGACACACGAATTTCATTGCTGCTCATACCTGGCAGCTAACATCATTGTTGCTTTTCACTTTAGGTAAAACTCACATTCATTTTGACACCATCAGTCCTTCAATATAGTCTGCTTCCCTAAAAGCACCTACGAAGTTCAGCTGTCGTTCCCCTTTTGCCAGACAGGCTTCTGGGGAAGATGGATTGCTTTTGATAAGGAAGGAGGAAATAACTGAAGAAAGTTGTTAAAACAGGACAATAAGGGATTATACTTTGCAAAAATGAGTAGCAAGGGACTACTAGATTGTGTCATTTATATTTTATTTTCAGAATTTATATGGTTCTATAGATGCAGTATTGCTACAGTTGGAGCTGCCTAATAGTAGCAGAGAACTCTACAGAGTGGCAGACAGAGCAATCCAATTTCTTCTTCAACATCCCTGTGTTTGTCACTCAGTGGCACTGTTTCTGTTCTTACTGTGGTAATTTGACTTTAATTGACCTTCTACATGTCATCACCTATTTGTAGACTTGCAATCCTTGTGAATACCTTGCTTTTACATATTTAGCATGCTCTAGTGGCATTCCATTATCCTGCTGGGTTTTGTCCTTCTTGGTGACCCAGCTGCATGGATTACTTCATTATTGTGGACACACTGACACTTCTTAAAATGTATGGGTTTGTAAGTAAATTTTAAGGTTATGATTTTTTCATAGGATTGAAATTTACTCAAATGTGTTCTGCCATCTTTCTAACTGGATCTATTTGTATTTTAAAATACTCAGAGGATGATCTAATATGGGCAAGGAATATAGAGAGCTTTCAAAAACATATTTTAGAGATAATTCATTAACCTTTTCAAAACTATTGAAATCACTATGTCAGGACAAGACAGTACCTTTTGTAGGATATTATATACTGCCTGTTCCTTATCTCAGAGATTTACATTACTGTTTAAAACTATTCAGAATTAAGAAATGTAAAAAATTTGCACCATAATACTAGTTTCCTTGGCACACATATCTGACTATCTACTGTCGAAAATGCTAAATATATTATGGCAAGAATGCTATCTGTTCCTTTAAAATTCATATATTTTAATGTAAATGTCATACACCACAAGGAAGACAGAATTATTTTAGCTTGGTAGAACTGAATTGGAGATGGGGGCAACATGGAAATTACCTTTTAAGTAGTTTTAGAAGCAGTTATTAAATTCTGCTTAAATTCAGGCAGATGAATGATATAGGTAGCACCATGCAATTGGATATGATCAAAGACCAAAAACTTACAATAAAGCTTACCATTCTGAAAAATGCAGGATTTCTATGTATGCTCAGAAACACTGAGGTTTCAGACATGAGGCTTTAACTCAGTTTCTCTGGCCCAGATCCTTCTGCTATTCACGTGCATCACTGTTTAAGCATGGAGTTCATAGATAAACTATTATATGATACCACAAGGACAGAGAGTGGGCAGGAGGGATGTACTGCACTGAGGGCTCATTGTCAATGATGGGCTCATACATTCCTGCCATTAAATGTAACCAAGGTGAAACAGGAAAAGGCAGAATAATGGTATGGGCAGGAGGAGCCTGACCCTCTGAGAGCAGACTGACAGCCATGAAGTGTCTGAGCTCTGCAGCTTTGGCTTCCAAGAGAGTTTCTAATGGAATCATATCAATTATAAAGATTCCTCCAATAGTCAGTTTTCTAAAATTATGCTAGACTATATAGTTATGTAAGTCTTGTCAAATCTTAGTTTATGATTCTCTTTAAATTATACCTGTCTCAGAGTTATGAATATATAGGCAATTTTGAAAGAGATTATAGAACAACCAATAGTAGTAATAGAGGGACAATTAAAAATAATGGATCTCTGATAACATTTTTAAGAAATGAAAACTCTTTTATTTTTCACTTCTTCTGAGGGAAGATACTTGTGATGTGTTAATGCAATATACAGCTTCTTCAAGTGTTTGAGAAAATGTTACTGGAATAGATTTGCAGGATAAATGACTATCACTTCCAGATAGAGTTCAGATGACAGATATAAATGAAACTTTGAGTCCTGGTATTAAAAGCTGGTGTTTACTGCAGTTTGTTTCTGTTTTAGTGTCTGGGAGCTATGACTGCTGTATATTGCTGTAAGAGTTTACTGCAAGAGTTTACTGCATGTACTAAATTCAAAGGTTCCAAACACACACACAGAGGAAATATACATATACATATACATATACACATACACACCTATCCAAGTCCTGTTTTTCATTAAAAAATCCTATCTATGAAACAGAAAAATACTGTTTTCCTATGAGATGTATTACTGATGGATGCGAATGTGCAACAGTGAATTGGACTCTCAGAGATGAGCTAATAAGCTAAGTTCTTCATTACTGCCCATTGGACACAATTGTGGTAGAAGTTTTAAAATATTTTGCTTTCTTATTAATTTATCTTCATATGTGTTTCCAAGCTGAAGCTGAGCTTTATTTCAGCAAAAACTCTGATTGTTATTTGCATTTTGGAAAGAGACTCTTGAAAGTGCATTACCCAAGTTCCATTCCATCAAGAGGGGCTTCCTAATATATGGCAATTTTCTCAGGAGCTTTTAATACATTTTGGAGAGCTCTACAAGTCTTCAGTAAGCCCTCAGTTCCACTTTCCCCTCACTCATGCACTCATGCACTTTCCAACAAGCTCCAACTCTCCTTCCTTATGTGTGAATATTCCCTTTTCCATTCTTTAGTATTCTGTGATATTTTTACAAAAATCTCCAGAGACCACAACACCTTTGTCAGTCTCCTGTGCAATTTCTCAGCATTTTTTCCACTGTGTAACTTAGTGTTTTTCAATATATTATAAAATATCTCAACTCAGAGCATCTGGCACCAGGCATCTGAAGGTGTTTGACTTCTGTCATTGGAACAAGCTACATACTTTAAAAAGGGGAAAGTTCATCTGCTGGAAGTTATTTTTCAGTCAGTTGTGAAAGTCCTACTGTTACTTTTTATGTTGGCATCCTAAGAGTCCATAGAAAACTCAGGTTGGCTTGAAGAGTTTCTTCGTATGAATCCACCTAAATGGAAAAATTTAAAGTCCATCAAACATCCAAGCTGGCTCAAAATTGAAGGAGAGATCATAGAGTTTCAACCATCAGCTCTTCTTTCCACTTACATCTTAGTTTACTAATAAATGCATGATCTTATAAAAACCATTGGGCTTCTCTTATATGTGAGAAACTACCAGTTTAATTCTTACATTCCAACATCTCAATTCTTACATACTTGCATTTTTATTTTCTCCTTAACAATTTAAAGTTGTGTGCTTAATTCTGAAATGCACAAAAAAAAATATGCAGTGCCCATCAACATTACAAAAGAAAATTATTAAATGAAGAAAGCTGACACTACTTAGTTTTATTTATTCAACTTATATGAGTTTTCTGTGGTTAATATGGAGATAGGCCTGAATGTTTGTGAGATACAGAACTGAAGATAAAGTTCCAGAAATATAATTCATTGGTATTCACCACATACATGATGCTTGATATTATGTTAATACCATTTCTGTACAATTCTAACATAGAGAGTGATAACAGGAATTTGATCTTCCTTATGCATTTATTTTGTTACTTTTTCCCTCTCTTATATATTGCTTTTGCTGGCTGATAACTTTTCTGTGTGTTTGCCTCTTACACCATTCCCAGAGCCTGGGTTGTTTTCATGTGCTTTCATTCCTTTACTTGATTTGCCCATCTTGATTTCCCTCATCTTTTGCATTTATTTGTAATATTTTCTTTTCCTTTGTGAGTTTTGCCATCCTGTACAATTTCCTTTCTGCTCTCTGTGCATACATAAATTCTCTTCTTGTGTTACCTTTTCTTCCTCTTCTGGCATTTCTGTTCAGAGAATGAATTTTCAGTGAGAGATTTCAGTGTTAAAAAACAAAACATAAAAACAAAACAAAACAAAAAAAAACAAAAAAAAAAAAAAAAAGAAAAAAAGTGACAGATGTAATTTTCCCTACTGTTATAAATCCACAAAATCACTGTAAAATATTATACAAGCCCTTTATCTTAATCTTTTGAAATATGCTGTGAAAATTGTTTCTGATGGATATTAGATAAATCCATGTGTCAAATATATGCAGGTGAGATAATGTGTGTTTGTAAACATTATATTTCTATGTTGGTTTCTGCAAAAGATTGTCTCTCATCAGCATACCACAAAACTATTATTAATCTTCTTTAGGAAAACTCTTGATTTCTACATTAATAATAGTACTTGGTGATGTTTATCTTGACCTTAATTATCCCTCTGAAACTTTAGGCACATGCATTATACCAAAATAAAATTGTTTCTTAATTCTATCAATAGACTTCAGTGGCAGTTACTGTCCATTAGCGTGTGTCTGTAATGAACAATTATAATGAGATTGTGTGATTTCTGCTGAAATTGCCAGGTACTTGCATGGAAACTAAGGCAAGTATTAAAGGATACCATGCATTTTTTTCTGTCATTTTTATCAAGGAGGCATTTGCATTTGTTGATATATGCATACAATGCTTGAGACAGCGTGTTACTCAAGATAAATAACATCATTAAATATTTTGGAAAACACTCTGACAGATGTGAGAAAAAGAAATATTTTTGTGAATATGATTCACAGGTGTTTTCTTTTTAATGAAATTAAAAGACAATTTTAAAATTGTCTTTCTACTACTGCTCATGTGTACATCATTATTTTATAAGTCCTTGATTTAATTTATTTTAAAAAATGCTCCACTGATGAAGTGCTTTTGAACTCTGGTCACACCTAGTTTTGTTCATTTATATAATATTTAATGACTCCAGCTACTGGTGATTCTTACTCTAGACTAATAAATTTACTAATGGAATTTTTAAAGCTTCTTTCACCTCAAATGCTAAGCTGTTGCATATAAACTGGTGCCTTCATGTGTCACAGAACTGCAAATTTACAGAAACACAGGATGGTTGAGTCTGGGAGGGACCACAGTGGGTCACTTGCAGCAGAACACTCATAGTATAGAACAAATTTGTTCACAGTACTGCTGCCAGCTCTGGGGTGCCAACATAAGAGCTACATGGACCCATTTGAAATTATCCAAGGGAGGCCACTAAGCTGATCATGGGAGCATCTCTCCTGTGAAGACAGGTGGAGAGAGTTGGGTCTGTTCAGCCTGGAGAAGGGAGGGCTCTGGGAAGACCTTACTGGACCCTCCAGTACCTGAAGGGTGCTTCTAAGAAGGCTGGGGAGGGACTTTTTATTAGGGCATGTAGTGATAAGAAGGATTTACTTTAAATTGAAGATTTAGATTCAGTGTTAGGAAAAAATTCTTTTTCTGTGAGGGTGGTGAGGCACTATAACAGGTTGCCCAGAGAAGTTGTGGATGCCCCATCTCTGGAATTTTCAAGACCAGGTTTAACCAGGCTTTGTGTTGCCTGGTCTAATAGGAGGGCATGGCCAAAAGCATAGAAATGCACAAGAAAATATATTTTAAAGATTTATTATCTTTATATATTTTTTATCTATTTTTCATTAATTAATGTAACTTTTTCATTTTAGATTACAGCACAGCTTCCACCAAAAACAAAATAATATTATTAATGTGAAAATAGAAGGCATTTCCAAGAAATAAAACAAAAAGGTTGAGAACATACTAAATTTCCTGCAAAACTTGCACAGATTCACAGAACAGAAGCTAAATTTAAAGCCATTTTTCAAAGTTCTTAAAACGTTTCTATATATGTTTTTCACAGTATTAATAATATAATGCATCACAGCCATTGAAATAATCTTTGAAAACTTTAGCCTAATTCTTAAGAAAAGTTATCTCAGTGACACAAGACATCAAGTGGTGGGGTTCAACAGCTTTGTAAAATAATTACTTGGGCTTCTAGCCAGACAGATATGTGAATAATAAAATAATTTTCTTCCACTACTTAAAATAGCAAAAATAATCCCAGTTTTGTTCTGCCCAGCTAAAACTTGGTTTTAAAGATATGTGTGTGCATGGTTTGACAAAATCTTGCTTTTAGAATATTTCCCTATATATCTAGTCTTACATCTATTAGGAGCAGTGGTTAAGAAAAGCTAAGTATATAAGAGGATGAATCATCTAAAAATAATCAAATGGAAAAGAAATTATCTTGCATGCTTTCTCTATTGAACTACAGCCACACTTAACTTCAGTGCTAGAATTTGCTGTCATTCCAATTACAGAAACGTGGAAATGGAGAGGTGTTTTTGTAATATACTCAGAAATAATTAAACTTTGGAGCAGGTTTCCATGACTTCCGAGTTATGTGTAGAAAGTGCCTCATAATGGAGCTGTAGTTGCTCCTGGTATCATACCAGACTGCATTGTGAAGAGAGGCACATTAGACAGAATCAGTGAGAATGAAAGTCACACTCAAAGAAATAATTTGCCTACTGCAAACTTGAATTGGTATAATACTTTCTCTTTGACTTTAAAATTTTATACAGAAGTAATAAGAAATCTTCAGAGTTGCCTTCAACTGTTCACAGCTGGAATGACAAGAGAAAAGTTTGGAAGTTCAGTTTTATTCTGTCTGGCAGGATTCTGCTGGTATCCATTCTACGTCCTTCACTGTATTGGTGAATAGACCATGGACTTTGTGACTCATAAAGTGTTCGTTTAACAAAGACAAAACCTTGTGTGATTTTATAGAAAATAAAATCCATTACAAATAATCCAATCCACTGCTTTGTGTATTTTCCATAATTAAAAAGTCTACTTGAACTTCTCTTTGGCAGAGCACTCCTTATAGCAATTGTTTATTTCAAATCTATCAATTCAAATTATCAAGAATCAAAATTTTAAAAACAGGGGTTTCTTTTAAGATGTCCCTTATATATTTTTCAAATAAAAAATGTATTCTTTACAATGTTATGTATTGTGAACCTATAAATCAAAATTTGATATATTAACATGCATTTAACTTAATAAAAGGTATTTAAATTAAAATAAAGCTCATCTAAAATTGTGAAAACATTGCAGATTTAGTTGAAAATCCTGAAAAAAGTCAATATTAATAACTTTTTTGAAATTAATTTTGTACAAATCTTCATATCTGAATTATTTTAAACAGGACAATCCAGAAAGGGAGAGTGATGTCCTGAAGAGTTACTTTTAGATAATTAGACAAGCAACTCAATGTAAGCTTCTGGAGAAAAATGATAAATGTTATTTCTCTGTGTGTGAGCAAGAAAGGAGGAAGACAATTTCCTTTCTGTGTATACTATTGATTGTGATATTGGTTGTACTGTATTTCATTGTGTCCTGATGTGCAATGTAGCAGAACCTAGAAACCATAAAAGATTAAAGATATAATTCAATAACCCTCAAAGAAATTGGAGATATTTTTTATAAAAAGGGATGCAGAAAGATACTTTAGTAATTCAGTGTCTCAGGTTTTTTTGCTGAAGTATGGCTGTGGGGATTTTGGTGTATACAAATGTAACACACTTGTTTAATGAAGAGAAGCACAGGATGCAGAGAAGGTTTCTTTAGCTCAGCAGAGACCAGCATGTTAGAACCAATGGCTGAAAGCTGTAACTAAAGATCTGGATTGGTAATAACCCCCCAAAATAGCTGTAGTATAAATGATGATAATCAGTACAAACCACCAATTGAAGTGGTAGCTTCTTCCTGTGTTGTTTTGTTGAGATTATACTTCATGACTTTCTAAAAAGAGTTCTCCAGGCAGCCATAACTTAGTAGAGCTGTAAATGCAGGAAGGGCTGAAATCTGAGATGAACAGAAGAGATTGAACTAATGTAACCTGCATTTAAAAAAAAAAAAAAAAAAAAAAAAAAAAAAAAAAAAAAGCAGTTATGTGTAGAAAGGAATTAAAGAATAAATAAGCAGCAAAGAATAAATGCAAAAGACATGGTGAGACATGGCTGCATATCTGATGTGTGTTGCTGAGTCATAAATTGTGTTATATTCTTATTACCAAGAAATCTCTGCATCTTAGATGCCTTCACTCCTAGGTCCTATAATATAAAATATTAAATAAGCTGAAGTAATATGTAGTTATTTCTTTAAAAATATAATTAGCTCTTATTCTAATAAATTCTTACTTAAATGACTTGGTGAATCAGGTAGTATATATATTGGCTGATTAATATATGAGGAAGTTATTATCTTCAGTGAATAAATGGGCTTCTCTGGAGAGCTGCTAAGCAAAATTTTATTTTCTGTGCAGGATAGGAATTGTTTGTTTAAGGTTGTAATATTAAGTAATGCAAGACTAGAGAGATATATCATCCTTCAAAGGACCTTGGTTGTAAAGTTAAAACAATCTTATCTCCACAACTACTGGATTGCAGCAGAAAAACAAATATATTAACCAGTAAAAGAAACATAAATCTCCCTCCAAAATTCATATAAATATTTTGTAATCACCTAATTTCTAAAGACCTTAATTGATTTTAAATAGTTTATATGTTATTTTCTGAATCTGTAACCTGCAAGACTGTTTAATCATATTCTGTCTGACTCTTGCTCTGCAGTACTGTAGATAAACAGTGCATCAGTGCCCCCTGCAGCCTTAAAACACCAGTATAACAGTTTAAAAAAACCCAACACTATTGATCTTCATGGAAATAACTATTCTGAAAAAGAACAGCTTTAAATCCTGTTGTATCCTTTCCTTTTTTCTCCTTCCTTCTTTAAAAGTAAAATCACAGCTCTGAGGTAAAGAAAAAATTCTTCAGAAATGTAGCCTAAAATTCAAGACAGACCTTGATATATTTGTGAGAATAAAGAGTCCCTTTTTTAACTTTCAAATACACTGGCATATGAAAAGCAGAAACCAGAAGCATAAGAAATTCAGAATATATGTGTAAATTTTAAAATAAATAATTATTTTTAAAAAGAAATTCTGACTCTCAGGAGACCAATTCGTGTAACGTGTGGAATGTTCAGAGAATAGAGAAATGCTGCTTCATCTGTGCTAAACTGCAGGAATTTGTGCATTTTCATGCATATTTTTGAAAATTTGTTCAAAATTGAATATATAATACAAAGATTAGTTTCAGATTTGTTTCCTCTCATTTAGCTCTTACACACATACTTCCAAAGTCATTGGCAAATTTCTAGTCATAGTTATGGGTATAGAGATTTCTTTGAAACTCTGAAGTTTCAGTGAAGTAATGGTTGGCAATAGCAGAAATCTAAGGTAATTTATCTATGAATGTGCAGAAGGAAGGCTTTCAGCTTATAAAATCATGAGTTGTTAAAATTGCCAACAGGGCCAAAAAGAGGACACGAACATAAATAAGATTAATTTTAAGAAAACAGCTGTCTCTATGCAATGCATTAATTTGTTAAGATATATGTGCTTCTGACCAGTTTTTCTGAAGCCAAATTTCTCCATTTTTCCCCTCTCTAAGCACATGCTAAAATTAAGAGGTAGATAGGAGATGATGCTGCACTGCTAGAACCCACACACAGTCCTACTTGACAATAAAAAAGTGACTTGGCATTCCTTAACTGCCAAAAAAATCCATATTTAAATAGCAAGATATAATGTGAAATTTTTACATCTGTAAGGATGAAGGCTGGAGGCCAAATTACATTAGTCAATTGAAAATGCATTAATTTCTCAGAACTAACTGTCTAACATAGTTCACTGATGTTATAAAATTGAGTAAGTATTGTATGGAAATGATAGGAAAAGATTAAATCTCTTCTGGGCACTATAAACACAAGTGTGACATCAGTAGCTGGCTTCCAGCATTTATCAATTATAAAATTAATTTCATAAACCAGAAGATATAAAGTATTCTTGACTGAATTAAAGTATATGAAAGAAATCTGGCAGCACTCAGGATTCTTAATTGGGGACAAAGTTCTGGTCAAAAGTGAGATTAGTTTTACTTACAATAAATACTTTTTCCCCTCAGAATAACTTTATATCATAGAGTAAGGTAAATTCTCTCTTTTGGGAGTATGGCCCTGCAACCTTTGAAAGATTTTTATCAAAATAGATTGATTGGATAAAATTATTATGTGTTACATTAAAAGGTATATTTGTACCTCTTATGCCCTTTGCAAATGGCAAAGCACAACCTACTTGCCTTGGTGGGGGTTTTTTTCATTATTTAAATCTAGAGCTTATATATTTTAAGTCTTGATTGCTAAATGAGTTGTCTAAATTTTTCACAAGGAAACCAAGTATTATTTTTTTAATTAAGAAAGTAAGCAAACCACACATGTATTTTGCACATACATCTTACATCTTTTAACCTCCTGACTGCATTCATAGAGTTGTGTTGTTGATATGTTGATGAGCATTTGGCTGATATTATTAAAACTGACCTGCTTTGATACAATGACCCTCTTAAATCACTAATATCAATTATTTAAATGTAGTTCCCGTTCATGATTTAAAGGTACTCAAGAAAGAATGGCTGAAAAAATATAGCTTACCTTGAAGGTAAAAATGAGAAGCATTCTCTGTCACTGAGAATAATCTCCCAGTTTTGCCTCAATTTTCTTTTCCACTCTTGTTTTGAGACTTGTTTTGTAGTTGGAAAGACCAATTGTTTTGCAAGTGGTGTTGCCTATTGCCAAGTCATATCTGAGTACCCAAACCATCAGTGACAGTGTTTAAGATTAACAAAAGCTGTTAGGATCAATGGATGCAAAATATCTAAAACTTCCAATGTTACCCTGGAACAGCATGACCACCTGATAATTTCAACATTAAATAGTTTTGGGTTTTTGTGTTTTCTACCTCACTATGATCTTGCCCTCTCACAACCTTTGGGTCTATAGGAAGATGGAAGGGTGTGAATAATCCACATGTTTATAACATTTTTCTGTCAAATAATCCACATCGAGGCAAGTCAACTCCTTAACTATTCCTTAATTATTCACAATCTTAATCAAAAGTGAATAGTTTAATGCAGAGCAGTGGCATTTTCTTCTGCTGCACTTGATCTTAGTCCCAATGCAGTCTTGAATATTGCTCACATGTTGGAAGGAAAGACAGAAATCTGCTGACAAGACATGTGGAGTTTCCTTATTTCTTGTTTGTGGACTGTTGTTTTTTCTTCCAGTTCTTTGCACTAAAAATAAAACTTCTCAGTCTTGATAAGGTTGCTTGTTACTATCTCTCCACATTTTAAGATTTTCCTAAGTTAGAGTCACATTCTGTTACACATGTTAAAGTAACAGTGGTCTCTTAATTTCAAATTTAAGCAGCTTAAAGTGTTAGAAAGATTAGGTTATAAAAAGGTAAGGTAAGCTCCATTCTTTGCTGTAAAGGAAAATTTATGATTTATAGGAAATGCTTTTAAGTAATGTTTTCAATACATAAAAGTAGTTTGAGATGTATAGTCAAAACACAAGTGATTTTAAGTGTGACAGAGTGAACAGAAGTAGGAATTTTTCCTCACTTATCACAATTTTTTTATTTAGCACCATCCTGAGTTAATGGAGAAAGTTGGTTGCTTTTCTTAGAATGTGATGAGCTGGAGATGCCTCTCCCTGCACAAAGATTGCCTACAGGGACAACCGTGGTGGTCAGCTCAGGCAATTTTTGAAGCTTTTAGGCAGATAATGTTTGACAAAGTGAATTCTGTCCTAGAGTTTTATTTGTAGATGAAATTTCTGCAAATATTTAGGAGGAAAACTACTATATTGGGTGGCATTTTGATGCCTTGGAGAATTAGGAATCAGAAAGAGATTGAACATGAGGTCATAAGTAACAAACTTCTTAATTACTTTGTTATTGATGGTTCTCCTTGGTGCTCTCAACACCATAGTCACAGTATTTGCTCAATCTCAGGTAAAGTCAGTGTGCTCCTTACAAAACCACATTTGGGCCAAAATTCAAATAGTTTTCCAATTGCATGAAAGTTAAATATTACTTATGCCAGCATTTAATATTCTTCCTTTAGGAGCATCCCACTAGTAAAAGCATAACATTGTTTAATGTACCCTTACAGTCATTCCAAGAAGGGAAAGTCATTTACCAGCATTGCATCTTACACTGGCACATGCTAAAATATGATATTGCTGTAGGGAAAAAAAGATATTAAATTTTAAACAATAGCAGCCAGCAGATAAAAGGACACACATATGAATGTGAAACTGAACTTTTTAATTCTTAAAGAGAAGCCTCCCACTTCAATCAGTATGTGTGGCTGTACACTTTGACAATGTCTAGACCAGACAACAGTAGCAGACCCTGAAGCCTGCAGCTAATAACGTGACATGAGATAAAAGCATCATTTAGGAGGCTGATCTCACACTGGATTTGTGCACAGAGAGTCTGTTGGTGGTCGGAGGCTGTCTGGGGCACAGCAGCCATGAAATGGGAGAGTTTTCAATTCCCAGTGAAATAGGCAAGGAGATCAACTGAACTTCTACCTTGGACTTACAGAGGGTGGACTTTGGGTGTCTCTTCAGTATCCCACTTCAGAAAGTCCCTTAGAAAACAGTCTTTAATAACAAAGTGGTCTTCTTTAATAACAAAGAGGAGGTTAACCTTATGTGCCAAAGGAAAAGCCCGTGGGGAAGAGGGGTGGCCTGGCTGAACAGGGAGCTTTCACAGGACCTCAGGACAAAAAAGACAGTTTAGGACCTTTAGAAGAAGGGGCAGGCAACTCAGGAAGAGTAAAAGGATATCATTAGGTCATGTAGAGAGAAAATTAGAGAGGCAAAAGCTCCACTAGAATTCAATCTGACCACTGCTGTGAAAGATAATAAAAAGTGTTTTCATAAATACATTAGCAGCAAAAGGAGGGCCAAGGAAAATTTCCATTTCCTTGGAGGAGAACACTGTCACTGAAAAAAAGGCTGAGGTATTTAACTCCATCTTTACTTCAGAAGGTACTTTTAACAGAAAGACCAGTTGTCCTCAGGGCAACCAGCTGCCTGAGCTGGTAGGTGCAGAATAGACCCCCTGTAATCCAGGAGGAAGCAATTAGTGACCTGCTGAGCCACTTAGGCACTTTGAAGTCTGATGGGCCAGATGGGATTCACCCAAGGGCACTGAGACAAGTGACAGAAGAGCTCACCAAGCCACTCTCCATCATTAACCATTAGGGGTTTTTTTGCTAATTGTTGATGTCCCAGATGACTGAAGGTTCACCAGGAAAGAAGTTAAACCTCCTGGCTGGAAGACAGATCCTGGAACTGGGGGAGGGTACTGAAGAAAAGAGAGGTGCAGGAGATGAGCACCAGGGGATGTGCAGGGACCATGGCTGGTAACAGCCAAGACCAATCACTACAGACAGCAGCTCAGTGTGAATCAACATGACTTTAACTCGAGCTTCCCAGATAAGCAACTTCCTTGCTAGAAGTGAAAGTGGAAACCTAACAGGGCATGGGGAAACTGAGGGCACATGGGACTGCATGAGATAAACACCTAGGTAACAGCTCTAGTCTCATCAGTTTAACTATGGGGTGTTGTTTACTCTCATCTATCATGCTCTTTATTATAAAATCATTCCTTCCTCCCAGGAAAACAAACAAAACAAAAAACCCATAAGGCCTATTATTTTAGTTCCTTATCTTTTACCTTGTAAAATTCTATTTAGGATGTTTCAAGTACTGTATTTTTTTCCTTCTCTCGTTTAATATTAAAGGGATTTTTTGACCTGTCATATTTACAGCACTCTTTCTTATGCAGTCAATGAGAATGCAGTAATATTTTAATTAAATGCCAAATTACTGATGAATAAATGATGTTTGTGTTTATGCATGTCAGCCATTCTCCAGCATTAAGATATAATTAGAAATTAAGTCTGGAAGAAAGACTAGATTATACATAACAGTACTCTGCATTTTTAACTCTTTCTGTACTAATAATTTTTACATATCATTCTCATCTTGCTTTCACGACAGCTTTTATGTTAATTTCTATAATGTGTGATACTGACTGCTTTTTAAAATTCCTATTTACCTCCAGTAACACAGTCATTGAACAGAAAAATGCTTTCTATCTAGGAATCTTAATTAGTATTTATGAAATGTCATGGTTTAGCCCCAGATGACAACTATCCCCCACTCAGCCACTTGTTCAGTCCTCCCTGGTGGGATGGGGGAGAGAATCAAAAGGTATAAGTAAGAAAACTTGTGAGTGGAGATAAAGACAGTTTAATAGGTAAAGTTAAAGCTATGGGCAAGGAAAGCAAAACAAGGAATTAATTCACCACTTCCCACAGGCAGGTGGAGGTTCAGTCATGCTCCATCACTTGCAACACTGACTTGGGAAGACAAATGCCATCATTCCAAGTGTTCCTTCTTCTTCACCCGGCTTTATATGCTGATCATGACACAATGGGGTGTCCCTTTGGGCAGCTGGGATCGGGCTGTGTGCCCTTCCAGCTCCTTGTACACTGCCATCCTGCTCTCTGGTGAGGTAGGGTGAGGAGCAGGAAAGGTCTTGACTGTGTGCAAACACTGTGTGGAGTAACTAAAACATTCCTATATTACCAGCACGGTTCTCACTACAAATCCAAAACACAGACCTACAGTTGCTACTGTAACTCTATCCCAGTCAAAACCACAAATAGAGATCTCCTCTACTTCTATTAAGTGGGTAAGGACTGTTTTCAACTCATGGGGAAACTAATCCTGAAAGAAATAAGGCAATCAATCTGTAAAATTATTTCAAGGCCTAAACTATTCTCATGTGAGACCTCTAAAAACAAACTCTCAAAACTGCACTTTAATGTAATCAGGGCACATTGAATTTCCAGCCCGCCATTCACTTCTGGAAGAATCTTGATTCTCTTAAGAGTCCTCTTAACTCTTCTTAGGATCTGAGAGTGCCTTTTTTTAATAAGTGTATCTCAGGGAGAACAATGCCTCCTAAATACTCCCAGAGGAAGTTGAGATGACACTGTAAAAGACAGGTCCAGTGTTGGTGCATTCCTTTCTTGCGGATTTTATTACTCAGATCAGTGATAAGAGCACTCTTCTGGTTTATCAGATTCTTGACTTCAATTCTGTCCTTAGCTTGGTGTAGTAATAAACACCTTCCAGAAGTGCTGTAAGAACTCCCCAAAGCAGCCCATTTGTCTGTTCTGTCCTGCATGGAATAAACACTGACTGTGTTGAATGGATAAAGGAAAAGTGTTCACATTTGGTTCCCCATCCCTTGGGCTAGAATATTTACCTGAGTAGAGATTTGTATTTTCCTGATGTTTTTTTTTTGTTTGTTTGTTTGTTTGTTTTTTAAAGTATATCTCTTTAAGCATTTTCAGTGTTTTTTCTTGTCAAAGCAAGGCACTACCCATCTGGAGAATATTCACTGTGGGCAAAGACCAAAGTTTGGCAACTGCAGCCCCAAAAATTACAAGGCAAAAGTCTTGCCTGAATTAACTATTGCTTAGAAAATCAATTGCATATTCAGGATCCAGAAGTGCTTCTCCTTTATTCCTCACAGACACATTGTGCTATAATATTGCATAGGTAAATCATGCATTTTGGAGTCTAAATTATAGATGGCATCAATGAGGTAGAAGAAAATCTTTTCTGCTTGAACTTAGATAGAATCTTTGGTAAAGAGTAGTGACTCCATTCTGGAATTGATTTGTGAGATAGTTGTCATAGCACCTCTTACAGGAACGTCTGTCCGGTACAATTTACTCAGCCATTTAGGACTAGAACAGAATGCTTATATTCTAATTTTTGCAGAACCTTTGCAGAAGGACAAGTACAGTGTCATGTTAAAAACAAAACATTTTTCATCTGCTGAAAAAAACTTCAAAGAGAGAAAGTTTTTATTTCCTTTCAGAACCATCAGTTTTGAGAAACAAAACTAGTTGCAGAAATCAACAAAAAGATGCAGTGCTTAGGGCTTTCAAGCGCTCTTTTTCTGAATAGCAGCTAAGATGAAACTGGTAAGAGGTTTTCCAACTGTGATTATTGACTAAATGCAAAAGAGAAAGCTGAAGTTCACACATAATTTGAGATTTGTTTAAACTTCAGAAAGTGCAAGATTTGCACACTGGTCCACTCAGTACTCCATAGTTTGACCTCTTTCCTTTTTTTTTTGAGTTTAATGTTGGATCGTTGGTACACGTAATGTTTTATGCTTAAGTAAAGATCAGTGTGAACAACTGAAAGATTCAATGCTCCCTTATTTCTTCAAGCTAACCAAGTAAAAAGATGGCTGGATTTGGTACAGAAATTCAATTCTTTAATTTTAGCAAAATCATTGGTTTAACAATTGTCCTAACTTAGGGACTAAAGGTGTTTTTCAAGCATCATCTAAAGAACACTCACTTAAATGTCATGTTTAGAAAGGTAAAATACACTTTAGAGGAAACAACAGGAATATGTCTTAGAACATGCATTTCCTTCTTCTCTTTTCACTTTCATCTGTCTGTAACTGGCATTTCTTCCCATATCTGGCACTGCTATGCATCCTGGAGTTTAAATTCTTTCTTCGTATTTGTAAATAGAGCTTTCACCCACTTCATTCTATCTGTTAATTTCATTCTCACATCCTTGGCTGCATTGTATATTGAATATATTATTTGCATTGCTAAGAGGTTGCACCATTAAATGAGATTCTGTGTGTGCAAAAGCAGTTGCAAATAATGATGTTATTCCAGTTGAGATTTTTTTAATGGAAAGCTGCAACTACAGTATCACTGAGTTCTGCTACCAAATGTTGTGACCCGTAGGAGGGGGAAGCTGGGCTCACAGTCTGGAACATACACTGAAAATTTAATTTTTTAAGAGATATGCCTGAGCATATATCATCTCCATTAGGAAAACTGACCCCCAGCACTTCCAACTAAAACAAAAATTGTGATAAGTGAACAAATCAGATTAACTTATAAACTGCAGAATATAAACAATCCATATCTGGTAAACACTGGAATTGTTTTCACAATTACTGTTTTGAGTGATGTTAATGGTATCTCCAGGAGGGTAATTGCAGAGAAATACAGCTCTGTGGATTCACTGAAATCAGTGAGATACCATTTAAAGTACTCTGCTTAACATGGTTGTGAACAGTGAAATGAATAGCCTGCAAAAGGCTTTATTAATCTTTGCCAAGTTAAATTCAAGGTACTAGGTATTTATTCCTGTTTAAACCAACATTTCCATGAAGTGCAGTTGTTTTCAGTTCCATAAATTTCAAAATTATATTATACCATGCATGCTAATGCTCTTGAAAAATCTTTATTTTGGCTCCAAATCCTAAAATACACACTTAAAATAGTGTTCTGTCACAACCTAAGAAAAATGGCAGATGCACACTTTTCCACTGAAGAAAACTGCAAATAAAAGCAGTTGCTTCCCAGCACAAACTACTTTATTGACAAGATAAAAATACAAACTGCCTTATCTCACTCATATCAGATAAGGCTAAATCCATTACTCCAGTAATAAAATGTTAAGTGCATAAGTACCAGAAGATATAGGCAGTGGAGATGTTATCATATCATGGGGACTCCTGTGCCATTGTTTGTCTCATCAACCTGCTTCATGGGAAATGTCAGAGTGCTTCTGTACACACATCTGCCATCAGCCTGATAATGAATTACCTGGGGGAAAAGCCTGCTCTCTTTGCAGATCTCAGCTTGAAGTCCATTATATATAGATCACCCTTAAAAAAAAATAAAAATAAAAAATAATAATAAAAAAAAGAGCTCTCTTATATTTTGGTGGGATTTCTTACATTTCAGTTTGTGTCCATTGTGTCCTGGCCACCAGGACAACCTGGCATCTGTTTCCATCCTTTGCCTTCCCTTCTCCCTCAGGTGTTTTCACAGATTGACCAGATTCCCTGGAGCCATCCTTTCTTCAGGCTGAACAGCTCTCATGGCCCTGGTCACTGCCTTGGTGCAGGGCTGAACTGGCAGCACACTGAGCCCTCACTGCCTGGTCAGTGCAGTGAGGAGCATCCCAGAGGTTTTGTTGACTTTTTAAGCTGCAGTGCCTCTAATTCCTCACACTGATAGTTTCAAGCTCTTATGGAGCAGAGGAGAGGGATGCACAGTTGGTTTGGGTGTTGTGCTTTTGGTTTAATAACACAACATCAAACATGACCTCTAAGTACTATATTCTTGCCATTCAGTTCATCATACATCTCCTTGAGTGACAAACAATGTAATAGACAATAAACAAGACTTCAAATTTCACTCACATCTATGTTTAGATGAGCATCTCAAGCTTACATGCACTCAGCTATGAAACACAAGCTTGTAGGCCTTTAAAACTAAGCTTTTAGAGATAATTTTGGGATTAAAAACAATGTGTTGATGCTTGCAGCAAGTTAGGAGATCTTTGTGTGCATTATTGACCTGAGAGGAAGTGACAGGCTGAGAAATCAAAAAGAAAAAAAAAAAAAATAAAAAAACAAAAAACAAACAAATATAAAATTCTGGCCTTGTTGTGCAGTAACAGTGAATCAAGCTTTGCTTGATATATTTTTGTTACACTCTGTCAAAACTTCTAACACCTCAATTGCAATTTCACTTTAGATGCTTCCCAGCTCTTCATTGAAATAACTTTCAGTTAAAATTCATTGAGGCGAGGTCATTGCTCATTCACAGCAGCAGCTTGAGCGGCTGGTGGGCACAGCTGCAGATGTTTGCCCCACTCACCAGCCCCAGCAAACTCCTCCCTGCTTTTGTGGCAAGGCAGGAGCTGCAGGGTGCCTGGAAGCAGCGCTGGCATCAACACAGTCAGGCACCATCTAGAAGCAAAACAGCCAGAACAGCACTGCAAAGGCTGACATCCTGTGAAAAATTAGCAAATGAACCGGGGAGAAATCAGTCTACCAAGCAGCTTTCCTTTCTTTCTTCTCTGCAGATTAGAATGTCAACCAAAAATGAAGCAAGGCTGCATTACTTGCGCTCATAAAATTTCATTTAAAGCACACTGCTGTGATTCTATTTTAGAGAAAAAGAGTAGCTTCCCATCAGAAAGGGGATGTGAAACTTGCACAGCTGGAAATCAGTGCTTTCAGCAGAGACAAGAATGCACCTGCCAGTCAGACAGCTCTCCCTCTGCTTCAGCATTTTACCCCTGACAGTAGCTGTGACCAGGTTGTGAGGAGTAAATTTTGCAGTGATCAGATAGCATTATCTATCATTAGAAAAATGGTCTCTCTAATAGCTAGTAGTAAGAGCTTAGTTTATACTGTATTAATTCCCCAGGTTTTATGCAGTTTTTGTTGACTTTTTTTTTTTTTTTTCAGGAGTAATAGTAAAATCAACAAATACCAGTAATCGCTCCCAATAAATTTCTCCTGTAAATGACTAAATATTTATGTAAACCTACTATTAGTTCAGAGTTTTTACATTTAGATTATGCTTTGGGACAAAATCAAAATTTTTGTTTTATTTACTTTTAATCAAAGATTGTAATGCCAGCAGGTGACTAGGCATTTTTAATTTGCTGTGCTAGAAAATAGAAGATTTGCTGTGCTTGCTGGTAGAAGATAACACATGTTAATGCACCCTTAATGCTGCTCTGAAAGGAATAGCCTGCATGAAGTTCATCTGAGTTTCCCTTTGGAGAAAATTATTGTTATAAATCCAGCAATTACATTGTTTTCATTGCATTTATATAATGGAAATGTTGTTATTAAATTCATTTAAATGGAAATAAACAGTAGGTCACTTATTTTCTTAAAATTTCAAGCCTTTTATTAGCAAGTCCTCAGGCTCAAAAATGTTTAAAAGATTTATTTACAGCCACCTTGATGACTGCCATTTTCTTGGATGCTTTTCTCTCATATAAAGTAGATGGTTGCCTTGAAATCCTCATTGCTAAGCACCACAGTATGTGTGTTTAGGCTATTTTGCGGTTTGGATGCACACTGCATCTCTGTTTAAGTATCCCACTGTAATGTTTTCCCTGCTATTATGGCTCTGCACATCTCTTTACTGTCACATAAGCCCTGTGTCCCTTTTGTTCTTTCCCAGGCTCCACTCCTTTCTCAGTTACTGAGCCTTTCTTTGGGTCCCCTTAGATATTTACTTTGCCCTGAATTATTTGTCTCCTTCCTCTGTCCACCTCCTTTTCTTTCCTAGCTGATCTGGGCATGTATCCTCTTTTTGCTGTATTGATAATTTAGAGAAGCAGATTTTTAATACTGACATTAACAGACAACTTACTTACCTGGTATATGTTATGTTGGGTGGAGTTTTTTTCAGAATATTATGAAGTTTATCAGTACTTGCTAAAATACTTATTGTATGTAATTATTGTAAATACTTATTGTATATATATTGTAATACTTATTGTTCACATTGCATTCTTTACTTTAAAAAAGTAAATTATTAAAATCAGTTTTTTGGGTAAATGGGATATGTAAAAAATTTGGAAGCCAGACTTAAGAAGAAGCTAGACAGGTGCATGAAGTGGTAATGTAATGTCACACTGAATGCATCCCCACCTCTCTTGTTTTTTGCAGTTGCAATCGACTGGTGCATCATCACTTTCCAGTGCTTATTTTTAAGACATACTCCCAACTCTAAGATATGGTGAAATAGAAGTTTTAGTTGATACAAGAGCAGAGAACAAAGATAAAGGGAAGGGCACAGCAGGGCCCAATATATGGGCTTCTTTCAATTTTTGTTTTTGTAAAGCAGCTTTATTCCATCATTTTCACCAAAAGAAACATGAATTTGACTGCTGATGTTTAACACATCACCAAAAAAATACTGTCTTCTGATAAGTGAGGTGCCTATAAACCATTAAGCATTTAATTTCTATGCTCTGTTTTGCCCAAAATGTTGGTGATATTTCAGTTCTACCTCATCTCCCTTTTATAGTATCATTGGTTTGGGCTGGAAGGGATCTTAAAGATTATCTAATTCCAACCCCTCTGACATGGGCTGCATTTGCAGTTTTAGTGAGTCACAAGTTTGTTTCTCTGGTAGAAACAAAAAACTATAATAAACAGAATTGCCAAACAGGTGTTATTAAACAAAAAAGAAGTCTCTCTTTTTCTTTACCTTTCCCCTATCTCCCCAATATTTCTGTGAATTAAAAAAAACCCGTGTTTCTGTACTACAGATTTTCCCTTCTGCCATGGATGTTTGATCTACTTTTATGGAGATCTCTCTTAGAATCACCTTACAAATTTTGGTAACTTCAAGCAATGAGTTATTAGATAAGTGAAGCCTATGTTTATTTAACTGTTGTTGACATCCACCAAAATTGAATTATGAGAGCACATAAGAACTGTGCTACTTGCATGAAGGCTATTCCTTGCTCCCTGTGTTTTTGCTGGCTTTCTGGGTGGAGACTTGATTTGGGAACTCCTCATGTATTCATATTTTCTAAAGTACAGTCTGAATTTCCATTTAAAAAAACCAAACTAATATCAATTGAAGCTTAATTGCAATAACAGAATTAGATCTTGTGGGGTTTTTTTTGTTTTGTTTTGATGTGTTGTCTCTCTCCTTTCAGAATCTCTGTGCCCACACATCTATCAACAGCATTCCCTGTGGTTTCTCCTGACGTGCCTCGTTTGCCTGACCCTGGTGTGCCCTCTCAGATTCCCCCTGCATCACCCTCTGTGTGCCAGGAAGGACTGTGCCACAATGGAGGGACGTGCCACCCTCTCTCTCTGCCTACTGGGGCCACCTCCTTCCAGTGTGACTGCCCACTACACTTCACTGGTCGATTCTGTGAAAAAGGTAATTGGGACTAATTGCTTCTCTATTAGTTATGAAATGAAAGTATTATTCTTCTTTGGGGATGAAAAGGGAGAAGTGTTAATTGTCATAGTTCTCTGCTTCTCACCCCAGTTACTTTTGGCTAAGAGAAGAGCCAATTCATTGAGGTAATTCGAAAAATACTTATTTGCAGTGTAAATGAGTTGATATCAGTCAGGCACACTCCTAAGAACTGCAATTTGAGTTCATGAAAAAAACATTGCATTATTTGTCCAAAATTTTTGTGCACAGTTTTAATATATGTTTTTCAGTGTATTATTTCTGGGGCAGAAGAAAGTTGACTTCCTCAAAAGATTATGTTTTCCATTTCTACAGATGGGGGTTTTTTTCATCACTGTGTAAGATCTTATGTTGAAAAAGGCTTTTTTAATTTTTTACTCTGTAACAAAATAATTCTTTCAAAAAGTTTGGTTTCTTTGTAAGTTAGTCAAGGCTATAAGGCTGACTGATCAATGTTTCTGTTTTGTAATTGTAATTGCTTTCCATTATTGTTTTTGAGAAAATTATTCTTTAGAGTAAATTTCATAGCTGGTTTCAAAAACTGTTTTAGCTTTTAAGGTACTAAGGGTTATTAATTGCAGTAGATAATTCTCATAGCACTAAAGTGTGTCACTGGTGTACAGGCAAAGAACCAAAAAAAAAAAAAAATCTAGAATGTGGTTCTACAACTGTAACATCCTCCTAATGAACTTTCCATGGTATGAAGTAAAAGCAGGTAGAGTTAAGAATGCCCTTGCCAGAATGCCAGAGTATCTGATCCAGCACTACCTTGCATTACTGTCTAAAAATAGGTCATTGCACACACTGTATGTGAAAGCAATCACTGGCTGTCAGCTCAAAAGAAGAAAAAGTCATGTATTGCTTAGATATCAGAGAATATTTTATCATGTAGCCTTTTCAAGTTTATAATAAACCATGTATTTGCACATTTTCAGTGTTAAAACTGAATCCCATGAGTATTTTTAACATATTTAATATGTAGGCATACTCTTTGCACTTGCTTACAATACACTGCATCTGTGGAAACTGCAACATGAAATAGAGAAACTTTAAAAAAGTGTGTTTTTACAAAACATAAAATATTTTGTTAGTGCTTCAATGAAGTATTTTCAACATTTCAATAAAGTTTTTTATTTATTTACATACATTTTATATGCCAGAATTTCCGAATTCCAAAGAATGCTGTTGGCATTCTTTTTATCAGCATCATCTGTGGTATTTTGGATGAGAGCAGGTTCTGGCTTTTTTCAAGGGTTATGCCAGGACTAAGCAATGTCCAATTTCAGCAGGAGTTTGACAGACATCCTGTGGTAATAGACCATATCAGTACATGTGCATAACTGCTCTGTGGGACCCCACTGGTTCCTTCCACCAGTGTCTTTCTTTCTTCTGACCCTCCAGCTGATCTGTCAGTCTCCAGGGATCTTCTATGGTTTGATGGTTTTAGTGACAACTGACTGTGCTTGAATGATATTATCTGGGCTGAGTGATTCCATGTGCCACAGACTTTGGGGAAAGTACCTTCTGTTTCATTGACTGGAAAAGCTATTTTTATGTTGCTCATTCAAAAATACAGCATTCTAAGCCTTTTTCTCCTTTGAAGCTTAACCAGTGCAAGCCAGCAAAGTTCATACATTGGAAAAAGTTGACTGTCAGCTACAACTCCAAGGAAATTTGTCTTCCAGGGAAGCTCATCTTAGTTGTGTAAATGAAGGGGACCCCTTCTCTCTCTCTTTCTGTGATTTTGTTTCAAAAATAATGTGTGAAAATAAGACTGAATTATGACTGCCCCAAGAGCAAATTAAAAGCAGGAGACTCTTGTACTAAGTTGCAGTTGTAACCAAATCTCTGATGATTACGATTGACTCTACATAAGGTACATCAGTAACCATTCCATTCAATAAAACAATAAAATAATAGAAGTTTTAAAGAAACCCTGAAACAAGTAGCTCCTTTGGAGAACATATCATCTGTATAATCATATCATCCTTTTAATGGTCAAACACCCAGTTTCCAGGAGATAGCTTTTTTTTTCCCTAAATGTGGAAGAGATGCCTTTTGCTTTCCTGAAGCTTACATGATGTTGAGACATTAACAGCTATTAATATTTCCTCAAAGATTGTCTAAACATTTATTCTCTTTCCTTTTTTTTGTGTGGAGAAGATGAATTAAGTTCTGTTTTCACAGAGCTCTGCTTTACCCTCAAAAACCCCTGTTCAATGCAGGGAACAGCCTCCTCCTTTTTTGCTAGTGCTTCTGGGTGAGCCAGGGCTGCCTTATCTGACATGCTCATCAGCTGGGAGCTCACTGGGGCAGCTACATCCCAGAGCTCGTGCTGTCACATTGCATCTTTATATAGATCAGAAATTACTTGATGGGTCCTGTATTTAGGAGCTGAATAGTAACTGCAGCATAGAGTGATTTTATTTAATCCTAAATTTTCAATGAGATTGATAAATCAGTCTAATGGAACCAGATTTTGCCCAACTGAACTATGATTATAAACCTTTTCTATTCAGAGACCTGTTCCTCAAGAAATCTAGAGAAAACTCATAATTACAGGAAATGAGAGCACCTTCAATAATTTTAAAAATATTTACCATAGAATTTGTTGGGTGAACTTGTTGATTTACTAGCTGTGGTAAGATACACTTAGTTTGTTAGCAACTAGTTTTTTTTAGAATGTGTAAGAACACCTTCTAGAGTGAGAGCAAGTGAATTCCATCATCAGTTATCTGTTTTAATTTGATGAGTGTTGTTAAATGCAATTTCTCCATTTTATTTAATTGTTCCTTCACTAGTAAGCTGTAGCAGGTTGTTCTGCCCTTACAAGAAATACATTCAAGTCACAATTGTCCTTATGGATATATTAGATCAAGGCAGTTTATCTAAATGCACAGTATACTCTGAACAGATACCTTTGAAATGTCTCTAAATGACAGTTTTTGAAAATGGAATCCTATCTCCATTTATCTAAGGAAATAGAAAATTATGCACACAAATCAGTGTATTTGTAAAATTCAAACTGAAGTTATCAGCAGTGGCTATATACCAAAGGGCCAAAGTGAGGATTTAGTATAAACCATGGAAGAGCAACAATCTGAGGCCTCTGTTCCCTTTAATACTGCTTTCAGTATTTCCATTTTTAATTTTTTTAACTATAAATTACCAAAATTAATTGGAAATTCGTCGTTATTACAAGCTGTATTTTAAACCTGGTGTACATATAAAGATGTATTTTAAACCTTTTCTATGCTGTAATAAAATTCAGCATAGAAAATATGTTTGTCACGTAAAATTAATCTTCATTGCTCAGTGGTAAGTGCTACATGACTGCTTTCATCCAATAGATATAGACAGGGAATACTATGAAGGGTAGATGGTTTACTCTGCTACCCATTTCTCTTTTTCCTTTCTGTGTAAATAAGCTCATTGACTTTAACATTTAATGTATCATTGTTTCTTTATTATCTAAGCTGTGTTATCTGGTTCATTGTGAAATTCCCTCACGAGTAGAAAAATCTGCAATGGTTCTGCTTTAGCATGAAAGCAGATGGTGGTGTACAAGTGGAAAGTTCATAGCAATAGGTTTGCAATATCAGTGTCTTGCATGTGTGAAGATAGTATATCCTTGACTGTTAATTATAAGATTAGCATTTTTAAAGTCTCCAAAATTTTTAGTATTCCATAAAAGTTTTATAAATTGTTCAATAAAAAGAGTATTTAAATGTCATGTGTTAAAACCAGGAAATCTGTTTAATTTGATATGTTGCCTGTGTATATTCTGTACATTACTTAAAGGTCAACTCCTTTGACAAAGCTGAAAAAATAGCAGGAAAATGGAAGGCTGTTGCAGGCATTTAGGTTGGCACAGTCACACTAAAAAACTTTGCTACATTTGTTCCCCAGGATACACTTGTTGAATTCCTGATTTGTTGAGAAATGCTTGACAATATCACTCTGACCATTAGAAATTTCTTTACAGATTTTTTTTCTAGACATTGTTCCTCATTTAACATTTCTAACTTGTGTGATTGACTACCATAATTCATTTCAGACAAGTCTGGAGGGTTTTGTCTTTATGTCTTTGACTTTGAAAAGAAATGTAGTTGGTCCAATTTCTGTTATTTCAGCCATATTTAGAACAGTCTCGTGTCTCCAGTAGAACTGTCTCCTCAATAACATTTATACTGTGTATGTATGATTTAAAACAAGTCTGTGACATTTTCCATCAAAAAGAAAAGTGAGCCAGTAAAAATGATATAAAGAGGTTGAGGAAAGATAATTACACTTTCATCTCCACATTCAGGTTTCAGTTTGAGGCACCCAGAAAGAGAAAATGGTATGTAGTTACCCCAAAACCTCTGTTTTTCCAGGATTCAAGGGTTACTTTCACTGATTTTGTCTTCCTTCAAAATTATTCATACCTTGTAAGACCCTGTGAGCAGGAAAAAAATAATGTGTTTAGAGATATCTATAAATTACTGCAGTCATTAATTTGATGTCATTAACCTCAGCTTATGTCTAGGCTCCAGAGATACATATTGATGTCCCACAATTTGTATTTGTGTATGTAAAACTTTCAAATTAACTCTCTAGATTTTGGACTAGATTTGAGAAAATGTAGTAAGTTTTCCTTTCAGACTTATTGGTTTTTTAGGGGATGGGGTTGAAAACTAAGAACACAGAGGCCAGTTAAGAACAATCAAGGATTGTTAACTTCATATACTGAATTTGATACACTATCTAGATTACAGGGAATTTCATAAGAAATATCTAGCCATTCCTATAGCTTGTTCCATTCAATATAATTCAACAAAAATATTATTTGGGCAAGCAATGCAAAAGGGAATTATATAAATTAACTTCCTTCTCCGCACTTTCACTTGAGGATATAATTTTGCATTTTGATATCAGACAACGCAAACCTTGTGAAGTTTAACTTGTTAACACTTTATAATACCCTGTGTCTGTGAGTAGTCATATTAGCTTCAGTCACCTGGACTTAGCATATGGTCCTTGATTTTTTCCTTCCTAGTTCAAGATGACTAAAATATCTCCAATCCAATCGTATCTTGTTCTCTCAGGTGTTTTTTTAATGTGGATAATTTGCTGAAGTGCTTCTCAAATCAAAGGAAAACAGAATTTTGAGGGAAAAGAAACTGAGTTCACAAGGAGGAGGTGAAGCAATTTTAGACTAATCCTTCTTATGTTTTCCTGAATATTTTTTGCAGAATTTTGCCACTTCAGAAACAAGTGTCGCTATAACCTTTCATGCAACTTAATGTTTCATTTTCATCTAATTTAGATATTATGTCCCAGATTCATTGAAGTACATAAGGTTTACTTGTATTTAATTTTAAGTGTGTGAGGAACCTCTGTGATTTGTGGGATTGGTGCTCAGGATGCAGGTATTCTGCTGCATCAAACCCTGAATTAGGATCCCTCCATTCTGTTACCTGTTTGGTCATTCATATAAGCTAAATTCCTAAAATCAACCTACATCTCAAATCCCTCCAGATGACTTTATGAAATTACAAAAGGATGTTACAGTTTTCTACTATTGTTAATAGTAAATTTGGGATTAAACAAAAGTTTAAGGTACATCTTAATTATACTGAGGGGGAGGATAATGAGAAAGAGTTTGTTGAGATGTGGAAAGAGCTCTTCAAAGCACCAACAAACTCTTAGAAACTGTTGTCCCAGTGTCTATAAAGTAATTTATGATTGCAGATGCCATCTACCCACAACCAATGAGCTCCAGGACAGCTTTAGAGTCTACTAGTACAGCATATAATATAGAGCTATATGCTGTCCTGTAGAGCTATAGGGTTCTCTTATTTAACAGAAATGTAATATATATTTCACAAGTTTGTTCTCTGAAATAGATTATAGACCCTGTTGGGCATAATTTCCTTTGAGAGATTATGATGAAATAAGTTAATAATTATAGAAAATATTTTTAGAGTTGTCAGCTTGCTAGTGTATCCTCTGTCTTTTACTCACATCCATTCACATCCAGTCATGAGCCATTTAAAATAATAATTATTGGTTTTAAGTGTTGTTTAAAGCTGTTTATTTTAATTTGGATTTTATTTAAAATGAGATAGCATTTTGCTACCAGGATTTGCATGAATGAGCATTTCCTGAAAAAACAATTGATAAAAAGTAGAAAAATCTTTGTCTCCTCACATGAAATTTTGCTGTTTCTAGCATTTGGCTTTTAATCAATATTTCTTTAATGTGGATGCATGTTTTCTTTCCATAATTATTTTTAGGAGAACCGTAACTATTTGATAACAAACTCTAATCTGGGCAAGAACAGGTAGCAAAAAATGAAATAATGGTGATTTAAAATTTGCAGGGAACAAGCTTTCCCCCCTCCATTTTCCACTTGAAAATGTCAGTATAAAGTTGATTCTTTCTAAAGCTTGCAGCATATTAGGATGCAATGTCACAGTCCTTTAAGTAATTTTTCATTTGAAGGTAATCATCGTTGTGTAAGTGACAAATACTTCCTTTTTTTCTTCCTTTACTTCTCCATTTATGGCATTTTCTGGGAAAACATTTCCTCAGTAACTCCTGAATCACAGCCATTTGTTCTGTTGTGCTTCCTTGATGATAATCAAGTCATCTGCAAAAATGCTGTGTCTCCCCTGGCAGTATGGCAATGCTTGTTTTCTGAGCTTTACTCATTTGAGTTCTTCCTCAGGAGATACTGTGTAATAAAGCAGTTGAAGTATTAAATAAAGTTTTTGAGCTGTATTATGCAACCTGTGAGAAAGATGTATAGAAGTGCTTTTATAGCACAGCTAATTTAACAATTATTTAGAAATCATCTGTGGGTATTGACTTAGGATAACAGTCTGTTTTAATGCCTTGACATTTTCATTTCAAGAATTCTGTGATTAAAAACAGAGGGTTTTTTCATTCCTTCACACAAGGTGTGAAGCTCTGGGTCTGCTCCCAGACCACTCTCAGGAACTTTCAGCAAGAATCCTCTAGATACCTCAGTAAATTGTCCTGCTCAGGACCATGTCACCTGGCTGATCCTCTCATGTCACCTCCCAAGGCCAAAATAGAAGGATGCTGGCTACTTACATAATGTGGCTAAAGACCAAAAGGCTTTGCTGTTTCCTGGCAAAAATTTCTTACTCAAGCATGAAACCCCACATTGTTTCTAATTTAGTGTGCCTAACACATTCCTTTCCATGCATCTTCATGGAACACTGGTGCCTGCATTTACATAAAATCTTAAACTGCCAGTGTCTAAAGAGGAGGAAAATTTATAATATAGGATTTTGGAAGTTACCATTGTGAGACTCCTCAAGCCGCCTACCTCCTTCTGAGGAAGCCACTTCTTTTACTTAATATAAAAACCCAGTTTTCCTTTCCACCATTGCACTTTCTTTATATTTTTGTAATAACACTTTGGTGATAATAAAACAGGCAAGTAATTAAACAGCAAAAACATTATTTACATATTTAGATATATATATTTAGCATTTCAGTTACCCAGGAAATCCAGGATTCAGAAGGTGAATTTCCTGGTAGCACGATATACTTAAATTCTACATGGATGTAAATAAGTTCTGCGAAGAACATGGAAATGTTCAAAACTTGTCAGCATGTAATCTCCCAATGTTTTAGTGGAATTACTGGAAATACTGAATACATCATCAAACAGAGCAAAAGACTGAGACATTGCCCAAACAGATACTCTGTTAGATTCCTACTTCAAACAATGACTTCCATAAATGAAAACAATTTTTCTATGTGACTTGTATTTTGCTGTATCAAGAATTTTCTTTAATGGATTTTTAGCTCTATATAAGACAAAAATAAAGCTACTGTATTATAAGTAAATAATGAAAGATACTTGCATATCAAAGGCTATAGGAAATATGCAAATATGAAAAATAAATTCAGGGGGAGAAAAAGACAAAGGCTCTGTCAGCTATGGACTCATCTGGCTGCCAAAGCTGTTTTCCAACACCTGTCATTATTCTTAATGTTATCTTGTACATATTGTAAATTAATGGCTGATTCTTTTTATTCATATGTACAATTGGTTTCAGCATGTACTTATTTTGCTGATAAATGTGAGTAAAATAAAGAGCAAAAAAAAATATTTGTATAAGTAAAATATGTACTGTCCCAGTCTGGGGTTTCTCCTTTTCCCCGAGATCACCCCAGAGGGACACGAAGGTGGTTCAAAACCTGGTTTTCCCCGAAGCCGCCGAAGAGAGACTGCCGGAGACGGTTTTCTCTTTTTCCAAGGACAGTTTATTATTTCTTATCTCTGGGACATTTTGCCTGGCCAGCAGCGGTCTGCTCAGCCTGGCATCCATGGTGGAATCTGCCTGGTCAAGGCAGGGCTTATCTTATATAGTTAGTACTACGTATTACATGTTTACAAAATTTTACCAATACAATACAATTTTATTAAATGGTCCAGCCCTGACCCCAACCAATCCAAGAGGCCAACGTGTCACCCAACATGGATGACATGGAGAAGAAGGAGGAAAAGGTGTCCACCCCCCAAATTCTCCATCTTGGCCACGTGTCCCTTATCATAAACATTCAAGAAAACCTATTTATCTACGTTCTAACATTCTAATTTACACTCTACTCATAATTATTTTCTGTGTCTCTTCTCTCAATGTGGGCAGATTTTCCCAAGGAGCCAAATCCAGCCCCTGCAGCTCCTGGGCAGCACTCAGGGGTCTCTGAGGGGTCTGCCAGGGGGGTTTTTGCACCCCCAAAGGAGCCAGGGAAAAACCCTGGACTCCCACATGTACAATGTGTACAGCCACAAACTTTTTAAGTTTCTTTTAGAGTTTGACAGCAGAAGCCCAGTCCCTGTTGTACACCTGTACATTAATTTCCTTGTATTAAAGGAGTATGCTACTGAGTTTTGGGGTTTATGCAGCATAGTTGCAAAACTGAAAAGATTTATCACTGTAGGTTTGTCTGAGGTTTAAATTATGGAGTTGTTGTTGTAACAGGAAAAAAAAAAAACAGAAGGTGGGGGTGCTCTTACTAAGTACATGTGTACTTCACTGAATGTCTAGCCAAAAGTATTGTAGAATAACTTCACAACCCTCTCTGTTTAGAGATTCTTATACAGGAGTTTTAGAGAAACTCCTATTTAATTCATTCTGCTCTCATTTTAAACCACTCATAAAAATATTAATGCAGAGAATAGGTGCAGAAAATCAAGGACTTCTATGCATTTAAAAAATCGAGTATGAAGGGATCTTTCATTCTTTGCTCTTTGAAATCCAGCAGACTGCACAAATTTCTTCCTTTAAAGTTGAATCCACAGAGACTCAAGAGAGGAATTGAGAATATGAAATTAATTTCTGGATGAACAGAATCCATCTCTGGAGACTGATATTTTGACATTTCTGGAGACCAACCTGAGAGCAATTGAGAATAAGGGAAAGGATGTCAGCCCAGATTTAAAGCCATGAATAATCCAGCCACTGATGCTTGTGGATCTAAAATTTATCCAGAGATGCTGAGGAGGAAAAAGATGCAAAAGGAACAGTACCAATAAATTTTATTAGAACTGAACTTTTTTTTTTTTTCAAAAATATTAGCTCAAAATGTGTCTGCTTCAAGGGTCATCCTGTGTTTTGCTTTGTTTAGAATTTTAGGTCCATTAAAAAGGTTATTAAGCCTTTGGTCCCAGTTAGATATGCTAAAATGTTGATAATATTTAAAGAAAGGAGAGAGGAACAGGATAAAGGAATTATTACTGTGCACTTAATAGCAGGCAGGACAGATTTGTGAGGTTGTGTGATAGAGCAGCTGAACAGTGAAAACATTATTAAAGTATGAATCCAGAAAAATAAAATGTTATAAAGAAAAGTAGTCATCAGCATTGTACTTAATCCAGCTAAAGTTCTCTTAAAAAGATAAATAAAAAATTCTTGGACATAGGAATACTAATAAAATCTCAGAAATCTCTGAGGAAGGAAATGACTGTTTTATATTTGCCATTTGCACAAATTCTTTCAGCTTGCAGTGTTAATCATCCTATCTCAGTGCAGGGAATGCCTGATACTTTGTTGTTGCTAAAATGAGCAAATGGAGCTTTACCAACCCCAGCACCTGTTAGCATTTTCTTTTACCTGTGAAAAATAAATCACATGTTTGCTGCATTTCCAGAACCACAACATTCTTCATTCTTTCTACTGGCTCCAGTAGAAGTACTTTGAAATCCTGCTGCATTGTTACAGTTTCAGAAGCAGTAGATTAATACTTTGCTATTATATTGCTGTAGCTTATTTTTCACATGAACAACTTGCCAAAAACATACTGGACTCTGTGAGTAGTGAAGAAGCTTACTTGTAATAATCAATAAGGCTTAGTCACTCTCCATGACATTAAGGTTTTTATAAGTTCTGGCAATATCTTCATTTATCTATGCCACGGTTTTTGCTCATAGCATGGCTATTTTCATTTTCTGCTCTAAAAGTTGCTTCCCTAACAGAAAATTTGATTCATGAGTCTTTTAAAAAGTTATAATCAATATCTGTCTAGTAAAAAAAAAAAAAAAAAAAAAAGTGAGGGAGAAAAATGCTGAAAGCATCTATGAAAATACTGGGAAATGTCATTAAAAGTAGATTCTTTGTTGAAACCAGAAATGTCAGTCCTTACTGACCCTGACCAATGCTGTTTCTTCTTTTCTTCCTTAGTGTTATGCTACTATATATTACTATATATAGTAGTGTATTCTATTCTTTTTTATTTTCTGGCTTGGTTCTCCCAAATAGCAATAAACTATTTATATGGCATTGAGTATATTTTTAGAAAACACAAAAATCTCTATATTTCAACTTCATAATAGTTTTGTATATTTTTCTGCCACCATTTGTTGTTTACTGATTCTCCCTCATTTTTGTTGTAGCTGTTACAGCCCTCTTTCACTTGCCAACCCCCCCAGGGAAGCATGAACAGAAATAAAAGACGCTGACCCAGAATCTCCTTTTTTTTTTTTTTTTTTTTTGTCTCCTATTTGAAATTTTTTTTGTCGCAGAATTACAGAATCTTTAGGGTTTGAAGGAACCTTGGAGATCATGCAGAGCAACCTCCCTGCCAAAGCGGGGTCACCTAGATCAGGTGACTCAGGAACAAACTCAGGTGAGTTTTGGATGTCTCCAGAGAGGGAGATTCCATGACCTCCCTGGGCAGCCTGTTCCAAGGCTCTGCCATTCTCAGTGCAAAGAAGTTCCTCCTCATGTTGAGAGGAAATTTCCTGTGTTTTAGTTTATGGTCATTGCTTCTCATCCTGTCACTGGGCACCTCTGTAAAGAGCCTGGCACCATCCTCCTGACACCTTCCTTTGAAATATTCATATGCATTAACGGGGTCCCCTCTGGGTCTTTTCTGCTCTGGGTTAGGCAGGCCCAGCTCTTGCAGTCTGTCTTCATAAGAGAGATGCTCCAGACTCCAGATCATCTCTGTGACCTCTGCTGGACCCTTTCCAGTAGCTCCTGGTCTTTCTTGTGCTGCATAGTAGTCCAGGTACTAGGGCCAAGTCATTCTTACTTTTGCACACTCTTCCACTTAGGTGGAAGTCTGCCTGGTGTGTGGCCACTGTCACAAACTTGCATCATTCTTCTTCTAATCCAACTACATGAAAAACATTTCTGATTCCCAGTCCAGACCGGTTTAATTAACTAGCTAAAAATTAATCCAGTTAATTTTACAGATGCAGCAAAGCATATGTGAGCATGTCATGTAGCAGCTGCCACACTGTTCAGAAGCAGTCTGAGCCATGCAGCACCCACCTGGACTAGCATTTCTCAGCATTAACCTGCTCGTAGCAGTGGCCCCTGTGGTGGGGAGGTCAGGTCAGTAGAACTGTTGTGTACCCCATTTAATAGGGAATATAGGTGAGACTAGAAATGAAAGTGAGATTCTTTGGTACTGATGTGTTACTGAAAGTTTAGCTGATAAAATGCTTTTACTTTAAATACTCCTTCAATATTCTTCTTGCTTTTAGGTGCTATCTACACATAATTTGTTTTCACTGTGGTTATCTATAATTGATAATGAAAGTAACTTTGAAAATGAGATAATACTTACTAAACAAAACCTGAATTCAGTTATCTCTTGGCAGTATTTCTTGGTACAAATCTGAGTGCAATTTCAGAACTAGTAATATTTAGTCCAAGTCCTAATTGGACTTTTTTCTTAAAAATATTTGAATGTTTCCCCGTCATCACTGAATGAAGACTGAATTATGGAGTTTCTTTATTTGTGGAAAAAATGAATGGGTTTGAACAACGTGTAGAAAAAAAATCAGTGGGTTTTACAATCAATACCTCACTATGTAGTATTGTAAGGTCCTATTTATTTTTTAAGCCTGGGATGTCTAATCATGCAGACCTTTGGTTTATAAAAGCCAATACACTATCATAGCAAGCAAGGGGCTCAATTTAATTAGCAGACACTGTGATTTTAAGATTAATTTTTTAATAGTAAAAATGGGAGAAGGGAAAAATTCCATGAAAATTTGGGGTTTGCATTTTGTTAGGATATACACCACCTAAAGGGACAGTGCTAGGAAATAATTGGAGAATTTGAATAAAAAGGTGAATATGATCACTGCTATGTGACATTATTTCAGAAAGTATCTCCAAATATTTGTCTTACAATTTGACACTGACAATCTCTGTGCTTTATTCATTCTTTCTTTGACCATAAAACCTATGGCCTGCACTTTTTGTTGTTCTGATGGTTCCATAAGCCATTATCCAGAAATCTGCAGGAGCTTGTTGCTTATTTTCCTTGGTTTCGTGACCACTGAACCATCACACATATGATACAGCAGAGAATAGAATCCACCATTCAACTTAACTTGATGCACTCCACATATCACATCAGAGCTACAATCAGGACAAAGGAAAGGGGGAAAGGATTTAAGGAGGAAGAGTACATATATTCTGAGATTAACTGAATCACTCAGAGACCACAAAAATAGTTTTCTTTGGCTGTACATGGTGGATTATAAAGCTGAATCAAAGGTAGCAAAGAAAGATACCTTCACTAAATTGGATTACACGAGAAAGAGTTTGACTTGAAAGAGATAAATTTTGGAGATAGATTATGTCCTGTAGTATTGCAGAATTAGTTTCTTGAAGCAAACTTTTCAATTGTTTGATATTAACAATAGAAAAGGTACTTGCACTGACAATGTTCAGTGTAAGGGAAGAAATAACAAAGCCAAATGTACTGAAAGAAAGGTAAAATGAACTGTCACAAACCAAAGAATGTACCTGTTTCTCAGTCAACACAGTGTATTTGAGGAAAGAAAGAACAATCAGATAAAGAAGTAAAAAGAACATCCCTGTCACTACCTGCAAGTAAACCTAAAGTTATTTCATTGAGCACAAACCTATTCCTAGGAGCAGTTTAGACAGAGTATGTCAGGACATTAGAAGCAGCTCAATGCATGCTGTGTAATAACTGATGTTCCAGTTATAGATGCATTTTATTTTCTGTTGTAGTCTTAAAAATTTGGTTGCATGACACAGAAACTGTGCTTTTAAATAGCATAGGAAACTAAAACTCAAGTTCACCTATATTCTTGAATTAGCCTCAGACTCACTCTCTGACCTTGGAATTCTATTTCCTTACTGCAATTCTTATGCATTTTCTTCTATAGTTTTGGTTTTGGGTTGTTTGGTTGGTTGGGGTTTTTTATGTGGGGTTGGATTTTTTTGTTTGTTTTTTTGTTGGGTTTTTTTTTGGTGCAATTGTGATGATGTGATTCTGCTTCTCCACTCTTTATCTAGATAAAGATCTTTATCAAGCTTTTAAAATTTCTCGGTTGTCTCAAGGAGGTCCTTGTTTACATCCTTTCTAATCATGGGATATCTGATAATTCGGATCAGCTGCCTTTGAAAGCCAATACAATGTCATAAAGAGCAGGAAGCTCAATGAATTAGCAGGTGCTTTATTTTGTCAGGTCTCAAGCATTAAATAAAACATATTTGACACCAATCATATTCCATAGTTTAATTCTAAACCCATTTTTTTCACGAAGGATTAGCTGATCACCCAGAGGGTGTCAGTGTTCTTGTAGTCCTAACCATATGTCCTTAACGGTCAGCACAGACATATTCTGGCAATTCCTGTCAATAGAAACATTAGATTGTGGATATAAGATACTTCTGATCAACAAGTTTAAATCCACTGCCCAATATCTAAGACCAGCTCCTGATTATCTGATTTATTATATATTTTCACGGCACATAAGCTTTTAGTTTTGTTTGTCTGGAACAGTCATGTATGTCATCAGTGACTTTTTTTTTCTTCTTTATTTTCCCAAAAGAAATTTTTTTTCCTTAAGGATTCTAAAATTTCATACATTAATGAGAAAAAGTAACTTTAGTATTCATTTGCACTGAACAGTTTTTCAATATAAATTTTCCTATATTAGCACTCTCCATCCATATCAGGTATCCATAATTCATTTTTGGAAACAAATTCATTTTGTTACTAACAGAAAAATATGCCTGTCTAGTTATTACATAAATGCACTTGTCTTCTAAATTCAATGGAATCTATTGTACAAATAATTTTTAAAAACCTTTTTCTTGGTGCATCTTTCCTTGATTGGCTGACACGACATCATTTTACAAGTTGGATACACAGCATATATTCAACATGTTAAGAATCCTATAAAAGCTTTGATATGTGATTTCTCTGGAGAGAAATCTAAATTCAGAGTTTATCTAATTTGGTATAGATTTCAGACTCTTACAATGAAAGAAACTCCAGGTCTCATACTATAAGTGTCACTTAACTTGCTATACTATATGTCTGTTTCATGATATGATAACTTTTTCATAACATATTCCAGATTATGTTTCCTTATTAGCCTTTTGAATCATCCTTTGACCAGATGCCTGATTGCTCCATTCTATGCATGTCCTTATGATCAGTGACAGATGGTCATGCTCTGACTTTATCTGAAAAATCACTTGTCTTGAAGCAGTGTGTGAAGAAATCATAAATAGTGTGATTTTATTAGCATAGGAGTTCACACATTTGGGAGAGTTGCTACCATCTGTGTGCATTAGTGCAGCATCATGCCTTGTAGATCAGATCTGATTCATACACTGCCAAGTTTGAATAGAAATTGAATTACTCAGTATTTTTCTGCACAGAATCATCAGATGGGCCTCTGTATGTCCATCCAGTTGCTGGCACCAATTGCTGAATATGTTATTGTCAACACTTTACTAAATGACTACATGGCAGAGGACTCTGATTATGATTATATATAAATAAATACAGTAATTTAATTATATGCCATATTCTTCATGAGGATGATGAGAGGATTTGCCTGGAAGTTGACCACCCCAAACCAGATCATGCTTCCTCTGACTCACCCATCAGGCCTACAGTAATCCATAGTAGAAAACTTTAGCAGACATACTCTTCTCATACCATCAGAGGAAAATCAAAGGCTCCATATGACATATATTTTAAAGATTTGGACACAGTTTTAGGTGTGTATATATTTAGGCTCTGATTAGTTCTTAAACATGGATGCCAAGCAGGATTCAAACAGTTGTTTTCTAGAGTTCAAATCTATTCATGTTGACTCCTCAGCATTCTCCCATCCTCTCTTAAAGTAAATTATTGGTGGTTTTGATTTAAAAGGATAAGTATTTAAATCTATTAAAGACTTAGTCACTACTAAGAACTTAATTTAAGGTTTCAGCCTATGGAAATGTCTTAAACGAATGGCAACATGATCCCTCATAGATATAACACTTATAGTCTTGCAGTTTGGCTAGAAAATAGATTTCTGAGCTGTGATTGCACATTTCTTGTAATTTATCTTAACACTAAATTGCCATCTAAGTTGTTGAAAATAATACAGAACTACATTTTAGTGTAAAGTCTCAATGTATCAGTGCTATTTCCTCCTTTTCTTTCTGTGTTGTAAGAGCTGGTAACAACTCTCACATATTGTGTTGTGTTCTAGTCTTCTGGCTTCAAAAACTGAATTCATCCAGATATGTGCCAGTACTTTCTGCAGATGTCTCAAAAAGGAATGAAAGGCAAAGCTGTCTGAACTCAGTCGGATAAGATCATTTTCATCTGAATGAAAACTTGCTATTGAGTAGTCTGTCACTTAGAAGTCTCTTAGCCAGCACTCCCTGGTACCACTAGAGTATGTGTGCTATTTGAATATTGATACAACAGCTGCAGGCACCTTTTTATATATCCTGAAAGCTGCTGTCATTAGATCTTCAAGAGGTTGAGATAATATTTCTCTGTTTATTTTCTATGGCATAGAGTACAACAATTTTGTGGTGCCTTTTGCATGAAAAAAGTTCAAATAAATCTTCATAAAAAATATACACAGTATGTTTGAGTCATTAGGGGAATATACAGACAGGCATTACGATTTGAAGTATCTGAGGTGATTAATCTCTTATTTTCTAATACATGCTCCAGAAATCATGAGAAAGCTATCTACTATATAATTGAAGTTATGCAGATATTTGAGCAGTAATTTACAGAACTTGCTTTTGACATGTATCAGTTGTAGATGAAGTACTGTGTAATAGGGTAATTTTTGCTACAGGAGACTGTTCAGTATTATGTATACAAATTAAACACTTGATGAAGAATCTGCTATATTAAAAATGCAAATTAAACTTCAGGAAGACATGTAACTGAATTAGCACTGAGAAGTCCTTGGTATTCTGTAACTTACTTGGAGATTGCTTCAGAGAAAAGCAATGAAAACTTCTGCCCAAGAGAACAAAAGTCTTTAGCTAAAGTTTGATGAGAAAAGTATTAATAAGTCACCAAACTAGGGTAAAGTGGAACGGGAAACTTACTTTGCTTGGGTACTATTGATTATGGCCTCCTAGAATGCTTCATTATCAGCCAACTATGCATTGCTTATAAATGCATTAGAGTTTTGGGACAAATCAGTCATTGTTAAAATTGGCAGTTTAGTCCCTAAAGACAGATAGTGTGCAGAGCTCAGATGTGTGTGGTCCCTCAGTAACATCCCTCTTGTACTTCTACTACTTTCCAGATAATTTTTTTACAGACTATAAAGTATCTTATTGATTGAGCTCTGAAAGTTGTAAATGTGATTTATGAGTTATATTTGATTAAGAGTGTGACTGCTCTGGGGGACACAGGGATTTCTTCACCCTGGTCTAGCACTAAGTAAATCACTTAAATCCATTACCTCAGAGAGTATGACCCTTAAAAGAGTAGTAAAAATGGAAAGTTGCATTGGAAAACCATATAGGAGAGCTTTATTTTAACCAGAATGCCAGGCAAAAAAAGATGCATGAGCATGGGATAACTAAAACACTGCAAACATTACTCACTAGAAGGTAAAGGAATGCAGTTTTTCCAGCAATTTTGTAAGTACAGCAGTTTGAAGATAAAGTAAAACTTGACAGCAGGGTAAGTATCTAAGTTGTCACTACTGCCACTGTCCTTTTAATTATACTTTTACTTGATGTGCAGCACTATGTATCTGACAGGAAGGAAACTTTATCTTCAAAAAAAAAAAAAAGGAGAAGACCAGCTTTTAACCAGCCAGCACATTTTGCTAGCTTTTTAGAAGTAAGTATTTGTCTTTCAGATTGTTTTCCATATGAAAGAAGAGGTCTTTACAGGCTTTGGAGTTGCACAGCTTTTAAGTCAGAACCAAAGGAACATAAAGTGAAGATATGTGATGTGTGTTGGTGTCCCTTCTACTAATTAAGATTAGGTGTTTTGTGAGTGCCCACATGACTTATCTCTTGTGGCTGATATCCACTGAGGCTATAGTCTGTAAGTTTAAAAGAAAAATTACTCTCTCTTTATCTTCAGCCTATAAAATTGGCTAGAAAACTGCTTGCTCTACCAATTGATCAAACTAACCTTGCATGCTGCAACTTCTATATTAATCATTTTCCTAATAAGACTAATTTAGCAAGAAGAATATTTCAAGTCTTTGTATTTCAAGGTGTGAAGAATTCAGGAAACTAATAATTAATGAGGGTTGAAAAAGCATATTTGAAAAATGATTGGATCACTTTTCCCCAGTATTCATGAACTTTCATCTTTTTAAGATAACAATTGTATTAGGTGCATCTTTATTTGACACAAGATGTCAATAGCTGTACTGATGTAACAAAGTTGCAGAAATCATGTGATGAAATTTTTATGAATGTGACAAATTACTGATGAACCTTTAGGCATATATTCCTATATATGCTGTCCATGAACATCCTGTCATCAAACCACTGAAATCTTTACATACTTCTTAGTTCAAAGAGTGCAAAAATTAAGTGCTTCCTTCTTTTGGATCAAATGTGTGATTTATTATAAAAATACTTAGCATGAACTGCTGGATGGATAATATTTAGTCAAACACTTGTTTTAAGTTGTAGACAGTACTGTCCTACTTTGCTTAGGTCCATGGATTTTCTCATATGACAAAATGGACTCTAAAAGAATTGCATCACCCTTAAGCATGCTCTTTTTTTTCCTCAGAAAGCTCTGCATTTGAAATAGGCTCTTGTAAAATATTGTACTGAGATTTCTTAACAAAGGAGTAAAGAAAATAGCAACAATAATATTTAAAATTCTTCAGTTCTAATTAGTTCATCTATAAAGTATGTGCTTCCTTATGATAGGAAACCTGTGATAGTGCAATACCACACAAGACAAGCCGTGGTAACTCACTTTTAGGCATGACTATATATAAATATTGACCATATGCAGTTATGTGATCTAGCCCCTTTTTGCAAAGGTGTAATTGTGAAAGTGAGCTCTAGAGACTGGTTGATTTTCTGCTCTTCTTAGCTCAAACCTACCTTTTAACTAATCAGCTTTAACTATCAGCTTTCTATCAGCTTTAACTAATGTCATCAAGTTTTTCAATGTAATTTCAAAAAAGCAGTGAAGCCCCACAGAGTTAGTTTCCCAGGCTTGAATATCCTCTGCTTTTCTGATATTTAGGATTGTATTTGTGATATTAAGTTAAGTCTTCCCTAATATAAACAGAAGTTTTTAAGCCTTCTACCTTAATTTAAAAAAATACTTAACTGAAACTCTGGAGGGGCCTTCCGCTTGATTTGTGATTAAATATCTTAATTTTGATAGTTTGGGGTGGGGGTTGCAACTACAGGCACTGATTATTTTTTCTCATAGTCTCATGATAATTAGAACTAGTGATATATTTTATGTTAGCTAGTTTTGCCAGATTTCTAGAGAATAGACAATGACTTGCATTTTATTAAAAACTCAAGTGGCTTGAACTATTAAAAATTCAATGGCTTGGATTTTATAACAATGGCTTGAGTTTTCCAATGTTTTCTGCTCCTCCAATATATGAAAAAAATATGCTCCTCACTGAGTGATAGCTTGCATATATTTTACTCCTACTGCTCATGCAGTGCCAAAAGATAGGTTTCAATTAATTAAGAATGCACATTGTATTTTTGTGCATCCATCATAGTTCTGCACAGCTACATAGGTACTTTATTCACCATACTGCACTCCAAGCCAGCTGTAGTCAGCTATATGCCAGACCACTGTCTTACCTGCTAGCATGAATATTCAGTGATTGATCTCCTCAGTTATGCCCTTCCCATTTCACTGCATCACCCAAACTGCAGCCTCAGTTGTTCTGGAGCCTCAGTAGACTCAGTGGTTCTGACTTCACACAGCACTGTGCAGAGCCAGTTTTCTGAATGGATCAGTGCCCACCCAAAAAGGGCAGCAGAAGTAATTATTATTAGTAATATTACTCTTGGAAGTAATACAATTTCAAAATGCTTAAAACTGAAGAGTTTTTTGAAGTAACTGTCCTAATATCGCCTCACATGTTTGCTTGCTTGCCTGCTGGATACCTTTGTCATTGCTTGCCATTGGCAGAAAGGATTAATCAGCTGTGCTTGTACCCTAGACATGTACAAAATAGGAGAAAATATTTTTAATGTGACTATAAAGATGCTAAAGTAATTTAGGAAATATGAAGGTGCTCAGTCTTAAATCACCACAGGGTTATTTTTCATGGACATAAGTGTGAGTAAAGATATTTATTTACTCACCTACAAATACTCTTTTCATATCTTAACCCATAGAAACTGTAAATGTAATTTAGCTGTAACAGTGCAGAACACTGAACACTACTCCAGATGATGTTAGACTTTGATTGTTGAGATTTAGGCCAGAGCCTTCAGTGATTGAAACTGCTCTTCTGATGAGCAACCTGAGGGAAGGCAGTTGTGAGACAGCTGCACAGAAAACTATAGAAACAGAATGGGAGACAGGTTCAGATCAAGATGTAAGGACCAGGCTCAAACACTGAAAATATTGATATGATTGTAAAATATTATTCCTTAAGTAAAAATAATTCACTTGTCAATATTACATACAGCACGTGTCTAAGCAGTCCATTAAAGCTGTAGTCAAGCTGGTACTATGGAGACAGCTGAGTGTGAATCTGATTTTGCACCAAATCAGAGTGCCTGTAGTGATGCCACACTGATCATAGACCTGGCTGAAAACATATTTTGCAAGGAACTTTATTTTGTTAGAATTTATTATGATCAGTGCAGTACATGCAAGCACCTTATAATCATCAGCAAGTCCTTTTCTAGTAGCCTTTCCTTGGGAGCACTATAAACAACCAGTAAATTGGGGCATAAAAGTGTCTGAGACTGAACTGACATGTGGAGACCAAATGGGCTCAGACACAGGGTCCCTGCTGGTGCAGCTCTGTCTTTACCACTAATGAGCCTCCCACCCCACAGTGGGGCAGGGACAGCCTGATGATGTCCCTGAGATGGGACAGCCTGAGAAAGGAGCCAGGCAGATCAGGGTAAATGTCCCTCACAGAAAGCCCTGGCCCCTTGGCAGCAGCACTGGTGATGGTGGTGGTGTCCAGGCAATACATTTTGGAAAGGAGATGGGGCAAGTTGGGGCAGCATTGCCGGACAGCCAGAGTCCCAAAGCTCTCTGGCCCTCAGTGACCAGAGCTCCTCTCAGCCACAGAAACAGAGAGGGAATACCTGGCTCTGACTGAGCCAAGTTCCCAAGGCAGATGGCTGCAGGTGGCCACTGTGAGGCCTCTCCCCACCTCTCACTCTGGAGGATGCTCCACAGCCAGGTAAGAATGAAGCTGCCTTTAGCACTGAGGGACAGGATGGGGTTTTTCAGTCAACAGGGTTTAACCCGTCCTATGGAGAGTTAAACTCAAAGCTAAAACAAAAAACTGAGTTCTAATTGTTATCCAGACAATAGTGTGTTGTGTTTGAGCCCATTGGCCCATTGCTGAAGGTGTAGGTTTCCTGACTGCCCTGATGTGCAGCACTGACTGCTCTTCATGAGTGTAAACACTTGAGCAGGAACACTGCTTTTCCACTGTATGAGGAAGGTTATTCTTATTTAAGAGGATTATTTGGTAATTGTCTGTTGTTTCCTGATGCTGAAATGGTAAATTCACATGTGAGTGTTAATTGTTATATTTCATTGTATTTTGTTTATCCTGGATCTGCATATATTTCACATTGGCATTATCTTGATTCCTTTAATGCTAACAATAATAAACCAGGGAATTTTATAATGAGCCCTCATTTCATTGAGACTGGAACATCAGCCTAAGGCAACAACAACAGAATTTTTTTATTATTACTTTAATCTAACACTCAATAGAAGCAAAGATGCAGGAAAACAAGATTTTTTTTTTTGTCCTCGGATGCACTTTAAAGACGTGAGATATACAGAAGGATTAAAAGATAAAGAAAAGTTGTGAACATACTTGAGGGTCATGCAAGGGACAACTCTTACATTTCTGCTAAAAATTGAAGTTTTTTATTTATAGCAAAAGACAAAAAGGAATAATCTACAAGTGCTTTATCACCACTTTATATAACAAGATCTGTAAGTGTCACCTTACTTCTATAATCACTTTTCCCAGTTGCATTGCCCTTTGCTTTGGTTGTCACTCTAGCCCACACTACCAAATACAGCAGGCTTAGATTTTCTCATGGTGATGTAGTTGCTGCTGGGAAATTTCGACTTATTGTCAGTGCCAATCTTCAGTTGATAGTAAAGCCCAAACAAAACTGAAGTCTTCCAGCCCCTGTGGATATGTACTGTTCTCTTTCCAGTGGTTGTGCCATTTCCCCCTCCATGGGCATAGGCCATTTTTCATGAAGTTTCTGTGACATTTCACCTTATGCCAAAGTCAGCTAGCAGTGTGTGACTTCATAAAGGAATCCATCCTCTCACCAGCATTTCTAAATTGTTTTCAGGTAAGTACACAGACTATAATATTGCATGTTTGAAGAAAATTTTCACTCTGTCTAGACAGTAGGTGGTTGAAGAATAAAATGCAGGTCCATAACTAATGAAGGATCTCTGGTTTAAGATGGAGATATATCAGGTTACGCCATCATGCAAATGAAAGATTTGCTGATTCTGACAAAATTGTAGCTGACTATATTAGAATTCAAGCCCATCAAATGAACTTTGAACAATGTAATCTTTTCCCTTGAATCTTTTTGGGAATATGATACAGTAATCTTTTTAAACGTCCTCTTATTAAGTTCCCCATTTCTATGATGCAAAGCTTGGTGCACTTTTGCTTTGGTCATTTTGTAGATAATTGTTTTGACAGAGTTTCTATTAAAAGAACTTATTGCAGTAGAACATCAGCCATAGATTTCCACTCAAGGAGGAAACTGCCTCTTATCTCCCAGTAAATGATGTACTATGAAATATGCTGTAACTGATTTTGTGATGTGCCTTCTGTTGCCATTACTGCATCATAAAAACTTTGCAGAAGAAAAGCTTCCCCAGCTGCTGTTAATATTTAGAAAAGTCTCACTTTAACAACAGAAAAATCCTATCGTGCAGAGTGCACCTCAAAACCTACTGACTGTCATAAGGCACCTCAGTGTTTGTCATCACTTGCATATATTTAATATATAAATTACCATATTATTTTAATTATTTATGTATTTGGCCTGTGATTTACCCATCAATACTTATAAAGTGATAAAGTGATATGTATGCAAAAAGAATTACAGAATGACAGAGCCGGTTTCTGTCTTTTGCTTTTCCATATTGTTCTATTCTGTTTCTACTTGTTTTCAGTCTTCTGTATCAGGAGTTCTGGTTATAATGCAATTTTTATTTATTTGGTGGAGTAAAGTGTATTTTATTCATTACAGTGATGAACACTTCAGAAAAGTAGAATTTTTCAACACAGTTTCTACAGCTTGCATACTTAGGTGTTATGGTGCACTTCGGGGGATCTGTCAATAATTTGAAGAGAGTAATGATGCAAAAATAAATATTCTTTTTAAGGACAAATGCAGATTTTGTTCTGTTGATGGGAATCTATCTATTTGTAACCAGTCAATTTTGCTGACACAATGCAGCCTAATACAACTGCCATGCAAGTTGACCAAACATCTAGGTCAATAAAAGAAGAGATTTTTTTTAAAAAAAATCTATTAGAAGTTTTAAGTCTACCTTCAATAACTTTTGGCAGTATCTATCTGCAAGCTGAACAGCTAATTCCAGTCCAAACTACTACTTCTCTGGAACAGCCATATACTTATGTGGCAGAAATCTGGGCTTCACTATTAATAATAAAAATGGTACTTAGTGGATTTTTTTTTTTAATTGAGAGAAAAGAAAATGTGATGATATATAAGAAACAGATAATTCTTAAAATTTATAGATTTTTTTGCAATGGCAGGCTGTTTTTTTCAGGATTGAAATTCTATTTAACAAAACTACAAGTTCTCTGCTTCTTCTCCCTGAATGAGCAGAGCACTTTTAACAGGTGCAGCATCAATACTAGCAACCTAGTCAATTACTGACAGTAACATTTAAAGCATTTTTCTCTAACACATGGCAAATCTGCCTCCAAGCTAACTGATGGGTTTAAAATTATTCATAGTGCTACTTGTTATGGTGTGATAGTGACACTGAATCAGAAATTAGATTTAGTCATATTTTACATGGTAAAAATTTTTAGGTGTTATTCATGCAACGAAGTGCTGAACAATTGAAACACTATTTTTAGTAAATGTGAAATAATGCCCCACTGATAACATGATACATATCTAGCACACCTCTATGTGTAAGGTAGAAGTAAAAAAGTAGAATCAGTGGTCAATTTAGTGCTCAATTTGCATCAATATTCAATGTCATACCCATAGAGGCTGAAAGGCCACATCAGCTGTCCCAATAACTATGACAGAAACTTTCTCACATAAAGTGATGCTGCTAAAATTCTTTGTAAAAGATGGAATCCTGAAAAAAAGTGTTGCAACTTATTCCTGTTATTTTATGTGGCAGTACACTCACATAAATATAGTTCCATTCTGATTATCTGAAATATAACCACTGCAAACCACATCATATTCAAGAGTTTGGTTTTTTGGGTTTTTTTGTATGAAAATTCTGATCAGGATCATTCCAAAGTACCTTTTGCATGAGAAAGTAAGAACTCTTACAAAATTGAGTTTAGCAATGATAGCCATTGGATTACAATAATATAAAATATAATCTAATGCAGAAAGCATTAATTAAGTAAGAACAGGACACAAAGACCATAGAAGCTTCTGCTGAGTGTGCTTTGGGGGTTATTATCATTATTCTTATTTGGGGATAATTAAGCTATCAAGGGTGTTCTGGTTCTTTACAAGTCCATGGTTTCCACATGCCTGACCCTAGGCAATATTTATTTGATGGTTTGTATAAAATTTTATAGCTCCAAAGTTTTCTATTTTCTAAAAGACTGAGTGGTTATTTAGATTTTGGAAGCACGAAATTGAATGCATGAAGTAATCAACATGTTTTTAGATATTTTCCAAAGACTTGATAAACTGTAAATCCACTGTCTAATTTTTCTCCTAATTTATCTTAATTTAGGATATTATTGTAATCCATGGTGATAAAAGTTAATTCTGCAATGCTATAATTTGTATGATTCAAATTAACATGTTTTACTATTCACTGTAATGTACTAAAGGAATCACCATTCATATGATTAGATCTTATTTGAGGGGCACAGTAATGAGCAGTTGAAGAACAGTAACATTTTAAGCCACTACATCTAATTCATAAGTGAACTTGAATATAGTGCCAGCATTTCCACTATTTCTAAAACTGTAGCTCATTTGTAAAAAGATTTTCTTTCCGTCTTTTTAAAATTAACAAGTTCTTGTTCTTTCTGTGTATGTGCTCTGATATTCTTTTTCAGATGAGTTAGTTAAACTTCAATTCTTTCATTAGATGATAGTATTTTTGAGAAGAATAAGAATGCAACAAAATGGGGCATGAATTAAACTTCATTTTCAGATAAAGAGAAGATAAAGAGTAGATGTATCTGGATGAACATGAGGGTTTTGTCCAGGAATTTCTCCCATGACACCAGAAACCACACTCTGTGAAGAAATAATTGAGGCTTCAGGGCTTCTTGAGCTCTAACTGTAAATTTATGCTAGTAAAAACTAGTTTCATAACAGATGATACTGTCTTTTATTTCTTTTGACATTAGAAATGGTAGTTTGTTATCTTTTGCTATGCCTCTATGCTTTTTAGTCATCAAGACTTTTTAATTTGCAATTGGCAACAGTGGAATCGGTTGCTTTCTCTCATTATCCTCAGCAAATGTGCTGAAAGTTATAATAGATTTTTTGAGTTTTCAGATTCTGAAGATGAATACAAAGCTTTTCAGGAAAAAAAAAAAAAAAAAAAAAAAAAAAGTTCTGGAACTAGTGTCTTGTCTGTTAGAAGAATGTCCAAAGAACTATTTAACGGAATTCATATTTTCCCACAGTTTTGAGTTGTTTTGCCTTTTAAAGATTTCTTCAGAAAGAAAAGAAACACATCAGCCTAGCTGAAATAATTTGAGATTCTTCTGCTTGTATTCTTCACATAGTGCAATTAAGCGGTGGGAATTTTTATTTGTAGGAAATTGTGGATACTAGAAGTTACATCATGGTGTCAGTGACATGACATCTGAATAACAGCACCAAAGGGACAAGGGCTGGATTTTGTGCAAATTGTCCATTCTCATTCAGTGCTGTGATGGTGTTTTGCTGCTGTATATGGAATTTTTGTCTTGCTTTTTTTGGTTGTTTTTGTTGATGTGCGTGTAGGATCTGTGATGAATGTGGATTTTTTGCTGATAATTCTTATATATGTGATTCACAGAGGTGAAGGGTGGAATGTATTGGGTTTGTGTGGCCAGATGTCAGTAGCAGGGGGATTACAGGGGTGGCTTCTGTGAGAAGCTGCCAGAAGTTTCCTGCATGTCCATCAGAGCTAATGTCAGCTGGCTTCAAGACAGACCTGCTGCTGGCAAAGGCTGAACAATTAGAAACTATGGCAGTGCTTCTGTGATGGCATATTTAAGAATAAAAAAAATAAGGTTATTGCTCAGATGTAATTGTGGCTAGAGAAGATTGGGGTGAGAATATGTGAGAGGAGCAGCTCTGCAGACACCAGGTGAGTGCAGAGGGAGGGGCAGGAGATGGTGCAGGTGCCAGAGCTGAGATTGCCCTGCAGCCCCTGGTGCAGCCCATGGAGAGGCAGCTGTGCCCCTGCAGCCCAGGGGGGACAGGGGGGTGCAGAGATCCACCTGCAGCCTGGGGGAGACCCACACTGGAGCAGGTGGATGCCCAAAGGGGCTGTGACCCCATGGAGGCCTGTGCTGGCCTGTGGAGAGAGGAGCCCATGCTGGAGCAGGTTTCCTGTTAGGGTTTGTTTCTTTGGGGCTACCCATGGTGGAGCAGCCTGTCCTTGAAGGACTGCATTCCATGGAAGAGTAACTCATGTGGCAGAAGTTGGTAGAGGACTGCTGCCTGTGAGAGGGACCCTATACTGGAGCAGGAGAAGGATTCCTCCCCCTGAGCAGTGCCAGGAAGACCTTGTGATGAATTGACCATAACTCCCATTCCCTGTCTCCCTGTGCTACATGGGGAGGAGCTGAGCTGGGAAGGTGTTTTAAAGGTCTTATTTTACTTCTTATATACCCTGCTCTGGTTTTTTTGGTTTTTTTTTTTTTTTTTTTTTAGTATTCAATTAGTATCTCTAATTAGAGCCTGTTTTTCCCGTGACAGAATTTGGTGAGTGATCTCTCTCTGTCCTTATCTCCACTCACAAACCCTCTGTTAGATTTTCTGTCCCCTGTCCAGCTGCAGAGGGCAGCAATAGAGAAGCTTTGGTGGGAGTCTGGCATCCAGCTAGGGTGAACTCCTTACACATGGGTTCAAAGAGCAACATGTATAAATTTATAATATTGTTCCTTAGAAGACATTAAATGCAAAGACAAAATCTTTGTCTCATAAAATCCACAGGCTGGGAGAATATTTTTCAGAAGCATCACTGTGTACTTGCCATGTTTCTGTCTTCTTCTATGACATCCATTCAGCCCCTGACATAAAAAGAATCCTGAGTTAGGCTGTCACTGCACAAGTGGTTCTATTGACACCACGGCTTCAGCTCAGCTCATATGCAAGTTTCACCTGTGTTACAGCTTGGCTATTTCTAGCCACAAAAATTCTGATCTCTCCTTCATATTTCTCCATTTATAAATCCCATTTCTGATGTTTATCTCAGCAGAGCTTTAATCTATGACCTGCAGTGACTGATTCCCACCCCTCCTAGGAAAACAAAGATTTCTCATCTATCTGTAGAGAAAAAGTTATTAACTTAGTTTGTTGTTCCATCAGGATTTGGGGCTTGTCTCCTTGATACATAAACATAAGCAAAGAAGGATCAACAAGTTTTGGCTCCAGATAACCCCTTATATAAATATGAGAATTTAATCAAAGACCAGGGAGTACACTTTTGCAGCAGTAGTTTCAGTTTAGTCACCACATTTTCTGTTTCATGGCAGAATTTTATGTCATAGTAGCAGATATATTCATATTGCCAAAGGGGGGCACATAGTTCTTGTTATATATGAAAACTTCCCATAGATTAAAAAACAGTTATGCCAGTTTGTAAGACTTAGGTGTTTGGGGAAGATACTAGTCTATGTTCATGTTATCATTTTCTCTTTGCTCCTCTTGCACAGTTTTAAACAAGCCTAACAAAGCCAACATGGTCTCTAATGAAGACCACTACTGTGTGCTCTTAGCAATGCCAACATAATTTTATATTTGGACATAATTTTGAAAATGTTCTACTTATTTCACACAATTTGCTCTTTATAATCATCATGAAACTACTTTCAAAACATTTGCTCCTCAGAAACAAAGCAACAAACATGATACAATGAGGTTTTAAACATTTATTGTTTATTTACATGGTGTGCATAAAAGAAAAAAAAAAAAACAAGATTTCATTATTTTGGTCCAAGTTATGAAAAGAGAATAAGTTCATTTTGGTGATTTTTTTATTGCTATAAACAGTTGCACACATTTAGTGCTAGTAGTCACTATCATACATTGCTTTACAGACTCTTTATTTTGGAGTCTTTATTTTTTATTCCACTGTGTTTGACATTAGTAAGCACACTAGAAAAAGAAGCCAAATGACAAATTTCAAATTTTATAGGCATGCATTAAAATAAATGTGAATTTAAATCAGTCTGAACAAGACTGTTTACTGTCTGAGTCTACTAGACTTTGGATAAAAAAGGTAAAGAGCATTTTGCAAAATGACAATTGTTAGTTACTTTGTGCCTAACATCCGAGTCTTAAAATGAAAGTTCTAATGACATGAGGTTTTTTTCCATTTGTTTTTTGCTTTGTGGGAGGCTTTTTGACTTGAGAAAAATGCATAGGAGTATTTTTTTTAAAAAATAAGTGTTTTCATTCATCTTTCTGTATTAAAAACCTGGAAGTAATAACTGACAGTCCAAAACCAATTAAAGTGATTTAGCAGATAAATTAGATTAAAGCTGTGTTGAATCATTTACCTGAAATTCACTCACTGTGGTACTTTTTAGTAGGTTTGTTACCAAATTAATGTAAAATCTAGAAATCATTTTTCAGTATGAAATCCAAAGCACTGAGACTGTTGAGGAAAAAATATCTGAGGTGTGACTCAAGATATAGCTCAAGGGTGAAAACTCAAACAGCATTGAAATGCAAAATGTACTTTTGTTAATAATTAGATTCCACAAGTTAAAGGGGCAGGTGTTCCTTATGCTGGGACATGTTATTTTGAGCATATTTTGATTTTATCACTCTTTTAGTTCATCATGGAATTGTGTTTCTTTCAAAAAAATAATCAACACTGCCACTGTTCTAAGCTGCACCTGAGCTGTGCTGAATGATAGTTCATTTAAAGCTTGTTTTTCCCTCTCATACCAATTTGTCATCTATAATTAGAAAAAGAAGAAATGTCCTACATGACTTTTTATAGCCTAGCAGATATTAGTAAGGCATATGGAGAATGTGTATTTAAAAGTAGCAGTAAATATGATTGCAGTATTGTTTTATTCTCTGCTTTCATGTTTTCTTTTCATGTACCAAAGAACCGAGATATTGTAGGGCATTAGTGGCAGAGCTGTGACATTGTAACTTATTTTATAATTGCTCATTAGATTGCAAAAAAATTACAGAAAATTGATATTACAGTAGTGCAGGCAGTTCTCAAAATGAAACTTAATTCTAGTCCTGCAAAATTACTTTAAATAAGATTTCCCATCCTAAAGTACCATGCCCTATCAGAAAGGAATTGTCAGTAACTGTGCTTTGTTTTATAAGAACAGAGCCTGGGAGAGGCTTCTCTCTGCACAGTTCAGGTCCATAGTTTTTGGAGGTAAAGAATTAAAAGTGTTACTTGAACTACGCTTGTAAATCACAAGTGACTATAGTAAATGCTTGGTGCAACCCCTAGCTATTCTTTGGTTGCACCATGATACACTTAAAATAGTGTGGTTTATTTTGTTTTTGCAATGACTCTCAGAAATATTATCTGCCTCCTCTATTTCTTCTCTTCGATACCTAACATTGCTTTTTGCCAGGCCTACCATTCTAAAATGACTTTTTAGATTTTGCTAGAAAAAAAAATAATCAATATACAAAGAGGACTGTCAAGGGAGTGATACCTCATTCAATTCTAATCTAAAAATTATTGTTCTAAATTCTGTTATCTCAGGCATTTCAGGCATTTTTAGAAATTCTTCATTTTCAGTCAATGAAGATTTTGCTGTTTATTGTGAAAGTTTGCTGTCCAGCCTTAGGACTCTAGGCAGATGGATACTTCCTAGCTATTATTTTCAGTATCCAAGACTGTGCAAGGAGCTTCACCTTCTTTTCAGAATTACAGATAATTGGTTTCTATAAAATGACAACAAGCTGCATTGCAATGCTTCCTAGAGAGCCTGAAAGTATTTTTTCTGGAACACTGTTGTGGTTTAAGGAGCCCAGGAGGCACCTCAATGCAACATAGCTGTTCCCTCCCTTCCTCCCAGTGGGATGGGGAAGAAAACTGGAAGGTAGAGGTGAGGAACACTGTTTTCATCACAAGATCAAAATATAGCACTGCACAGCTATGCTTCTATTACAACTAAAACCAGTGCAGACATGCCATTGAAATTTACTATGGAGCACCTGAGGTTTCAAACTGAAAAAAATAACTTTATAAGTAGCAATAACAAAAAAAGTACTTAACTTCATGAAGTAGCTCTTGACATTCTAATTAATGAGGTAAAAGACTGGCCCATTGAACAATTAATTCTATTCTAGATTATTGGTTAATTTTAGCTATACAAAAGCTAATTTAATCTTTTTATATTTTGATAGTATGCTCCAATAGCTTATGTAATAGAAATAAGTTTGTGTAAAATGGTACATAACAGTTATTTATAGGTTTCAGTCATAGGGCAATAATAAATGGAACAAAGTAGAATATAGCCATCTATAAAAGATTGGTTATTTCTCTGTCAGTATATCAGACTGTAGGTTTATTTTGCTATATGCTAGTTATACAATATTATATAGTTAGAAGTATTTGAGTTTCAGACCTTCTCTGCTAATAAACTTCTGCTGCAATGTAGACATCAGTGTTCTTGAGTTAAAAAAATGCTGACCAGCCTTCTTTCTTATAATGTGTTTTGTCAGCAGCTCTAAGGTCAGAAACAGAAATACACCAGCTGAGAACCTGGAAAGTTTTTTTAGCTTTCCATTAGTGAGAGCAGCAGACTTTCTAGCTCCAATACTTTGCAATTTCTGGTATCATATCATCCTGATAAACATCTTGTCTCATATATTTCTGTCTGCCTTAGTAGACAGCTGATGGAAAGACTGTCAAAGCTAAATATTGATATCAAACCTGAGGTGAAGTATTAATCTCTCAGTCTTCAAATGGGTGAGAATGTATGTTCTGGAATCATCATGGATGGAAGGAAGAGAAAACAGTCAGAAGTGTTTACTTTTCATTTGTTTCCTTATTCTAATAAATCAAGTTGAAGCCTGAATAGTTTCACAAAATATAATGAAAAGTTAGTATTTGTCCAAAAAGTAGGTTCACCTCTTCAGTGTCAGAAACTTTATGAAATCTTACTGATTTCTCATCTTCATATGTAAAAATCAAATAATATTCCAGTGGAATATATAGGTGGATTTATTTTTGCTTTAAAGAAATACCTAACATTGCAATTATAGAGCACTTAGCTTGACCACAGTATCTGGTGAGGCTATGGAACAGTTTATACTGAGTGCCATCACACAGCACTTACAGGATGGCCAGGGTATCAGACCCAGGCTGTGGATGTTGTATATTTGGACTTCAGTAAGGCCTTTGGCACTGTCTCCCACAGCTCACTCCTGGAAAAGCTGGCAGCCCACAGCTTGGACAGGAACACTCTGTGCTGGGTTAGGAACTGGCTGGATGGCCAGGCCCAGAGAGTGGTGAATGGTGCTGCATCCAGCTGGGGATCCCCCAGGGGCCTGTGCTGGGGTCAGTCCTGTTCAATATTTTTATTGATGACATGGATGAGGGTATTGAGTCTTTCATCAGTAAATTTGCAGATGGTACTAAGCTGGGAGCATGTGTTGATCTGTTGGAAAGTAGGAGGGCTCTGCAGAGAGACCTGGAATTATTGGATGGATGGACAGAGTCCAATGGGATGGAGTTTAATAAGTCTGAGTGCCAAGTCCTGCATTTTGGCCACAATCACCCCCTGCAGTGTTACAGGCTGGGGATGGTGTGGCTGGACAGTGCCAGGCAGAAAGAGACCTGGGGGTGCTGGTCCATCTGAGTGAACATGAGCCAGGGTGTGCCCAGGTGGCCAAGAGGGCCAATGGCCCCTGGCCTGGATCAGGAACAGTGTGTCCAGCAGGAGCAGGGAGGTCATTCTTCCCCTGTACCCAGCACTGGTGAGGTCCCACCCTGAGTGCTGTGTCCAGCTCTGGCCCCTCAGTTTAGGAAGAACCTTGAGACACTTGAGCATCCAAAGGAGGGAACAAGGCTGGAGAGGGGCTGGAACACAAACCCTGTGAGGAATGGCTGAGGGAGCTGGGGGTGTTCAGCCTGGAGAAAAGGAGACTCAGAGGTGACCCTAACACTCCCTGAGAGGTGGCTGTAGGCAGGTGGGATTGGTCTCTATCCAGGCAGCAACTGACAGAACCAGAGGACACAGTCTCAAGCTGTGCCAAGGAAAACACAGGCTAGATATTAGAAAAAGTTTTTTTTATGGAAAGAGTCATAAAGTACTGGAATGATCTGCCCAGGGAGGTGATGGAGTCACCATCCCTGAATGTGTTTAAAAAAATGATTGGATGTGGCACTTGATGCCATAGTTTAGTTGAGGTTTTAGGGCATGGTTGGACTTGAAGATCATGAAGGTCTCTTCCAACCATGTGATTCTGTGATTCTGTGATACATTGAAGAGGTGCTCTCTTCGTTTTGCCTACACCCACAGTAAAGGTTTGCTAACACTGTCACATCAAATCAATGGAAGAAAAGCAAGCAGATCAACTGAAATCTTTAATACTGAACAGTCATCTCATCTGGAACTTCTACCAGTTATGTTTTGGAAGTGGGAGAGTGAGGATACTACAGTTAGACTATAGCCAAGATAAAACTTTAGATATCAGAGAGTATGACAACTTGGCTGAATTAGGCTGCAAAAAAATTGGGAGTTATTCAAGTTTATGCCTTTTCAATTGGCCACCTCATTATTTTAATCCAGATAAGTTTTCTTACTTGATTGTAGTATTCTTTAGCAATTTCATGTGAGTAAACTGTTTTGTTTACTGCCCACAATGCTGAGCCCAATTGAAATACTTTGAAATTATTCCTGTTGGGATTAAGTAAACATAAATATTTTCAAATGAACATGCTTCCCCCAGATGTTGCTGTCTTGCAATTGCCAAGGAAACAATCAAACTTACCACAATTCAGATTTTCTGTTATTGTTTTGGTATTGTTAAATAGTAATGCAGTAAATATATTAAAAATTAATTGGAAAATATTTTTCTAAGACCAACATTGATACATTTTCGTGTAAATGTTTAAAGTGCTCTTTATATTTAAGTGATATTTCTAGCTTTATAATTCCGAACTAATGTAACAGTGGTAAATGTTAGGAAATAAAGGAAAAGGAATAGGTAAGATGGCTATATGAATACTTCTCTATTTTACATTTTTTTGCATTTTAGGTTAAAAAAAAATAAATTACATTAGCAAAAATGAGGGCAGAAAACTTCTGTTTTTTGAATCCTCATAGGAAAGGGCAAACAGGGTGAAATATCTGGTTTTCTAATTCATGCTCTGATGCTAATTTAATTTGTTAATAATTTTAACCCTTAAATATTCTTCTTGGTCTGTAATTTGTTGATTTTTTTTCCACCAAGCCCTTGAGTTAGCTACGTGATTCCCAAAGGAAGCCATAGCAAGATGGTAATAAAATTAAGAGATGGAGAAGAAATTGCTTTCATATTCCTATTTTTTTGCACCCTAAACCTGTGAAGACAAGTATTAATCTGAACTCAAATTAGATTTAAACATTTCTGTAAATTATGTTACCTATATAGCTAAATAATAATAGGAAAATCTAATCAAAATCTCATCAAAATGTCCCAGGAAAGAAATAAAAATCTGTTGCATACACAATGTAACAACACATAAAATGTGTTATTTACATGAGCACATTAAATTTGGTGTTCTTAAAACTACAACTTGCATTTCACTTTTATACTGATCATCTAATATCTGGTGCCAGCCATGTGACAAATTAGTTTGCAATATTATCCAGATGGAAGATTCCTCTTCAACTGACTAAATATGAAACATACTGAAAAAATCTGAATATTTTTCCAAATTAAACTTTTATAGCCAATTACTCTTCAAGTATTTCTAAGATCCTTTGGGATAGGAATGTTTGTTTATGTGTTCAAGCACCATTGCAGAGAATAAAATTAAATTTAGATGGCAGAAATAAAATTACAGTGACTGAAAATACATTGATACCCCATAAAACAAAACCAAACCAAACCAGAAAGGCCTTAGAATTTTGATAAACATATGAATTATAAGATACAAATAAAATATGTACACATTTAGCTAAGACTCACTGCAAACAAATAGAAAATTAAATTATTTGACCCATTCATTTATGGAACCAAACAGTGCTCATTACAATAATGATCTCTACTACAATCAACTTTTTATGAGAAGTATGAGTTTTCAAACATATTATGACAGCTGCCTCTTTTACTACTTTATTTCATTTTCTTCTTTTACCAGTTCATTAAATGTGAATCAAAACTGTGAAGGCTCGTGTTCAAGCAGATCTTCTGTGATATTTTACAGAACAAATACATTAATGAGGGAACTTCAAAGGATTTTTACAAGTCTTGCTTCATTAAATTTTGCCATAATATGTGTCACAGCGACCTTCAAAGCAACCAGCATTTCAGCACCAAATATAGCAGTGCAATATGACAACTCCAGTTTCAATTATGGTTTCATATTAGAAGTCTGTCTTAGATTTTGTTCCTGTAATTGGGAAAGATAGAAATATATAAATTAAGATATAAAGGACATTCATTTCCCTCCTAGATGGGGTGCTTTTTAAAAATAGATAAAACTCTGGTGTTTTTGCAGGAAGATCATATTTCCTGTCAAATATGTTGAGCTTGAAAAAATATTAGATAATAGCTTCCCAATTTCCTCTATGTCAAATTCAGGAAAAGAGAAGCACTTATGCATCATTTTAAATGCAGGTGGTAAAATACATCTGATTAGGTACAAGTATCAATTAGGAACATTCTTTCCGCTTCAAAATCCAAGGCACTTAGGAGAAAAGTAATAAATTTTGGAGATTAAACTAATCAAACAGGAAAAGAAAAATCACTGTGTTGTTTTCAAAACTATCAAAAAACAGGCAGTAAGGGGCTAATTCTGTTTGTGGATTTGGGAATAATAACTAGATTGGGATTTTTTCAACAGAACATCTTCACTAATTTTTATCTTTCTGTGGAGGTGTTATTTCTGTTTTCACAAAATCTTGAGCTGAATATGAATTAATAATTTTTTTTTCTATTTCATGTCTGTTGTATTTGCTGACACATATGGACTTTACATGTCTATGCAACATCTGGAAAAAATTACAGAACTTAGTAATTACACAACACATCTCACCTGGGCATTTTAGAATGTTTCCTTCCTATTAATTGAATAAAATTCTTCTTGTTCTGATAAAGGTAATGTTCATCCTTTCACACAGACACAGTAGTTGACTAAATTTCTCATCTTCTATAAATGAATGCAGTTATAACTTTGCTGATGTACATCAACTGAGGGTCTAGGCAAAAAAAAAAAAAAAAAAAAGAAAGAAAAAAAAGAAAAAAATTATTCTTTCTTCCTAAAATGTGAAATCAGAAGAGGAATATTGTGAGCTACAAAATAAGAATATTAAAATATTTTTTCTTCTTTTTTGCATCTCTTTTTTCACATAGCATGTTAACATCAAACTTATTTACTATGATCTTGTTTTGTCAGACATGCAGCTAACTCTTCAACTTCTTTGTAGTTAAAGAATGTTAAAGCTACCAATTTTTTTTTTCCTTGAAATAAATCTAATAACATATTTACATTGGTTTGATATGCTTATTGCAATACAGCTGTCAAAAGAGATGGGTAACTCTAGACACTGGGTAATGACAATTGCTTTAGATATCTATGGAATCATTAATTTCCTTTATGTTAAATGGTCTGCATCTCTCTTAGTTTCTGTCATGCAATCTTAGTAATGATAAACAGAGCAGGACAAATCCCACAAAAATCACAAGCCAGATCAAGCTAGGAGGGCATCTAGCTCAATATCCTGTTTCAGAGAAAAAACAGTCACTCTTTGAAAAGGATATATAAAACAGGACAACAGAGATTTTTCTCCCAACTTTAGCTTCCACCAATCAATGAGACCAAGATTTCTGACCTGTGGTTCCATTATATTTGTTAGTCTGGTGGATTAGTTTCCCTTGTTCTTCTATTGTTCTTAATTTTTCTCTTTTTTTTTTTAATATATTTTTGACCCACATAATTTGGGTGTATATATATTTATATAATTTATATATTTTTCACCCACATCTAAAAAAATTTAATAAGAATTTCCTTTTGTTTTGCAAGTCTGTGACCTGATAGTAATGATAACTGAGTAATTGAGTGCCCTTACCTGCTGTGTTCCAAGACATGGAGCTGCCATTTCTTACTCACATTTTCCTCTGCAGGTTGAATAGGCCTGTTCTGCTTCTCCACTTGGAAGCAAAGCAATCCCTTTGATCATCCCTGTTTCTGTTCTGAGTTTCATTGTACCTTTTCAGGTGCATGCTTGCCAAATATCTTCTGCTTTATTTTCCTAATTTTTTTAAGTCTTTTCTTCTATTGTTGTTCCACTTGTATGGTGGTTTCCTTCAATGAAAATGAATTGATGTCCTGCTCTAAGGATTGTTTATGTGACCCATAGCCTCTGGTGCCTCTCTTGGGTCTTCACAATTAAATGTACTGTCATTCTGACATTCAAAGACCCTAGAAGTCTGCAAAGTAAGAGATTAAGTAAGTGATCTGATTTCAGACCTCCCAGTTGACAACAGAGCATTATCAAAAAGGCACCAGGCTGGCCTGATAGAAGAAGACATTTGCATTTCATTTTGTAAGGAATTTTTGCTTTGTGATGTAGCTCAGTTACAGCAGGCAGAAGGCTTCTGTGCATTGAGACGAATGAAAGCAGCAAGGGTAAGATTTATTTTGTTTCATATTTTATTGTCCTGAAACAGCTGAACTCAGCTAATCAATTTCATGGGAAATGGTTACTGTATTTCTGTACTGTTGTAGGTGCATGTGATGTTTTATGAAACACCCAAGTCAGATTTCATATGTACCAGACATAATCCCTAGGAATTTTCTGAATCATATTTATTTCACTTTGATTTTCTTCACACCATGAACATGAGATAAAAGAATGCATTACTCTGAGGTGGTTAAATTCTGTGAGCATGAGATGGATAGAACAGATCATGTATTCATCAGACCCTTGATATTGCTTCTTAACTGACTTTTTGCCTGCTGGGAAAAGCTCCATTCTTGATAATATGGAAAAGGTTTGCTGCACTGCTCGTAAAAGTTTTTATCACCTGTGCTTCTATTACATTTTCTGAGTGCTGGAAAAGAAGAACAAGCAAGAATCTGTCCATAGGTTTCAGAGGATGTTTGCCATCATAATTGAAAATACAAACAGCAAATTCCGAGTTTAGGCCCCTCACTAAATATTCTGACATCCTGTTCAGTTCATATCTTTAACATCAGAGCTACTTTATATCTTTAACTCAGAGCTACTGTACTAATTTAGTTTTGCCTAAAGAAAATCTTTCTTCAACCCATCTCTGATGCATAAGCAACAAGAATAAGAATAGTTCATCTACTTTCAGATATTGCTGGGGTACATATTTACACCTGAACCATTGACCCTCGAGTCCTTTTATAGCAAATAGAGAGAAATAGGCAGGTTTAGGTCATGACTGGGGAAGGATAATCACATCCTAGGATTACCCATTTACTTTCATTATTAAAGAGGACCAGGGACATTCAATTAAGTTACCTACCCTGTAGATTGTAGACAAGCTTATTCAGATGTTTGGTCTGATTTTTCTACCAGAAGATGAATGCATTTCTTCTCTTTCTAGGATTTTGTGCTGTTAAAAGTCTTTCTTGGTTATCATTTGAATTTTAGTGATGGCTGGTGCAGTTGATGAGTCTTAACATCTTCAGGACTGAAAAATATATCTTATAAAGATTTCAACAGAATTTAATAGAATTCAGTGCTAAGCAAACTTGTCACAAAAAACAAAGAATGTAAAGGAAAAGCTAGAGGTAATAGTGGAAACAGTTTGACTTCATTTTACTGGTAGTAGAAAAATATATTATTCCCCTTATTCAACTTTATTTTCTGACAAAGGTAGGAAATTGATAGAACCTTCTTGATGTTTCTCAAGTTTTTCTTGTTGTACTATGTGTTATTGTGAGAACTGTAAATAATATCCCACATAATCTATTTGTTTCAGTAGAAAATTTGAGTCTTCAGATAAATTGTTGAAGTATAATTGGCAATATGTGTTTGTCAGGTGATTCAGACCCAGCTCTGTGGCCTCTGCTACAATTTTTCTCTCTTGGATTATTTGCAATCTTTTTTACTCTTAAAATGTGAGAAATTTTATATTTCTTCCTTTATCCTAGTTGGTTGGTTTGAGAACCCCTTAGGTTGCATGCACTCCACCCACTTTGGAGACCACTGCCCCAGTGGAGGAGTTGCTTGTGATCATGGACAGAGGTGACAGTGTCAGAGAGTGGACCCAGGGTGGAATTAAATAACTACTTCTTCTTGTTAGCATGTCCCATAAAATGAATTAAATACTAAATTATTTATTGCCAGCAACCATCTTAAAATGTGGAGATTTGTAAATATTGCTAAGAAGCATTATTAAAATACTCTCATAAGGTGGTAGAGAATTAGTCCATTGTAGTTCAGCAGATGCCCTTCTTTGGATCTGATTCATGGATCCTACCAGTGTGCAGTCATGGTCAGTACTGCATGGGACTTTAATTTCTGCTAATTAAGAGTTTAGTAGAATGAGGGAAGTGGAAAAATTTCGTCCAGACTGGCAGCTTTTCCCCATAGTATTCTATCTGTGTACTTTATCACAGACATAGATTTTATATTCTTAGTACACAGACTCAATCTGTTTTTTCCCACTTAGGCCCTTCATCCAAGCAGAAGACTAATCCCTATGCTCTCAGTGACCTCTTTACTGATGTTATAGACTTGCAACACATTGCAGCTGCTGTAGAGCTTTAGGGCAGGAAATGACTGCTAAGGATCAGCAGGCTAATAGCCTTCCCACCATAGGGAAAAGGATGTGCTCTGCATCTTGGCATTTCTGGATGGCTTTTTTGCCATGTATGCATTTGTTTCTGATGCAGTTGCTGCATTTGCTGTGTCTCTTCTGATTTATGAGAGGACTTGACAGCACTGCTGATGGAAGCCTAGGCTGCTTTGGGCACAGCACTGCATATGTAGACATGATAGTTGAAAGAGCATCTTTTCTCAGTAATTTTGCCTATACATCTATGCAAAGGCTTCTGGATGCAAGGTGCTGGACTACCTGGAAAGCCTTAAATCTTTATGGGAGATCTTTTATTTGAAGGGATCTATCCTTCCTAAAGTACTGATGAGTTTGTCCTTCCTTTCCAGATTGCTCAGATATATCACACTCCCTTCCCCTCCTCCTTCTTCTCCCCCTTCCCTTCACCTAGCTGAAAGAAACTTCACAGATTAATTTTAATTTAGAATATAAATTGCGTGCAGTTACTCTCCAAGTTGACTAGTTGTTTCTTTTAACTACCTAATAAAAGACATTTTAATAGCTTTGTTGCTCAGTGTACTACTATATTGTGAGTACTGAAGTGCACTGAGATTTCTAAAGGCACTGCACTTGAAGAATAATAAATAAGGTTGAGTGCATGGAACCTCTCTGAGAAGGATGACAGAATCACCAATTTATTGAGGTTGGAAAGGACCATCATCTTGAGACCATCATGTCCAACCCCCTGCTCAAGCAGAGCAGGATCACCTAGAACAGGTTTCTCACAACCATGCCCTGTGAGATTTTTAAAATCTCCATGAATTGAAACTTTACAAACCTCTCTGGGTAACCTATGCCAATGTGTGACCATCCTAACAGTGAAAATGAGTTTCCATATTTTCAGGTGTAATTTCTTGGGTTTGATTTGTACCCATTGCCTATCAAGTGCACTGCTCAGAGAGAAGTTTGGCTCCCTCTTCTCCATCCCTGCTTAGTTACAGACATTGATAAGATCCAGCTGAGCTTTTTTCTTCTGCAGCCCTAGGAGTTCTGGCTCTTTCAGCCTTTCCTCATGTGAAAGAGAACCCAGCCCTTAATCCTGTTTGTGGCCCTGCACTACACTGCTAGATCACCTAATACTGTTTCTCTTGAAAGTATTAATTTAATTAGGCAAATAACACTCTCATAATCACGTAGGTCTGCTTCTGATTTGCAATGCCACTGACCTGTTTTTCACCCTGTAGCTTTTTCCAGGTTCTCCAACAATCCTGACTTTTCCAGACTTATGATTCAGAAAGATAACTAGTCATTGCTTTCCATCCTGCCTTTGTTTTGCTGTAGGGGTGTGGGACTTGTAATGACTGTCCTTCCACATGTGCTTGCTTGGGCCTTTCCCTTTGTCCTTTCTTCTTGAGTCCAATAAAAACAGCAGAGGATAAACAGTGGTCAGATTCACAAACAAATAAAAAATGAATAAAGTGAATACAATTTTTTTAAATAAAGTACTTGTCATGCCAGTGTGTAATCATCAGTCACAGATCCGTTATTTGGTTTTGGTTTATTAAACTAAAAATTTCTTTGCAAAAATATTATCTGAACTCAAAATACTTTTCCTGATGCTAATTCCTTGTTCATATCCCTGGTGATCAGTCTGGGCAATCTTCAAGACGTTTTTGCTAAATAGGATACTTAAGGCATCAGGAAGACATTCTGCCTAACCTCAATTAGTTTTAGTTTATTTTTTATTGCATTCATGGTACCATTATAATGTCTACAGGGTAAAAAAAACCAAAAACCATAATGACTGAAGAAATGAATGCAATAAACATTGTAAATGTTAAGCCTTCACACTTAAAAATTTTCTCTTAACAATTATCCATTTCTAGAGTAGTGGAGTTGGAAAATGCATATACTGTCCAATGGCATCCTCATTATAATTTCAAACCCCAAAATTGTGAGTGTCTTAAAAATGAAAAAAAAAAAAAAAGGTTTCTTGTCTAGAAATAAAAAGAAAAGGCACTTCACAGATATGTCATAGGACAAGAGTTCTTCCCTGACACATGTGTAAAGATGAAAATTTATGACAGACTTTTTAATTTGCATCTTCTAGCAGTAATCCCTCCTATAATGGTCTTTTCACTTCTGGTAACAGGCAAATGCTAGAACTTTTCCATTTTCTGTGTATTTTATTTGAATGTTTAAAATTAAACAAATTTATATGCATACTCAGCAAATAGTATTGTTGATGATGCTATTCACAGGTATACAAAAATTGATCTTTTTTATGTGCTTGCATTTTATTACTTTATTTTGTAATAAAACATTAAAATTAGCTTTTTGTTGCTCATTTCAGACATATCACTGTTTTTTCCATCCTTCACTGGAAATTCCTATTTGGAGCTACCTTCTCTGGCATCTGTATCTGATACCAGGACTGCATCTGGGCAGGAAACAAGCAATCTGACAACTCTGTACTTGACAGTGAAAACAACTGCTCTAAATGGCACAATTCTTTACAGTGAGTACCAAAGATACTTGAAGCTAAGTATCAGTTTTAGCTCCTTCAGGTCCTTATTAACTTTAGTGTACATCAGCTGGCTTTTCCTCTTCAACAGCAAAATGAGTCATTAAAATGCAATAGAAGCCTTTTGGTATTCTAATGCATGCTGCATTATAAAATTCCAACCATTGTTCTTAGTGTTCCTCTGGAAAGTTCTTTAATTCATGACTCATTAAGCAAAACATAACTTACAAGAGAAAATGCAGCTTCCTGACAAGAAAGAACACAGCAAGCATATGACTTCAGTTTTAAGTTTTACAGCTCTAAAATACAAATGTTGAAGAAGTTTGAACAACTTATAATACAGAAACAGCTTCTTCATAGTTGGATTGAGTCTCGTTTTTTATAATTGTGATCTTGGTTCCAAATTCTTGATTTATGGAACTGTCTTAAGTTCTGCAGTTTTGCCATATTTTGAAGTACTTACTGTGATTTCACACCTCAGAGAATTCTTTTTGTGATCCCCAGAGAGTATACTTGCAGACTTGGATGTATGCCTGTTAATACTACATAAAAAAGTTGCTTCTTGCCTGCATATTTCATTCCTCAATATATGGCATAAACTTCTGAGACAGAAGTACACTTTTCACTAGTCAGCAAGAAAAAATAGACTTCTCTGCCAGATGAGTATTTCATTATATATTTTATCTTGCAATTTCTTGCAAATGGAAAACATGGAATGTGGAGTGATTTCTTCCTCAGCTCAAGAAGAGATAGAAAAATATTATATATTGATCAATTTATTTCACAAAGACAAAATAATTAGGAGCAATTTCAGTTCACTGCAACTTCCTAGGGTTTCTCTACACAAAGAAATCTTGTTGATTATAGCATAAACTATTCTGATTAAATTTTGTTGCATTTATATTAATCTGGTAGTAGTGTAGGTGAATTCATTTAAACTGTGTAAGTATTTATAAGCCAGGGTTAAAAGTAATATAAGATTTGTGGCACTATTTAATTATGCCTTTTATTATTATCTGTACTAGAATTTTTTTAGATATGAAATACTCTAGCCCTAAATGGAAAATTAGTGTTTACTGCTTTTCAAAATAGTATCTCAAATCCTTGTATATTATATCTGGGCTGTTGCTGCAGCTCTCTAAGCTACAGTAGTGCAAAATTTGCTAAGAATCATGAAAAAGTGGTGATGTGGCAGTTCTTTATATCAAAATATTTTATACTTGTTAGGTATTTCAATTTTAAGAGGAGTTATTTGCCCTTGAAGAAGAATTCAAGGAAGGTTATTGGAAGTACTTTGAATATATTTGGCATTTTGTGATTTTGATTGCTTCATCTCTGCAAAGTAATTTGGTTTCAGCCAAAGTTAATCTTGCTATCTACACGTAAGCCCTGAATAAGCATCTCTGTGTACCAAAAATCTCAAAGAACTCCAAACTAAAAAAAAAAAAAAAAGGAAGATTCTCTGCTATACTCAGGAGGAAGTGGTATTTTATGAAGCTAAATGAGTTGAGTTTGTTCAGCCTGGAGAAGAGAAGGCTCTGGAGACCCCACATTCCAGTCCTTAAGTATTGAAAGGGTGCTTATAATAAATATGATGTTAAACCTTTTAGCAGGGCCTGTTGCAATAGTACATGGTGTAATGTCTTTAAACTGAAAGAGTGTAAATGTAGACTAGATACAAAGAAGAAGGTTTTTTTACAATGGGGGGAGCAAGGTACTGGAATAGATTACTTGGAGAAGTGGCAGATTCCTTACCCCTGGAATCATCCAAGGCATATTTGAGAAGACTCTGAGCAACCAAATCTGGTCAAAGTTGTCCCTTCTCATTGCAAGGGGTTAATTAGATGACCAATTCACATGAGTCTATGCATTTTCTTTTCCAGATAATTTACTCATCCTGCATCTAACCTAGATATTAAAACCTAGTATAACCTGTTCAGCTACTAGTTCATACTGTATATGGCAAATTGTTACTAGGGTATTTTTCAGGTTTTTGCAGAGCTTTTGTTTCAGCAGTATTTGAGGACTTCACATTCTTTAGAATACATCTGCTTTCTAGAAAAATAGAATTGCATTAGTGGAGAGCCATCAAGGTTTTTGCTTTCCAGTTACCCATATCTGAGATTTCCATGGACTGTGTCACAGCTCATTTCTTGTCCCTTCATGCAGTCTTAAAGGAGGAAGAAGCGTGGTCAGCATTAGTGGTACAAGTTCAATTCTCACCCTAAAATCGAGCTGGGGTAGCTCCAGGAGCTTGGGAGAACTTTTGTATATTTTCACACTGAAAACTCACCCTTTCTTCATAGGTTTTCAGTGGCATGTCATACTTGCATTCTCATTCCCTTTGTTACCTCTAAAATGGAATTTTAACTGATTTGCAATATTCTACTCTTTTAGTGACCAGTAGGGTTTCAATTAAGGTTAGATGTCTGTTAAGCTAAATAAATAAATAAGAAAATAAGTAAAACTTGGATCTCTGCCTGGCTGTGGAACACAGACATAGAAATTAGTAGATGACTGTACATCTTGTAGAATTCTGATACTGTGTTTAACATTAGACAGACCTTTGCTTTACATTTCTACTTTAACAATCTCTGCCCCTCTTTCTATAGGACCAATTTCTTTTCCTTGTTTTTACTCTTTCTTTTTTTGTTCTGTGTCTCCCTGGCAATTAGATTCCTTTCCAGATATTGTAAATATTTATTATGATGGTTCAGATCAATATTCTTTACTTTTACATGAATATAATATAAAACAAAATATAATATAAATTTGTAAATAAAAAAAATCTCTCCAGTGTTTTAGGAATGAACTCCCTGTGCCTATACAGATAATTGAGATTTTTTAAATTATTTCTGTATGCAGTCACGAAACTCGTCCATAAATACATATCAATTGTGAGTTCTCTAATATGCTTTCTCTGTATTTCCTTCATCTCCATTTTTTCTCCCTGCTTTGTCTTTCATTTTCACTTCTAAATACTAGAAAAGGGAAGCTGCTGTTGTCAGCTCTTCTGTTTTTAATAGTAATATCACTCCTGCCCTTACTGCTGGTTTTTTGAAGCTGTGTTATCATCAAACATCTGAGGAATGAACCATCACCAGAAAGCCAACTTAAGGCTGTTGCACTCACTGGGCACAAGAGCCACACACTTCTAAGGGTTAATGTTACCAACATTTTCAGCTTCTGCTAATTTATGCAGGTTAGCAATGGTTTCATGATTACAATTACAATGAGCTTCACATATTCATAAAACAAAAAACTATCTGTCAATTTTTTAATAGAAAGAACATTACAGTGATCTGCTTCTTTCAGATGTATTTTATTAGAAAATTGTTACACATTTTGATTATTTTTTTAAGATTAATCCATCTCCAGATTACTCATTTTACAAACACACCTGTTATTTCCAGGTGGTGGTGAGGTTACATCTGGTTTTCTGGCAGATGATTAGCAAACATTTAATTACAGGGGGAAATCTCAGACAAGGTGCTATTGATACACAATTGAATTTGAATCAGGCTGTATGCATAAGAAGACAATTTAAATCAAAATCATGAGGATAACATAAAAGGATTAAAACTTGCATCTGTCTTTACCTTGTACATCAGCCAGTGAAGAACAAAAAAGATCTGTGCCTTCTTCACCTTTTCATGTCCATGTGCCATAAAATAGAGAGAACAGAACACTTAAATTATGAGTGCATTATTTTAATACATTTTAACAGTTAGTCCAATTATATTATTGCATTATATATGTAAATAAAACAAATAAAATAAATATAGAGAATATAGCAAATAAGCTTTTTTATAGGCTAACTAATAGGCAGAACATGAGAATCATTACATTTGCTAGGCATATCACTTTAGTAAATCATACCATATTTTTGTTAAAAGTAATTTTCCTATTTATTAGCATGAATTTTATCAATGGTTGGTTGTACTAAGTTCTAAGGACTCGTAGAGTCTTCTAAAAATAGATTTTCTGTTAAAAAATGGGGGAAAAGATAGGATATCATAGAAGCCTATGTGTGTTTTATAGAAAATTACTATATGTTCATCTGTTTTAATACAAAGAAAAACATATTTACATTCTTAATAATTATTTTTTCTCTAATTATTTCAGTATACATTCAAGAAATGTCGGAATGCTAACAGTAAACAGACGAAAACTGTCTGAATTTTTGCAGTTACCTTATGTTTAAATTGTTGATAGAATGTTGCAATTACATTTGTGCCAATAAAGATTAGCCATCATTTGAGGTGATTTATTTGTTGACTACGGAATGCACTCATAAAATTTCTATTCTATTCCTTACTTATTTTATTTGTTTGCATGATTAAATTTCATTAACATGTCAAAGCAAATTGTGATATTTAGCCACAAAAAAAAAAAATTAAATTGCTCGTGATCATAAAAACTTGATACAGTTATAAAGTTTTACTTCATCATTTTCACTTTTAACAGAGTCAGCATAATGCTGCTTACAATCCCTTCAAGGGTAGATTGTTTAGCTTCTGCTATATATGGTAGCCTATAACTTCTGACAATTGGATTTCAGATATCACAGCCCATGTTTATAGCATTCCTTAAGGACAACAGCTCCCTTTTCATAAACTGTGCTCATAAATTATTTCCTGTGCTCTCAAAAGCTCTGTTCCCCAGATCTTTCCATATTCCCCTTACTCTTATGAAACTAAATAGGGGCATTTCAGGCATTTCAGCTGTAGTCTCTTTGTTTCTTATTTCAGCTGGCACTTTCAAGCAGAGCATTTCACAGTATCCTTCCTCTGTGTCAAAATAAATTTTCTTTCTTAATGAAGCTTATCCCATATTGTAATGGAACTTCAAATCTGTCTTTTAGATAGGCAATAATTTGAGGCTAATGGCCACTTGCTTGTTGTCATACTGGTGTACAAAAATAACCTTCCAGCTAGCAGTTTCCTGTGAAAGGATGATTGCTGAGATCTGGGTTCTTCAGCCTCTTGAATAATCTCTACTAAGGTTGAGACAATTTACCCCTAATATCCAACAAGATTATTAACTCAGGTATTAGCTGATCTTTGTCTCTTCCCAGAGCTTCTTTGTTTTGCTTATGACTCAGGCTTTTCCTGTAAAAGTGATTTCCATCATACACACTATGTAGCATATGCTCTTTCGCATAGACGGAACAAAATTCTCTGCCTCTTCATGTTCACTGAAGAAAGATTTAAAGGATGGTCCTTTCAAAGGATTTCATACCACCTAGCAAATAATGTGAAGAATGCTGTTAGTCACCTGTAAGTGTGACTTAAAAGTGCTCCCTAGACTGAAGCTCAAGCAGCAACACTCACTGAAGTTCCAAGAAGTAATGCTGCCTTTGGGAGAGCTGTCCCAGATTTTTTTACTTTACTGGTAATAATGAGGGCCTGCTTCCAAGTTTTTACTAGGAGGCAATGTGAATAGACAGAGCCACTGGGAGAAGGGAAACAAGCTGTTCATCTGTTCACTTTTTCAAGACACGTTGTATGCATGCACATATACTTCCACTTCATTCTCCCTGAATCAATGTGGCTCACAAATCTACTTATTAGAAATTGGAGGATTTCTAGTAGGTAGAAATTGGAAATGCCAAGAATAACAAGTGCAGGGAGGGGAGAGGATAAGGAAACAAATAATACAAAAAGTGTGTATATCAGTTATGTGAGGACTAAAAAGCAGTGCAATAGTGCAATATATTTTGAAAGAAAATTATCACACTATTGTAGAAGGAAATTGTAAAAGCCAAAGGCATGAAATCCAGTCAAATTAAAATAGCTTTGGAGTTAATTAGGTATTCAGAATACAAAATATGTCTAAGCATAAAAGACATCAGTAGGTCATCAGCATTTGTAACATACCGAAGAAATGCAGTGTTGACTAGAAAGCTGCTCTCGAGGAGGGAGTTTTCATTGTGAACTGTTTCTGCTAGGAACTATGCAAAAGGAAATGATCAGGCAGTTGCAAGGACTGTTGTCCCTCTCTGTCTCCTAAAAGATCAGTGTTTGCTTTTTTTTTTTTGTGTTCTAAAATAAAGTTGATAATTTTTTCTTTATATATTTATTATGTTTTCCAAGTCCTGAGTATGTCTTCACTTTCTTTACCTTTCTTTAATATAACAATATTAAAGGACATTCTGATCTGTGGCCCTCTCCAGCAGCTCCAGGCCTGGAAGCTCCAACCAGTGCCCCCAGAACCAGCCCTTCTGATCCTCCCCAAAGCACTCCTGCTCATGGCTCATGGACAGACTCACTCCAGACTCAAACACCCAAATCCCCAGGACCTCCACAACAGAGGGTCCCCAAATTCTAGAGGAACACTTCTACCAATCTGATATCCATGCCAGCACCTACGCCCTCCTATTCAGATGCAGCAGTACATCAAATAATGCATGCAGTAAATTCAGTCTCATGACCCAGTTGCTGGGTCTTTTATACTTCAGTCAAACATAGTAAAATACAGTGAAAAAACAGATTAACGTTTTAAATATTTGTCTTGAATGGGAATAAAAATTGTAAACAGGAACTTACCTTTTATGAAAAGTAGACACAGTTAAATTCAAAGAGCAAATTCACCCAACATCATTTGAAACTGTAGGTGTCAGTCCTTTTCTTGTACAACAGCCATGCATCATCCACTACTTAAATAGAAATATTTTGTTGTCATTTTTACAAATATACTCTCTAGAAGAAATGAACTTAAACATAATTTTATTCTTATTTTAAGAGCAAAAGTAACAGTATGCTTCATGTTTTATAAATAATTTTTCTTCTCATCAAGTCTGAAATATATAATTAATTGGTAAAGGTGAATTTTTCATAATCTTTAAACCTATTATAAGAGATGTTCTCTTACAATTTTTGTTTTCTAGAATTTATCCGAAAAGCTGAATGGATGTGATTTTGGTTTTTTATTGTCACCTTTGTTGCCTCAATGATACTGCTGGATATAGAGAGAAGTTCAATTAATGTAAAGATCTCTGTAAGACTGGTGCAACTGCAGTGGTATTAATTTTGTGTTTTATTTTCTTGTACTTTTAACTGCTATCAGCTAAACACAGAGATGTACAGAGTCTGATTTTTATTCTCACTGTCACTCAAAAAGTGTCCTGTGTACAGACAGAAGAGTCCCCAGTGTCACACAGGCATTGTGTCTGGTGATGGGGTTCCAGTAGTGTGAAATACTTCTGTGCCATTCTACACTTTTAGAAGTATGACTATCTCCATTTTTGTTTTCAAAGCTGGTGAAAGAAATTTTGGAGAGCAGTTTCTTCACTTGTATCTTGTGGAGGGAAGACCAACAGTTCGATTAGGCTGTGGAAACTCTCAGAACATTCTGACTGTATCCCTGAACCAATCTGTCAGCAAGGGCATACTCATCCCTATTGCAATAAGGTAAGAATTTACCACTGGGTTACACTAAAAAACTTTTATTCATCTATATTAAACAATCAAATGTGATTCCACTTTTTTTTTTTTAATGATAAAAAGATAAGTCAAATTAGAAAGCAAATTTGGAAACCGTATTCATAAGGTGATCTCCTTGATTGAAAATAGGTTTTAGTTCACACAGATTATTTCAGTCCTTTGGAGAACTCATGAATCATTCAAAGTCCAGACACATTTACAGATACAGATTAGGTCAGTTTGAGAACTGAAACAGTTTAAACATAATTTTGGAGATCACAAATGGGGGTCTCATATTTTATGCTTATTAGCTAACACATTAAATAAATTAGATTTGTCATCAGAATTTTAGTGCTAAATATAAGACTAATCTATTGTTTAAGATAAAACATTAAAAATGGACATGCTATCAACATCTCACATTGCAGAGTGTGAATTTGATGATTTTGAAAGTCTGATCCAAACAACTATGATTCTAAAAGTTGTCATATCTACATTTGCCACTGCACTATCAGCGTTATACAAGAGTGGCTAATCACTACTAAAACTTTTCATCTTGTACAAACAATAGTTCTCAGAGTGGTTCATCTATCATTTTGAGATGGGTATTTGTATCATGCTTTGGTAATGAATTAGCTCTTTTCCAGTCATGGAATTTTATGTATGCAAGCTAGGTAAGAAGTAAAACAGAAATAATATAGGAGTTTTTTAATATATTTATGTTAGTAATGTTAAATAATGGTTAAGTATTCAATCTTCATTCCAGAAATGTTTCAGAAATAATTCTGACTGCCACATAAAATATCAAATTACTGTGATCAACATAACTTTTTTTTACATAGTTTAAGTATTAGACTTAATTGTTGCACCTGAACTGTAAACATTTGTGGTGTGAGGGAATATAGTGCACAAATTATTAAATTAAAGAAAGCCTTAGCTAAACCTATTTTTGCTGTTGAAGGATTGTATGTGGAAGAGATTACTGAAAAAGTTACCATGAAACACAAAAGTTAGACTACTCAAAATTGCCTTTTGCAAAAAAGAAAACCAAAGTAAAATTTGTGTTTTTCTTCTAAGCTGTTTCTCTGTGATGTAAATGCTGTTAAATTCTAAAAGGATAGAGGTTTGGTGATCTCAGTACACAGAGAAGATTGATATGGAGAGAAGAGAATGCTCAGGGGTTTTTTGTTAGATTGTATGTTTAACCTATAAGCTTTACCACTTCTTTTAGAAACAAACTTCTTAGAATATAAATCCTCTTTTCAATATATGGAAGGCTAATAGGAGCTGCCATTTAAGAAACTGTTTTTTTCCCATATTCTATTTCTTCTCAGTCACAGGTCTCTACATTACTCTTTTTCTACATTTAAAACAAGGATTTTATTCCTTTCATGCTTAGTATTAACATCTAGTGTTAATGAAGTAGTCATATAGCATACATTTAAATCTTATTAGACAACAGTTTCTTTATTTTAGGATTTTTGTAAAGGTTGTAAAAGTATATAAAATTGATAAAAAATTATAACACTTCCTCTCCATTTATCTAGCCAATAAAGAGGGTTTTTTTTCTATCAGACAATAATTGAGTTATACAGATCAATACAAATAAACTATTCCAAGCTTGTTTTTTAATCTCAGGGACTTCCCTTGTATGAGACATTGCTCAGATAATTGTCTGTACTGCATTAGATATGGTAGCATTGTCTTTCCTTCATACATTTAAGCCATTAAAATTCTGTACAGATTTCAAAGCCTATAACCTTAGTAACAAATGCAGGTAAACAGCAAGCAAAAAATTGATTCTAGGTATAGAGTTCCAGTTTGCATCAAAAAATTTATTTCCTTTTTTTTCTACCTTAAAAATAACACCTCTGTATTTATGGCCTCCTTCTTTTGTTGCACTAAAAAATAATGCCAGTCCAATTTATACATTTCCTTTGTTTACTGGAATTTTATACTTCTATCTTTTGAAACAGTGGCATACTAAATAACTTGCAAGGTGTGATTGTAGACTGTGACTAGCAGGGATTTACATGAATTTGAGTTTATGGGCTTGGCCTTCAAAATGACTTGTGATTATTCTTGTGAGTCCTTCTAAAATGTAGAGAGAGCAGTATATCCTTCACCAAGCAGCAATAAAATTGTAATCCTTCAGCAATCATCCTTAACCTCTGTCAAAGGAAAAAGCAAACTTGACAAGGCAGTTGTAGCCTCCCAAGATCTTGTATCATAAGATATAAAATATGAATCCATGACAAACTGCTGATTTGTGTTCTCAGACACTGCTGGAGATAGATAATTCTACCTACACTTTACCTGCAAAATTAATGTGTGGAGTTTTTTTTCCTTGTAATGCAGGAAAAGAGTCAAAGAGTAGAATAAATGACAATATTTTGTTACTATTTCAAAGCTCTCCAACAGGGGAACAATACATTTGTTACATTTGACTTTGAATTAGTTTGGAAGATCATATTTGACAGTTATTCCTGTTTTAGATGCAACTATGACTCCAGTGGTTAAACACGACAATTAACACATCCAATAACATCTATAAAAATAGATTTTCTCTTTTTCAAACTTATTCTTTTTAATCTTAGTGTGCAGGAAACTAATACCTTCCCATGGTTTGGAGCAATTGCATTCTTTTAACTGTATGATTGGTTTCCTTAGATATGGCCATTTTCTCAAACCTGATGAAGATTAAATGAGTTTTAAATGTTCAGTCATTGTCTTTATGATGCTTGTGAAATGGCAGCTTTATAGAAGAAAGTCAATAAAGCTCTGATTGCTTACATTTTTTGCCTTGCCTAAAGAAAATAGAAACCTGTTTAAATGCCATTTCATTCGTTGTTTCTATTTCTGTTTATTTTAGGATGATTTGATTACTGGTTTGAAAATGAGCATTCGGGTATAATTTTTTTGTGATTTCATAATTGAGATTGGGTTTTTTCAGTTAAAGCTTTGAGCACATACTTGAAATGTAGTTTGGATTGGTTTTATGGATTTGTTCTTTAAAGTTATTCAAAGAACATTAATTCAAACACACTTCATTCTATGAGCGGGTTCTAAAATGCATTTCTCTGATGTAAAATTTGCTCTACTTTGTGGTTAAAGTGATTTGACAGCCATAAGGGCAAATGATGTTTCTTCAATTCAGTGGTTGAATGAAGGTAAATTTAACAAGAAAGATATTGAGATAATCAGATCATCAGGATTTTGATTTTTCTAAATAGTAAAGTGGATTGTTGCTTTTAGAATATGAGTACTTATATTTTTTAGGTATCTTAGACTTTTGCTTCTAAATGACACTTTTGTCTGTTCTGCACAGTGCAGGTCCTTTTCTGTTTGGGAGATTCCAAGCAAGCATTAAATAAAATCTTCCCTGTATGTGTCAGCATCAGTCTTCCATCTTATTTTTGTGCAGAACTTTCAGAATTTTTCTCTAGAATTTAATGAACATAGTGCCCATCCCCACAGAGGTATATCATGTATTATGTACATTTACATTTTCATGTATCTTCCAAGTGAACATATTGAAAGCAGTTGTTTCCAGTTTTCTGTCACACTTTAAACAGTAGTATGGATGTGAGCATTTACTCATTGCTGAGAAGGGCACCTTTAGCTGTCCTTAAAAGAGTTTATTTGTTAAATACATTATCCAGTTAATTTGGCCAACTCCCACCTAGACCATGCAGTGGTACAGAAGTTGCTGGAGTTTATTATTTGGTCTTCCAGCTTCAAAAGCAGATGGCACATTCTGAACTGTGAAAGTCCTCAGCATGTTTTTGTACCTCCACATGGAAACTTTGGCAAGACGTAATGTATTAAGTATTAGTTACATTATTATATTATCAGTATCCATGATTTTACCTACACTTCTACTTCCTCCCTTTCCACAGAAGAAAATAATAGTGCTTCCAACATTGCCAGTTACCTAGAAATATAGGATTTTAATTTTTTTATGATGATTTAGAAACATCTGAGCAGCAGGTTTTGTATCTTAGCAAGAACATAGTGTAGTCTAGGTTTCATACATGTAATACTGAGTTCCAACATAATCAATTATGTGATGGATGAGAAATGGAAAGGTGATTTGGTAAATCACTTGGGGCAGCTACATGCAATATTACTGTCATCTTATTACACCTCATCTTTTCAAAATGATTTGAAGATTAACATTGAAAACAGTCTGGGATAGATTTAAGAATTTTTATTTTAGCATATTAATTTGTAAAATTATTAAGGAAAACACATTTAGATGTGGCTTTCAAAAGGAATTTTAAATTCTCTGTATTTAAATTTTAATTTTAAGTCTGCATGTAGATGAATTTTACCCATGTTGCATTGCATAGAACTGGAAATGCTGTAGGATATTAATTATACAAAAAAAATTGTGAAGAAAATTTGTGATTACTTTTAGAAGGACGCATATATAACTGCATGCATTTATGTTATCCATGTGGCATGCTATCTGGAGTAACTCAAAAAAATGGATTCTCATGAAGAATATAGCAAAGATTACCTTTTGTGTTTGTTTCAATTTCAGCTTTTGTGTATGAACAGAACCTTCAGGATGTTTAGAAACACAAGCTACTTTCTGAAACTTTTTTTTGCCTTCCTTCATCAGCAGTATGCAGTATTTCATCAGTGATCTGTCAAAGCCAACAAACCAACTGCTATGGCTGTTCAAGCTCATTAGCTACTGACTTGAAGAACAGATGTTTGAATTCCTGTACCCTTCATGCTCTGGGTTTACACTAGATTTTCTTACATTAACTGACCTTACAGGAATAACCCAAGAACACAGAAGGACAGAATCAAGTGATTCTTTAGGCTGGAAAGGATCTCTGGAGGCCCTTCCAACATTCCTGCTGTCCTGGTTACAGCTGTGCTAGATTTTTCTTCTCAGAACCTAGTATAGTGCTGTGTTTTGCATTCAGTATGAGGGTAAGGTTTATAACACATTAGTGCTACAGTGGTGGCTAAATCATGTTTATAATAAGTCAAGGGCTTGCTTTTGTGTCTCATGCTCTGTCTGTAAGGAGGTACACAAGAATAAATCATCATCTGGTTTTGGATGGTTTATTACAAAGTGGCTGACCACAGACCAGTTCACAGCATATGGTGTCACAATATTTTCATCTTCCAACCCATAGTTTGTCATTATACATTTATCTCAGACTAAAAGGCTATATCACAAAATAAATTATATCTGCTGTGTTTTCTTATGGACAAATTGCAGTTTCATTAAGTGTTATTTGAGTTCCTACAAGGATGTGTGTTCCTAAAACTAAAACTTCTGACCAAACATGACAAAATAGTAGCAAGTATAATTTTCAGATTAACCAGGAAATTTCATTTTCCAAAGGAAGTTTTAAGGTTAATAATCCCATTAAAGAAACAGTTCCAATGTGTTGTTGACAATTGCAGTAATTATTTATTACTTTCTGCTGCTAACAACAGTTATTTCTCTATGGAATTTTACTGAATCACTATGCCACAATTTATCAGGTCTTCTAAAGACAGTGAGTTGTGAATTCACCAGAATTAAAGCATATATTTTAAAGCATAATGAATACACATTTCTTTATCTTTCACTTTTAGATTTGGGTATGCATTGCAATTTCAAAATTCCAATATTCAAAGAATCTCTGGGTTTTTGCAAGAAAAATAGAAAAAATAAAGTTCTTATAGTCTGTATAACACAATTTCCATTTTTTGGATACATCTGCTTTGAAAATATTATTTGCCTTTCAGCAGTGTTGCAGATAAAGATATAAGAGATTTTTTATTGTATCATGAAAATTCTATACTAAATTCCAAAATTTCCTAAATTCTTTAGAACCCTCAGTTTCTTTAATGGGGAAGATTTGCATTTGTTTTTTCTGTGTGCTGAATAAGCATTGTATTGCAGGTACTGTTGATGTGATTGTTTATTTACTGCAGTTTCTCCACATAGTCAGTGATCTCATATGATTCACTTTTCCATCTTCTTGTGTCTGGGTCAGGCTAGGTGAAACAACAAAGATTTCTAAATATTTGGCAACCCCCACTGTTCCAGGGAGGAAGTGGGATGCATGGTCCTTGTGATCTGCTTGGAAAGAATTATTGTTATTTCACACACATGCCAGTACAAGGGGATTTCAGCACTGCTGAGGGGACACTGGACATTATGTATGAAATACTGCAGATATCATTGATATGAAGGAAAGGAGTCACTGGATTACAGAAGGAATAATAAAATAATAAAATTCAAGATAATCTGATATATTGTTCAATATTTTTATCATTTCATTATATTATTATTTCTAATGTATATAAAATTCTCTAAAATTCATCACATATATATCTGGTCACCCAATGATTTACACAGAGGACTTTTCAGACAACAGTTTACTTTCTGTTGGTTTGGCACAGCACATGGAAGTATAGCATATAGAGTACAGAGGTAAATATCTTTTGAAGGTGCCCTGTAGCCTTCTTTCTAAGTGAGATAGTAGTTTACACTGTTGTATTTGAAAGTTCTGAAGAGCTAAACAACAGAATAAAACTGTGAATCAGGAGCAGTTTTTTAATTCTCTTCCTCAAACCTGTTTTTCTGTATGTGAAAGATCAATACAGAAATAAAATTGGCTCAGAGTGCTAGTAACAATTGGCAATCCTCTTCAGGTTTGCTTTAGCTGAGAGCAATACGAAGTGCTATTTGCTCTGTAGGTATTGGAAACCAGTAGAAAATAAAAACATGTAGTCAGCCAGCCTTTGTATGAATGTCCAAGAAAGCAGTGGTAGAGGGAAGGGCAATAAAAGGTGTCTGTCTCTCAAAATCCAGTTTGGCTCTCTCTAGTTCATCTCATGAGCACCAATAACCACAGAGGAGTCAGATGGCAGGACTCCACAAGCAACAAAACAGGCACAAAGTCCTGCAGTCCAGACTGCTGTGGCATTAGGCTGAATTTTCTCCTGTTTGCTGAGAAAAGAGAAGTTCTTCATGGTCTAGGTGACCAGCTCCTAGCTCAGCAGAAAATTTTCAACATGCTTTCAGAAATTTTGGTTAATCTCAGCTTGTTACTTCACACAACTCTAAAGTACGAGTAGTATTAACCTATCTCCAAAAAATGTTCAAAAGACTAGATATTCTGAGGCAAAGAATGTTTAAAATTTGAAATTGAGCTTCTGGTGCATGATCTGAATTTTGTGCTATACTCAGTCCATCTCTGTGACCGGAAATTTACACAGGACCTTGGATGTGCTGGGGATCTCTGTTTCATAGATCATAGGACTGAGAGAAAGAGGAAACAGAGATGGTTATTATTTTATTTTAATTGCTATAATCTTTTTTTTCTAAATTCTTGCTTTCTAAATAAATTTCAGAAAGATGTTTAATACCTAGTTTTGACATATACAGAGAAGAAAAAACAAGACAGCTCTTTATTTAAAGCCAGTTTAGGTCTAGTTCTGCATACCAGCAGTAAGAAAATTCGGTGCTGCAAATTGTGTCACTTGATTAAAGAGAATATTCAGTAAAATTCACACATACATTTTTTAAATAGTCCTTCTTGATAGTCATGAAAGAGAGAGGGGAAAAAAGAGAGAAAAGTCAGCTTCATCTTTCTGAGAGAGAGAGATCCATAGCATCTTTCTGAGAGTCTGCAAGAAACTCATTTGTAGAACATATCATAGGAAAGAAGGTAATTCTCTTCCCCTAACTAAAGTGCATTGATTCTGTGAGGAATTTATATTTTGGTGTAACTAACTCAGGTGGGAGAAATTGTTTTATTTATCTCTACACCACTGATTGTCACTATCATTAGCTTGCTCTTTGAAGCATACATTAACCTGGCTTTTTCTTAAACTGTGAAGCACCTGGGGAATTTTCTTCTCTGTTTGCTCACCACTGTGTACCTTTTGCCTTCTGCCCCATGCTCTTTAGCTTTGTTGATCAATTTTCTATGGAGCTAGTGATGCTGCTGTTACATCTGTGATCAGCTTCATCCAAAGATGCTTTGTCATTTCATGACCATTACTTGATTACTAATATTTTAGCTAAGTGCTGCAAAGGTCATGGGAAGGAGATGTGCAGAGTGTAGGTGCCCAGGCACTGGCAGCAGGGGCTGCAGCAGGTGGGTATTTCATGAAAAAACTGTGACCCACAGGGATCGCCCACTGGAGGAGGGGGAAGGAGCAGCAGAGAGGAGCTTTTATAGACTGAGCCACATTTCCCCATCCTCCTGCAGTGTTTGTGTGGGGGAGATACAGAAGTTGGGAATGGAGCAAAGTTGAGCCTGGAAAAAAGAAGGTTAGGGAGCAGGGCGTTAATTTTTCTCTTTGTTTCAAACCCCCAAAATCTATTTAAATGACAATAAATTAAATAAATTCTCCCCATCAGTCCTGTGATGGTAATTGGTAAGTGATCTCCCTGTCTTTACCTTGGCCCAGCAGTTTTGTCATCGTGCTTCCCCACACTCACTGTTATGTTGAGAGGGAAGAGAGAGAGCAGCTGGGTGAAACCTGGCAGCTGATTGAGGTCAAACCACTGCAGAAGTGATACTGAACATGATTTTCCTGCATTCCTTCCACGTGCAGTTGTGTGGGCAAAATTTTGTAACAGATATGTGACCTGTACGGTTTATTTAAGTTATGAGCAGTGCTGTCTTGGGTTGGATGAGTATTCTGTTGTTCAACACAATTGTAATGTGAGTATATTGATGAATTCTTGTAGTCACATGGTGTTAGCATACAGTGAACTTAGAAAAGTAATTATTGTCTCACACTGCTGGTGCTATGGCTTTTCCAGAGGTGTGGAAAATATCTGCTGCATTAGAGAGTATTTCCAGATAAACTAACTGTTTCAACAGTTTGTAAGCAGGTTCTCTGGAACCTGTAAACAGGTGTCTATGGAAACCCTGTCCTTTGATATAAATAGCAAAACATTATAAAATGCCAAATCTGCTTTTGAGCTCACACTTCAAATGAACTGTATTAAATAGACATGCAACTTGGAGGTTTGGAGTACATTAAAATATTATTCTTCCGGTTGTGGATTGCTTTTCCTGGAGGCTTTGCTTACATGTTTGCTGTACACTTCCCTGTTTGGGGAAATGGTGTTTATATGGCACCAGTTCACGTCTGTGCCCTGGGACACGTGTCTCTGTGGTTTTTGTTCTGCAGCTTCAATGCAATTTGCAGTACTGCTCTGCTGTTTGCAGGGAAGGTGGATGTGACTCCCTACTGTGCTGAGGGGTTTTAGTGAGAACACCAGGAACTAGGGATCTATACATTGTCACAGAAATTGTTTTATCCCCCCTATGGTTCACATTGTCTTGTCAGAGCTGCCAGCACCTAGCAGACCAACAGTAATGAAAGATGTGAATGTGAGAGCCACAGTGTAGCATGCTGTGCTGCTACTAAATTACTCAGCAGCCGTTCAAAACACCTTCAGAAAATACATTTTCTCTTGATTTGAATGCATTTCATGTAAATCTGACATGTGGTTTGGCCCCTGGGTTTTGTTCCCAACACTGTCAGAAACAATCTTCTGCAACCTCTTTTGTTCATCCATCTGGAAAATAACAGGATTATGCTTGCCTGCCTTCTGGGGCAGGTATAAGTTTTGCTCAACAGCAAATGTTGTGAAAAACACAAAACTAAACACCAGTCTGTGCCTGACATAAGCCAAGGTATGTTCTGATCATTTCTTTCCTTGGATGAAAAGTACTCATCCTCAACCAGCTGAAGAGAAAGGCATTGATTATTACGACTGAGTTTTCCCTTCTCTTTCAACAGAAGAGAAGAACACATTTATTTATTTTAATGGATTTATTTCAATCAAATACTTAATTCTGTAATCTTTTGAGATTTCTTAATGTATTTCATGGAGGCCAGTGAGTCTGGCACTTTTATCTTACTGCTTTTTAAATGAAATTCCTTAAATTCTTATGTGGAGAAGCAGGCACATAAGCAGTTTTATGGGAAATTTAAGGTGGGGATATGTGAGAAAAAAAAAAAAAAAGCCTCAAGGTAACAGCTGAGTGGTGTTTGCTGATTGCTTGATACAGACAATAATCTCAGCAGCAGCCTATATCAAATGTATATCCATGTTTCTCAATTTTAGAACTCAGTTTGGTGATGCACTGAGGTTGATGTGGTATTGTTGGTCTTGCTAAGTACTCAGTCTCCACTCCAGAAGCTATAAATGTTTTCTAAAGTCCATATAGTTTCATATGCTTCATCTTAAACACTTTGTCTTTCACATTTGAGCCAGAAAAATTCGGGGTTTATTTTGTGGGGTTATGTTTGTTTCTTTCTTTTCTGTTTTTCTAGAACAAAAAACACATATTTAATAATTGTGAAATTCTCTATTTAATAAAAGAGAAACACTGTCATCAAGGGCATTTCTTTTGTCTCAAATAGAAGTAGCAAAGGGTCTCAGAATGCTAAAAAGCAATCCTATAGTATTTAGGTATTCACAGCCTCCAATACAAGAACATTCATTCATTCATATTGAATAGCAAATCACCCTCTATTTTTACATATGTTACATTTCACATCATGTATCTTTTGACAACATACATCTGTGATGTTTTATTTTCTTGTGAGTTTTACACTGATCCAAATCTTACATCTTGTGGATGTAATATCTCTTATTAAAACCCTCTTTGTTCAGGAAGATAATGTCAGTCTTACCAAGCAGGCAATTAAACAGAATGGTGATTAACTTGGTTTGATTAGTTGTGAACTGCTGTAGAAATTCTGCTGATCTGACTAAAAATTATCTTTTGGGGGATTTGTTAATTTTGTTTTTAATCAGGTCAGATCACTAGTTACACTCCCTGAACAGTTTCTTCAATTGGGCACCGTTCTTTGTGGTAGCAACAAAGTTTCATATTTACTAAAACTGTCCCTTATTAACAGTTGATTAAATATGAAATATTATACCACTCAAGCAAGTATGGTAATTGGATCCAAAAAGAGGCCTAGACCTTGAAAATCCTCTCATTCTTCCTCTGAGGAGTTAATGTACAGAAGGCAAACATTATTCAATACATCACTGTCAGAATTACTCCACTTCTTATCATTGCATTGTGATTTAAATTAATTTAGTGATTTGTCCATACAGTTTTTATTATAGCTGATCATGTTTTCTGACAGGCTGGCAGCAAGGTTGTGACATTCTTTTGGTAGCTTTTATCTCATGGGTCATGTAGTATTATAGTAGTGATTAAATTCTGAACATGTATTTTTGCTCTCACTTAGAATTTTGTGGTTTTTTCCTTTTGTACCTTTTCTTTTTAAACTACTCAAAATCTGCTGCCATTTTTCTCAGTTAAGAGCAGGAAGACAGTTAAGTACACCAAAGTTGTCTGAGTACAGACAACCAAAGGGCCAAAACATTTACAGCTACATTGAGCAGGAAATGAAGCAGCACAGAATTGTTCAGTTTAAATTCAAGATGAGATGCAAGAAGCTAGTATATATCTCATCTCACCTTACACATGTTCTTGAACTAAACATGAACTAATGTTTTGTGACCTGCAACTTTGACAGCATAGTACTGCTGCATCTTCAGACCATGAAATAAATTACATTTCATAATAACTTGGAAAACTTTATGTACATATTCTGTACCTTTAAAATCTCACTTTAAACAAAAAACAGACAAAAATTTGGGCATTTTATTCTTCCATACTGCATCTTGAGTTGTTGAAATATTTTACATGTCAATAGCTGAGAGTATCTCTGCTCCTTTTAACCCCAGAGAGGTGAGGGTGGTTTTCTATGGGCTCCAAAGAATGTCTCCTATAAAAATATCTTGCATTAATTTATTATCATGGATAGCAGGTACCAAACTGTTCTGTGGATAAAAAATTAGTATTAAAAACTTTGCTTAATAAGCCTTTTCCTCTTTTCAGTTTTCCCTCTAGAAATAATCATGTTCTCTTTTTTTGTCAGTGTAGAGTTTGTATCTGATTCAAGCCAAATAAGGTTTGTTTCTTCCCTACCTGCCCAAACTGTTACTCCAATATTCAGCAGTGACAATAGAGGACAAACACAGAACTTCCTTTGCTCTCTCAACCCTTCCTGAAAAAGAAAGAATGATAAAAGGAAGACAGGGACAGGAAAAAAAAATAAAAGTACGCAGGAAGTAGATTTTCCATAACTGATTCCTCACACAATTTATTTTGTTTATCTAATTATGGGCAGTGCATATAGTTGAATCATCAGCAGGTGTCCTGTCTTTTATATGTCAGGCACAAGAGTACAGGGATTTTTTCTTTCCTTACCAAACAGTTGCCTATTTCAGTGGGGGTTTTTGTTTGTTTGTTTGCTTGTTGGTTGGTTTGGTTGGGGCATTGGTTGGTTGATTGCTTATTTTTTGTTTGATTGGCTTTTAAGTTAAAAAACCTGCAATAGTTTTTAAATGAAAACAGTGATAGAATTAGCTGACCTAACCCTGCTCATCCTATCTTCCTGCTAGCTCTCTTCCTCTGGCACACAAATGAGAGGTAGATGCATAGCAGGTGAAGTTTTCCAGGTTCATCATTAAGCAAGGCACTTAATATTGACTGAAAACAGGCAAATATTTGACAGCTGCAATTCAATAAGTGCAGTAGGTGTGTTCTTTTAAAGCAATTTCTAGATTAATTAATTTAGATTAATTTAGATTTAGATTAATTAATTCTAATTTCTAATAACTTCACATAAGATCAATAAAAGCATGACAATCACAGAACTTTTACTCATTACCTGATGTATTTGACATTCTTCGGACAATATCTTAGGCAAGTCTGTTCATCTCCTTAACCTTTTCCCTGTGATACAAGATTTACCAAGATCTTTTTATTATGAAATGTATTTAACATTAATTACAAGATTCTGAGGTGCATAGATGAAGACTAAAATAATTTTTAATAATAACAACTTATGTTGGGTAGGTAAAGCTGCTTCCTAATACACATTGCCATTCAGATAGAACATTCCTTTCAAGGCTGTCCTAATACCCTTATATCCAGATCAGCTAAATGGGTAGAATTATTTTTGGTCAGCTTTTCATTGTCTATCTGGCAGTCAGTTATCCATGTCATCCCTTAGTGTTCAGTGTGACCCAGGGAAATAATGAAGTTTTCACTGGGTCCTTCAGAGGAAAAGAATCTTCCAGCATGACCTCCTAGGGTTTGCCTCAGAGGCATGTCTGAAGTATACACCCATGAATGCTCTTCTGACCACATTAGAAATATTTTTGCTATGCACAATTATCTTAAGTTATTCTATTTTTCCATTTCTATATAAATTAGAAGGACAGCATTCTTCTCCAAACCTTGCAAGTATCTGATATATAGGCAGGGATATGTTGGTATATTTAGTTTGATCATTTTTTAATAAGATTGGTTTGTTCATGGTATTTTGGTGTTTGAAGCTTTCAAGAGCAATTTGAAAGAAAATAAAATTCTTGTTTCATTCTAAATCAAAACTTCTTGTTTATTTGATGGAACTCAACTACTACTCAACTACTACTCAACTACTGGTCAGTATTAAATCTTCTGAACCAAAAGACATCCTTGATGTGATTATGTTACCATCCATTTTTCTTGAGTCCAGTATTCTTTTATCCATTGCAGTAAAAAACCCACTGACACAAACCCCATAAAATAACCTTTGGTGAGGGAATGCTGTGAAGGGACCAGCTATAATCATGAATACAAACATTCAGAAGACAGCCAAGAGGCAACAGACAGAACCTGGCAGTTCCACTTGACATGGGGAAGAGCTTCTCTGCTGTGAGCACTGGATTGCTGAGCACTGGAACTGAGTGCCCAGGGAGACTGTGGGCATTGTTTCCTGCCATGGAGACACTCAAATCTAGCCAGATGCAAACACATAAACATGCTCCAGGGGACCCTGCTTCTGCAGGGAGGTTGGAACAGGTGACTCCAGTGGTCCCTTGTAACCTGCCCATTCAGTGATTCCATGGGAAATGTCACAATCAGTGTGTACTTTGGCTTTATGGTGGGCCACAATAGAAGAGAGTCTGCTCTTAGCACCCTGCTAGGACACTTAGGTGTTACAGTACCTAAACTCTGTCCTTTTGGCTCATTCAGGCCATGTCAGCAATTTGTTTATTTTTACTGTTGGCTGCCAGACATTCTCAGGGGGTGAGTTGCAACATTAACAAGCTGGTAAGGAGCAGGGAAGTGTATGAGACAGACCTGGATCACACACTGTGGAGTTCCCTGCCTTTCAGGATAATGAACACTATCTCTCCCACTCTGCAAATACTGATTTTAAATGCTTTTCATTAAGGCTAACACTATAAAGAAGAGAATATAACTGGTAACTGGTAAACCCCAGTTGTGCATGATTTAACTTGTTGCTAATTAGAGACAGTTTAATCTGAAGTTGATTTTTGTCAGTTAGAAATGTTAATTCTGATACATTTTTCAGTGCTTAACCCAAAGTATCTACATGGTTAATAACATCAAGCATCTCTCTGAAATTAAATAATTGATGACAGACTAGTTTTCTAGTGAAATATTTTCTAATATTTCCAAATTCAATATGTGTGTAGTTGCATTTATAATATATGTGTCAAATTGGACATCAAAATCAAGAAATAAAGAACCTCATCTGTAAGCAAAACCAGATTTTGCATACACAGCATCAGGCATTGTGGTGCTTGTTTACACTTCCACAATTTCCTTGACTTGCATTCATAAAAATTAATCTTGTTAAAAGGCCTGTGTAAGTTTTTGATTACCTATGAAGAATGTGGCACATTTCACATCAAACAAGATTGTGGTTTTTTCCATGAGCACCTCATACTTTTTGTTTCTACAATCTGATGAAAGCAATCTATCTTGTTTAAAAAATCCAAAAATCTTCCTAAAAGATGGCCTGTGACTACTCATCTACATATACAAACTAAATGTATAATATTTACCTTGCTTTTCTGTTTTGCAGTTAATATTCAGGAATCTTGTGCAGTATTTATTTTTCCAAATAATACATTTCAGCTCAAATATATCACTAAACAAAGTGAATGAAAAAAATAGGAGAGACATTTATAATACATTAGGAAATATGCATCTGGCTATTTAGGTAGTTTCTGTTGAAGCACATCCAAATGACATTATAACCTGTATTTTGCCTTTTGATATTCTAATAAGCAATAAGCATCATAGTCCTATACCTTCATTTATGTTTAAAATTGCAGTTGAAATGTGTATAAACATATCACCATAATGCAGTCTCTTTTTTCTTTAAAAATAGTTGGTTATAGCTTAGCAAAATGTTTTTAGCTGTCTGTGTTAGATGCTTTGATTTAAATAGGCTCAAGTACAAAATACACATGAAATTATTATGAGAATCTTAACTTCTTTGACAGAGCAGTTCTAAAGCTTGTACTTTCCTTCTGATGGGGGGAAACAGCACATGTGTTATCAAAAGCAGACTGCAACAAAACATTTAATGAGTCTGGTCCAGATAAAGATGAGTAGAGAACTTTAATTGGTTTAGATGACAACAGTAAGCCTCAAGTTCTGTGCAATTCTGTATTTGTGCATGTATTCTGAAATCAGAAATCTGTTCTGTTTTGCTCCTTTGTGTGTTCAAAGCAATAAGTATCCATCAAAAACCAATCTTTTAAAAATGCTATGAACTGTTTATCTTGTGTGGCCATTAGGCATCACAAATCAATAAATCTTAAGTCTGGTTAGTGGGAGTGTTATTTAATGTTTCTGCCTTGTATTAGTGACTTCAGGTGAGTTGTTCATGCTTTGTGAAAGTAGATTTGTAACATGCCCAGCACTTTTGGCAATTGTGCCTTTCATTTCTCCAAAAATCACTTATTTTTCAGCCCTGAAGAGGGCCTGAAGGGATTTTGATGACAAAGCCTTACCTTCTTTCTTGCTGATGGTATCAAAAGACACACACAAGGTTGGTGGGGATTGGAGCTGCAGAGATAACTCTTTTAACTGGTGTTATGGCTTAATAAGAAGGATCAGTTTTTCATTTCCAGTTTTATCTGGGTTACAAATGGTGCATTACCTTTCTCCATGGCCCTTTGCTTGTGACAGCCTAAGTAATGCTTAACACAAATAATATATTAGTTATAATTCTTGTCTTAAATAGAAAACTTTTCTTTGGCAATAACATTTGTACCTTCAATTCTTAAGCAATGCAGTGGAGAACTAAATATCCTGTTTTAAGAAGCTACCTTTAGTTATGTATGCCCTGACTCACATACTCTTGCCATATTTTCAGCTGATCTTAATGTAATTTAACTGAATTAGGCATTCAGAGACCATCATAGAAGAGTTGAGTAGAGGATACAGTTGTTTCAGCAGTTGTTGCTGAATTATAAAAGAGATTAAGTATCTGCCTAATTTTTTTTTCCTACTTGGATGTTTCTGAGAATGTCACCAGAAGGGACCAAGAACAGGCTGTTTGAATATCACTATGAGAAGCAGGAACATTAAGTTTTCCTAAGTCATAATTAGAGAAATGTGACAGTAGCTACAAGGTCCAAAGGCTTAAGGTTACAAAGGATTAGAAGACATGAGCCTTAAAGAGTCTGAAAGCAATATACTTTTTTCTTAAAATTGATATTTATATATGTAAAACTGAAATACAGCAGGATATCTCTTGCTCCTGAGTATAAAAAATATGCCAGCCACAACCTCAGGGTTTGCACTAGTTGGCAATAGGTCTTTATTCTCCAGTCCATCCAGGATTTCCTGTGCTAGTATATAAATTGTTCCTTCTCTTACTGTTCAAATTGAAGCTTCACTTTCTCATTAACCACATTGCTTAACCTATTTTTCTCTTAGTTTTCTAATGTAGAGGGGAGGTAACAGTTCATTTTAGATCATCAGAGTATGCAAAAGAAAATTAATTAGTGCTGCCTGGTAGAAGTAATATATGTTACTGATCATTGTATTTCTTCTGTCTGTAATAGGTAAAAAAAGATCCTCAATAGGAGATCATTGTAGTATTGCAATTATCTGTACAGCACTGCATTGATAGAGCTTTATTCACATGTCAAGTGGCTTCCTAAATTTCATTCATAGGATCAGACTTATGTGAGACAATAAATGGAAGACTGTATCTGAAGACGGTTAAACATAATAATTAATTCCTGTGCTCTAGTGCAATACCAAGTTGTTGCTAGCTCCAGAAGCATCCCTCTGCTGCTGGGAGTGATAGCCCTTCTGGGGAATGGGAGACATAATTTGAAGACTGCCTACTATGTCTCTCTTCAAGCACTTTTTCAATGTTTTTTTGTAGTATTTTCTTGGTGACGTGTTAGGATAATTGAACCCTCAGCAGTTGTTTGATTTTACTTTTTCTTAATGTCTTCAGGGCAACTTACCCCCCTCAAAATATGGTGGTTTGGATATGTTATTATCCTTTATTCTTCTCTTTGTTCTGGTTTAATCATTCTAAAAAGCACAACTGATGTATATATAAGAAAATTTTTTAGACATTGGTTGTTGGCAGAAATATGTGCATACCTATATTTTCTTCAAACTTTGTATCTCATAGCCACTTCACATGAGACCATTGCCTATATATGTACATAAACTGTTCTCTTATTTCCCTTTATTTTCACCATCTATTCATACGCATGAGATTCACTTACCTGGTAGGTAGATAAATGGCATAAAAATAGTTTTGAGATGTGATACCAAACCAACAATGTAGACGGATTTTGAAAGTTGAAGTTTTCCCATTTTGCCAGGCTTACAACAGTGTTAATTTGCTCACCAGGAGGTAATATTGATTTTTTCTTGCTATACTCCACTTTCTTTCTTGTTATACTCCAGAGTTGTACTCCGCTTCTACTGATATTAATGTTTTCTTAAACAGAAACAAGATCCAAGACTACTTTTCATTGTGTTCAAAATCACTCTACCTACAAGTGATTTTGTACCTGAAGAGAAGGAAACTCCTGATAGTGGTCAGAGAGTTATGTTTCACTTGAGACTAAAAGACCTCTGATTGGAAATATTTTTAGGGTACTCTTTTAAAGTTAGCATTCATATGTTCCATGAAATCAAATTTTATTCATTATTTAGCAGAAGTGTTCCAACTTCTTCCAGTGTTCATCAGTGTAATATTGCATCATCGCACTTGATGACTATTTTGACTTTTTGTAAGTTAATTCTCTAGTACCACCTATTATCCCTAGACAATTTTTTTCCCATTTCTCAGAGAGAAAGGCATATGACTTTTGAGATAATAGGTCAGCATTGCCATTTTGTTTGCTGACATTATTTCATCTCTATATAAGGGAAGAACTGGCCAAAACTTATTATCTAATAGCTCTTCATAAAAAAAGTTTTACTCTTTCCACACCAGCATATTCTTTCAGTGAAGATTATAGTCAAATTTTCATGTCTTACATATTTTGTATTACTTGTTGCATAAGCTTTAGCTGGAGGCTTTTTACTGAAAGAGGAAGGCCAACTTTCTTTTCTGACATTATATAATTTTTAATAAAGTTGCTTGAATGCAATTACATCTATATTAAAAATCAGAGAATTAGAGAAAGCAGATTACAGTGTAAGAATGAGCTATGCAAGAGATCACAGGCACCTTCCCTAAGGAGTGTTCATCTCTGAAGTGCTGAAAAATAGAAGAGTAGAAGTCTTCCTCTTTGATATAATGTAGACTCAAAGATAAGGTAAAGGTTGCCACAATGAAAATTAAACAGCCTTGTTCAAGTGCAGCAAATACCCAGTTGGTACATGGACCTGAGGCATTGCAGAAGAAATAGGAGAAAGCAGTTATATTAATTCTTGAAGGAGGATTATTGGGTTTAGAAACACAGGGTATTTATCAGCAGTGAAGTCTCAATGAATTCATCTAAGAGACAAAAAAGCCCACAAAATATGCTATGGAACCCTATGATCCAAAAGACATAAAAGCAAGTACAATATATTTTCTGTATTTTTCTGTGTACTAACTTGACCTGAAACTCAGATTAGAACATAAGGTTTCCGTAGGACTTATTGCGTACTCCTAGGATCAATTTTGTAACAAACTATTCTTCCAATACTGTCACAATCATGAGCAACAATAATGACTATGGTAATGATTATGATAAAAATTCAATTTTGTTGTAACTTCAAAACTCTGCTTAAGTGTTAGCACTAATTATTCCAGTATCTTTGTGTTATTCCCATTCTTGCATGTGTGAAATGGAGGTGTCACAGTCTATCAGTTGGTTGTCACAGCACAGTGATGTATTGTGTTTACAACAGTGAAGTCCCTATGAAGTCAATGGAATTTCAAAGATATGATTAAAAGCAGAATTTATACTTTCCTTTAAAGATCCAATCTGGGAACACATATCTTTAAAGTCATGATTCATAAAATATATATGTTGAAGAAAAGCATTCCATTGAAATAAATGATCCTTGGGTGTATGCTGCCTGTAGTATGCTTGGCAATATATGCATTAGAAAGAGTCCCATTAGCCAGTCTACTAAAGGATCATAAATTTGACTGTTGGAGTAGCAGAGCTGGAGTAAATGAAGCATAAACCAAGCTAAGTACAACCTAACATAAACAGTATCTGTTTCACCTAATGTAGGTATTACCATTTTCAGCTACTAATATGCTTATACAAAAACACTGGGGTTTGGGGTTTTTTGTAGATTCTGTATAATGTATGAAAAAACTGTATACCGACATTAAACAAAGAAATTGCATCTTCTGTGCAAACTAGGTAGTGTTTGGCAAGGTAAAGGCATTTGTTTTCATTAGTTCTTCAATTCTACTAATACCTCTATAGCAAAAAGAGAAAACAGGGTCTTTTTTATAATCACATGTGTGACAGGACAAGGGGGAATGGCTTCAAACTGAAAGAGGGCAGGTGTAGATTAGATACAAGGTAAAAATTCTTCACTATGAAAGTGGTGAGGCATTGCAAGAGGATACCCAGGCAATTAATGGATATTCCATCTGTAGAAGTGTTCAAGGCGAGGTTGAATGGGATTTTGAGCAACCTGGTGTACTGGAAGTGCCATGGCAGTAAGGTTGCATTTAGATGACCTTTGAGGTTATATCCAATCCAATTCAATCTATGAATCTATGAATCTATGACAAAAATATATTGTTTGACTTTCTCAAATTGGAAGAGCCCCCTAAGGGTTATTGATTCCAGCTCCCTGCTCCTTACAAAACTACTTAAAATTAAACCACACACTTAAGAGCATCATCCAGGTGCTCCTTGAACTCTGACATTTTGGTGCCGCGACCATTTTCCAGGGAACCTCTTCCAGTGACTGACCAGCCTCTCAGTGTATTAACTTTCCCAAAAGTTCAATCTGAACTTCACTTGATGCAGGTCAGCTCATTCCATTTCCTTGTGTACAGTTGCTGGTCACCAGAGAGAGATCAGGATCTCTCCTTACATTGCTCCCCTTGAGAATGAGGTCACTCCTCAGCTTTCTTTTCTCTGAGATGAACAAACCAAGTGACTTCAGGAACTCTTTTAAGTCTTGTTGTCAAGGCCTTTCACCATCTTGGTCAGTCTCCTTCAGGCACACTGTAATAGCTTTATATCCTTTTTTTATTGACACCAAAACTGCATGCAGTACTTGAGATAGGTCTGCTCCACTACAGTGTGGAGTGAGACAATCACTTCCCTCAGCTGGCTCGTGATGCTGTGCCTAATGCACCCCGAGTTGTCCCCTTTGGCTGACAGGGTACACTGGTGGCTCGTATTCAACTTGCCGTGAGCTCAAACCCTCACATTTCTCTCACACAGAATGGTTCTCCAGCCTCTCCTCCCCCAGTTTGTATGTATAACCACAATTACCCACTCCAGGTGAAGACTCTGGCATTTGCTCTTGTTAAATTTCTTGTGGTTGGTGCTTGCCCAGCCCTCTGGTCTATCCAGATCTCTCTGTAAAGCCTCCCTGCTCCTGAAGAAGTCCTCAGCTCCTCCTAGTTTAATGTTGTCAGCAAATTCACATTAATGTACATTTAATTTCTACATCCAGATCCTTTATAAAAATGTTGAAGAACATTGGCCCTAAATTTGAGCCCTGAGGAGCCCACTGGAACTGGCTACCAGCCTGATGCAACCCCACATAGTACCTCTCAGAGCCAGCTGCTCAGCCAACGTGTTATGGACTTCCCTGTGCTCTGTGCATTTTGTCCAGGAGGATACTCCAGGAAATAGTACATAAAACTTTACTATAATCCACATCTACTCTCTTTTCTTGGTCAACTAGATGGCTAAAAGGAGATTAAGTTGGTTAAGCAAAACCTTCCCCTCATGAACCCATGCTCTCTGTAGCCAGTGAGGGTGTTGTCTTTCAGATGTTTTACAATAACTCCCAGAATAAGTTCCTCCATAAATCTATCAGGCACTGAAGTGAGACTGACAGGCTTGTAATTGACAGGGTCTTCCTCCTTCCCCTTCTTGAAAACTGAAACAATATTTGCCAGCTTCCAGCCAACTGGCACTTCTCCAGACTCCCAAGATCATTGACAAACAATGAAGAGAGGTCCTGTGATGACACTGGCCACAACTTTTGGCACTCTGGGGTGAGTCCCATCAGGACCCAGAGATTTAAGTACATACAGCTGGAGCAGCAAATTTCAAACAGGCTCAGGGTCAGCTAGGAGTTTATCATTCCCTAATGCATTCCCAAAGTGCACACACCTCTTTTGTGTTTGTGGTTAGTTTTATTTTTTCTAAAGAAAGGGTCATCAAAGGACTCCTGCGAGGCACTTTAGGAGTCAAAGTAATTTGGGGTTTTTCATCTTCCTTGTTTTCATCACTCTTCTCCTTGGTCTCCTTTTTTTCTTTCACTCTTTGCACACTTTTACTATTTGGTCAGTTTACAGCAACTAGAAAACCTGAGAATTGATGTTGAATTGCTTTAGGTTATGAAATATGTTTCATTGATTTCAAATAAAATGTCAGACATAAAATGCAGCATTCATTTTTATAATTGTCACTTCTGAGGGTTCCAATTGAAGTTGGTAAGAAATACCAAATTTTTACCTTACTGAAAAAGAAGATGATAAAGAGACATGCCAACATTTCCATGAAAAAAGTATGCTGAAGTTAATTTTTGGTAAGTAAAGATGTGGTTTTTAAAGTAATGGAATTTTTAGAAATATATTTTTAAGGCAGAAAAGGTAGTAAGTACAAGAATTTTGGAAAACTATGAAGACATTATTAAAAATGCAAGCACAGTATAGATTTTCATGGTTGTGAATTGAATGTGCTCATTCAAAAGTAAAATCACTGTTCTTGAAAAATCTCCTGTATTACTTGACAGTTGGTTAGGTGTTCCCTTGACAACTGCTCTGGTTAATCAAGGGTTTAAATGAAGCCACTATTTCAGTGTTTTGCAGGACAGTTTTATTTTATGTCTTTAATATCAATACTTTTTTCGTAAAGGGATTTTTGTGGGGGTTTTTTTACTATATTGAACTGTTAAGCTGGGCTAGCATTTTTTCAGATTGTAGGGAGAAAAAAAATAGCAAGTAGTTCTAAATGTAGTCCTCCAGTTGTGGCATTATAAAATGGGCAGTGGTGTAACTAGTTTCTGATAATTTTTCAGAAGACCTGAAACCCTGATCTGCTAGCAATGCGAGGTATTTGTCAGAAACAGCCTTACCATGATTATTTAGCTTGTATAAAAAAAAAGGTTCTCTTTATAATCCTGGGGTTATTTACACCTGCTGATATGACACGTTAATTTTGTCATATTTGTCCTTAATCAGTTAGAAATATGACTGCACCTTCAGCATTATATAGAAAATACAGTTGCTATAAACTAAATTTTTTTAAGTATGTTTACATAACCATGAATGTCCCATTTTTACATGATTACGTTATGTATTTATAATTCATGAAAGCAGTTAAAAGTCTTCCAGAAGTTCCAGTCTCTGGACCTATTCTCATCCATATTGTCAAACATGTAATCAGTTTAAGATACTTTACTATGTTTCCCTTGATATAACTGGAAGCTGAAGCAATCATGCTATCAATTAGAGCTTAAGTCAGTCTTTCCAATTATTAGAAGAGACATTAGTTTGGGAGTGTGTGTTCAGGCTTTCTACTGTGCTCCTTTAGTGCCACCTGGTGACCAGCTTGAAAAGAAAAAACGTGTGATGTTATTTCCAGCTGGAGAAGTAGTCTATGATAATTTATGCTAAAACATTTACTTGAGCAAGATTATACCAGGTAACGTTTGATTTAGAGGTGCCACAATCTTAATTAGCTTAAGAGGATTTCTTTGACTATCAGTTCCAGACCTAAAGTAATCCAATACATAATACCCACAATAGTGTCATGAGTGTGTGAGGTACACATTGCACTTTGTTAGAAATCCAGTGTTCATGCACATAATTAATCAACATGCAACTAGTAATGACATAGTATATAACTACTGTTTTGCACCTGTTGAAGTTTTCTTTTGTAAAAACTGGTAAATCCTTAGTAATTCTTGGTCTTAACTTTATATAAAATCCACAGCAACTATTAAAAAATCGTTATATTCTAAGCCAAGAGCAAATAAGAAGGCTGAAAATCTTCTCGCTTGAAATGTGTGGAAATAAATATTTGAATTCATCAGGCCTATATCTTAGCATCTCCAGGAACAGGTTGGGCTTCACATGGCTTTAGATTACTGTGCATAGCCTTGCCCATATGTCCTTCACATACACTCATTTCTCATAACTACTACTTGCACACCCAATCCCTTCTATATCATGATGAGCGTGATGTGCATGAATCACAATTCTGGTACCTGACAAAATTATCCTGCAACAGGAATCATATTGCATTCTCTCCTGTCACTGTCTCTGGAGGGAAAAATATGCTGGCTTTAAATGCAGCCAGAATGTGCCACTGAGATGTGAGGCAGATGGACTGAAATGCCTACAGCATCTAAACGAGTGCAAAAGCACCACAGAACTAAAAATACTTCAAAATTTAAAGATGTCAGTGATTAGCCACTTTCATCTCAGGTGTTCTTAATGCGAGGTCAGTATCTCATAATACAAGGTTAATTAGAAAAATAAAGAAAAAATGTCAAGAGAATAAATCATCAGTTTCATTTTCTCTTTTCTAATGCGGATAATGGAGTTCAATCTTCTGTGAGCTGCGTGAAATAATACAACTGCATTTATTCAATTGCAAGATTAAGACAGTTTTCAACACAGATTATAAGAAAACTAAAACCAGGTCATAGAGCAACATGAATGGTATTTTAGTTCAGGTAATTTCTCTGACAGGATATTTCAAGTCCCTTCTTTTTTCCATCACTGCTTTAAAAAACTAATATGAATATATTTTGCACGTGTTCATCTATGTTGTAGCACTTTCTGGGTTTAAGTGCTATAATAAAGACTAAGACAGCATTTATGGTTTAATTGCCATTTTTCATATGTTTATAATTTTCTAATAAATCTGTCTTTTGGATTGTAATTTTCCATGCTCTGTCTCTTTCTAAAAGCTATTCTAGGCATATTTAAGTAATCTAGCAAATTCAAAGAGTCCTAATTTTGTGGTAATGTAAGCATGAAAAATACCCATTTTGTTCACATTTCAAATGACAGTTTTTCCATCCTATGATGACACAGAGAGAAATGTCAAGTGTTAATTCATTGGAAATCTTTACAGACAAAGAAACAAATGCTGAAGAAAACAGTGATAGCACGGAGTGCATTCCTAACATGCATTCCAGAATACAGGGCAGTAGGTTTCTGCTTGCAACCTCTGGTTTTATTCTCATTATTCAGTCACTAATCTATTGTCTGACAACAAACAAATCTGTTCTGCTCTTTGAGATTTCATTGCTGCATATGAAAAAAATAAAAAAAATTTTAAAAAAATAAAAAAAAAAGAGCAAAACACCTCTATGTCCTTTGTGGAGGTAAGATCTAATGATCAAAATCACTGCATAATAGGCTGCTGTTCATGGATATTGAGGGGTTTTATTTGGACTTTCTTTTTTCTTTTTTTCTCATGTATTTATTTAAAGGTAGAATGGATTACTAGGTATGCCTGAAAAGGGATGACTATATTATTATCTGAATGAATTTATGACACTTGAGCTTGTCTAAATAAAGATACCTAAAGTAAAGAACTTGTCATTGACAAGCAGTCTTTAAAGTTAATTTTAGTTGCACCTATATTTAATTTTCCACTTTTTTCCTCTAGTAAAGGATCAAAACAATATAAATTATGTGTACAAAGCAGTGAGAATGTGTGTACACCAGGCATTTGCAATGGAAGTTTACAATGGTCAATGGATGGCTAATTGCTTGAAGATGGTCACACTGACACAGACCTCGTTGTGTTATTTTTCATCAAATGAGCATCTTCTTAATTAATTTTGCAACTTCACTTAAACTTTTGTTCTTTGTGGGTTGGACCACTGTAATATGTGATATAAGAGGTTATTTAGAAAAAGGAACATGCAGACTTCAGAAATCTTTCTGCAAAGCAGGGACAAGGCAGGGGCAGAGGGTAGGCACTGCCATGTGTGTTAGGTCTCCACTGCAGTATCCACTCAGAGTAGAAAGTATCAAGGTGAGGCTATGAGTTTGTTTTCCCCCAAGAGAGAATCTCAAATGAGTTCATTTTCCATTATATGAAAATATTATCCTTATATACTCTGATTTATGGAGATAATTTCCAGAAGCTGAAATATGAGTAGGAATAATAAATCTATTGAAAGAATATTTTACATTTCAAGATTTGGTTGAAAAACACAATACTTGTCCAAAATTGTTCTTATTTCAAGTACCTAAAAAGGAGATGAGCAACTATCTGTCAATATACCCATTGTTTATCAAGGAGAAACTTCTGTTTACTGAATTCATTATTTATAATGAAATTGTGCAAATCAGATGGTCTTCAAAACAGCAGTCACTGCTTCTGATTCCTTATATTCAAAATCAAAATATTATGCTAATTTTAGATTTTTCAAGAAGGAACGCAGTTCAAATACCTTAACAATATGACTCTTTTTAACCCAAAATAAGAAATATAAATGAAACTTTTTCAAACTCATTTCAATAGTCTAGGAGTCTAGATCATATTTCAGAAGGCGATAGTACAAATGCCATTCAAATATCTCAGACTTTTAAAGAAAGATTCAGAAGAAAGAAAAGTGCTGCATACTTACAAGGTAGAAATAATTTAGCACATTTCAACCCCATGCAGCAGAGCACAGTGAAAAGTCAATGAATTAGTATTGACTGATTTAACTGTGAACCAGCAGTGAGATAACCATTGGAAAGATGGGATTTATTAATTTGTGAGCATCAGCTTTTGATCTAGATGTACTGCCTATAAGATAAGTTAATAAACACACTGTTTTTGTGCTGCTCACTCAGAAATCAGTGCACTGCAGTGGATTTATAAATATTCATTAAGGGACCAATATCAAATCAATTTATGTCAATACAAGATTCCCAGCAAATTCAGAGGTGAAAACTGAGATTCTAAATTTGATAATGAATCTACAGACAGGAGGATGAAATAATAAGACTTTAGACACAGCAGCAGAAACACAAAGCTCAAGGCATAACCTGGAATAAATCATGCCATGGCAGCTGCAGACAACCAAACAGGTGGTGATATATAAAAAGGAACCATTTGAGACTGTGGTGAATCTTGATAGTTTTCTCCAGGACTAAATTTTTCCTTGCCAATGCTGAATTTCTATGATTACTAATGTACACTTCTAGTGTACAAATCATAATGGGCTTTAAAATATTTTAAGACTTTCATATGTCTATGGACTAAGACAAAAATGTATCTCTCCCAATGCAAAACATTTCATTCATTACACTCCTGTCATTGTCCTTTACCATAATTCAGCTAAAAGAAATGGAAAATTTGGCAGTCCAAATAATTTATTTTTTTTTTTAAGAATCTTTTTTAAAGTTTGGTGCATAACATTTGCATCTATTCTAGGGAGACTGTATGTCAACCACATAACAATACCCTCTTAAATCTTTAAAGATTTGTTTCTTCTTTCCTCTGTATATATTTCAAACACTAGCTAAGAATAGTAAGAAAGCAAACAGAAGAGGGACATCAGTAGACAAAACTTGGCATCTTTTGTCTCCTGGGTAATTCAGTAGCCATGAAACTGGAATTAGCAGCATCCAAAGATTTTCATCTTTTATGGAAGTATGGACATCTCTTTCACCTTACCTTTGCCATGTGAGGTGTGAATGCTCCGTGACCAACAGTACAATCAGCAATGGGATCTTCTGTTTCCTTACAGCTACATGTTGCCTGTGGGCAGTCCTGAAGGTTACTGCATGATTGAAATGGCTGCAGGTGGAAACCCTCCTGTACAGCACAGGCTTTCTTTCTCACATCGAGCATCTCAGGTGAGTCTATAAAACATCAAAAAGTATCTATTTGCTTTGAACATTTCATCAGCATATGCACTGCAGTTATTTTCAAATGAGAATAGGTATACTCTGACTTCTAAAGGAGGAAATGTAATTCCTCTTCAGATATTATTCGTACTTAGTTTCTTTCTAATAGGTCTTTTCACATACAGCAACAGCAACATATCCATTAATTTCTTAGTTCATTTGATACTGAAGCTTCTATTCCTGCTGCACAAAGTCCATAGAAAGGACATGGATGCTAAGAGAATTAAAAAATTTGTATTAGCAGCATCGTTTACCTAAGGCCTGGGGGTTATTAGATACAATTCAGGTAATAATAAGTAGTAATTCTAGTTACTTTTTTAGTTTCAAGCCACACTGACCAGTGGAAGACAGTTATGAATCATCAGTGGTTTTATCTGGTGTCAGTATTTTTGCTAGGACTTGGCTTCTGAGCAATATTGGAAAATTACCTCTCTCCATTTTGAAACTGGTATCAGAAGACTCATTCTGAATGGACAAGAGGCCAGATTTCCCAAATCTTGAATATTTCAGTTATTCTTTGTCTTCATTTTATTGCTGTTGTTTTGCATTCTCTCATCACAAGATTATTTGTGCATGAAATATTTAAAATGCTTTTAGACAAAAATTTGAACTGTGATTGGCAGCTTGCTTTATAAGTTTGTTCACTAGAAGACAAACCAGTTATCTGTAAAGATGCTAATCTTGATATGCATCTCCCAGGATGCACTGCTGGTTTGTTACAGAATTTCTTCCCTTGCATGGTATGTAGTATGAATGTTAAATCCTCATGACTAACTATTACGCTTTACAGATCTGCTCTTAACCTCCCAGAACCTCTATTTACAAAGTACACAATCAAAGAAAGAAAAAAAGGCTTTTCTTATCTCTAAGAGGAATAATGAATATCTTCCCAATATTGCCCAAGATAATCCTTTTTACCACTCAGGCTCAAAGTGAAGAAGGATATTTTCAAATTAGTATTTGAAAAGTTAAACATGAGTATTGCATAAGTTATTTATGTAACTCTTTATTAAGCCTTTTATGTTATTAACAAGACTTACAGGAAAGCTTTCTTTGTGCCTCCTTAAAATACATTATGTTTAAGTCAGTTAAATTCAAAAAAGGACCTTTATAGAAAGAATGTATATTATGGTGTAGTAATATGAGCTTGAACACCGAATATATTATGATAAAATCCAGTAATGCTAGAAACTGAGTAAGGTGTGCTGAGGTTGTTCTGTGATACCCTGAATCTGCCCACAAGGTTAGTGCTTTTGTAAAGTAAGACAAATAATAAAGGAGATTGTGTTGCAAGTGGAGTGTTAAAAATATTGCTCTTTATAATGCAGTCCAATGCTTTGCTTAATTCTTGAAAGAGATTCACAAGCAGAGAGAAACTATCTGCAAACACTGCTTACAAATCTTGTCTATCACTGAGGTGTTTCATAGCTTTGTTTGAAAGGGCATAAAGTCAAGTGATCTGAAATGAATTCAAAAAGTGCAGAGCCAAAGTCTTTGACTTCCTTTGATATGAAAAATCTGATTTGACTTTATCCATGATCTAAAAGAAGTAGGTGTTTTTCTTTTTCCCTTCAGAATGAAAGACACTAAGTAGAAGAATATCTGGCAGTATTCACATTCATTGTACCGCCAAATTTCACTTGAAATTATCAGCAACATAGCTCCAGGACTGACAAAAGCAATACTGCAAACAGCAAAGAAAAAATCATATGGATGAGTGCATTCCACATAAATCAATGGGATATTTTCCTTCTGTTTCTACTTCTTTACAGGTGTCTTAATATGGTAGTGAAGGGCCTCTTCACTATAAATTATCCCCTCACATGTTTTATATATGCTGTGATATATTTCTGATTCCATTGGTTTATTCCTGCTTGGCTTGAATGGATTGCATGTCACCCTCTTTCTGGGCTAATAGTATTGTACAAATAAATGCATGACTGTGTGATACAACTATATATATTTTTTTAATTGTTATTATTTTTCCATTTCCTTAGAATTAAGGACTTGTATCCTAGGTCAGACAACCGAGTAATTGCCATGGTGAGCACTAATACAATTGGTCAGACCCTGCTTGAAAAAGTGGTGGTTGTTTCTTTACACCTTTATAAGGATGCTCTAGGCTTTTGAAAACTTGAAAATTTCCTTCCCCACCCCTCCCAGCCTTGGGCTTCAGTATAACAGTCTGTTTTCTGACATTCATAAAAAACTGAAATATTTTTTCTGTCTTCCCCTTATCTTAGTGTCTCGTGGGTCCCAATTTCTAAGGGAAATGTCTTCAAGTCTATAGCATCTCCTGTGTTCCTGCACCAAACTTCAGCCATGAATGTACAAGTCATCATATAGGATGAGGGCATTTGTGTAAAAAAACTTACCATGTTCACTGTGGTTAAGGATGGGAATTCCAATTTGTGTTTCATGGGATGTATGTTGTCTTACATATCTGAAAATATGAAAATACATTAAGCCACCCTCTTTGTAAGCATTATTAAAAAAAAGATTATAACATTTTTAAAAATAATCACTTCAGAAAGTATCAGAGTTTTTGGCCATCTTCAAATAGGGATTATTTCCTTTATCACTATCTATTATTCTTTCATTGTTTGCAATAATATCACAAATTACATTTTTTTTGATGAGTCTCTTTTTGTTTCTGCAGATCACCTTTGGATCAATTTTCCTTGGAAAAGTTCCTGTTTATGAGGAGGTTCATCGGTGTGCTGGGCAGATATATGGCTATAAAGGATGCATTAGGGATTTTCAAGTAAACCACAAAGAGTTGTTCATCATAGACGAGGCTCTTGAAGGAAGGAATGTTGAGAACTGCAATGTTCCAATATGTGATTATCATCCATGTCACAATGGAGGGACCTGCACCAGGTAAGAGGTATTTCTTTACCCATTCTATCACTCATTCTTGAGGGAAAATTACTATCATTTTCTCTGTAATTAAATAATCACCAAAATTTTGTCCTGATAATTTCAAATAGAAAATGAAATATCTTCATGCTAGCCAGAGAGATGTTAAACTTTATTTGCTTCCATGAAAAGTGATATAAAATATAATTACATTGTCCACACCGGATATATATTTTGTTGAAGCCAGAATTCCTTTGTAACTAACCACATCAGTACTGTTACAAAACTAAATCTGAACCTTTGTACAGACAGTTTGGACAGAAGATGCCATTCTCCATATCTTAGTCATGTACCCTCACATATTTTTGTGGTGTGTTCCTGGGTGCAAATGTCCATCATCATGCTATGAAAACACTAACAATTGACTTTCTTGTTCACCTTCAGCATATGTGAAAAAGTATAGCCAAAAACCTTGAAAGTTAAGGTGCATCATGCTGAAAGAGGGAATGGAGTCTGAAAGAGACATGAGTTAAAAGTACAGAGGATGATATCCTACTGTTCAGTAGGAGCACAGTAACTTTTTAAGCCATAGCAACTCGATCATTATCTAGGGAATACAGCATTTAGAAACACATTTCTGTTTAGAAATGATAGAATTTGTGAAGTAGCTGCCAAATTTTTTAAAAATTGTACTTCAGTTCAAGGCAAATGCTGAATAAAACAGTCTAAAGTTCTTTTGATATTCTGGGCCACTGTGTTTTTCCTTAGATTGAGGAGATCTTGAACAAATTTTTGAGGGACTTCTCTTGATTGATATGACCACACAAACACCAAACAGGTCTTTGATCTCTAAGTCTTGTTTGACTAGAGCACAAATGAAAGCAAGGCAGTTTTATGAAAACACACAATTTGCCTACCAGTCTGGTGAAACAGTGTGTACTTTGGAGTAATGAATCTCTTTTTTTCCACTTGGTCTTTACTGTGTCTCTGCCATTCTACTGCTTGGCCTGTCAGCAGCCATTATGGAATACAGTGTCATTTGAATTTGTGTCCTGAATAATTCATGAGGATTGGATTTATTTCTTGCCTTTCTGCTTTCCAACTGCTGGCCTGGGCCCTTTTCAGAAATGCTTTTGTTTTGAAATAGGTCACTTCTCTTCTGTCCAGAGGCATCATGGAAGACTGGGCATGTGCAAACCAGGGATTAGTGGCTGTGCAATAGAACAGTTTTCTACAGATTTTCTACAACAGCCAACTGATTTTCAGGGATCACCTCCTCCAAACCCTAGAATGATTCATTCCAATAAGCAGAAAATCAACTGTCAGCAAGCCTGAATAGATTAATAAGATGCTTCTTGACAAAACTCAAACATTAAAAGGAAGCATGCAAGAGAGAGATGCACAGCCAGGCAGATCTGGGCAGAGTACATAGAAAAAATCCAGCTACATAGATGTGGAAAAAGTCAAAGCCCATCTGGAGATTAATCTGGCAGGGGCATGCAAGGCAAAACCAAAAGCTTATAGAAGGATATCAGCAGCAAAAGGAAGACCTAGGAAAATGAAGGCTTGCTGCTGAATGGGGAAAAATTCTGGTGACAAAGGATTCAGGAAAGACTGAAGTGCCTTCTTTGCCTTAGTCTGTACTGATAACCAGGCTCCAGGAATGCTGTTCCTCTCCTGTAGGAGAAAGTCTGAAGAAAGGAAGGTTTACACTTGGTGGACGAGGATCAGATTAGATTAATTAGATTAAATCAATTGGATATATATTTATGGCGGCTAATGGGATTCACATGAGTGATGAGGGAAGTATCTGATGTCATAGCAAGACTTTTGCCAGGTGCTTCAATTACACTGCTTAGTGGCGAAAAGAAAAAAAAAAATAATTGCAATTTATTTTTAACATGCTTGACAACTAATGAGTGGGTTTGCTTCAGAAAGACCCTGAAGTATGACATAGCAAATATCTCTGCCATGTTTTTGTTAGGAAGATTGGAGTTTATCAATGTGTATTACTGAGTATAGATTGGCATGTTTTTTAAGAAATGCTTTTTCCAGTTGTTCTTACAAGAAAGTTACTTGCCTTTTCCCATCATCAGAATACAAAAATACTACTGTTGTGTTCAGCCTATTAATTACTATGATTATGTAAAAGAAATTTATCTGAAAGGAAAACAAATATCTTTGTAATTTTAGTAGAAGGAGACAGGGGTTAGAATGTACCTAATTTTCAGACAAAAAATTTCAGGATGCAGCTGACCCTGTGTTCTGGTCATTGGTTATAGCTGGTGCTTCCCAGGGGCATGCCAGGGCAGGGCTTGCACCAGGTGGGGCATCAGGACAGACCCAGCCCTTGGGCACTGGGGACATCCCTGGGTATATCAACATGCTGAGGCAAGACTGGGACAGCAGTCCACTGGTGGGGGATCAGGATCAAGCTCAGAATGGGGAACAAGGGGGAACACAGCCATAATTGTCTAGGCAGGGCAATGGTGACAGAAAAGCAGCTTCAGCATGTGTAATGGTGACTTGGGAAAGCAGAGAATGTAACTCGACCCACTTCCTCTTTCTTACCCCTGCTTGACACGCTGAGTATGATGCCTGTGCTCTGGGATATCACTTGAGTCAGCTGGGGTCAGCTGTCCTGGCTGTGTCTCCTCCCAAATCCTTGTGCTGCCCCAGCCTCTGTGCTGGTGTGTTGGGGCAAGGAGCAAAAAGATCTTGACTCTGTTATCAACCCAGTGCTTAGCACAAATGTAAAACACAGCCCCCCACCAGCCAGCTACTGTGTGCAATATTAGCTTTATCCCATCCAAAGACTGCACAATAGAATAAAAAACGTTGGTTTCAAGAGTATTTAAACATATGTTGCATCCGATGCATGCTTCAATGGAAATCTAAATTTTTAATTCTTACATAGTCATTGTGTATTAGATTAAAAAACAAAATAGTCTCCTATGTAAATGCTCTACTCCTTTAAAAAGCAGATTATCAAGTTTCCTAGCTCTTTTACTGCACTTGAAATTTATACTAATATGGAATTCCAGAGACTGGTAAATTTCAGAAAGGGAAAAATGACAACTATTCAGTAAATTTAAGGGTTTAATGCCACATAGTTCTACGGAATTCGAAGCTCATTGGATTGGATGTGTTTGAAATGGGCATGGAAAGATTAACCTATGAAGCTCTTAATATTCTCTGTGGCCCCCTGATCATATGAGCCAGATGTTGCCAACCAAGCTTAGTGTTAATTAAGACACATCTGTGTGTGGGAAATAAACTCACCAAATTACCTCACCAATGATTTAACAATTATGTCAGCCACTACACTAGTAGCAGTTGATTAATGCATTTGTTTTAAATTGCATAAAGACTCAAAAATGTAAACATACACAAGCTTAGCTTTTATAGTGCAGAGTACAATCTCGAAGTTAATTGCTCCCACAAACAATCATGTTTGCAGTGTCTCAAACTATTCTCACAGTGATTATTCTTACTGTTGTTATTCCCCATGTATTGGTGCAGCAGATGGGTCCATTAATGTTAATCAATTAACCAAGACTGAAAAATCAAACTCAATTAGCAATAAATTTCAATAGAGAGACACTTATCTTCAGATTTCGACTGCCATGTACGCTTTAATCAACAAAAATATATGAGGAATTTAAATTCTCAATTTTCATCTCCTGACAATGTAAGAGATACCTTCCCAGACATGTAGGTCTCATTTGAATAGCACCTTTTTATCTATAAATAGAAATATATTTAAATACTTACATCAGAAACTGCCTGTTTTCTGCATTCTCGGAAATCATGCAATTCCCCTTAAGCCTTTAAGAACAGATCACTAAATAAAAATTTCTATCCAAACTTTTTTCTAAAGTTCATCTGAGAACATTTTGAATGTCTTTTAGAAAAATAAAAAAAAAGAGAATGAGTTCAAGGTTAAATTAGCTTATAAGTCCAAGATAATTTTAAGGTTGAACTTGATTAAGTGATAGACTATCTTATGATGTAGATGTGAGGAGACCAGATGAAATGAATTAACAAATTTTGTGGTGTCCTTTTAGTATATTAAGTACATACTATAAGCATATTTAGTATATAGCCTGAATATGAATTAAACAGTAGAAAGAGCAATAATGAATGTGAATTTTTAGGAGAAAATTGAAAGAGTTTAAGCTTGGAAACAATAAAATGTTCTTTTCAATATTTTTTACATCTCATTTTTCCTTTCAAAGCTAATCCTGGTGATTCTCTCCCAGCCATGTGCCCAAAAGTACATTTATGCTTGCCTGTGCCCATAAGCCAAAACTGCATGTTATGGCAGGTTTCAGCTGAAGGTATTAAACTCAAGGTAGGCTTGTATGCCTTTAGTAATTCTTTTCCCACATTTTTAGCATAGAGCTGCAGTCTGCTTCCTGATTACAAAATCTGGTTTGTGTATTTCTTTACCTAAAGATAGAATTTTTACCCTAGAATGAGCAAGTGTCTATTTTCAAACTAAGGAATACTGAAGTATTTCTCCAAAAGTAGCAAGAGTATTGCAGGCCAAAGTTTTAGAATTGCTCATGGATTTTCTCTCATTGCTTTAAATGCAGGTGTTTCTGGGTAAGAAAAGTACCAGCTAGTCAGAAATATCAGAACTGATCATTTATCAAAAACTTTTTATAGATGTGTTTTGTAATCTAAGAGACTCAGGCCAACATATAATTCAGAACATCAGTTTGTTGGGTTTTTTACAAATCTAAATCCTAGTTTACATCTATGTTAAGTTCAGAACTAATATTATCGGTTCCACCATATTCAGGTTTTGCAGAAAGATAAACAAAAGGGATTAATTTAAACTTAATTGATTTTCAAATTAAGAAAATTTCCAGACTAGAATTGTTTATTCTCACACCTTTTCAGAATTTGTAATAAATGCACTTATGCAGCGCTGATTTGTATGAAGAAGATTACTTCCTGCCTTTTAAAGGAGTGCTTTTCAGGCAGATCTCTCAATACCAAAGATGTTCACATTTTACAACTCCAGAAACTCATGTTGTTGTGATGATGATGATGATGATGATTGATGATGGTGTTGATGATTATTCATGCTTTCACACACCATCATTTAGGAAGAGTACTTTGGGGACTTGATTTTTTGGAGTCCTGTTCTTTTAATGAGATTAGATATTATAGTGGGAGTTGGTACTTATGAAAGAGATTGACATTTGGGAATCGATTGTTTTCTATTGCTTACTTCAAATTTGATTTTGGAGAAGGGAATAATCGATTTAAATTTACTTCCAAGCTGTTTTCTTTTTCTGGAAGAGACACATTCATCCTTTTAGATTCTTCATGATCTTTGGAAAACATAATGCCATTCTTATTAATGAATAAAAATCATACTTGAGAAGAATGAAAGATGGTTCCATAATGACCAAAAATCTGTTGGATGTGTGTTTGTTGAATCATATTCTCACAAGAAAGTCAAATGAGCAAAAGAGAAAATTTAATTTCCAATTTTCCTAGCACTAAGTATTAACAGATAGAGAATTCATTTGCCTAGAATGACCTTTCTGGTAGAAGGAATTCATTTGGCTTAAGTCCCATATAAAAACTCTGCACAATTCTTTTCTGAATAAAATCTGCATTTTTCCTACATTAGTTTTACCTAAATCAGAACTAAAAACTAAATTTTGATGCCTTCTAGCCCTTGAAGATTAGACAGTAAATTGTTTTAATCTACAGATTGTTAAGATATCTGTTTCAAGACTGCATTAATTGAACAGGGTGTGTCTCACTCTTGGCATCAGAAACAGCTTCCCATTTTATCATATTTAATTTCTTGGGCATTATATTCCTCAGATTATAGTAGTATGGAGGAGAGATTTGACAAAGAAATCAAAGCCATGTTCCATTAAGCTGACAGCATTAAGTGATAATGTTTCAGATTTTAAACAAAACATCTGTAAGACGTCAGGAAATTTTATTATGATAATGTATGGGGACATAGCAAAATATAAAAATATAAATTTTATTGGATATACTACTATTGAACTGTTGTTCTTTTTAAATAAACATTTTTAAACTATGGAGCTTCCTCACTAGTGAATAAAATGAGGTTATGTCTCCAGAATTTGTTTACTTCAGAGATAATTTTTCTTAGAAATACTGTTGTAATAACAAATTCTTACAACTGAAAAATAATCAAAACAAGCAAGTTAGAAAAAGTTATATTCAAACCATAAAGCATTCTCCTTCTAATTTGGGCAGTATTGTGGTGATTCTATTAAAAACTTTGTGGGAAAATCAATTTTTTATGTTCTCAGAGCCACAGATTTAGTATTCAATTAGTTTGAAAAGGGGTGCACTGAAAACAGTGCATGTAAGAAAATCAAGAATCCAGAATAAATCAGGATTCAAATTCATGACTCTTTAGATAACATGCAAGCTCTGCACAAAATTTTTTACACATCATGTTATATATCATCTCTATTGAATTTTACTTAAATCAGAGAAGCTACCATTGCTAAAATTTTAGTGGAGGTATTGAAATAGCAGTAAATGCCATTATTATACCAGTCATCTTGGAATGTTTTGACTGAATAGTAGAAATTCTATGCAGCCTTATTTCTGCGAATTACAGCACAACCAAATCACATTTCTGATTGTTTTAATTCCAGAAGGGGTATCTATTTTGAAGCTTTAGAATACAACACAGCAGCAAAATTAATTGAATACTTTTGCCAAGGGATGTGAGATGGCTAAGAATAAACAGAAAGACTCAAAACACAAATTTCTCCAACTGGAGAAGTAGTGTTTAGATTCTTAGGAAGAATTTCATTTCACTATGAATCCTGTCAAACAGCAGAGCTCAGACTGTTTGCTATAAGGTGTATCATGTAGTATATATATGAAAAATCATTAGTGTGTCATATTCATTGTGCTAATGATTTTCCAAAATTCCACACAGCTAATCCCTTCAGTATAAGTTTTTTTCTGAGGATCCAAGCTCAGTGCTGGTCAAAGGAGTTACCCCCAGTTGTCAGCCAGTCACTAGAGAGGTTCCCCAAAACTCAGTGTTGGGCCCAGTCCTGTTTAATATCTGTACTGATGATCTGGAGGAGGGGATCATGTGCACCCTCAGTACATTCACAGACAGCTTCAAGCTGGGTGGGAGTGTTGATCTGCTGAAGTCAGGAAGGCTGTGCAGAGGCACCTGGACAGGCTGGATCATGGTCTGAGCCAGTGGCGTGAGGTTCAATAACACCAAGAGCCACAACAACAATTCTATGCAGAGCTGCAGGCTTAGAGAAGAGTGGCTGGAAGGTGGCCCAGGGGAAAAGGACCTGGGGGGGCTGGTGACAGCAGCTGAACATGAGCCAGGGTGTGCCCAGGTGGCCAGGAAGGGCAGTGGCACCTGGCCTGTGTCAGCAATGGTGTGGCCAGCAGGAGCAGGGCAGGGATTGTCCCCTGTGCTCAGCACTGCTGAGGCCACACCTCAAATCCTCTGTTCTGTTTTGAGCCCTCATTATAAGGAAGACTCTGAGGTGCTGGGGTGTGTCCAGAGAAGGGCAGTGCAGTTGGAGTTGCCCAGCCTGGAGAAAATCAATCTCAGTGGAGACCTTATTGCTCTCTACAACATCCTGAGAGTGGGTCATGACAAGGTGAATATTTGCCTCTTCTTCCCAGGTAATAAGTGACAAAACTACAGGAAATGGCCTAGGCTGCAGCAGGGGAAATTTAGATTGAATATTAAAGGGCAAGAATTAACAAGGAAGTTTATATATTGGAACACATTGCCCAGGGAAGTGATCAAACCACCAGATAATCTGCAGTATCCACAATACACGTCAGAACATTTCTTCCTTTGCTGCTGACCTAACATACAAACCTACTTACTAGTTATAGATTTCTACACTTCAAATTCTCAAAATTACATAACAGAGAACCACTAATGTGGTTGATTTGTTCTGAAACTTTGTTTGGGAGCTTATCATTGAAAGAAAACAAGCTTATCATAAGTCACATAACAGACTGGCTTTTGATAATGCTTTAGAGAAACTTTCTTTGCCTTTGGTATCTTGTTAGCTTCAAGAAACATGCTTAGTATTCAAATAGAATTTGAGAAGTCTGGATATGAAGTATCATCTTGATACAGAAGGTTATCATGACACCAGATTTCGTTTTGTACTTAATTTCTTTCTCAGAAAATACTTATTTAAATTTGCCTTTTGGAATTAAAAAAATGGAATTTTTTTTTAATGGAAAACCATGTTTTTTTTGATTTAATAAAACCAGCCAACTTTGTGATCATCTGAAAAGATAAATACAAATAATAGTAACACAATAGCAATGAGAATTTCATGCTCCATGTGTATGCATATAATGAATTTAGATTAGGTGGTTTTTAAGTAGCCATACCCAGCTAAAGACAGCTTATAGGAAGCAGAAAGACAGAAATAGAGGAGACATTCTGCCAAAAGATCCATAAGTGTGCAGATGACTATTCAAAGACAAAGGCAGCCTCACTAGTACCTCACTTTTTTCTCACTGCCCATTGCATTGGGCCAATACTTGAGGTGCTTATACAATCTTCCTCACAACTGGCTCCAGTTAAAGCAGATTATATATTAGACTTGCATGTTGTGAAGAAGGTAATTTTTTTCTTTTTTTACTAGGGAAGACTTATTGAAGTTGTGTATTACTCTGAAGTCAAGGGGAACATAAAAGATCAATATGTTATTTTATTCTCAAAGCATCTAGAGATTTAAAAATTACCTGGTGTCCTGCTAGAAAATTAGTGCATCCCTCTTCAGGAAAGACTGTCTAGGAAAAAAAATATATATGAAACAATCACTTTTGAAGACTGGTTTTCTGAAATCCATCTCCTTGGAAATACAAAGGTAAAAGGGCACTAGAACCACAAAAGTCCTTTTGTCCTTTACCAGGACCTCCCTTGGATTACTTCACAGCAGAAGAGGTCAGAACAAAGCCTGGGTCCTTAGTTTTCTTCATAGTTAGTGGAGACATCTAGCATTGTTGTAGACTAATTGTGGAACAATTCAAATCACTACTCTACTGCACCATGAAAGCTGATGTCATTACCATGATGAAAATATGGAATATATATTTCAGATATATGATGCCATGGTCATATGAGTTTTTGGACACCCTGCTCATGTTTATTCCTAGAACACTTCCGTATCAGTTAACATGTAGAGTACTTTAATGGATACTTTACTTTGCTGTGTACCTAAATGAACACATATTAGCAGGTTTTCACACTCATGAATAATTTGAACAGGTTGTAATAGAAATGAGATCAAGTTCTAAAAAATTTCGGTGGGAGTGAGCACTCAAGATGAAAAGTCCAGATGGGAACCAGTTACTCAGAGCCAGGAGTTTTGTTTTAAATAGTTATTGAAACTGCCAGTGATAAGGGCTCCACTGGCAAGCTGGCCCAGCCCAGTGGCTGGGGTGTGGCAGTGAGTCACTGCTGTGGAGACAGAAGACACCTTCATTAATGATCTTGTAGTGGGTCTCTGGTCAGGTGAAAACCATGCCCTGTGACCATTCAAGCCTTGGCCAAGCACAACCAGCTGCTGGGAATTGAGGAGAAGCTCGGCAGCAAGGCCTGGTTTCATGGGAGGAACATTCAGGAACACTCATGGCAACAAAGTGTGGATGAGTCACCCCTGTTCTGGTTCAGCACTAGGCATCAACTTAGATCGCAATTATCACTGATCACTTGGATCACTGTTACTTACATTAGAGTTCTCTTTCTACATTCCCCAGCAAATTTTCTCAGGATTGCAGAGGAATGTGCAAACCTTCAGTTTCAGAAGCTCTGGTCATGATATCATGTTTCGATTTCCAAACAGCCTTTGAAGCTACTAATAGGATGTGAAGTTTCATAATTTAGTCACTACATCATGAGCTTTGCTGCAACCATGAGGAATTTGTGAAGTGTGAGAGAAATATCTGTGTGAAAACACAGACACAAACACATGTGGATACGTATGCACTCAAACAAACTATATGCTGACTATAGCTGTGCTGTATGTACTTTCTCCAAAATTATCCTGTCTTCATTATACTTTTGGGTTTTATAGCATATTGTTGGTGAGGGTGCTAAGGGCAATTTTTAAAATTTTGTATCTCACCCCAATTGCAAAGATGAGGACACTGAGAAAATAGGTAAAATCCCAAAAAGACACATGAACTGGAGTACAATGGGAGTAAATTCTATTAATGAAATGTAAATGAATAGCATTTGTTCAAGATGCGTGAGTGCTGTCCTGCAGATAAAATACTTATTTTCTATATTTCTCAGTAGCAATCTTAGCAGTTAGAATCATAGAATCATTAAGGTTGGGAAAGACTTCCAATATCATCTAGTCCAACCTTTGACCAATCTCCACCTTGTCAGCTAGATCATAGAACTAAGTGCTATCTCCAGTTATTTCCTGAACACTGCCAGGGGTGACTCTACCACTTTCCTGGGCTGTCTCTTTCAGTGCTTAATCATTCTTTCAGTGAAGAAACTCTTCCTGATGTCCAATTTGAACCTCTCCTGACATAGCTTAAGTAGCTTAATAGCTCTTGTACTGTCACTTGCTGCCTGTGAGATGAGGCTGACCCCACCTCACCACAGCCTCCTTTCAGGGAGTTGTAGGGATTGATAAAGTCTCCCTGAGACTCCATTTCTCCAGGATAAGCAACCCCAGCTACCACAGCTGCTCTTCCTATGGTTTACTCTCTAGACCCACTCTTCACCAGCTCAGGTTCCTTCTCTGGACACACTCCAGCATCTCAGTGTCTTCCTTGTTTTGAGGGAGGGCCCAGAACTGAGCCCAGCACTCACAGTGCAGCCCCACCAGTGCCAAGTACAGGGGGACAGTCATTGTTCTGGTCCTGCTCCCCACACTGTTGCTGATCCAGACTTTAATTTAATTTTAACTTTTTTTTTTTTTCTTCTGGATTATTCATATAATGGAGTCTGGAAAAGACAAAGGAAAATACAAAGAAATATGCTAGAAAAGGGCATATCATAAATTAAGATATGTTCAATCTAACCAAATTCTTCACAGTTAGAGTGTTGGATTTACAAATGGTTAGCATTTTGAGCACAAGACTTAAAATATAACATGAAGATTACTATCTGTAGTCTGGATAATATCCAATAATTATTATTTTTGTCAGTAAAACATAATATGTTAGTATAGCATGATTTTATTTTAGTTGTCAGATTTGCCCAATAATTCATCCATTTTTCCATTCTGTAAACCATTTCCAGAAATAGTGCATTGTACTTCTAGTTTGGAAATAAAGCATGATAGCTCATTAACCCAGATTTAAGCACTTTTCCTGGATACCTTCAGGGATTAATTATGGACATCATACCTTACAAATATTCACAGATTGATTTAAATCCCAAAATTCACACTAAGCTCGTTTTCATCATGTTATCATTTTATGCAAGCCAGATTTTTTTCTTTACATTCATTAGTATTCAGGATATTGTTACATGGATCAGAGTCACTACCTGGAAAAAAATACTAATGTAGTGGAGAGAACAAACTGTTTAGAAAAACCTAGGGTAAATTGAACTGAAAATCATTTGCAGTTAAGAACCATTAACAAATAAATTGAGTATTGTAAAGGTGATTACGTTTTTTAAACTTTTTTTAGCTATTCCTCAAGCAGATTTCATGGAGAAATTAAAGTGAGAATTTGCCAAGTGGTTGGAATCTCCCATTGAGGCACACAGTCCATAAGGTGGTTTTACTCCAAATTTTAGGATACATTTAGAGCTGATAATTTCATTAATTCTTTTTGCCCTTTAGGTTATGCCTAATACAACCCTATTCTCCCTTTATCCAAATAAAGGTATTAAAAAAAGAAAAGAAAAAAGAAAAAAGAAAAAAGAAAAAAGAAAAAAGAAAAAAGAAAAAAAGAAAAAAGAAAAAAAACCCCAAACAATAACAACAACAGCAAAACAAATAAACAAACAAACAAACAAACAAAAACAAAACAAAAAAACCCCCACAAATCTCCCTGGTGATTAGCACCAAACCTGTAAATTAGGCAGAAGGTCTAAATATCACTCCTCCCCAACTTGGAGAATACACAGAAACAGTTACAAACCATTTCCATTTCCTAATGCTTTCTCTAGGTTTCTGATTCATCCAGTACAATTCTTTTCCTCTCATCTTCCCCAGGGTGAAATTTGCCTACTTAAGATTCACTTAAACCATGGAAGCACAGTTGAAGTGGGACACAGGGCACAGTAAATAGCTCATTGCTTTGTCACTGTCTCAGGGATGATAGAGCAAGAATGAAATATATATATAAACATGCATTTGATTTTACAGTAAGTTAAAAGTAGCCACTCATATTTAAAATACTGCTGCAGTCTTTGAGTATCATTACTATTTCCCTGCTTTAAAGAAGAATGAGGTAGACAAACTGTTTCACAGATACCTATTTAATTGTTGGGTGTTAACATTCTTTGAGTGGAAGAACATTTTTGACATTGAAATGTAACTTTGGTATGTATGCTTAAACTGCAGTGAAAAAGACAAAGCAATCAGGAGTTTATTTCACTAGTTTTACAAGTGTTGAGACTCAGCATCCAAATTTATAAGGTGGTGCTGCCAGCTCAAAATTCAAGGCTGAATTCTAACATCAGTTTTCAGCTTCAGCAAATGCTCTCTGGGTCCTGCTGTGTTTCACTTAATAGCAAGGACGAGAGAATTCCATCTGTAGCAGAGCATGTTTTACACAGATGCTACTGCAAGGCAAGAGTCAATACTGAGATGCAGAAGGATTCAATATCTGGACACTTTTTATTTATGGACAGTTGCTTGTTTGTGTTCAGTAAGGTTTTTAAAGCTAGGGTGATGATTTAAGAGCAGATGTGAAGTTATAACACTTAGTTTTAAAATGAGAGGATGTTTGGTCTGTACTTTGGTGGTAAAATGCTGTTATTTAACATGAACAAGATGGAATTTGTGGTTAGGAGCTAACCTTGCTAGGTGGAAAAGAGCAGATTATGTAAAAAATGGTAATTGAAATGAGCATATCTTGGGTTTTTTTTTGGCTGACTAAGATAGTTAAACCTCAACTTGGATCAATTTTTTATGGGTAAATATTTGAGTAGTAGCAAAACCAGTTGGGTGGTTTTATATCTTTATACTATGTTTATAGGAGAAAATATATTTATGAGGAGTATTCATAGGTAAATTGGTATACATACATATATATTGATTTTGGCTTTTTTTAGTATGAATTGGGCAGTTCCTAATCCCTGGATGTTAAAATTGACAAGCATTTTCTGTAAGTTAGCCTTTTTAATACGTGTTTTAAGTAATTTGGGCAATATACATGTATTTCTCATATCCTTGACACTGATTGCATATGCATTCTATCAAGTTACACTGCAAAGCCAGGTACATGTGCAATTAGCTTTCCTTAGACCAGAACACTGCAACCTGAGCCACAAATCCAAAAAAACAGAGCATCCCAAGGCCACTCACCACAGAATGCTCCAACTTCTAGAAATAAAAATGAATACAAAGTGAAAAACATTGTTGTTGTGCCAAATCTCATCTTTATGCTCTGGAGACATTTGGTTATACAATTATACTCTGTCCAAGAGCCCGTGTATGCAAAATAATGCTTTTTCTAAAAGAAAAAAAAAAAAAAAAAAACCAAAAAAAAAAAACCAACCAAACAAAAAAAAAGTAAATGAGTGCTTCAGAAACTGTTTTTCTTTGCCAGGAAAATCCTGCAATCCTTGGCTGTGAAAAATCCTTATTATCCATATTTTGTCCTGCTGCCTCTTGAGTAGAACACTGCTCTGTGTCTCCGGGCTGGTTTTAGGCTTCCACCAGGCTGAGAGGGAGAAGAGCTGGGGGCTGCTGCCATCTACAGCTGGAGAGACACCGGCTCCCTGCTGGAAAAATGAACCTGGCACTAAAGCCCCTCCCGACAAAAAGCAGTGCATCACAGAACCGAGCTGAAGGAGGACTCTGCAGAGCTGGCAGTAATTGGGTTTTGCCTGCTCTTTATGACATTTAAATAAAAATAGGGGTATAGACAAAGTAAATCCCGCAGTAGCATTTTGCTTCTCATAAAAGCGTCTTCCTACTGGCAGTGGCTTGCAGAAATAAATTTCATAGAGAGGACAAAAAAACCCTCAGCTTCTCACAAACCATGTGTCAGTGAACATTTGAAACACACTGGGATTTACCAGAAAGAAAGAAAAAAAAAAAAAAAAAAAAAAAGAAACGTACTTTTAGGGTATATTTAGTCACTGTGATTTCTGTGTTGCAAATATATTAAGATGCTTAGAATGTTGTCACCTATTTCTGTCCCTCCTCCCCCTGCGTTTATGTATCTCCAGTTGTTAAAAAGAAAAACCAAAACAGCACACTCTAGATTAAGACCTCAGGAGAACAGGAATAATAATGCCCAGCAGTGGTGTGTCATTTTCTGCTACTGCTGCAACCCTTTTTGTTCTGAGCTTTGTCGTAGTATTTTTTTCAATAAGGAAAATACAGGGTTGCTTCCATCTAAGCATTGTTCTGTTCTGCTTAACCTAGTAAATATTGGCATGACAAACTGTGTGCATGGGAAGGACAGGAAATTATTGTTTGTTTCCATTCCAGCATATCCTCTTTTTTCACTTCTGCTGTGGTATCTGAGGGCTTTTTCCCTGTGCTCTCCTGATTTCATTTCACTTTCAATGCAACAATGAAGAAGAGTGCTCTATGTAGGCCAATCAGGCTGCTTCACTCCATGAAGGATTTCTTATGCAGATAGTCCCAGTGAGATTTAGCAAATTATGTGCTTTAGGAGAAATGCTGTGTTCATGGAAGTATCCTTTATAGTAAGGTGTGTAAGCACATAGGAAAGAGCCTGCACAGCACTGCTACTTTGTTTTCATTTGCAGTGCAGAAAACGAAATTTTTTACCTTGCATTTATAATATTGAAATTAAGCTTGGCACCTGCTTTTCATTTCTGAAAACAGAATGAGCATAAGAATAAACTGCAGGAATACATTATGCTATTAAAACCAGCCTTCCTTTTGTTGGAGCTAATTTATGCCTGCAATGAGCACTTCTTGAGGAAATTACCTTTATTTTAACAGGAATTATGCTCTGATACCCGAGTCACAGAAGCTGATATTCATCCAGGGAGCATCTCCAATTATCTTTCTTGACAGTGGATGTTAAGAGCATATTCTTCTTCCTCTAAATAATCTATTAGTTCATAATTAGTAATTGTACAATTTTGTGTTTACATATAAAGTAGTTTAATCTTCTGATGCAGAATTGGGATGTAGCATTGCCAGTGGTTCTGGTTTTATATCTGAGATGACACCATTCGAGAGTACTGAGATTTACTTTCCTTATGTGGAGTTACCATGATCTATATTACCAAAATGAAAATCTAATCAAGCCCCACAGCTGGATACATTCAACAATTTTTTTTTTTTTTTCACCCAGAATAACTTTGGATTGTATTGATCTGCATTACAAAAATTAACAGAAAACAACAGGAGAGAAATCTGAAAAACAGTGTCTCAATTAGAACCTAATAAAAGTTCTTAAGGTGCTTGTTGCATTGCCATACTTGGCTTGATCATCCTTGGAAATCAATGAAGAACCTGCAGTCAGAATCATGAATGAAAATGTATTGAACTTTTAAAATGGTTTCTATGGATATAAGGTAAAGAGTTTGGGTAGAGAAATTGTTGTGGTGTCACTAGCTTGCTGCTACTGGTATGAGTGTCATACCAGTGGACGTCAACATAAAGTGAAAACAGGAAAAAGAGAAATCCACTTGCCTCCCACTTCTGGAACAAAGGGCAAAACCTGTTCTGCCTCTAGTGATGGCAGTCATAGCTAAATGTATGTGTTGCTGAGAAGTCTGAGAATTTCTCCTTTGGAAAAAGAAGTCTTTTCATCATGAGATGACATTGCAGCCCTTACTATAGAGTGGCTAAGGGATCCATGCAGGCCTGATGAACAGCAGCAGGGATAGCTGTAAGCTGTAAACTAATATAAAGTTTGTCACATTTGTTTTTCAATACTTTAGGTATTAACATGTATTTAATGCACTGATGTACAATGCTTTGATGTGCTCCTCAGAGCCCACTCTTAGCTGAATACATACTAGCTCACCATTAACCAATCCAGCGTTCTTGTGCTCCAGCTCAAAATGTCTTCTGAATAAGTGCAGTGGAAAGAGGGCAATTGCAAATAAACATTTTCAGGTCTCCCTATTTAACAATGAACACTTAGAGGAGTATAAAATTGGCCTGTTTTCCTAATCTGACTTAATAATTTAATAGTGATGATTAAATCAATATTATGTCCCAGAGCCACATCAATATGTACAAGATATCCAGCACCTCAAGGATGTGTTACAGAGAGGAGACTTACTTGATTCAATTATTTATAATGATAGTGTGTCAATAATCCTGATTTTTTCATGAATTATTAACATTTTCCCTCCTCACTATCTTCCTGCTTTCTGGAAGGAGTTAATTATTACACAGCTTTCAGCTATTACAGTGGTCTTTAGCACAGAGAGATGATATAATGATAGCATTCCAGAAATGTTAAAACACTCTTTCTAGAGCAATTTTCCAATTAAAGCACTGAACTATAGGAAGCTAGTTTCCTTCCAACTCTGCTTATTTGGGTAAAGAAATATATATTAAAAAATTTAATGGTTTTGTTTTGCTCAGTTTTATCTTAAAGAAGCGACAGTGAGGGTTTTTTCTTTCATCTGCGAACATTTACCTTTTCCTACAAGCAGTCACCATAGCTACTGGCAAATAGGATTATGTTTGCCTGATTCTCTCTAGTTTCCCTACAGATCTTTTTCAAGAAAAAAATCTAATGTGGCTTGATTGTTTTCAGAGAAGAGAAATCTTATGTAATAACCAATTAGTTCTGTCTGAAAAGTCAGTCTCTGAAAAAGGGAGGGCCCTCCTTTATTCTACTGAGAACATCACTGTGAACCTCTGCATCTGGTTTTAGACACCTGAATGCTTCAAAGATTTTCTCCCATTAAGTGCTTTCATCTGTGTTTTACTCAGCTGGAAACAAGTTTGCCAGAGTACAATATTAATAATTATTCAGATGTCAACATTTGCAATTTTTTCTGTCTCCACCTATTTTCTCAGTTTAGGCAAACTTTAAGTTTTCTTAGACAGTAATTCAGACTGCTTGCTTTCAACCACTTTCTAGCTCCAAATGATGTGTAAAATTAGCAGGTACTTTCATTTTGACTTGTGGATTTTCCTAAATGCATAAGCACAACAATCTGTGCATATTCAGAATTATGTATTATAAGAAGCTAAATGCAGGCTATACTGGAAGTTCTTTTTCTATTTTAATTTTTTTACAGGTATTTTTCACAGAGAAAAGCTGCCCAATTGATGAGGTTTAAATTGGGATAAAAGTATTTATTGATTCATTGATGGTGTACAATTATTGATTTATTAAAGAAGAGTGACAATAAGTGAACTAAGAATTCAGGATCAGTATTAGCAATGCAACTGATAAACCACAGTATCAGACACTGCAGAAAGTTAATAAGCACCTAAAAATATCCAAGGAACTTTCTATAAATTATTTATGCCCACCCACACACAGGGCATGCACACCCAGTCCCTCAGAGGCAGTGTGGGTTTTGCAAACTCTGAAAAGTGAGGGTCTGCCACATGCAGAGCTCCTGTGGAGATGGGGATGCTGAGCATGTAGTGACAGGATAAGGGGGACTGGCCTCAATCCTCAGTAGAGTATGTTTGGATTAGATATTAAGAAAAAATTCTTCACTGTGGGAGTGGTGAGTCCCTGAAACAGAGAAGCTGTGGATGTCTCATCCCTGAAAATATCCAAGGCCAGGCTGGATGGAGCTCTGAGAACCTGGGCTAGTGAAGGGTCCCAGCCCATGGCAGGAGGGCTGGAACCAGAAATTCTTTAAGATCCAGCCCAGGTTCTTTTATGATTCTAAATCCTTCTCTGGATGTACTTTTCTACCTATTTGACTGTCTAACATAGGTGAATTATTGGCTTGGTCTAGCAATGTAACTTTCAGACCATTCAAGTTAAAAAAGAGAATTCCCACCCTTTTTGATGGTGTTGTGAGGGAATCAATGTCTTAACAGGTCATATGCACCATGCAAGACATTGGAAGCAAGTCATCTCAGTAATATTTGATTCAGCTTTGAAGTACTATCTTGTGATTGGACAACTATTTAAAAAATAACTAAAAATAATTGCACTTAATAATCAATACAGGAGCTGCAGAAATTGTTTATGGACATTAAAATGAGTATGTATAGGATAAAGTTTTATGAACAAATCTGATCATCAGAGTCCATTGTTTTAAAAAAACTTTGAAGGAGATTTTTGAAAAAGAATTCTGTAGCATCACATACAGTGTAACAGTGCAATAAACTAGCACAGAAAGGACAGAGAAACATAGTCTGACATGCCAAATTTGTACATATAGCTGCAGAAAGCATGCAGAAAATTATAATTTAATATTTCTAAGACAAACTGTAGCCAAATACACTTGCATAAGCATTATTTGGCTATTTAAGGTATCTGTCACATTTGTTTTCCCAATTAGATACACACATAGAGTTCAAAAAGAAAGGTGTCACATAAACTTGCCCTTGTCTGGTATAAATTTCCAGTTCTAGATGAATTCATTCAGAGCTCTGACAGATAATGCTGGCAGTGCCTGTTCAAGCTGTCTGTTCCACTTCTGTGTTGGATGAAGGAATATATGCCTGCATCTCATCACCAGTTTGGCGTTTCAGTGTGAGCCAGGTGGGTTTGTATTAAGGTACTGAGCTGTGAAGAGGAGCAGCCGAACCATGGCCACCCCTTCTGTGCTACACATTGTCCTGAGGTGCTCTTGCCTCCATCAGGGGATGGTACTGACACTCAGGGGTTGACACTCCTGGCCAATTTGGCTGATAATGAAGTACATGAGGCCAAAGATTAGAGAAGTAGGATGGTTATTTACCTTCCCTTGTAGTTGTTGGGTTTTTTTGCTAGATTTAGCAGAGTTTTTAGTTAGGGTTTTTTTTAAATTATTATTATTTTTGGTTTAGCTGCAGCATATCCCGTAAAATGCTTTCCATTATTTTAACTATACCAATAAAATTTGTGCTCTCTGACACTTCTGCAGCAAGAAGGTATTGACTGGTAATATTTGCAGTCAGTGAAACTCATTAATGTGCCTCTGTCTTTCTTGAAATAGAGCAGTATCACTCCTCCTTGGTATAGCCAAGGGTTTAACCTGATGACGCATCACATTTCATTCTTCTTTCAGACTTCAGTAAGTACAATTCAGCATTGCATTTAAAAGCTGAGGTCTTGTGTCTGTTAAGAAATATTGCATCTGCCTTACTGGTTTTCCTCCTTTCTGACAATAACTTTTAATTATTTTCATGTAAAATGTGAAGAAGGGTGCCATATGAATATGGTCTGGTATTGCTTCATATAGTGTGAAAGATGGAGGGTAGCAGATATGAAATTAAATACTGTTCTAATTTACATGTCTGTGGTGTTCCACTCCTGAGAGGAAGGGAGCACTCAAGATTTGTGAATGCCCATGATTGGGCACTCAAATGTCAAAGGGTCAAGAAAAAATCTTAAAAATTTTTATTAGTAAATTATACATAGTGGAAATTGGAATAAATCCTTTATCTTCTAGTAGCAATAGAAATAAAATATTTTTTAAAGGGGGAGGATAGAGACAGAGTAAAGGATATCACTGGTGCTGGGATAAGTATCAATCTGCCCAAGAAGTTGTCCAGGGTCCAGGGGATGCCACCAGATCTTTTCATAGATAAGTTTTCCCCATTCTGAGGGAAACATTTCTCACATTCCATGCAACTGAGTTATCATGCACAAACTCTTTTGCACCTTCCTGGAAATGGGTCAGAGGCTTTCAGAAGCTTTCAGTGGTCATGTCCCCCACTGACCTGTCCTGCCCACTTTCTGACCTCATTCCTGTGCTTGAGTTGTACTGTGCTGTGCTTTTCTCCAGGAGCTCAAACAAGGATGCATGTCTCAGAAAACTGCTGCCCTACCTCCATATGGCCCTTTTTTTGAGCTGCATCCTGCTCCTCCTTTCCCATTTGCACAGTATGTTCTAAGAAAGTTTTTCATTCTGTGCTGGAGAATGAGTGCCAGAACCACACTAACAGTGTTGTGTTTGATAGCTGTTCATTCTTTTGGCTCATTAATTAAAATTAATGAGCGTTCCATCTCATAAGTATAGGACAGCACTGGATTTCAGAGGTCAGTGTATAATTGAAGAGAATAATTTTTTTCTTAATTGGGTTGAAGTCTTTTCTTCTGCCATCTTTGTATATTTTGAAACATTCTGAGATATTTCTTACCTTTTCCTTAAACATGCTCACTGGTCATGCTGAGTTGCTATTGCTAAGAGTTGGGTAAATTGGTGGCCTGATGAATTACCCACAATTACATTTCTTAACAAGATCCAGAGTCATTGCTCTATCTTCATTGCTAAACCTTACTGGTTTTTTAAGCAAAACCTAAATTTACCTTCATGGATTTTGCATTTTGCGGTAAGTTTTAGTACTTGATAATGGCAACAAAACTGGACACTTCCATATAATTTCTCAGGAACTGGAAGAATTTATTTCTGCATCCCTGACCATCATTTAATATTTACATCTTAGTGGAATTGATTTAGTTTATGAAATCAATAAAATGTTGGGTAATTAATTTTGGTTTTCATTAGTACATACTGACATCCCTTCAGTGTTGTTTTCCTTTCTCAATTATCAGAACCCAAGCAGCTTATCACATAGGATGTGTGACTTATTTTCAGGTGATTTTGGTCCAAGCACACATGTAAAGTGCCTCTTTAAGGCATACAGATAAGATGGAATATTTCAGAAAATAGCTTTTTAAAGCTGAACTCTCAGCTGTTGAAATTCTGTGTGCAAATGGATAGGTATAGCCTGGAAATGGCATGACCATGCAATGGTTAGGGTTGGAAGGGACCTTAAAGATCATTTAGTTCCAACCCCACTGGCATGGGCAGGAATGCTATTCACTGGGCCAGGTTGCTCAGGGCCTGGTCCAACCTGGCCTTAAGCACTTCCAGGGATGGGGTATGTACAGCAACACAGGGCAGCCTATTTTGATGCTTCACCGTCCTCTGAGTGAGGAATTTCTTCCTAACATCGAATCTAAACCTTCCTTCTCTCAGTTTAGAATCACTGCCACTTGTCCTTGTCACTATTTGATCATATAAAAAGACTCTCCCCTCCTTTTTATAGGCCCCCTTAATGTACAGAAAGGACACAATGAGGTCTCTCCATAGCATTTTCTTCTCCAGGCTGAACAACCTCAAGTGTCTCAGCCTGTCTTTGTAGGGGAAGCATTCTCTGGTCATCTTTCTGGCCTCCTCTGGATCCACTCTAACAGGTCATGTCTTTCTTGTGCTGAGGACCCCAGACCTGGATGCAGCAATCCTGAGGGCAGCAGGGAGGAGGAAAATACCCTCCCTTGACCTTCTGGCCATTCCTCTTTTGATGCAGCCCAGGATGCAGCTGCCCTTCTGGGCTGTGACCACACTGTTGGTTCATGTCCACCTTTCCATCCATGAGAACCCCCAAGCCCTTCTCCACTGGTCTGTTCACATGCAGCTCTTCTCCCAGTCTGTACTCATGTCATGTCTGCAATTACACTGACCCAGGTGCAGCACCTTGCACTTGTCCCTGTTGAACCTCAGGAGGTCCCAATTCTCACTGTCTGTGTCACTGATGAAGGCACAGTGGTGCACAGGTCCCAAACAGAGCCCTGAGGGATGCTGCTGCTCACCAGCCCCCACCTGGACACAGAGCCATGCACAGCAGCTCTTGCTGTGTCACCCAGGTCACCCACAGACTCTGGTACCCTCTATCTAGCCAGTCCCTTCCCACTGAACAGTCCATGCAGCAAATCCACACCTCTCCAATTGGGAGATAAGGATTGTCTTAAAGACCTTACAGAAGTCTAAACAGATGGCATCTGTCAGTCTTCCCTTGTCAGCTGTTGCTATCACTGCCATATAGAAGGCCACCCAATTGGTCAGGCATTATTTGCCCTTAGTAAAGCTATCCTGTCTGCCTCAAGTCACCTCCTTGTCTTTTCTGCGCCAATGTTCTAAATATTCTTGGAAACTATGGATAAGACAGATATAGTGTTAAATAATTTCTGCCTTTTTTTTTTGAAATATTAATGAGATTTTTTTTTTTACATAGTCATTCAGGATTCATGGCACTGCCTATAGTATGCATCCATAAATATGTAGAGCAAGGTCAAACTTTAGCTTGGGACCCAAGGACAATAAAACAGAAATGAAATAATAAAGTAAAAATGAAGTTGGATGTTCAAGTTTTAACTGGCACGTCTGAGTTTATAGAAAGAAGTGCCATACTCTTTCTGTAGAAGCAGCAATATGATAAGAATAGTAATTTTTTGGCAGTTGCAGCTATGCAGTAAATGTCTTCCTGAGCTTCTTGTGGAGAATATTTTTCCTTAAAAAGCCCAGAGGGAAAGACATATCATATAGCAGAAATATGTCAAGGAGGAATTATCTAGAAACTATTAGAAAGACCGAGCTGCAGTGCTTGAAGAAGAGCAATGTTAAAGAAATAATACTTTTTCAAGCATGTTGCAAAACTTTCAAAGCTGAAAATTCTTTTAAAAACTTAGAATCTAATTAGTGAGAGATAAGATAGACATGGGTTGTTGTCATATACATTTGCATAAAAATAATTGGAAGTCATGTTACCAGCTGCAACATTTAAAAGAGCATACTGCTAAAACTTGAAGGTTGTATCAGCTTCTCTAGGGCTGATGGGAGAAGATGCTGAAATATGACAAGCCAGCATAACAGATAAGAAGGAAAGGTCTAAGAAAAACTATGATTAATTAGTGTAAAATATAAACTGAAGCCCTTGGGAAACTGAGAGATTTTGTTTCCTTCCTGATTTAGATGCATTCTGAATATACTTCCAAGACTAGAAAAGGCATTAATAGTTGCAGGTACCTATACCATTCACTCTTTCCTTGTCTTTATTGACTAAAGCAAGAAAGGTTTCAAAACTTAGCTCTGGTAAATGAAATGTTCCAATGAATAATGCCATCAATATATGTTTTTCACCAGTCAAGGTCAGTGATCAATTCTAGCAAAATCTTTCTAGACTGCTCAGTCTGTGAAGTCACTAGGTCACGTAAGGTCAAAATATTCCTTTATCTTGGATGAAAGAAGCCAAATGATAACTCCAGGTTGCAAACATATTTTTATTTTGTAGATGCCAGTTTATTAGTTCCTGCATAATGTTGTTGCATTCTTGAGGCTATTTTTTCTTCACAGCAACTTGCTTGAAATGTCTGTGGAACTACTAACAGACCATAGAAAAAAAACTGGTTTTGATTTATGCAGTTTTCTGAATCAACTGGCTACTGCAAAAAGAAATCAATGTTATTAATTCATGATCTCCCAGTGCCCCAGAGGATTGTGCTGTAGGAGAGAACCAGGATTAGATTCTGATATGGTCTGGAGAGGGTTTTATAGTAGAGCCTTTTTATTTCTCTCAAAGGACCTGGAGCCTATGGAAACAATTTCACATCATTATTTGCACCACTGCTAGTTGTGGCATTTTACCTTGTGTTCTGCTTGTTAATTACAGATGAGAAGTGCCAGTTTTGCAGGAGGATTTGATGGTGAGAAGAAAGTAATAATGTGTATTCCACTTGAGAAATCCTAACTAGAGGTTGTAATTCTTGTCAGTTCTTGGTGGAGGAAAGTGGCCATTTTTTATCAATGGCTAATTTGTCTTGAAAGTCCAAGTGTTTTGGCAAGCTGGGAATCAACTAATAACAGAAAGTTATTGCTTGATTCTCAGTCCTGCAGATTGAAGTTTTTACACTCTGCTGATCATTGCTTATTTATTTTTCTTTATTTTTCATTGGCTTTATTATCTCAGAGTAGGGCTGAGCCTGCTACAGTGAAAATCAGATTAGAAACAGTTCACTTCATCTGATTCAGTTTTCATTAAAATTCTTTAAATAATACACTAGTACACATTACATCTGACATACCTAAAGATGTGGCACTGATCCTGTTCTGACCTGCTCAGCTTGTGTGCACACTTGGTAATTCCATCATACTTTAATTCAATGTAAATTGAACTTCTGCTGCAAAAATCATAAATGTTCTTAATGCTTTCTTGAGTTTTTATGAAGCCTGCATGCTACCAGTTTTGCTCTAAATGGTTTCTGCCTCAAACATGATTATAAAATCATTCCTAACAGCTTCCTCACAATTTATTTTTTGTATTAAAAAAATAAATTTTCTTCAATTCAGGTCTATATACTTCCTTTCCAAGGAATCCTCTGAAACATGTGGAAAAAATTGACATTGCATTTTTAAAGCTCCATTTATAAATGCATTTACCTGAGCAGACATTGTGATTTGCAATACTATATCAGTAATGGATCTTAACAAATTCCACATGACCTAAAAGAGAAAGCAGAGGAGGAGAAAAACAATTGCCTTTTAGAAAGAAAGGTTCTAGAATAGTATGAGAGGTGCAAGTATTCTGTGGGCATATTGTGTTTTGCAGAAAAACTGTCCAAACTCTTAATCTGTGTGATGCTGGTTTAATGCTCAAATATGAAACTCTTCAGAAGACCCAAGTGTCAAAGAATCATCATTGTTGATTCAGCAATAAACACTCATATTCTTAATCACATTTGGTCAGATATCTTTGTCTGATGCTAAGGGACAATTTGGCAATTTTCTTTTTAATGAAACCTTGGGCATGAGTCTTAGTTGCCTTAGTTGCTAAACTTTTAGAAATGTGCAATGAATTTGCTAGATTCAAAAATACATAAGGCAGATTTACACATGAGTAACCTACTGTCTGAAAAACAAGAGAGATTGTTGCAGTTCTGCTTGCACACCCAAATAAATTATAATTTCCTGTCCAAATGTTCAGTTCTCATTCAGCCACTATTGTTTTCCTTCCTAAAAATTGCCACCCTTCAGTGCTAGAGAAATGGATCCTTTAAGGATATTTTTCAATTTGATTTATTATCTTCAGGAATTTTGCTTTGGTGTTCCATGGCTTAAGTTGTGATGAGCTTCACGTATTAGTAAGACACTCAATCAGTTTATTGTACAGAATACAGGCAGAACACAATTTATGATTTATGATACAAATTTGTATCCCTATATTGAGTTCTTAAAAATGAATTCTTTGTTTGTTTATTCAGTTTGAGGTTTTGATGGTCTTTGTTGTGTTTATTTGTAAATTAAATATTAATTAATTATTAAATATTAATTAAAGGAGTTAAAATGGAATCTTTAAGATGTGTAATTTGTGGTATTGGAACATTTTTTCCAAATACAGCAAAATCTCTTAGCTAGATAAAACTTGCTGAAATCTTCCCTCTTGACTGTGTTTGAAGAGTTATTTCTCTGTAGAGGTAGCTTCTCTGCAGAAGCTTTTTTTTTTTTTCTTAATTGGCTGTTATTCTCTTCCTTTGAGCCTCAGCCAAAGGAAGAAATTCCTTGTTTTTCAAAGTCCACAAATAATTTTTTACCATCATCTACTGTGTTTAATGATTCTGAATTCATGGCAGCCAATGGCAGAAAAGGCAATCTTCATCTCTCCAAAGGAGAGTGTAACTTCATCCAAATAAATATAACAACCATTTCAAAATAGGAAAATTTCACATGGAATTCTCTATAAAAAAAAAAAAAATTGTAGATTTCAGCCCTCACTGAAAAACTAGATTTTCAGAAAGAAAAATTAAATAATACCAGGCTGTACTGCACAGAATTCATGAAAATTAATCTTAATTAGAAGCCGTTTAGAAAAACCATGTATGTACTTATTTCAACAGAAATATCATTTCTACTTGTTGAATTCAGCAAAAATTGCATCAGCAAGAATCTCCTTCTGGAAAAATAGAGGGAATATGAAATAGAGAAGAACAAGCTCTGTTCATGGCACAAGGTATAGAAACTTCAGGGAAGGAACTGAGAGCATAGGTCTATGTCCACGTGCATGGAAACAGGGGTGCCAGAAGCCATCTGATTCTGTTCAGATTAGAGCAGCTTTGTCTATATTGTAGGAAAGTTTTAACAACCTTTCTGAAAACAAAAATGGATAATCACAATTTTAAGGGTGAGAATATGTTGATGAAAAATGCTACAATAAATAAATACAGGATAAATTCCTCTTTGGATATGAAAACCTACCCTCATTAGCCCAAGAGAGTTTGAAACTTATGTCCTTTAGTATTAAAGACTATGTGGAAGATCAGTTATTAATTTATACTCACACTTCGACTGAATTTTTTTCTTATAATGTTGTTACTTTTTGATGGAATAATCATCGGACTCTAGTTTAAATTTACAGTCTACAGGTTAATTCAGAATTTATGTGGTGACCAAAAGAGGACATTTCATCATATTTGTTGTGTTTTAACACATGATGAATTTGATAAATAATACAAATTTGCAACAAAGATTTATCATCTCTGATCCTGAATTATTCAATAGATTATTTAATGCCTGTTACAGTATATACTGAAGAAACTGAAATTCAATAAGTCACTGTCATTACCTTTAAACAGAGCCTTCTGTTCTGTTTTCCTTCCCCTATTCCTCTACTCCTAAACAAAGCAATCCCTGTGGGAGAGGAGTATTCAGGAGTGCAAGCTGGGATGTAAACTGTGAGCTACTGAAAATGGTTCATTGTCTGTAGTACCATGATAGAAGGGAAGATATAAAGAGATGGAAATATAAAAATCGGTATAAATAGCAAGTTCTCTTTATGCATTTGCATTGGTATTGCTTCCTTCTTAACCTTTATTCTGTTTGCAGGTTTCCTGCTTCCTTTAGTAGAGAAATATTTTTAAGAGATTGCCTCTTGTGAAATAGCAAGAATTATATTATTCCTTTTTTACATAGTTGTAACTTTAGCATCTCCTATATAGGCAAGCAATTAATTAAGTGTATGGAATTAGCCTTAAAGGGAACCATGGAAAGTAAAATATGACAACTTCCAAATGTTTTTCAGAGTGCAATGTCATTACAGCAGTCCTCTTATTATACCCAGTATTCTGGCAACCATTTTAAACAAGGTTTATGTGGTACAACTTTATGTAGATTTTTGTTGTCTAGTTTTTTTAGGGAGGAGATCTACTTTCAATCAGATTGTACTGGTCAATCCATAAGTCTTCTGAGAACCTTCTACATGACTGCATTTTGAAATCCTAATTGTAGAAACTCAAATATATTGAAGGGGAAGCAACAGTACAATTTGTAAAAGAAAAATCTCATGCTGGAATATGTACTCACCATTTTCTTGTATTTAAATATGGAGTATCATTTTAACTGGAATATTTCACCCAAAATGTTGAGATGACACAGTAATTCGTGTATCTATGAACACCACTGAGTTTGTTACCCACCTTCTTTGCACTGAGCCACATATTGACTCTGAATTTCATCCCCTTTGAAAGGCAATTGTGAACATCTCAGTTTTGACATAGAATAATAAATAGTGCAAAGGGCAACTGGCATTACTTAATGGAAAGCACAAGCAAAAGAATGAAGGAATTTCTTTCACCATCCCTCTGCTTTGGAATCATTCATGCTGTCTGTACCATATCTGTGTGCACCTTTACACTGTGGATTTGTTCTCTTACTTTTTGCTGCCATCTAGTGCATTTTATAGCCTGTAGCCAAGCTAAACTGGAAATGCTTGTAAAAAGAGACACCCCATTCACAGTGTTGAGATTTATCATTAAAAATAGAGAAAGATAGCATGTTTTTTTCTTAAGCAAAGATTTTTTCCTGTGTAGCATAGCTCTTTCTATGTGCTGAATAATCTCCAGGGCATTTTTCTGTTCTTTTGACCCTGCATCATTTGCCTCATCTACAGAATTTCTTTCAATACTTTGCCGATTAGATTGATCTGTAATCTGTGCAATCTTTCAGGTGTTAGGTATACATTTATGAGTACTCTTTAAATCTTCTTGTAGAACATAAAATAACTTGAACTATTTGATAAAAATAAAATGCTGGGGAAATGGAACATTCTGAAATTACAAACATTTAGTTCAATAGCTGTGTGTTTGAGATTCTGAAAAACATATCTTGCTTGTCATTTGTTTGCAAGGCACAGCAAGTCTGAAAATTTGATTATGAATGCCAGTTAGCCAACTGACAAGTAAACATTTTCAGCACTGAAAATGCTCCAAATGCAGAGAATATCCTTCACTGTCCATTTGTCCTGATGTTATTTCACCTGTGTAAGCAATTTCCATTTGACTGACTGCTGTAATTATTAACAGCTAAAATCTTTCTTGAAATAAAGTGATTGTCTGTCAGGTTGCCAGCATTCTTGATTTTTCCTTACATCTATCTTAATAAGGAGAGAAAGAAGCAATAAAATATACTCTGGAATTATAATTTTCTTTGTATAACATTAGCTGAGGTACTCCTAGTACACATTTCCCAGGGGAGTTTAGAGTCTCCATCCCTGGAGATTGCACAAAAGCCTTCTGGACACAGTCCTGGGGAAATGGCTGTAAATGACCCTGACCAGAGGAGTTGGACTGGCTGACCTCTGGAGACTCCTTCCAACCTCAACCATTCTCCAGTTCTCTCATTTTGAACAATAAAATCTGCTTCTGGTACAATGTTGGTTCCTCTGTTTTTAAGGAATCTGAATCTGACAGCTGCTTTTCCTTTTTAAAGGAAAATACTATGAAGCAAATTGATTTTGATCTTGTTTGCTTGATATTGTTAAGCAAAAGGATTGCACTGCTTTAGGGTCCCCTTGTGACAGAAATGTGTTTTACCATTAAGACAATGCCTGATACTCCAGGAGTTAAGAGGAAATGGTATTCCTTACTGGTAAACTGTGTGAACACTGATGTCAGCAATATCTTTATGCTGACTGAAAAACAGACTCCTTGACTTGCAGATAGTCTGTAATTTCTACAAACACACCTTTTGACATCTAAGGATGTCCAAAGGACAATAAAGCTATGTATGAGATTAACACCACTCCTAAATCTTTCCCTTGATTTTATAAGGTCTGAAATAGCCTTCAGTAAGATAAACATAGTGGTTACTCCAGCTTTTTCTGGATGTTTGCAAATGAATCAAAGAAATTTGAGAAGTGGGGCAACAGGAAGTCCTTTATTCTTTAACAGCTTCTTATAATGCATTACAGATTGGTAGGAAAAACATAACACTAGTATGCTGCAAAATGATACTTCTTGGCATTAAGATCAGATGAGAAGGGTGAAGTAGCACAGTGTAGGAGGGAACATCTGAGACACTAAGATGAAGAAAAAAACGGACAGTTTAAAACACAAAAGTGGCATAATTTCAACCTCTCATGCATTATTAAATAGCCTGTGATTTTGGTGTAACATTATGCCTCTGCTATTTTAGGAATTGCATAAAAAGCTGTGCAGTATTATTTCAATAAAGCTTTTATGTAACCGTATAAAATTGCAGTATATTACTGCAAATGTACAGAGCCTTATTGCAGTGAACTACATTAAGATAATGCCAAACCAAGGGCATCATAGTACATGCAATAAATTCTGTATAGTAGTTTTGCCTTATCATATTAGCACAAGAACATTATTTTATTTAGATGACCACAGCGTTTACATTACAGACGGTTGCCAGGAACATAAACATTGTAAATTGTCATAACATGATCCTGAAACCTGATTGATGAAGGCTCTCAATTGTGCTGCCTTGTACTTCGGCCTACTGCTGTGGATACCAAAGTCAGAAGCAGTCACTTACACTCTAATAACAAATTGCAAAGGCACAAAGCATTTGTAACATGCTGGGCAGACTTTCAGTTGCTAAATTCGTTCATTCTGCATTTGCATCTACAGTGAAATTACCAGACTTGTTTAACTTTTCAAACATTTAAGCATCAGGAATTAATGTTGCAGGTCATGGTCTAGAGGTAAAATCCTTTTGGGCTGTGGAAGAGATGCAGAAAATGCTCAGCAGTGTGAGCTGTACTAAGGAATGTGTGGGTGAGGTATGTCACTCCTGCTTACACACAGATTTGAGGAGTGGGCCAGCAGTGAGGTATGAATCCCTGCATCTTTCCAGCCTATAGAGAAAGAAGCACATGAACTGTAGAAGCCATCAAGCTATTGGCATATTCAGGCTCCCTGTTTATGTCACTGGGATCCCCATAATTGAGGAACTGTTCAAATTACCATTACCATGGTGTTCAGATATTATGTTGCCCAATTTGAATCTTTCTCTGTGTTAAATACCTGTTATAACAGGACCTAATCCTCAGTGGTTTCACAAGGCACTGCCTGAGTGTTTACTAACCTATAATGTTAACACACTTTCATGGATACATCACTTCAGATTCAGTGGAAAAGGGCCATGTTTTGTTTGGGTTTTTTTTAATCTGGAAAAGGAGAAAGAAGATGAAGGCGTAAAGATAATATTTAACAATTTTAAGAGGCTGTTACAAGGCAGATTTGTTATTATAGCATATACCATCTCACAGTTCTCATAGAAAGAATTAAATGGGCATGGTACCAATGGTCTTCATGTGGACTCAACAGAAAACCTGGAATGAGGTATACAGAAGTCTGACATTTCCATATAAACTGCAATGATTTTAGTTGACTTTATAGTTTTTCACATCTAATTCTCTGTCAGTTTTGAGAATCTGAAAGCAGACTTGTTAAACCAATTTCTTCCAGCAGCATTTTTACTTTGAAGTTCTCCAACTAAGACTTCTGAAAGATGAACTCTGGTATCCTTTCAGGGGGTAACCATTTTTATTCCACTGGCTAGGTGCCAATCTTTACTTGCAAGTTATTTTTATAGGGGTTTTGCTATCATCTGCATTCAGGATCTTTGGCATTTTTCAAGCAACTCCCCTTGAGGGGGGGGGGGGGGGTTTAAATGACTGACATCTGTTCAATAAGCAGTGGAAGAGAATTTTCTCCTAAGATGTTACATCCAGTACATCATCATATATAGCCTTAGGTTCATCTGCTTGGGTTTTTTATAATCTTGCATGTCTGCTTGTAATAGAGATACCTGTTGACTACTTATTGTCCTTTTTGTCCTTTTTTATCTGACCTGGATATCAGCAGGGCTTGAAGTTAAAAGTCTCAGAATGTTGGGGAGTTACATTTGATTTTTTTGTAAGCAGGATTATCTTGTTCTATGTTAGATTATTTTTTTTTTTCGCTCATAATAACTCCAGTTGTTATTCTTTTAGGTAAAAAATATGTTTCTTCTGAAATTAGGGTTTACTGTGGCAAAACAAGTAGAACAAGCTAGAAAAGCTTGTGCCTGAACTTCAATGAAGAGAATATAGTTTTAAAGAAAAGTGTTCTGGGAAAGTGGGAACATACTTAGAACTCAGTCAGGTTTGTAAAGAATGTTCTGAAGCCATTATCACACCATTGGTGTTTGGTTAGTTTGGCTGGCATTAAGGCCATTTTCAGCAAGCTAATGAAAGCAAGCTGCACTATATTTTAATTCATTTGCATTAAAATACCTTTAATAAGTTTCCCTTACAAAACATTAGGAATGCTACAATATCACTGGTTTTGCTCTGAAAGCTTGCATTTATGAGCCTGGCTTCAAACGTAAATAAAAAAGTAATCATAGTAATTTTCTTAATTCAGAATAAAAGGGGTAATTTTGCATTCAGCAATTTTCAGCTTTTCATTCCAGACAGAAATCTTTCCCTGTTGAAAGACAATAAAATAGTGTTTCTCTCCAGCCAGTGCACTAAGATTTTGAAACTAAGGCCAAGAAGTAAATGCTGCTAAATGGGAGAAGAAATATTTGTTCATTCCACTGAATCACTAGTGCTGGATGGTCTGTGAGCAAACAACAAAAGTTGTTAAAATGGAATTTGTTTTAAATATGTAGTAAGGACTCATCTGAGTCACAGTTCTCCAGTGCTTCATGCTGATCTTCTTAATGCACCCAGAAAAACAAAATTATACTAGTTTCACAGCTGAAGAGCTTTAGCATTAAGAAAAACCCTGTCTTCCCTTAGGTGAGAAATTATTCAGATCCAAAGTTGTGTTTAGCCTCTAACTTGAATTCCTTTACTGCCAAAAATTTTCATAGGGTGTTTTCTTAACTCAAGTTGGCAGCGATAACAGAGGGATCTCATCAGGCTGCTCTGCAGGTGGCATGTCGTAGTGAAGCTGTTGCTGACTTAAGTATTCTCTTTTGTGAAAACATCTGAGAGATTTGCCCAAGGTCTGAAAATCTGGGCAAGAGCAAGAATTTTTTTTCCCAGACATCTTCTAGCACATTCTAATCCTACTTTGTCTTCTGCATCCATACAGCAGGACTTATCAGAAAGTGAACATTAATGAGCCTCAGAAGCACTTATTCAAAAGGAAAATGACCAGATGTCATCCCGTTTTCAGTAGTTTGCATTCTTTGCTTTCTTACCAGTTTTATAAAGTAATTTTCATTGACAACTGCCCACTATAAGAAATGACACATATCACAGTCATCAGAACAAGAGATTATTCTGCCTAAAAAAATTAACACTGCATATATTGCTACTGACACTTTGAGGCTACACAGCAAAAATTCTGTGTTAGATATTATCAATTTTGTCTGCCTTAGCAGCTCTATTACCTGATTCCTAAAAAAAATGGCATGATAGATGGAAATGCACATATACAAAATTCCAGGTGAATGTCATGTTTTCTTATCATCATTTTCAAGTTTAACTGATAATAATGTCTTCCTTAATATTCCAGAAATGGCCAATGGCCCTTTACAATTAGGGTTCGTTTGCAACCTCATCATCTCTGCATAACAGCTCTTTGAGGTAAATTGTTTAGTCTGCCTTGAATGGAAACATGATCAGAAACAGACCTAATATTATTTTATTCACTATTTACATCAAAGCATCTTAGATTATACTTAGCAGCTTTGTAAAACAGATAGGGTATGACATAAGAAGCAAGACTTAATTTTCACTGCTTTTACTATACAGAAAGTGGCTTTTTCATACCTTGATTTATTTCAGTATTGGGTCACTGGGCCATGAGTCGGTGGCCATGATCTTCTGTCACTGGGATTATCTTGTAACCAATCAGAGATGATTCAGCATAGCTCCTGAGTCAACTTTCCTTGTGCCTTCAAAATTCTGCATTCTTTATGTCCATTACCAATGATAAATTCTTCTCCCCCAGCCTTGTTAACAACTTGTTAAAAACTCCCTAGACATGAGATGGTACCCATACAATAGTACCTTTATCTTATCTCAAGTCCAATTTTGGTGTCTTAATTTACAGCCCAAGTTCCAGGTACCCAGAGAGGCACATTCAATGGGGTTTCAGTGGTCACTGGTGGTCACAGATGCCATCTGCCCCATAACTTAGGGTCATCTTTCTTTGATGATGATAGGCCTACAAGAAGTTGCGCAGTTTGTCACAGTGGGAATTTTTGTCTGGATGCATTACCCAGGATGTGCTAACCAGACCTTGCTTCTGCCAGGCCTGAAGTTAGCGAAGTCCTGTTGCTTCGTTCTGCACTTACCTCATAGCAAAGTCCTTTTGGGGTCTTAACAGTGTTTGAGATAGGTAACTGTGCTCCTTCAGTCCTTACAACATTGCAACTACACTATGACAAAGACATCATTTAACCCAACATAAGCATGTGTGTGGTGCATTAATATTGCTTGCTTGTTCTCCTTCATATTCAAGAATTTGAAGTATTAAAAAAAACCCAAACTCACCCTTATTCCACTTATGCCTAAGAATTAGGACATTGGTTCACTAGATACAGAGTTTTGCTATCTTTCCTAAAGATAATATCCTTAAGATATTTTCTGCTGCACTTTGGTTCTTGGCCCTGCTCAAGGTCCACTATAAAATTTTGCTGATATTATCCAATCACTTACCTCTAAAGGCTGACCCATGGCTGTTGTGGTTTGATATTGGCCAAATACCAATCACTCATGAAAGTTGTTTCCTCACCCTTTTCCACTATAGTTGGGCAGAGGAGAGGGGAAAAATTTAATGAAGGGCTTATGAGTTGAGATAAAGATTAGAAGAACACTCTAAGGGCAAAATAGGTTCAAATTTACAGGTATAAAGTAAATTTATTATTAACAGAGTCCAAGAAGATAATGAGAAATAAAATAAGCCTGTGAAACACCTTTTTTTTCTTCCTACTGCTCTATCCTCCTTCCCACTTGCAGCACAGGGAGACAAGGTATGGGGTTTTTGGTCAGTTAATCACTCAAGATCTTCTCATGCCCCAGGGAGAGAAGTTTTCTTCTGAGAGGTCCTCTCATGGGCAAACAGTCATCTCAAAATTGCAGTGGTGCAGTCTTTCAAGGATAGGCTGCTCCAGTTTGGAAGTAAGGTTCTTTATCTCTGGAAGCAGAAGCCCTCTATGTCTATTCAGGTTTCCCACTGAATCACAGCTTTCCTTGGCATCCACCCACTCTGGCACGAGCACTTTTCCCATGGGCTGTGAGTGCATCTCTGCATCCTCATGGACTTTATGGATTACAGGAGGACAGTTTGTTTCACCATTGTCTTCACCATGGCCTGCAGAGGAATCACATCTCCAACACCTGGAGCACCTCCTCCCCTGCTTTTTCCACTTACCTTGGTGACACCAGGTGGTTTTCCCTCACATGTCCTCATTTCCTCCTCTTCTCTGACTGGAACAAAAACTGCTGCCCATAGGTACCATTGCCAACAAGTTTCATCAATTCAAAGATTCCTGCAGGATCCTGCAGAGTCAAGAAGTTGATCTCGTCTAGATTCCATGCTGGGGATAAAAAATATGATAGAATAATAAATGTGTATGGAAAATGGAAAACTTTTAAGAAGTAAAACACATGAAAAGAGGTGAAGATCTTACCTGTCCAAATGGAAGGGTGGGCTCTCAACCAGCAGCTACCCTTCAGGAAATGTTTTGGAACTTTATAGGTTATAATATTCTCTGAAACAATTTCTGAATAATCTACTAAATGCACCAGCTCTGTGCTCAGTAACAATTATGAAAGTAAAGAGTAAATCTTTAGTAGGTAAGGAGGAAAAAGTAATGATGCATAAATATTAATTGATAAGGCTCCATTACTTCTCATTAATTTTGTCATTTTATTCTCGAAAATACTAGTAATGAGGTTAAAGGAAAAGAAGAGAGAAGAATGATGGAAGAAATTGAATTTTTCAAGATTACTTTGAAGCTTTCTGGTGTCGATGTTTGAAGATTGACATGTCTACAACTTCAGGAGAGACATAAAAAACAAACAGACAATAATTTTTTGTCTTTTAATGGAAAAACTTGCATGCAACATGCAAAAAAAAAAAAAAAAGTCAAAGAAAGCAGAGGTAAATGATAAGAAATATTCCATATATAAGTGGTGGAAGAGTGCAATACAATGTAGATGTTCAAAGTTGACACAGGTTTATAAAGTGATGAGACGTTCATGTAGGAAAAAATATCTGTTAAGGACTGTGAAACACATCTGTCTCAAGATGTCTTTTGCTGCAGGTCATAAGATGATGAATGTCACTCAATGTTGCATTAAAACTATCCTTTCTTGTGAGATGTCCACTCTTGGAGACAGGATAATGGTATCCCTTGATAGCACACAGCCTGCCTGCCTTGTGGTCCTTTTTGTTACTGGATTTCAAGGACTACACCAGGAAAAACAAAAAAGTCTCCACGTATTTCCAATCCAGGGGAGCTGCTCAGACCCTCTCATTGTCATTTCCAAGGATGTATTCACAGCTCTGTGGGACTGCTGCTGGGATTTGTACAGATTCCTGGGGAGTGAGTTTTCTGCATTTGCCATCACAGAATCTGGGCAAGGAGTCTGCTGTGGACCAGCAGGAACAGATTCCAAGTTGAGTATGAAAGCTTTTAGGGATATGCAGCATTTTTACTCTCTATTTTTGATTAAATGTGTTGCAGCCTGGTTGTCACAAAAATCTTGACCTGCTGGTGAACTCTGACAAATGTCTGTTGTTATCAAAATGCAGAAGAATTGCCAGAAGTTAATGTCCCTTGCAAAGTCCAGATTTTCCAGTCTTTGGGCCAGATCATTTGTCCTTGAGTAGCTAACCAAATGCAAACTTCTGCAGAGTGCCTGTATTGCAGTTCCTGACATGGCAGCTCCCAGACATATTTGGAATTTATCACTTGCTCAGTGGGGTGGATTTACCTTGCTCAGCAGGTAACCCTCAGCTCAGTTACTCACCTCCAGAAGGATGGGGGTAAATTGAAAGACAAAACCAAGAAAACTGGTGTGTTGAAATAAAGACAGTTTAATAAATGAAGAGAAACAAAGGAAAAAAACAAATTATGCAAAAGCAATCATTTACCCCCAGCAGAACAACGCCCAGCCAGTCTCCAAACAACAGCTACTTTGGAAAGATGAGCTCCCTGGTTTCACTGCTGAGCACAGTCCCTTAGATTATGGGAGATCCCTTTGGCCAGTGCAGGTCAGCTGTCCCTACTGAGTCCCTTCCCAGCTTCTTGCCCACTCCCAACCTGCTCAGAGTAAGAAAACATAAAACCTCATGCTGTGCAAGCACTGCTTGCAGTATATAGACATTGACACCTTCACACTGTTTCAGTCTCAAACCTGCAGTACAGCACCACACTTTCTGCTTTGCAGAAAATTAACTCTTTCCAATACAGCTAGCTGTAATAAATATTGAGGGCCTGATGCTCTGATCTGTTACACCTCTTTTCACTTCTCTTATCTTTGCTTCTCATAATAGTGCAAAATAGGAAACATGACTAGTGTATAAAAGAAAAAAAAAAGGTATGTGTTTCTGCTACCCTGTACTGTTTCAGGGGAGAAGACATAGCCTGGTGTCTGTGTGCTTGGCCACAGGTCAGTTCTTTGAAGCAAAAATATTCCATTTCAAGGATGCATGTCATGTAAGCTGAAAGGGAGTACAGCTTTACCTGCGTGAAGGAAGGGTTTTGAGTTTCTCCAGTGAGTTGATAAGACATGTCAGAAATGACTCAGATAGATCACCAGTCCTTTTTCATATCTCATAAAGCAAAGCATGTGTGATACTGCCTCATCAGCCACAGCTCTTGCTGGGAGATCACTGGTTTTCATTGACAGGTCAGAGCACAGCTGTGCATCCTGTGAGCCTCTGTGAACACCGAGTTAATTTCTTCTGGGACAGTGGGAAGAGATTTTTTTTTTCCTTGTCATCAGATTGGCTGCAATAAATTGTGTTTGGGGGGTTTCTCACAGGGTCCCTGGTGTGCATTTGCAAAGCTCTGCTGCTGCACTATGGCAGGTGTAGGAATGTGCTGAGGTTACATTCTTGTCTTCAGACAGCTGCATTTCCTGGCAGGCAGGAGTGCACGGTGACTACAGAGAAAAGTATTAGTTGAAATTATGATGAATGAGGGATGAAGTTTTTAATAGCTTGGGTAGTAAGAGGATGATGCCTTTTCTCCAGGATACTTAACCTTCATAAAATAGGACATAATACTATTTCAGGCACTGCCTGCAACTGTTTAAGAGTGAGAGAGTGCACATTAGTGGCTGTCCCCTGGCAGGCAGTGACGTAGGAGGAAGGAGTGATTAATGCTCCTTTTGTGATCCTGTGTGATTTATGCTCATGATTCACAGATGAATTCATTGTTCTAGTGCTCTTTGCATCTTACTGAATCACACTGGCTTAGCTGTGTATACAAAAAAAAAAAAAAAAACCAAAAAAAAACAACCTAAGATTTTATAAATAACAAATAGACTGCTGAAGGAGCTTCATAAAACTTGGTTTTCTTGTCTTCCCTAAAATTTGAGATTTATGGAGTCCTGTGTAAAACAGATTAGCTTGTCTGTTTAGGGCACAACTGCACCACTTTGGGGATAAAGGTGACCCTTAGATAAAGTGGACAGATATACCAATATCTTTCTTGCTGTTGCATATATAATATACTTTTTAAAGCCATGTCAACCATTTTTTCATATATCGTTCAGTTATGCCTTCTATTCATACAGATTCAAGTATTCTTTGTTTACTAAAATCACTCCACATTTTTCTAGTCTTATCATCTATTACAGATATTTAACTGTGCATGAGCTAGTCTTTAACAGTAACAGTGTAATTAATGTCTTATATAAGTAGTGTGCTGTATACTGCTTTTAACAATAAAAAAAATAACCTCCCTTAAAACATCTGAAGCTGCATGGTTTTCTCTGTGCACAAGTGATGCTGCCATAGCTACCACCTGTGGAGCTGAGCAGTTACAGAGCAGAAAATCTTACCATAGAAACACACAAGCAATGAATCAGTCCATTCCTCCAGTACTGCAATTTCCAGTCTAACAGAATGTGCTGGAACACAGGAAGCACATAAATGATACCTTGGCACAAACACTGCTTTAGATAATACTAGAAGACATAGAATTATATTACACAGAGAAAATGCTCTTAAGGGTAGCCATATGAGTTACAGGAATTTCTGCCAGAAATTATTTTGTGCACTGTAAAATCTTGGAGGATTCGAGCCAGCAACTGCAACACAAACTGTTCTTACTCTGCTTTCTCCAAATTATCATGCAGATTCAATCCCAATGGAAATATTCTCTGTTCAGCTGCATTAGCAGAAACCACTGCCAGAGATCCCCATCCCACAAACATCACTGTGCGATAATTTTTACTGCAATTTGACAAAGGAAAATATTATGAATATTAATATATTTTAAAATAGTTCAGTTACTCATCTCTTTAACACCCTTAGAAAGAAATTAGTGTAGGCACAATAGGAAACTGAGATTTTAAAGGAATTTCCTCATCATATAATAGAAGATACTATTTAATTCCAATGTTGATCTTAGGTTTGAAATAGTTGAGAAGAAAATAATAAATACTAATAAGTGTTTATAATCAATGATGGTTTATATCAGTCCTAGTGAAAGATCTCTTAATGACCTTATCTCACAAATGATACAATGTCAAACTGACCTATTTATATCAGTGGTTATGATATTCCACTACTACCTTGCTGATCATATATAAAATGTTTTAAGTTAGCATTTTGCACATTTAAATTAAAAAAAAAATAAAATAAAGCAAATTTAAAACTATATTTGTTTTTGATGACAGTATTTCATTTACTGCTTTTCTACTACTGAATGCCCATCAATTTAGTACAGAAGCCATATATGGCAGAGTATACAGTGCAGTGGTAGCTGTGCATTAGTAGTATTTCCCACTTTCTAGCACCCTTTTCTTCAATATCCAATACACAAAAAATGTAATTATCAACTCTGCTTGCAAATCTAATATTTCTTATTTTGATTTTGGAATAATTTGATTTGTGTCACATCCTGTTTTGTCAAACAGTATATTTTTTGATATTAACTTTTCAGAATTACATTACTTTGAGTAAAGCAAGAACCTTTTTTGTCTTCTTTTTTTTTTTCTCTTTTGCAAAGAGAAGAAGCACATGCATCAAAAAGCTCAGCTGTTTTACCAGCTTCTGTAGTTCCTGAGGGGTTTCATAGAGATCATTGTCTGCATTAAAGCATCTGCCACTGTGCTAAACATTATGATCCTCATTAAACCAGTCATCTGGTTCAGACAAGCTGAACATTCACACCATGGTCTGACCCTTCCACACGTTAAACACTGTTATGCTGGAAACTCAGTTACAGGTGGGAGTTTCAAGAGAAACATCTTTTGATGTGAAAGTTATTCAGATGGGACTTGACTCCAGGGAACTACCTTCCAGTTCTGAATGTCTTAAAAAGCCTGTAGGAAGCCTCTGAACATCAGAAAATGGAATCAGTTAACAAAGAAAATATTTTCATTTTTGAGTTATGTAATTCATTTGGATATCATGGATGACACGTGTGTCATCTTTTTAAATTTCAGACTTGTAAAATAAAAATTCCACATAACCTGAGATTCTCTCAAGTTCTCAGGATTCTAGGGAAGTTTATGGTACAAGTCTAAATTTACTTTTGGACTGCAGGCCCTGTTTTGGGTTAGCCTTTAAGTACCCAAGTATCCTGGAAGATTTCTGGGAGCACTTTTGACCTTCTTTTTAGAAATTAAGAATGTTGAAGCCAGCAGTGGAAGCATGAAAGAGTCAGTTGTTCTGAACCAGGAATAATCAGTATAACCAGAATAATTGGTATAATCTGCCCCTACCTTTGAAGAGGCATATAGCAGAAATTGGGAGAACTGGGGTTTAGTTGGCACCACAGGGTTAGTTTTTGGCAATAAATCTCTAATATTAAAGCAAACCAATCCAGAAGTAGAGAATGGAATTCCTGTACACCTTCTTTCAACTGAGCATTTAAATTAAATTTCTGATTTTAATTATTCCTATTTGTGTTACAGTGTGTGAAAAGCTGTGATTTTCAGGATCACCTGTTTTCAGTAGTGATGTCATAATTTGGTCAAGGGAACCTGAAAACCTGGGAAAACTCCAAGAACCTACTCTAATTACTAAATCGTTCTGCAACCACAAGCAGATTGTTTCTTTCACAGCCTAACTGGGCTGTTAGTTGCCCTTACTAGCTCTAATGTGCATTTCACTTATAGAAGCATTGATATCAATGAATAGGAAGGAATGGAAGGAAGAAATTCCATCATTAATATTGCAGCCAATATGGCTTTGTAACATATTTGTTAGAAATTGACTAAAGGAAGAATGCAGAAAGAGTTAAAATGTACTCTTTGTTCTTACTGCATTAGAGCTCTGTCTTTTTCTTTTCTTTTTTTTTTTTTTTTTAAATTTTTTTAATAAGGCACTTTTACTTCCTTTATGTGGTAACTTCAAAACAAATGTGACCACAAGGCATCACAGTTCATTCTGTGCTTGTTTCTATGGATACATAGCAGACATCCCTACGAAGCAAAGTAAAGAGATAATGGTTGCAGAAAAGGCACAGCTAAAGTACTTTTCTTGATGACAGAATGAGTAGTAATATCAATACATGCTAGTAAACTTCTAAAAACACTCTTTTCCTTGAAGAATTAGCAGTCAGGATGAAACACCCCATCATGCATTCACTGCAGGTGGTAGCAGTGCTAATTAGAATAAAGTCAAATATGTCTAATTCCACTTCTATGATCTCTTCATTCTTCTATGTAGACACAGACACATCGAAGCTTTATGGCAAAAGTATGGGTACACTTTTCAAATCACCATCCTTGCTACTGAATCAGAAGGGTTTTGGTCAGAAGAACACAGCATGTATTAGAGGTTGAAGCACACTCACTCCCCCAGCAGTGAAGAGCAGTATTTGTAAAATTTTCAGACATTAGAATAATGCAGTGTAATATCACATTGTTACTAGCAATTGTTCCAGTACTTTCATTTAATGTGGACAGACGTCATAATGATGCACGCTGGATAATAAAGTGTTCAGAAGATATAAAGAAACTCATTTACCTCCAAAAGTTATTACTGTCACAGGCACTGGCTTGCTAAATCTTACTTACAGACACTCAATACCCAGAAAATAACATGAACTCTTTTGTCTGCTTTATTAATAAAACTACTCAAAAATCATCTGTGATTAAATGCAGATTATTACATATGCTCTCTTAATCTTATTTTATCTTATTTTAGTTACTAATTTATGAGCTCAAGTGTTTGATTTAAAAGAACTGCTTATTTCCATCCTCAAAATTTACAAGGTTAAATAGCCAATACTATCAGACTGACAGAATAACTTCATGTTATACTTCTGCATAAATATAAAGAAATGGGTCAGCATCATGATATCAAGAGAAACTGAGTTGTTTCTCTGAAAGGAATCTGGAAGCAAATAAAAGTACTGCTAAATATATCATGATGCAACTGCTTTCCTCTATTGTATAGTCTCCTGTAATTTACTTTTCCAAGATAATGATTTAACTTTTGTTGCAAATAAGCCAGATGACCTCTTGAGTACAATCTTGACTAATCTCATAGCACCTAAAGATAGGTCTGTTTGAGAATATAGTACACAAATGGCCTTTTGTACCGTTTATAAAGATCAGCTGCAAATCAGACTTCTTCTGTTGCACTTTGGATCAGTTTCTCTGGGTGTGTCACCAACTGTGCCAATTCTCAGCAACAGGACAACTGTAAGAGTTACAGTTCTTACACATTTGAAAAATGCCAACAGTCAGCTTTATAGTATTTGATTTTACGGTTTTTTTTAGGGCATTTCATATCTTTCATAAGTCACAGCCATCATCCAGGAATGTGTGAAATTCAGAGCTGAGGCAGCAATCAAAGTAAAAGGTCAACCTGCAAGATGGAACAACTCAAACTATTGATAAAGAGCATATTGTGACAAAATTGAAAGCACACAGTGATTGCTAACTTTTCACTTCAGACAATATTTTCAGTAGTTCTAGTACTCAGTACTTCTTTTGTCCTTCTCATGTTCAATTAGTTGTACAAGCTCAAGCAATTACTATTTGTAAAAGCTTTGTGCACTCTCCTATACATTACCTTTCATTTTAGTAGGAGGAAACTGTGTCAGAGTGGTCAAAGTTTGGTTCTTCACACACCCTTTTAGAGCTGCTTTTTGTTTTCCGTTTTTGTCACTGATGATGTGCTAGTCTGAAGGGTGTAAAAAGCTATTTGGGAAATTCCCAGGGTCTTATTTACATCTGTAGGACTTATCTGTATTAGAATTAAAGCTCTGGACAGTCAAAGAAATTACAGATTGAAAAGGCACAGAGATTTGAATTACCTTCTGAAGGAAAGAAATCACCTTGGTCATTGGTAAGGAAATTTATATTATCTAGTTTGCACAATCCAAGGAATTTTGGCAAATCTACCACCTTATGTAAGCAATAAATCCATAGAATATATAGCAAATGCAATTGCTTATATAATAGAATAAGATGTAGATACAGGTGTTAGTAGAAATTAACTCAGCCTACAACATTCCTAGGATTTAATGTTTTAGAGGCTACAGTCTGGTATGCTGTAAAGATAGTAATTAATTTCATTTGAGGTTCAAAAAATATTTTCTGTTGACAAATGACTTTTAGTTATACCTCAAACACTCTTTTGTATTTTAAAGTCCAGGCAGGGTTCTGCATTGCTATTTTTACTGATTAAATCAGTGGTGCATTTTTAATATGTTAACTACCATGGCATGGTACCAGTCCATTTTTTAACACACATTAGTATATGTTATTATAGAATCATACTTTCTGTGATGTATAGTCAGAGGAAACAAGGGGTCACATTTCACTGGCCACTGTGCAAACACAGATGCTAGTTTGCAAATGCTTACTGCTTTGAGGCATTATTCGTGTGGAGGAATATTATTTTCTCCTTTTTTAACTTAAAGAATCAGAAAAAAACAAAAACCAAAAAGCATCCAAGGCCCATGAGTAGACAACTAATAGAATTTAAATATTTGACACTATGTACATGATTTACAGTCAAAGTGGAAAGATACAACTTTTTCATTAAGGCTAAAATATTGTGTGAAAATATGACTCATAGTCGTTCCCTTTCATGGAAAAGCATTATCCATGGGGACTTGCTCTTTCTAAGCTGTGGCTCTTGACCCACCTCGTGGCTCTGTTAGCTGTTCAGAGAAAAGCAGAGCTCACCCCCATCTTTGTGTTTTCATTAAGAAATGAGAAAAAAAATGTACAAAGGTTATTTTGGCAATCATTGAGAAAAATAAGTTGAAGATTTAATGTGGAAAGATGAACCATGACAGAAAGATTTTACTCAGGTTTTCCTCCATGAAGTTAATTCTTTCAGAATTTCTCTCTTTTGGCATTTTTAAGATAGTTAGAAAAAGGAATATCCAAAGTAAATGGTAAATGTTTTGTCATTTCAAAGCTGCTGTGGTTTACCCTGTCACTTGTGATGTTGTCAGCTTTTCACAGAGCCTTTAGTAACTGCTACTTTCATTCATAGCTTGGAATACATTCTTTATGTTTATAAATATAAATTCTTATCTGAAAATATTACTCTATATTATGTGCATAGGTTAAAATTATCTCCATTTTGTTGAGCTAGAAACAGAACTCTCAGAGGCTGAGTTGGAGCTAGGACATGAGGAGGTACCTAGGATTGAGAGAAGGCTCTACATTTGAATTATCAGGGGGTATAAGAAATTAGTTGAACAGGGAAAATCACCATAGGAAGGTGATGATGCCTTGCCAGTTCAAAGCTTAACTTACCCTTTTATATGAGCTCTTAAGAGATCTGTGTCTTCCAGTCTTGTACATAGACCAGGCTTAAAAGAAAGTGCTGATGATCAAGCCCCTGTGATTCAGAATGTTTTTAAAACAGAAAAGGTGATGGATGCTAAATAGACATGAAAGAGGTGCTGAGCCACTGATTATTAGAGTTGCAAATTGCTAGAACTAGTGGCATTGCCATCAAGAATTGGTTATGGAAGCTTCTTTCTGCAAGTTGAATTCAGAACAGGATAGTTTGCCTCTATGGAAGTTCAAAATAATAACTACATAAATTAAAAACCTCTTTTAGAAAAACAAAAAGGAATTAGTAATAAAATGATAAAGAGAGAAAAGTATAATGACTGCCTAGATTTGCACTATATTATTTCCCTCTTTCCAAAGCAGACAGTTCTGGATTTAGAATGTAGTCATTATAATTCAAAGTTATTATGTTGTGTATTTAAAGTAAAAGCTGCTATTTTCCAAACTATTAAAGATTTTGCCCTGCAATTTTTTATCTGTCTCCTCATGATTACTCTACCAAACTACACCTGCTCTGTAATGAGGCTGAAATCTTGGAAAATACTGACATGTAGGTCTGCAAGCTATAAATTCATCTAAAATTGAAGTAATTAATGTTTTTGCCCTTTAAGATTGTTTTAAATTTCTAATAGAAATTATAGTATACAATGCAAGTTTAATGAAAGCAGTGCAGCAAGCAGTATGGTGCAGACCAATGTTCAATGTCACTGCTTTGGGTATGGCACTCCCAAGTCCTACTGCAAATAGTAGAGATATTGAAGCAAAGGCTGTTTAGAGCCCTAGTGACTGCTGGGAAATTGGAAATTTTCTGTCATAAGGAATTAGGATAGATTTTTGAAGGACAAACAGAATTTAAACTGCATATGATTTTAGTAAGATGTGGAGATCTGCCTTCAATCTTATGCTGCTGAAAACATTTATATTCTTCCCTGGACATGTTTCACATAGTGCTAATTTTTTATTATCAAAATCATAGCCTTTGAACTTTAAAAAAAAAACATTTTATAAATATATTTAGCATATTTCAACTTCTATTGACTATTTTTCACATAAACACAAGGAAGGACAAAATATAGATCTAACTGAAAAGAGCAAAATTGGGAAAGGAGTAATGTCAGAGCTAATTATAGCCCTTGCACTGGATCCAAACTGACAGATCATTATTTCTCTTCCTAGATGTGGCCAGGGAATGGATTTCTGCCCAGATAGATTGTTTTTCCCAAGCATTTCTTGCTGTACTTTTTCTGAGGGATCCTTAACCATCTGTCATTAAGTGTTATGAATCCAGAAGTGCTTGATACCACAATTGTGCATCTTCTTGTGACAGGAATGGTCATAACTGGCATGTCACCAGGCAGAACGTTTTATCCATCATATGTTTTAATGTATACATACCCTTCATGGGATGGCTGTGGAATCTTTCATGTTGACCAAGTGAGTGGAAAATAGAGTCTAAAGAGTGTTCATAATAGACCCCAGAATAGGCTTCATGATCCTGGAAACTTAGTACTGTGTTAGTAAGTTCAATTAGTATATTGCATAATAAATTAAAACCATGTGGAAGTCCTGAAAATATTGGCATTTTGAAAGTCTGAAATAGATAATCTGCCAATAAGCAAGAGATTCTCTTCTTTCATTATTTCCATAAATCAAATTCTGTCCTTCCTAAATCACAGCTAAATCAAACTCCAGGAAACTTTCTACATTTTAGGTATTGTGTAAAGAGTGTATTCTTGCTCAAGGAAACTCATATGCATAATGATAAGATAGAGCAGATGGTCTCTGCTGTCTGACTGGGATGATTAAAACTTTTTTTGGGTCCTGTCAATTAATTTTCTGCTAGAGTTGAAGCAGTTTGCACCCAAAGGTATTTTATTCTCTATGTTGACAAGAAGTAAGCAAGGTGTTGGAATTTTTTTGTCCCTCACGTTCTCCTTTTGAAGTGAGGTCGTAACCTTTCCACTCCAATATTTTAATCTAAATCAAATCATTCAGAAGTATAATTTAAAAGTGAGGGTCTATTTAGTCTTCAATAGAACCAGTATTACTCTAAGTCTACCCCAAATAAAATTTTAAGCCAAATACTTTGTCCATGCCCACACACAATCTCAAAGCATTTTCCTTATGAGTTTTCTAAACCAACTAAATTCATGAGTGATTTCGTCTTGGTTTAAAGAGAGCCTTTATATAAACAAAAGAAGTTTAGAAAATTTTGGTGGGTTGACCCTGACTGAGAGCTGCTCTATCCTCCTCATCTGAACAAGGGAGAGGAGATATAATGAAAAGCTCATGGGTCAGGCTGTCATGGGCAAAACAGGCTTAACTTTGGTGAAAATAATTTACTACCAATCTAATCAGAGCAGAGTAAAGAGAAATAAAACCAAATCTTAAATCACCTTCCCTTCACCCCTTCCTTCTTTCTGGCCTCAACTTCATTCCTGAATTCTTCCTCCACCCCACAGTGGCACAGGGGCATGGGCAATGTGGGTTGCAGTCATTTCATCACAAGCCTCTGCTGCTTCTCCCTCCCCAGTGGGAGTGCTCCTCACTCTTCTGCTCCAGTGTGGGAATTCCTCCTACTGAAACAGTCCTTTGTGATCTCCACTGTGGGGAGGCCCAAGGGCTGCAGTGCTTCAGGAATTGCTCCAGTGTGTGTCCCAAGGCACGGGGACACGAGTCCTGCCTATAGACTTGCTTCAGCATGGCTCCTCTCTCCATGGAGCCTGCTCCTGCCAGGGTCCTGCTCCAGCACCTCCTGCTGCCAGGGCTTTTTCCTGCTTCTTAACTCCATTATCCCAGAGGTGTTGCAGCCATTGCTGATGAACCTGGCCTTGGGCAGTGGCAGGTCCATCTCACAGCCCCTGGCACTGGCTCTGTTGGACATTGGGGAAGCTTCTAGCAACTTCCCACAGAAGCCACCCTCTAGGTCCCTGCCACTATCAAACCTGATCACACAAACCCAATATGAAATTGCCTTCAGTGAAAGGAAAAGCAAATTAATGTGAACTGACAGAACCTGCAGAATAATGCCTCCATACAGGGGAAAAAATGATTCCAAACAGTAAAAATAACAAAAGAATTCAGAGTTAGACAAGGTACCATAATTGAGAAAACCTGAGTGAAAAGTACTAAAGCAGCATGAGAGCTGAATTGATTTTGGGAGCTGCATAATAGAAGGAAAGATTGGCAGATATATTATGTACTAAAAAACACCTGCTGTGCACAAGGAAGGAGTACCTCCTTTATATATTGTCCTTTGATATTTTTAAGATTATTGATGAGATTAGGTTATCCTTCTGGCTGCAGTGAGTTTCTGTGGATTTGTCTATTACACAAAGCTTTCAAAGGAAGATTGTAATTGCCTTTACATTATGCTGGTGTTTTCTGGAAAGCAATTTAATGAATATTTGCATGAAGCATAATTCAACCTAAAGCTTAAACTGAAAAAATATTATGGTCCTTTCATTTTCCATTAATTTTAAACAAGAGTGGTAGGAAAACATAATAGTAACAAGTTGAAAATGAACTGAATTACATCCACTACTTATTGATTGAAGGAACTGTTCCCTCCAACTTCCACAGCTTCATTACAGATAATGTAATGAGGGCACTAAAAGAACCTGTGTCATTAAACATTGAACCCATTGTGACACACAGTACAACCATGGAATCATAGAATCAGAAACCTTTGTGCTGGAAGGGATCTTAAAGATCATGATTAAAGGGTGTTGAGTGTGCTTCCTTTCAGGGGAGCCCTCGTGCATGAAACTACACAAAGGTCATGTATGGTGCTTACATTGTGCTCCTGCTTTAGAGGTGGAAAAGCACAGGAATATAGAAAATTATACTCTGGGCAAACAACATTGTGTCAATAGAGTATAGATGATGTCTGTGACACACTGGAAAGAGGGATTGTAATATTTTCTTTCAAAAACAGAATTAAGTCAAAAGCAGGGTTTTAACAGCTAGTTAAATACATCTGTGACTGGGCTATAAATGTATTGAAATCCAGTCTCTTCTGTATTGTTCAATATTTAAAATAAATAAGTGACCACAATCTGTGTTGACATCCCAAATCTGTCAACCTCATAGAAAACTTTGATATCATTAAGTCAGATCACTGATATAACGTTGATTCAATGAGAGAAATTGTATTACTAAATTACCAATGCCATGTTATATCATGCAAATATTTCTTGGTGACTTTCTTTCCAGTCTAATATCTAAACCAAAGATCAAAGGAATATTTTAACATGGGAAATGGTAATATAAAATATGTCTCTTACCGTTTCAGGGGATTATAAAGATGTCAGGGAATAGTTTCACTTTTTTCCCTGTATCATAAACCTGGAGACATGAGGTGATGTCATGTCTCTTTCACTCCTTTTCCACACTATTTCTGTCTTTTCTCCTATTTTCTTTCACTGTGCCTTTCTTTCTTCATATGATTCTGATTAGCTGGGCTTTTGGGTTTTTTTCTTCTTTTCTTCCTGGAGTTTGTCAGTGCTCTGCTGTAAAATCTGGAGGAGTTTTCTTGCATATAACATATACCATATTTTCTTTTGATGGCTTATAAATCTGCATCCATATTAGTAGGTAAGGTAGTTCAATTGGCATAGATTTGCAGGTTCAGTCAATTAGTGCTCAGGATCCAACATCCCCTTTATTCATGTTTCGAGAAGCTTTTACTCACAGTAGACCTGGTCTGGGTCTGAATGCCAAATCCAGACAGCTGAACCAGCCTGAGGAGTGAGACAATCTTCTGGTGCAGGTTCATCAGAAAGAAAGTCAATTTATAGACAAAAAATGTGGAACAAGGCATTTCAACAGGGGACAGCCAAATTTTCTGAAAAGCATGCTCTGGATTTGAACTCAAACACTAATATGGTCATATAACACATTTCAGCAAACACTCCAAATTTGTTTCTTGTCCTGCAACCTCAAAATTCTTGTATTTTCCTTGTTTTTTATTTTCTTCAACTCATATATGTAGTTATCCAATTAGTTTTTCTTGGAGTCATTCACAGTTGTACAGCACAGGCAAAAGATATTACTGTTCTGATTTTCTTCCCCCTTTCATTTGCTTCTTGCATTTATAAAGGGTAGCAGACCATGATAAAATTGTGAAATCTACCTGGGAGAAGTTCTTGGCCATTCAAGCATTATGTGTTTCTTGCACTGAGATTAATTCAGTGGAATATGGGAGATCTTGTCTTTCTCTTAACCTAGTACAGTTACCGTGTGCTTTGAAAGAGAATAAGTTATTTTGGGCTTTGTATACTAATTCTTGTGAAATTTATGTGATAATTTCCTTTCTCTGGGGTTAGCTGTTATATTTTCAAGCTTCATATTATTTTTTAAAACTGTTTTAAAAACTGTTTTCTTTGCCTTATCAGGAATAACCCTTCTTTGTTATTAGAATGCTACAGCACGTATAGCAAAATGTCATAACATTGGTCATTTTGTTGACCATAAACTACTCACTATTTGTTATGAATCCTGACTTTTTTAATCTTCCCCACAACAATTTTAATCCTCCCCACAACAGCAAAAGTAATATTATAAAAAGAAATGGCATATACAGGTCATTAAAAGAATGTATGAAAATTTTTTATTCAAAGGTGAAGGCTAAAGTCTGTGTCTTATGGCAGCCATCAGCACTGATCTACCTTTTATTCTATAAACAAACTGAAATACATTTGATAACTAAAAATCATCACCAGCAATTGTAGACTTCCAGGAATAATTTAGTTTATTGATGCTTTTCTAAATTAGTTGAACCCTGTAATGTTGATATTAAAACCTTTGAAAGCAGGATTCTCAAATGAAAGCAATCCAGTAGCTCATTTAGATTCCTCTCCTGCTGTCTGCAGCAGATCTATAAATAGAATAGCCTACACACAGAAATTTATTATTGCAGCTGATAGCAATTTTCTTTTGCAAAGGTGTCTGGAGGCATTATTCATGAGATTCATTCTGGTAGACTCTCAAGCTGAGATCCTCACTCCCCAGCTCTGCAGGTGGCCAGTTTAGGAACACACTAATCAACTGCTACGAGCAAGGACTGTCACAAGACTTACTTATTTCCCTCTTTTAAAAAATACAGGAGGTCTTTCAGCTCCAGATTGTTTTCTTTAACCTGATTGCATAGATATTATTAGCAGATAATGAATTTTTAGAAATCACATGCATTTGAAATTTTATCAGTGCTCATCCTAATGATTATTCTATTATTGGAAAACCACAATGAGTGTGATTTGATACAACAGGCACCACGTCTTCTGCATGGGCACATGTGACCTTTTCAAGTAAAAGGCAGACATGTTTCTGTTCAATACTGGGGATGTACATGGATACTGGGCAATTACATGAGCTGACCTATCTAGCTGTCATCTATTTTTAGCCATAATATAAGGGAAAAATCAAATAAGACCTTTTGTGAAATTATATTTATAATAAGTGATAGATGGAAATGTCTTGCACTCTTTTGTTTTACTATCTGGCTTTGGCTTTTCTACCATATCTGTCATTGTGCTATCTTTGAATACAATTTTAAAAAATCGTTACAACCAGAATATGTACATTTCTAAGCATTGGTTTTGTCAACCCTCAAGACTGATTATAACTTATTTTTATCATTGCCTATTCTAATATTCTTTCTGTGACTGAGAACATAAGTCAGATGATAGCAGAGATATTACCTGTTTATTCTGTATCACGTTCAATAAAATCACTACTGCAAGTGTTCATATTTCAGGAATTTTTTGCATCCTACTGTATACATACAAGCTGTATATAGTACCTGAATATATAAGTGATGTTTCCATTTGCAAAATAAACTAGTAACTTTCATTTTATGTTCTCACATACTTTCATTTTTTCAGACATAATAGAATACCTGTTTTCCTGTAGCAGTTATTTTGACTATGCTATAAAAGCAGCAACACAAACAACTAGTGAGACCTTAGAATAGTCACATATCTCACCAGCAAAAGAAAGAAAAATTAAAATATCAAATTAAACCGAAAAGAAACTGGCATCTCAAGTCACCAATAAGGCATTCTGGCATGTCTCATGCCAGTAGCAGTAGTAAAACAAAGAGATCTATTACAACCATAAGAAAATACCACAGATTTTCTCTAAATGTAAATCCTATTCTGCTTGTTCTGAGTGCATTTTGGTACTTACACTTTTTTGTTTGTTTCTTTTAACTTAAACTTGTTAGTGATGAAGAAAATTGGTATTGTGAATGCCCTAAACTCTTCACTGGAAAACTCTGCCAGTTTGCAACTTGTGATGAAAATCCGTGTGGAAACGGTGCGACGTGTTTTCCAAAGTCCAGGCGAGATGCTGTTTGCTTGTGTCCATATGGAAGGTCAGGCATCCTCTGTAGTGATGGTAAGAAACATTTTCTTCATGAATTGGTCATAGTTTCTATCACTCATAGAAGCTGTGGTAAGAAACAAGTCGGATGTTTTGAAGGTAAAACACTGAAAGTCCAAAATCCAAATTCATGCAAAGAATGGCTCAGCTGATCAGCCTTCCCATGTGTTGTTTCATTAAAGCTCCAGCCAGAGAAGATAGACAGAGGGATCAAAGAAGCTTTATTCAGAGGAGCTGGGAAATACCAGGTGGCATCTGATGTTTTAGTAAATCAGCTGGAGAAAAACTGAGAGACAAGCAAGGGCTCCTTTGGAGAAATTGTTTTCTCCAAATAGTTTGATTTTTTTCCTCTGCATAGAGAAGCATTACTTTGTACATTTTGCATATTAAAGCAGTGTATAAAGAATACTTTCTGGATTGTAAAAATACCACCATGTAACATAATTTGATTAATTTTTCAGGTAAGAAAGAAGGACAATTTAAAATTTACTATGTGCTTTGCTGTGGAACAGGAGACAGGATGAAGTGAAAATATTAAAGCAAAGGGCATAGTCACTTTGAATAAATTGTCAAAGGGAAGACTTTTATTCCTTGAGCATTGATTATAATGATTTTTCTAGATCAGAAATTCCTGTATGTGAACATCCAAGGTATTCTTTCCCCTAACAGTGAATGCAGCAAGACATAATGATTGAAAAACGTATGTATATAAAATAATCACTGGTTCTGAGCTCATTTAGTGGTGCACATGAAGTGCCTCTTCAAATAAATATTAAGCAATGATCAAGCTGGTTTTTTTCATATCATATACATATTAAATCCTTATATAAAATTTTTACTTCCAAAATTTTCAGAAGATGAGCATTCATATTTTATCTGTTTTCATCTAACCATGGTACTTGATAGCAAATAGAAGTGAGTATATGAGATGTGTTATAATTTCCTGGCAGCCTTTCCTAGTTTACAGTAGCAGTACACTGGGACTTCATTTGCTGCATCTCTAGTCATCCTAGCTGCATTTCTTTGTTCCTTCTCAATTCCACTGCATGCTCTTTAAAATGGGAGTCCAGAGCTGATTTAAGGTGCTATATTCAAGGTGTGATAATGCCACTGCTTTATGCAGTGATGTTTGACATTTTTCTGTTTTACTCTCTGCCCTTACTTAACCAATTCATCCATTCTATTTTCTTTTATGAGTACACTGACATATTCATGAAAGTGCTTATTAAAATTTCCAACACCTCTTCCTTTGAAAGCTGACAGTGAGGACAGAGCCCATTATTCTGTATTTAAGGCTGGGACTGTTTCTGTAATCTACACCAATTTGCATCTGTCAACACTTAGTATTAACTAATGTTTTTTTCCCTGTATTTTTTCAATATGGCTCCTCTGCAACTCTTTGTATTTAATTGTCTCTAAATTGAGAGACTACATAAAAACTGAGCCTAAACTGAGAGCCCAAATTGAGAAAAAGTACAGAAATTCATTAGTTTCATTGGGCTACAAAACTGGAGTCTTTGAAAGCACAGAAAGAATTAATTTTAATGAGTGGAAAATGAAAACTCTGGATCATCACTATGAGCAAGCAAAACAGGAAAGAGCACTCAGCTTTGCAGGATAGAGTGCAAATCTAAGGTAATCAGCTGACAACATAAAAAACTATTATTGAAATACAAAAAATTATTTTATTGAACTGCATTTTAACAATTTAGAAGGAATAGAAATAAACTGAACACAGAAGTCTTAAAATTAGTTGCAAGAGGCCACTTAAGCACATTTTCTAAAACAAAGAAGGGAGAAAGAGAACCACAATGCTGTGGAGGCTGGATGTATCATTATGGATTGCCCTAGCAGCATCAAAGCTATATTTTTGGGAAATAGTTGAAGATAATGATATCTTGCCTAATGAAAATGGTAGAATAATTTAAATTATTTTAGAAGCAGAAGGCAAACTTGATTGTTTACTACGACAAAATGTGTGTCCCAGATAATAAATGTAATGGAAACAAAAGGTCCATAAAAATTAAGGCATAGAAGCACACATTTCAAATTAATAATCTTTTGTTTAAGATACACAATAATATTGTCTCTACTATTCAGGTTATAACCTAATGCTTGCTACTTTGTGTCTGAAACACTGAAGGAAAGCTGTTTATCAAAATGTTAAAAATTATCACATTTATCAAATTTATCATATCAAATAATGTTTGGTCTTCATTAACACAGAACAAGTGAGATATCACAGTGATTATTTGATAAAATGAATATAACTAATGTACCAAATAGAATTTCAATTTCATGCCAGCTTGGCTGCTCCTACTAATAGAAGTTATTTGCAAAAGACAAAGTAAGGATAAATAAAGATGTGGACAGAGCCATAAATGAGCCCACAGATAGAGATCTTCCCCATATCAGAGCTCCAATTGCCATCTGTAAAGGGCTGGAAGTCATATTAAGAACAAGAGCAACATATGTATGGAAAAGCTAAAATAAAACTATTGTCACTATTAAAAAAATAGAAAAAAACTAAGAAAAACCAAATTGCTTGACATGATAAGTTAAAAATTCATCATTTTATGTGAAATGCATAGCATTCAAAAAGTGAAGAAAAATAGGACGATTGTAAATATGACAAATGAGGCAGAAATGTAAGGACAGATAGTAACTGCTGTTAGACAAAACTTTATAAATATGGAAGAGACAAGGTCTGGGACTAACAAGGACTTTTCCTACATTTCTGAATCAGATGGAGCATACTGCAATCTAAGCAGGCTGGTAACAACAGCTCTGAGTTTATTTGTTATGCTATGCTTGTTTCAGACATCAATAAAAGCTTCCAAAAGCATGTCCATTTTTCCAAATATACAAAACAAGATGCATTATCTTTCACTACACATTTTTCTTGCTTTTAACACTAGATGACCACATTATTTTGACTGCAAGTTGACCATTATACACTGAAATATCTCTCAAGAACCTACACAGCTACAGCATAATGGGCCAACGGGAGGGGGTGATAGTATAATACAGAAGAGTACAGACCCTATTGATCAGGTCAGACAAGCATTCTGTTCCATTTACATATGACTGGCCCTTTTTGTCTCTGTATTCCTCTATTTCCCCACAGTTGTTCCTCCCCAAATCACTTATTTCCTCTTTTAGACATCGCTAAGTCCTGTGCTTTTCCAAAATACTCTTCACCTACATCCCATAATGTCCCATACTCCCTGGCAGTGTTCATGGATCATCATGGGGTGTGTCACACCTTGACACTAGGGCTGAAGGTATCCTGGCAGCACCTGGACAAGGTGCTCCTTCCTCTGAATCCTTAATGTGGGTGCTGTCTGCTGCTGTGCTCTGTGCTCCTCTGGGATTGTGGAGATGGACCCATGATGGGCTGCTGGCTCCTGGGGTAGGGATGGGACTTGCCTGTTGATTTCCAGAGTTAAGTGTCTCTGTGACTTCCAGCTTGGCTGGGTGTGGGGTGGAGGGGAGGAGAACACCATCAATATGGAGCACTTTGGCAAAGAGGCTGTGTCTACATGGGCAGATTGACTAATTCCCCTGAGTGACTTTGCTTCTTTAAGCTGCAGATAAAGGGATCTATACCAGTTAAACTGAGCACAGTTATTGAGCTCTGGCTTTTCAATAGATTTGTGTGAAAGCAGCCAGCATTCAAGCCCTTACTCTGATAAATTTCCTTTCACATTTAAATTAGCTAAAAATTGCTTGCATTTTGTTTTTTGCAGACTATAAATCTCCTCCAGTGTTTACTATCACAGAGTTGATTAGAGTTGTTAAATTGCTACCATCAGCCTTTATTTATATTTTTCTTTTTTTTTTTTTTTAATGCACTTTTATCTAAGCACAGAATGGAGGCATTTCCTGGTATGTACAGGAGATTGATAGTCTGTAAAATATAAGATCGGTATGTTTGAAATATCTGAGTGCAAGAAATTTTGATATATAAGATGCAGAAATCTTAAATAGTAAATATCAGCATATCACTGTACTGCAGAATTGCAATGGCCTCCTAAGTGCAAGTGAAGAAGAAATAGTTCATTCACCAGGACTGGAAAGGTACACTTGGTGTTGTTGGTAATTATATGTTGCACAAGAAACAAGGCATTGCTAAATTGAGTAATTGTGTCATTTCCAGTGTTTTAGACCAAACTTCAGTGGTTTAGTTTCACATATGTTCACATATGTGACAACATGAAGCAGAGTCCTAACTGTGATGCTGGATTTAGCAAACACACCCTGAAAAGGGTCATTCACAGCACACATTCACAGCAATCTGTAAGGCTTTTCCTTGAAACATTTCTGAGCAACACTTCTGGTAATGTTTCACAGTCCAAAGAATTCCAGCAGGTTTTTTGTGGGATATATTCCCCCATGTATAAAATTAATTTCAAAGTGTTGAAGTGGGAATAGTCACTTGCTTCAGGTTCTGTAGAGTGAAAATTAGCCTGCAGGCGAATTGTCTGTGCAGCTATGTTTGGCACACAATGTCACCTTCAGAGCTGTTTGGGGCTGCAGGCTGAGTTGTGCAGTTCAGTGACAGAAGATGCCCAAAGGGAAAAAATCTGTATTTTAAGGTTCTTGGTCAGTGATAAAAGACCTTGGGGAATGTTGATCAAGGTTGCTCTTCTTACTGTTTAAGAGAATCTATTTTCTGGGTCATTTTGTTTTCACTGGGCCTTAGTTTCCCCCATCCCTCCAATGTGAGGAATGTCATAAAAATTGTAAAAACCACATATAGGCATCCTCACACACTATTAATGTCCCTGCTGTACTAGCAGTTTTTCAGAACCATATTTTTATCTCTGAGCAGTGAAATCACTTTTATTATTTCAAATTTAAATTCCCAAAGTATAACTCTGATGACTCCATGATTAGTGATGCCACAAGACAGATAAAGGGAATCTGTAAGTCCTGGAGGTGGGAAGGGAAAGTCATACACCTGAATGACCCATTAGGTGGGTCAGTAACTTGGGATACAACAGTCTTCCAGACATCAGGAGCATTTTGTTACCACCTTGAACCCTCAGCTGGCACTGCACACCCTGCAGCTCTGGCACCCCTTATCTTTCCTCCTTGGAGTTCCCAGAATTTCCAGTGAGAAAGGTGGGTTTGCAAGGTTACCCTGCAGCCCGTGGTTAAGGCCAAGGTGAGGCAGCTGTCCCCCTCCAGCACCTGGAGCCCACAGTGGAGAAGATATCCACCTTCAGGCAAGGAGCATCCCAGGCTGAGACCCCATGGGAAGCCTGTGCCACAGCAGGGTCTGGCAGGACCTGTGACCCATGGAGAGAAGAGCCCACGCTGGAGCAGTTGATGGCAGGTCTTGTGACCCATGGGAAACCCATACTGTGAAGAACCCTAGCCAGTGGAAAGGACTCCATTATATCTGTTTTGCCATCATTAGGACTTGTAGGCCAGAATAATTCCTTAAATTTAAGCTTCTGCTGAATTCTGAGGCTAAGGTAGGGTTTGTCTGTGCTCATACCATGACAACCAGTTACTGTCATGGACAAAACAGGCTTGACTTGGGGAAAAACTGTCATTCAAATGAGAGTAGGGTAATGAGAAATAAAATCAGTTCTTAAATTATTTGTCTCCTCACTTTCCTTGTTCTTGGGCTCACCTTAACTTCTGAATTCTCTGCCTCCTCCCCTCGACTGGCACAGGGTGATGGGGTTGTGGATGAGGCCTCTGCCACTCCCTCCTCCTCAGTGAAAGAACTGTTCATACTCTTATTCATACTCTTCCCTCCTTCCAGTGTGGGGTCTGCCCCATGGGAGAAGTCTTCATCTCTCTCCATCCTTTTAATCTGTCTTGATTTTTGCAATGCATTTTAAAGCTGTGGTCCAAGATGTATTGCTGGTCAATGCTGAAGGAACATTAATTTTAACTCATAACAGAAAATTTAAAGATAAAAAAAAACATTATTCTCTTTCTTTTTTTTTTTTTTTTTTTTTTGTTTATTTATCTCTTCACTTTGTTAAAATATTTTTTAAACTATAGTTGATTTTTTTAAACTCCTATTTTTCGTCCTCAGCTCCAATGAGATATGCAATGTTAGGGAAGTAAGTAGTTGACCATATTGATGCATTTATGTAATGGGATAATTTGTCATTATTTGTTTGTGAGTCAATGGGACATATCATGCGTTATTACTTGTTCAGTACTGGGAATGCAGAAAAGCAGAATGATGAATGACATAGAACTGACACAGAGACACAGGACAAGATCAAGGACAAAAAGTTGATAAAAGACTTCAGTACTCTGTCAAAGCAATGTGTATTATAGTCACAGTGTTAATTTGGAGTGTGTGAACAAGGCTTATAATCAAAGACATTGGGACCCATCTCTGATCTTTACCACTTCTGACTGTGCACTGCAAGAGCAAGAGTAGAAATCAGTTTGGATGATGTCCAGACTGGAAAAGAAAAATAACCTAATGAGGTTATCTGTGCCCTTTGCCAATTCAACCAGCCTCAAACATTTCACAAATAATGTTTAGAAGGACTGTGTTCAAAGGAGGGGAGTATGCAATTTTCTGCAGTCTTGGCTCCATAACTTTGTAATGAAAAGGTAAAGAATCAAAAGAAAAGGCAGAGCTGTTTTGTTTCACATGATTTTGCTAATTACTGTATTTTTCATATGGAATTATTACTACCTTTTTTTCCTAATTTTTAAGTAAAAAATATGTATCAGTATGGTAAATTAGTCTGCATTGAAATCAATCTAATGAATATCATTTCATGAAATTAATCTCAAACACTGATGCACATTTACTAATAACCTTTCACTTTTTAATGTGAATGGATAAAGATCTCTTGACAAACAATATTTGCTGTGGAGAAGAAAATTATGAAAAATGTGGTGTAAAATCTGTAAGTGACTTTTCACAGACAGATAAAATATGGAATAGCTGTCAAGCTAGATAGATTGAGTTAGCTAGAAATATAAGTTTTTGACTTGGTACTAATTAACATTTCTAAATACAGTTCACTCTGCAGAGACCAGCATAGGGAGGACTATTTGCAAACACCTATTGCATGTGCCTACCTGCTAAGGGTAGGGTGGTTAATTAAGTACTGCATCTGACTTCTATTAGGAGAAACTTCTTCAGTATAGTGGAGAAAACTGTGAATAAGTGAATCAATATAGTGTGTAGCGGTTTCCATTAAAATGCCCATGGGACTCCTATTGCATTAAAAAGTATTATTCCCCTTCAGGACTGCATGCCTGATGGAGGTAGAGCTCCATATGATGCTCCTGCACCATTTCACTTTGGATCCAAACAGTGTGTATGCACAGGGAAGGGCCAGCATGGAGGGGAGCAGAGCAGGTTCACAGCAGAGCAGCTGGTTGACAAGAGCAGGTAATGCCTTTGCAAGTCACCAGTTAATAAGGACAGTGCAACCAGAGAATTTGAAATTTCTATATCTGTTCGTGGGTCTGAATTCCTCCTGTGGAGTAATGTGTCCTGCTTCCTGTCAGCCTCCTGATAAACTACTTTGTCTGCCCAGATATTAAGTTTAGCCCACTGTCAGTGATGTACTGGATTTACTGTTATTTTTACTTGGGTAATTATATCACTGCTTTGTATTACTCTGCTGTTATCTTTGGACAATTTGTTGATCCCAAGACTTGTTGGATGGTGGTGTCCATTAGCACCTATGGAACCTAAGGAAGGCAGGGATGCCTTAAGTCCCTATAGTGCTGACATATTATGGAATGTACTTCATGGTCCCAACAAAAGGCACAGTTAAGACTGAATTAAGAGATCACAAAGAGCTGAGAAGAGATGTTCAAGTAGTCAAAGATGGACATTGCTCAGGGAAATTGGTTCTTGTCAGATGCTTTGAGAATGGCTGTGCTCAGATATCCAGGAGCCAAGAACATTTAGTGACTGTGTTCTGACCTGGAGTTCAGAGATCTATATTCTGTTTTTCCATACTCTCCAGACTATGCTCAATTTTGTTTAGTTTCCAAATGTCCTAGGGTTACTAGTCTTTGAAATCAGAAAAAAAGTGCTTCCTTGATTTCACAGAGGATGAGTTCAGAGTTTCCTAACCATTTAACTTTTATGACAATGAAGACTAGAGAAAAAGAACATGCAGAATGAGAAGTGGTTTCAGTATACAGAGCAGAAAGATTTCAGCCCACCTATCTTTAGAAGTCTGAAATACTTTACTCTGACTTACAACCCAATACTACCTTTTTATTTGGTGGAGTGAAATAAATATTTTTGAATGTTCTTCACCTGTCCTGTATAAGGAAGGCATTTTATATGAAATCATATCCTAAATTTGCTTGTTTTTTCTACTGACATGACGTGCAACATTAGGTGGTCAGCTGCTGCACAGACATCTCTGTCACAGATGATAGAATTATAGAATTATAGAATTCTTTGGCTTGGGAGGCACCTTAAATGTCATTCTGTTCCAACCTTTGCCATGGGCAGTGACACTTCCAGTAGATCAGGCTGCTCAGAGCCCCATTCAGCCTGAGGAATCCACAACCTCTCTGGTCAACCTGTTGCAAGGCCTTGTCACCTTCACAGATTAAAGACTTCCTTCCTAATATCTAATCTAAACTACTCTCCTTCATCTTAAGGCCATCCCCCTTGTCCTATCCCTACAGGCCCTTGTGAAAAGTCCTTTTCCAGCTTTCTTGTAACTCCTCTTTAGGCACTGGAAGGTCTACAAGGTCTCCCCAGAGCTGTCCCTTCTCCAGCCTGAACAGCCCCACCTCTCTCAGACTCACCCATGTCTTCAAAGGAGATGTGTTACAGCCCTGTGATCTATTTAGTGGCCTCTTCTGGACTTGCTCCATCAGGTCTGTGGCTTTCTTGCATTGGAGACCCTTTTCCAGCTTTGTATGTAATACTGGAAGGAGCAAGGAGATGGGCAAAAAAAATAACTCCCCACTTAGAATGCTCCAAGGAAACAATGGCATACCTCATCCTGGGGATAAAGAGTTATTCCTGTTGAGAATAACTGGTCAGGAATAGACTCTTCAGTGCTCTCTGCTAGCAAATCAAATTACCTGGCTCTGTGAAGGTACATGAGAGAATTTGCTTCTCCCATTATAAATCAAAGCAGGAAAAGACAACAAACACAAAAGACTCTTTTAGTTTAAAATCTTGTCTCCGAAATATTTTGTGGTTTACTAAATAAAAATAAAGTTATGAAAAAAAATGGGGGAAAAGAAAAAAAAAAAAAAAAGAAAAAAAAAAAAAAAAGAAAAAAAAACACTTTACTTCAAAGGAGCTGTATTGTGGGTCATATTTTCCTGAGTTAGCAAAAATGCAGAATTTGAGACTCCTTCAGTCATGTTCAAGTAATCTAAGGGAACATGAGTGGACTGAAGCTAACACAGATTTAAATATGGGGGAGTTGCACTCTGCCTTCAATGCAGTCCATGACTCACAGAGGTCTGAGGCTTGAAGTTGTCTTCAGTCAGACTCGTTTCCATTGTCCTTCTAATTAGGACAGAACCATTGTTTCATATGGAAAATTCCTGGCTCCAATTTAAGATCAAAAGCATGGCATAATGTGCCACATGTTGCAGTAGTGCTTCATGCACGGGACAGTGCACTCTGAACAGCTGCAACTCCAAGTCTGTGCCAGAACAGGCTTGCCATGCCTGTGTCTGCACCTTTCCCCAGATGCAGGTACCAAGGCAGTGTCTGCCAACAAGGCAGCTTTCCCAGGCTGCAGATTCAGAAACACTCCAGAGCTGATGAGGACATTGTCAAAATTACCTGTTATTGTTTCTCCCACCCTGTAAACATTCAGACACTTGATGTCCCTAGGCTAATATAGATTTACTTGGGGAGTATTCCAATTCTTACTAGCATTTCCCCATGGTTTGTGCATGGTGCAGCCTTTTATTCCTTCCTCCCCCAAGCCCTTATGCTGCCTTCATTAGTAAAGCTGGGTCCAGTCACATTTGGTGTGCAGGTTGTAAGTAACTGCTTGAATCTTTTAAATCTAGTCCCATACCCAGTCTTTCAGGATTAAGCTGTCATTCATCTTTCTCCTTTTTTACTGAACCATATTGTCAATACAAGCATTATGTGATCTCTGAGCATCAGCTCCTGGAAGTGACTGCAGCAGTCTGGCCATGGGTGCCAGCCCCAGGGGCCATGTGGGTGCTTAGCACCAGCTCTCTTTTCTGTACAGACATGTATAGACTCGATCTTATTTGCAATTCATGTAGCTCCTATTCACTGTGCTGCAAATTCATACTTTTATGATGCTTCTTTTTCTTATTTTCTCTATCTGGGAAGAATTATTCCATAACCTCACCAGCACATCCTTGTACTCACTTTCACTCAAATGCCTGTCAGATATGGTATTTCCTTCAACTGGAAAATTTCTTCCTGTATTTTCTTTTGTCTGTCTGAGTCTTGAATAAGTATTACAGTGTAGTTTTATTTGTAGCAATGGTACCTAGAATCCAGGAGATGGCAGTAGCTGACAATAATTCATTTCTTAAAACAAGTCTATTTACAAAAGGTAAAAATTAAATATATCTGTCCTCAGAGAAAAGCCAAACTATATCTGAATGTGTGTAAAATATTACAACATATCATATTATTAGTTTCATTTATAATCTTTTAAGTTTTAAATCAGACTAGTAAATAAAATTCTTAAATACATGTGTGAACATTTTGCCCTAACTCTGAATTTATTCTTTCTTAATCCAGCTATTAATATTACTCAACCAAGTTTCAGTGGCACAGATGTCTTTGGCTATACCTCATTCCTAGCTTATTCTACAATCCCAAATATCACGTTCTACCATGAATTTCGCTTGAAATTCCAGTTGGCAAACCACCACTCAGCTTTACAAGATAACCTGATTTTTTTCACTGGACAGAAGGGCCAAGGTAAGCTTTATTTGTATAATTTATCCTTATAAGCTTTCAAATGCTTATTGAACAAGTAGGATAAAAATATGCACAGGTTTTTCTTGATTCTATTTAAGATATAATGTCATTAGTGGGAAAATAAACTCTTCAAAGCTGTTAGTGTTTTGTAAAGACAGAGTAATCAATCAGATTGTATAAATGTTTCTTTTTATTAAGAAGAAATTTAATTGCTTCCAGTAATTGAACTCAACAGTTAATCTGAGGTAATATACTTCTGAACACAATAAATGGGAACCAGAAGGTCAAGGTTACCTTTTTTCAGTTGTTAACATAAATTTCATTACTGATCTTTGAACTCTGTGTTATTTACATAAAATAGGAGACTCTCAGCCCTGAGATCTCTCAATGTCAGTTAAACCAAGCTAGCTACCAGTAAATTAAGCTACAGTCTGTGGAGAAAAGCATTCAGCTTGGTCTGATTAACACAGCTGAGAAGCAGGTTATGTAGATCTACTTAAAGTATTTTGCTCAGATTTTAACTATACTTAAGGTATCTCTCCAGAGCCCCTCTGTGGCAGGCTGCATGGCTTCAGCCTGGCATGAGTAATACTACTTCTGTTCTGTCCATCTCAGCATTAATCCAAACAGAAGCCATAATACTAGTGAAAGCTGAGAAAAGTTTTATATAATTGGATGCAGACATGAAGCAGTCATAGATCATAGATATTTCATAAGAAGGAAATAATTTTTTTTATCTTAATCATTCCTGCAATTGGACCATGACCTAACTTTTGGATTTGGAGCTGTTCTATGGGATTGTTGAAGACTAGAGGGAGGTTGAGTGATGTGACTTAGGTCTAAACCCATCACAGTAGGAGAGTGATTTAGGTATGGTAGTAGAAGTCTCTACTATAGTAGTTTTACCATACCTGAAACATCACATCAGTTTTGCAGATCTGGCCCTTGACCTACAGGAACCTACAACTATGTTGAACAATATCAGAAAATTAATGCATCAGAAAGATGTAGGAAGAGAGAAATTATTTTTTGCTGTTTTAAGATGCTGAACTCCCAAATGCATTATTAAAGATCATTTTTGGGGAGGCATTATGCAGTTACATATATATATCTAACAAAACAATAGCAATATATTAGATCAGTAGGATACACAGGGTCCCTCATTTGCTATGCTAATACCTTTGATATTTTCTTTTCTTTGAAATTTTCTTTCTATTAAATTTCTTTACTTAAATTCCTATATCCTTTGAAGGTTCTTCTCCTTTCTCCCTGTGACAGACTTCCAGGAGTCAGACTGTTAGTGTATTCCAATGCAAACTAAAACTTGTTAGCGTGGAACAGCTCAGGAGTTTATCTATCTATGATATCATTAAGTCTGCTACTTTTCATTTGCAAAGATCCTGTCAAATTTAGCTAGTGCAGCTCAGCTGATCAACTGCACTTTAGTGTGCCTTGAGACCCTGGTACTTAATTTATCAGGTTGATTACCCAAATTAGCCTGACACAAATCGGTATTAAACACTCTGAATGGGTTTAAACTCAAAACTTAGCTCTGATTCTATCTGTGTGGAAATCAGAATTTGCAAAGTTTTTTCCCAAAAAGACAAAGTAAAACCTAGTTGATCCTGCTAACTGAACTACATTCACATTATTTTAACTACATCCAGGCAGAACTCTCATCATGACACATTTTATTTCTGTGACAGTCACCATTCACTCCCAGGTAGCTTTTCCTTTCACTCACTAATTATTAATTTTTGTGGGTGGATGAAATATTGTCTTTCTTTTTTGGGTAGCTGAGCAGAAACGGTGCACAGAGTTGGAATCACCTAAAACCTTTCCATCTAATCATTCAGAAAACAGCATTCAAAAGCCAAAGTCTGCATCATTAAATTTTTATAAGAAACTCTGCTGTAATATGAACGCAATGAAAACATTAGAACATTCTTTTCAATGGCAAGAATGAACCACCACATTCAGACATGTTTCTGCAGCCTTGGGTACTGAATTTCAAGCACCTGTTTGAAACATTTCCAATTGTGGGAAATGTAACCAAACAAAAAATATACCAATTAATTCACTGTCTTTATTCAAGATGGAGAAAATGCAAATATGAAATGTAGAACACCAATGATATGAAATAATCTGACTCTTTTTCAGCTACAATAATCAAAAGAGAACACAAAAAAATATTGATTCATTATAAAAGATGTATTGCACCAAAATTTGTCTCAAAAAGGGGCTGTCTGTAGGGTGTACCCTGTACTCTCAGGAGTCATTGTGGAATGTCGCTCTTGGAGTCATATTTGGCTGAACTGAGTTTTTTTTAAAAAGTATTACTGGTGTCATTTTTATTAATGAGAATACTAGCATTCTGGGCTTATTATGCAGTTGTCAGGCAGAAACCTGGCTTTTCATTACTTTGCATATCATTTGTGTGTGTGTGAACACTGCAGTGCAGCAGTCAGGCATTTCTGCATCCCCGTGTCAAACCATGGGTGGGCAGCAGCACACCTGCCAAGGGCAAAACTCAGACACAGAGCAATGAGGTGATGGTAAATGCTGTTGGTAATTTGCAGTTTTCTCCTCAGTTAAAATGGATGGGGAGACTGAGCACCCCACATTTTAGCTACTAGAAAGCAGTTTCTTACCAAGTGAATGTCACTTATTTCTCAAAGAAGATGCTCTTGCTTTAACAATTTACCAAGTGTTGAACAAAAGCACTCTCAACAGGAGAAGTATGATGGTTTCACATCCAGTGCTGTGCCAGTGCCCATTTCTTGTAGCTAACATTCTCTTGCAGCACCCTCCCTGATTCTCCTCCAATATTGTCTCTGCCCAAACGCCACACATCAATGTCATAGCTAACCTCTTGTGAGTTACTATGAAATTCTCTCCCAATACATAACTAAAGTTAAAAGTTGTCTCATTTATGCCAACTATTAACATTATTTTATTCTGCCCCAACCCTGACAGAGTTCAAGGCCAGGTTGGATAGAACCTTGAGTAATTTGATCTAGTCGATGCCTATGGCAGTGAATGTTGGGACTAGATAATCTTTAGGATCCCTTCCAACCTCTCAGCAATCTATGATTCTATCATTATCTTCACTAGTAATTCAATTTTGCAGAGTGCTGGCACTGTTGTACTTCTTTAATATATTTTAATTCTGAAAAATCATTTTAAAAAATCAGAAACCCTTTATTGTGCTTCCTCTAGTTTTTCCAGTCAAATGACGTAAGTACATTGCAGACACTGCTGAAAATAGAAACATTAGTAAAGGTTTTTCTAATAGAATTGTTATTTTCAGTTTGGAAGTCCTTTGCTGGTAATGTGCCAGTGGGAAAGCAATGGGATTTCATTCTATTATGAATAAATCATGAACAAATAATTGTAATAATTCATTAAAAAAATGAATAGTGTTTGTGTTTTATACAGCTGAATGTAGCTGTACACATTCTACAGAGTCAGTGGATTTATATTGTTTAGAATAAGGGTTTACTTTTCTTTTTCTATAGATTCCTATTGCATCAGAATAGTAACTCTATAGAAAAAACAAACTTCTGTGTTGAAAAAACCCAGCATATTGCAGATGCATTTCCAGAATATGAGAGAAAGGGAATGTGGCAGTTTTGGCTGTGAAGCAGCTGTGTGCAGAGCTTCAGTGGGTGGACAATATAATTAGCATTGTGTGCTGGGGAAAAACGCACTTTATCTTTTGCAAATGAAGAAAATTTCAGGGCCAGGGAGCATCAAAACACACACTTGAAATGAGGGTTACCATGTGACACTGGAGGAATAAATTGGAAAAGACCTACCCTGAAACAAATAAAAAACAAGAAAACTTCATGAAAACAGAAGAAAATATCAAATATAATACAGTGCACAGGCATGAAATTGAGCATTGAATTGCTTGAATTCACAAGAGAGTAAAAAGAAATGGATGGCTTTGAATTTCAATTCAGGACGTCCTAAGCCACAAGGGAGAACATTCTTCACTTTCACCATTGTTTGTATCCTGGCTTTTTCACTATACACAAAGAAAGGTTGGGGTAAAAAGAAACAAGTTTATCAGGTTTTTCTCTAAACAATGGTGGTTCCTCTCTTGCCTGAACAAGAAGAGAGACTGAATGCTTTTTAAAGATGCCAGAGTAAAAAAGTGTTTGTTTGAATGACTAGGAATAGGTCCAAGAATTGAACTCTTACTCATGGTCTTTATGTCAGACTTAAAATTCTTCAAATGAGGTTTTACACTATAGTTACTAAAAGCACAAACAACACTTACAGCATGCAGGCCTAAGTGTAAAGAAATTAAATTATTTACTGCAAACTGGCAAATCAGTCAGTTCTAACCTGGAAGTTAAGAAGGCTTAAAGAATTAAAGCACTTGGCTGACCAAGGAAATTCCATCAATGTGCAGCCTAGAGCTGCCTTAATCAGAGGCAGGTGCAATAAAGTCTCCTCTGGATTTGAGGCTCTTGAAGTACCTATAAAGAAACTGAAGGCATCCTGGTATAGGATTAAGTTAGGCCCTATTCTCGTGTGCAACTTGAAATTTCAATTTTCATTCTTTTTTTTAAAGATTTTAGAGGAAGTTAAAAATTTATTCCTGTTCCAGGGGGAAGGAACAGCAATGACTGCTAAATCCACCAGGGCTGGCAGGTTTTGTGGATATCACTCACTTTACTGTAGTATGAAAAAAAGTCTGCTGTAAAAAATCCTATAAATGTTTAAAATCTCTGCAGCTTCTATTTTAAATCTGCAAGAATACTGGAAATATTCTTACAAGTCAAACAGAGATTATTTGAAATATATAGTAAACTCATAAGCTTCCTGGCTAAAATTTTGCTAAACTGCTAATTTCTCAGTGGTTTTGGAATATATTTTAAACACTGGTGTTCATAATCCTGGAATAAGTAGTTATCCTTTTTTGTCTTTTCAGGTCTAAATGGAGATGATTTCTTGGAGTTAGGCCTCCGTAATGGGAGAGTGGTATATAGCTACAATCTAGGTTCTGGCACAGCAACAATCATCAGCAAACCACTCGATCTGACACTCAATGTTCATGTCATCCACCTCGGCAGAAATCTCCAGAAAGGCTGGCTGAAGGTAAAAAAGTAATTCCTTTAGAAGGCTAGAAGGATAGCTTTTAGATGAAAGTGTTCTCTGGTCTTTTGCATTTTACATGGAGAATGTAATTTTCTTTTATGCTTCCCTATAAAGTTGGGAGGATTTTCCTCACTAGGAATTCCTAAATAAAGGCAAATCCCTTTGTTGTAACAAGTATTAATGTTTCATTGAAAGGTGGATGATCAGAAGAATAAAACTGTCACTTCTCCTGGGAGGCTGGTTGGGCTCAATGTCTTCAGTCAGTTTTATTTAGGAGGCTATCGTGAGTATACTCCAGAACTCCTACCAAAGGGACCAAGATTTAAGAATGGCTTTCAAGGTAAAGATTATACCATTTTCAATTCATTTTAATCCATGCATCAGATTGTATATCTTTCTTTCATAGGCAACTGAAACAGTCTCTGTCTTATCAGGAAACAAATTAGAATCTCCTTGGCTGAATTTCCTGTGGCTTTTTCATTATTTCACTATGATAACTAAGAAACATGATGCAGAGGCTTTGCTAAATAATTGTAGTATTTTCTCTTTCTGCTAAGGTGGAAGTTTGCCATTGTAATGTTTGCCATGTAATCTCTTCTTATGTGTCCCTGTTCTACAGCATCACTTCTAAAGGACTTTCTTTCTCTGAAGTAGTTTGGATTCTTCTCCCACTGTGACTGACAGTGCTACTTTGGGTAACAGCTTTCACACTGAAAACTTCTTTCTGAAAGAAATCTGATTTTGTTTTTCATGGCATTATGATCTAGGTCTCAAGACAGAACTTAGCTAATTCCTTTTGTAAATATTTATCAAGCAGATAAAAATTTTTACATCAGAACTGATGCTGAAGCTTTATTAATCCATTTTTCAACTTCTACGACATCAGCAATAAAGTAAAGGACTTGTTCATAACACTTTCCTTTTGTTCTTTACTTCCAAAGAAATTATGTTCTTCATATTTGCAAGGTAAAATTTCAATTCATTTTAAGCACTGGAAAGCCTTTCAAATGAAAACATTTTGCAATAGTAAAATACAGTTTGAGTTCTCAGTTATGAAACTAAGGGTACTTTATGAAAGGCAAACATAGCAATAAAACTCATTTTCATAAACACTGCATTTCCATTAAGACCACCTAACTGCTGTGTTTCCAGCCATTACTTCACTTTTTGTTCTTATTCTGAAATTTCCACAAATTCAATTTTGCATCATATAGTCAACTTCTCACTCAGAATGTCTTATGAATTAACATGTCATCTGTCTGTCTTTTCAGGAAGTATGGATTATATAGTTATGCCTTTCCTAGCCTCTTAGCAGTTTGCAAATTGGCATAAGGCATAACGTCTGTGTGACTATTTTACTAGGGTCACTATCTGTGATGTACTTTTGGTTTTTTCAATACACATGCTAACATTAGGAGTGACCATTAGGAATCTGTGGTGCTTTACTGTGACCACAAATATTTTGAGTTTTCCAGGTTCCTCATGTTCCAAATGTATCATAATGACCAAATTTCTACAAACTTAGTATGAATAAACTTTTTAAAAACCCACAAAGTTTATTTACTATTAGTTACCATACTATTTATTGATTTTTCACTCTTTTTAAAAAGAAGTATTACTGCAAAATTTTGGCAGACATGTAGCACATAAACAGTTTTCTCTTTCTCCCTATCATTTACAGTATTAAGTCTATTATATTTGTTAATTTATTCCATGCTCTGATTCCCAGCAGCAGCTTGTCTCTGTTCTCCAGATCATAGTGACTTTCAAGGAATCTACACTTTCCCATGACCAATTTCCTCTGATGTTTTCTTACGTAGTCAGCATCTCATTTGTCCTTCTAGCTCAGAATCTCCCCAGTTTCAGTTCTCAGGATCTTCAGGATCAGAAATAAATCTCCATTGATTTTTTTCCATAGTGGGAACTGCAATACTACTAACAGAGAAGAAAATTTTGAGCTATTTTACTTCAGCCAATCTGCAGTTGCAGGGATCTCACAGAAACTCTGGAAGTGACAGCCAAGATAAATTTATCTGAGACATAGTTGATTAAACCACTCAGACTTCTGGAACTCTGCTGTTGGCTCTTTTTAAATACATGATTTATTAAAACCATTTTGCTTCTAATACCAGAGTGCACCTCTCCTTTGTAAGAAATCACTACGGGATGAAGAAGCATTGAGACTGGCCTTAGTGCTGCAGACTGAATGTCCCCACTGTCAGTGTGCAATAATTTAGGATTTTTTTACTCTGCACAGCTACAGTTTCAGACCATTTCCTCCCTGACCTGCATGTCTTTAGCAATTGTTCAAATAATTTCCACAGAGGAGGAAGAAACTGAAAACAAATGTTTTTAATAAATTGTCATTTAATAATTAAAAGTTGTGGAATTTTTAGTTTAGTAAATATGTGAATCAGCACCTACATATTCCTTTGAAAGGCTGAAGGGTGTTTGATGGTACTGTAAGCAATTTACAAAATTTCATTCACTTCCTCTGAGAAGCTGAAGAAACTGGTAAAGGTAGAGCTCAGATGAAGCAGACAAGTCCATCTGGACTTCAAAGCTCTTTGCACTTCATCTGAATTTGGGGTTCCTTGAGAGCTTACAGGAGCTTTTTGTAAATGGATTGTTTACTTAGTGTTCAGCTTTGTTTCATTTCCTATAACAGTGTAATTAAGGGACCTTGAGAGATTTCTGAGCATACTGCAGATGCTCTAAAAAGTAAAATGTGAGGTTTAGGTAGCTGAAAGTCTTGTGGCCAAAAAGACTCAGCCTGATCATTAATGGGAAACCTGAAATGGGAGTATAAAACCAACTGACACTATTCAAAGGTCTGTACAGCTCAGCACTATGACTCCCCTACACAAAATGAAACAGAGAATTGTTTGGAAGAGCTGATAGTTACAGCTGAATTTCCAGCCCTTCCATCTCTGAAAGAGGCAGAGAGAAATCTGGTGTCAGGGACAAAAGAGGGAGAGTTCTGATGTTTCATGCTCTGTACTACCATGACTGCAGGATTCAGTCTCTAACTATCAATGCAATTGATGGAGAGCCAGGGCTTGCATCTCTTCTGGTCGTGTTCCTAAACAGAATGAAGCATGGCTGTAGAAGTAATCTGTTGTTTGATATCAAATATTATTAAAAGGAGGAGTAAATAGGCTAAAGAAACCCTTACCACAAAGCTGAGCTGTTGAAGAACTTCTTTCATGCTGAAAGAGCCACCTCTTCACAGAAATTATTTTGGAAAGTAAATAAAATTACAGGTACTGCAGTCACTTTTTGAAAATAGACTAAACCCAGAGCACAGCTGAGTTCCAGATACAAATATAGCCTTTCAGTCAAAGTTTAAGTTCACAATAAGCAAGAATTCATTACAAGCCTGCCAGGGTTAAGGCTATTTATCATTATGTCCTGCACAATTGATGTCATATAAGGAAAGTGAGCTCTGAACTAGCTTTTAGTCAGTGCTATAGGATTCATACAGGCCCTCTGGGTGTTTGGGTCACAGCTTCAAGAAGTCCTGAGTAGTCACTGTTGGGGGCATCATTGAGACTAACACCCCAACACCCCACTACTCACAAACAGCAAAGAAAAACAGGGGGAAAGTAAAGCATTTAAGGATAGGTAGGATGCAAGAAATCTGTAAATTCAGTACTACATTCAGATAGAAAATATTTTATCAGTATATCTTTTTCTGTCAGTTCTTTTGCTGCAGTTTTAGTACCTCTTCAAAATGTCTGCTTTTTGTGCTTTTTTGTCAAATTAGCACCATGTGTTTTCAAGTGGGTAAGGGATCCTGGCAAGAAATTATGGGAAAAAATAATCCTTTTGTGATAAGGATATCTCAGAAAAAAAAATTTTAAAAGTAAAGCTGAACAGTGAAGTCATATATTTTATGAGAATCCCTCAAATTTACTTAATCCATTGTTAGTGGCTCTTTAGTAGTTTACGAGCACTGCTTGACTGAGATGAAAGCTATAAAATAAATTGGTGGTAAAAAAGGTTAATAATAGAAAAGCCTAAATGTGTTCTAAGAAGTCACAATTCAAAAGACTGCAAACAAAAAGGTAGTATACCATCTGTGACTGTACAGTGTTGGTGTCTGATTTCAGTTTACTTACATAAAACTCAGATGTTCAGAATCAGCCAAGCTTAACTCACAAAGCAGGGAACTTTGAGTTCTTCTTGCAAACTTGGCTGTGTCAGGAAACCTCTCCATTATTCAGAAGAGTTGGCAGTCTCTCATTAAAAGGGGCCCAGGACTGGCAGAGAAAGGAAATTCAGGTCAGAAAAAAGGCACATTCATCAGCTGACCCCTCTGCAGAAGGTTGTATAGTACTTGCTACAACAGGCTCAAATTGCTGCTCTGACTCATTAAATAAATTTTCAGTTGAACTTAGAAAGCTGGGCCAAAACACTCTTGTACCTATCACATGCTTTGTTTACCAGTGCTCAAGAGCTCTTCCTAACCTAGATGGCACAGTAAAACTGTGGTTGGTACACTTAAACTAGTCATCAACATAAATGCCAGTTTATTTTCCATGATGACTTTAAAGTCCTTGGGGACTCACTGTGCTTTCCATTGTTTACACAGAGCTCTGGGCTGCTTTTGCTTAGCACTCCAGCAAGACCCATGAGAACAGAACATGCTTTCTCTGCTGCTGATAAAGAGATGAAACATTAGTTAGGATTTACCAAGCACTAGAAGGCCTAAAAAAAAACCCTGTAAAAAGCAGAGAAGCAATAATACAAAGATTGCAAATAATCATAAAACTAGGTTATTTTAAAATTACTTATTACGAGTTTCTGAATTAACAGTTATGTGTCTATAGACAGAGCTACAAAATGTGTGAAATATGGAAACAGCCTAAGAAAGCTACTTTCAATAACATCATGAAACTGTGGCTAAAATTGTTATCTTGCTGTAGATATTACTTATATTATGTTCCAAACAATTATGTAACTATTAAAAAATCACATTGTACATTCATTGCGTCTTTCAGATGCAATGATTTTGTGATTTCAGTGAATCATGCAAAACTCATATTAAGTGATGCTTTTAAAAACAATGTAATGATTACTTGAATGATTACTTGCAGTCTCCATATAATATCCTTTCCCTTCTTCTAATATTAAGCAGAAAGCCTCTAGTATGCACTGCTGAATACCAACCCTTCTTGTGATTTCAGGCACTGTGGGAATTCACTACATTCCAACTAAATTTTATAAATCAGGTTTAGAAAAATCTGAATATTTTCAAATATATTTACTAATATATTACTATTTACTATTATATGTACTAATTTAATGTTGTTTAAAACCTGATTTTTAGTTTGAAGTTGTATATGTACTTATGTATAGGTCTAGATGACATTTCAAAAATGTTTAAGGCTACCTTTAAATGTGACGATACATCACTTGCATGCTGGGATATATTTTGAGAGGTCACGTATGATTTGTTCCAAAAAAATATATTATATGGCATCATGTTCAGTTCTGCAGCATAGAAATAAGCACAGGGATCCATAAACATGATCCAGAAATACTGGTGACTTCAGCCTGACAAAAGGCTGACCATCCTGTGACACCATCAGGAAGAGCAGACTTTCCAAAGGGGCAGTCCCCAGGAAGCTAAGCAGGAGCTGCTGGGAATTAGCAAGTAGGGAACACTTCTGTTCACTCTGAAGCTTTAGCTCCTCCTTTCACTTGGGATACCAATGCATTATGAAATTAAAAGGAAACCAGAGCATAGATGCAGGCACTGGTATTCAATCACCTTTACAAATAAATTAATACAATATTTCCTGCCAATATTTTGTCTGTGACAATTATTGTTTTCCTAAACAATTCTTTGGTGAGTTTAGGGACTTGGAATAATCTTTGGATCATTTCCCAGTGGTAGTCTGCATGCAGCTGTACTGTTCTGGAAAGTAAAAAAAGTTTGATAAGAAAATTGTGGCCATGTCAGGTCACTTGGCCACAGGACCAAGTAACAGGTCCAGAAGTGTTTACCTTACAAGTATATGCTAATTTTTAAAATTATTTTCTGAGATTAAGGACCTAAAGGAGAAGTCTACATCAACCTTAAAATGTCATGTGTCACATGATCTACATGTACCAAGGACTGAAGCATACACTTGAGAAAGGAAGAATTTGAGTCATTATCTGAAGGGGTCCTTTTGAGCCTATGGAAATTCAAGTCCCCATTTCCTTGCTTCCATTATATTATTTGGTGGCATCTGGATTCTATTATATTTTATATTAAGCAGATTTCTTGCTGTCCTCTTTTTTCCCTTGGGTTTTGGGTCTTTGTTGATTTGGTTTTTTGGGTTTTTATATTTTTGGGGATTTGTGACTGTTTTTTCTGATACACATTCTTGTAAGAGCATGAATGTGTAAACACGAAATTGCCCCTAGTCACTGACTTTATATTCTGCCTATTCCTTAAGGAATTATTTCTTTTGTTTCACCCACCATTAAATGAAGGATTTCTGATCATTTACCTGAATAGAAAGTAGCTGGCCTACATTTATCTATTGTAGATGGTATGGTTGCCCATTCACTGAAGATATTCTTGAGGAACCCATTCACTGAGGGTTGATGCTGTTCTGTTGTTCACTTTGTTTTGACTTTTGCTACCTGTTTCAAACCTAATTTCTTTCTTTTTTTCCTTCCTTTCTACTTTTGAGGTTGCATTTTTGATGTTCAAGTTCGCAGCAGCCTTAATCAAGGATTTAAATCACCAGGAGCTCCAGAAGGACACCCCAATTCTGGTCGCAGTGTTGGACAATGTAAAGATTCCCCATGCAGTTTAATAAAGTGCAGAAATGGTGGCAAGTGTGTAGAAACTGGCTCTACTGTTTAGTAAGTATATCTGTGTGTGTGTTTGTATACATATATATGCTTTGACACAGTATAGACTTTCTTTAAACTAATCTAATAATTATGGTCATTTATTGTCTTCATAACGGAAGGAAGGAAGGAAGGAAGGAAGGAAGGAAGGAAGGAAGGAAGGAAGGAAGGAAGGAAGGAAGGAAGGAAGGAAGGAAGGAAGGAAGGAAGGAAGGAAGGAAGGAAGGAAGGAAGGAAGGAAGGAAGGAAGGATAGGAAGGAAGGAAGGAAAGGAAGGAAGGAGGAAGGAAGGAAGGAAAGGAAGAGAGGAAGGAAGGAAGGAAGGAAGGAAGGAAGGAAGAAGAAGGAAGGAAGGAAGGAAGGAAGGAAGGAAGGAAGGAAGGAAGGAAGAGGAAGGAAGGAAGGAAGGAAGAGGAAGGAAGGAAGGAAGGAAGGAAGGAAGGAAGGAAGGAAGGAAGGAAGGAAGGAGGAAGGAAGGAAGAAGGAAGGAAGGAAGGACGGAAGAAGGAAGGCAGAAGGAGGAAGGAAGGAAGGAGGAAGGAAGGAAGGAAGGGACGGAAGGAAGGAAGGAAGGAAGGAAGGCAGGAAGGAAGGAAGGAAGGAAAGGACGGAGGAAGGAGGAAGGAAGGAAGGAAGGAAGGAAGGAAGGAAGGAAGGAAGGAAGGAAGGAATGGAAGGAAGGAAGAGGAAGGAGAAGGAAGGAAGGAAGGAAGGCAGGAAGGAAGGAAGGAAGGAAGGAAGGAAAGGAAGGAAGGAAGGGAAGGAAGGAAGGAAGGAAGGAAGGAAGAAGGAAAGGAGGAAGGAAGGAAGGAAGGAAGGAAGGAAGGAAGGAAGGAAGGAAGGAAGAAGGAAGGAAATGAAAGTTCATTCAGTTAGAAAAACACATTAATATTAAAATATTAAAATTTTGTTAGGACCATTATTTCTGGGGAATTTTTTTTTAAGAAACTCCATGGGCTGGTTCTGCTCTACTGAAATCACTGGCATTCAGACTCACTAGGAAATACATGGGAAGAATTAGATGTGTGACCTTTTTTTTAAAACTAAGTGAGCAGCTGGGATGGCAGAGAAGAAGTAGCAAAGAGGAGAGCTTGATTGTATTGTTGTTCAAATGTGGCTGATGGGGCAAAAATAGGTGAGTTCTGTTTCCTGGAAATTGTTATTTTCCATTTAAAAACCCCTTGTGGAGTAAACCACTGACTGCCCAACATTAGAAATTTCTGAGCCAGTTTAAACCTGTAGGGGCTCCAAGCATTTTTTGAAGTCTGCCAATTCATCTCTAAGGTGCTCACCTGCTGATCTAAGGGATGAGAGGGGGTAGCCATGAGAGGTAGCCCAAAAGATGAGCCTCTGGTCTTTCAAGCCTTGTCTCTCAGAGTAGATGGAGCTGAGTGGCCAGGCTGTGTGCACAGAAGGAGGAAGTGCATTTGCAGTTCCAAATTGCTGTTGAGAGTCAACACTTCCATTGTAATAAATTTTGTTTTCAAACACTTTGTAATGCAGCTGTAAAACCTTTGCTGACGAGCATTTTTTATTTTAAAAGTATCTGCCAAGATTAATTATGCTTGCTTCTCCTTATGTGCTTTCACATGTGTTCGTTTATTTCCACATATTTGCATAATTTTTGTAAAGAGAGAAAAGTGCTGATTTAAAACTTGTTAAGATACTGACTGAAAACGTTGCAGACAGCAAGACAGATTTGAATGAGAAAAAAGGCTTTGCACTGTGGAGCCTATGTGTGATGCTTCATAAAACAACAAAAACCTGTCCTTCTGTGTGCTACAAAGAAAAACATTTGCATATCTGTCAAACTAAAAACAATCTACTAACTTTGTATTGGAGAAAGGATTATATGGTAATTGGTTTTGCTGTCAGTGATACAAATCTTCACCTGTAAGAGAATTGGTACAAAATGCTGCTTCTAAAGCTGTAAACTGTACTGATACTTGGAAAATTGACCCCAAGATTATCGCACAGATTGCTCCCCATTCCTCTTATGAGTGTATTTATATTCTCTAAATACAGTAATGAAGGAAATGCTTTTAAAAACATAGTTTGGAATTGTTTTTTGATTGTTGCACTGCTGCATGTCACAACTACTGCACTTGGCAGGATCCTCCCAGAGCTGTTAAACCCTTCACATTTGATCTTCCTCAGGAACAAGAAAGGATAATGGTCATTTTTCCCCTTATGAGCATATTAGAGGTGATACAAAACCAAAACTGCAAGACAAAAAAAAAAAAAAAAATCATAAATGTGGGCTCCCATCCACCCACCTAAATCCTTGCTTCAGCAATTTACTCAGCTGTGCTGTCACCTTCATGTCTATAAGGTGAACCACATTTGAGCACATTTGGAAAGCAGGTGGCAGGCTAGAATGGCAGCTGGTGACAGCAAAATATAGCAAGCTTGGTATTATAGGCAAAGTTCTTTTTCATCATTACAATTTGTATTCCAGATTAGTTTAGGGATTAGTCTAAAATTTCTGGGGCACTGGGGGAAAGGAGGGGGAGAGGACATAATTTAGTTTTTCTGGGGTTTTTGTTTGCATTTAATTTATAGTGACCTTCTAATGAATTCTATTCCTGTCCCCATATTTCAGGACAGCTAGGTCTTCACACACTAGATATATGTGCATGCTTATGCCAGTAATGGTCACTTTTTCCTCCCACAGAAAAAGTGAAGCATTGCAAAGAGGCATGAATGTAGCTTACACATAATTTCTGTCAAAATACAGTAGCTGTCAATACTGTCTCAATGTATTTTCTCAGAGGGAAATTCTTTCTATTTTCAAATCATCTGTGTTCCTTTGAAGAGCAGAGTCCTTGAGGGAACTGGATTTGTGTTCAAATATTTTCTCTGCTGAAATGAGATCTCTCCAGAGGTTTTGGTTGCTGTTTTGAGCTATTTTTATGTCTTGCTTTCACCACGCTACCAGAAAGTGTGCAGTGCTGTTAAGCTGTAGATTCAGTTGCTATAGGGATAATGCTTTGATTTAAATAGAAACAGAAATATGCAGCATTAATTTTTACATTCTGGCCAGCAACAGAGCACAACTGCTGTGTTTTAACAGAACAAAGGGGAAGTACTTGAATAATAAAATGAAGAATATAATTTTCAAGGGACAATAATATCCCCTATTATTTTATTTATGACACAAAATCATAGAAAATAGAAAATTGCATATAACAACATTGTCTGTGAGACGTTGTGGCTTCTTCATGTTGATGAAGTACAAAAAAAGTGTATTTTGTGTGCTGTTGGAACAGAACATCAGACAAGATGGAGAGGATGTACTGTCACCTTAGACACCCCTGGGCAGATGTTTGGCCATCAGCTGCTGCTTCAGAAGAGTTTGGGCCTTGAATAAGTTTTCTGTCATATCTCCAAGCCTCATGTGTATTTCTCAGTACTCTGTAGCTTTCAAAGAGCAGCAGCCACTCAGGTTTCAGAAATTAAATCATACCCCATATGTGTGGGGTGGCCCATAAAAGGAGCTTCTGTAGTCTCATTATTAGGCCAGATTCAATTAAAATAAATTTGCAGTGCAAGGACAGGATCAATATGTAACACAAGGATTTTCATACTCTGAAAGGGAAAAGACATTTAGCTGTTTAATTGTCATGGTTTAAAACAATACAAGTTTCTGTTTTGGGGGGTGAATTTGCTATCTAAAATTTTTCATCCAATTTACTTTATTTAATAGGACACTTTTCATTAGTTGTTTTAATATTGCCTGAATTTTGATAAAAAGTTTTGGGTTTTGGTTCATAATCAACAGTGACATACACTTGTCATCCTTGCTTATGTAGAAACTGTTTTATTTGTTTGAGAGCTAATCTTGGCTTTGGTAAGGGACTTTGAACCTGAATAAGCCATTCTATGAATACTGCATGACACTTTTAAGCATTTTACAAGAAGCAAGAAAGAAAAAGCCATTAAATTAAACCACCCTTGATCTTTCTAAATAGAAATATTTCAGAACTTGAAGTGGTATTTGAATTTCCAAAATTTAAAGTGAGTTTCTTTTGTTTCCTGTACTGGTTGACCTTGCCCAGTGCCTACTCTGAAGTATTAAGATTAACATTCTATTAAGATTCCTTTGCAAAACCAGTATTCAAGATTTTACAGTCAGTTTTCAGATACACTATCAAAGTTGTATTTGAAAGCTTTTCTATCCTTTCCCACCTCAAAATATTCTTTAGAAAAGGAAGGAAAAAAAAAAGGCATTTAGCTGTTTCTTCTCAGACATTGGTATCTCAAATACAAAAGAATTAATTTAAACCATGTTCTTCGAAAAGCCTGAAAATAGGAAATGTCATCTTGCAGTGACATTGTCTCCTAAGATACATAAATTTAGAATGTCTCCAGGTGAGCTGAAAGTTCAGGATCCCATTAGAGTCAATGGAGATCCAGGCCTTTCCAGTTGTCTAAACACTGGCATTCTAATGGCACAGGTCCTGGGATACTTTTCTGCTCTTCATAGGAAAAGGGGCTCTCCAGAGGAGGACAAGTCTGCAGCTCTTCTGTCTCACCTGCAGGCTCACACATCTCTCAGACACACCATGGATCAGAAGGCAGATGCCATTAGCCTGTGTTGAGGCAATTGAAGGCAGGACTTTCTCATTAGGGTCATGCATGTGTTGGTTTGTGGGATGGATGGATGGATGGATGGATGGATGGATGGATGGATGGATGGATGGATGGATGGATGGATGGATAGTGCTCCATTTCCCATGGCTGTTCCCACTGGATCACTGCTGATGGATTAGTAGATGAGCTCAGGCAGTTACTTGAGGATCCCATCGCCTAAACTTGAGCATTCTGTCAGGTCTCTGTCAGAAACTTCTCTCCCTGGCCAACAGCTGCCTCTCTCATACACCTCTAGGGCAACTGGAACCAACTGGGCCCCTGATGGAATATAGAATTGACTGTCTTGATCTCAGAATGAATCTCGCCTCTTATATGTAAAAAAATACAACAATCACCTAGATCATGCTCTTAGTTATACAATTTACTTTTAGGTAGTTCTTCAAGGAGCAGGGACTTGGACTCAAAGATCCCTATGAGTCACTTAAAACTTGAGGTATTTTGTGTTTCTGAATGGGTCTTTAAATCCCTGAGAGTCAAGTCACTATTGCAGGCTATTGAGCTCTCCTGGTCTGGAAAAACAAGCAACCAAAATCAGGAAGATATAGAGAAAACTAGACCAGCATGGCAGGCCACATGATGGAAAATATTTGAAACACTGCCTCTTCCTTCATCTCTGTAAAGATTAGGAAATTTTGGATCTAACTTCTCAGCACCAGTCCAGCTTGCTTAGGTGTGTTAAATAGACTTCATTTGTTCATAGATTATTGCCACTGTAGGCCAGCAAACATGTTCAGCTCTGTGCAAATAATTTTCAATTAATTTAAAACCTGATTTCTGTTACATCATAAAAGACAAGAATTAAAATAAATTAAAGGAGACATGCAGACACAAGCCAGGGAAAAGGGAAGAGCCCTCATGTATGATGCCCAAAAGCAGCAGCAGCAGCAGCTCCAGCAGCCTCCCTCATGGCAGTGCTGTTTGCACTCAGGAGTTAAATCAGTTAAATTTAAAGGAAAGTTAAATACTTTCCCTCCTCAGTAACTTTCATGCATCAAAGCATAACATTTGTAGCTGAGACAGAAAGTGTTCTGATGCTGACTTTGATGAATTGAGGTGCTTTTGCTTTTACAAGGTCCTGTCCTCTTTTCCCCTTCATTCCAAATGGCTGTTTAATCACTCTGAAGAGGTTGTTGTCTGTGCTTTGTTTACATGTTGTCTGGTCTGAAGGTTTGGTGAAACAGCAGTTTCATAGCTTCATTATATGTTTTATGCTGATTAATGGAGGATATGCAGCTCAGACAGTGCTAAGAAAAATTCAAGAGATTGCACAAAACAAAAAACCAAACATGGACCAATCAAAACCCAACCAAAAGATATGAATTTTCATTCTCAGCCTTGGGAGAGAAAACTTCCAGAAAAAAAGTCCAAGTTTTTATTCAGGGGAATCATTTTTTAATCATAAAGTGATACAAAATGCTAGAATGCAAATAGATCTGATATATTTTAACTCTTTATTAAGGAGGGTATTTTAAATATCAATGCCAAGTGTATTTAACAATTTCCTTAGAATTCATACTAATTTTAAATGTATAGGTTAGTGTGACTTTTTTGGGTTTGTTCCCCAGCCTGGATGAAAGAAAAGCATAAAGTGTAGCAGACAATAACAAGTTCAATGATTCAGTTGGTTTAGAAAATATACCTTTGGTATAGATTTACAGTAATAGATAAATGAAACCCAGATTGCCACCTCTTTCATGGCATATCCTATTTTCTGTCAAGTGCTTCAACAAACTTACATCTGATATGCCAGTTACAAGAATTTAGAAAATTAACAATGACTAAGTGAAAGACAGTTGCTGACAGACTCCTGTTAGTAGTTAAAATTTGTAACTCTTAACAATTCCCTTCTGCTGGTTTTCTTTTGTATTTTTGCTGCTTACCTTTTCCTTTTAATGCTCTCTTTAACTCCTCCTAGTTTATGAAGCCAGGGCCTTTTGGAGATATTTTTAGAGCAAAACAAACATACAAAAGTTACAAGCATTTTTTTCTCTTTTCTCATTTTTTAAACAAATGCTAATATTGTAATGTTAATATTCAAAATAAAATATTTCCTATTATATATTATTTTATAATAGAATTAACATACTAAAAAGTTACATGAGGAACTTGGTTACTACCCTTTTCTGTTACCATTTTGGATCCGGTTATTAAATATAGGTATCCAAAGTTGAAAATCTTGATTAGATTTCTACTGAGATGTCGATTTTTTTTTATAATACTGTTGCATTATTTTCTTTCACTTACCCTCTGCAGCTGTGACTGCCTCAGTGGATGGAAAGGTGCATTTTGCACAGAAACTGTGTCAGTGTGTGAACCTGAGCATGATCCTCCACATCTGTGTCAGCAAGGCAGTACCTGTGTGCCACTGCCTAATGGCTACACATGTCACTGTCCTCTTGGAACAACTGGAACCTACTGTGAACAAGGTATGTCAAAGGCACAGTACATTGTACACTCAGTTTTGTGATGTAAAACCACAGCATTTTGCAATATATCAAATGTGACATAGAGACACGAAGTACAAAATAGATTTAAGAAAGTGATGCTTCTTTCTGTTGGAAAAAGTAATTTAAAGCAATGAATTGTTAGATATTGTTTCCTCACTCTGCTTATTTTTAATGCCATTTTTTCCTTCCATTTTTTCAAATCATTCAACCAAATTCACAAGCATGATTTGTCAGACACCAAGGGGAGAGGAAGTTTTGCAGAGCAATGTTATAGTGCTTAGTTCAATTCCCAAGCTCACCATAATGAAGTATGATGGGAAATGCACTTGAGATCACAGTGGTGGTACAGAAGAGGGAAGCATCTGGGACCTTATCCAGTTTCTACTGATCCTAATGAAGAGCTTCCTTTTGACTTCACAGCTTATTGGGTAGGGATGCACTGATAACGATGACAAAATATGCAATCACTGTAAAAATCCACAAGTGATTGTTCTCCCTGGCTTTCTTTCAACATGTCACACTCAAAATACTCAGTTTGCAGGTTTTGCATTTCGTACCTTCATGTAAAGGAATCCTCTATCTGTTTTCTTCTCTGACTGTGCAAATGAATATGCAATAATGTGGATACACACGTGCTACAAGCTCAGGGACTTTTCCTGCAAGTGCCCAAAGTGCCTCTGTGTGTAAGAAGGTGTCATACAGTTCACACCCTTTATTTCACAGGTCTTAGATTCATGATAATTTTGTACAAGCTCATGTTTTCCTGTTGAGAAGATTTCTGTACCACTTTTGGAGAGCTCCAGTTACTGTTAAATAGCTGCCTTTCCAAACTGCCTGTCAAGGTCCAGCCTCTCTTGTTGTGTGAATTTGAAACACAAAACTGACAAGCTGAACTGCATTTGACCTGATTTGCAGTCCTCACCGTATAGATGGATGGTTTTTAAATCCCATTACATGTGGAATTGGCAGGCTCAAATGAAAAGGAATATAGCTTCTGGAAAGTTACTGTTGAATTCCTTATTCCATGTAAGAATGTTCTTGCTTTATTGCCTCTGCTACAACACCTGTTCAAGGCTCTTTATGTGAACTTTTCAATTTTGAATTCTCATTTCAAGTGAGGTTTTCAAAAGTAATGCCATTTGGATTCAGGATACTGATCAGCAGGACATGTGCTATACACAAAGCAGGTAATTAATCAGGTAAACACTCCTGTGTTCTTGTTCCAGAATACATTTGAGTCTTCTTATGATGCCCACATTATCAGTACAAAATTTATACTGGAGCAAGAGAAAAATGTATTTCTTGCAGATTGTCTTTCTTGTAGTAATTCTTCACCTGGTAAACACATTAGAGGGCTCCTCTCTGTTTTATTTAAAAGCTTTCCTTTTATGAATAGGTACTATGGATCCTGACCAAACTCTGTGCCCTGTATTTCACCTTACTCTGTGGCAGAATAATGAATTATCATGAGATTTTTCAAAGAGCAGTTTGCACTTTTAGTGGATGGCAAATTGCTAAAAAACAGCTGCTTATCAAGATGGAATATCTCATCTCTGGATTAATGGTGGTTATTGGAGCCAAAAGAAAAAGCGACAGAGAACAATGAACAGCCCAAGGGACTGGGAGAAAACAAAGGGCAATTAAAGGATGAAGAGTAATGAATGTACCAGAAAGAGGGAAAAAAGTGTGAGAAGAAGACAGAAGAGATTTATGAGACAAAAAAAGTGCAGAATAGAATAACAATGGGTAAGAACAACCAGGAGTTTACCAGATAATAGTAAGTGGTAAAGACAGTACAACAGTATGGCTTGCACAGGAAAAGGTCAGGTGAAGTGAGCAAATGGGGCAATAGGGGGAGAGCCACAATAATAAACAAGAGTACTCTGAACACAATTGTGAAGGGTACTCAGTCATAAATCATCAATAAACAAGGACTAAATTGTTCAGCAAACACTAAAAATGTTTGAGGTTCTTTATTAACTATGTACATGAGAGATGAAAGCATATCAACAAATGAGGATGATGCTGTGATGGTACTTAGAGCATCAACTCAAGGATGCAATGACTGTTAACACAGAGACAGGGTACACTATGGTTAAGCTTTAGATGCCAGGGCTCCACCAGCACGTGTCCAGTTGTTGGAAAACTAAGTTAGAACAAGACTAAACACAGGGAGAAAAAGATCAGTTAAAGAACATAGTCTTCATAACTCTTATGGCCTGAGACTCACGGGAGTTACTCAATTATCTCACAATGACCATTGTCAATAAGTAAATTGAGTGTTAATCTCAGGAGGTTGCAGAAAGATGTGTGTTATTTCATGTGTTTGAGATGAAACAGAAGAAATCAATCCACTTGACAAAGAGAGGGTAGCAGTTTCAACTACTCTGCATTTCCTACAGACTGTGCACAACCAATTCATATTCAGGAAGTAGCACAGTAATATTTTGTAGTCTGAAATGCTGAGAGAAAATATTTCATTGTATATTTCAACCTGACAAAGCAAATACCAGCACTTGCATTTCTCAGAGAAAGATCAAGAAGTTCAGCAGGTAGACAGCACTCTGGTGACTGACAAATAGGAAGATGCCTGTGAAATTTAAGACTGGTTTTGGGAAGGCAAGCATCCATAACGAGCACTAGAAAAGAAGGACAGGGTTGTAAATTAGATTAGAATGAGACCAAGAAATAAAGCCTGGTCATGCAAGACAGAATAATACATTTGTTTAAGAACTTAAAACTCCCCTTCTTGGACTCCCACATCGTGCACTGTGTTGTCCAAAAATGTTAACACTCATCAAACATGTGGTTTCATGTTAGGTTTTGAAAGGTTACACTTATGTAAACAAACAAAAATATTTTTAATTTATACTTCCATAAACAAAAGTTTTTGTAATGAAATGGGAAGGAAATAGAAGATTTATGGAGAAATTTTTTTTACTTGGTATTAACATTGCCATTTGGACTCAAACCACTTCCAAGACTGTTTGTGACACATGGAGCAGCAATTCATGCTGTTCCACTGGCTTGCAAAGGCCACAGCCAGGACAGTAACACAGCAAAGCCAGCCCAGCTCCTGAGGTGCATAAATGGCAACCAAATCTTGCCAAGATCTGGCCCAGCATCAATTCTTAGTTAGCACTCCCATAACCAGGAGGAATGTGGGGAAGTAGTTTATGTAGGGTTTTTTAATGGTAGTTATTTTTTCCATTACACTGAAACATGATGTTAAAAAAATCTTTTGGTCATTTGACTTGAAGTTTGCAACTGAAGCACCAGAATATTCTAACTTTTCTTCTGATTAAGAAGTGAAGCTTCAGCCTGCAGCAGCATAATAATTTAGTTATTCCAACACACAATATTCAAAACCAACAAGAGTTTCCAGTTATTTGTCTGGGGAGTCTCCTGCATGGCTTTGCATGCCAAATTCCAGTTTATTCCATTTGTGCCAATGATACCTTTGTAATTAGATCTCTCAAAGGGTTTCTGAAGAGGGAGAAGTCTCTAGGGACCTGTTTGGTTTTTTTTTTTTCAGTTCTCCTGAAAGTATATAGTAAACTTATTGGTTTCACTGTGATTATTATTGCAAGAAACAATGGCCAAGACCAAATTTCAAGGATGATTCTTCCTGAGAAAGAAGGAACAGTGTAAAACCCTTTTGCAGCAGGCAGTTTGATTACACAACACATTGTTACATATGTGAACATGGTATCTTCTTTCATAAATAGTAATTATTAAGATTTGTGACCATTAAAATTAGAGACATCATCTATAATTACATTCTGCAGTCATATTCTAATCTATACTAAATTCTATTTCAGCAGCTTATTCCTCTCACAGGAACTGTGTGCCTGTGTGAGGCCAGTAATCCTGTCTCCAGCAGTGGCAAACAGTGGAGTTTTAGAGAAAAAAATTAATACAGTAACTATATACAACATCTCCCTGAAGCACTCTTTTAGCAGCTAAACATTTATGGCTTACCTTTCTTTTTTTTCTTGCCATTTATCCTAATGGATTAAATCAAGTCTCTAATCTTGTCATAAACAGTATCACCAAAGGCTATGAAAAACTTGAACAAAAATAAATTTTAAGTCAATAAAGTTTCTCTGGCATTCCATTACACATTGAGATATATTTACACATAAGAAAGAGTTTCTATAGATACTGAGCATATTTATTTCCCACATTATTTTGTAGATGAGTGAAGAAGAGCTAAAATTTCAGATTAGTTAATTGTGAGATAACAGAGACTGATAATGTTCTTATGTAAGGGGACAGCAATGCAATATTTGAAAGATTCTATAGATGGCACTATTGGAGAACACTTGCCAGTGGTGAAAATAGAGTTTTCCTCACAGTATTTCTATGAATTTTAAATTATTCAGCAGTTTTCTTTAGCAGAAATAGTTTGTGCCACATACGTTCATAAAATCTATTATGACAATTTTTCTTGACTTCAAGGCACGAGAACAGAATGCTACTGCCTTTTTCACAAAGAAAAAAGTTAATAGACTGCTTCAACTGTATATTAGTCTCTGAATTCCAATGCTATAAATACTGCCTGTCAATGTACAACTCTTGAAGTACTGAAAGAAAATGTAAAGAGTTTTCATTGTTCTGTCCTTGGTTTAATGTAATACTTGTTAAGCAATAAAGCCATTCCCTTGATGGACAAAGGGTGAGCAACTTCCTGAGGCCATGTTTGTTCAGCTCAAGTCAATCTCCTAGGCATTATTTTGATGCAAAATTCCATTATTCTGATATAAAAGTACAGCAAATATTTGAAAATATTTGATAAACTGAAAGAAAAAAAAACAACCTTGACTTCTGAAATATTTTTTACTATATTCTTTACTTTCTGCATAGCATAGAATGATACTTGATATATTTTGACTACTATTGTAAGATAAATTAATTCACAGTATGATTTAGTTCAACTTTTATATGATGAGGCACCTTATATACACAATTGAGCACAGCTACATGTACACATATGTTGGGTTTACCTGACAATGTAATGCACAGTCTATTTCACAGTAATCATTTTGAAACTTTAGTTTCTATGTCTAACCACAGGGACAATTCCTTATTGAGTCACAGTGATTACTGTCACTATTATCTTTTAGTCATTTAGGCATTGCCAATCCCATCCAGCTTTGTTTCCAGTGACATTGTTTGAGAACTTGGGGCAACATGAGAAAATCTTTAAATAGTAGCCACAGCATTCATGTCCCATAAAGATAAAATGTGTTGTCTACATTTTATATGGAAAGTAATCTAAGGTTTATCATCAACAGTCCAGTAAACTTAATATTCATGTCAGGCAAAAGGGAACATACATTTGTAATATTTATCCATAAAATTTAAAATGCCAAGTAGAATAAATTAATTACCTACTCAAATACATCGTGTATAAACCCAAGTGGAAGTCATGTATGATAAAATGAAGGAGATGACAACGCTCTCCACACCAAGTCAGCCATGTCATCTGGGGTGTGATGTCCCAATAAAAATTCAATCATCTACTTACCATTCCCTCCAGTCACCCAACTGAGTAAAAACAAGATCCAGCCAGCTAACTAGCACTTAGCAGGATGACTCTGAAATTACTTAGATGTCCTCTATGAGCACAATTACATTGGAAATGTGCTTGCCACCTTACTTTGTGAAGGTGAGTTAGTTAATGGTGGAAACTGGTTTTAAAGGCAAAGCACCTAGATTTAAGTGTCTAAATGTGTGTTCAATATATAAGTTCCTATTATGAGTTTAAAGCTGTAAGAGTGTTCCTCAGCCCATAGGGATAGGGCTGGTGTCTGGTCTCAAAGGTGGCTTTGCTGAGGAGCCCAAGCAGGAGTTGCCTCCTGCATTGCTTCAGGAGCAGCTTTAAACACTTCATGATCCTGTGCTGAACTACACTCTAGCAGCATCAAGATCCATTTGATCTGACCCTGACTCACAGACTAATTTTCAGGCTGGACCTGCCTCATCACACTGGAACTGATGCTTCACTTGCCCTAGCTCAGCTATGAGGCATGGGAAGGCTTGATCAGGCTTTGCCAAGTGAAAAATGAGCCAGACATGGCTTTTCCTATGTCTTTTGTTATTAGGTACTCACCCCTTTGAGCAGTGACTCACATTTCCTTTCTCCCCCTTGCTGGAAGCTGGAACAGATTGCCCAGAGAGGCTGAAGTCTCCATCACAGGAGATGTTCAAGAGCTGTCTGGACACGATCCTGTGCCATGGGCTCTGGGATGACCCTGCTTGAGCAGGGAGGTTGGACCCCATGATCCTCTGTGGTCCCTTCCAGCCAGGCTGTGATTCTGTGCAGCATCATCAGATACTAGTATCCAGCTTAGAAAATGGAGCCATTAATCACATAGAGAAGTATTTGTTTAAATGTCTGTTGTAGTCACAATGCATCCCACTGTTGTATCCCTGAGTGTTCTAGTGAGTAATGCAGTAGTTACACAGCAAAGGTCCTACCAATTTAGCTTATAGGATCAGCAAAGGCATCCATTTACCTCACTTGTTTTAGCAATGAGTTTCTCAGCAGTAAACACATGTAATACAGGTGTTGGCTTGTGCAAGTTTAGCCAAACTTCTTATTTTCTTATCTTAGGTGAAAAATAAATTCTGCTGCCAAGAAAACAGAATTAGAGTACCTCAGCCTTCGATGTGTTAGTTTTGTATATGCCAGCCATAAAAGAAAATTGAAAAGCTTAAATTGTCGTATTCTTCACCTTAAAAGTTTGTCTGTCTATAGAAGCAATTTTGCAAAAATGAAATTTCATACTGCTCACTTCTGTGCACTGTGGTAGAGAGAATGCATTCTGTTTTGGGATATGGGTGCACGTATGGGTTCCATGCTCCTGTCAAGTCAGATTTTTTCTATGCATATAATCAGTACTTGCAAGATCTTCAGGCAATTTACAAAAAAATTACAAGTCATTCTAGTATTTCCTGTAGTTACTCCTGCTGCATCGTGACAAAATATGTTACTTTCTGACACATGTAAGTTACATTTATTGGGAATAAGCCTACTTTTTAAAGATAATGAAAATAAAATATTTGCATCTTGGAAGTTCCAAATGAAGTACATTAAATAGAGTATTGAATTTTATGTCTATAAATCAGGATAATACCTCCTTACTAAAGAATTCTGACATCTGTTGCTGAAGCTGTGGGTTTTGTTTTTTAATACTCGATCTGTAATATGAAACCATGGGCTTAATTCTTTCTCTGAGTGATACTATAAAATCACTTTTCATCTTTGTTCTCTTTCTCTGCTTCAAGGTTTTTTATCATAGCAATCTTCCTTTCATATCCCTCCCAATGACAAGCAATGCAGCATTTCAATCCTGCTGGCTTTGCTCTCACACTCGTCATGTCCAGGCTTCCTCCACAAGCAACAAAGAATTAACTACACTGAAAAAGTGAAACTGAATCTGGCATACTTTCAGATACCTCATTATACACTTTGCCTAAGGCGACCTTTTAAGCAGCAGCATATTTTCATGTAAGATTGACCACTGTGGCACAGTTCCTCCACATGTGAGTCTCACTGTGCAAGAATCTGCTAAGAGGAGACTGACTTCCAAATGATGCATGAAGAAAAATGTCTATGTGCACTACGAATTATTACTATTGATTGTTTTTTAAATATGAAGACATCAGTAAAGGGATTTTATCTTTACTACTAATGGAGAGCCTTGTCTTACTACCAATATATATATTTAATAGAATAATAAGTATTACTCTGTATTTTGTACCTGATAGTGTTTATAAGTTTTAGTGAAGTAAAGTACAGCACCAAATCTTTTTAGCAAGTTTTATTACTATTTAAATAGTAATAGCAGGGTAATTGTTATTCTAAATACTTTTATTTCTGTGAACTTTTTAGTATAGATGCCAGGAACTTCATACTTTTGACATTGTATACTATATTACTACAGATACTGCCTAGCCTTGATAGGATGCATATTACTTATTATGATACCTAGGATGGGAGTGATTTGAGAATATATACATAGATTGAACAACAGCTCATCAAAAGCCTCATTCTGATCATTCAAACATTTAATAAATCCATTATAATTGACATTCCAGTGACCAAAACTTACTTTTAGACTTACTGAGATTTTGTGCCACCAAATCCATGTACCTACCTCATAAATATTATCTACAATCGACCAGGGTGAATTAATAAAAAGGTTGGCTGTGCAGTTGCTGCCCATTCAAGAGGTACCCTCAGGTCAGGTTGTGCTGATAACAGGGGAAAGGTCTGGATCCTCAGTAGTGATGCATCTGCCTGCTGGACCCTGTCCACCAGGGACACCTTGAACCCTATTCTGAGGGAGCTGGTGTGACAAACAGACAAATCACAAGAGCTTGCAGCATGCTGGCTGTACTCCAGTCTAATAAGAGGGCCCATCTGTGATAGGCAGGACAAGGTGCAGTGGGTGGTGAGTGGTTCACCAGCAGATGCTGTGAAGAAAACTTGAGTGTGGAAAGATAGCAAAAGGTATATCAGGATGGACTTCAAGGACATCCTAAAGGTATACTTGACTGAGAGCAAGTTATTATAAAACAGTGAAATTGGGAGCACCAACATGAGGCAAAATGTTGGTCTCTTAGAAGAGAAACAGCACAGCTTCAGCTGGGAAACACAGAAGTGAGAAGGGAACACTTACAACTCGGGCATATAGTACTGCTGTTTAACTAAAGAGTAAAACCAGTTCAACATATAGGTCTTAATACACCCTTCACATCTAAGTAGATTCATTTATTCCAACAACCCCACAAATACAGCAAACTAACAACTACATGATCATGAGTTAGCTAATAACTAACACGATTAGAGAGATTATTTACAAAAGCATGTAGTTACAGGACAAAGGGGAATGGCTTCAAGCTGAGAGTAGGTTGTGATTAGATATTAGAGAAAAGATCTTTGAAACTGGTGAGGTGCTGGAACAGGTTGCCCAGAGATGTTGTGTGTTCCATCCCTGAAAGTGCCCAAGACCAGGTTGGATGGAGCCCTGAGCAAGCTGATCTGGTGGAAGATAGCAGGGGAGTTGAACCTTGGTGAATTTTAATGTTCCTTCCAAGCCAACCCATTTTGTGATTCTTTGATTCTCTGATAATTATATCACAAATATTCAATGTTGCTAAAGTGGAAAAAGACTGGAAATGGTTTCAAGTCACATAAACATTATGGGAAAGTATAATAATTTATCAGTTGACTGAAGGCAGTTGAACCAGCCTGATTTTTTACTGGTATATGAACAATCAGCACTGAGAGAAGAGGTAAAACAGAATGATTAGCTGTGTATAGCTCAAAAGTGTACATTGTATCCTGACTATAATTGTGTGAAATGTTCTTTCACTATAAGACAATTTGAGTTATCAAACATCTCAGTATGATTATCCTAAAACGAAATTTCAGCAACAATTAATGAACACTTCCCACTTAAAAGGTACATTCTTATGACACACAAAGCAGCCCATTACAAATCCTCCCCTAGGATTTTCATCCATATAGTGAGAAAATAAATGTTTATTTTGACTCCTGCAACAGTATTTTGCATTTAAATGTTTAAATAATGTGAAATTTACACTTATATTTATTTGAAAGTGAATGCTAATGAGATCTAACTTATTTTGTATTAGAACTGCAGCCTTGATTTTTTGAGGAAAATAAGGCATCCAGAAGACAATGGCATTGATTAGCTATTATCTAAGTTTTATATGTAGGTTATTTTTATCCTGTGAAAAGGGAAGCATTGGAAGTATTATGTACAGCATTCAAGTACTATACAAAATAACTGATTCCATAATAATGAAGTCCTCTCAAAATATCTTTCAGAAGACATTTCCTTTTGTATTTTTCAGTTATTTCTATTAGTGATGCATCCTTCAGAAATAATGAATCATCATGGATGTCGTTTGCACCCTTTTATATCCGGCATAAGACCCATATTAAACTGCAGTTCCAGCCTCTCTCTCCAGATGGTATCCTGTTCTACACTGCACAGCATCTGGGTACTCAGTCAGGTAAGGGGATTCCTGCTGTCACACAGCCAGGTACTTTGGTGAAAAAGAAAGGGAGTTCACTGGGATGGTTCAGGCCTTCATCTCTGTAACCCATTGTCCATGGTGGCTGGGTTCTATCATGGAATCAGAGAATGTTAGGGGATGGAAGGGACCTTAAACATCCTCCCAACCCCCTCTGCCGTGGGCAGGGACACCTCCCACTAGACCAGGCTGCTCAAGCCTTATCAGCCTGGCCTGGAACACTGCCAGGGATGGGGCATTTACAGCCTCCCCGGGAAACCTCTTCCAGTGTCTAACCACCCTCACAGAAAATATGCCTTCTAATACTTACCTAAATTTCCTCTCTTCCAGTTTGTACCCATCACTCATTGTGCTGTAGTTCCTGACAAAGAATCCCTCTCTGGCTTCCTTGTAGCCCCCTGCAGATCCTGAAAAGCTGCTGTAAGGTCCCCACACAGCCTTCTCCTCTCCAGACTGAACAGCCCCAACTCTCTCCTTCACAGGAGAGTTTCTCCAGTCCTTTTGTAAATATTAAGGCCTTCCTCTGGACTAGCTCAAATAATTCCATGTCCTTCTCACTCTGAGGACACCAGAACTGTATTGTACAGTTGATTTGAACTGTGAATAATCAAGTTCATAAGAAAAAAAAAAAAAACAAAAAAAACCCATGCAAGACCAAAGCTTTAGACAGTTCAAATACAGCAAGTACTTAATGAACTGATTTAATGGTTCAGGAAAGCACTTCCCTCTAAAAGTGACTACAGCCAGATTTTTAGAAGCTACCCTAATATTCTCACTTTGGGGACCTGGCCCAGTGTTTTGAATTATCAAAACCAAAGCAATATAAAAACTGATCAAACAAGTGAAAGTGAACAGAGTGAATGAGGCTTCTTAGAAGTGTAGTTTTTTATTATATAATGTTGAAAATTGTGCTAGTGCAGAATATAAAGTATGCAATTTCTGCATTTCCCAGATATGCAGAGTGACAAATAAAATATCTATAAAAGTGTTTTAAACTTTGCTAAGTTAACATTCCTAAAACTTCATGTCAAGAAAACACTTTGATAGTGTAAGTACATTCTAAAATTCAGTCTTTAAGGTGTACATTTTTTGTAATTACTTTATTAACATTCTCAATTGCATTTAAATAGTGACTGCAGATTTTTAAACAGAAGCATTATGTGTCATCCATAATATCATCTTAGAGCAAATTTTTCACTTGTGTTGAGCAGTAGGTTATGCAAAAATGATGCTTTATATGACAAAAAATTCATTATTGATCATGTATTTTTACATTCCTTTGTTGAAAGTGTAAAACTCCAAGATATTTCAATAAGCATACTCAGTCACAAATTCACATAAACACACATATGCCCAATGTACCAGCACCTGTGTACACAGATGTTACAACAGATAGATAATGCATCATATACTGCTGACACCTCCTGTTTGCCTGACTCTAACTGCAACCACATACCAAGAAGAAGCTTCAAAGAAAAATATATGGAGCATCTGTAATAAAAATATGTGTATTAGCAAAGAGCTCTGTCTTCTACAATGAATCTTTTATAGTTCTATCAATTACAGGCCAAATTCTGAGATCTTGGTGAATTGTTCTCTCTTGCATAAACTAAAGTATTACACAGGCCATGAAAAATAGCAGACAAAAAAAATCTCTCTCAACAAGAATAGTCAGAGGTCATGGAAGCAGCTAGCATATAATGAAAATAAATACCTCTTTGGAAGCATCAAAGAGAGTGCTAAGTATGTTTAACTTGGGCCAGGAGTGGGACAGTCTGAGCATGCCCTCATTCTCTTGCCATTCCTGAGTGTTTAGTTTGCACAGGAAAGAATATTTTCTTTCAATCACTTTCTAGAATCATAGCAATTCAATTTAATTACAAATTTCTTATTTCCACTTTCTCTGTCCTCAAGTTTTGAAAGATTCAGGAAAAGCTAATCATCTAGCTTTTTATTTTTGCCTTCATATAATCCTGTCAAATCCAGACCAGAATTAGATTGAAGAAAAACTTAGGTGTATTCTTAGCAGCCAGCAGATGAGACAGAGATTTCTGTGTAGGATTAGTTTAGAAAGCACTTCAAATAAAGCTGCTTCTTCTAGACAGTTATGTAAGATTTAATACATTAATTGCTGAAATCATAGGATTTTGTTTCTGAAATTCCTTTTTAATAGGAAATAATTAAAATTTTTTTTCCTCGCTAGGCAATGATGGTTTTTTAAAAGAAATTAGCTGACTATGCAGATAATTTAGCAATGATACTGAGTAGCAGTTATGTATCATCTTGGTTTGTCACCCACATAAACACTACACTGGGACTTTTCCTTCAGGGACATGTCCCACCTAATAATCTCCCATCATTAAAAATAAAATCACATCTTCAGTAAGTGAAGAAAAAAACATGAGACTTCTGTTGAAACATTTTCTTCCATCTTTGTTCTTTCCAAAGAGCATGACAGAACTTTCTAGAAAGGGCAAGTTTCCTTACTGTGAAGTTTATCTGCTGGTTCCAGCCTCTATTTCTCTAAAAATATCACTACTCCAGTACATTTAAATACCTCACAAACTGGCATAAAATGGAAAACATCCTATAAATCTTAGCCTAATTTCCTATAATTGCCAATCATCCATTTTACTGCTTTGTCAACTATTTCTGAAACTGCATCATGACTTTAATAATGGTACTACTGATTTCTGCAGGCCCTAAGAAAATAATTACCAAAGTTTGACAAAATTTATGTGGCTAGCAACATTAATAATAAGTTGGGGACAAAACCCAACCCAACAAGAGAGTTGACTTCAGAAACTTGAAGACAGAATGACAAAGGGAATTTCTTCCCCTCCTTGACTACTTGCTCTATGCACTGATTCTGGGGAAGGTCTCTGCAAACACTATGGAACTCATGTGGAGTCCAGCACCCTGTTTGTAGAAGGCCAGCTCAATTCACACTTTCTCAAGGTCAATGCATCCTCTTTTTACCAATGAAAGCATGACACTCCTAATGATTAAACAGCCCTTAATCCAGACAGGGCTTGCTGGATGCCCACCAAGTGCTTGAACAATGTACATAATTCAGTCCATTTACACAGCAACCGCTCTGTATACTTGGAGGCCTTGGCACCCTGGATAACAGACAGTTTAAAAGGAGCCTTGCTTTTTTTGTTGAGTCATAGCATTACTGAAGCTTTGCATTTGCTAGCAAAAGTGGAATATGCCACAGATTGCCTAGATTATTCCAGAGTTCAGGCCAGGGTGATGGAAAGGTTTGCTCCCCAAAGAGATGAGAACGAACAGTCATGCTGGGTGACTAAGAATGAAGTCAGGTCAATAAACAGAATGGGATGACTCATGCTAAATTTAACACTCAACATTTGCAACAGCAGTTCTCTGTCTCTCTTTAGCCAGATTATGTTACCTGCCTGGTCTGAAAAACCTAAAAATTCTAACTCCTGATGTTGAAGGCATTTCAATTTATAAATCTGTAACATGAAAATAAGAGAATGCCAGTAAAAGTGCATAATGTCTGCATGATTTTCTAAAGCATTACTTATAATGAAAACAGAATCATGGAATTGGACTAAAATATTTTGGAAATATTCATAATTTCTAAGTAACTAAAAGGCAGAGGTATTATTTTTCTAATCAGAAATAAACTGATCATCGACTCACTTTTAAAAGAAGAACTTAAGTAGTCAAGTCTTTTCTCTTTGAAGCCATATTTCCTTAGTTGACAGGGATATAATTTCTGCTTTGTTAGTAGTCTTGCAATCATTTATATGGACTAAATCATCAGTGTAGGAAGCAGAACTGCCAGCCAGCTGTGTGACAGAGCAGACATCCCCACTGTCTTGAAATCTGTTGCATATGGAGTGTTTCTGTTACTTGTTTGACATTGGCAAGCAAACAAAAAAAAAACAATTGGCAAATTGAGGCTGCTCAAGAGAGATGGCTTCCTCCAGCTGCCAAAATGTACCAGGGTGATAGTGATTAAAGGAAGCACAGTAAGTTTCTTCACAAAGAAAGGCATTTTAGAAAGGTGAGGCCGCATAATGTAATCTACAAACAGATAAGTGCCCACCCCTTGTAGGTGCTTGGGCATCACGGTCTGCAAGGTTGCTCTGGATCCCAGCTATGCCCTTCCTGCTATGGGATGATGCTCCAAACTGAAGCTGGACTCTACCTATTGAAACACTGATTTTTTAAATAGTTTGAGAAATACATAAACTTGACTTGACACCAGTTTTCAGTCTTGCAAGAGCTGTGATACGGAACTCCACACATGGAGCAGAATAAATTATAATAATCCATGAAACCATATCCATGGGTAGCTCCTTTAAGTGTGTGTTAGGGGCACTGGCTATGGTCACCCCTAGGTAAAATATCAAGTTACAACAATTGCAACAAGCTTCTTTACTTTGTCAGCCAGCTGGTACCTAACTGCACGCACACACTCAGACAAGGGCAAAGACAAGGTTAATGAATTTAAAGAAAGGCAGTTTCAACCATGTTGACAAATTACCAGCTAGCAATTAACAGCAGAAGTTGCAGAGAGTGGGAATAAGGCTCATCTCTTCTCTGTTCTTCATTCCCTCATTTTACCCCTTTAAAGCCCTTTTTTTCTTCCCTGTTTTCTCTCCTTGGTGCTGGGCCTTGTTCTGGCTCCTGGAAATGCTCAGGAGGCATGTGAAGGAAACTGCTGGCCAGCTATGGTGGACACCACAGTGCATCACCTTCCTTGGTCACCTTGGCCACAGATTGCAGCCATCCAGCTAGAGGCTGATAGGGATATTTCAACCCCTTCTAGACAAGAAAAGTTCTGCTCCTGGAAAATCATATAGGAGAGCAGGATAAGAGGAAAACTGTGAAGAACAAGATAAAAAGAAAGAATGAAAGCAATGCTTTGAACTCAGCTCAACTGGGCAGGAAGTGAGAAGATACCTCTTGGAGCTGTGATGGTTACAGAATGCATCATGCCAATATGAGGCAGTAATAGTGCTTGAGACACAGGCACTTCATTATGGTGGCTTAAAAAGGTCAGTTTGGAGTGCAGATGAGCACATACCAGAACCTAGAGTAGGAGGTTTCATTAACTGGGAATGATTCCCATTAATGTTACTGCTTATGAGGATAAAAGGCTCAAATGTCTGCTCTGCCCCCACAATGGTACCAATGATCAGTAATAACTACTAGGGAAAAAAATGATGGAAGGAGGGTGGAGGAAATGCTACTCAATACCAGAGTGATAGAAACTGGCACTCTGGGCTTGAGCTAGAGGAGAGAAGGGTGAGGTAAAACCAACAGAAGGCACAGACTGCAAACATACACCCAGAGGTGCTGTCTCAAGGCCCTGAAACCACTTAAGGAACCAAGAATGTAGGTGCTCAGTAACCAGGAAACCACAGTGTAGGGCTCCTGAGAAGCTTAAGCTGCAAGAAACTGCTGAAGCACTGAGCTCATCAAAGCCTCTGTCCTCAGCTTAGCATAGAGGCTTCTGCTCAGTAACACAGGATGAGACAAAGGACAAGCAACACATGGCTTAAAGGAATCTAGGTCTTCAGTGGTTCCTGGAACCAGTCAGTGAGTTTTGAGCACACAGGGAGCCTTCAGAGACACTTGCATCTCTGTATCACTGGGACAATGGTAATAACAAAAAAAGTGAACGCTACTGACTGTAAGATTGCCTCCACTACTACAAAAGTCACTTAAAAGTATGTTCTGGAAGTTCCTTTGGACATGCAAACTAGTGGGAAATCCTTCTTAATGTGCAGTGGAGTGGAGGAAAAACCTCAGGTATACTCTTTTAACATTTTAACATGTAAGAAAGGCCTTGCCTTATGCACACACACCAGAGCACAAAAGTAGACTTAACTCACTGTGGGGAAGAGACCTTAAAACAGAAATGTTAAAATATATGTAAATATATTCTATATATAATATTTTTACTCTGGTGATGCTTCTGGCTTGAATTCCAAAGAGAGAGCAATTTTCCTAGAATGCATTTCTGACTGTACCAAGTTGTCACAAATTATGATGTGCATGAGTTTCCTGTGGTAACATAGATACCCCATGGAGAGTTGATACTGCTTGAGCATGGTCCCTTCTTAGAATTGGGGTATACAGACACATCCACACATCCAGATAAAGACAGATAAAGGGCATTGTCACCATTAGGAAGAATTTAAAATAATTTAAAATTTGACTGTGAGACCAATTTTTTTAAGAGATTTACACACATATTCATAGTAGTAGCAAGTTGAAAAATTTTGTAATGCACTCAGAATTCATCATAGGAAGACACTATTACAGATAATCCAGATCTCACAGTAGCAGTTAGATGTAGTTTTAGGAGACTTTTCATTATCTCCCAGCTTTAGGAACTGACTGCTCAAGACACAGGGCTGACAAGCCTTCTGGGAATTCTGACATCTGATATGGGAGCAGGTGAGACTTCTACACATCAAAAACATGAAAATAAAGTTACAAAGAAAAAATTCACCCCTGCTTTGGAGTTCTGGCTTCTAATGCAATAGAGACAATCCACTCTGAGGCAGAGCAACTTTGACCTTCAGTCACTTGGTGAAAACCCTGAACTAGGATTTGCAAGTAGAAGTGATGTTTTATCTCCAGAACAGGTCCTTCCTTCAGCCAATGCCTGCTACAAAATTCCCTTCCCTTGACAAGAAAATGATCTTTTAGCATTTGGACTATTAAAAGATCACTGTTTTACTGAGACATGGTAATAAGGGGCAGGAGGTGCATCAGAACAGAACTGAATATTGTTAGTAATTTTATTCAATGCCCAGGGTCTTGATATGTTGCAGTTTCAAGGCACAGCTAAGCTGCAACAGCCTACTTCTAAAGATTCAACCTTACTGACACATTGCCTTACAGTTCCTTGCACACAGCAGATGGGGAAAAGGTTTGCATGCACAATGAAGGAACAACTGTGAGTGTCTGTCTCAGGAGTCTCTCTGCTTTTTTTGTTACACCACTGATGGAGATTAATAGCCCATATTAGACAAGAAGCTAATCTAAAAAGCCAGAAGCAAAGTTCTGTGTCCTGTGCATCGATCGTATTTTCAAGAAAGTAGGAACAGCTATACAGTCTAGTGTTCCTCCATGCTTAACAAAAGTAAACTTCCTCAGAAAGATCTCTGGCCACAGGATAAATAAGACAGGTCTGAGCAACGATCAAATTGAAACAGTGAAAAACCACCCTGCTTCACGGTCTCCTATACAGAGACTGCTGAGATATGAAAATCAGTGGCAAGAATGCCATTTGTTTAAACTGTCATCATTCCTAGGATGACATTGGCTTGCAAAGGTTCCAGCTGTGCAATCTGGCTCTCAGAGACAGGGCAGATAGAGATCTTGTTGAAAATATTACTGGTTGCTAAACTGAAAAGGATCAAAGACAAGCCCATAATTTACCTTCATTCTAAGAGGAAGTTTCTTGAACAGTGAACACATAGGACTTTGCATGACAGTTCTAAGTACTACTTGTGAAATGATAAACTTCATGGAGAAATACTGACTGCACCCTAGGATTAACTTTCAGATCCTAAAATTTATCTCGAAACTCTTATTCTTGCCAACACCTAAAATGGCAAGTCATCTGTGAAAAGAGAAGGTCTAACCAGAAGAGTAAGAAATTACTTCAAGAGCCTCAAGGAGAGATGAAATTGGAAGTGTAATTTTTTTTTGTTTTCAAGTAGCAGAAGATACTCCAATTTGTAGTGAAGCTTCAAATTTGTGAAAGAACAGAGAACTCAGCAATAACCTCTTTACACTGTAGATAGCAGATTCAGTAATACAGATTTGTTCTTATGATAAGACTAAATGAGATTCCAAAACAGATCATTGTCAAATGTGCAAAGCCACCAAAACCCTCCCCTACAGGCCAGCAAGAGAACTGGAGAACTGCCAGTTTCTCAAGGTCTTGATTACAGGTCTGATGCAACAGCAACCCTGGTCAGATATTTTCCTCCTTCCTGGAGAGCAAAATATAAGTACTTGCATACTTACTTATGCAAGTCTGCATGACCAGGTAGGAAAGTGTTGCTGTAGATATGGACAAGACACACATTTCTTCATCCACATTAGCACCTTTAGTTTTTACAGCTCATATTTATATGGTTTTCTAAGAGCATCATATTTAATTCTAATTGATTAGTGACTTATGGCAACTCAGTTCATTGGTTAGTATTTGCTAATGTATGTGTCTGTCAAAAACTTTCCTCTCTAGAGATTTTTCCATTCTTGTCTTCTGGGAAGAAGATTCACACGGATAGAATCTTTTTCCTCACAGGTGCAAATTGATTCCCACAGGAATAGATTGATATGCAGACTGATTCTCTCTGTTACAAACTCCTTTCTCACGGGAACTTATTAGGATAGCAGTTAGCTGCACCCAGCTGAAGCAGCAAGGCCTGAACCATGATTTACAAGGCATTTCTTTTGTAGGGTTTTACCCAAATGCAATAGGAGAGGAGATTGAAGGCGACCCAAGAGGTAGTTCAGAAACTTTTCCTCATGCTCCTTTCTTACCCTAGAATTGAGGGCCTGATAAAAGACATGGACAAGCAGGTTATGAACATTGCTGAAACAAAGCAAGATGAGTGAATTCAAAGTATGCACTGAAAAATCAGGCACACTTAAAGCCACATAACTAAGCAGGAGAAATCACAAGTGAAGGACATGATAAATTTTCTGAAAAAAATTTTTAAAAAATTCACGAGTGAAGGACATGATACTAATTTTCTGAAAAACAAAAGAAAGAAGCAAGGTCCTCAAAAAGAACACTAAATACAGCAAAGTAAACCAGATCGACACAACTGGAACTAGCAAGCTAAAAGGAAGTGCACTGCCATCACCAGAGTTGAAAAGAGGAGCTTTTTTCTTATTCTTTCCATGGGTATCTGAAGTATGCTCTCTACAGCCACTAATACAACTGAAACATCTGCATCCTGCCTAAATGGCAACCTGAACATCTCTTGAATAAGGAGGTATAATTTTAGCAACTTTCACAAGCCTCCAGTAAATTAAGCCATTCAATTTCATTACAGACAATATAATTCAAGGATTAGAAATACTCAAAAATTAAACACACATGAAAGCAAACTTCATCATTCTACTGATAGGCCCACCCTTAGGAAAGTTGAATCTTTAAGGAAACTGGGCTGGTGACTATTAGGAAAGCTTGCATTCAAATTTAACAAACATATTTACCAATTTAATTGATATCAACCTGATGCCTATTATTTCCAAAGGTAAGATAAAAAAGTTAAGCTGCACAGGCAAACCTCAAAAAATTTGAGAACTTAAATTTGCAGACTTTTCTGCTGTCCTCTTCTGCTTCCCTGTCACCTTCCCCTGTTAGGCTCTATTGCTGCTCTTACAAACTTCTCCAGCTCCCATTTCCTGACCTTTCCCAGCTTTCCTTCTTTATGCTTGAAAGTACAGTTTGAAGTGGCACTCTCTCCTTTCACACTGCCCTTAAGGCCAGAAACACTAATAGTGCAAGAAAAGACAACTCCCTTCTAATACTTCCTGTCATGAAAGTCTCTAGAAGAACAACGCAATAAAAAGCGTATCTGTTCTTATAGCTGTCAGATTATTAAACCCAAAACACTGCTGTTGTGAAAAGGAGCCTTCAGGGAAAGCAGAGTATGTCTAGCAAAGACAAAACTGTTCATTAAACTGACAAATCCATCAAGCCTTTATTCAACATACTGAAGTTGAGAGCATTTCTGCCTTTGTAACTTGACCAAAACTTTATTCTTTTCCATGGGAACACCGATTCGCATTTCCTGGATGCCAAAGTGATCCTGTTTCCTCCTACCTCAGTTATCTAGCCTTTGCACAAAAGCAGAGCTTTTCAGAAGTTTGGGCTTTTTACTTTGAAGCAAACATGCGCTGTTTCCAATAACGAAAAAAAACCCCCAAAAAAGCTAAAAGTACCTCATCAGGGAACATTTCCCTTTGTGTGATTCAGATATAATGATGGTACCAGGAAATGCAGGCATGAAAGCATCATAATCATTAACATGTTGTTCTTCAGTGCACCCCCTCCAAAAATTAAAACTATTGTATACTGTTTTTTACAGGTGACTTTCTATGTATATCATTAGTAAATGGATTTACACAGTTACGCTACAACCTTGGAGACAGAACAGTCATCCTACAGACCCTTCAGAAGGTGCATGCAAATGGAAATACATGGCACTCACTCAGTGCAGGAAGAGTTGGTAATGAAGGCTACCTGGAACTGGATGGTATCAACGTCACTCAAAAAGCTAGTCCTGGAATGAATGCACTAGACACACACACAGATTTTTTTGTTGGAGGGGTATCCTCCTTAAACTTTGTTAATCCAATGGCAACAGAAAATGAACCCACAGGTTTCACTGGTTGTATTCGAGAAATTGTTATAAATAACAGGGAACTGAATCTTACCGTGACTGACCCCAAAGGTGGAGCCAACATTGGTGACTGTGATGGAACAGATTGTGGTTACACTGTGTGCAAAAATAATGGAACATGTCAAGTTGAAAACTCAGGCTTTTCTTGTTCTTGCCTGAGAGAGTGGACAGGGACCATGTGTGAACAATCTATTCACTGTTCACAAAACATGTGTGGGTCTCACGCGCTCTGTATTCCTCAACCTGCTTCACTTTCATATACCTGTGCATGTGCACTAGGCTGGACAGGTAAGTACTGTAATAACAAAATTGAATTTTATATAGCAAAGTTTGTTGGTAACTCCTACATTAAATACACAGATCCTTTTTATGGAAAAAGAGACCTCCAGCACAGCCGCCTTTCTTTAAATTTTACTACCAATCAGACTGAAGGCTTAATAGCGTGGATGGGAAAAAGTGAAGATGAAGATAATGACTTCCTTGCCATTGGTCTTGCCAATGGAACTTTGAAAGTTGTGATTAATCTTGGAGAAAGAATCTCTGTTCCTCTAATGCATAGCAAATACTTCACCTGTTCTGATGGAAGATGGCATTTCATTACTGTGGTTCAAAACCAAACTTGTATTAAGGTTTATCTTGATGAGGAACTAATCCTTTTTGAAGATATTGACCCACAAAGGAAATACACTGCTTTAAACTATGGTGGCATTTGTTACTTTGGTGGGTTTGAATTTGGTAGGAAAGTCAATATAGTCACTACAGGGCTTTTTCAGAAGGAATTAATTGGTAAAATTAAAGATGTTGTGCTCTTCCAAGATTCTAAAAAGATTCAGCTAATGAAAGCAGAAGGATACAACATTCATGATGGAAATTCCAGAAATTGAAAAAACAGTCCAAGACTCTTTTAAAAAGACTAACATTTCTTTTCCTCCTGTTTATTGTGTTAGCTGGCAGTGTATTACTCAGCCACCAATATAGGAAAGCACTTAAAAAGTAATAAAGGACAAATCTAAGTGGAGTATTAATAGCATATGCATATAAAATATTATAGTTTTCCCACTAGAATTATTTATGTATATTCTTTAGCATTTATTTTACAATAATGGGAAAGTCTGCAGGGGTTTTTTGTGCTGAAAATAGTTTTGTAAACAAAGAAGTAGCAATTAGCTTATAAAGCCAACCATCATTCAAGTGTTGTTTGCTCCTTTATGAAAACAGACAACTGTTTACCTGTTTCTCCAACTCTTGAATTTTATCAGAATGTTTCTTTTATAATATTACGATCTAATCTCAAAACTGAAATTGGTGGGGGAATAAAAGGTGTTCTTGAGGCAATCAGCACATTAATTATAATGAGAATTTGTTAAAAATGTAAGGTATAATTACTTTTTAAGCCTACAAAGATTCTAATTAGGTAATGAAGCACCCTCCTTCCCTTCTGAGTCTGTCCATCCTGTATGTATATATGTAAGAGGGTAGAATTCAAGCCTCTCTTAGTCTCCTAAAATATTACACTTAAAAGAATGATTTTAAGAGCAAAAAACATTTAATTTTAGAAAGAGGTAACAGGCGTCCTGGTTTTCTCCAGCAGAGGTCTCCCCTATTTGACTACATGAAAACTTTTGGCTTTAATGATTTAAAACTGGAATGTCTCAGTCTGCCTACAAGTAACTTTTATTTCTAAGACCTTGAAAAGTCCATGAACTGTTCTTACCTGTATTTTTCTGGCTTATATGCCCCTAAATGGCACTCAGAATTTTATGAGAATAGAGGTTTTGGTCATAGCAAACCAAATTTCTGCAAATATATTTTTCATTAATTGATAATCTCAAAAGAGAATAGAACTGTTCATACATAAATACAAAAATTCAATTCTTTCTCATAAGGAAGGAATTATATTCCTGTGTTATATTCTGCTTTAGGAAGCAATAAAAAAAATCAAATTCTGTTTTAATGTGCTTACACCAATAATGTATGATGGCATCTACATTTTTCAATTGACTGCTGGCTTACTATATAAGTAAAAATATTAAATAAAAATAATAGTGATTGATTCTTATCTTTTCATTTTTCCCTTTATTATTGCTCAAAAGCATATAACAAACCATCACCTCCTTGTATGGAGATTCTCTGAATGCAAGTCTTTATCACATACCTGTCAGAAACAAGTAACCATTTTGGGGTGGAGAGGGAAGTAAGGATGGGGTGTGTTATGGAGCAAAGGCAATGAGCACCCAAAACTAGGTCACAGGCATTTGCTTCCATACTGAGCATGTAGCAATGAAAGCACTGTCAAGTTACAGGTGACTTAAAGATAACTAAAGTGCATGGGAGCTACCCCAAGATGTTTAAAGCATCTTTGTGAGGTTCATTCCATCTTCCTCAGCTACTCTGAGCCCTCAAGTGATTAGTCTGATGCAACAGAGCTTCTGCAACTCCTCCCAAAATGCAGCTCATGAAGCCCACCTGGCATTTGAGCTGTCCCCAGATTCTTCTCTTCCAGTTTCTCTAAGTAAGCCTTCTGGCCATGTGATGCTGCAGAAGGGAGCATATTTAAGGTTTATCCTGTTCTCTCGGGCTTCTGGTGTACTGCCAGTTCCTCAGCAGTCCACACTGCCTTTGGTGATCTGAGCATTGATTCGGTGTAAAACAAGGAACAAGTAATCTGAGCACTTCCAGCTAATACAAATATTGGAAGGAGAGTGACTGAAGGCAATGGAGAAGTAAAATCCTTTATTCCTGTAGTAGCAGGATTTATTCCTATTACACTAACTAACATCCTAGGAACAAATTCTGGAGACTTTTGCTATTTGCTAAACACTTAACAAAACTCTCCCTTTAGATGTTTTACTCTGGCTGTCTTCAGGTTTTACATACACAAGGCAGGGGGCAAAGCACTCAGCAAACTTGAAAAATGTTTACATATTCTTTTAAACAAATTATTTTTGCTAGTTCTGGCAGAAAGCATTCCCATCCCTTTCATACAGGCAGCTGCAATTTTCACTGCTTCCAGTTCATTTTCAAAGCAGAGATGGATGCACATGTGAGACGCAGATCACCAGTGACCTCAAAGTAGACTGCTTTTGAATGGATCCAAAAAAAATTGTGATACGCAGAGCTGTCAAGTTAAAACTTACTCCAAAAATGAGAACAATGCTTTGGTGTATTTCTGTGCCTACAGACTCAGTGTAAATATTTAAACAACAAAACACATGTATAATACTATCAGATATATTCAACAGCATTACTGCTATACAGACCAATTAATTTGGAAAAGACTAATTTTATTTTATAGATGTTTGAATATCACTTTTAGTTACTGAGGGTTTTTTTTAATTAGTCTTCTCAGCGATGAAGCTAAGAAACATAATTTAATAAAAATCTACCACCTCCTTTATTCAGTGCAAGATTTTAATTTTAGCCAATTTGACTATGAAGCTACTTGCAAGGTATACAAGTAAAATTTTTCCTTAAAATATATTCATAATTAAAACTTACAATTAGGATGTTAAACTGGGAAGACTTTTCTGGAAAGAAAAGGCTTTTCTACAGCAAAGTGCAAAATGCTCTGTAAGCAGCATAGTAAGGTTATGTATTCAAAGTGGAAAAGCAAAACACTGAAAACCAGAACAATAAACCTCAGTTTTTCTTTATATGGTGGAATGTTTTTGTTGTTTCTGACACACTCAACAAGATGCCTAGTGTTATTAAAATAAGAGTAGGTGATTTTGTTTTCACATTTGCATGTTGTTTGGCATTGGTGGATGGTAGTCCACAAAATATCAAGTTAACAGAAGTCCCAAGGGTACAAACACTTCTGCCCTTCTCCCCCCTCTTTGTTCTCCAAAACTCAAAACAAACTGAGCTATGAAGTGCACAACAAACGTGGCATTCTGTGACTCAGCCTTCTGTATTCATTTAGCCTACGGTTTCACAGCTATGAAATCAAACACACACAGTATGTGAGAAAGTTTTATCATTTTAGAATCAAAATATCCCTTAAAATATTTACATTTTACAGTAAAAAGGATAGCAAAACACAAAGTAATGTACAAGCTTAGGTATTCAAGTCTCTGAAGCATGGAAAATGGTGGGAGAAATGAATTTACTACTACAAATTATTTTCATGAATTTAGGTTAGAAATGCTTTCTCATTAAAACAAGTGCAGTTTAAAGCAGTAACATTCGAGCAGCTCAGCCTTCCAATTTCTGGTCACAAACTGCTTCAGATGCTTAGGAAAAACTTGAAATATAATATAATGAAACATACTTGAGTTTTTTATTGTACTACTGAATAATTTAAAAAAAATCCCAAATTCTTCACACCACCGAGCATATTACATTTTGTTGTAACTTGGATTCTGAGGTTTTGCTGCAGTCTTTAAAAACAGTGCAATTTAAAAACAAGGTTATTGTATGAAAACCACCTTTAAAATTATCAGAGCATCTTAAAACAGAAGAGAGCACAAATTACCAAAGGCAGCAACTATATTGCAGACTTGACTAAAGCCAACTTCCTCAGCTAAGAAAATTCCTAAGCCTTTATTGCATATTAATAAAAGAAATCTTTAAAATTTTGAATATACAGCAATGTAAAATTTTTAAAAATATTAAACTCCTACTTCTAGCGATAGTTGGTATAATGAAAAAAGGATGAGTATTGGTACATTGAGTGGTACCAAAACACAGACTTGTTTCTGCAAAACACCAACACAGAATAAAAAACGATGGCACAATCCTAGCAGGCTCTCTTTTTTTTTTGTCATACAAAGTTTTACGACATTACTCTAACAGTTTATTTAAATAGGATTTTAAAAGACTGCCTGCATCTTTTTACCTTTTGCTTTTAGTTCTGTCACTGTGGTCCCTATGCCTCTCTCTGTTCTTTTCACTTTCTCGTTCTCTATGCTTGTCTTTGCTTTTCTCCCTCTCCTTATCTTTTTCATGAGCCTGTTCATCACTTTTAGGCTTCTCTGTCTTTTTTTCTGGGTTTCTAGTCTCTCTGGGGCTTTTTCCATCAGCAGGTCTGTCACTGTGCGGAGATCGCACTCTTTCTTTGTCTCTCTGTCCTTCCTCTCTACTCTTCCGCTCTCTCTCTTTTTCCTGGTTTCTGTCTCTGCGCCTGTTTCTTTCAGAATCCTGCTCCCAGTATTTTTCATTGCTCCACTCTTTTTCATGTCTGTCTTTTTTTTGGTGATGGGTTTCACTGTAAAGTCTTTGTCGATCATTTTTCCCCCTACTGAATCCTCTCTCCAAATGCTGGTCTTCTCTGCCCCAAGGATCACTGTGGCGTCTTTCTGGTCTCCTACTGTCCTTACTATGAAAAAAATTTTCTGGTCCCAAAAATCTTGATTGTTTGTGAGCCACTGGTAGCCCTTGTGCAATGGGTCCGGCATACTGTGGCGGCTGACCTGATAAATGAGCTACTGGTGGCCATGGCATCATTGGATTTTGAGGAAAGCCAAAGCCAGGAGGAGGAAGAAGAGGAGGTGGTAAATGAGGAGGAAATCCAAAAATAGGGTTGTTTTGTGGAGGGAAGTTATGAGGTGCAGGAGCCTGAAACTGAAATCCAGGTGGATTAGATTTAGAATGCTGAAAATTCTGCTGTGGAGGTCCAACAGATGAGAAGCTGCCACTTGCAATAGGGCTTGGGACTTTGGAAATAAACTCAGAACGAGAAGAGTTTTCAGTTTCAAAATGAGATGAAGTTGTGGCTGGTCCTCTTCTAAATGAGTTCACTGTTTCAATGTTTTGCATCAATGCATCTTCCTGTGAGTGCTTTGTATCTTCTGCTTGTGATGTAACTGTGTTATCCGCCTTAGCTGCAGCTGAACTGAACTGTGTCTCATTGGTTTGGGCCTCACTTTGATACAGGTTTAAGCCCCCTTCTCCAGAAGGCTGTTTATTCTCTGTTTCTCCTTGATCATTTCCAGAAGCATTTTGTCGGTCTTCATTTCTGCTACCATCTCCATCCTTGTTTTCTGAAATATTGGTCTGCTGGCTTCGTCCAGCTGCCTGTCGTGGGTCTCTTTTAAGATTAATAAATGGTGGTGATTTAGAGGTATTAGCAGTAGTAACTTCAGAGGAACCTACGTTAACATTGGTCTCATTAGGTTTTTTTCCTGAATTTGATGAGGAAGAAAAGCTGGAATTTGTGCTCCTTCTAACTTCCTGTGCAACACTATCCTTTTCCGGTAACTGTCGCTTTGGGTCATTTTCTTTACTTTCTTCAGTTTCCTTATTCTGTGATTGAGCAGACAAATTTGCTAAAAATGCTTCTGTGGAGACATCTGGAGGTTTTCCCTTAAGACTCAGCCCTATCAAAGAACCAGCACTTTTTGCAGAGCTGGAGGTCCCTACAGCTGCTGCATCCACAGTTATAGCAGCATTAGTGGATTCTTGAGGATCATCCAAACCAGTCTTTGCTTCACTAACTTCAGCAGCTACATCAGCAACATCCATGGTTTCTTCTTTTGAGGATGCCTGTTCATTTAATAATGGTATGTCTTCACTAGGACCTGCTTCTGACTTGCTGTGCTCATACACCTGCCCTGTCGTACCCAACAGGCTTTGAAGAATATCATCAACTGGCAGTGGTTTATTTGCCAGCTCCAGAGTAGAAGGCTGGTTTTCCCACCCAACCAGGACTCCAGGAAGAAACCTGAGAGGCTTTGGTGGTTCATGTTTGGTACTTTCTACCAATGGTTCAATAACTGCTGGAGCATCGTCTGTATTAGACTGCTGTGGTTTATTTCTCTGCTTGTGTAGCACAGTTGTGAAGGAATTAAAAAAGTTATTTTCCTCTTCTTCTTCCAGTGACAAATCATGATGTGAGACTTCAGGTTTGCTTGGCTTGCTCTTCTTCTCTGGTGGCAAGCTACTCAAGGTACTTTCAGCAGCTTCATCTGCAAAACTACTGGTAACACTTGAAACAGCAGTAATCTGCCTCTTCATTTTCTGGCGAATTATCAATCCCAGCAATAAATTTGGTCGATGTATTTCAATCCCTGTACAAAATTGCAACAGCAATTTATCATCTCTTTATATTTTGGTTAAGGCAGTAATTTTAACAAAAATAACCCCCATACACTTACAATGTACTAGCAAAACTATTAATCTTATGATATTTGAAATTGTTCTGCTTGTCATGTTAAACATTAATAATACTTAAAATAATAAAAATATGTATTTCCAGTCTTAAAATTACTACTTCAAGCACTGGAAATTAAAATTGTTTCAAGCACACTATAACTTCTTAATAGAGAATATGAGCCAGATATATAGGACACATAATCTCATCAGAAACAGCACAGAAGTTATAACATCATGTTAGTCCAACACAGCTACAATATGGTAACAGTGGTAGCAAAGTATATTAGGGAAAAAAAGTAAACAGAACACTTGCAAATCAAAAGTTCCCTCATAATTTGTGTTAGACATACTTCTTCAAAGATTTGCCACGAGCAAATTTCAGAAATGTTTCCCTCATTCCAGGAAGGGCACTGTGTTTCAAGGCATACTATTACTCATCTCTTCACTATCTATTTTGTTCTGTGTAACTGCAAAAAAATGAGTTGTAGCTCATTCTCTCTTAATTTTGGCCTTGCCTACCTCAAAAAGGAAGATTATCCACAAACTTTTATAACCAAGATAAATTGATGCAAAGTAACTCAGGTATACACAGAACAACTGAGATCCATTTCAGGACCTTTTTTTCATTGCTTGTCTATGTTTGAAACTTTCAATTAATATTTTGTTCCAAAAATAATTTTGGAATATTTGAGAAAAAATATTAGTACATTTCAAATAATGACAAACACTATTTTAAGTTGAAAGTGTCAATTTGGAACTCATGCCTTCTACCATAGTCCACTTGTCTGACTCAGTTTACTGACACTGAAACCTACAAAGCCACCTGCGTTAGTAAAAGAAGGTAGCAGATATAAAACAAGGTTGCACACACAGTCTTTTTATCTTTGAAGTATCAGAATAATCTATCAAGGGGAAATTAATGCCTTTTAAAGGAAACTGATACAATAATACTATGGAAAAATCATTACATATTTGAATAAAATAGCATTTTAAAATTTTATTTACTCTTATATTTGTGTTGCCAACTTCTTTAAGTAGCGTTAGGACAATAAAACTTCGAATTCCGAGCTGTACTTACCAGGCCCATCAAAAGGCACAAGGTGATGAGGGACTTTATCTGAGGAACCTAAAGGGATGAGGTACAAATCTTTCACTTGCTTCATATTATTGGCAGCTACACCGTAACGTTTTCTACTGCTGAAATAGGCAAACAGCAACGCATAGGAGATCTGATCCTCTTCAGTTACTGGCGTAAAACGAACCACGCAGATCTCCTGTTCACAAGAAGAGAGGGAAAAAGATAGTCAATAATATTTTTCTGTGAAATGTTTTTTTTTTACTGCCTGCTCTTTATTTAAAAGAACAGTGCTGAGGAGAAGCTATGCCAAAATGGCAGAAAACAAGAAGAAACAGAAGGAGCAGAAACACGGCCAAAAATAATTCAGAACTAGATAAAACAAATAGAAAGCGTTTAGTATGAAAAAAATAATTGAAGTGCATGACAAAAAAGCCATTTAATATTTTAACAGCCAGCTAAGTAACAAATTTTAGGGAAGCTTGCCACTCTTCCCATGAATTATTCTACTCCCTACTCCTAACATTATTAGAAAGCTGCATTTTGTAGTCTGTTATGTCCAAGATATCCATTAATAATAGTGGAAGACCAGTATTCAGTTCCCAGAATTATGCCCAAAGCCCAGCTCAGGAGTTGATACTGGAGCTCATTTAATAGCTTTATGAACAGCCTGGAATACTGGAGAGAAGATCCTTGGCAAAACTCAGATGGCACCTCAGCAGGAGCAGTGGTGAATATGCTGAAGCACTGGCAGCCATTCAGAGGGATCTCAGCAGGCTGAAATAGCAGGCTGAAATAGCAGGCTGACCTTTGTCAGTGTCAGCAAAGGCAAAATGAGAAATCTTGCATTTTGAGCTGGAGTAACCCCATGCACAAGGACTGGCTGGGGGGACTGACTGGCTGGAAAAACAGCTTGGCATAAAATGATGTGGGGATCCTGGTGGATGAGCCAAGTATGAACCAGTGATGTGTCTGTGCCAAGAATCTGCAATCTGGGTGTCAGAATCAAAGCAGTCAGCACACCAAGGAAAAAAGCTATTTCTTTCTATCCAGCACTTGTGAGACGCCGCCTGGAAAAGACTTTCAAGTTTTAGACTCCACCGCACAAGGACAACTGGCACACAGTGGGACAAAGTCCAGCAAAGAGCCACTGAGATAGTTTTGCACAATGCAACATGACTGAAAATGAAAGGATAACACTTGAAAGGTGAAGTGGTATCCAAACATTCCTGACAAGTTACTGTGTCAAAGGAAAACAGGTATTCTTAAGCAGCAGATGAAGTTCAAGGTTAGATAGGAAGAAAGTAAATGCCAGCAGTTGCCACCCATCCCTTTCAATAGAATCATGAGATATTCCTAAAGTTCACATACTTGGCAAATGTTTCAGAGAGAAAAAAACACAAGTATATTTAGGATGACTAAAATGCATATTAAACAGCAAGTCTTTACTAGGTAAAATTCTTACCTTGGTCCCTGAAGCTTTGATTTTTTCTACATAATCCCAGACAGTGTGGGGAGATATCCTGCCACCTACTTGAATACTGTCAGGTAAATCCTATGAGAAAAGACAACAGAAATGTGAATCCAAATAAATCTTGAGATATGTCCTTCATCCAGTATCCAGTTTCATAAATTCAAAACATACTTAGCTCTTTCACTTCTTAAATTGTAATTTTAAAATATCAGTAGAAGTTATAACAGAAGAAAAAAAAATAGATTTTGGACATTTCAGATTTTCAGTGCAAAGTCAACAATATGTACTAAATTAATTATCGTTCAATACTGTTCATTTATACCTTGCCAAAACTATCCTTTCTGGTAACATTAACTGCAGACACAAGTGTACTGTGCTCTGTGAACACCCAAGTTATCTGTCAGATCACATCATAATGAGAGCTCCACATCTATGTTTATAAGAAACTTTCAAAATCTTCATGAGGGAAAACATAACCTACATGTGCATGTATATACAGATGTAAATTCTTCTTGGATACTACTGAGTTCACTCACTATTCCCAAGCAAAACAAAAAGATTTTCAGAATTATTTTTTATTTAAATAAAGCAGAAGAGTTTTGAAAAGCACATCATACTCCTATAACAATCCTTTAGTATTAAGGATTACTGCATAGCCTGCATTTTCCACATGATCTACAGAAAAACTAAAGACAATCTTATTAACAGAAGACCTAAGTTCTTTTAATTAGTAAGCTGATGCATCCTGTGTAACTGTCAAGAAGAAAAATTGAGCCTTATAAGCTCTCTGATCTTTATTTTGTGACATGAAGTCAACTTATTATAAGCAGCTGCATGCTTTTCCTGACACAGAAAAGAACATTACATAAACATTATTTTTCAGGGACAATTTAATCACAATGCAAGGTTAGGACCAGTACTGCCACCTGATATGGAAAAAAAAAAAAAAAAAAAAAAAAAGAAAAGAAACTCCATTACTCAGGTTTTTGTTATAGATGGGAAGATGAACCAGAGGTTCATGTAATGAATAATGCTTGACTTACAGACCTTAACCTATGTCCTACCACAAATACTTTATTCAGTACAATGATCATGTGTCACTCTCTTCCATTATTACACTAATATTAGCCTACAAGGCAAATAAGTTGGTAAAACTAATGACTGAATTGTTCATTCTTTTCAAAAAATATAAATACCTCTGTTAAATACTCAAAGGAGCCAGAAACTGGATAAGCCTTAATTACAAATTTTGCTACTGAAGGCATATTGATAAAGCCCTTCCAGATGAAATTCAGGCGTGCCAGAAACAGACTTTCACATTCCACAGTACCAGGTGTTTCTGACCTAAAAAAGGACAAACAAAAACACACTTGGTTTATGACATGATATATAATGCAAGACAGTGTAAATCATAATTTTTCTTTGTCACAGAAATGTAGTATTAGCAAGAATTTTCTTTTTCAGTTAATTATACTGAAGGGTCAACAAAAAAAGACAGGCAGACAACCATGTTTCTCATCTTCTAGTGGAGCAGCTGTATGGTACAGGAAGGACAGTCAGATGAGCAGCATATTAGTTCACTACTCACTATTTTTTAAAAACAGATTTGTTTAGTCTGAGAAATATCAAATGCTACTACTGAAGAGAACACAAATGCACAGAGGTGCTGCAGAGTCAGAAAGATGGTCCCCTGCCTCAGGTAAAAGATGACACACTGCCTGCTGCCCTATACTGCTTTCCTAACTCCCACCACTGTCTGTCCAACACCTGAATGCCTGTGTCACCCTACTCTTTCCTTGTCCCAGAAGCTGGTTCCTCATGTCTTCTCACCTACGCATCATTTCCACACCTTCTGTAAGTGCCTCCTCCCAATTCCCCCTGTTTTTCCTGCCTTCAAAAAAAAGACTGTTTTGTCAACAAAGCAGATGAAAAAATTAATGGGATGACTTAAATAATTTCACAGGATAGTGTTGCTCAACCTGAGAGTTTCCTTATGAAAAAGATTGCACATTCCAACATTTCCCAATATGTTGTTATCAAAATACTCTAGGCATGCTATTAGCAATTTTAAGCTAATAGCATGTGTCCATGCCACAAAAGATGTGCTGTTACAGTAACAATGTAACCTATGTTTATTTCTGTCTACACTGAAAATTACCTTGAACCTGCTGTTCAAAAACCAAAGTTCACCCTCCTTGGTTAAAGATCACTCTGTCCTGATAAAGGTAAAATTTCAGTATGAACTGGTCAATTCAAAATAATTGGAAGTTGATGTTTTTCTAGTAAGGCCTCTCTCAAACCAGAAAGAAACAGCCTCACAAACTGCTATTTCCTTTTTAGTGAGTAGCAGAGTGTGGAAGAAAATGAAGAGAGAGCTGATGGCAAATACATCAAAACATCAAACAAGCTGCTGCTACCTGCTATTTCTAGAAAAGCACTACTTTGGAGTTTAAAACTAGCCTGATTTATCAGTGTAAATGCTCTTTTTAGAGCAATCTCATATTCCCCAATTTATATATACGCATATACAAAGAAACACATTTAAATGCATCACTATTCATACTATATGCCTTAACAGCAAAAGACAACATGAAATTGATACACAGATTTTTTGTAATGTGAACTTTTTAAACCTTGCTGCACCAGAAAACAAGCGCTTTCCGGGAAAAGTAAACTATGTGGTAATTAGAGGTTGGCAATTACAACAATGTATGTAGTATTATGTATATAAATGAACAGCATTTACTCCAGCAGAGAGCTTCATTCTAAAAACGCACACGACTTCAAGAAGCCAAATAGATTACTGAAATAGCATTATAAAAATAGCTTTACACATAATAGCTTAAGATGAATAGTCTTTCATTCAAAAATACTATTTCCACAGCTTATATTACTTTGGGAGAGGTGTGAATGACTTTGCTGAGTCCTGCTTATCATCTTCCAGTAACTCTGAAGCGAGGATGCTGGACGTGGAGGAGAGCGCGTCCGCAATGCTCTCCGCTTCGTTGTCCGACTGCTTCCGCGCCACGCCAACAGACACCTTCACCTTCTTCCCAGACAGAGCGTCAGTAGGTGGTGCCATCCGGCCTGCAGGAAAGGAGCACAACGGCTTTCATGCTTTATTAAACAAACAGAGACTTCCTCTGAACACAAGAAGACACACAGAATACCATGTAGTGCCTTGGGTGTGGGATAGGATATGTATTTCACACGTTTATAGGCTGTATAAGTTAATATACTGCACATGTTTATACAGTACTAAACATAAATTTGCCACTTCAATGGCGTAGGATAAAGAAATGAGGAATCAACAGTACATTGACCATAGTTCCTATGGGATTCCAAGCCTCCTCCTGGTACTGAGCTAGCCAAGGAGCCAGAGAGGAGGCTCAGGGAATCGTAGCACTCTGCTGCTGTTTTTTTAAAAGAAAAGAACTTTATGCCAATAGACTATCCTTTCAATAGTCTCTTTTGCAAATATGAAGCAAACATTCTTTTGACAGCAAACTAAGTAAAACCCCCCCATTTATTTAAATTCTTGAGGTATATTGAGAGTTATGACTGAAAATTATAGAAGTGCTATGTATTTATTTTCATGTGCTTTCCTAAATTACCTATGCAGATTTTGCAGTTTAAATCAAATAGATGATTTTTATGTTGACTTGTGGTGTCTGGAGATGCAGATTCATTTATTTCTTTATCCTTTTCAGCTTCTTCTGACTTCTCAAACAATTTCGTATGAGGTTCCTAAGAAAAATGAAACACATTTCAGTTAGGCTTTTTTAATTCTTCTGTTAATATTCCTAATACTGCTTACAAGTTTTATGGTCTTTTTCTCCCTTCAGACATAAAACTCTTCCTTCATAGAAGGAAAAAATTCTATCACAAAGTCTTGAAATTCATTACAGTAACTAAATGGTATTCTCAAATGACTTCATGTACCATTTAGAATATTTTCTAATTTCTCCTTTCTGTTTTCCACCACTGCCAGAATTCATCATAGAGTCACAGACACAACATGGAAGAAAAGAAATCAACAAAATCAGCAGGCCAAGAAGCCAGTAAAGATAAAAGAAAAACTCAAACCAGACCTAACAGATAATTATAGGCCTAAACAACAAAATCATATACAGAACACTTCACAACTATATTGCCTATGAAGTAAATATACTGTAGTGCCATGCTTTCTTTTCTACCTGAATTTCCATTACTTCCTCTTGTTCTTTCATTGGTGTCTCACTTTCAATTTCTATTTCTCCTTTGTGAGTAATTTTTGTGATAGGTCTTCTTTCAACCTCCCTCTGCTCTTTCTCAATCATTTCAATTGTCTGTGAACACAAGAAGTTATGCACAATTATTCCCACACAGTAAAATTTGGAAATCAAGAAATGTAAGAGATAACAGTATTGCAATTAGGAAACCCTCTAGGAAGAAAAGTAATACATTCTTATCTCGCAAGTGTCAAGTAGTTTCATAAAACAAACATGAAAGTAGCCTAACTTCTCCTACAGTGTAGGAACAAATACTTACCAAGAATGCATTTAAATAAGTTATAAAGCAAACCTTCAACACTAAATTAAAATACTGGTAATTCTGATTTCCCAAGAGCTAAATAAAAAAAATACATCCTTCCTTTTCCCATAATAATAGGGACAATGTAGGATATAAATATATGCAAATTGGTATCATTTTTCAAAAGCTTGTTTTTTAGTACGTAAACCTAATGCTTCACCTAAAAAAAAATTAAAGGTATTTTTGAAGGAAATGGAGATGCTTATTCCGATAGCACTGCTGCTTTATCTTCTTGCAATAAAATAAAATATATACCATCATTTCTAATATGGCCTCTTAAAGCACACTTCCATTTCTCACACCAGGAGGGGGTTGTCTTGGCTGTGCCAAATATCTCAAACCTGATTTGCTAATGAAACAAGGATTCTATGATTGCTTTATCTATCTGAAAAATACCAACATACTTTTGAATATCCTGGGGAAGTTAAAAAAAAAAATTAGTAAGCAGCAGACTCAATGCCTTGCTTAAATAGTAACATGAAAAATACAGTCAAGTAATACATTGCTATTTATTTTACATGTTTCTAGAAAATTTGAAGCATTTCTCTGAAACAATTAAGACTCTTCAGCAATTTTTTGAGCAGCATACAAATTTTCGGTTAGATATTTCTCATAGCAGTGGAAAATTATTTTTCATGGTCCGTTTTCAGAATGTCACTGATGTTTATTAAAAAAAAAATGCAAAAAAGTTCCACTACAAAAGATGGGCTTTGGATAGATACAGAAAAAACAAATTTTTAATCCTTTACAAGCCCTTGAAAGAACTCAAGATAATCAACAAGTGCTTTTCCACAGAAAGTAGCAAAAGGTTATCATGATTCATGAACAAGTGTAACCACAACGTGCAATGACAAGGAAAAAACACAGGAATAATTACTATTGGAAAGCATATTGCAGTCTAAAACTAAGCATTCCACTCTACTAAATTAGTTATTACCAAACATTAATTCTGAGCACAGAGATGAATTTACACTATCCAAATACTGTGCTTGTAAGTTCTATGATGTGGAATATAAATACCAAAGATTTCATCAACACAAATCCAGATTTTGTAAACTAGAAAATTTTTAATGGCCATTTCCAGCTGTAGTTATTGTCAAACGAAATGCCCAACAAATGGAGCAATGTCTAACAAAAAGGAATTTTCTATAAAAATAATACAGGTCTTCTTATTCCCATTTCTCATTCTTAACTGTCAGCACAGTATATACAGTGACTTTCTGCTTTGAGAAATAATGCTTAAACTAACTTAGTAAACTTCCTACACTTTCTTTAGTTTCTTTTGCTGCTTGGTTTTTTTGTTTGTTGTCCCTTTAGGCTGCTTTTCTGACTGGCAGATCAGGTTCTCATCTCTGGATCTACCTCTCAGGGACTGATTTTTAATGCTTCAGCAGCAGTAAATTAGAAACAACACCAGTTTGCTTTGGTTTGGTTTGTCCAAATAGATCTCTGTCCCTCTTTAAAAAACTGGTGTTTATAAAACTCCAGCAACAGCTTTAAAATCTTGTGGAAAATAAGGACAAAGAAGCCTTCACTCTTGAGGCAGAAAGAAGAGAAGAACAAAGTTGCAAGGCAAAGGAAAGTGCATGGTTTCCTCCCCTAAGGAACTGACTACACTCTTTTCACTTTTATTCTAACAACACCTTTGGGTACTAAATTAATTATATTCTCCTGCTTAGTCACAACATCCATTTTTCTCTTTCTGCATACACTTGACCTGCAAACAGAAGTTACATATGCTTAGGCTGTCAAACAAACAACATAAGTTGACAAGTCTCACATGTCTGTTTTCTCTCTGTCTCCAAGCAGCCAGTTCTTTGGAAGCCAGTTCTTCTGGGCTCATTTTTATTAGATGATCTGGAGTAACCTCTCCTTTCAGTACTTTCTTAAATAATATCTAGAAGAAAGACAAAAAGTAACTGTTGCTATCAAGACAAAAATAGCTAGTAGCAGGAAATAAATCAGAGAATTAACATACAACATGCTCTGTACAGCTAAATTGGGTGTGTAGGTTTGTAATTATTTCCACTGCAGGAAGCAGTACTAGACTTTATAACATAAAAAGCCTAAATCCAGAGCTCCACTTATTCTACATTACAATGTATCTACTATATGATCAAACATATAATTAACTGCTGTTTCAAAGGAAAAAGAGTTTATGCCCACTGCAGCAGTAAATTCAGTTTATTGTTTTTGTTTTTAAAGGTGCAAATCCTATGCCTTACACAAGAAACAGAAGAATGTACTGAAGAGAATATGTATGCTTTTTGACTAAATTAAGTCCTAGGTAAAAAAAAGACTACTAACCACTTCAGCAGTATGACAAAAGAGAAAACGGAAGATAAACAGAAGTTTGTTAGATAGAAGTTAAGACAGAAGTTCCTATAATTTACAGTTGGCTAACTGTAATGGCAAAATACTATAAACATATATATAAACTAAAATACTATAAACAATACTATGACTTGATCATATCAGAAAAACTGATAAAGGACAAAATACAGAAGCTGAGTTAAATAATGGGCTCATAGAAAGCAGAATAGAGAGTGAAGACCAAGTTTGAGAAACCCGGGTATGAAAAAGTACAGTGGGGAGAAAGTACAGAGGGACAGAAAAATAGTAGGTGCAGTAAACAGCAAAGAACTATGGGGGGACAGGAATGTCTGTGGCAAAGAGAAACACTAACTTGGCAGGCTATATCTACTACAATTTGAAACCAAACAAAAAGACAGTACACTAAGAGCAAGGAGCTGGAGAGTTAATGATGGGGAAAACACAGAGGACATTGAGTGCCCAAAGAACAAACAACATCAAAAAACCAAGGAAACCTAAAAAAAACCCCAAACCAAACAGGTTAAATAGCAGGAGGACTGATAATGTTTCTACACTGAAATGCTTCTACATTCCTTTAATCTACAGTAAATCAAGGATTGCTGAACAGGACAACAGACACATCATACATACATTATTTTTAGGATCTTTCAGATTGAACATTAAACTTCTGTATTTGTTCTTATACTTTGCATCAGTGTCTCGAAAAAAAGAAAAGAGCTCTCTTTCAATCCTTGTGGCAACTTTTGCTGCTCTCTCCTCAGGAATCTTTAAACTGGAGTCCGTCAATCTGTAAGAGAACACAGTGCAAAAATTACACAAACAATTAACAGTTTTTCCTCTGTCTTCCAAAAGAAAATATTTATAAATAAAAATTAACAATTTCCTTCCTTAATATATCTTTACCTTTTCATAAGAATTTCCTTAAGAGATTGCTTAACACTTTGTCTTATCTGATCAGCAGAAGGCTTGGAAGCTGGCAGAGCTGGCAGGTGTGTTGCACTAATGGATCCTTTCTCATTTTTCTTTTTCTTAATTTCTTGTTTCTCATGCATACCTATCAAAACACACAGTTATAAATTGCATAATACCTAAGTAGGCTTATTTACAAACTTTTGCTTCTGATGAAATTACTTTCATATAATTTTATTTTTAAACTGGTAAGAATTGATCTTCAGGAAGAAGGAGTGGACCCACAGGATGGATGGTTAATGTTTGGTTTTCTTTCTTCTTTAGTTTGGATTTTATGTTACTTAGATTAATTCAGAATAAAAACTTCTTTAGCAGAAACAGGGGGTTTGCCTTTTAATTTGAAGTATTTTCTACACCAAATCAAGATGACCAATGGCTCATTAGCTTGATCTTAAGTATGATTTTTGACTCTAAATTTTTGGAACAGCATAGATTCATTTTTCAATGAATAAACTGAGAAATAATACACTATGAAGCACATATAAGCATAAGCTTTACTTTAAAATACCATTTTACATTAAACTTAACATTTCTGCCTGTTAGTCATCAAAATTATTTCAATTATAATAATCTCATCTTCGGATTCATGCAACACTCAAGGTCATTATAAAGTTTGTGTCATAAATAGTACAAACAATGGATATGTCTAATCAAACTAAAATCATTAATGAAAAATTACTGATTTCCAGAGTCAACTGAAAGCACATTTATGTCAGCATGTGAACACATTGCTAATTTTGAGCAGCACCCTTTCATTTAGGAAAGCAATGGGAAATAAGTAATATTATTTTTTTCATTTTATAGTCAGAAAAAAATGGAACAAATTGAAGACTGATGAAGATTTCTAGAATGCATCAGCACTGGCAAAAGACAAGAAGAGCTGTTATACACTTTCAGACAAAAGTTCAAAGTTTGAGTTTCAGAGTAAAAGACAGAGTTCTCACACAAAATCTCACTAGCTTTCCTGCTGAGATTTCAGTCCCAAATAACAACAACTTCATATTACAACAATCTTGGAAGAAAAATGCTTCCTGGAAGGGAGCTGGGGAGAGGACAGAGGTTGCTAGAAGGGTAAATAAGTCCCTTCAGTCTTTCAAATGAATTTTAAATGAAAATCTGATGACTCAGCAAGCAATATAATGCTCGCCTTTGAAATGAGTTGATAAAATTGTCCATTTGTTAATTATTATCAAAAGACAACAATAAGTCAAAATATAATTTATACAGCAACTAAACCAGTTTTATGTATACAAAGCATTTCACAGTGTTTCATGAAAGAGTATGTCAAAGTCTCATAAAATAAAGCTTAATACTGAGATGTCTGTGTACTTTTTTCTCCCACTTTTGATTATGTGAGCATCCTCTACTATTGAAACAGGAAACACATATCTACCTAGGACGTATCTATCTACTAAAAATCTGAAAAATAAATGAGAAATAAAGATCATAAACTCTATGGGAACAAAAAGCTCTTCAGATCCAGCTCATCACATTCACTATAAAACATGATTTGAAAAACTGATGTTATGAAGAAAGGTATCATCCTTCACTGTACATAGATGTGAATTGCAGCATGGAGACATCCCCAAATCTTGGTACCTGATTTTGTGGACCTTTCGACTGTACCAGGGGATTCTTTGTTTATTTTTTCATTTTTATCCTCAGGGGACCGCCGAGGAATTGCAGCAGTCTGTGATCCTTTCCGAGCAGGAACGTGCTGCCCTTTTTTAGTATCTGAGTCTCTGGACTCTGGTAAATTCTTCCCATCCCCAGATTCCTGAAAGAAGCATTTACACATGTTAGCATGCTACTGAATACTACAATCAACCTCTACATAATTACCACATATTTTTCCCATTTTTTTCCTTTTTATACCGTACAATATATATCCTGGATATATGCACCACCATATAATTTTCTAAAGAATTACTGAACAATATCCCAAATTACTGCCAAGCATTGATGAACAATACCTTTTAAATACTGGCTCAAGATACAGAACACACCATTTGCATTTAAGCTCTGTGTTGACAACCACTAAGTTTGCAATTATTTTAAAAAGTCAGGGATCCCAATGAACATCCCTTAGCCAGTTTTAGTCACAAAGGTCACTTATGTTTAGAAAGCACACACAAACTAAAATTAAAAAGAAGAGCTAACATTCCAGAATTTCAATACTACTACTCAGAAATAAGACAGGACTGCTGATGATTACATTATCATGAGTACGACATTAGATACGAACAGACTGAAGAATTATCTCAATAATCTTTGTAAATTATGCTTTGGTTAGTAAAATTAGACATAAAAAGTAGAAAAGCTTCCAAAGCACCAGGAATTTTTTTCTACATACAATCTAAAATAAAAAAAATCAAAACTAAAATACTGTTGGTCTTAGTTTTTAATATTGTTTATCTGCATCCTCTAACGCATAGCAAATTGACAAATATCCTACAATACATTCAGAAATCTGAAAGAAAATGCACTAAGTTCTTAATCATTTCTTTGTACACCTGTAGATATAGGTTTATATACACATAGAGGAGTAGGACTTCAACGATTGCTGTGTCCTTTCCAGCTTGGGATGTTCAATATGCATGAGACATGCACATATTCTTGCTCAACATAAGAAGAGCTTAGCAATACCCTCTTCAAAGAGTCAAGCCAGTTAGAAAACAAAGTAACTTTACGAGTAAGTAGACTTACAAAGATGTCTGAACATGGTCTATAAATTGGAAATGGGACAGGAAGGAACCTTCTAACCCCATTAATTAAGAGAACTTAAAACATTAAATAAGACTCACCCGTCTGAAGATTTTGACTTTGTGCTTCCCAGCATCCTCTGTTTGCTTTGCTTTTTCAGTCATTGTATTTAGATTGCAAGTAGGAGTTTGCTTTGAGACCCCCAGTTTTTCACACTCAATTGCTTTTTCTTCTTTATGCTCAAGTTTCCCTTGAGTATCTGGTACATTTTGATCAAAGCACTCCATTTTTTTGTCTTCTTCAGCACAGCATTTCACACACACATACTCTTTATCTTCTTCACCCATCTGCTGTGCTTGAGAAAGGCTCAGTCCAACACAATCACCATGAAACCAATCATCACACCTACCACAACCTACCATAAACCTGTAAACAAAGCAAGATGTAAGTCAGTGAAAACTGTGAAAGACTATGAAAGAAAATACAGCACCTTCAGCAGAATATATCATAACTGTTTCCATTTGTGCATCTCAATCATTTGTTCTTACCTAGTCTGTGGTTTTCTTTGGTGCTTTACATCCAACTCCAGCCTTACGACATGGTATGATCTTCCTGGTTTTTTTTTTTTTTTTTTTGCATTTTGCCTGTTACAGTAGTCCAAGAGACTATCAAAACCTCACTGTTTGTGTAACTTGCTCCCAAATCCTACCAAGCCTCTTTTCAGACTACTATCAATGTTCCTATGAATGCTAAAAAACAAAACCAAAAACCCAGCAACTCTCAGAAACAGTAAACTTGTTTGAAAAGACTTGATTTTTTTTGCAAGATATTATCCCTGCTTTCCTACAAATCTGATTGTCATCATTCATCAAAAACACATCAACAGCTGCAATCTTCCTCAGCTTTAAATGTTCTGACAAACACAATAGGCATATCAATCTATTCCAAATTAGCTGGTATTTTACATCTCATTCCTTAGACCATTATTACTAAATTATTTCTTGAAAGTTGTTTTTCATTCTCTTTACTGGTGAATATGGAGTGAGGAGTTTGGCTTTTGAAAGCACCTGTCCAGCTTGCAGTGTTTTCTTTTAAATAAGATACACTTTTGCACTACTCAGCTATTTTATTCAGCACTAATAGTTATTTAGAGGATGTTTCAAACACCAAAATTACTATCTTTTAAATGAGACTGTTCAACTCACAAGTCACTTAACTGCATTATTTTAAAAGCAGAATCAACTTTAGATACAGATAATATTTTCAAAGCATTGTAAAGATCACCTGGTCTAAAATAAAAACATAATTTGTCACTACTTTGTGGAAGCATTTTGAAAACTCCCATCAGGCATCATGAATACCTAATTGCACTGATAGGTACAATTTCCAGTGCAAATATTTGAGAACGACATGGAATTTTAAAGTTCCACAGGCTAAAAAGCAACTACTTCAGGAGACTTGCATGGTAGGAATTCTTTTTTACAAAGAAAGAATCATGCAGCAAGGAACAGCTTTCAAATTATGTAGGAAGATCTCTTGCAATACCCAGTCATATTCTCTTTCAGCTTTCATATTTTTGACAGGGCGGAGGGGAGGGGGGTTGTTTTTCACTGTTTTTTTATGTGCACTTTGGTTTGTTTGTTGGGGGGTTTTTTGCTCAATTTTAATTTTTCTTTTAATTTTCTTTTATATTTACTTAAACTATATTCAAGATATGTACTTTAACATATAGTCTGGAAAATCCAGAAAGACTGCAAGTGTATTAAAGAAAGTAGAAGTTCTTTGTTAATACTAAAAAATTATTTACTGAATTTCTAGGTTTTGAATTTCATAGAAGATAGATCTGACTTAAAAAGTAATTAATGAAAAATATATTGCTGAAACAACCAGGTTAAGAATTAAATAGACTGAGCTGCAAATCATATTTCTTTAACCTAATACCTTATAGATCTCTTCCATAAGATGATTCCAAGCAAAAATATTCCTAGCATGTATATCCCCACTCAGGCCAGGATCTGCTATTTGCTGACTTACCTACTTGGCAGAACCACATAAACATTACAGGATGTGCTTAGAGCAACTCCCATTCTCCAGAACTGTAAATGCATGCTCCAGGTGGCTTGATGCAGGCATTGTATTCAAAAACTACTGTTGCTTCAAAGAGGTGAAAACTCTAACTATATAACAGCAGACAGTTGAAACAAGAGAACAGAAGAAAAATCTGTGTCTTTATGTTCTGTCCCTCCCTACTCAAAATATGTCAGGATTACATTCTGCAGAAGAAAATATTATTTTGATGCAAAATGAGTCTGAGAAGTTTTAGAGGTCCATAGACTGAGAAAAAGTATATGATGATGTTTGCTAGAATTGAAGAAACTGGTTTTTAAACTAGTTTGGGAAGAAAAATATTTTCTCATTTTGAATTTTTTTTTTCTGAGCTGCAAGTACTTTAATACTATTACTTGTCACTAGCAAACAATATCTGCCCATCTGGTTCATAATTTTAATTAAGAAGGCAGAGGTTCCTTCATGTTTTGTCAGTATCCCAATCTTTTCAGATTCCTGTTTTTGCAATTTGCTGGAACATGAAAGGTAATGTTAGGAGACAACTACTTCTGATGGTCTCAGCAGAGTAATACCACAACATTTATAAGTACAACAGAAAAACAAGAAAGAAGTGACAGAATTGCTACACAAAGCTGACTGCTCCTTTCTGAGAGCCTAGAATCAAACATGCACAGGCAGAAAAAATAAGGTGAGTGTCTATTTCATAACTGCAAAGCACAGTGGGTGTTTTACACAGAACATGTCTCATACCACTGTAGTAAAACACTAGTAAAGCTCTGGGAACACTGAAACAAAAATTGCCCATGTAAGATTTTCTGCAAAGCTGAAATAAAGTCAAAGCATACAGCCAAAGCATCATACTTAAAGGATGTTTTGGTATCCTAAGGAATTAATGCCTGTTGTTTAAAAATAAAAGGAAACCAAGAATACACCATCATGAAGCCACAACTGCTATTAATTGATTTTTTATTAAAATATATGTATTTTTTTCTCAGTTTGTAAATTCAGGCATCGGAGACAAATTTGTTATACGAGGAAGATGGATTGCAGTGACCAAACCAAACTTTTGATTCATAATTAGAAAATAGATATTTGCTGAAGAGATTAAAATACACAAGATGCTGCACACCTTCAACTTTAAATTGACAGCATGTGGAATTTTTCAGTTTAGCTCACACATATTAAAGGGGGTAACAGAGATGGTGTGTAAGTAAGGCACCAGGATAGGTATCCAGTCTTGAATCTTTATTTTCAGGTCTATCAAATAAATAATAAAAGTTTTAAAAGACAAAAAAACCCTACAATGAATCCAGCTCCGAAAAGACCATTCTTCACTAAGACTACACATCAGGAGAGATGCCATTCAAGCAAACTACTGAAGATGGAAGATTCATTTGGCTTCATTCCAGTCTTCACAACAGGGTTTCCATTTAACACACACAACAAAACTACAAAATTCAGGATTCAGAAACCAAGACTACAAAAAGAATCAGGAAATGTCCATGATGCCTATTTTATAAAACACAAGGTATTGTTTATAATTGTTTTGTTTAAACCTAGTTATACAAAATGGTAATAAAAATACTGGTGCTGCCTGCCTAAAAAAATTCACTATTTCTACTAACTGGGTTTTTTTCCAACACTATTCAAATGCAAGACTGCAACTTTTGAGGCTGGGAGAGAACAAACTGATTTTAATACCAGTAATATAGATAATCCTTTTTACCATAAGGTCACTTTTACATGTCTGTTTCTCTCATCTGCACACAAAACAACTATGATTTGTAACAATTATAATTAGGTAGTGGGCAATGTTCAAACTAAATAGAGGAGTCAAGAAAAACTGAAGCCTGGTTTGAAGGCTCAAGGATGTCCTTTTGCACAGTTGTTATTTTTGACTGAAGCGGTTCTGGTTTCTTGGACTAGTAAAACATCAAAGTTTCTGACTGCAGATTGCTTCAAATTTGAAGTGCAGGACTTTTACCCATGTTGTAAGGCTGGATTGGAAGATGTAAAGCTGAAAGAGAAAAAAAAAAATGTTTTAAAATATTAAATCATGCCCAATTCAATTAAGGACTTGCTTTCATTGGACTTTAATATAATTTTCTTTTGTAAGAAAAAAAAAATTAAAAATTGACAGGTGATAGAAGACAGTACTATAACTCATTTGATCTTTTGCATAGAGTATGCTACTGTTTCATTCCTCTTAAGAGTCCACTTGGTAGTCCACATAACAGCATGAAGAGACACCTTAAAATCATAAAACATAAAAAGAGACAGAATAATTAATGCAAACCTGCCACAATCTCCCTTATGATTGGAAGACTTTCTTTGGTCTGTTATCTGTAGTAAATTAAATTCATTTCTTAGATGAAGAACTCAGGCTTGGACAATTTATTTTCTAAATATACAGGCCATGTTTTAAAATTACTTTCATATATTCAAATTATGTAACAGCACCAAATTTCCAGAGAAAATCATTAGTGTAAAATGGGAATAAACCACTTTACTCATAAAAAAGCTTTTCATTGTAAAGTCATACTTGAGTAAAACAAAATAAAAATTAGGAACTGTCAAGCGTTGTTCAGTGTGGGACAGTAATCAGCATTTTAAGATTATTTAATAATGCAATCTGCATTGCCACAAAAAAATAATTTAGTTTCTAAATAGTTGCTTCTCTAATCCTCCAAGTTTGTGGTACATAGTGATTGGGAAAAATACCACAACAGGACTCAAATCTTAACCAAAAAACCCCAAACAAACAAAAATCCCAGCCAAACTATTCAAAATAACAGTCTTCACCTGAACTCACCTAAGAGGAGTAAACCCACTGTTCACTTCTTAAAGACTTCAGTATTTAAAGTAAGTCCCTATCTGCACTTCATCCCTTAATGGCACTGTTCACTAAACTTCTACAGATCTGTTGGAAACTTGCATTAACATTTCAATTGTTTCTCTGCTGCACTGATGCTACAGTCCAATCAATGTTAAAGCAGGGCCAAGACACTCATGGCATGGCAGCTTTAGCAGAGTGTATGGCCCAGGTCAGTGAAGTAGTACCGCTTGATACAAAGCTCTAATGAAAAATGTCCAAAAAAAATCTGCAATAACTTGTAAGTGCAGAGACATAAGCAGTTCCACTTGTTTCCTTTTTGAAATTCTAACACAAGTGACATGATTTTTCAAATTCTGATTTTCTAGAAAAAACTCACAAACGTGTCTCAATCAGTATCAGCAGATCTCTTTACATGGAATTTGCAGCATATGGAAAAGACACTATAAACTTACTGCCTAAGAACTAAATTTCAATAACCTATATTTTATGCCATATGTTTCTTCTCTTTCTTAAAGGCATAATTTTCTTCACTATTCATATTACAAGAACCCTTTCAAAGAGGAAGCAGCAGGAAGAAAATAACCCTATGCTTTTTGAATTAAAGATGAATTCATGAAACATGCCAAACAGCAAAGACTAAACTACTAAACTTCCCCAAAAGCCTAAAAAAATGAATACATTTCCTAATACTAATTACAAATCTGCACTAAAAATTATATATACATACACACACACACATATATATAAATATATAGATAGATATAGTCATTAAGGGAAGTTCCATTACACACATTGCGTGTTGCAGGACAAGCATCATATGCTTTATAAACTGCATTTATAAGCATTTTGTATTTATGCTGACCTTCTTAAAAACTATTTTAGACAACTTATGGTATCCATTTGCTTGATTCCTTAATGCCACTGGTATTAATAATAATCCTGCCAATACTGCAGCATAGTAACATAATCCATATAAAACCTACAAATACAATTATGTAACCATAAATAAAAATCACAGTGGAGTCCTTCCCTTCGTTAATTATACATTACAACATTGTTTTGTTTATACTGTCATTCAGTTTTTCTACAGCTGTGGGTGGAAAAGCACAATAGATTTAAATGTTGCAAGGCTTTTCACAGAGGAAGAAAGCAGTAACAGAGGCAGAAAATTTAAAAGCATCATCCATTACTTAAACTGATGACATCTTGCATAATCCGCTGCTTAACATACTCGTATTATCTAATGGACATTTACTAGAACTCAGGAACCATCATTATTCTACTTATTCTTCCTTGTGAAGAATGTTCTCACAACAACTTGTTTGTTATATACTATCCACTGATGCCAGGCATTACTACCCTAAAAAAATATGCATATGCAATTCAAGTTTGAAGCCTTAAGCTCCTTTCTCAATCACTGTCTTTTGTATTGGCTATGCAAATTGTATGATGAACCTGGATCCACTATAATTTACTGACATTTAGAACTATTTTAAAAATACAAATCTCCTAATAATCTTTACTACAAGTAAAAATGGTTTGGAGTTTACATCCATCTTGCAAGCATCATTGCCAAAATACTTTTCTGCACTACAGTTCTGAAGGAAATTTTTAGGAACTATGTGTAAGCGAGAGATTGGGAATACTGTACCTTTGTAAATCAACATCAGCACTTGCCAGTTAATTACCTTTTACAACATTACTAATCTTACTCAGAACTGAAATCAAGAGGGAGTCACCAAATTAAAAGTTATAAGCTTACTCTGTGATGCTTTCTAGAACTTTTGCTTAGAAACACAGAATGAGTATCTCAAGTTGTCTACTATAAATTATTCATCCAAAATTGATGGAACTTATTGTTAAAGAGGACAGTCCACAGACACAGGAGACAATCTGAAAAGTGTCTGTTAGATTTTGTCTATTTGTACAAGCAAAGAACCAGTTCAGCCCTCCAGCATGCAGAGAATGTAAACATCTACAGTGAAAACCAGAGAAATCTTACATTAGCAGACTTCTCAATATCTGCAGAGCTACCATCTTCATTTAGCACCAAGCCAAGAAATTGCACATCATTTTTAAAATTCAACTATCTTTAGCAACCTTTAATCTGTCTTCTGGAAAAGTAACTATTGTTTGTGACAAATCTGAGTATTTTCAGCATCACTTGGATTCATTAGGAATTTGAGTAGTAACTTTATAACATTTTTCAATGTGATAGGCGTATCCATACATATACATGCTTTTCATCTATTGATAGATAAATGAAAAATTGTGCATGTGATTTATGTTATGAGCTGATTAGAAAACATCTGACAGCAATATGGGAACACACTGGCAACAAACATGTTGACAATAATACCGTTGAGTAACAACAATTCAAACCTCGCACTGAAAAAATAGCCCTTCAGATGTGCTGAAAATTACAAAATGTAAATTATCATCTGACTTATGCAGAAACACAAGGCTTAATTTCCATGTGAAAGAGCAACTCTTTTTAGTTATGTAGCAAAGACACATCACAGTACATAAAGCAAAGAGGTTGAGAGAGTCCTAAAGCCAAACACTGACAACTCATTCTCTGAGTAATGAAAAAAAAAAAAACCCAAACCAAAAATATATAACAGCTATCGTGGTTACAAACTTAGAAACTTCAAGACAAATGGAAAAGAGAGCATGAAGTCATTGTTCAAAACTCAAGAGCCAAACAATGATAATCTATTAACAAAAAGCAAGCCAAACACTGTCTCCTACAAAGCATGTTATAACTTGTAAACTTTTCAATCATGCAAATCTCATGTTTATAAAACAGAATTCCTCCTTTCCCTGACAAACCCACTGTATCTGCAGTACAAGCACACTTAGACTTTGCATGGGGCCAGCAAATTACTGCATGCATTCCTGAGGATATAAATTTACTCCATTTGTCACATGTGATGAGCAATAAAACAACACTTAAGTACCATCCTTCTACTCTTCTAGCAGGCAGAGCAAAATTAGTCTGGGTCTGTGTAAGGCTTATGTAAACATTGCTCTTTGGGAATTCTGCACACAAAGAAAGCTGATGCCACAATTTCCACACATTATGTTCAACCTGAATTAATTCTCCAAGCTTGGTATTACAGTAACAAATGAGTGGCTTTACATTTATTACAGGGAATACAAAGGTTCTACAAAGTGACTACTACTCTAAATCCCAAATTTTAATGTTACTTAAAAATGGCATCCTGCAAAGCTCTTGGCAAATTATTGCCAAGTTTAGGGCTGCAACTTCAGTTTAACTTCTTTTCCTACAAGCAATTTGTACCACAGCATTGATTAAAAATTTCCAAAACTGAAATAACCATAGAGCAAGATATAAACACAAATGTTGTTCCAAATCTTAGCTCTGCCTTTGATACTTCCTGAACATACAGTCATTTGACAGCATTTGTGTCTTACACTTTCTTATTTTCTCTTATACAATGAACAGAGAAAAAAGGGTAAGAGTGACCAGCTAGGTGTTTTCAAAATAGAAACAAAAATTCCTTGAAAAGTAGTCCAAGCAGCAAATTAAAATCCCCTTTTCATTACAGTAAATGTTGATAGTTTTGATGGGTTTCCAAGAAACAGAATTCATCCTACACTTCTTCTCTTTTGCACTGTACTAGAAGTGTTTTCTTTTTCTTGCACTAATTAGGACAAAATGTGAAGGAACTGGAGATACAAGTTTTGCTTCCTCTTGTGTCTTAATCATAGCAAGTACATCTGCAAGGTTTAAGTTGTGGCATAAAACTACAAAGTAAAGTAATCTGAACAAATTAAAACTTTATTACTTAGACTAGTTATGATAAAGTCACACACTAACAGTCTTAAATTTTCTGTTATTAGGAATGAAGCTCAATTCTGCAAGCTTCCTTATTCTACTACTGTGTCTCAGTCACATTCTATATACAAAAATTCTGTGTTTATCCTTCTACAAAAAATCTTTCTATGTTTAGCAAATCTGATTATCTTCTTCTCAAAGAGCTGGCTGTATCAACAGTTTTGCAATGCAGACATAAAAAATAACAATTCCAACACAAGAACCCTAAAACACTGAAGACTGACATCTCAAAACTGATGATACTCATAATTACCATCTCTGGCAACTCATGGGCTGTCTCAATCCAACCTCAGCTGGTGATTCATACACTGTGTTATGCTTCTGGCAGCAGTAAGAACTGGCAACATAAAATTGGGTATTTTGAACTTAATCCTATGTCCCTGTGTATCCCTGTATATTCTGTAATGCTACTTTGACTTTATCAACTAAAATAAGTAGACTTAACTGAGTCACTGCCACATCTTCCCACACTGGTTAGATCCATTTAGTAATAAAAATCAAGACTTTCTGAACTCTAGACAAGACATTAAAAAAAACCAAACCATAGACTGCTTTAAATATTAGCCAAAACAGAAAGAATATATCACAAGTTCAAGTCAAATTCTGCATTTTTAACAGCTATCAAGTAGCTCAAATTCCAAATATCAGATTTTGCTTTAAAAATATCTACAGAAGCATTTTTGTACTCAGAAAGCAGCCTTTTGGGATGTAAATAATTCACTGAAATACAGACTACTCACACAGTTCTACTTTCATGGTAGGTAGAAAGTAGATGACAAAAGGATGACAAAAACTAAGAAAATGCAACCTGCTTAAAAGTAAACTCTTACAAAGAAAAAATTTTAAGTGTCTTAAAAATAAAAGGAATTTTTTTTTTTTTAAGTGGAACAAGGTACTAAATTTGACCATACTTTCAATCAGGTAATCTTCAGCATCCAGGCAGAGAAAACCTCTTACTAATTATTTTAGTAGGCCACAATGATGCAGTTACTATAGCTGTACAGTAAATTAATTTTCATGTATTTGTTTTTCAAATATGATACAATGAGTGAATAAAGTTCAGAAGGGCTTCTTAGATACAAACAAATGCCAAAAAACCCCTCAGGTGCCCAAGGTAATTAAAATTTTCTCTCACATAAACTAATCATAAACATCTTCAATTTGACACTAGAAAACCAAAAAGTAGGCTAGCAAGTAGAAGAGCAACAAAAAAATACTTCAATATTAAAACACTGTAAGTGTAATAAAGGAATTCTTCTTCTTGGACTGACAGATCATTAGTGAAACCAAATGGTCTTTTTCAACTCACTGTGTAGAGTAGGTTTTGCCACAGAGGAATATGAACAACTTCAGATGCAAACTCATTATTAAGTTTAAAGGCAAATTCAGAAATGGCCATGTGGAAGTTTTGTGAGGTTTTTTCATGTTTTTGTTTCTCTCCTTCCCACTAATTACTTAATTACTGTTACATAAAACCTCACTGCAATGATTATAGAGAGTGAAAAAAACCTCCATATCTCTACTATTAGAATTGGACCTGTACCAGATAAAGTCACATGTAAACAATGATTTGATTTTTTTGGTTGATGGTGATCCTTCCACTTGAGAAGTCTCTGGAAAGAAGGAAATGACAACTTGGAACACAGATATCTAACTTCTTTTCTATGAAAAAAGTTAAGTTTAAAGTGCATAATTAAATGGCATAGAAGAATTATACAGTCATCAAAATATGTACTCACATAATAAAACATTTCAATTCCAACTTTTGGGACAAATTAGTTTCTAATACTCTGTTTAAATGACCAAAAAAAATGTATGAGCGCAAGGGAAAATTAATTGACTGTATGACATTCAGACTCGTACTGAAAGACTAGGACTTTGCTTTGGTATGAGCAGTGACAAATATTTTGTGGAAAGAAAAAAATTATTTTCCAAGACCAATAATAAATTCCTAAGACACACTGCCACACACACCTGTTGCCATGTGGCTTTTTGCAGAAGCCACACTGCTTGCTGGGCACCCAAACATGTTTGCTTTCACTAGCAGAGGTATGTTCCAAGCCTTCCCTTTTAACAGTTGAAATGTTATCTGGAATGAACAAGGGAGGTTCATCAAGTGAGAGACTTTTGCTACTTCTTCTCTGGCGAGGTTGGAGAGTCTTATCATTTCTTTTTGACTTGTTTTTTTCTTTATCATCCTCCTTCAGATGTTCTACAAAAGAGGGATCTTTAGTCTCTGCCTCTTCCTTTGTGGAGCTATTTGCTTTTAGCCCAGTTGCAACACCCAGTTGGTGTTTGCTGGCTTGCTTCTGACCAGGGTGTGAAACATGGCCTGACAATGAATGCACAGAATGGTGGGTATCTTTAGAGCAGCTTTGATCACTAGATTTCTCACTTGCTTTTTGAACTGATGACTTCTGGGCTTGCCCAGAAGCCTGGACTCGGGGTATTTTCTTCAGCTTTGTGTTGATCTGTTTTTTTACAGTCACCCCTGAAACGCTACTCTTTGCTTTCAAACCCAGATCAGATTGTTTCTTCCTAATTTTAACTGGGTTATTTGGGTGCTGATGACTCTCCTGCTCATCCGCATTTCTCTTCAGACTGGCTGAGGAGGGGCTGTGAGGGCCCAAAACAGCGGCACCAGCTCTCGTTCTGGACCGGGTCGTTTCCTGCTGCACTGTACCTGATTTCTGCCGAGCCCCTGCAGCCAGATTTTGTTTAATCTGTGCTACAGATTTACTATGCCGGGGCCTAATGTTCTTTTCACATTTTGTTGACATACCAATTTGTTTCTCATCATCCTGTAATTTTGATGCCTCTGGGCCTTCTACTTCAGTACTGCCGACCTGTTGCTGTACATTTTGGCTTGATTGGTCAACAGAGCTTTCTAAAATGCTATTTCCTGGGTCAGTAGAAGTAAACTCTTTGCTTTTCAAGTCTTTATTATCACAGTCTGTACTCTCTAATACTTTCTCAGATGAAGTTTCAGTTTTCTCCATTCCCTTGTCATCACCTCCAGCTTCTGTTACACATTCTTTTAGTGACAATGTATTTTCATCAAGAACTTCCACATTGTGGGAACCTGAACTGCAGTCAACCTCCTCTTTCACAGAGCTAGACAAATTTGAAAAGGTCTCACAAATTTCATCTGTATTCATGCAAGCATTAGATGAATCATTATCTTTTCCAGTTACTTCAATTTGATTATGTTCTTCCTTCTTCTCTGATTCCTCTGCTTTACTATCAGTCTTTTCTTCTGAAGAATTTTCCAAGCCCACTGAATCAATCACATCACTTGTTTCATTTTTAACCGGATTCATTTCAGTATCTGTAGATACTGAACAAACTGACTCAGCTCTCTCAGAGTCAGTCTTCACTGCAACATCTACTATTTCCTTTGTTTCCCCAGGAGAAGAAGAACAGGGTTCTGTTAAATTAGCACTACTTAATTCTTGGGATATTTCTTCACCTTTTGCCTGCTCAGGGGTTTCAGACTTTATTTCTTTCACATCTTCAGGACCAGGCAGACATTTTGTATTACTTTGGGATGCTGTTACTGCTGCTGCTGCTCCTTCCACCTGTCCTGATCGTCTTGTACTACGCCTAACCTCCCTAGGCTGCTCTGTTTTCAAGCGTGCAGCAGCATCTGTCTCTTTAACTGGACTTCTCTCTTGTTTCTGTCCACTTTTTGGAGCAGATCCACTTTTTACAGATGATTTCTTGGTATTAAGAGGAGGAGCAACATTCGAACGCTTGGCTAAAGTGCTCTGCCGCAGACTCCGTACTGGTTCTAGGAAGGGAAAAAGAAAATCTCTCAGCTATTCTGCTTCCTTCTTTTTGCCACTACAAGATTTGCTTAGAATAGAAGCGACTCACCCCAATTTAGCTTACTGGAAACAAAGAGAACTTAGTTGTTTACTAAACTTTAAAAACCCCTCCAAACCCAAATTACTTGCATTTCAATTTTACTCTGACATAATTTGGATGTAAAATCCCATTATTCTAAAGGCTATAGAATTTCTGAACAGTACATACAAAACACAAGTGATGACAGAAAGGCAATCAATACTAACCCTACTTTACTTTTCTACCTCTCAAGATATACTGTGATTAGAAATATAACTGAAGTTTAAAAATATTTTAGAGAACAGTCTACAAATTTGAGATCCAGCCACATCCTCACCTGATGACAGCTTTTATATTTTCTAAACAAGTAACCATTCCCGTGCCTTTCTAAATGGCATAATCACCAGCTTTGTACCACAGGCTCTTATTTAAATTCTGATATCCATATTAAGTAATTTTATCTTTTTAAATCAATCTGCTCTATAGGGGAAAAAAGCAGAGCAGTAAACAAGTTCAACAGGTTAGAAAACTCGTAATGTAATAAATTAGCTAACACAAATAATCTAAATATTTCAATAAAATATTAAGTATAATGAGATATTTTGATTAAAAACTTTCTGACTGCAATACTTTAATCTAACTTAAAATAAAAAGAGAATAAGCATATAAAAATAGAATCAAAACTAACTGGAAACAGAGACATGCTAATATTCCAACGCTGTTTTGTAACTCCATCATGCTTTTGTTGGTGAAGAATCACATTATTAATCTTATGTAGGTAAAAGGATCAAAATCTTAAAAATTAGTTTAATAAGCAAGACACTAAATGTTTATTAAAAAGGAATTCTAATTGACTCATACCCTATGGATGCCAGCTTCTAGCAGCAGTGTATGAAAAAGGAAGTTTCTATATCAGAATTCACACAACCAAGTTAAATTTGTAAGTGTTTGGGGTGAGATTTTAAAGATTTGATTTATTTCAAATATATAAACACATAATCTGTGATCACCTTGTGCCATTAAACGTGGTGATTTCCTTGGTGATGTGACTGATGCTTCTTCAGCACGGCTTCTCAAATTCCTATTAGGTAAAACAAGCTCATCCTCATCAATGGTGTCATTACCACTCTCTTTAACTCCTTCTTCATCCATAGTATCATCAAGACCAGTAACTGGAAAAAACAAACAAACAAGAAAGAGCCTAAAACTTAAAATGATCAAAAAGAGTTGCAGCTATAATGCTGAGGAAGACAGGGGAAGAGACATTAAAAAATACATAAATTGGCCATCTAAAATCAAACAATAGAAGAAAAAAATGAAGAAATGAAGGACAGAAAATTCCCATGTGAGGAAGTTTCAATGTAGAAGAAACTATCACCCACAGCTTAAAACTTCTGTAGACAGTTGTCATAGCTTTCTGCAGACTCACATTTTTATTGGGGTTTTTTGCCACAGGAAGGTCCCCAGTCTTAAGAGGATCAGCTGCCCCTCACTGTCCCTTCCCACCTAAGAAAAAGTGAAGAAAGGTAAACAGCAGAAAGAGCTGATCCAGAAGTGAAGAGAGTAAAAATCACAGTTATCTCACAGGATACTATTTAAAAACTCTCAGCCCTACCCATATCAGATATCTGCATCTGTAATGCCTTTTTGGAAGAGCTTTAAGTGCAGCAAGCACTGAACCTCCCAGGTGAGAAAGGGAACTTTGTCTTTGGTGAACTCCTGTCCTCCACTAACCCAAAATAGATGTCAGAGGTCACTCCTGTAAGGAGGTTTCCTAAGAGGCAGTCAGATCAGTACACCAGCCATTCTCCTAACTTGCTCTAAGTCTGGTTCTTGCAGTGGTAGCCTCTCCTATTTAAAGATCCCATGTGTGATAATGAATCCTGGCCCCACAGGATGCAAACTTTGTGAGATCAAGCCAAACACCCAAGTGACTTTACAAAACACATGGGAAGATCTAACAATTATAACAAAGACTCCAAACAATCAAGTATGTCTGTTTCTCACTATTAAGACACCAACCTTGAAGCATTTTTAAGATAAACTCATATGACACATATATGATATCTAAAAAAAAAAAATCTAAAAATTGCTTACTTAAAAATTATATGAATTAACACATAGATCACAAAAGTCAAAAAAACAAGCAAAATTAAAAATCCTTAGAATTTTTAGAGCAGCTCAGAAAACTTGTCAACTCCTGGTCCTTCTCATGTCTGGTATTATCACAACCTAAAAAATAACCAATGCCCTTGTGAAGGCACTACAATAATAAGCATACTTTTAAAATAACAAAAATTGGAAGCCGCAAAACACTGCTAAAACCAAAGACTGATGATAACCAAGCCTATGAATCTACAATCACCTGCCATGAAGAATAAAAAAAAGTAACCAAGCAAAATTAAGAAGCTCAAATATTAGGAAGTTTTTAATCAGGCTCTTAAGGAAGGTTGATTATGGCACCAGGCAATCAGCATTCTGAACATCTGTAATCAGATGGCTGCTAGGAACTGAAAGCTAGGAGTTTCTTAAGCTAACAATTTATGGTCATTTATTTTATTTTAACCATAATTTTTCGTTACTGCATTGTACACATCAGTTACAAGGAAAAGTGTTTGTGGAAATTACTGTGCACTTCCATTTTCCAATCCACAGAGCCGCCTTTACATCTGTGTGTGTTTACAAACACACAATATCACACACAAGGTGCATGAGGCTGATACCAGAGTGTTCCTTAATCACTTTTTTGCTATAGGCTACATACTAAACACACTGGCAAAAAACTCACACTGTAACTGCCCTATTAGACATTATTTTCCCAGTAAATATCTAATACTGGCCCTTGTCTAAGATGGACCCTGAACGAGATGGACCCTCACCCTAACTCCAGCTGCCCATCCCCATGTGCTCAGATTGCATCCTCCCAGCAGCTCTGCACTTTGGTATTTGGGTTTTCATAGAGCTCCTGCAAAACAAGGCACTGGCTTTTGGAAACAGACTGTGACAGAAGAGACTATTTCACATTCACTTCTGTTCCTTCTGAGTAGTGCTGAACTACTAAGCTACTGAAGACGATATGAAAAATAAAAACTACTAAGACAGATTCTGAAACAACTCTGGAGCATATTAAAGGGCTGATAGTAGTCTTGGACTTTACAATGTTCTTGCTCAAGGAATTTATATGCCCTCCTTTATTAAACTAAAGAGACACATTCAGTCCATTATTGACAGACAGTTTGAAATATTAGAATTAAAGTAGTTTCATACTTACAAGACTCTGTGCTGTAGCTTTAATTTTACAGACGAATTGAAGCACAGAATCTTGCTAATCTCAAACCATCTGAGCTACAACTCAGCTAGCAAAGACAGTCTCATGAGGCCCCTGATGAGGAGCATTCCACACAGACCCTGCTGGGAAGAGAAAAAGTGACAGAGAACAGCAATAGATACAAAAAAGACTAGGAAAGTAAATCATGAAGGAGAAATGGAGGTAAAGACAACCTTGAGAAAGATTAAACCAACAAAAGCAAAACCACAAAGAACAAAAATAGAGATTATCTTAGTAACAAATATATAAAGACTATGTCAGCAATAAGTATAGAAATTAGAAAAATAAACAAGGAAAAAAATAAAAAAAAAATAACTAAAGCAAAAACTTATCTGAATAGGAAGAGTTGCACACCAGTGTGCAACTGAACAGATTGCAAGTAAGAAAAGTACAAGTTACATTCAACATATTTATACTGGATGAGGCACCACTGACCTTCACCTAATGATTTAGAGTTTCTCCATTACTTGTAAAGTATCTACATTTGCAAACTGCTGGGCGGTACTACTGACTCACTTTTATACATGTTGTACCATAACAGAACAACATACAATAAAAACAGTCTACTTGCAAATTTAAAACAATGTTTTCCCTATGCTAAAACAAAAGCATGACCATTTTTTAATTCTTTAGCAAGATAAAACTGAAGAAAAAAAGCCCTACTTTCTGGTGAAAGAGGAAGTAAAGAGAAGAAAACACCCCTAAATACATCCTCAAAAACTATGACGTTTATAAAATCTTCATTTTTATTATCGTAAGACTTTCCTCAACTATTTTCAGCCACAACTAAGACAGAAATACTCAGTTTTTAGACACACTGACCAAGGTAAATACCAAATGTAGAAATCAATTTCTTTTCTGTAGATGTTAGCCCTGGATTTCTTTTGCCTAGGTAACCACACCAAACAGAACACCATTGTTGTTCCTGCTTTGCACTGCTGCAAAATGCTATGTCCAGCTGAATCACACTGATGGCAGGAATGTGTAAATACACAGCAGATTCCATTTCAGCATCACAGATTATGGAAATGGTTGAACATTTAAAAACCTCTGCATTATATGGGAATAACAACAAAGATGCAACATATTATGCTTCAATGAAAAGAACAGTTACAGTCTAAAGCAGCATCTAACAGGTCTAGGTAAGCCTTCAGGAGAGCTAATAAACTTCAGTGAAGCAACAAAACACAGAGTCAGTAAGTCTCAAGATCATAAATGAGGATGGTATACTTTCTATGAAAAATCTTTTTCCTATTGACATTTGTGATGCATATGCTCAAGAAATAAGATTAAAAATATTTTCTATTAAAATAAATATATTTTCAAGAGAAATTATGTGACTGACGACATAACTTACATAAGGAAACATCAAACTCTAGCTGTTTTGCAAAAGTTTGCTTGTAAGCCATTGAACTGAGAATTTGCCTGTAAGTACCTTGGGCTGACTGCAAGAAAAGAATCACAGTAAGTAGTATGAAATAGTAACTAAACATTTGCCCCCACTCTCCATTAATGTGTGTGTTGTAAAGAGGTAATTTTACAGGCTTTAGAATAAAGACATATGAAAATCAACTAGGATTAATAAACTTAATAAAGCACGTATCTTGACAGAGGACAGCATACCAAGTTTATTAAAAAGATGGATCTATATCACAAGCCTACTGAATTGTGGTTCTTTAGTGCCACAAGCCTGTTAGATTGGAAACAGGGAGCAGAAAAACACAAATTTCAACAGCAAAGTAAAAGCACCCCATCAAAAAAGCACTTTAATGTAAATTGATTAATTTTATTGAGAAGGGAGTCTTCATGTATTTACAAATCAGAGAGCTAATCTAAGTTGCTTTGCATATCTTAGTACAGATCTAACCTCTCTCCACCCAAGAAACTGATTAAAAGGCATAAATAACTAAATATTTCAAAAATTACCTAAGCTGGGGAATATAGGTAGTTTGCCATCTACAAACATGAAGAGGCACTAAATAAATATTCTCCAGGTTGTCAATGCCAGTACAGTAAATTTAAATTTCATACAGGTGAGTTACTACCTTGGTCATAAAACACTGTGCAGCTGCTCATATAGACAGCATGGAAGACAGAAGGCATAATTAGGTAAGAAAAGTCAGAAAAACAACTGTAGATCACACTTTGGAATCTCGAAGTTACATTCAAAATTACTTCAAATATATAAGGAAAAAAAACCATGTACATTTGGTTTTTGTGAAAAGAGCCTGAAATGTCTAACACAATCAGACATCACACCAGCTAATGAAAAGAGTATCTACAGTCAATAAAATGGGTTTGGCTTTAAAAATTCAGCAGATTATCATGACTTTAGCACTGGTAATGCTGCTTTTAACAATACCAATGAAAACACAGGCTACAACTAGAAAAAGCAGACTGCACTTCAGGGAAACACATTCCCAGCAGCAATCCAGAGGGACAGGAAAAAAAGGGCAATTAAAAAGATATCCCTAACATATGATGTATATTCTTCATTAATCTTCTTCATTATTAATGCTAAGTACCTGATTCAATAAACATACCCATAAACTAAATTAGTTAAAAGCTTGATTTTAATATGAAATCTTGAAATGTCTCCAGATGACATGCAATTAAAATTCCATTATCTGTATTATAACAAATCAAACCATCCCAGTAAATGACATCCTGAAAAGTTACAGTTTGTGATAGCTAAGAACTACCAATTTAGTACAAATGCTAAATTATTTTGCACACTGGCATGTGATCAGTATGATCTGCTATGCCCACAGGTGGATAAGCTCCAGCATGTCTTCCAGCAAGAACAGAACAAAACAGAAAACCTATCACTAAAGTACCATTCAAAGCTGAAATAAGTGTGTTGCTCTTAAAATAGTTCTCATATTCTAAACTTCAGAGTTTCCACTTCTTATCAATTAATTGCTCATGGTAGAAAAAAATCAACACAACCCAAAAGCATGCTTCCACGCCCACTCACACCACTCAAACATTTAAGATGGTCAAGAGCTGTTCTACACAACAGAACTTTCTACAGCCAGCATTCTCCTCAGTCTAACTTCATAAACCAGCAACTGAACTACATCTTTATGGTTCAGCACATACACAAATACATTCTAAAAGGATTTCAGCATAATTTGACCTCTACCCTATTCAGCTTGTGAGAGTCATAAAGAGTTAAGTCTACCTCTGCTCAAAGCCATAAACAGGATCACTCACAAAGAATCTTGTTCTCTTCTCTAAAAATGTCATTATTCAATCAAAGCTAAAAAGATAAGACCACTCTAACCCCATTCTGTTACTCAGCAGCAATTATAGAGCAAGCTCAGGAAGTTTGGTCTGCTCTGTCTTTGGTCTCTGCTAGTCTTTGTCTGACCAACAGCGTCATCTAACTAAAGAAACTACCTAAATCCAGCACAATCTGGATTTAGCCCCAGAGATAAACATGAAACTGCTTTATTGGTACTGATATAGTTCTGCCTATCAATAGATAGGCAACAAACATCCATTGTCATGCTATTTGTCATACCAGTATGCTGAGACACTCGGTACAAGAAAGGCATGGACCTGGTGAAGAGAGTCCAGACAAGGCCACAAAAATGACTTGAGGGCTGGAGCACCTGTCCTTTGAAGAAAGGCTGGGAGGGTTGGGATTGTTTGGCATGGTGAATAGGGGGACACCTCATTGCAACCTTTTTATACTTAAAAGGGACTTACAAGAAAACTGTGAACAGACACGTTAGTATGGCCTGTAGTCTCAGGACACTAAAAGAGGGTAGCTTCAGAACAGATTTAAGGAAGAATATTTTTATTCTGAAGGTGGTGAAACACTAGAAGAAGTTGTCCAGAGAGGCAGCAGATGCCCCATCCCTGGAAATCTTCAAGGTCAGGTTGAACAGGGCTCTGAGCAAACTTATCCAGTTGAACATGTCCATTGCAGAGGGGCTGGACTAGATGACCTTTAGAGGTCCCTTGCAAACCACATCATTCTATGATTCTATGCTACTATTCTCCAAAAGAGATACAGTCATAATTCAACTTACAAGACCGGTATTTTCTGTTTCTATGTGTTTCTTATAGGCATGCACTTGAACAGTCTAAAGGACATACAATGAATTGGTACCAGTATCCATCACACAGTCAGGTAACAGGTGACTCACATAAAAAAGGTTTAATATTAACAAAAAACTTAGTTCTTGATAAATGATGCACAACATAGACCCTAAACCTTAGGGCAAAACATGTTGATGAGTAACAATTTTGAATCAGGCCAGTAAAAACTCCAACAAAACTTATGTCCATGCAGAAGTAGGAAAAAACATCAGTAAGCAAAACCTACACTCAAAACCAAGTTAAGAGCAAGTGAAAGGGATTCTGAAAACAAAAATATATAATCTCCAGAATCAAGCAGAGAAAATGTCACAATCTTGAGAAACTAGGCATGTGGGTAAGAAGTAGGCCTGAATCAAGCCCTTCTCATATACTCATGTTCACATAAGAAATTTCACACTGACACAGTTGGCTGAAGGAATATAAAGACAGTATCTTGTTTGTGCATAGGTTTTCTACTTCTGAGCTCAGGACAAATCTGCTTTCAAAGAAGTATTAGTGAGCCATGCCTTCTGCTCCTCCATTTTACCTAGAAGACCTGATTACCATTTCAGCTACAACACTTGTCCTCAGTTTAACTACAACTACCTCTATCTCTTCAGCTTGCTCACAGCAATCAAATAAGCTGTAGCATGAAATCTGCACCACTTTAAAAGCTCTATAAAACACAGTACATTCCAGTTATTGAAGAAGCATCAAATGTGATAAATCTGTCCTTTGCTGGTTCTGTGAACTAATTTCCATAAGCGCTTTGCTCCTTTTCTTAAATTGTTTAATAGTCTAGGCATGGGTTATGTTATGCAAAATATAGAATATATTAACGCAAGTTTTGTTACATGAATTTTGCTTTTTTACTTTTTAGACAAATTGAAGCTCATGTATAGATGAGCTTCTACCTAAACTGAGAAAAATAGCTTTTGCATGGCATAATTCATATGATGGGTACTATCATCTTGAATAACCACATTCTCACCAGCAGACTACAACAGCAGTGTTAGATCACCAACAGTGTCAGACAAATCAAATAAATCACTTTTTTCAATTAAAAAAGACAAGCAAAGAAACTGTACTTCAAACTGATACTCATTATTCTTAAGTAAAAAAATTGTAAGAGCATAGTGCACTCCTACTATGTCACAAAAAGCACAGTTCTTTTATCAAGACCTACAAAGAACAAGCAACAAGAAGAACATCTGATGTTCTTTCAGACACCTAAGTGAATTTCAAACTATACATTTTAATTTCTTTACTGAAATATGGCTCTATTAACGCCTTCAGATTTAACAAAAGGTTAAATTTAACATAACATTAAAATCATAAACTCAGCATAAATCAAATCAGCTTTGAATCCTTTAGTCTTCTGACAGTAGCCCCCAAGTAAACACATTAGCTCACTTATTTTTAAGCTCCTTAAAATAAATTGTGAATATTTAAGTAATAATAGTATTAGTTGTTGCACTACTGATCACTTTCAGGAGAAATAAATGCCAGGAAGCACCTGAAAGCTTCTTCGTACCTTCCAAAATATCCAGCTGTACCCTATGAGTTAATTCAAAAATTTTAAATGCATTACAGGTTTACTGGAGAATGCATAGGATGCAATAAAACAAATGAATTTGCAAGTGAGGTGGAATTTGGTTCAGTTGTGAACATTATATAGTCTTAGGCATATTAAGAGGGATATGATTTTTGTCTGGCAAGTTACAAACAAAAATGTGTAAGAATAAAGACTATTCCATAGTAAACAAAATATCAAGGATGGCCTCAAAAATGTCCTTCTAAAGTAGGAAAAACACACCAAATATCTTGTTTTGGCTTAATAGCTCATTTTTTCATTGCCCTAATCAATATAATCTTTGATTTACCATTTTCCATGATGCAACATCACCTCATTTAATGAAGGTGAAAATTTAGTCTGTTACTAACAGTAAAATATATATAAGAAAATTACAGATTTTCTGAAACAGTTCATAAAACTTACTCAAAAAAATTAAACATTGATATAATCATGTAACTGCATTAATGTACAACACTTATCAGCAGTGAAGCTGAAAAATTATCATTTTTAAACTTCCACTCAAATAGAGAATACTACTAAGAATAGAGTGTATTTTCGTCTCTTGTATTAAATTCAGTGTAGTTTTTCCAACTCTTCAGAAGTAATAATTTTAGGGATTGTATAATCCTTTTTTTTGTCAATCTTCTGAAATTACTCAATAAATTCTGAAATTATTTTCTTAAACTTTGCTTTAAATTGTTTCCAAATCAGGTATTCCAAACAGGAAAAAAATAATTGTATTATCATTCCAGGGTCTTGAAGCCAACCAAAGCAAAACACCCAGAATCCAGAATCAGCTCAGTGCCAGAAGGCCTAGCACAAACAGAATAACCCTGAGGTCAGAGCAATAATTTGTACAACTCTCCTGCTCCTACTGCTAATCCAAAAATACAATATTTTCTTAAACCAACCAGTGACTTCAGTGATCAGGCACAGCACCTATACTAAACAAATCTTGACTTTCATTGGGAGTAAATGACAGACAAAACCTAAACTATTTTTGATCCACATAAGGAGCCTTCCTCTACTGTTACACTACAAAATTAAAAAGACCTGCACATAGTTTACATGCCAGGCATGTATGAAGTGCATCGAAAAAGGGCAGCAAGATGAAAGATATCCCAAATTATTAATTCTAAGTTATGAAAAAGGGTTGGTACTAGAGTGAAACTATTTTAAATTGTAATCTTAAAAAATTGTAAGATTTACCTGTAGAACAAGGCATCTGGAAATTGGGGTCATTGCTATCCAAAACAGGCAAACAGAACTGGGCACTTGCAGATCCTAGCATAGGATCCTTATCGCTGAGCATGTTCTTCAGCGAATCCTCTAAGACATTTTGACTTGTACTAAAATCCTCACAGACTTCATTCTCCAGGTTGGATTCTAGAAATAGGGCATCATCTAAGTGTTCAGTAGGAATTAAATGGTTAAATGTATCAACTATATCCATGAAGACTCCTGTGTGTCTTTCAGCCCTATAGAAAGACAAGAAAAATACCATAAGAAAATAAGCTACAAATCGTAAAATACCTAAGACACCAGCAAAGTTTTTGGCTGTTGTGTTTTATAAAGAATGCTTAAAGTATTTCAGAATTATAAAAAATAAATAAACTGCTTATGGCCTAGTATGGCCCACTGCATAACTAAAAATCAATTCCCTAATTATTTTTAAAAGAAATTCCATGCTAATCTCCTCTATCAGCATCTGAGTGCTGACATTTCTACAGAGTGTGTATAACAAAGGTAACTAAACAACTCCCTTCCAAAATTTGTTTAAACCTCAATCAGCCCAAAGAGGTAAGACACCAGAGGAGGAGGACATCAAGAACAAGTGAACCTGGAGATAGCAGCACTGTAAGCATGACTCTTGCTTTTTTTAAGTGCAAAAATGTGAGGTCAGCTTCCATTCACATCAGTGGAGCTGAGAAGGTTCCAGAGCCTGCCATACTACTAATACATACTACTGAGAAGAACTATACTGCTGTTCAAAGAGCAACTACCAAGTACCTCATAGCAGGTTAGTATTTTTAAACAGCATTTTTCACCAATCAATACAGTCAATAAAATTACAAAAATTTGATATGAAAATCTGATCCTGATCAAGCACATGATAATTCTGAACTGGCATCAAAAGGAGGAGCCTTTCGAACTTCAATTATGAAGAAGTTTAGGTGAACTTCTAGAAGTTTACCTAAGGAATTGTATACAAAGATGGCAAGTGCATTTTGCAAGGAATTAGTTATTTTCTTGATCTTTGCAATGCAGCAGAAGTGCAACTACTGAAACAGAGACTTTAATAAGTATGTATAGCTAAACAATAGAATGGAAAAAAGTCAGTAAAACACTTCTTTGGAGGTTTTGCTTTAGTATATACTCAAAGTGGAGAAAGATAACTATAATAAATATGATCAGACAGCTACAGAAAATGGAGCAGTGCAGTACTGCCTGGCTTAATTTGGCATACAGGACAGTCTGAAAGGCACAGATTTTGGCACACAAAACTATCAAAGCATTTGGAAATAGCAAAAGGACACGAATACTTCCCTGCTCCTTCCCTCATCATCCTCCTCCCACATGAGACTTTGTTTTGTTTTTTTTTAAGAACAAACACACTAATTAAAGGAAAATGACCAGTGAGGATTAGAGTTTGCAGTGCTTGAATTACTTTCTGGCTATTCCAGCAACCTCCTAGCAAATAAATCCAGTACTTACTCATGCTTAATAGAACATTAAGTATGCTTCCTTAGACATGTTAATGGGGCATTTCTGTTTTAGCAATCAACTGGGAATATCCTGGCAAGATACATGTAAGGGCTCTACTACAATTTCAACCCTATTTATGTCATCTATTTTATTTCACAAATTTACAAAAACTACAGGTTTAACGTGGACCATGTTTTATTTTGTTTGGGTGAGGTTTCTTGGTTTCTTTTTTTGTTTTTGGGATTTTCTTGGGTTTTGGGCTGTTGAGATTTTATTATCAAACATGCCAGTCTTCCTTCTCCCATAGGGCAGTTCAGAAGAAAGCAGTCAGGTATGGCACTGTGTCTGTGCAGAGCATGGCACCTTCCCAATTTCTACACATTAACCACAACAAAGCAGTCTAATACACAAGGTCCTACTGACCAAGCAGCCAGCAAGAAGGAAAGTGCATTTCATGCAAATCACATGCATTTAGTAAAGAGCTAATAAGAGCTAATAGATTTCTGCAGCAAGTCATAATTTGAAAGCTCCCTCACAAAAAAAAAAATGGACTGCTTTTATCAGTGTGTCTACACACCACACCAACTAGCACCTATAGCTGCCAACATTGCTTCTGAAGTTCCAAGTCTGGCAACAAATGAAGAAGCAAGCTAATGGAGTAAGTACTATGCTGCACTGTATAATTTGTTTTTATTATTATACCAAGTAGTTACAACAAACTGATACTATACAGTATAAACTCCAAGAGATGCAGTGGCTCCAAGTCAAAAAATAATTACAAATGCCCCAATGCAGTACTTTAAAGCACCTTCATGTAATGACAGGTGTTTTTTTTCGTATTAGAATTACTTAAGCACAACAGCCATTTAGAACACTAAAAGTACTGAGAAGTAATTGTCAAAGCAACTATACCTGCAGTGGCCACAGACACCTTCAATGAGACCTAAGTAGCCAGTAGAGAAAATTCAAGAGGAATTTTACTGAAAGCTTTATTTCTGGAGCATGAGCCTATGATCAAGTATAAGTTCTACCCCAAATTTTGCAATAAAAAGTTGGAGGGCTTGCATACAAATATCAGTACCACAAAACCTAATCTTAAAGAACTTGTTCTACCATTTTTAAAATGGAAAGCTTATGCCAGCAAAAGAAACCAAAAATTTTGCTTTATCTAATTAAAAAAAACACTCTGCAATTCTCTGCTACTAAGCTATTTAAAAAAAAAAAAAGTTTCTAACCTTATTAGATTAACTATCATAAGAAGTGTAGAAACTGTGGGACTGAGGATGAAAGATAAACTTCTTTAGCTAGACAGCTGTTAGAAGCAGTTGCTGCAAGAAAAAAAAAAAATCTCCTGCACAATGCCTTAACTGTATGAATTTTGACCAGTTTATTTGGCATTTGAAACTCTTTGAACATCAGGAAACATAGCCAGAGGTACAGGTAAAATCACAGTTAATATTTTCTTGCTCACTTATTTCCAAAGATAATCCTAACCCCTCAAAGGAAGAATGCATTACTCCACTGGAACACAGCTGTGTCCCCCACGTGAACCCTAGCAGCCAGCGCCTCGGCAAGGCTCCAGCAGATGCGCACATACCAAGCGCACTCCACATCCCGGTAATTCACAAGCGCTTTCCCACCGGGTAGCTTAACAGAAACAACAGAATGTGAAAAGTATTATGCAGGCAGAACCAGTGAGGAGTGTTCATAAATGAGGCAAATGAGCAAGTCCCAGCCAGGCTCAGTGAAACTTCTCCCATCCACTGGCTCCTGGAGCATCAGGGCATAAACTGAGACTGCTACAGCACAGCAACATAGAGGAGGAGTCTGGGTAAAAGAAGAGATCACCATCAAGGAAAGCATCAACTATAGAGCATTCTCCTCAGTTCACTAAATACTTTCCTCTTACACTTTTGAAAATTATTTGTTTCTATTAGCCTTCACTGCAAAAACAGAAGCAATAATTACAGAACTAACATTGCAACAATTACAAAGTAACTCACCAACTCACTAACACGTGTCATTAGTGATCCAACACTATAAACAACCCTGTTAGAAAGCACTACAGTCAAATAAGACTTCCAAAATTTACGTTATGTTTACCATAAAATTTCTTCATGCTGTCAACATTGTTTCCTTTTACAGTGTGAGTCTTTCAGTTAAAAAAAAAATTCTTCCACTGCTGAATTAGTTTATTAAGCCAAGTATATTTAATATTGCCTCAAATCCCAACAAATCTGGTATGAAATAAACACACTGTAGGATCTGCCACAGTAGATTTTTATCTTCTTCCCATTTACCATATTTTCATAACATCTTCAATAATTAAAAGGTAAATAGCCAGACATCTTCTAAAATTAAAATATAAATAGCCAGAATGATTACTTGCTAAGAAAAGAAATTGAGATCTCAAACAAGCATATCCTTCCAAACTAATCTCATAAGGGAAGGAAGACTAGAAACTGGACAAGAGATGCTGTACATCTTTAAGCTTTTTCATGGCTTAGTTTGTCTATGAAGAAGGCAAAGAATTACTCCAGCTCCTGTTATAATATATCTGTTATATTCAGATCCTGTTATATTTTCTTAAATCACAACAGAGAAAAATAATTTAGTGGAGATCTCCAATTACACCCACATGTTTCTACCATCTTAGCTAAAATCTACCTCAGGCAGAGGCAACCACAATTTGCATTTATCACCAAGCATTTTTTAGCTGATGGACAGTACAAGCACTTTAAATTGTCTCCCTTAAACATCAGCAAGTGAAAGTGTTTCATCTTTCAACTACATACTTGCATATACGTTAGATAGATTTGCCTTAATATTTTTTTCTGTATTTTCCTTTACATTCATTTTGTTCATTTTTTACAGTACTCCCACATCATTTATTTTACTAAGAAAATGTTAAGTTTCACTGTAATTACTCTCTTTCCTTCACTCTCTGGCCAGGGGATGAATTCAATGTACCAGTTTACCTTTTAAATTTGACTTTGATATTTTAGCTTATATTTCAAAGTTAGTTATGTAAAACAGAAGCTCCTGTATGTTTAATAATTGTAAATTAAAATATAAATCAGGTTTATAAAAGTCCTCAGCAGTTGGACTTCAAAAAAAAAAAAACAAATTTCTACAAAAAAATTTTACCAAAAAAGAATTGCCTGAACTGGGAACAAGGAAAGGCAAAAACCTGAGAGAACCTAACAAAGGGAAAAGAAAAAAACCCAACCTCACATTGCTTGTTTAGGATATTCAAAATCCTAGATGGAGAATAGCCTATCTACTTTATTGAATAAGTGAGTCTGAAACTGCTGAAGGTAGCATACCACTACTACAATTCCTTCCATTTCACTGAGGTACCTTTCTGAATAGTGTCTGTCGCTTCCAATTCACTGAATCTGTCGAGTGCTTTTAAAAGCTTTCGTACATCTAGTTACTGACTGGACTATGTGAGAGACATTGCAATGCTCAAAATACAAGACTTGGTCTCTGGACCTTGTGCTTATGCACACCAAATGACCAACAGCAAGCACTAGTCCTAACAGACTGTAACAGACTCCATTAAAAAGATCCACATTATATTTATTTCTTCAAGTAGTAAACTCTGGTAGGAGAGTAAACAAAAGGAACAATTTATTTGGATGACTATCACCTTAGATGTCAAAACAAATGGGAAAACCTAACTCAGCACTGTTACAGAAGAATCAGTAAGTAACAATAAAAACTTTTCATCAAAAGCAAGGATCTGCATCTTAATTGGCATGCAATTAAGGTAATAACACAAACAGCTTGAAAAATTAAAATCCCTTGCTCACGCTATGTGGCAACTACTGTACCCAAAAGCGCCCCTCAAGGTATGAAATATCTACCTTTGTTCACTGGAGCTGTGATGTCAGACCACCCCATGGGCTCACTGATACCTTGACACTTAAAACCCATCTACCAAACAGTGTTACCTCAAAGCCCTGATTCACGTTTTACTACCATCGTCCTCCTCCTTCCTCCCACACAAACTTTAAAGCTTAAGCTCTCAAGTACCTAATTGAAAATTAATGCTAAGTTGCTATGTATCCATGCTGCCATGCTTTAACCACTAAAAGCTGCATGCATCATGTTTGTGGATATTATAGCATCAAAAGCCAAAACAGAGACCCACATCTTCTATAGCAAGTGATTTTGCCCAAGAGCGTTCACAGTCCGAACATATCACGGGATTAAAGAGAAAATCAGTATCAGACAGTGCATCAGAGGTAGCGTCAGTAAGAAGACATCAACTTGACAACTTCTGATGAGTTTACAAGTCTAGTGCACTTTCTAGTCTAGTTCATATTGGCTCAAATCTCATCATCTGGGGCAGTCTTCAAGAATTAAACCAACTCACGAAATATTTTTGACAGAACAAGCAACGTGATTTACCAGCACATGAATGGCCATCTAGCCACAAAAATTGTTTGGAACTGTTGAAAGAAGATTTCAATGCACTTTCTCACCAAAAAAAAAAGGCAGATTCAACACTTGCATAGAATATGGTTTACTGAGCTTTAGTCTTTTAAGCATCATCAAATTTGATCTTCCTTATTCACTTAGCTCCCAAAAACCAGGACACTGGCAAAAAACCTGTCTAACAGGAACATGTACGCAAATGGGTTTACTTGAATTATCAATACTGCTGTAAAGGAGGGTCAGGTACACTCGCTGACAAACTTATCCACCAAAACATCAACCCATTTAGGTATCTGTACACCACCTGTTCCCTTATGTAAAACCCTTGCTTATTATTTATTAATTTAACCCCTCATTTAAAATTTAAGATCCAGCTCTTAGCGGCATCAAAACAAAGCCTTGATGAAGACCAAAAAATAAGAAATGTAAATTTGAGCATTTCATTAATTGTTAAGAAGCCCTTCTATACTATTTCTGTGTTTATCTCTGCCTTCAGACAGCAACTGACACAAACCCCTTGTTACTAAAATCTCAACACACATAATAAGTAATAATCAACTCTCAAAATCAATCCAGAATCTAAAGTTATGTGCTGCTCCCCTCAATAAGAGCAGACATCTTACTATTAGCTATAATGGCATTTAAGAGAGTGGACAGCTCAAGATATCTGCTTTATTAAAACTTCTCTATTCAAAACTCATTCACCAGCCATAACTGGTATGTCAGCATGTACCTCAATGAAGAGATAGGCAAAGAAAACTTCCAACAAAGGATTTAATTAGAAGACAAAGAAATGCAAAAAAGTATACAGAAACCTTTTCTTAATCATACAATATCAAATTGTATCATTGAATATCATCTTAACAGTTATGTTTTGAACAGCATAACCTCTCACCCTTTACAGTTTGAAGAGGCACAAAGTGCTGCACTAAAACTTGTTATATCAACAAACATCTTCACAGTGTGAAGCATAGAGCATGTAAATGTGAAATGCAAAGTTTTTACATCCTGAAACATTAAGTACTCTGTTTTTCTTTGCTGGACTGTCCCCCCAGTGAATACTCCTGAGTCCCAAAAAATCAGGCATAATCAAAGATCGTATATAATTTTATCAATCTCTCCATTGGTGTATATACCTTGGGAATATGTAAGCTCACTACCAAATGTTTCACTGAAAAGAAAAATATGAGGAGAGATTTTATTTCCATTTCTACTGCTATTCTCCTGAACTCTTCCACTCTCAGGTTTCTCAATATTTGTTTCAAGTATTTTCAGCTGGAACAGTATAAAATGCTGAACTGTGTAACAGGTTACACTCATTATTTGTCAGTCACAGAGAGAATATTTTCATTTGCAATACCTTTTGAATTTGTCAGTGTCTCTTTCATAATGATTCATTTGAAAACACCTATCAGAATTAGGGTTGGTTTGTTGGGATTTTTATTAGCAATAGTTAAAAGCTTAATGGCTAAGCCTTGTTAAGTTTTTTATAGAAATATGCCATCCATCATGTAGCTATATCGACCCCACTAAGAAGGAAGTGATAAACTGTCTGCATTTTTCACCTTTTGTTTCTGTAGAATGAACTCTCCTATCCCAATTCAGTAAACTTTATCATTGCTACTTCATAGTACTACCTTTCAAAAATATGCCCTTACCATAAAAAAAAAAGCTTCAATATAATATGGCTCTCCCTTTGAAGCTTGGATTGAAAAATTAATGGAAAAAAATTTAAATAACAACTAAAAAAATCATCAGCTCAACTCTTAGCACAACATAAGTGGCAGAGATAAGCCTCTTTTTAAGAGGGAGGTTGCAGAAATACAATAGGTAAGAATTTTTAGAGTTTCTGCTTTCCTTAAAGCACCTTACCACTGTGTTGAATTAGCTAATTAAGTTCAATTAAATCTAGCCAATATGGTTTGTAGTTAGGTGCCCTTTCAGTTTGCAAATGTAAAATGCACATCAAAACTGAATGACTGAGTAACAGGTAACAATAGCTGGAAAAAAAATGCAGGTGTTCAGAACTCTGTATTTATATGTATAATCTTTAAAGCCGAATACAGAAATTAAAAGCAGAAGCTACTTGTTACAGAAGAGTTCCACTGTAGGATGCACACTAAGTGTAAACACCAGTGGAATTATTCCAAGAAATATATAAACCCACGTTTTCAGGGGCTTCCTTACATTGTGTCCCAAAGCATAACAGATTAATTTATTAAGCAAAACAAATTAGTGGTGTTAAACAGATGCCATGTGTTTACCATCCTTACATTTAATCCTAAAATATTTTCATTATTTAGAGACACTAGCATTAAATATGATAAAAATAAGTGTACAAAAATCACATAATAAATTAACAACCATGTAAAAGACACCACAACTACAATTTGCTTGGTATAGCTCCTGTTCCCCCCCCACTCCTGCCTTTCTTGCTGGTTTTTATGCTTCACTCTATAGGCCATTTTTACTAAATTAAACTAGGCTCTTCATCCAAACTCTGCCCGCACGCTCCAACAGGAATCCCATGTGCACACCATACAGGATCAACACGCAATCACATGAACGGCAGCTCTTCTAAAGCCTGAGTGCTCTTATTTGCATTCCAGTAGCAAGCAATAAACGCACTGTCCCGGAAAGAGCACCTCACCCCAGATTAGGATCTGGAAATACCATCAGGCCACTGAATCCCACAGCACTGCTGATGAACACATTTCCTCCCGCATTTCCTACAGTGGGTACCATACACAAGAGTTGAACACAGAAATTGTTGGTGATGCTAAGTTTAAGAGGCGGCAGGAGGCGCCTGGACAGGTGAGACCACGATCAAAACCAGAAGGATCTGAATTGGTCATTGTTTCCCTGGTTTCTATGGGACTCCAAGGGATCGGCGGCTCCACGGGTGAGAAGAGACAAACACAGAAGAATCAAAACGTAGCAACCGCAGGGCAGGGCAGGCGGTGTGGGAGAGCGCACAGCAGCAGCGCGACTCGGGCCAGGAGCCTGCGGCAGGTCCCGCACGGACACGGGGCGGGAGCGGCTCGCAGGCAGCGAGGCCGGGGCCGGAGCGCCATGTCAGGCGGCCGGCCCGGGGCCCGCAGCCTCCGCAACAGCCGCGCCGGGCCGCGCCCGGGCAGAGCGGGGCGCCCGGGGAGCAGCTGCGGGCAGCGCCGGGGCCGGACCGCAGGTGGCCCGCGCACAGGAGCGCACAGCCCGAGCAGGGCCCCGCGGGGCAACCAGCCGCGTCCCGCCGGGCCGCCCCTCGCCACCCGGGCGGGCCCGGCCAGCACAGGCCGCGGCTCTGCCGCCGCAGGCCCGGCCCGGCCCTGCCCGGCCCGGAGAAGGCTGGGGGAGGCCGCGCAGCGCAGCGGGGTGCTGCACCGCCGCTCCTGCCTTCCCTGCCCGCCCCGGTCGCCGCCGCAGCCCGCAATAACTCACCCGCTCCGCCGCCCAGCGCTGTCCCGCGGCCGCGGGGAAAGGGACGCGGCGGCCGCGCCAAAGGGACGGAGGCGGCGCGCGCAGCTCCGCGGGGGCGCGCGCGCGGGCTGCCCCCGCCCAGGTGGTCGCGCCCGGCTCGGCCCGGCCCGGTGGCGGCCGCGTGCCCGCTGCCCCGCCGGTGCGCGCCCCCGCGGCCTCCGGCGCGCCGGGCCCGGCCGCTCACGTGACGGCGCTGCCGGAGGGAAGGGGTGGGGGCGGGCGGGGGCGCGCGCTGCGCAGGCGCCGGGCGGGAGGGGCCGGGGGCGCGGGGCGGGGCGGAGCCCCGGGCCGGACCGAGCTGCGCCGGCCGCCCGGGGCCGGGCGCGGACCGGCTGCCGAAAGGCGCCTTCCGCGGAACCGGCCCTCGTGGCTGAGCCGGGGCTGTCCCGGGCACCCTCGCTGGAGTCGGGGGCCGCGACACCGAGAGGCGCCCGGTGGCGAGCGCAGGCCCGGCCGTGCGCCTGGCGGGCCTGGCTGGGCCCGCGGCAGGGGGGATGGAGGGCGGCCGGAGGCTCCGCGGGCTCTTCCCGTAAGACCTCGGCTGAGGACACACGTGGCGTGACTGGTGCGTGTGTAGTGATGTGGCTTTTTGTCTTCGGAGAGCAGCTGCCCCCCCTCCTCGGTGCAGCCCGCGTTACACAACGTGCTCGCTGGTCTGCCCTGCGCGCCGGCCGCCGCGGGCGGGTTCCTGCGGCTCGGTGTGCCAGGCTCCGGCTCCCACAGGTTGCACAGAAAAGTCTCCGCAGCCGCTCGCTCCTGGGCAGACATGCCTCATGCTGCCTGGTGGTGCGGGCTCGTTTTCGCCTGCTCTTTTCCTGGTGAGAGTTTGTGCATGTGCACTGCAGGGCATGTTCATGTGGCATACGATCGCACAAATCGCCACCTAAGGGGCTGTCGCGGTGTGCGTTTGTCGGGACATCGGAACCTGGAGTAATTTGATGACATAATGATGCCAAAGAACAAGACTGTCTTTCCTAAACTGTATTACTGCATTAGCTGAGTGCAGCATTCGTTACTCTGCTTTCAGTTCTGATGGCTGGTATAAAGTGCCGTGCAGGCTGGTTCTTTCATATATCAAGTTTCAACACCTTCAAAAGAGAAACTGATTTTTAATATTTCTAAAAATCAAATTTGGAACTACTTTATGTATTACTCTATTAACGCTGCCTTTACATATTCCTAGTATTTCGCAATGGAATACAAACATAATGTAAGGACCAAAAAAATTGTGTTTCCTTTAGTTTCCTTTTTTTCAGTTGTTTTGAGTCTTCGAGATTGTATTCTTTAGGGCTTTCTGTGGTGCCAAGAAGGCTGAAATACATTAAATGCTTCTCTTGCTACCATCACACTAGGAAAGGAAGCATTAAGCTGAAGGCATGGTAGCACAGCAATATTTACAGGCACTACACACAATATTTGCAACAAAGCAGTTTTGAAGGAGCAGTTTTTAACCTATTTAATTTCTTTGTTCTCTCTGCCCTTTCAAAGTTAGTAATGCACAATACTGCAAGCTAGTTTTCTCCAGTTTTCTTCCTGTACTTTCCCAGTTTCAGAAGATCTCTCTCCAAAGCAAGCATCTTTAAAGAAAAAACCCTGAATTCTTATGATTGCACAAAACAGAGCTACTGGGCTGCTTGCTCTAATTTTTTCAAAGGCGTTTTAGGCATGGAACTTTCAACAAGGTGCTAGCTCTCTGAAATATTGTTGATATTATACAAAGAAATGAAATTATTTTCTGAAGCAAAATTTGTTTTAACAGAATTTGCATTGCACAAATTTTCCAGCATTCAGCTCTTTTGATTTCATTTCTTTTGACACAAGCAGCAGGGAAAGCATTGCTGGTAATCTGATCATTGTTTATTGTTCTATTCAGTTTTTTCTTGACACCGTCAAAAGTCACATAACTGCAGTGACCCATCTCAGTTTAACAGAGCGTGTGTGGTTTTCTTTTGCAGTGAGCACACTGTGCCACTCCCTTTAAGTGATGAACTTCACCATCAGTAGCATCTGTGTTGCAGTTTAGCAGAAAACAAAAGAGCACCCCAATAGCAAATTTCATAGGTATTATGAAGCCTTTGTATACAGGGACACACCAGGTGTACACAATTACAACTACACCATCTGCTATTTTTCCTAGCAATATTTTTATCATTTAATCCTTTTATACATGAGTTACTTGGTAGTAGTCCAGATCCTGCAAGTTGTTTCCATTGAAAAGCAACCTATTTCTTTTCAGTCTCCTAATGTCCTGAGCACAAGAAAAAGCAGCACAAGGCACTTTCTTTGCTTATAGTTCCAAGTCTCTATTTAGCCCCAACTCTTCCCAAGAGGTTCATGAATTATATTCCTTATTGTCTTTCCATATTTTTTGTTCTAAATGGAATTTTGGAAAACATGCTCTATGCAGTCAGATTATGATCACATTTGCCTTAAACTTGTCTTGCTTTTGAGTGTTAATTACTAGTTCTTTGGTTGTCAAAATGTGGAAAGGAGACAGATTACTCCATATGCTTCCATATCCATTCTTCATCCATTTGCTTATCTGGATGAAGAATGTATTGGGTATGGTGATGGACAAACAGGTTTTCTCCCTTGCTGTACAGCAGTATTTGCTACTGTCAAAAAGCTGAGATATGTTACAGCAGTAGACCATTAACTATTCAAACAATGTCTCACAGGAACATCTTTCTTTTGTCTACAAGATACTTTATTTAAATTATTTTAAAACCCAAGTGCTGCATTTATTTTGTAAATTGCATGACCTAAAATGTCATACAAAGCAGAGTTAGATTTCTGAAATATATTGAAGTATATGTACTACAGCACCAGTTGCATTTATCTGGTGAATTTACAATATTGAAGAAGCTCGTTTTTTTCTGAAATAGTCAGAAATACTAACTTCATTGGCACCCCCTAAAAATTATATAACTGCTTTTCATAGCACACTTGCCATGATTTTTGCCAGGATGAACAGCAGACCCTGCTCACAATACCTGGGACTTGCCAATATCTCTAGTTCAGGAGGCTCCATAGTTAGCTCGTTTGAAGTCTATTGTAAGTTATTGTGAATTATATCTTTAACAGAATTTAAAACTGTTAATTCCTCAGATCTTTTCTATTTCTTGTGTAATAATAATTTATTTTTTCAAGTGTAGAACAATAACATCCAATAATCTAAAATTTTCTATCTCATAATGGAAATCTACATATTTTAATTAAGAATATATCTGATTTGACACTACTTTCTCTTTAATTTCCCACCTTCTCCTTGCTTTAGTTAGTACAGGAACAGTAACGTGTCCCTTTAGCCACTTTTCACCAGATTTATGACATTCTCTTTCCCCACAAAAAGACTCATTAGCAGCTGCTGGTTGTTGGATCAAACAGAAGTTACATGTCCTACTCTAGAAAGCAGCAGAAAAACATTCAGTTCCACAGGTGAAAGGGACTGAGGCTTTTTGAATCAACCATAAAGCTAGGTGGACAAAGGCAAAGTTCTGAAGACAAAAGATGTTTAGCCATTGATTTTATGACTAAGGGTAGATTTTTGTAGAGAGGTAAAAAGTGTAGAAGCTACAAGCTGTTAAGAATTACAGAATGCATTACACAGATTCAGGACTGAAAAAAGATATTTTATCCCAGAAAGTAAGACAGAGTTGCAGTTATATGCAGAAATTGGTGTAAAACAGGAAAAAAAAAATGCTTGAATGAAGTTTTTTTAGTGCTAGAGGAAAGCAAACTTTGATAACCAGCACAAAATATGACACTGAGACTTGGATCCTGAAACAGTTAGGGCAATTGTCAATGGAACTGCTGCTGGTTACGATTTCTCTGAATATCTGAGATTTCACTCCAGTATATTTAATATTAATTTTTATCTTCTGTGAAGGCAATCATATGGTAGTCTGTGTCCAGCTCCCCAGTACATGAAAATACTGACAAATTGGAATGAACCCTGGTGGAGGGTCACTGAGATTATTAGAGGCTTGGAGCATGAAGTGAATTCTGCTTCTTCACACTTGTGATGAGATGGAGGAGGGAAATTTCCTCTGTCTCACTTACCTAGTGGACAAATTTAGAGAGGAAGAGACAAGAGTGTCTTGGAGGTCGCAGTGAAAAAATGGGAAATTGCCTCTGTGAAGATTCTGAATAGCTCCCAATGGAAAGTTTTCACCTGGGGGGCAGATACTGGGAAGGAGCTGTTACCTCTGTCCTTGAACATATTAAAAACTTGACTCCTAAATGATCCGATTTAATTGTGAAGTTATCCCCGCTTTGAGCATGGTGTTGGACTAGATCACCTTCTGTTTTATCCAATCTAAATTACTCTATATATTAAATGGCATAATTTTGGGATTTCCTACAAAAATATCCTAATGCTTCAACCCAATAATATATGATAATTTTCTCAAATTCCCTTCCTGGACTTCACTCAGAACCTTTTTCAAGGTAAAGGGCTTGCCATGCAATAGAACTTATTGAGACCCAACTTCAAAGTAGCATAAATACTCTGGTAGTGCTGAAAGACAATTGAGACAGGAATGTAAAAATCAAGTGCTGTTGAACAGTACTTATTTTTTTTCCAGTGAAGAAAACCAGTTAGCAATTAAGGAAGTCCAGAAAGGAGTTTTGATGAGAAGTAGCCAAGTGAAATAGAATGATCAAGAATTTCTGGTCAGGGAAAACAGGAACAAACTAAGAAAGTCAAGAACTTGGGAGGTAGACTCTCAATGTGTGAAATAGACCTTATGCAGCAAAGGGCTAACTCAAGATCAGGCAATTGAATGAAGTCTTAGAAGTAAAAAAGGTTGTGATGTAACAAAAATATGGGGAAGTTTGCATGCTCTCCATCAAAAGGATAACCTCCTTAACAACACAAAGTGATTGGATATTATAAAATTGTCTCACTGATTAGATTAAAATGGGAAACAGCCAGTGTCTGCCCATTAGCAAAATTCTGTCTGAATAAAGATATAGTGCAGAAACATTCCTTGTAGGGTGGCCTGAGGTAGCATCTGAGATCATCAGGGGTATATAGCTCCTGCCAGGTACCCATCCTCCATTGCATCCTACAAAGAACTCCCAGTTAGAAGGCAGGGAGAAGTAAGAATCCTGCTATACAAAACCATGGAGAGTAAGGTAGCCCATCCCTGGGATAGACAGGGGATGTGTTACCGTGGAAAACCTTGTATATTAAGTGTAAAGGGATGAGTGTACTTGCAGTATAAGGGAACACTCTTGTCTTTATATCCTTTTACTATGATGAACTGAAAGTTGTCATAGAGTTGAATTGAAATTTTAAAGGCAAGTTCAGGGTTTGCATGCCCTACCTAAAGATACACTGATTTACTGGGGAATTGAAGACAAACTAAGATACGTGTAGCTTCCTACTAGCACTGTGGAAGTGCATGACAATGCTGAGTGACACTTCTCTGTTCGGATCCTGTTGTAACTATGTTCCTATGAGTGGGGAAGAAGAGTTCTTAAACCGCAGCTGTCCTTCCTCTAAAGTCCAAATGTATGTCTTCCTCAGAACAAGCATCAGTGAAACTTGATGGTAAAGCATATGCAAATTTATAAGAAGGATTGGAATCAACTACTGCTGTTATTCCTTAAGACTCCAGCCCACTAGAAAATACCCATTCCATAAATTTAGGTTTTGTTACAGACACAGGTTACATATAGTGTTGCGACTGATAGTCTTCTACTATATGAGTATTTCTGACTTGAGCATTCCTATGTATTTAAACACTGCTATCTGATTTTCTTCAGCTACACTTCTAAGAATTCTCATTTGAATCAGTAATTGAAGCAGGCAACTTGATCTTCTGGCACTGTCCCTATCGTTTCTTGTCACACCACCATTTAAGGACTATTACCTCACAAAGAGGCTTTCTACCGATAAGGAACTTGTGTTGTTATTGAGATCATTATCAATGCATTAGGACAGAAAGTATCAAAATAAACAGCAATCATGCAGACAACCATCAAGACAAAAATAATGCCACTTGCTGTGTTTACACATAGCAGAAACCTGTATCAATAAGAAAAAAATCAGGTTCTAATTGTCAATGGTTATTACATATTAAGAGCAGGGTATGTGGAGAGAAACACTTTACCTGACACTTTGAACAATTCTTAAAAGAAGTTAGGTGATATTTATTTAATATATCTGTAGATATCAATACTACAAACTGATTTTGCCATCCCTTGCTCCCTTTACAGAATACATTCTCATCTTTACAGAGTTCTTCATCTAACCTATTTTAGGTATCTCTTATCATAGGAGATGTGAGACATATGCCTAAGTGCAAAATTCCTTTCACTAAGAAATCTATATTTCTTCAGTTTAGTCTCTCCCAACTATAAATAAATTCCACCAAATTTCAGCTGATTTCAGGAGCTGAATTCAACTTGTAAAGTATAACTGACTCTTTTTTTCCCCTAGTGGGATTGCAGCAATACATACAAAAAGACAATAGGAATCTTCTTGGAACATTATCTCTGGTTTGATAGTTTTCCCAATACTGACAGAAAATTCTAGCTTGTTAATGACACAGCAAAATCCTAGCTAATCAAATATACTGTTTTGAGTACCCTTTCAGTTATTATCTAAATCATGTTGCACATATTAAAAAAAAACAAAAAACAAAACAGTCAAGCAGTTGCAGTCGAATATTCAGACGCTTGAAAACAGTTAGGGTAAGGTCATCTATGAACCCTCAGTCTGGTCCTCAAATACTTGTATTTAATTTCATAATATTTTTATCCCCATCTCATTTGTAAGGATATATGATGCTCACATAAATAAGCAGTACTTTGCAAGTCTTTTTACTGCCAAAGATCTTAAATCTAGCCTTGGATTCATCCTCAATACCAAATTACACATTTTCTGATTGTTTCTTCTACAACAATGCGGATGGGTCTGATTACTTGAGGAATGGCTGCTTATCTCCAGAACAACCCCACTAATATATGGACTGGAATGGATTTTTATACACCGAGAACCAAAGACAGGGAGATTAGAAGTATTAATTAGTTTTGAGTAGTCTGAAGTGGTTCAGGACTGTTCAGAAACAAAGTTCTACATAATTTCATATATATTTAAATACAGTATTTACAGACTTATGCTGAAACTGACTTAGCACTTTTGAGAATCAGATTCAAGAAAATCACATTCTGTTTTATACCAAATTTTGGATTATCAGTAACAAAGTGCCTTGCTTTACTATCTTTCCTCCAGATTTTTAAGGGACAACATGACAGAATAATATAGAATTCATCAGTTCTCTGCTGCACTAATTGCAAACTCTCACCTCATTTCCCATGAACCTTTCTGCTACGTGCCAAGGAATCCTGTAAATACTACCAGATTTACAAGCCACATTACATAAGCCATTAAGTCCACAGCACAAACCAGTCTAGCAGCTGATAGAAATGTACTACAACATACCTCTTGAGGAGGCAAAGCAGTTACACATTCTAAGCATTCAAAATAAAATGTTACATTAAAACCTGTCTTCCATGCCAGGCTTTAGCCTTAAGATACAATAATTCCATTTAAGCATTTCTTCACTTGAATTTGTAAATATGTAAATATATATATATACACACATCACATGGAAATTCATTCAACTTGTTTTATATAGCTCCATCTGCTATCCTATCCTCACAATTGAAGTATAGTTGAAAAACTACCAGAATTGTTACAAAAAATGAAGAGATTTTCTGTTCCTTGGAGTCATGCCTAAACAGGGAAGTTCAGAAGCTGACTTTTGGCTTTCAACAGACACATGCTACTGCAAATTTTTCTCTGCTTACTGAAATCAACTGAAGTCAAGCCCAGTCTCAAGTTTAAAGTTCAATGAACCAAGCTTCTATTACTAACATGTTAGAGCTCTTTACTGAAACACAACTCTCCTCACCCATGATGAATTCTGTAAAGACAGAGCAAAATCTGATCTATGAAGAAAAACTGCAGTAATAATTTTGAGTAAAAAAATTCTAGCCATTTTACTTGTAGTTGTTTTACAGAATTTCATGGGTGATCAAATAAGTTTTTTGAACTTGGAAACAAATCTGTGTTAAATCAGTATTTACATTAATCAGTCCAGCTTGTCAGAATTTATGAAGATTTTGTCTTTGCCATTGTTCCTGTAATCTAGTCCATCTTGACAACAGAAAAATTGATGATTTTGGATGTAATTTCCTAAGAGCTCATTTCTTCAATCAAGTGAAGCTGTATTCCATTAAATAAAATACTTTTTAAACCATGTTCAGCTTCCAAAGGAAAGATGATCCAAAGTTTATTTTGCCGCTTTAAAAATTGTGCTGTATTAGGCATTTTTCAATTATACAGTGCTCTTGATGATGAGGCTGTAACTTCTCCAAATGCAATCCTTCAGAAATCTCAGTGACTGATATTATGATCCCACCTCACTGCTTAGAAAGGGAGATGTATTAAACAAAGTTTAAATCTAAGCAGATATGAGCATAGATCACTTCAGCTGGCTACTAAGAGCACCTTTCAGTTCTCATCAAGAAGTTAAGTCACTGCTCTGGAAACTCACATACAGGTCTTTGCTCACACAATTTTTGGAACATCTTGTTTGTACATAGTTTCAGTCTTGACAATGAAGCACTTTATCACACTATTTTTACCTGAATTCTAATGGCACTGATTAAAATGTTCTCCGAGCTTTACTGATGCATATCCTCTTCTGCTTTACTGCAAAAACATCTCCAAGGACACCAGGTAACCTATTTTAGTAGTGGGGACAGCAAGTCACATGTAATCTACATGAAAATATACTGTACTTTCTACCATTATTTTTGTCCACATTTATTTGAGTAAAGCAAAAAGCAAACATTACATCAAAGGGGACATTCAGGCCTAGATTTTAAAAAAATAAGAAAACAGATGCCTGACTAGAGTTTGAATTTAGGCACCTCGAGATTTCTGACATAGTACACAAAAATAAGTGAAAGTGATGAGGACTTCAGTGAACTTCATAAGTGCATTTCAGTATTTATTTAGATGTTTTAAGCTCTCGCACTAGATTTTACAAGCTGGTGAACACTGGCAAAAGTATTTCTCCCACAGAACTATAACCACACATTCCCAAGACAGTATAAATATATGGTTGAACTAACATTAATACACATCACCATTTCATCAATTACATAATAAAACAAATTATCAAGTATCCAAATATTAAGTTACGCAGCTTGAAAGGCATACAAAATATTACAGAGGTCTGCCCAAGTCACAGCAGAAACTCAAGGAGGAAAAACGAAAAGAAAAGAAAAAGATCACACTTTCAACAAAGCAATAGTTGGTAAACAACTCTCAATAGGTACAGTAAAAGAAAACTACAAGATTTTTCAGAAATTTTCTGATTAAGAATTTTTAGCTACAATAACAAAGCGTTTCTACGTTTTAAAAAAATATTTACTAAAGTAAAGGGCATATTCTATACTTCCTGCACAAGACAAAGGCAACATTTTACTAGAAATATTAAATAGCCCCTCCCAACCTTTTCAGGCCCTCTGTTAAGTTGCACATGAAGTGCCAACATTAATTTTACTGTAAGGCTTTTTGTCTGGAGACATTAAAGACTTGTGTGCTTCTGTACAATTTAAAAGATCTTCTACATGAATAACCGGAGTAATGACTTGTAATATGGAGAGGTTCAGGTAACAGAAAAGTACAGATGCAGGGGTAAAAAGTTACTGTAATTCATAGTATTAAAAAGACAAGACTGTGCAAATCCTGATAATTCTAGTGCGATTGTGGGAGACGAAACATACAGTGAGCAGGCAAGACTACTTTAGAGGCCATATTCTTCAATATTGAAATGACTGTAGAAAAAAAGATAGTAAGGTCCAGATAAGCTGGTAGTTCTCACATCATCAGAACTATGCTCATTTTAAGGAAAAACATATAGCTGATATGCTGGGTATTTTGGCACCTAATCTCTCTACAGATTGATTTATTTTAGTACCCCAATTTTTAGTAGTTGAAACTAGGTCAGTAAGACTCAATGGCATGATTAAAGGATATTTGATCTGATAATTAATGAACAAGGAGACAGCTCATAAACAGGGTACAGCAAAAACATTTACTGGGTCTCCAAATAGTCAGATATTTATCTAAACATAGAAGTTGCATTTCTACTGAGCCTTTAGCCTAACAAATACTCCTAAGGAAGCTTCCTTTACTACTAAAAAATACCAGACTGATGTCTTTGGCATGCAGTCTGCTTAATTCTAGTTTCCATCCTTTATTCCCAAAGAAGTACTATAGGCTGTTGAGCTTTACTGAATACAACAATTATTTCGGTGACCATTGGAGTCTTTAAAGCGCAGACGCATCTTGGGGCGGTATTTCTCCAAGTACAGAAGTTGCTTGCTGTTGAAAGCTCCACGCCGCTTCCTAGAGGGAAAAAAACAGATTTGAAACAGAACATTAATCTACTGCCCAGTGACAACCAGAGAAAAATATTTTTAGATCACTTAAAAAAGCCACCTTCAAGTCAAGGCTGCAACCAAAGTAGGGATAATTGGAAGTTAAGTGCCAGGAAAGAGGGTGGTAGCTTCCTTTCATAAATACCTCACTGGACTACATCCTCAAAGGAACACATAGCATTTTATACAGTGTTCTAGCCTATGATAAGCAAAAGGCAGAGATTTTACATTAAGATCATTAGAAGAAACTTCAAAAGAAAGCTATAGAGCACATACAAGATGGTCTTCTTGAGAGCTGAAGTTACTCACTCTCTTAAACTAATTATGAAGAACATGACAATAATAAAAAGTACATAAACATTTAAAGTCTCCAAAATAAGATGCTGAATAGAAATTGAGCTTTCTTTGTTTTCTCAAACCATATGTATGCAAAAGAAACTGTTTGGAATATGTACTGGCTTCCTATTCCTTATTTCATATGAAACCAATACAAGCTGAATTTAGTTCTTCAAAGGCCTGGCAATTATGCAAGAAGTATTTTGCTATTGTTTATAATGGATGCAGCTTCTTTTAAATATAGCTGAAACCTGAGAAATTAAAACATTAAGACAAACTGTTCTCATCCAATTTACATACACTGATTAAAAAAATCCAAGGAAATATTTGTCTTCAGTAGACTACCAAAAAAGACAAAGGTATTCTGCCTTTCATATGTAAAATAAATAAAGAGAACTCTGCAAATCTAACTGAAAGTTAGGGGGTTGGTTAATGGTTGTTGTATTTTTTTAAAACCTCCCCAAGTAATTATGTACAGATTCTGGTTTCAACAGAAGAACATCCATTCCACAGGTCCAAGTCCTACAACACTGACTGCATGCAGTATAATTTCAGATGTACTAATTAAGTACCTTACAAAAAAAAAAAAAAAAAAAAAAAAAAAAGGCATCAAAGACAAGAATAATATATACTGAATCTTGGGAACAGCTATATGTTAGTGTTACACTTACTGTCTTATGAACTGCACTGCATCTTCGTACTTCATTCCACATTCTATCAGTGCAAGAGCAACTAAGACTGGAGCTCTGGTTCAATAAAAAAATATTTTAGTTCAGCTTTTGTCAAAGTACATTTAGAAAAACAATTTACTTTGTTTTTTGCACCTATGATGTTTCTTCACTGGGAAAGCAGAAAAGGCAGAAGGCATTTCTACATTCACTGAGACATAATATCACCTCGTTTTGAGTTAGCCATTCTCATAAAATACGGATTTACAATAATTCTGGTCAAACTTAGCTTCGTTCATCTGACTTAAAGTACAGGAAAGGACAACAAAAATAAAAATGCAAGTAATCTTTAACCAATTGTTTCAAATCAATTGTTTCTGAGGAAGAGTTGCACATAGGTTTTTATTCTCCAAAATGAATCATCATTAGAAGCAGTCAGGATGCCAAAGCAGAAGCCAGAAGACGGGTTGAGTTCAGTAAGAACTGACAAATTCTAGAACTAGTGTCACAGGTTTTGGGAACAGATGTAGTTAGTCCACAGGCTTCTGCACTCCCCTGAGGATTTCCTTGTTTGCAATGGTGTTCCTCCTCTGACAGAATCAATTTTCAATTACAAAAGCTTGACTTAAATCAAACTCAAATACATTAGCAATTTATGACTCTCAAAAATAAAAAAAACCAACAAAAAACCCAAACAAAAACCACGAAACAAACAAAAAAAAAAAAACCCACAAGACAAAACCTCATGCCACATACTAGCAATAGACTTGTGCATATAGTAATAACTTTAAGTGGTTTCATATGGCCAAGGATTTAAAAGAAAACTTACATGATAGAAAGCCAGGACCATGTTTTCAACTAATTAACTGCCTCTTTTGAGGAAAACCAACCAGTATCATTCTAAGCAGCAGAAAAGAACTTGTTTTGATAACATTTGTCACTACAGTGAACTTTGTTATGTGTGAAGCCATAATACACTGGATAAGCCAGGCTTGTGGACAGTAAGACCAAAAACGCCCAGTGTTTATATCGGACATGCTGAAATCCATGGCTAGAATATAGCAACTCCTTTTTGAACAGATCTAGTTCCCAGGTAGTCTAGAACAGCAGAGAAACCATTAGTATCTTACAATTGTTGGGACTCTATTCAAGATAGTGGCAGCAGACAGAAGGAACTAAGAGGAGAATATTTAGCATTAGCTCTAAAAATTTTCACATAGCTTAGAAATGAGACAAACAGTTTTGGGACTTTGGAAAACACTTTTCATCACCCAGATAGATGGTGGATGAAAGCTGGTCTTGATGTGCCAGAACCACTCACTTGTTTGCAGTTAATGGTTACAATGCCCTTGGCTCAAGGAGACTGGCAATACTCCTGACATGGAGAGAAAGCCATCAAGTCACAAAACCCAAAATCCATTAGGGAAAAACAGACAAGAAATCTCAACGGGGCATTCATCAATATACTCAGTACAAGCATGTACTTGTTCACTTAATTTTCTAGACTTTCTGAGAGCTGCGACCAAAGCATCATCTGAGCTAAAAATCTTTAATAAATACATACAACGGTTTCCTGCCATCTTAGCTACTTTTAGTGTGAAGTCATTCCAATACTTGATACATGACTATTTTACATTTGCCTCAAATAAATTTTTGCACTAGATCTTAACAAGTCTGACCAGACATGACTGTTCAACAAATCTTTAAAACTCCACCCACCTTCCAAGACCAGCAACACAGTGTACAGCAATACAACAACCAGGCTCTTCACGAAATTTAACTTTAAGGAGGTTTAGCCAATCATCAACAATCTGGTTGGATGGTGGAGCACCATCATCAAAGGGCCAGTCCTAGAACACAGAATGACAAACACATAGAAAGAGAATTCTTGTAAACTGTATGCAATAGGCAAAAAAAGAAGAGACACAATGGACAAAGAGCTGATAGATGAGGAAACCACCCAAATCTACCATGTTCTAATAGTCTAACTAGAGCAATATTACAAATACATTCCTCTCTATCAATTTTCATTGATCACATGATTTAGCCCAAAACTGAACTTTTTTCCTGACAAGAAAAGGCATCTCCACATCTTTTTCCTCTACCAGTTGCTGGAATACATTCATAAAGTTAATAAGGCAGTGTCAAAAAATCTTGATTTGAGGGAAGGGCGTATAGTGACAAGGGATATGCATTGGTTGTGAACTCTGCTTCTAAACTACTTACCAAGACCTGAATGCCTTCTTTTTCCACCGGAGCAGTGTCATAAGTAGCTTCACACACTCTTACTACTGTGGTAACACCGTATTTCTTAAGTTCCTACAAAGTGAAAAAAAAAAAAAAAAAAAAGCTGTAAGAATAAACTAGCTTCACTTACCATTTAATTTTCTTGATAAACTAACTTAGTAATTAATTCAAAAATTTTCAGTAGCAAATACATGCAAATGCTTGCCATCCTGCAAAGATACAGAAAACTGAAATGATTAAAAACTTCTGTGCTAACACCAGATACTTTAGGCTTTTCTGAAAGCATCATCTTATGTGCAGAATAAGTTTTATTATGTTGGATCAGGCTTTTTGCTTTAAAATCAGATCCTGATAAATACTGATTAATCAAGTAGTCCATCTCCAAAAGATCATTCATTTTAAAGGAACAGGAAGCTTCCTGATTTGCAAAGCTACATACTTCACTAAAAGCATTCTGAGCAAAGTTCAAATCTTCTACCTCTCTCTCTGCTTAAACCAACAGGTTTGTTAGACCACTTACTCTTAAGAGTTACAAACACAGAACAACAAATTATTCCAGTTCCTGAGCTGTCATGACAAAGTTTAGCTTTCCATTTTGCTATTATCCGCCATTAAAGCAATCCCTCTTCCTTCTCCCTGCAGCAAATATCATTCACACTGCAACTGTCACAGTAACAACTGAAGCACAGCCTAAGCATACCTGATCTACTTGTGAGTATAAAGGCAAGCAAATGTTCCCTCACCCTGTTTCCTGTAAATAATCCTGCACCAAATGCAGAACTGAGCTGTGGTACACTTAAAATCTTGCTAAGAAGGGGCTTAGCAAACTCAGATCTTCCCACGAAGCAGTTCCGCAAGGAACTTAATTAGCATACACACACACTTTATACAACCATGCACTTTATAGTTCCAACATGCTAAATATGTGGTTTAGATGATAAATGCAGCACTAGAATTATATTCCAAGCCACTGGCTTTAGTCAGTAGCACGTACCAAAACACCTAAAGTAGCTTCAGCAGCTCTGGGTGCAGAGTAAGCCTACTACCACAAATTTCACTCAAGCAGATGCTATGACACAGAGGATCCTCTTAAGCTACACCAAAACCAGGATCTGCTAATAATGAAAGAAGCTAGGCAGTGAAAGCTTATTGCAATCCTGTTACCACGGTTCTGACCCACAACATGTATCACTATGCAGGAAGTGCAATGAAATGTTACACCACTTCAACCCAATCTGAATGTGAGCTCCTACCACTGAGAGATGTTGGTATTGTTCTACACATAACTCCGCTAGATAATTCCTGTTTACAGACCTAAACAATGTACTTAATGTACCATGCACTAGACAGTATAATTATTACTTCACTCTCAGAATTACATTTGTGAACGCCAAAGTATATGTGATTTGTCTGCAGATTTGCAGATAACTGAGATTTGTCTGCTGATCTTCAAAGCACAGTACAAGTATTTCAAAACAAAAATCAATATACAGTCTCAGTACCTCCTCATATGGCTTTTACAGCAGTTATCAGATAGTAAAGGAAACTATAAATATAGCATGCTGTTCATGGATTAAAAAAAACACATCAGTAAGAATTCTGTACTGGCCTTACCTCTATAAATTTGTTTAAGGTTGCATTGGTTGGATTATGTGTGATCAGGAATCTCATGTTCTTGTAGGTGATTTCCACAGGAGCTGGGCGGTTCATTCGGGCCATATTGATTTAGTTAAACATGCAACAAGATTATGAAAGGATTAAAAAAAATTCTAATATAGAAGTGATGTAGAGAAACTGAAGTCTACTTCACTATACTCCACGTGAAATTCTCAGTGCTTGGAAGTATGAAGTTGGGAGCAATGGGAAATGAAATGAACCTCCTAACAAGAAGCAGCAATTCTTCAATCCAGTAATACTGAGGCAAAAGGAAGGCAGTGCACTGAGGTTTACCCCATCCAGGTCTGAATTCCGTTGTTAAATGCTCTGCCAATTTCAAATCAACACTTCTTATCCTGGTCAACCACTCTTAGGGGGGCTTCTTGGTGGAGTAGTAATGGATTTCTACAGTTCACTTGTCTGCATAGAGGTCGTGCTGTGCCTGGCAGTAGTCTCCACTGCCCTTCAGAAACTCCATAAATGTGTGACCAAGAACACCACAGAACTGCTGTGAAGAGAGGGAGGGGAAAAGCATAATGAGTACAGGTGAAACAAGGTTATAAGACATCAAGCTTTATAAAATGAAAAAAATAAAATCACAGCAACTAAGCAGTTTCACAAGGTTTACTTTTTATTCCAAGAATTAGGTTTGTGTAAGAATGCTGTAACCTTTCTTAGCATGGATTACCAAAAAAGAAATATTTACTTATTACAAAGTTTTCATATAGAGTTTTTGCAATACCAAATCCTGTAATGTATTAAAAAACAGATTTCAGATGTGCTGAACACAGCAACAAGTTTTATGAAGCCCAGTATTTATAAAAATAATAGTTCTTCCAGGATAACCATATAACTGCCTTCTCCATTTTGAATTCAGAGGCATCACAACATCTATTGAAGTTACAGTGCCTAAAGTTACAGAAAAAAAAAAATTATAAATACACCTGACTCAAATAGGAGACCTTGAAAGCAAATGCAGTCTTTGTGACCTAACAATACAATGTGAGCTTTTGAAGCACAGATTTCTAACTAAGGAACATTTCACACACTAAAGGCTGAAGACCAATGGCAACAAACAAAAAGAAACAGAACAAAGAAACACACACTTAACCCCCAACCTGCTAACAAACACGAGAATGAAGTTAACAGAAAGAAACTAAGATGACAATTTCAGATCCGCTTTGCTGCCACTCCAGAGATACTACCATCACCTGTAAGTGATGTAGACTAGGAAAAAACCTTTCAGCTACTTGTAAAAAAAAGATACTTCAGTATTTACCTTTAATAACTTGAGAGAAAACAAGAACTCTAAATATAATAGGCATGGAAAAGGAGTAAGAAGGATCCTCTCAAGTCAAAGGTCAACAAAGTAATAGGAACCAGAAGAATTCAGACTCGGAAAAACTCCAAGAATCATCATCTGCCTCACCAGCCATGCCCTAGGAAGGTGTCAGGTGTGCATTTAAAAGCCTCCCAGGACCAGATGTAGGGAACAGCTGAAATAGCAGCTGAAAAAAAGAACTGAAGGCAACTTATTTAAAGTCAATTTCAATTAGTTTAAGAAGAAGAACAGCAAAAAGGGACAGGACAGCTTTAAGCAGATATAGCTGCACAAGGTTTTGTGCTGCTTTTTGCACTGCACTGTCATATTTCATGCTGATCTCTTCTTAAGACTGTTAAGAAGAATCATAGACAGACCTTGCCCTGCTAAAGGATGAGGGAGTGAAGTTGTCAAACACAAATGCATGCAAGTGAGCTTGAGGACACAGAATAGAGTCATTTGGATGAAAACCTTTCAACTGTTTTTGGCAAAACGGAGATTTTGTGGTGAAAAGAGCGTTTAACATGTTGCCATTCCAGTGTAGGTAGAAAGAAAGAAGTAATCAGATTTCACCCAATCTTCTAGACAGGCTGCCCTTGGTCTGCAACTTGGAGTACTCAAGACAGCAGAAAAAACAGCAAACGTGGAAAAGAGCAGACAGCCAACAATTAGTTAAGTAAAAAAAAAATTCCTTATTTTTAATGCAGATTGCTAATGACATTTAAGAAACTGAGTGCACAGTTCAAATTCTTATACAAAGCAGAAGCAAGCAGATTATGCAATGTTATACTTGAGTTCTATGTGTTATTAACCCTTACAAAGGAATTAATTTTGTTAATTACTGACTTAACAGACAGTATTAGACACATCAGAACCTTACTAATTCACACATCTAAGGACCTAACCAAGCATGTACTTAAGCCTCACTGTTTGCCTTGGCAACTACTGCTGCTGCACTACAGAGGACCAAAGCTCACATTTTCCTTTGATGTGAATGCCATCACTTCTCACCAATATCAGCAGAAAAGTTTCACAGGCTGACCAGCTCCTTTAGGCAGCAACACACTGTACTATCCCAAGACAGCTTTACCAATCTAATTTCATTCTGTTCTGGGAGTCAAATAAAAATTAAAGATGACTAGTACATGGGCATGCTGTTTCTGTTGTGCAGTTAAGCCAGAGTACAAGGCTACATACCCACCTTCAGCAAAAAGACCTGGAAGATGAGAAATCAGCTATGAAAATAGTGTTGCAGTATTTATGATGACCTCAGGCTTTGGGGGAACTCAAATGATGTAATGAACTTTCAAAAAGCCTGGAAATACAGCTTTAAAATTACTGTATTATCTCATACAGTTTTGGTAGGTAAGCTATCAAAACAGTCAAGACAGTGCATGAAAGCAAAAAGTTGCATAAGTGAAATTCAGACACGTAGTGTTGAAGGCAGAAGGTTCTTTAATAGACAAACACCAACTCATCATTTATACCATGAAGTTGAATATCCCAGCATGTTCTTTTCGATTTACATATAAATTTTCCTTGAGGAAATTTAATACTAAAGGATTTTGGAAAAAGTAGCAGTTTCCATCCCAACAGAAAACCCAACATTTAGACTGCTAGAGCCATCAAAATAAACCTGGAAAACAAAACTAGAGTTAATATGCCAGGACCACCTATTGAGAGAAGGTAACCCTTTCATTATAGCTGCATTAATTGTATGATATACTACAATTCAAGCTAGAAGTTAGAGCATAGTCTGTAAAAACTTGAGGAAGGCATCTTGAAAAGGAAGGCTTTAATTCATGCCCTTCTCTGGGACAGAAAGCTGAAGCACCTGGCATCACTGACAAGCAGATTCACATGGCTGTTTATCTGGGGTTTGAAACAATCATTCATATATGACAGAAATAGTTTAAGGAAGTAAACTATTAGTTCATTATTGATATGGGGAAAGTGGAGAGGTGCAAGGTTATCCCAGGCCATTGACAGTCTGGTTCACAACTTGGTAGCATCTTGAAAAGCATGCAAACAGAAGTACTTGCAAACACAGTTATATGACACTACCTTCAGAAGATGTGCAAGATGGTTCATGGTGGCTCAATCCACCTGCTCATAGACTGAAAACATTCACACAAAAAACCAACTAGGTGGTCTCACATTCTCTTAATTCAAGACCTGACACACACCTACTGAAATCACAGTTTCAGAAAACAAAAAAATAAACTAAGTTTCACAACAATTTGAGAACACCTGCAAGGAAGTTCATTGTTCTAACTTACTACCCAACAAAAAGATACTGAATGACAAATATCTCCAACTTCCTTAAGGCCACAGTAGCAACTGCCAAAGCAAACAGGGAAGAGTGGGAGGGTAAGGGGTACAAATTGTGAAACCATTATGCAAAGTAGAAGCACACCTTCATAAGGTACTTTTGACAAAATACACCTCCTAACTACTGCCTGTCCTTATGATATCCAGTGTCCATTTTAGGCTATGGAAAGCAACCCATTGCCTATGAAAATACATTCATATCTCACCAATTGGAAGGGAGAATCCAAAGGTTTATCATAAATTTGTTGTGACATGCTCTATGCCGGAAGTATATTCTTGTGGTTCAAGTATGCAGTGAAGAGAGAAGAAAAAATTATCTCAAAACTTCCTGTATAACAAGTCAATGCAACTTTCACAGATGATGAAACTGAGGCCATGTGATTTGGTTCAAAGTTCCTCTACTGGGAGCACAAAAACAACATGCAAAGAAGCCTTAACAGACATTTGAAAAAAATTAGGCATCACAGAAACCAATCGATCCCCTGGTCTAGCACTTCCTCCTGAGTTTCTAAAAGAAAGGAATCTCCAAATGACTTAACACCATCACTTCAATAGCAAACTACATAAATCCAGTCATTCTATTAAAAAACTATTCCGTTCTATTTTAATCAATAACATGAGAAATGTAGCACATACAGTAATAAACATCTGCATGTATTTCACTGAGTTTAATTAAACCATGAATGCCAAACAAAAAGTTGCAACTGAGAATAAAGCAATAAAGACTTCCATTTAACACATAAATATTGCATTGATCCAATAAAGTGAGTTTTACTTTTTTGATGAAGGTAACAATCTGTTTTTCACAGTTCAGTAATACCCTTATCTGGGTCTTCTGGTTAATGTTTAAAACGAATGATTGCTCACAGTCAGTCTACATGCTGGGACAGATCCGGCATTCTTATGTGGCATGTACTTTGCCAGAACACAAAAGTTTCACTTAATAGAAGTTATTAGAAAAGGCTAATTTCTATTTATTTACAGTCTTACTGACACATTTAGTTTCAGTAAGACAACGATATCCTGTTTCCTTGGTTCTTGTTATATCTGTCACGCATTTTAATTTCTCATTCTCATATTTCCTCTCACAGCTGTGCAATTCTGTATTACCACTTCCACATTTTTCCTCTGAAACTACCCTGTTCGTGTAAGACAATTTCAAAAACCTTGCTGTTCCATCACTGGAATAATACGAGCTGACATTTAGGTGTAATCTTCAGGTTTCTTGATTTGGCAGTTTTATGAGATTACAAAGAGACAGGGTTCATACTTCTGAGTCACTGCTTTCGAAAGTGAGCCGATACAGGTAGACATATTGGAAAGTTGTCACCAGCAGAAACAAGGAACACCAGAATACGGACCTTCATGCCACCAAAGCCGTACAATTGTCAGCTCATAATACTGCAATGTGCATAGCTGGCTACCAGTGAGCAAACAATCCTGCTTCTATTGTCGTAGATGACTTGAATTTATTAATTCTTTGTCTTTCTTGCTTCCCTGCTTTTGGAGGGCATGCTACCACCAGCAAGCAGTGCATTGTTTGATTTTTTTCTGCTTAAACACACCCTGTGCTCTGTAGTCACGCAGCATAGGCACAGAGATTACTAGGTGAGTTAAAAAAGGAAAACAAACCAAAAACCGGCGAGTGAAACCTTCGAAATCTGAACAGCGATCCACCTTCAGAAGGAAATGCCTTCCTTGAAAATATAGATAGCAAGGTCTTAAAAGCAGTTTCGGTCAAAATTAAGGTACTTGACTGTATTCGTGTTCTTATGAGGCTTCAGGCAGATTGCTACAGAAACATCCGCTTCAACATGTACTTAATGATTCGTCTGCGGACTTTTCCTGCCTAACAATGCCGGCCGCACACACGAATTCGGGCATACCCCACCTCTACTGCATAGAGCTCATTTTGGAAAGGACTCACGTCCTCTCTCGCAGCCGGCACGGACTGCTCGCCCGAGTACGGCGGGGACAAAGCGCCCGCCCGCCCGCCTTCGCCCCGGCCGCAGCCGCGCACGTGGGGCCGCGGCGGGGGGTGAGCGCCGGCCAAGGCTGGCAACCTGCCGGGCGGCCAGCCGCCTACGGACAAGCCCCGGCTTGCCCGGACAGCCCCGGGCTACGGCCGCCCCGCAGCCGCGGGGTGCCGCGCTCCCGGCCTGTCTGTCCCAACCTCTCCCCGGCGCGGACACGCTGTCCCGGCCGTGACAGCGCCCCGCGGGCCAGGCCGGGCCGTCGCCCCGACTGCGGCGGTCACGGGTTCGCATCACGCCTCGATCAGGCTCCCGACGCGGAGCCATCTTGTCCCCCGGAGCCGCCGCCCGGCTCGGCTTCCCCCCGGCAGGGGGCTCCCGGCGCGGCCCAGGGCGCGGAGCCGCTGCCCTTCCCGGTGGGCGGCCCGGCCTGGCCCGGCGGACTCCGCCGCACAGAGCCGGCGGGGAGAAGGCCGGGCGGGCGGGCGGGGCGAGCGGCAGCCGAGGACACAAAGCGGCTTTGTGCTCGGTCCGAGCCGCCCAGGAGCGACGGAGAGGTCGCCACCTCCTTTCTCGGTGGAGAAGAGGGGCGGCAGCAGGCGGGGCAGGAGAGGGGCGCCGGCGGGTAGGGAGGCCGAGCCGTGCCGCAGCCGGGCGGGCTCGGCTCCTCAGCGGGCCGCCCGACAGGAACCCAGCCCGGCGTTTCGAAAAGCCGCCCGCAGCCGGCGCGGCCCGGACGACAGAACAAAGAGACAACATGGAGGAGATGAGGGAGCGGGGGAGGAGAGGCGCGGTAGCCGAGAGGCCAGCGGGGCAAGGGGCCAGGGCGGGGGGCGCGGGAGGGCGGCACTCACAGGAATATGGTTACTCATTGAAGACTGTAGCCTGATCATACAGCCGGGGTGCGGGCGCCACCGCCGGGGGCAGGAGGAGCAGAACCAGGAGGAGGAAGAGGAGGAGGCGCTGGAGGCCGCGGAGCTGCCGGCGGGGGTTCGGCGGCGGCGGCGCGGGGAAGGACCATACAGCGGCTGCGGCGGGCGGGCGGCTCTGCGGGCGGCGCCGGGCGGACGCGGCTGCACCAGGAGCGACACTCGGCGCCGCCTCCCGCACGAGCGCCCCGGACCCCGCCCCTCGCGCGCGTCACTGACGAGCGTCGCCTCCACCCAATCAACGGCGCCATCGGCGCGTCTGGGGCGGGCGCGAGGCCGCGGGGGGCGGGGCGGAGGCGGGGGGGCGGGCGCGAGAGGCGGAGGCGGCCGGCGGGAACCGGTTCGTGAATGGGGCCGGCGCGGGGAGCGCCCCTCGGGGCCGCGCCGGGACAGCGCCCCGCCCGCCCGCGCCGGTGCCGCCGGCTTCGCCGGAAAGCGCCTGGCGTGAGCCGCGGCTCCCCCGGGATGGAGTTCCAGACTCTTCCCTGCGCCGCCGGTGCGGGGCGGCCGGCTGATGCTCCGCACTCTGTGCCCGCCGTGGCGGAGCGAGGGGGGAGAGCCGCTCCCGCGCGGGTCGTAGGGCGCGGGGTGGTGCAGCGCCGGCCCCGCGTGGGGTTAATCCGTCGGCCCCTTCGCCCGCGGGCTGCTAAACCGCTCTGGCGAGTTTCATGCCGACAGGAAGCTCTCGGAGCGTTCTGCCCGCAGTTTACCCCGTGTCTTTTAAGCGGAGATGAGAACAGTGATTGTGGTGCTGCAGCTGGGAGCTCAGCCCAGTAGGCCAGAAGCGCTGTGAGGAGCAGCAGGGCTCGCTCAGCCTCCTGCTCCCTCTCGCTCCCGGGAAGCGTCTCCCCGGGCACAGGGGTTCCCGGAGGGCAGGGCTGCGGCGGGGCAGCCGCGGGGGAAGCGCGGATGGTGTCGGTGCCGCGCCCAGGGCCGGCGGCAGGGCCGGCGCTCCCTGCTGCGCCCCGGCACCGGGGAGCACCCCCGTGTGCCCACTGCCAGACCCGGGAAATAACAGCCTATTTTTAGCTTGAGGGCGTCTGAAGCTCTTCTAGCTGTATTTAACTAGTCGAGTCTTTATTCTGCATGTAATTTATTACTACTATACGGATTACAAGAGCTTGCAGAAGTTGGTTTTGATATAAACAATTAGCATCCCCCATCTGAGTCTCTTCAAGTTAGTATCTTCCTATACAAAGGCATGGCTTGTTTGTGATTTTGCCCAAATGTCCTGGTTTTTTAGAACCTGCAAAGGCTGCGGTTTGTCCAGAGATTTTCGCGGTATCTGACACGTGAGAGGTGTGCTATTCAGAACACGTCTCTACTATCTTTCTCTCCACCCGGCTTCAGGAGGCCGTAAGCTAATTTCTAACCCGGAGCCATGTCTCTGCTAGGATAATGTACTTAGCTTCTCTGGGCTATAAATAGATATGGGCTGTATTTATTTACATTGTGTTATGTACTTACTGACTTAGAGCACGTGTCTGGTGAACTCGCAGCTGTTGCCACTTCTCCATATAAAACTTCTTGGAAGCGTGCTCAGAACGCTATAAAATGAGATGATCCCAAGGTTAATGGCTGCTTGGAATATTGTTTACTTTTTAGTGGTTGCAATAATAGGAAGGTTTTAGGAATAAAGAAATAAAGTCAACATAACTTTTATCATTAATGAAGTTTGAAGAATTTGCTCTGAATCACAGAGTTCTGTGATTAAACAGTTCTTTACCTGCTTTAATCCATGTGTTTGGTTTTTGTATTTGGGACTTTTTCCTCCAACAATCCAAGGTTTTGTTTACTGCTTCATTGCACAATAAACTGTTCAGGATTTTAAAATAAAATTACTTTCTTCTGTAATATCATTTGAGTGCTCTAGCAATGCAAACTAGCAGTGCTCTAGCAGTGTAAACTCAAGTTTACATTGAAAGTAAGTCTGGTAGTTTCTCTGAAATTATATACCCAAAGAAAAAAGGATTTATTGTTGAAAACTTCTGGTCTAAAAGGATTTTTTTCTTTTTGAGTAAAGAATGTCTGGATCATTTTAACGATATAATATTAACTTTTGTTAGATTGAGCCTATCTGGTCTCCCTAATTGTGATTAATTATGTCATACTAGTTGTCACTTACTATGCAGTTCCTGTATTTTATGATCTGAGATGGAAAGAGGTACTTGGAGACTACCAACATCTCCCATACTGTAGTATATAGGGCAGAATCAGAGGTATGTGTAGGGGATAGAGAAAGTGGAGAGTTGCAAGGTGCCAGCTAGTGAACTGATGGAACAAAGTGGGTTGGGGAAACAAAGAGGTGAGACTCCAAAGAACTTACAAAGTTCCATTATATTATTTTTTAGTCAGAGGGACCACAACAGGAAATAGTTTTCAACATGCAGTCACACCAAGAACATGTATCACTTTGAAGTGGTTTTAATTTATTGCTACTATATATGTTCTTTTTTTGGGGAGTGTTACTTCTATGGGATTCATGAAAGTTAAACTTTAAAATATTACTGTTATGTTTTAAACATATATCTTTATATACCAACTTATATAAATATTACTCAGACTAAATAAAATTACTGGTTATTAATATCCTTGTCTTTTGCAGACACTTAACTTCTTTAGTCCCCCTAAAAATCAATCAGTTGTTCCTAATGTTTGTCTGGGTCTTCTGTAATATGACATTATGGCAAAAACTCACAAACAATTGTATACTGAAAATGAATGTGAGAATCTGAATTTGTTCAGTTGGGGATAGTTTAATTATGTGTATATAGACTAATCATATTTTAAATTTTAGTGGTATTGGGGATTTTGTATAGGTCTTGATGTCATGTCTATTACTAGTCTATATGTATTGAATTAATGTATACACTGAAGGTTCTACTGGTTAGATCTTTGATCTGCTGATATTTACTGTAGACTTTTGTGTAAAGGTTTCTGAGAGTTGTGCTAGTGCCTGTGTCATGACAATGTGTCAAAACATTATGTAAGTTGACTATCACTGGGTTAGACTGTCATCTAATAGAAAACTCATACATGGCTAAGCAGATTAAAACAAAAAATAATTAAAGGACAAGAACGTAATTAATGCAAATCAATGTAGTTCTAGGGAAAACAACTATTACCAAGAAAGCAGACTTAATGCTTTGATAAGATTACAAGATTGGCATAAAAGTAACTGCAAAGCTGTAACACTAAATGCTCATGTTTTCAAACAGTTTTATCAAAGGAGTGTAATCAAAGATCAGTCTAAAAAACAAGTGTAACTGATGCAAAGTCTGATGAATAGCGAGTAGCAACGATGCCAGCATAGTTCTTCAGAGTAATCTAGACTGTTTAGTAACTTGTATTCACTCAAAAATGTGTTTTAGTACCGACACTTGCAAAATCATACACATAGAACAAGGAACACAAGCAAGATTTGTAAGTTTTCAAGAATACTTTTTGTCACTCTTAAAGGAGTATAGGCAATAGAATGGACAAGTCAATATAGACTCCCAGGGCAGTGCTTTGGTTACAGTAAAAAAGATCATTCTGTTATCCCTAGATATGTGATGTGCAATTGTGAGGAGTAGAGGAATTGATTTTTTTTTTAATAGCATCAATACTAATCCATTACCAAGTGCAGGTCTGTTGACCACAGACCATACCCCAACCAATTCATCTGGAGCCTCTGTGTGTGGCCTTTTTCATGTGCCTTGTTATCTACTCCCTTGTTTATACTAACTGCTCTACCTCTTAGCCCTTTTTTACCTCCCCTTTCAGGTTAGGTGGGGTCTCTTGGATTTTGTGATCTTCTGGTGAACTGGATAGTGGAGTGGAAGGGACTGCAGGGCAGTGTCAATTCGTGTTTGAGAGTGGTAGATCCACAGCTGTGGCATGGAAGAGAGAGATGTATTTTTGAGAATGCAAATCTGCAGAAAATGTTCAAAGACTGAAAACAGTGAGACATATAAAGGACTCTTCCTGTTTAACTCAAAAAGTAGATGCAGTGAAATCTCACAAGGAGAAAATACAGGCCTCTAAAGATTTCTTAGTTCAAAGAGTAAGGTAGATTGGTTTATAAATGTATGACAAATTCACTTGGTCTGAAGTTGATGAAGATACAAGTTACTGGCTTCAATACAGGAGTTGCTGGGTGAAATTTCATATACTGTGATGTACAGGAGATCATAAACTGTAAAATACAGATTTTTACATCTTGAATTGCAAATTTAGCAGGAAAAGAAGACTTTAAATAAAAAATGCTTTACTTCATGTTTTTTAGTTATTTCAGATTCTTTATGGTATTTATATCTCAATGGAGCTGTAGAATTTATCATATTGTGTCTTAACTAGAAATTCTGGTTTTAATGTTTCTAAAGTTTAATAATATTAATAATTCAACTGAGTGCTTCTTTTTACTTTTCCACTGATTATAATTTTGTTTTGTGTATAAAACCCTCTAAATTACTGAGTCTCTTGCTGTTGTCAGTTCTTACTAGATCAACTTAATTTCTGCAGCTTGGTCTCATTTATTTTCTCCTCTAGCATATTTTCCTCTTTATTTTTTTTCTTTTTTTGATGGATGTCTTCAGTCAAAATCTTTTTTCAAGCTTCTTTCTTTCCTTGGGTTCTTTAAAATGTCTCATGATTGTTTAAACATTAGTTAATTTCTTTCCTGTGTCCCAAGTTTGCGTCACTAGCACGGTCAGGATGCGGTTCTGCTCTCATGGTCTGGGCCAGCATGGTGAGAGCACACATGGAGCTCTCTGCTGCTGGCAAATTGCACCCAAGGAACCCTGTTCTGCTGTGAGATTGATGGCACACACCTGTGCTAGAGGGGAACCTTTCTGCTATGGAAACTTCTGTGCTGATGGGCTAGAAGAGGGACACAGGATTTTTACTGTAGGAAATCTATTTGAGATGCTCTAGCACACTATCAAAATGGAAAGACTTTGCAGTGTATTCTTCATATTTGTTTGGCATCCTTGGCTATGCAGATTTATAAAAAAAATACTCTGAATTCATTATGAGGATTTAACACAGATCTTTTCACCATTCATGTAAATGAGCACTTCATGTACTAGGTGTGGTATGCTAAAAGTTTCTGGTATAGCATCGTGATCTTGGGCTAGATGTTGTCTATATACTTTTGTGGTAATGACAATTATTTTCCATTTTCAACACCAAAACTGGTTTGAAGAGAAGGTCATTTTAGTTTCTTTCTGAACCCTTATTATATGCATTGGCCTTGAACTGGTCACAGGGATTAGAACACTACTACTGAGACTTCACAAATACAACCAGTGTGAAGCCATTTTTCAGTTGTTTTTTTGGAAAAATTTATTGAATTTCTCATTTTGCTTCTGTCTGTTTAATAAAAAAATTGTCTCCATAATGCCCATTTTGTGGGCAAAACTGTGAAGATGTGATAAAGAAGGATTTTTCATGACTGAAGGAATGATGGTCTTTTATAAGCACATGCTGCAATAGTCACTTGGCAAGTGGCATGTTCATAGTTGGCCCTTAGGCAGCATATAATCTGAGTAGATAGTATTTAAGTGTTATAGGAGTAATTATAAAGATGAATCATTTCAGAAAATATTTGCACAATATTGTTTACAAGTAAGTTTTCTGTTAGGTTCTTTTACAACATATCTGCTAGGTTATTCCTATTGGTGTAAATAAAGCCTATATACTGGGAAAACTGGACATTTTTTATTTAATTTAATTAGGTTTTCTCCTAATTTTGGAACTGTCCAATGATTTGATATCCTTGGATATATCACAGCATTTATCTTAGGAAGCTGTTTGAGGTGACAGCCTGGGAATATTTTCTCAAGTATGTTAGTGGAAAATCGTAGCCCTGCCACAGGGATGACAAATCTGGCCTTTGGTGCTAATTGTGCTTTCCATATTTACTATTACTTTTTAGTTAATTTTGGTATGAGTCCTATACAGCAGCTGTTAAAATACTTCAATTTTTTTGATGCTGCAGTTTTTCAGGAATGCTACCCATGAAACCTGCTAAGCTGGTACTCTTAATTGCTAATGGCAATTACAAGAGCGTACAGCAATTACAAGGACCCATAATTTTTCCTTTTTGAAAAGTTTCTTTGGATAAGTGTGAAAATTGATTTGTCTTTGTTTCTAAAATGTAAACTACATATTTTATTGCCTTTCATTATTAGTGCTGCAGCCAGAAATAAAATGCAATCTTTTTGCTCAGTCTGTTCAGATTACTGCAGCTATCAGTCACTTGCTGCCTGTTCAGCATCCTCTTCACACTGCTCCTGATTTTTTCCTCTCTGTTGCTAGGGAGGAATGCTCATTGATTTTTCTGTGGGTTTTGTTGTTGTTGTTTTGTGCAGCAAAATAGCAATTTATTGAGACAGAAAAATTTTGCACATCCACTTGTATAACTCACTATATTCTTTTTGCCAGCTGATATGCTGTACTGTCACTAGACTCAAAGTTTATCTTGTCATTTACTGTTGGAATCCTGTTATTGTTAAAAATCATTGCCTTTCATTTTATTTATGAGAATTTAATTAAAAATTGAAAAACAGATGCTAAAGTTGGCAATGGAAGCTCTATTGCAATTCTATTCCATGGTTAAATATGAACTTATATACTATATACTATATATACCATATATATATACACTATACCATTAAATGACAAAATTATTATACAAGAAGTAAATTTTTCTCAGTATCTCAGTATCTATACACGTCCTTTTGTTGTTCCTTTGATTAGTGAACATTTCTCTTTTGTATAATATTAAAATTGTTAGATCTGTGCTCAATTTAGCAGGAAAAACAAATTACTTGGAAATATGTATAATCTTATAATCTAAAGATCATAAACAAGGGACATTACTAGTATTAATCTAGATGTAAAAATTATATGTGTTTAAAAATCAAGATGGAAGCTGGAAGCTGTAAAGGAAAGATAAGTAATTCTCTAAATGTTCTAAAAATGTACTGGATTTGGTATTTGGATTTTAAAAAGAAAGCATCTGAGAACTGTCCCCCTCTGTGCTCTAGTGCTGGAATTCTTTGGGATCCCTAACTTCTTTTGTCTGTTGCTTGAGTAAACTGGTTCAGCAGATCAAAAGTATGCTAAGTCTTTGTCATAAAAAAAGACTTTTGTTTAGTCTTAGAGCAGGTACCTTGTGTCAGGCTATCAATAAACATGTACTTTTTGTCACATAAATGACATTCCAATGGCACTCCTGGTCTTAGGCTATTTTGTTTCCAGTCTGCCAGATGAACTCTGCACCAGCCTTTGCTATGTTTGTGATTATGTTGTTTTTTTCCAGGGCTTGCACAGTCAGAATGTTACTTTGGTCAGCAGACTGTTGGTCAAAATAATACATACCAAACTAATGGCAGAGAGTTGTACCCCACTGAAAATATAACTGAATACACTGTAGTTTGCTTGTGCAGATTTCTTTATGCAGAATTCCTCTTTTGTACTCCTAGTGCCACGTACCTTTCTAAGTTTTTTGAGCTAATATTCTTTAACCTGCCATCAAGCCCAAAACTGTATATTCCTAATATTCCTGCAGATCACATACTCATGTGTGCTCTCAGAAGTACTAGCTGTAGACAAATGCATTTCAGCAATAATCCTGTTCTCTGAAACTATTACTTCATGGATGTTTTTTTTAATAATGAGAGTTTGCATCTCCACACCAAGGAGAGTGGGACATATTTGTTTCTACATCTGCTTAGATGCTCCTGGAGCCTCTGCAACTATTCCCTATCTTTGTTTAAATGGTCCTATTGTAGAATTGCACAATTCCTGCCTGAAACACCAGTGTAGTCTTGGGGATAGAGTAACAATTGCAGCAGTTTCCATGGCCACCCATTTTGTCATGAAAATATGGTTGTAATTTCACATTTTGGTTCTGTCCAAAAGACATGAAAAATCACATGGTTGTCTGCATCATAACATAAACAGTTATAATTGGGGCAGCATGTTTAATGTGTCTGTGATGCAAGTGGGAAAAGTGTCTGTAAGTGGGTGTAACACAGAGCTATAGGGTCCAGAAGTAGCTCAGGCAAGCTAAAATAACCATAACCTTAGAGCCATAAAGGAAAAGTAATGTGGTTGGTTTGTTCTTAGAGACACACCACTCAGAATGGCAGAATGTAAACTGGGAAATAACCACTGGAGTAAGCAAGTGCACAGTTATGCACAGGATGTGCTTGGTTTATGGAATTGTAGATAATTGGTGATAGTTTGGTTTAAGGTTGCCTGAGTAGATTTGAAATGCTCTGTTGTGTGACACACCCCACTGTGGATAATTGTGTGCAGTGGCCTTGAAGCTGACCTTTGGAAGGGAGGAAAAAGGAGTAGGCAGATATGGGGCTAACTGCTTAGTCTAACTAAATATGTCTTAACAAGTATTTCAGATTAACAATGTTTGCAATGATAGAAAAAAGTGAGGAAGCTCTTCTAGTGACAGTAGAGCCACTATTTTCTGCACATTCTTTGTCAGATATGGAAGCATTTCAATATATCAAAAGAAACTTGATGCCAAGGCCTCCTAGTTATTAGAACAAAATTCTTAGGATGCAGACAAGATTAATGCAAAACTGATGGGGTTTTTTTTCTGCACTACTTTAGAATAACTAAGGACGCTTAGAAGCAGACTCTTACATTTTTGCTATGTAAAATATACTTTTAAAGGAAACCAGACTCCAGAATAGACTCACATTATTCTTGTAGCTTGTAATTTTATTTGAAATCCCAGTATTTAAATAAGCTCCATTGTAGAAAACATAATAAAATTTCAATATATTATTTCAAGATCTAATTTTACTTAATCATTTTCCAGCAAGCAAGAAGCAGTCTGGAGACATTTTCAAATATCTAGGCAATGAGCTTTACAGAGATTGTTCCTGAGGATTAAAACTACAAACTTGAGAGACAAACTCTGGAAACAAGCTCATCATGCTGCTCAGTGGATGCTCTGCTGCCTTTGTTGTAAGGCAGCTCATCCATACATTCTCTGAAGCCTCTCATCCTGTTAGTGATCCAGTAAGCCTCAACTTGAAGAGAAGCTTTCAAAACCAAGCATTGCTTGTACAAAATAAAGGCTGCAAATTTCTCTCCAATCTAAATAAAATACATTGCAAGGGAATGGAGGAATCTTGTTTTTTTTTTTCTTAAGATACTATTATGAATAAAACTGATCATAAATACTTCTCCACTGCTCATATTTTGGGGCTTTTTTCCTATACTATTTCCCAATTTCTTTGTAATTTGACTATCCTTATTTAGGGAAAAGCAATATACTGTTTAATCTTCTTTCAGTAAATAGCCTGAAATATTTAGTCAGATTTCACTCTGCTTTATTCAAGCACAAGCTAACATATGATACTAATTTTGGAAAAAAGTAACTGTGACTTCATCTCTGATCAGTTAAGCAAAAAGTATATTTTGCCTTTGGAAGTTTCCCTTTAGTTTAAAATATTACTTTTCAAAATTATCTATATTATTTTAGAGCATAAGTTGTGTTTTCTAAGGGAGTAGTCATTTGGGGATGTTCAACTTTAGACAGTTCCAGCATAAGGGAATTCACACCCTTAATTACATGTTACAGATTCCTGTTCAAAACATGAGAAGGACTAGAAGACTAAAAATGGAGTCAGTAGGAGTCAGCATGGCCCACTGAAAGATATAGCAGACAAAAACTGTAGAAGAGAGGAATAAAACTTAAATTAGCTTGACCAAATCTTAAAGGATGAAGCTGACTTTCTTTAGTGAGGCTGCAGTCAAAAGGAGGGAAAAAATAGGCAACCATGGAGATAAAATTCTTGAATATAACCACAAATTAATATTCTTTTAAAGAGAAAGACATTTTTAAAAGAAACTATGGTTTCTAACAAAATATTTCTAAAAATACTGAATAGCTGCACATAAAGGAAAGAGCTATCGATGCAGCCTGCAGGTGAAAAAAATAATCAGTGAAGTAAATGACTGCTCCTGTCAGTTGATAAACACTTTTCAGCCTAACACTATGAGGGTAACACTGCTTTAACAAAATTAATTTTCAACATTATCTATTTATCCATCATAGTAATGAACAAAAGGGTCCTGAAGGTCCCGGCTTACGATTTTCTTGTTCACACACTGCTTCAGTCAAACCCATTCATTCTCTAGATCCTAAAGTGTCCTGCATTCTTCACTGATACAATTATGAATTAACTGTTTTTGTGTACTGCTTTCTCTACTTGCAGTACAAGTTCTGTATTTTTAAGGATTTTCACTTCCTTTGTGTTTGGTAACCCTTCCTTCTGCTTTTTGTCTGCTGGCATTATAGCTGCCAGCAATATTGTTTTCTTTATCTTCTCTGACCCAAGACTGCATATTTATTTTTTTTATTTATTCCTGTGATCTCAAGCCTGTGTCTTGCACCCCCAGATATCTCAGACTTCTTTAGGGCATTCCTTGAGGATTACAGTTTTCAACCTCATAAAATTTTCTCTATTTCCCCCTGCTGAATTATCAGAATTACAGTTTTATATTTGGTTTTAGGGATCAGTTGGTCTTCTCCCTTATGCTCTATATTTCTCCTATCCTATATTTACAAAATTCCCCTTATCTGATCTGTCCTTTCCAGTTTACATATTTATATCCTTATGGTCTCTCTTCTGTTATGTTGTTATTAGGAAAAAATGATATAAATGTTGTCTTCAAAGTAGCTGTAATTATCTTATGAAAGTGACTTAGAGGGAAACTCAATGTGCATATTATAACACGAAACAGGAAACCAAATTATGAAATATCCTAATCACAAGCAAACTTATGAATTGGTATTTACACAAAATCTGACATTTAACTAAAGCTAGATCAAAATTATTTCCTTTTAAGTAGAAAAACAGACTAACATTGGGCTGCAGCTCATGTAGAAACTTACCATGGTAGGAGGCATCCAGCTTTCTTTTGCCCTTTGAGTTAGTTGCCAAATGTGAGAGTGGTCTAGGCTTTTTCTATAATTCAGAGAGTGAGAGAAGTCCTTCTAGAGGCTGATAAATCCTGTTCTGACATGAATGTTAAAAATGGGATAAATTGCTTTTCAGCAGTATTTATCATAATTGTAGAAAAAGAATGAGCAATTAGAGTAAGCACCTGTATTTCAAGCTGGTCACATAAGGTAACCAGAGTCTTACACAGTCTAGAGTGGCATGGACTCTCCTTACCAAGGGCTTTAATATGCTACCTATCCAAAAAAGTACCCCATCAGTGTCTAAAACCATGCTATGTGTCCAGCTCAGTTCTGAGAGGTATCTGTTCCCATATTCTGACTGCTGTTTTGAGGTTAATTTTTTTGTTATCCTTTCTTTGATAAGATTTTGAAAAATAACAGAATCCATCATAATTTAATTTCATTTTTGCAGCATTAGCAGGTTTATTGGACCTGAAATGACTTGTGTACTTGTAAGTAAAGAAAAAAAAAAAGAGGAAAAAAAGAAAAAGGGGGCCTCACATGGTTTTCAAATACAACTATGTTTCTGTATTGGCCTAATACTGCAGGCTCAGTGCACTTGATAAGAGGACAAGACCTTAAATTTAATCATCTCATCCATCTTCTGGGGTTTGAGTCTGCATCTTTCAGAAGACTCCCTAAATCCTCAGACTGTACCACATCTTCAGTACATGAGTGACTAGAGCCTTTCCAACAAGATGTAAAAACCTTTGCTGAAACAGATATGCCAACCTGATAGTGAATTGCCTACTTTCCTGCTCTTTTGCTCTTTGGCTCACTGATTATTTATGTTTTATAATTGTAATGGAGCAGTGCTCCAGTGCTCCAGTACATCAACTGCCCCATCACAAATTCTGTTCTGAATTCTAGTAGTCAGTCTTCTTATCCTCAATAGGAAGTTACATCAGTTTGTTTATGGATAGTAATTTAAACAGACGTCTCAAACTTTGTAGGAAAGTACATTAATAATTGCTAATTTATTTCTAATATCTAGATTTAAAAAGGCAAGGAGGTCTAATATATTTCAAACATATTTTAAGCAATCTGGCATAATCTGAGACTGAACACTAAAAGGCTAGCAATGAAATAAATATCAATTTAGAAGGGACAAAACCCTCAACTGTTGGGTTAATGAATCTCTGTGCTGTGAATTTATTTGAACTGTAGATATAATGTTAGTTAGTGTGAAACAAAAAGGAGTTGAGATTCTGTTTTGCTGCCTTCTGTTGGGGGCGTTCAGCCAGATTGAATCCTTTTATTCCTCTGCTTATCTAAAAGGTTCAATAGCTCAGTCCTTAAACATGCTTTTCAAAATATGATTTCAACCATATACAATGTTGAAATGAAAGAATTCAGGTACAATTTTGGACCAAGACTTTACATTTGCCAGGCCTTTTAATATGAAATACAGACCTTAGGAAGCACCATTTTCCCCACATTTTGATGCCTGTAATAAATTATATTTATTGGTTATCAAAGTATGACATCTCTCTGTAATTTGGGAGGGAAGTTCTATAATCCAAAATTAAGTTTACTTTATGTAAGTAAAAGGTTTTCTGCTCACTGGACAAAGTATGTGATAATTTCTGATCTTTGTGTTAAGGCCTTTGTATATTGGAAGCACAATTTTTTGAAAGTCTGAATTGACTATTAATAGTTTAATATTTGTTTTTATTTACTTTTTGTCAAAGCTTTTCTTCTGAACTAAAGAGTGCAAGGGAAGACTTTGCTAATGCCCAGCTTCCTGTTGGTAGCAGTTAGTCATCTGGTTAAAAACAGAGGCATGCAGCATAAGTGCCTTGGTTTCCAGTAAATATTCCTCTAACTTATAGAGTCTAAAACCAATCTTCTAAAATGTGTTCACTAATTTAATTAAATGTTACTAATATAGTATCTGCAATACTGTTGTTTAAGTGTCTCAGTATGGCTTATTTTTTCACAGTGGTAAGACAATGTTGGTTCACTTTGGTTTACGAACCCCTGTGATTTGCAGATTCTTGCTTGAGGAAATTTTGCAAAGTCATTTTGCAATTGCACTTTTAGTAAACTAAACAGAATAATACTTTGCATTTGTCTGCTTCTTTTTCTTTTTTTTTTTTTTTTTTTTTTTTTTTTTTTTTTTTTTTTTTTTTTTTTTTCTTTCCTCTTGATCTAGCCTCCAATTTATTCAAGCATCCAAATTCCAGTTCTGGCTTTCAATCTGCTTGTATACTCTTCAAAGCCTAATATAAAGTACAACTGTAATAAATTACTCTTTTACTTGATAATTTACTTATTCACATTATTGAGTAGAATCTGATATAAAGAAAATGTCTCGGGTTCTCTACTCAATCATCTCTCACTTTGGACACAGAACTGTTAATTTTAATTTATAAAGATGTTAAAATTGTTTCAAAAATGTTTTTGTACCCATTTTCCTTTAGTTTCATCAATATATTTTTGTGTGATTGATTTTAATAAAGTCATGTGGAAGTATCAAAAAACATTTAATAAATTAATATGTATGATCCTTGTCTGGTTTAAAAGGAGATTAAATTGGATTATAGCCAGAGATTCTCTAAAAGACTTTTAGGCTATCCCTTGAAGGCATTCTTATTGTTTGCTTGTCTATTGCAATATTTTTTCTGAGAATTGCAGTTGGCTTACTGGTTTGTAAATTCCTAAGTACCTCTATTTTTCCTTTTTAATATTTAGATGTTCTTTCTGGAACTTCATTAGAATTCTTAGAATTCTTTCTGGAACCTTATTTACCACCTACAATTAGCATGTCAATTAGGAAATTCTCTAGAAAATAGAAGAGAGGCTGAAGGCAGATATTAAACCTAAGACATTCCCTCCTTTAGCAGAGTGTTAACATCAAAGCAGTTATGCAGGAGCCATGCCATTGCAGTGTAGAAGGAAAAGATATGGCTCCAGCCTTCTCTCAAGCAAGGATTGATGGCTGTGGATTGTGAAGGGGCAGGAATGCCTGTCTGGCATGTTGTCTGGCATGACACACAACATTTCTGGACAGGATGGATTTCAGAGATGTCACTATCCTAAGATGTTTTATTGTCTGGGCAGCAGGGTATCACATTGTGTTGCCATTCTAAGTCACTTACTGCTATGTGCTATGTATGTCATGTGGTTGCCAAACCCTCAGTTTTGAAAACTACTCCTGGACCAACTGTTTGAATATTTATATTGAGTCTCTTTTCAGATCTTCTTTTAATAGAGGATGCAATAAGATTTTAGGCTTAGGGTGTCCACTTGAAAATACCAGGGACAGGGAGGGCACAGGAGCAAACTATTGGAAAAACAGGTGCTGCTCAGTCTTAAGAGCAGACCTGATAGACACCACGTTGAACTTCTGGGGGAAGAACTATCTGTCTATAGGCTTTCTGGATTTTTGTGAGGTTAACACCATCTCTGTGAAAAAATAAAAGCAAAGGAGTGCATGTGTTCCCTTGCGAGGGGAAACTTACCACTTGAAAATCCCCGAAGCTCTGAATACACTGATTGGCAGAAGTCCAGAATTTTTCTATTGAGATTTTTAATATCATTGCTTCCTTTTCAAATTGCTCTTTGTCCCACCAGTCTTGGGCAAAGTCCAATTTGGTAAATCCTTTCCTCAGGCTGTGTGCCAGTGCCTGTAACTGGGAGCTCCTCCTTGTACTCCTGCTGCACCAGGGCCATTGGGTACCTCCTGATTGCTGTAGTGACATTATGAACTCCTTTGCCCTCATCTCACCAAATGTTCACTTCCTGTCTTTGGGCCAGTCAGAAATGTTTCCTGGAGGATGGTAGTATGCAGAAAAAATAAGGAAAATTATTTGTAATTCATGTGCTCTATGCTCAACCTGCCATTAATGGACACCAAATTAACGATTCAAAATCCTGAAGAAGAGGATAGAGACATAGTTAATTTATAAAGCACACAGGTCACTGGAGTGCTTTGACTCTGGTCATTGCAGCAGTACAAACAGCAATTAGACCCCAGGAAAAAAGTAGGTTGTTTCCAACTGCTGGTTCCTTTCACGTTGTTTGCAACCTGTTTTTGCACAAACCACCACAGCTATTTATAAACTGCAAGTGGGAGCTGAGAATAGGAAGAGCTTTGTGTTTATGGGATGACAGTGTCAGGAGAGCAATACTTTAGCTAAATTGGGATGGCCTCTACAGACTCCTGTTTCTATGATTGTAATGCTGCTGGTATTTTGGGGACTGAAGTCTCACAGACACAGGCTCAGCTTCATGTGATTTATGTCTTCTTGCATATAAAAATAAACAAAGTTATGTTGGAAAGCTGTGAAGCTATGCACTTTGCTTTTTCTTTTTTTTTTTTTTTTTTTTTTTTCTGTCAAGCTGAGTAAATTTTTTGGCCTCTAATTTTAACTCTATGAAATTAGTTGATAGGCCACTTACCAGAGAAGGCCAGAAGGTGGTTGTTACAATACTGAGTTATTTTAAGAAGAGACTAGGGACATGGGTGAGATGGTTGGATGCATTAAGGGAAAAAAACAGGTCTTCCAAAAAACTTGCACTAGTAGAAAATTCAGTGCAGTTCTAGCAGGTCTGCATGTGCTTGCAAATGACCATCTCAGATGTTATTTTTCTGTTTCTCATTTCTTTTGTTGTAGGTTTAAAAAAAAGAAATTGTACAAAGGAGTGGAAAACTTAAAATTGCCAGTCTTATTTGTTCTTTTCAAAGAGAAATACCATTCCAAAACTTCATACAAGAAAATTCTTAGAAAAATCTTCTCTAGCCCATTTGCCCCTAAGAGCTATGGTGTTTGACTGGGAGCAATTTGGCCTGGACTTATCTCCAGCAAATACTGACTTGAAAGAAGAAACAAAACAAAAAAACAAACAAAAACACCAAACAAACAAAAAAAGCAAGCTTTTTTTTTCATGTATGATGGATGCACTGGGATAAAATGCTGTAGAAATAGTTGACAGAAGCAGATTGACTTAGCATCAGTTTGGACTCCTACCAAACTATTAGATTCTATTACTAGGACAGACAACTGCTACCCACTTTTGCTAAAGTGATGTTACAGAAAAGTATTTAAAAGATATCATTATATGTTTTCTACAGAAAAAAGTTTGTTGATTCAGTGAAAACTCTTCACATTTGGCAAGATACTTTTCTCTCATTTGAACATAGGAACAAAATAAGGTTACAATCTGTTTTTTTATTCCTTCTTAAAATTATGGACAAAGATGTTTGCAATTTTGATTTGTAAACTTTTTGAATTGGAATTAAAATCAATGCATTACTGTTCAGTTCATGATTAAAATACTTTTTAAACCTACTGTTCATACTCATTTAACATTAATGTCTTCAGAGGCAATGAGAAGTGAGTCAGCACCAGAATAATAATGTTTTTAACTCTTCCATGGTTATGGCTAGGAAAATGTAGTTAAGAAAATGATAGCTTCTCAATTTCTGCAAAATGCCATTTAAGAATAATGCAAATTATGCAGCACTTGTAAAAATGTAAAACAAGTACAGACAACTCCCTGTTAATAATTGACAATCACCTTTTGTTACTGTCTAGTGATTTGGAGATCTAAGATGAGAAAGGCAAAGGAAGATATTCAATCCAGCTATGGAGACTGTCAGGAGAAATAATGGAAAAGTAGCATAAAAACATGAAGTAAAAAAAAAGTGTATAAATTACCTTTTTGATATCCATGAGGAGTAAATAAACTTTTACTCTCATACAATTACAAAATAATCCAATGATGTTGCTATCTGCTAATTGCAAGTAAATAGTACAAATTAACAAACATTCAAATTCACAGAGGGCTGGTTTTGTTCCAATATGTATTTAAATAAATGTTTTACTTATTAATATTGGTAATATTTCATAAATAGTGGAATGGGCTAGATTAATTAGAAAGTTAGCAAACTTCCTTATTGGGAATTTTTTAATCCCTGAGATTTTACTAGGAGAAACAACTGTTTATGTGTGTAAAAATGCCATGTTGAAACTAGCCTTTCTTTTTTGGTAAAAGGAAATGAAGTCACTTATTTAACATTCTAAAGCTACAAATGCAGAGCATATTCTAAAAGCTCAGCAACTTTTTGCATATATTCATATTCTTTACCTGCTTAAATGCTAATGTAGGTGAGCAATCTGCAGCAAAGATCTCCTAAATCTTTGTTGGTGGCTGGAAAGGCCTAGAATCCAACCATAGCTGCTCTTTCAACCCAATGTCCATAATCAAATGCAAGTCTTAGTACCAGGCTTTGGGGCACTGAAGTGAAGTACTGACAGCTTGTGAACTTCTGGCCCAAGTTAGCTTAAAGTTATCTTTCACATACCAGTGCTTGTATGTCTTGTGCTGCTCTTACTCCTAACTAAGGTCTCCATGCCCCTAGATAAGGCTGAATCATTTGTATGCTGAGGGAGAAGAAAACACTGATATATTTTAAGACCAGCATAATTTTAATAAATCATTGGGTAGCTGAAAGAGTAGACAATCCATGCTATGTCCCTGAATTAATTTTGAAGACTCAAGGGGAAGTTTGTGCAGTGAAGGTTTTTCTCTTGAGGTCTGAGCTTACCGAGACAGGACCCTGGTATTTCAGTCACTAGGATGTAAAGAGAAAATTATTATAAAAAAGGAGAAGAATGGGGCAGAAACCTCTCAGGGAGTCTTTTTCTGAAGTTCATTTTAGAGGCACATCCTACAAGTATTTATTATGCCATGAGCTGGGTTGGTCCAGTGCTATTTACATTCATTCTCACTTACATGCCTTCTGTTAATTCTGTACCATATTAGGGGATCTTCTCATTAATTAAAGTCGTAAGATGGCAGCTATTTAGAATTGCAAACATTTTTACACTTACTTGACAGATTCATGATCATTATCTTATTTAGATATCAAATAGAAAAATGTAAAGGAGGAACAGTTTTTGGATAATATTCCAACAAAATGAAACCATTTATATCTCTGGAGGAAGGTTTGGAAAAGTACAGGCAGATTAGAAATGTCAGCAAGTTAGGTCTGCAACCGCACATCTGGCTGGTTGGGATTTACACAGAATTTATAGACAACAATGATGGCATGGTCCTGTTATCTTTCAATATGTTTTTAAAGTTCCTTTTGTCTTTTGGGAATTCTGATGAAACATTTAGAAGGAGACAAAATAGAACATTTTTGGTTTGATGTTTGAAATGTATGATGCAAACTCTCTTCTAATTGTAATGCTATTGGTCTCTAGTATTTTGTGGGAAAGTTCAAAACATTGCCATTATTGATATAACATGGGGACCACAGTGCAGTGCACAGTCAAATGAGTTTTAACTTCTTGCCAGTTTAGGCTGTAATGTTTAAAAGCTATTCCTTTATTGTGGTGTTTTATTTTTTTCCTAAAAGCTTACTGTGTCTAATAAATGCCTACTACACACGTATTTGTATGCTACTGTAATACCCATAATTTGTGTGACTTTTATTATGGATAAATTTGCAGCAGGAAAGTAAAAGTAAATCTATTGAACAAATCCCATCATTTTTATCTTGGAAAAGTTCCAGTCTGTATCTTATTCATGCTGTATTGCTTGGATTAGTTTGTACAGAGGACTCTGTTTCTGTCTGGGATTTTGGGATATTTCTAACATGCAGGATTCATCAAAAGTTTTCTCTTCGTGTTATTGATCTTTACATTTACTAAAATATGGGTAGTATCCCAGGTTTAACTTTCATATATTACACCAAATGTTACAGTTATTCTTTTATATGATTTTTTCTGCATGCTTTTAGTTTGTCTCTAATTTAATACTGACATAAAGTACTTTTGCTTTGTAAAAGTGATTTGCTATGGTGAACTTCTCCTGTTTCTATTTTAGTCTTTGTTGATCTGGATTTATACTGACCTCTCTTAGAGAAATTATTTTGTCTAACCTTTTTTATTTATTATTAGGATTTAAATTATTGTCTCAGCTAGATCCCTGACCGGGTTTTTTATGTTGTTAGTTTGTTTGTTGGGGTTTTTTTTGTGTGTAAGTTTCCTCTTCAGGATTATTTCTGTTTTATTTTTGTGTTGCTTTTTTCTTGGTGACCTACTTGCTGTCATTATGTCCAGACTCAGTCTTTTTGGCTATGCACTTTTTAAAAGGCTGTTTCTAGAAATCAACCTGCTTGAACAGCATACAAATAAAACAACAGTTCAAGTCTTGTGTCAATGTCCAAGATTTGCCACAGCATCTCCTACTTATGGGTTTTTTTGTGTTGGCTTTAGATCTGGTATTTAAGTGAATATATAATTTTCTAGCAACTCTCAAATATTGAAAACTGCAGTTTCTAGTGTATTTCAATTCTGGTTGAAGCATCAAGCTGTGACTTTCCTTGAACATTTTTTTTTTGTAAATATGGTGCTTTCTTATGAGGTTAATCTATTCCTTTATTAATTGAGAGCCACCCTTGAACAAGTAAGCCATTGACAAAACAAAGTTAAAAATATATTGCTGCTACTCCCATTTACGTTCCTGCTAACTCCATTCACATCTCTAGATTTAACATCGAGGACATATTTGTCTGGCTGATTTTAGCTGGCAGCAGTTAAAAATGCTATAAAGTCTGAGGACATGTAGCACAGACCAAAATTTCCAACCTTCAAAGTCAAGTGATGCTAAGACAAACTGGGCAGTAAAAATGTCTTTTAGAGGTGAAATGGCAAGAAATGATAAATTGTTATATGTTCTGCTGTTCATTTATGTGATTTGATAGGCTGTAGTGAGAGCAAATCCTTTCTCCATTAGTGTATTGAGAAGTTATTTTTCCTGATGATCAGCAACTGAAAGTTTAGGTTGCAGAACAGTAAGGGACATTATCTCTTCAGTGTCTCTTTAGCTCACTCAGGAGTTGCAAACATGCAAGGTAGGTCATACAGTGAGATAAACTGCAAATGCAAAATACTCTCAGTAGTGATTAATAACAATTACAAGGCAAAACAATTTTGGCACTCAGAAATAAGTCCTGTTCTATCTAGAGTCTGTAGAATTTGACATTAACTACAGATACAGTGCTGCAGAAGCAAAAATCCACTGTTTTAAAGACTACAGGCATATGCACAAACATAAAAATGTGAGTAAGGTTGAGAAACCAAGCACTAAAAAGTTTGTAAGTGCCAAAATGAAAAATGTGTCTACAGTCTTTATTTGGCATCTCAGTGCTTATGTATTATGACACAGAAGCACATATTTAAAATATTACCTAATTCATTACAGCTGACAGTGCATACTATTGAAATTCTTCTCTGAATCATTGCCTTTCTCACAGATTTTTCTATGAGATGTATCACTTGCATCTGGAAGCACCAGAAAATTCATTGATTTATTACTTTATGCCGTGTGAAACAATGGAATATTTTATCCTTATCTGATTTGAAGGAAGCTGAAGTATGGAGAGGTTAAGGTCAAAAGGATCCATTAATTTCATGTACCTAACCAAGAAGACTGAGGCCTCATTTTTCAAGTAAGGTAGTATTTTTAGTAAGCCATATGTCTAGAGCAGAGGTGCCTCTAACAATTGTTACATTGTGAATGCTTAATGCTTAATACTTAGTTTTCACTTCTTGTCCCAGGCAGATCAGCTGAGACAGGCAGGAAAATGAAAAATATTCTAAATGTGTGTGTATGTTAAATCATTCACTGTGTGAATATGGTGTAGGAACAGGTTACTCATCACTACAAGTTTTGTATAGCTTAAATGAGTTTAATGAGTACAGAATTTCTAAGGATTTTGACTTCTCTTTCCCAGGTCTCTCTGGGTATGTGTCAGTGGCACTTTAAAGTTTATAGTGTGGCCATTTAAGATGATACTTCACATGACAGGTTCAGGCTTTAAATGTCCATATCTTCCTCAAAACCGTGGCATAAAGTAAGGAAGAGGAGAAGACAGGAAGAGTGAGATGGGGCTAAAATATTGGAAAGAAAATAACTCAGATTTTTATTATTATTATTATTATTATTATTATTATTATTATTATTATTATTATTATTATTATTATTATTGATATGTAGAAAACAATCTGGATTTCTATATTTCCTTCTTTCAAATAACCAAAGTATTATTGCTAATTTTTTCTAAAAGTTTTCAGGCTCACCCAGATTTCCACTATGGAAGCTGGCTAAGCTTAAGTCATCCTAAACTGGTGTTGGGCAAGTTAACATTATCTGATTCTACTTCTACTGGAAAGTATTGGCTATGGTTATTTCAGCCACCTGCCCTCCCTATAATTCTGAGGGCTTCATTCTGCCTCAAATTACATCAGTATAAGTCCAAAATATTTTACTTTCTGCAAAAGAATATCAGCACAAAAATGATAGCAAATAATAAAAATGTCTAATTAAAAATATATATAATTTCTGAAAACAAGAGATTTGAATTAACCCATGAAGAATGAGGTTCACAAAATATCTCTGTTCTCCATTGCATTTGTTTCATCTTCCTTGTAACTAATTACCTAGAAAAGTTGCAAAATAAGATTTATGTTACTAAAGTGGTTGTGGTGTTGCAAGAGAGGAGTGGTAGCATTCACATTATTTTTCTACATTATAGCAAGAACTACTTACACTGAAATGGAAAGATGTTGAAATATCCAGTTTTCTATGGCTGGAATATTTCTCAGATGTGTAAATTTTCAGAAATCTTCAGCAGAATTTAATAGTGTGAGGAATCTCTGTCAGGACTCTCTAATTATTAGTAGTGATCACACTTGAGTTCTTGAAATTTAAAGGGGTGTTTCAACAGAATTTCATTGGGGAAAAAAAATCTGCTTATTTTTCTTTTGACACTGAATGAAAATGAAAGTGATCTCAAAAGCTATTGGCAAATTGAATTGTTTTCCATATCAACTCAATAATTAACTTTCCAGTAGAGTTACTAAGTACAGTAGCTATTGCAGTTCATCTTTATTAACTGAGGCATGGCTGGGAAATCCACTTCTGTTACAGTCCCTGAAGTGTTGTTTAATAACCAATGTATGTCAAATGTCAGCTCTGCAGTTCCCCTTGGGACTCTTCCATCAAGAGAATACATATTCTCTCTGTGCTATACTGGCATTTTCTAAAGCCATACTGCAATTTGCTTGCCTAAGACCCACAGAGGACTGAGAGAAATAACAGAGGAAGTTTTCATACTACTACATGAGTAGTTTTAAATAAACTATTCTTTCTTCATCATAATTTAGGGTAAGGTGAAAATGCCAGTTCAACCAACTGTTCCATAAAAATCTGTTTTACTGCCGAGGAGATGAAGTACTGCTGCTGAATGAGGCAAAACTTGGTTGGGAAGAGGGGCTTTCTTTTTTGGATTTCCAAACTCAGTGGTATTCCAGTTCATTTCTGAATTACACACTGCTGGTTTTTCCTTCTTTAAATAACTGCCTGACATGTACTTATTCTAAACATGCTGTCAAAGGCTTTAAAATAGAAGATACAACATTTAGAAAAAAATTTGTTCTTTCCACAAAAAGATATGATTGTATGTCTCCAAATTTACTTTAGGAATTAATTTCAAGGATCATATGTTCATAATGCTTTGGCTTAGAAAATTAAGTGCCCTTCAAATATGCTATGATTTAAGAAATATCAGGGGTTTAATTAGATGGCTTTATTTACGACTGCAATATCCTCTGTCTGTCATGGTGAGACACTGGAAATACTGGGACTGAATCCATAACTCAGAAGGACAAGTTCTACAGAAAGTGCATGGAATTTACCCTCAGCAATAGTAAAACTGTTCCAAATTTAGTAAAATATTGACATATTCCTGATATTCATAACTTTATTATTTTTTCAAAAAGAAATAATGCACTGCCATATGACCTGAACAGAAAAAGAAGACTCAAAGGCATTAATTTACAGGTAGAAATTAATAACCACTCTATTTTATTGGAATAAATGCAGAAGTTAATCATAAACCTTTTTGGAAAGTAGAAGTTCAGTCATTTGGGGCCTTTATATGTTTTTATGACAGATTTCCATTTTATATTTATAGTTTTGTTTTTGAAATGGTAGTATTTATCCACAGATAGGCATACCCTCCCATCTTTCTATATGGCTGTATGTCTATTCATTGTGTGCATATAACCAGATGTTTTGATACATTTTCTGAATGCATAACATTGTTTTGTGAACTACATGAACTAAGTGAAGTACTGTATGATTCTTTGTCATTGATTTTTAAAACTGTATGACCATGTTCAACTTTTAAAAATCCTTCCTTGCACCATCACAGTGCTTTGTTTCTTAAATATGAATAAAAACCATAAAGAAATAGTGTAAGTTAAATAGATATTTTTCTTAAAGAGGAAAAAAAATGGATAGCTAAAAGATAAGGTTGTGATGACATCACTGGGAAAGAGAGAAAGAAGAAAAGAAGAGAAATGAGAAATTTTAGTCCTTTAAGGCATTGGGTAAAAATAAAGATCTGAGCTAGGTTAAAAGAAGGAAAAAAAAAAAAAGAGAGGAAGTTAATAGCATCTGTCCTGAACTCAATCTGTCAGTCAGAGAAAGGAAATACCACCTTCAGAAATCTGAATGCACTTTATCCATTGACTTGTCAATCACAGAAGAATTTCAGTACACTGATTCCAAAGCCTTATTTACACTATTGTAGGGGTTACTAAGTGAGGATTAGAGAAACAGGAGGCTGATTTGGGAATAAAGTTTCAGGAGCAGGTTGAATGAGATGAAAAATAGAATTCGAAAAATGGAAAAGAGAAACTAAATAGAATGAGAAAACTAAAAAAAGAGAAAGAGAATCTTGCAGTAAAGTATTTTCTATATCAACACAGACTGTCATGTTTGCTGTTTTCTTGGAACAAATTTTTAACCAAATTGATCAGTTGATGCCCATGAATAATAAGTGCTGGATATTCTAATTCTTCTTTGGAAAATGAAAATTATCTTGATACCTGGGAGTCAGGCTGTATGACTGACTCATAGTTATGGCATGACTTGCTTGACCTACCTTACTCCTAGTTTGGAGCAATAAAAGTGAGCAACAGATAAACATTTTCAAGGTTGAATGCTCACTTGAGTCCTAAAACTAAAATTAAACCTGAAATAAATAACCAGGGGCAGTCTACATTGGTGGAGTTAACACTTCTGAGCAACTTTCTTCAAAGAAGGTGCTTCTTTTACTGTGTGAATGGTTTCTGAAAATTTACACTTGAAAATGTTGGCTTCCTTCCTCAGGATATTTCTGTGCCATCTGTAAATTTTCCACCCCCTTATTTTGCGTTGTCCATCTGTTTAAACTAAGCATTTTCTCATAGGTCCTGAACACAGTGTGAGTGAGGCAAACAATTATTTATGTGTTGGACTCAGAGCCTTGCAATTTTTGAGGCATGGATTTTCCCCACATGCCTGCAAGGTGGGCAGATAAGGGTTCTCTCCATTATCTGAGGCACTAATGTCTAATACTTAGAGGTGCTTAATGTAAAGTCTTTCACTCAGGTAGAGGCAACTTCTTCAACTTTGCAGAGACCTAATTCTGCAATTCATGTACCATGTGAACTTCTGCCACTTGGCTGCTTCTGCCACCTTGCTCTGGATAACACTGCATTGCTTGGGAATCTACACCAAAAACCATCTCCTGCAGGACTGCCAAACTAGATACCTTTTCAGCTGTCTTTTCTTAGGGGACCAATGTAGAGGATGCTTTCATACCATTTCCAATGCATGATACAAAGACTTTTACAATATGTGGTAGTGAATATATTAATTCCCTCAAAGAAGTAATGTTGGGGGTTTTTTTCCACTTACATGGGAGGCAAAAAAAGCCAAACAAACAAAAATTAATTCTAGTATATCAGGATCTGGAGCAGTCTTCCCCTTTTCTATGAGAGTGCCTTAAACAACAAAATATAGGTTAGGATAAGGAGAGAAAAAGACACATTGGAAGAGTTTAAGGTTATCAAATAATTACTTATTTGTTGAAAAAGAAAAGACAACAGAGCAGTTTTTAACTGGGTTATAAGGGCGCTGGTTTTAGATTTCAGTTTTAGTATATTTTATATTTTTCAATTTGGAATGTAAGACTTTGAGCTTGGAAAAATGGAGCAAACCAGTAAAATCAGTTTATGGAGAACAAAAGTTACAATTTAAAAAAATAAACTATTTAAAAAATCACAGTAGACAGATATTAAGCATTAATAGATACCGATGTATCAAAACAGAGAATCACTTCCAACTTTAGGCTAAGGAAAATTCTTCTTAAGGATAATTTACATAGTGACTTTTGGCATTTTTGGACAAAATTAAATGGCAAGAGGTTAAGCCAAATCTGTTATTGCAATCAAGAAATAAAAGAGTATTGTGGTCTGCCACTAATCTTTTATGTTCCAAAGATGTTTTTTACATCATACCTCTCCTGACAGACATTAAAAATTAATTATGGGACTTCAAAATTCGTGTGTGCTTTACACCATGGTCAGGATATATATGGGCATGGAGAATTCTTTGTCACTGCTAGAGTGCATTTCCCTTGTCCTTAGACATCTGCTTTTTTGCTATAGATGGACAGAAATAAAACTTTACTAAAATTGTGTAGAAATACCCAAGACCCAATAGCACTATAATCAGCAGAGAAGGAGTAGAATCATAGAATGGTTGGGATTAGAAGGGAGTTTGAAAAGTTGACTAATTATAGCCTTTATTCAGTGGGCAGAGACAGGTTTCTCAGAGCTGCATCCCTATTCAGCTTTGTGAAAGGTGTGGGGATGGAAGGATGCCAAGGTTTTTGGAAAACTCCACAGATTACAGCTCCAATTAAAGGGGTGAAAAGGGGTGCCTCTTCAGGAGGAAGCATTCCCATTCTTCCTGCACTGCCAGTACAGCATTCTTTGATTTCATATCATAGCCACTGTGAGGGAACAAAGCAGATAGCTCTTCTGCAGCTCTGTGAAGTGACCCTGACCAAGGCAAACATAAATACAGTCAAAATGAAGTTTTGAAGGGTCCTTGTATGTAACACCAAGAAGAATAATCAGAATTTGAGAACTGGCAGAATGGCAGCTCCCCAAGTTGTAATCAGTGACATAGGATGGATGCAATTCTGTGCCATGTGCTCTAGGATGAACCTTCTTGAGATGATCCACTGTGGTCCCTTCCAACCCAACCCATTCTGTGATTTGATTTCATTCTAAAATCAACTATTGTTTAAGATAGGTAAATAAGATTTAAAAAACACCATGTTGCAAACTACAAGACTTGTTAAAATTTGTATACATACTGAATATGAGACTTTGGACTGTACAACACCCCACACAAAGAAACACAGAAATGTAAATTAAGGTACATCACAGCAAAAACTGGCTGATAAAACCCCAACGTCTTGATTTCTAATATAGCCATAGTGAGTTTGCAATCAAGAATAGCATGAAAAAAGGGATTTAATGACTTTCTTTTGAAAATGGGAGTATTTCATCCATCATTGAAGCTATTGCCAGCCAAATGCAGGTGAATTTACTTTATCATTAGATATGAATGTTGCTATGTGACTAAAGAAAAATTTGAGATATCATCATTGTCAGGACTTTCATGAACAAGAGTTTACTCTCACTATAAAAAGTAAAATTCATTCTGATCTGTTTCAACTGAAATACCTGAACATTTTTCCTTGGCATGTTATCTCTCAAAAATGGAAAATTTATATGAGCTAAACAGCAAATAATTGCTCCAGATATACTGAATTTCACATGATCTTTGTTTGTTAATCTTTCAGGAAGTATTGCTACTACATTAACCCTCTTGTGCTAAGCATAAATAACGCCAATGAAATGGAGCAGTTATGAATATGCCCATTTTTAAATAGGTGAAAAAATTCTGCAAAAAATGAAACATGAATTCAAGAAACACATAATTTAAGCATAAATTAAGAATATTTTAATGCTATTACTTGAACAAAGTAATAAAAAATACCAATTGGTCACATTAAAAATGTTGTATACACTGTAAAATAGAGGAACATCAATAAAAAAGCATTGCTAAATTTAGAGACACATGCAAAGAAAGGTGACAGGAACTACACAAGACAGTGATACTGGGCAAAATACTAAGATCCTTCAACTTAGATTTTTCATATTTTTATGCATGTAGACATGCCTATAGTCCCATTATTGTCAATGGAAATCTAATCCAACACAGTTGGAGTTAAAAGAGCAATTTAGTTCACCTTGGAGCAGACATTAAGGCTATGACCTTACTAGCAAATAAAACCATTTGACATCTAAGATATCTGTAACAGTTAAATTTAGGTGTTTGATGTCATAGTGTGGTCCCATCCTTTTTCTCCTCATCTTTGTGGAAAATTTATGGAGAGAACTACTTGTGAGAACTTAGAGAAATTTATTTAAACCCCCTGCTTTCAGTCAACCCTAGATATTCACTCACTCATACCCACATAAAAGAACAAACGTGTTTGTCTGAGCAGTCTGGCAAGGATCATCTGTGGTTTATGTCAATGGGAAAGGATATGCTTGTTGATTCCTCACTGCTTCTCTTGTTTTCTTACTTACTGGAATATCAAATGGTTTTTGGACTGCTGCTCAGTACCATTTTGAAACCAAACATTATTTCAGGATGATGCTGCTGTTTCAGAATTTAATTTTTCTTTTCTTAATTCTTAGACAGTGGGTTGCCTATTGTACGTTTCCTCATTTGAGGTATCTTTAAGCTTACAGTCTGCCTTGCTTTTAGAATAACAGGAATAATATACACAACATGATGTTATCTTTATTGCCATTCTTCTGTTATCAGACCACAGACCTTCTGATCTTAGCTAAACCACATTCTTCAGTCATTCTCAGTTTGGTTGCTGTCAGTTTTGTTCATTGCCATCAACATAAGACATTCTTTTAGCTCTTGCTTAATTGTTTCTTATGGAACCATAGAATAGTTTGAGTTTGAAGGGACCTTTTGAGGCCATCTAGTCCAACCTCTCTGAAGGGACATTTCAGCTAGGTCAGGTTGCTCAGAGCCTCATCCAATCTGCCCTTGAACACTTCCAGGGCTCTGGGGAAGTATTCAAGAGGAGATTAGATGGGGCTCTGGACATTGTGTTGTCCACCTCTCTGGCCAACACAGTTTGTTAGTCAACACACAGTTTTTTAGTCAGAGAAACAGCTCTCAAGTTGGTGCATTAAAATAGATATAAAAGCAAAAGCTCTTTCTCAAATTATACTTTTCAGGAAGTGGTAACACAAAATAATCTACTTTTCTATTAACACAAGGCAGTCTGTGTTCTATCTGGTGGAATTTGAATATGAATCTATAAAATTTACAGGTTTGAGAACATAGGGTTTATTTGATTAAACGTAGATATAAAGTTTGATGATAAGAGCAGCTATACTGTATTGTGCAGAGCCAGATTATCTGGTAGAGCAGATTAGGACCCATTCAATATGTACTTGCAAGGTCAGGTCATGAATGCTCACTGCTTGCATTGAAAAAAATCACATATTATGATTTTGTGTTAGTTTATCTTGTGTATTTCATGTGATCATTCTTGTCTTGTCCTTAATTCTGTCCCAGTCAAAACCAGCACACTAATCTTCTATTAACTTTCCACAAATCTGTGATATCCAGCTCTTCTCTTACATGGTTTTTTGCTTCAGAGCTCAGTTGCTGCCCCAGGAGGGAGCTGCCCTGGAAGCTGAGTCTGCCAGACATAATGACTGCTTCTATCTGACTTCCCACCTGGCTGGAGGGAGAGCATAAACATTACAACAGAAGGACTTTTGCAGGTAAGTACTGATGTGTGTCCAGCCTTTGAATCACTTCTGATCTCAGTGGGACACTTAGAGTGTGGAAATTGTGCAGTTCAGACCTGGATGGCTGTGGCATGCTAACTTCATCACTACCTGTGTTAGTCTGATCCTCATTCCACTCAGTTTCTGAGTTTTTGAAGAGAAAAATAGGTGTTTGTTATGCTGTAATGACTGTGAATTGATGCAGAAGTTTTAAATAAGGACAGTGACATTCCCATGTAACACATGCTAAGGAAGAGAGAGTGACTGCTAGAAATGTTTTATCTGAGCCTCAGTTAGGTATTGGAGAATTGCTTTAATTTCCTGCCATGCTCTGCTGTGAGCTCAGGACTGTCTTTCTCCTTGATATCCTGGAGTGCCTAAGGCCATGATGAACCTTAGCACAGCAAGGGATGCAAGTGGCTTGGTAAGAATATGAAAACACCCATTTGCTTAATCCAAGACTAGATTAATTTGTCTAATAGTGTATCAAAACATGATACCACAAAGACAGGCAAATACCCAGGCAAGAAACAGTACCATCTGGAAAATGGTATCACTGGAAAAACAAAGTTTTGCAAAGTGTGCATGCCATGCATTACTATGATTGGTAATAGGTTTCTTTTTGCTAGATATCTTTCTGCAAGGAGGGGGTTATTATTCTCTGGAGATTAAGTGATTATATTTGGGGAGAAAAATTTGTAGAGATGATAGGATAGGTCAAGTAGAAGAGAGTGATGATTTGTTTGAACAAGCTTGGTGCCTGCACATGAAGAAAAGATTGTTCAATCTGTGAAATCAGTCATTGACTGGCTGCAATGCAGCAGGGATATTGATGTATGTGATTTATGTGGTCTTTGTACCGACAGGCCACAGTTCCAGGGATGAAATGGAACCTGGGTTAGGATTCAGGGCAGGACTTCATAGTGAGAGCTTCATAATTATAAGTCTCAGGGCAGAATGGATTTTGGATCCAACCCATAAGATGTCCCTGTTTACATAACACCCAGAGCCCAGTTGAGTGTCCATAAAATGGAAAAAAAGTCAAAAGCTAAAGTACAAACAGTCTGATACCCTTGCATACTCATGGAGGAGAAACAGCACCTGGGCTAGCTGTAGAGCTCCCTATGGACATTGATGTCAGTTTTCTTTGGTTTCAGCTGGAGCAAATAACCTTACACATTAGAGGATAGTTGTGCACTCTTCAAAAAAGCCATTAAAAATCCAGAAACAAGGTCACCAAGCCCAGGAAGGATGAAGGCATTTTCATATAATCCGGAAGATTTGAATGGATTTGCTGCAGACCTTTAAAATGCCCTTTCTTTCCTGGTGTCACCAAGTGTCCATGATGGTCCTTCAAAGAATGTGTGAGGCAAACAGCTAAAGTCAGTAACAGCTTCAAACATTCATTTAATCCTCCCCTGCATTCAGGGCTCCAGACTTAAGAGCACTGAGTTACCAGCCTAGTACAGCTTTAATATCTCACAGGGGATGCAGATAAAAGGCATCAGCATAAGTGTGCAATTCCATTTGACTGGCCCTGTATCTCAGAGTTTGTGCTATTCAGCTCTCAGGGAGCTGTCCTGGTTTGCCTGATCCAGTAGTCCCTAGGCAGAGAACTTGTTTAGAGGAAGATCTTTCAGGTGAGGTATCAGCATCTGAAAGACACCAATGTGCAACCAAATCTTGCTGTATGTACTATCTACTCAGGATGTAAGGTTACATTTATCATAATTCATTTATTAGCAGTTTATCAAAATGTTTGGTGTAGACCTATTTTACCAGTGTAATATTTAAAGTCTGATAAGCTCTGACATTTCCAACAGGTTGTGATTGCAAAAAACTCAGTCTTAAAAACCTAACAGGAAGAAAATGGGAGGGAGGATAGTTGCCTTACTCCTTTGCTTAGGGACTGGGAAAATTGGTTGCAAAGAGTTTGAATAAGCCATTATTACATGACAAAGACAGCAAAGTGTAGCCAAAGTGCAAGCAGAAACACTTCCATGGTAGCTGATTAAAGAAGATTAAATGGTTTATTTGTGTGCCTCTCAAGGCATTAAAGACACAGCAGGACGTAAATATAAAACTGATGAACAAGTTAATTTCAGACCGATGGGGAAGGTTCAGGACAGAAGTATGATGGCAAGTGATGTGTTCATATCCTTAGAGAGAATAAGAAATAGGATTGAAATATATTATTTCCTATTTTATAGATGTATCAGCCTACCGAAAATTTGCATAATAAAATTAACTCCTTTTGCAGATGCACTTCAGGTCTTAGTAACAAGTAAAAGCAAAATTAGAAAAACAACTGAATTAAGAAAATATGTTCAGAACATTTAGTGGTATTCTGGTCTTGCAACTTAGTGCAAAGTAAGCAGTTATTTCCTGATAGGGCAGAAATGGGTAGCTGGAATGAAAACCTCTTACAAGATTTCAGCTAAATCAATTCATTTCTTTGAGTGCAGAAGTGTTAAGTGGCATATGAGTCAATCTAAATCTCAGAAATCTATCAATGTGCAAATGCTACAAATTAAAACATTATTTTCTCTCATTTATTTCTTTGCTTTTTTGGTAAGAAAGCTGTAATCTTAAAAGATTTAATTTGTAGTCTGTCTGATTGTGTAGTAGGCTAAGGAATTTAAGTATCATTAGGTTAGAATTTGTCCTGCTGAACTGGTAAATACAGTCATTTAGAGACAATTAGCTGCTTGCTGCTGTCTTTCAGGTGCTGAACACCATGAAATATAACCCCCATGCCATCCATGTCTGTGCAAGCAGTTCCTGCCATCCTCCCACTGCTGCCTATTCTTCTGGACCTCACATTTCATAGCCCCATTTCAGCATAAGTAAATATCTGAGTTGTTGACAAACTTCTAGCTGTCTGGTGCCTGAATTACAATGATGTGTGCAGTAAGCACAAAGTGCAAGAAAGAATCTCAGTCATGCCTCAGGTATTTAACAGGTATCAAGAGATTGTCTCCTCCCAATATATTTAACAACAAATACTTGGCTGTTATTAAACAGTCTTACTTATTCTATTCTCATGGAACTTTGTAGGTATGGATTTGTCAGTGTTGAAACTATCTAACCTTGGTCTATTTAAAACCCTTTCTATGTCTACATCTGGTTTGTCATCTGTATTATCTGAACAGCAAGTGATGGTTTCTGCAGAGCACAATAGACCTCAGAATCCACATGTCCTGCAATCTGCCTGTCTTCCAAACAAGACTATTTAACAAAATTTATGAAAAACAATTGTATTCCACAAAATAATTATTGCCATATTTAAATTTCTCACAACAGTCAAGGAGGAAGCACACTCTAATAAAAACTATGTAGAACAATAAAAAAGATTTACAACTTGGAAAAATAAATTGTTTATTATTAGCAAGAAGTATCAGTAGTATTGTCTTTTCTGATCTAGTTATGTGGCCTCACCTTGAGTACTGTGTGCAGTTTTGGTTGCTGCAATATAAGAATGATGTTAAACTATTAGAGAGCATCCAAAGGTGATGACCACTGACAGGACCCAAGGGAATGGCCTGAAGTTGTGTCAGGAAAGATTTAAGTCAGATACTAGAAAAAGGTTCTTCACCCAGAGGGTGGTTGGGCACTGGAACAGGCTCCACAAGGGAGTGGTCACAGAATTGATCCTGACAGAGGTAAAGAAGTGTCTGGAAAAGGCTCTCAGGAACATGTGGTGATTCTTGGTAGAGCCTGTAGGTGATTAACATGGAAGGAGGAAATATGGGAAATGTATTTTTTAAAATCATGATTCAGATAGGTAGTCTCTGGGGACTTACAGTAACTACCACTTCAGAGGATTTGGCTATCACTGTAACCAAAGATAAATGTCAGTATGTGTATCACTGCAACTAATATGTCTTGGTTATTAACAGAAATTTCCTAAGATTGATCAGCTTCATAGAAAGCTACCTTAAAAAAAGGGCTCTTCAAACTTATGGGAAGCTAGGCTGATTGAGATTCTGATTAATCTCTTCCTATTTTCTTGGACACCAGAACTACAGCTTCTGTATTTTATATTCTTGGCTCTTCTTTACCCAAAAAGAGATACTTTTTTCTCCTGCAGGCCTCTCTTGATCTATTTTAGTGCCTTTATCTTACCTACTGGTTTACATTGATAAAAATAGCCCATTGGGGATCATGAGATAACAGACAAGCAGAGATGTCACCAAATGTGCATGTATGTGGTCTGAACTGCAGGAAACAGGTACCAAGTGTATATTGGTTTCACTGTGCAAAAACAGCATGGTTGATTCACACCAGGAAAAAAAATGTTTGGGACCTGTAAGTATCCACATATATTGTTCTCTCAGAAAAGCATCCAGAATCCCAGAAGTTTTTACAGTGGAATATTTTCTAACCCAATTACATGCACAAGCAACTCAGCAATTCAGTCTGCAGTAGTTTGAATCTAAAATCGAGTAACTTTTGCCCTTGTACTTGTTACTGATATTTTTGGAATACAAGCTGACTTTAGGGATACCTGGTTTCTTAAATATCATCTGACATCCATGATTGTGCTGGGCTGGACTCTGTAGAGCTATGCCTTTGACCTCCTTATATTTATTTCTGGGACCAGCAAATCCCAAAATTTAAACCACACTTTATCCTCCTACTGCCAAAAGTAACTATAATAGAGCCCAAGGTATTAAGGGTCCAAAAGCCTTAATTTGCCTGGAATTTTCCTCCTGCTGTGAGAAGCAGTGCTGTAAGCTGCCTGCCTTCAGTCAGGTACAGATGCTATGGTTAGATCAGACCCACTTAGCCTCTGGATAGTTTGTGGGAACAAGCCAACACACAGAGGGGCACAAGAACAGAAAGTAAGTAAAGGTCCCAACAGAAATAATCACAATTTTTCCATTTCAGATTTTGGGGAACTTACCATTATTAATTATTTTATTAATGTTCTTTATATTATTTGTTATCTTTTAAGTTATTGTAGGGCTGGTGCTGTACTGTATCTAAAAGATGTGCAAATCCCAGGAAAGAATAATTTCTATTTGTTCTGCTTCAGTCTGCTTTCAGCCCACTGTGGAAAGTGGTATTAGTAACAAATTATTCTGCTCATATCTTTTCTGGAACTAAAGCATTTGGAGAATGAAAGCAGACCATTTCACTGGGCTGTGAAGTCTGAAGACAATAGAGATCTTGACCCCATAGAGTAATAATTAGGTTGTGCTCTGCAAGAAGAGTGACCTGAATTTTGAAGTGCTTCTGTGATGAATGTTGATATTAGAGCACCATAGGTAATATATGTAAAACACCTCTGGAAAAGTGTCAATGCCTAGAGCTCTGGTTGCTCTCTTGTTTGCCCAAAAGAGTGTTTATGCCTACTTTGTCATTTTCCCTCATGCATTTGTGTTTTGTGGCCAAATAACTATATTCTTCTGTGTAGAATAACAACTAAAGCAAAAATGTACCCTTTTTATCGAGTTAGGCCATTTGGTGCTTAAGGTACAATCTAAAATTATTTGGGCATAAATTTCCTCAAATAGTGGAGGGTGCTGAGGTTGCACCTCCACCTTGGTAAAAGAAATGTGGCATCAAATTGATGTCCATGCATAAAATTTAAAGAATAGATTTGTGTCCTCAGTTTTCATTTGTTTTAAATATATTTTTATATATTATATAAATATAATACATTTGTTTTAAATATATGCCTAGTTGTTAAAAATGTGGCTTTAAAAACAAGTAATCCATGGGTAATCTTAGCTTTTAATCTCTGGGGATAGATGATCTTAACTGCTGGTTTGAGAAAGGAATCAAATCTCCAAATAAGAGACTAGACTACTTTTTTTAAAAAAGCAAGTGGTACCTTTTGGCTGACTTTTGAAATCTTCTTTTTAGCATACAGTGAGTTTGGGGGTGATTCCATTTTCTCTGCTTCTACCTTTTCCTATAGGCTATTTACAAATTAAGGGTATCTAGCAGACCATGTATTTACTGTGGTAATCAGGTACTTAAGCAGGACATTTATGTTTATCTTCTGTAAGTGTTAAAGGTTTATGACTAATATATATTTCCTCCCCTGAATTTGCAGATCTGTAGAATTTGAGATATCAGAGATATCTGAGTTCCTAGTTCATCTCAGAAGAGCAGAGTATCTCCTGTAAAACTCACATTCCTTCAGATTTTCAGTTTTTCTTCAGATCTAGCAGACCTGCCTACATTTTCCATTACTGCAAGACGCTACCATAGCCAGTCAGCAGTGGAGGTGTTGAGTAATGCCCAATCCGATCCTAGGGCAATAAAGAAAATATTTTTGATTTAAATGCAGTGCTGGGAATTCTTATCACTAGAAAATGTTTAATTGAAAAGAAATTAAACAATAATCATGCAATTTGAATTTTACACTGAGCTGAAACAGTGTTCCAGAATTATCACTGAAGATAAACATCCAAAGGGGGTTTCTGACAACTAGGTGTGATTCTCGAATTAAACCAAAATGCTGGAGGTTCATTGGTTAACATTCAGTTGTCTTTCCTTTTCCATTTTCCCCCACAACTTACTGTATTTAATATACTGTATTTAGTATAATGCCTTGTGCTATGTTTAAAGAGCTTCTGCTGAGGTAAAAAATGTCTTTCTATTTTATACTTGCACAGCACCAGCAGCATAGGCCTTAACTGAAACATCTCTAAGGGACAGATAATAATGGTTTAATACCTGGCAAGATAAGAAATTATGTCCTGTATTGATATACATATTAAGATATAGAAAAGTCATTTAGAATGTTTTCAAGATAGATGGAATGTAATATCAGATAAAACTTTCTACTGTCAAACTTGTAAGATGCTGTTGATAAAACTGATACTGGTATAGTCCTGGGACTGATTGTTTTTTCACTTGTTGGAAAGCTGCAATGAAGAAAGGTTTATTATAAGTGTTGCTGCTGCTTCGTGGTGAGACATGTCAGGATTCTGAGAGCATGAATTGGACTTTAATGACTCTGATGAGCCTTCCCTGGAACCCTGACCCTTTTCTGCAGAGGCCCCTGCCCTTCATTTCTTCTCAGCCCTAGCTGTGGAGTAGGTGTGCCTGTCTCCTGGGTGCACCTCAGAGCCCTGGGGTGGGTGGCTGGTGTCCTGGATGCACAGATGCCTGGCTGAGCCTGTCTCCTGGCTGAGCACCCTGGCTGGTTCCTGGACATTGTGCATCTCATGCTGTGTCTGTGGCTGTTGAGGATCCCTGCTCCCATAAGGTTTAAAAAAAAAAAAAAAAAAAAAAGAGCTGCCTTGCAGAGATTATAGTTAAAAAGAAAAGGAGAAAGAGTGGGAATGTTTTATTCACAGAATGCTTAAACACCACTTTTTATTGACTAATTCTTTGCTTTGTACAATCTAATACTGTCATGTTGAAACATTAGATGAAAAAAAGATATTTCTATCTGAAAGGAAAAAAGTCATAAAAAGTGTAATGAAATGAGTCAAGCAGTGTTCTGCAGAGCTCAGTGTGTGCTATCCAGGGATGTGGCTATGGCAGAAGCATTTATAAGCAGTTCAGTGTTCAGGTCTGCATGATGAGGAAAGCTGCTCTAAAGGAATTTCTTTGACCCCCAGAAACAGTGGTGTTTCTTCAGCACTGTTTTGCTTTTCTCTAATCCATTTCTGCATCAGTAACTGTGGCTGCTTTGTTCTGCCATAACCCTGGAGTGCACCGTGCCTGATGGGGTCATGTGTGTGCAGATGATTTAGAAAGTTATACCCCAACTTTGCACCACCATTTAATTCCTGGAAGGAAAGTTCCTTATACCATACACTGTCACAGCCCATAAATATGATCACATGATGTCCAATTTGCCTTAGTAAACCAAGAAAAATATTTAGAAAACTTACAGGAATGGAAGATGATTATTTAGAGAAGAAAAAAAAAAAAAAGAAGTTTCCTTTACTAACCTCAGAAAGGTACTCAAAACACGTTCCAATACAAATCTTTTGCCTGCAGAAAACTCAGACTCCTTGGATGAGGAACATAAATTACATGAAAGGCATGAATCAGGCTGTGGGAAAATGTCTCTTCTGAACCTGTCTCAGCTGAAGCCATTAATGGCCCCAAATGTGCTGTTTAGCTCTCCATGACTTGGCTGCTAAAACACTTGTGCATTCAATTTCTAATCTACTTTCAGACAAGACTGAGAAGACAGCCCATGACAGAGGTGATACCAGCCAAGCACCCTTGCCTGAAGTCAGCTGAGGATTGCTCACAGGTTTCACCAACAGCCTCCTACAGACTGACAGATGGACAGACAGCCAGCCTGGGACTGCCAATGTCTTCAACCATCTAACAAAATGTCACTGCTGTCAAATTTGTGAGATTTGTAATGCTACCTTTTCACTGTCATGTACTTTGTGACCTAAACTACAATATGTATGTTTCAGATTTGGTGTAATATAGTGGAATACAAATGTTCTTTCCTGTGATCCCTAGCAAATTAGGTGGTGATGAGTAATCTGTGCTTTCAGACTCTCACTGAGAACAGTTCTGAATTTACAGTTTAGCAGATGTGTCAAGCAGAAAATAAGCTGCATCAAAGTAGAATATTAAACAACAGTTATCTTGCAGTTTGATTTAAGTACATTTTAACTGCCAATTGCTCATCCTCCAGATTTTTCAATATCACATCTCTGGTGAAATGTATGAACCTGCCTTCTAATTTAAGATGGCTAGGTGGGGAATTAATATTTTTACCTCCTTTTTCCTTATGTATGTATGAATACTTGATATATAAAAATACATATCAGATGCTTTTACATAAAAAACTAGAATATTTGCTTGTTTTTATTGTGTTTCAGTTGTGTTTATAAAGATGAAAATATCAGGACAATTTTCACCAATGAAAATTAATCTGATTTATCATTGCAGTAGGATTTGGATAGACTGTTATCTATTAATGTACCAAGAAGAGCAATATGAGGTACAATAAGACCAAGTATTGATCCTGCACTTGTGTCAAAACAACCCCAGGCAAGACTACAGGCTGGAAATTTGCCCAGCAGGAAAGCCCTGGGGCTGCTGGTCAACAGCAGCTGAACATGAGCCAGAGTGTGCCCAGGTGCCCAGGAAGGGCAGTGGCACCTGGCCTGTGTCAGCAATGGTGTGGCCAGCAGGAGCAGGGCAGGGATTGTCCCTCTGGTTTTGGCACCAGCACTGGTGATGCCACTCCTCAAGTGCTGTGTCCAGTTCTGGGTCTCGCACCACAAGAAAGACACTGAGGGGCTGGATGGTGTTCAGAGAAAAGCAGAGGAGCACAAGTCCTATGAAAAGCAGCTGAGGGAGCTGAGGGTGCTTAGCCTGGAGGAGAGGAGGCTCTGGGGAGATCTTTCTCTTCTCTACAACTGCCTGAAAGGAGATTGTACCCAGGTGGGGTCAGCCTCTTCCCCCAGGCAGCCAGCCACAGGACAATGAAAAATAGGCCCAAGCTCTGCCAGAGGAATTCAGGCTGGCCATCAGGAATAATTTTTTCGTTGAGGTTTGTCTTAGGTTACAATGTAAGATGTACCCAAATGTATGTATTCTATCACCATCTGCACAAGCTGTTAAAACCATGTAGGGCAGTGTCCTTTATCTTTTCCAGGACCCATCCTCCCTCCAGGGAGATATCTTCTGTTAATTGGCCATTGAGTCTCACTTCATGACTGATAAAATTACATCATCCCATTGTGAGATGCTCCACCCAGGGGAAGGAACCAAGCATTCTTACTTGGGTATAATCTGAGATTTGGAGCACCACAAGCAGCCTTATCCACTGAATTCCCAAAGGACAAGAGCTCCATAATCACCACTGGACCTTTAGAGGAAGATCAAATCCTTTACAGGACCACTGCTTCAACAGAACCACATCTGTCACTCCAAGAAGACTGCAGCCATCATTTAATGGGACTGCTACCAACACCCTGAAGGACAAGGTGTCAGGTTGTATTCTGACTTTGTCGGTGTTTCTGTATTATCCCATTTATTTTAATTTTCCTATTAAATTGTGCTCCTGGCTTGGTATCTCCTACTGGTTTGTTTTCAAAAAAAAAAAAGTACAAATTCAAACAAGTACAAATGTTGAAACAGGCTGCCCAGGGAGGTGGACAGCATCCCATGGGGTGTTCAAGAAATACCTAGGCAAGGCAGTGCTATGAGTTGAGTTGAAAATGTGGTGTTTGGCCAAAGGTTGGACTTGATGATCTTGGTGATCCTTTCCAGCTTTAATGATTCTATAATTTTAAGATTCTATGATTTCTTAAAAATTCTTCCTTCAGTTAAGTTGCACTAACACTTTATGTGGATTGATTGTATCATACAACAATTTAATTTGCAGTCCTACAGATGTCAAAGATGGCATGTTCATATTACCGTGGGCAGGTAATATTTGTGATGTTGCAATAGTATTATTTTTAGGTGCTATAGATGTTGAAACTGAATTACACAGACAAAAAGAATTTCAGAAAGTTAGCTGACCATTATGCAGTGAATTCTTATGAGGACCAATCTTTGACTTAGTTTTTGGGTTTGTTTGGCATTTCTCATAGAAAGAAAATATATCACCAGAGCTAAGTCAGATGATACTCCTACAAGATGCCATTCACCTTCCTGCCAAGGTCAGCAACCTACACATAAAGCCTCAGAAAATAAGCTACAAAACTCTAATGAATCAATAAAGCAGACAATTTTTCCTAAGTTTTTTTTTTTTTTTTTCCAGTAGTCTAATTGAGAATCAATTGGTCTTTTAGACTATTTTACAGTGGACAGAAAAGACCACTCTTGATTTGTAGCCACATCATACTGTTGTTGTCTTAGATGGGAGGTTGTTCCTTTGCCACTATAATGGGCCCATCACTAAGGGGCCAAGCTCATACAATTTTTCATTGTGTTATGTGAGCCAGAGTTGTTTTTTACTTCTGAACAAAAGTTAAAAGTTTTCCTAAGATCTAAAGACTATTTTCAGCAAGATGGATGCTAGGCACAGCCTAGTCATCTGCACTACACTTTGTTCAGTGGCTGAAGTTTTGTCATGGGGGGACTCATTGCAGGCAGGTCCATCACCTTGGAGCTTCCCAGCCCTGAGCTTCAATTTAAGAAAAACTGCCTTTGTTCAACAGCTAGGAAATTAAGGCACTTGCTCAAGAAATGTTAGACCTTAGCCATCACCTTTGTTCTGGGAGATGATGAAACCACATCTTCCTTGTCTCAGAGACTGGGGAAACACCAGGCTGGCAGATGATCAACAGTGCAGATGAAATTGCCAATGCCAAAAAGTCTGCAAGAAAATCAGGGACCCAGGAAGACAAAAACTCATGCAAAATGAGGAAGTGTGTATTCCCATTGTTTGTGTTTTTAATCCCATGTCCATTAAATGGGTACTGAAGAGCTCAGATCAGGAACTAGGAAACACTTACTCAAAAAGGCTGCAGACACGTGCCCTCGTGTTTGCCCTCCCAGACCACTGCACACTGTCAGGCAATGGGGGCAACACTTGGTACATGCAAGGACTGAGGGTCCTGTTTGTATCCAGCAGCTGCTATTGCTTACAGGTGAGGGAATCTCAGTAGCATGAAAGGTCACTTCTGGCCCAGGCACATTCAGCCCCAAAATCCAGATTATAAGTGGGTGGGATAGATTTTGGTCATCCTGACTCTAGTGTGCTTGAATTCGTCCATGAACTGTTGTATTTCACAAATTATGTGCCATAGTGTTGGACTTCATTGAAGCCCCTGGGGAAAATGCTGTGAAAACAGATGTTAATAATGCAGTTTATTACAGATACTGGCCTATTAAATTGAAGGACATTAAGCAGTGAAATAAATTATTAAGAAAAACAGACAATTCCAGGCATTCTCTTGGGGAGAAATCTATTTTGTGCTCAGCCACAAGCTCAGCAGGGGTGAAATAGGATCCATTTAACGCAGTTTGAAATGTAAAAGCACTCACTTGGTCACATTGTATGAACTTTATGCTCCAACACCGTGTTCAAAAATAAATATTGCAGAGATGTACAAGAAACACACAAACAACCTTTTCCCCTGTGGGAATATTCAGCACCTTTTCTGTGTAAAGAACCAGTTTTATCACCTCAGAAAATTCTTCTAAAGCTAGTCACAGTTGTACTGATGTTGTGTTTGTCCTCATTAGCAAGCTAAGAGATGCTCCTCCTTAGCATTCAGAACCAGCTCCAACACTTCTGTGAAGAGATACTAAAGAAGAGACGATGTGAGAAAGAAGCTTTCCATCCTTTAAGAGACAGTTTAGATATGAAGAGATTAATAGCTGTCACTGGGGAATCTGAACCAAGAATCAGTCTTCAAAACCTCCCCAGGTGACAACAGCACAAAGAAGTCAAAGCCAGATGATAATAAAAATAAAACAATCTTGGAATCCACAATTAGATTTCTTTTTTTAGGTTTGGGGTTTTTGTTTGCAAAAATTAATGAGCTTTGTACATCTGCTTGTGCTGAGGTAATTCTGCTTGTGTGGTGATTTTTTTGAATCCTCCCTAATAACTGGAAAGTTCTGTCTGACTTCTACTACTCTGACAAAGTGGTAAACATTTCAAAAGTAATTAAGCCCCAAGATTTATGCAAATAAGTTAACAGTTAGAGGAGAAGAAGTCTGTTAATTAAAGTCTGCAACAGGAAGGTATGCTCTATTAGAATGTGCATGTAAAAGGAGCCTGAAGCCTGGAATGAAAAACTCCATTTGGGCATTACAGTTTGTGAAAAGAAGTATTTCCTGTGCCTTGTCTGGCCAAAGCCAAACAAGTTCAAGGCACAGATTTATAAGGAAAACAGGCTTTATCACCTTCAATGTTCAGAAATATTTTTTTTTTTTACTTAGTTAATAATTTATTCCTTCATTTTTTTCAGCCTGATGTGACTCTGTGTTGGGCAGCAGAAATTCAGTAACACTATGAGAAAGGCCAAGGCATTTCCGAGCCAGTCTAAAGCAGAAAGTCTGAGCAGTCATGTGAAAATAAATTTGTGAAGCGATTTGTAGTCCAGCAACTAAATCAAATAGACTTTGATAATATGCATCCATTATAGTGTGTCTTGTTCCAGTCTTTCTTTGGGTTGTTTTAGATGCCTCTTACCCTAATATAAAATATATTAGTCCAAATTATCTAGTCTAAAACCTTTTGCTCTCCACAATGAATCATTTACAATGAAAGCCCCCATTGCTGCGGCTTCAACTTTTTCACAGCTCTGATTGAGGAAAAGCCTTTTCCTGACTGTTGAATCAGAATCTCTGCTAACTGTGCAAGTATGTGTGAGTGCAAGGACACTGTATGATGTGAATATACATTTAGGCTTCATGAAGCAAAATCTATTAAATATGGAGCTACTTACAAGTGCTTTAGTCCAAGGACATCCACTTCACTGAAGGTGAACCACAAGATTGATCAAAGTGTAGTTTATGAGTGTGTCAGTATTGCAAATGTACAACTAAGTAAAAAATATTTTTTCTTCTTTATGTTGCACAGTAAATCAAATTTTCTAAATGCTTCCAGCAAATAAATGGTATCCTTGGTAGCTACCATTTAAGCTTGAGAATTTTTGCAGTGGGATTTCCTAAAAGGCTTCATAGAAAAAAAGGTTCATTGTTTGAAGCCAAATTCAACTTTTGATTAAGACTGATCAAAATAGTTTACACAGATTTTCATAAGCTTTCTGCTCACACTGTGTATTATTTGGCTTAGTGATCACAGCTGAAAAGCATGATTTTAATAAAGAAGTTGAATAAGCAGATTAAAGTAAGTCACAGGGCCTGCCTCATTCCAATAGTAAACAAAGTAAACTAATTTAGTTAAGGCAAGATAAGTAATATATATATATATATATAGCATGTTTGCTATCATTGTTTGGTTTTCTTATTCCTTTACATTCATATTTAAAATAGCCAACATATAACAGATGATAAAAAGATTACTTTTTATTACAGAGCTGATCTCCTTGATATGTTTTTTTACAAGTTCTTCTGTTGAAGTAAGATGAGGTGTTGGTGTAAACTCTAATTCTAATCAACATCCCTCAAACACTCAAGAATCAATAATTTGTATACAAGACCCTATCAGGAATGACTGAGCTAATCACTTTGAGTACTCCACTTTTGCAAGGACAAATCCATGGTCCTGTAAATGCCTGAGCTAACTACAGGTTGATTTTATTGACTCAGGTTTCAGCATTAGGGGAAAGAAGTGGTAGGAAGGAGACTGGTAATACCAGTGTCACAGGTGATGTGTGCAATGAGGCACATAAGCATAGGGTTGAATGGGTTCCCAGGCTTGGAACTGGGAGGGAATTTTGCCCAGGGTGTAGTGGCCACAGACTGCAGAGGATTTTGGAGGTTTTCTGGCTTTACTAAAATCATGCGTGTGTATTTACACAATCACATTCCTGCAAGGGCTGAAAGGAAGGTGCTTGGTGACCTTGGCTGCTCTTTGTCCTGCTGCTGTGGCCTCCAGGATGCTGCTCTTTCTGAGCTGCCTTTGCTAATTGGAAACCTTCAACAAGATGGGAGAGCATTAGTTGTGGGCACATGATTACTGGTAACTTTGATATTAATCAGCAAGCAATCATACCATCCAATCAAACACTAATGCCAGACTGCTGGGAAAGGGACAGGAAAGGGACAGTCAAAGGGACAGTCAATCTCATTGGGTAGTTTAAATGTAAAGGAACTCTACTGCTTTTCTTGTAGCATTTTAAGCTTCAGAGTATTTCAGTAATGAAGGATTTAAAAACATGTGACCCTTGGCCAGAGATCTGGTTCTGTCACTAATGCTGCAGCTCAAAATGTTTGAAAGGGGGTGGCCATGCCCCATCACTGGCAGTGTCCAAAGCCAGGCTGGATGGGGCTTTGACTAACCTGGTCCAGTGGAAGTTGTCCATGCCCATGGCAGGGGACATGGAACTACATGACTCTTAGGGTCTCTTCCAATCCAAACTATTCTGTGATCCCATGATTCTGTGACCTAAAGTTCTCAGAGTCTTCAGGTGGGGCAAACTCCACGCCCCAGTAAAGTTCTATTAAATTGAACCTCGTCATTACAACAACATTTATGCGGAGACAGTGTTGCATTGTAACACATTGATTATTATTTATTTTTGAAGTGTTTTTCCCGATGAATGACTCAGAGGCCCACTGGGATGCAGGTATCCATGGTTACCTGGGTTGCCTGGTGACTCCTCCTCACGCTGCTGAGCCAGCGCCCGCTCCCATCCAGCTGCCAGCCCCAGCCAGCTCCCTGCACATGGAGCTGCCCTGCAGCCAGGCCAGAATTAGAGTCGGTGGTTTTATATGAAAAAAAAGAAAGAGAGGGGCCAAAGAAAGAGTCTGGTCTCTCTAACAGCAACAAAAATCCAGTTGTGGCTCCAGGCAGGATCTGAGTCAGTGTGTTGATGTAAATCCTCAGCTGTACTGCAAGACACAACTTTGCACAGAAGTTCATTTAGGGCAGGATTTAAGGGTATTGATTCATTTCTCAGCCAGACATAGACCAAGTACTAATAAACTAGGGTTTGGCTCCTTTACTGGGTGAAATGAAGCATAGCTTCATTTTAAAAAAGAGTAATATTTATGTCATTCCAGAAACAGAAGATGCATTTGTCTTATAAATGAGATTTTAAAATATACTTATAAAAAGGCTATGAGTCAGATTCTCCCAATTATGTCAATTTAGGCTGAGTTAATTGCAAATTTAGAACAATAAATTTTACTGGACCTGGTTATGAAGGTCTTCTCAAATGCTGCTGGTTTATGCGTGCTGTGACTCACCAACATCCAGTCATGGTATATAGAGGTCTGCAGTTGATGTCACAGCCTTGGGCTCTGCTTTTCAGAGCATTTTCTCAGAACAATGACTTGCAAGTACTTTTCACCTGAGCACTCAGGATGGTATTTGTGGTCTAGCTGGATTGCTTACACAAACAAGAGAACAAATTGCTTATGTAAGTCAGGCACTTCTGGTGCAGTCTTGTCTGTAAATAGGGATGCCCTTGCCTTCCTCCTCAGCCTCCCCCGCTGCAGCAATCAACTGCCTTGCTTTAGAAACAGACTAAAGAAGATCTTTTCTGAGCTTACAGTCTTAAATTTGCCCTTCCAAGCAGTGTTCTTCTGAACAAGAGCTCCTTTAGGAGGTTGCTTTCTGGAGTATTGATCTGTTTTTGGCCTCTGGTACATTCAGGGGTGCAGTCTAATTAATGTGCTTTTGCAGTAAATCCTTGAAAGCACTGTTGTTTTCTGATTAATTCTTGCTCATGACTTCCTCGGGGTTAGTGCCATGGGAGGTGTCTCTTACTCTAAATCTTCCAGAGTAATAAACTCAGTCATCTGTAGTGCTAGATCATTAACCTTGTCTCTGGTTTGGGCTAGATCAGTTCAGAAGCCTCCCAGCAGTTCTTGGGCACTACTTGGGAGTTAGTACAGAATGGACACTATTCCCTCTAGGCAGTTTGAAAGTAATCTATAATGCTTTGGAGACAAAGAGTGGTCACTAGTGCTGACATTCCAGATATTTTGGTCTAGCCAGTTCCAGTATAAAAATAGTTCTGGGCATGTTTAATCTTCTGTAAAGTAGTGCAGTTCTTTAACTGGTTTATTACATTGTTTACTTGCCACCTCTTGAGCAGGTTCAGCCTGAACACATTTGCAGAGATACAGACAAGCACAGGATTCTCATTGTGCTGCATTTACTGAGATCCACTCAGAAAAACAGAAACCTGCAAGAAATGCATTTAGAGTGCAGATGGTAGTGGTTAGGATGCAGGTGTATTTCAACCAATGTCTGTCATAGGGAATAAGAAAGTTTCAGCATGTTTTCCCATTTTTACAGAGATGCTAGGTTAGAAGGTACCACGTGGATTCACTGAATGGTGTTCATCTATGTTTATCTGTCAATTCTTGTGTTGTAATTGGATTGTTAGCAGTAGGGGGCTTGTGAAGCACATAGCAATTAGGGTTATAATTCAAGACTCCTAATAAGATCTGTTATTGAGTAAGGATAGCAACAGCCGAAGCAAGGCAAGGGGCTGATGTTGCCAAGTATGCTGCTGGTGTCCTTTTACAGTTAGAAAAGAAGGGACTTCTTGCTCACTTGTAGTGTTCTCCAGAATCTCTGTAATAAGTGCATTTCTCCTTTATTTCTATGCCTTTTTCAAAGTGTATTGAAATTTTCATCAGTATTCTTTTTATTTCGCATTGTAATTGCAACTCAGGACTAAGCTCAAATTACACCCTTCCTTTCTTTTAATCTGTATATCCTATCTCTTATGCTTATCATTAAAGTAATATCTTTCCTTACTACATCTTCTTCCTTGTAAAACACTTCCTGGCTGAATATAATTTGTTTTTCTGTTTTAATTCAGGCTAATAATTCCCCTTGCCTCATTTGCAGCCCACATAGTGATGCAACTTCCCCTTGTTTTGTTCCCAGATAAGTATTGCCACAGTACTTTAATAAAATGATGTAGGACTCTGTTTACAAAAGAGTGCTTCTGTGGTATCTTACTGCTTTCACAGGAAGCTTAACAGCTTGCAGAACAGTAAGTGGCAAATGTTTAATGCAACATTATGCCAACTTGAGGACAAACTGTTCCTCTCAGGAATGTTTTCAGGCTTAAATGAGAGGAAAATCCCCCTTGCAGAATATGAATTCTTGGAGGCGGCGGGGAGTGACTGCCACTTCTTTGCCTTGCCAGCAGCTCTAATTCTCAAGCACCTTCCAAGGCTTTTTTAGATCAACTGTAGTGTAGCACACTTAGCAGCAAGTAGTGATAAAGCTGTGACTGGCTTTTCTGAGGAGCAAAGATTCCTTTCTTCATGGAGGAGGCAATAAGTCTTCTAGTCTGTCTCAGACAGAAAACATTGGCTTTTTCTCACAGGTGCTGGAAAGGTACTGAGGGGAAGACATGAGGCCATGGCAAAGTTATTTATATGAGTAAGCAAAGACTAACAGTGTAGTTGCAAAAACTGTGAGACAGAACAATTCCAACTAAAATTAAACAGTGATGAGTCAGACTGAAATATGTGGAAATTCAGGCATGGATGCGACTCATCCATTAAGAAGATGAGTGGATATTACTGAACTAACAGTAGTTTGACTAAAGAGTGAAAGGAGCTCTCTACAACTCCCTGAAAGGTGGCTGTAGTCAGATGTGGGTTGGTCTCTTTCTCCAGGCAGCAACCAGAGGACATATTTTCAAGTTGTGCCAAGGAAAATACAGGTTGGATATTAGGAAAAAGTTTTTTTATGGAAATAGTGATCAAGTACTGGAATGATCTGCCTGGGGAGGTGGTGGAGTCACTATCCCTGAATGTGTTTAAATAAAGACTGGATGTGGCACTTGGTGCCATGATCTAGTTGAGGTGTTAGGGCATGGGTTGGACTCGATGATCACTGAACATCCCCTTTCAACCAGGCTGTGGCACTAAGTACCATGTCCACTCATTTTGTGAACAACTCCACGGGTGGTGATTCCAACCCCTCCCCAGGCAGCTCATTCCATTGCTTAACAACTGCTTCTGTGAGACAATCACTCCTGATGTCCAGCCTAACCTCCCCTGACAGAACTTGAGGCAATTTCCTCTTACCCTGTCACTGTCTGCCGGAGAGAAGAGACCAACCCCGACCTGGCTACAGCCTCCTTTCAGGGAGTGGTAGAGAGCTATATGCTCATCCCTGAGCCTCCTTTTCTCCAGGCTGAGCACCCCCAGCTCCCTCAGCTGCTCCTCACAGCACTGGTGCTCCAGACCCTTCTCCAGCTCCCCTGCCCTTCCCTGGGCTCTCTGCAGCCCCTCAGTGTCTTTCTCACAGTGAGGGGCCAGAGCTGGACACAGCACTCGAGGTGTGGCCTCAGCAGTGCTGAGCACAGGGGACAATCCCTGCCCTGCTCCTGCTGGCCACACCATTGCTGACACAGGCCAGGTGCCACTGCCCTTCCTGGCCACCTGGGCACACTCTGGCTCATGTTCAGCCGCTGTGGATCAGCACTCCCAGGTCCTTTCCCACTGGGCCCCATTCCAGTCACTTTATCCCCAGTCTGTAGTGCTGCCTGGGGTTGTTCTAGCCAAGGTGTAGGGCCTGGCACTTGGTTCTATTGCACCTCATACCACTGGCCTCAGCCACCTGTCCAGCTTACCCAGATTTAATATATTTTAACAGACTTTAACATTCTCTGTGTTAATCCTCCTAAGCAGTAAAACCAGCAAGTGGTCTCTGCCCATCAGCAGTATTCTTAACTTCTGGACCTAAACCTCAGGTTAAAATACTCTGCTGGCTTTCTTTGGCTCCTGAGTCCTGAATTATTTGAAGGGGCAGAGTTGTGTGGCCATTATCTGTAAGTAATTCAGAACTTCCAGGTGGGTACCTGGGCTGATGTATCCAGGACTTTCCAACGGGTGGTGTACTGAAATCCAAAGTCGTAGAAAATGTGTTGTATGCTTTCTACTTTATAGCCAGTCTTTAGGGTAAGACACAACTTTGCATGTTCTAAAGATGGCAAGATGCTCAACTGATGCTGTGAATTTGCCATAGGGAAGGTATATTTGTCTGCAACTCGGGTCTTTTAAAGTCCCAACAGTGCCTGAAGACTTTGTGAAATGTGAATGAATTTCAGATCTGGGTGTCCCAGTGCTCCACCTCAGAAATATGGTTTAATAAGGGGGAAGAGAGGAATAGAATTAAAACTTCATCACATTAAATCTCTGATCTTATAAAGAAATGCCATTCTTCACTATAGGAACAGATGTTTTCAGTAAATCATGGAAAATGTCATTTGTCCAGGAAGCTTCCTAGGAGACAAAGGAGAATAACAGCTTCTAGATCACAAAGCTCCTGAAGATATAGTTAGAATTCATTATTTTGCAACCTTCATGTTCATGATAAAGGGAATTTACATGTTTCACTGTTTTTCATTAAAAATAAATTTTCAATTGACCTTCTAAATTTTGGAGAACTTCAGTTTGCAATGAAAAGCTGTTTAAACAAAATTTCTTTCTTATGTGTGCATAGGCTTCAGCTATGTCTGATCAAGGGGGAAGAAGATTTCCTGTGAGTACCCACACACTGCTGGTGTGGAGAGGAACCACATTCTGGTTCCATGGCAAATTATCTTTGCAAACCAGCAACAGCAGAAGATTTTCTAAAGAAGGTATATTGACCAGGGAGGGAGGGGGAGACAGGTGTTTCCATAAAAAATAACCATTTTCTGCACTAATTTTATCTTCTCTCTTCAAAATTGACAGGCAAAATTGTTAGGCAGGTGAATTGCAGAGGGCCAGTACAAGAAGCAGTTGTAGGCTTTTTCAAAAATTATTTTAGTTTTTTTAGTTTTTTTAGTTTTTTGAGCACATAGAAGCAAAGAGCTTCTATGAAATCCCATGGGTAAGAAAGAACTAACTAGAAGATCCTATTTGATACCCCTGAAACTTGGCTTGGAGGCATGGAGTTTGGCAAGCTTTTGAGGAATTTTTGAAAAGTCAAAAGTATACTTTAAATCACGTGGAAATTCTTTACATGGAGATCTTGCTTTAGTAGAAAAAGAGAAAGAGCATGAATGATGAAATGTTTGTTTTATAGGTAAGAAGAAGCACTGATCAATGTAAAGAAAACACTATTTTGTGACATATGGTCCATTTTTCATGGGGATTTCAAGCAGAAATAATTGGAGCTTTTTAAAGATGATTAAGTTATGCCTGTTGAGGGACAGGAGACATAAAAATGAGGGTACATGATGTGGTCTGGACTTCCTCTTACATCACTGACAGCAGTCAGTCTGTATTTATAGAAAGGAGAAAGTACTAGAAAATTAAAAACTGGATTCAAGGCTTTGATTATGAGAAAGTGAAGATTAAAGGGACAGTAGTTTTGGTTACAGTGCTATGCCTCTGTAAATTAGCAACTGTCTGAAGCTTCATCAGGCACAAAAAAAGATGGAGGCATTTTCAAAATGTTGTTTTGTTTTCTAAAAGCTAACAATATGATTTATTCTCATATATAATAAGTTTCTAAAAATTCTTCTTTATGCAAGTTTTGCAATGGCTGCAACAACTTGTGCAACAAAATGAGGACAAGTATGTTAATATTTTTTTTTCCTTTGGTATCTGCTGCAAGAAGGGCTCATTCCTGAGCCCTAGATTCACTTACACATGACATTAAAACTCCAAAGCAGGACTGCAGGAAACAACAATTGTCTGAAGGCAGAAAAGGTCAGTAAGTTTTTGTGCTCTGCTGGTTTTTCTTCAGTTTTATTAGAAAGAGTTGAAGTTCACCTCTTGGCATGCAGTTATTTCCCATATAAAATCATCATAAGCATGTGTGTTACAATAGTAGTTTTCATGACTGTCTACTGCAATATCACATATATCTTTATGATGTTCATGGAAAAAGAATTAATTTGTGGTGTAGTATTATGGTAGATAGTTTACAAATGTTTTATCGCTCTTCAAACATAAAAATAATTTCATTAATGCAAAAAGCAGGTGGCATTTTGATTAATTCTCAAATAATAAAAATTCTGCTTTCATGCATATATTTATTTTCATAATAATAAAAATAAGAGCCATAATAAAAACAAAATAACCCTGTAACTACACCATAAAGAGAGAATGCTTTTCTCAAGTAATGTTTCCACAAAGCCACAGAGATTGTCTGAAAGAGTCCTACTCAGTGCACAGTAGTAGATTTGATAAAGAGGAGCAAAAGCAATTATTAATTGCCATTTCTTGAACAGATTAGTTAGAGTTGTCTCTTGTGTGCAGTAGATTCCCTGTCCCATAAACTAATACAGCAATGACATAGTATAGGCAATTTATACCAAACCACTTCTCATAATATGTCTGATTTTAGTGGAGAAAAGGACATTTCAGTAGCTTTTGGAAGAGAAGACTGCCATAAGAGTCTACAGTACTGCCTTTCAAATTCTACTATTGCAGCTATTTATTAGCTTTAGGCACAGGATATCAGTGTGAGCCAAACAAAGTCTCAGGGCTGTACATTGAAAAATCAGATTTCCTAAATATTTGTAAAATAATTTACTACAAAACCCCATCAGCCAAAATTTTGTATCATAATAAAACCCCTTAAGTCTCAAGTATTTCCCATGTTCCATATGGCAGCACTGGATCTCCTTGTTTGATTACATGGTTAATGACATCTAAGAAAGCTTTCTTTTTCATCACAGTCCTGGAATATTTGGTTTCTTTTATGTTCTCACTTCAGGTTTAGTTATGAGACTGAAAAGAGAGGCTGAAATGAAGAACATCTGCCAGAATGCAGCTAAACACATGCTGCAGCACAGGCTGGAGGTATGGACACACAAAAATAGAAGTAGCCATGACAGCTGAGTCACACAGTTCTGTAAAGTGCAAACCTGAGATCTGGATTGTATTATCCACAGACTAGAGCAGAATTAATTAACTTCCTCAGGACAATGCATACAAGCATACTGTTTTTTTGATCAGTGATGTGTTGGAAAAGATGATTTTAAACAGGCATTAAACATAAACAGCAAATATAAAATTTTCTTGATTTGCCAAGGGAAAAAAAAAAAAAAAAAAAAAAAAAAAAGAGTTGTATTTCCAATACTTGGAGATGTGGCAGGGACGGAAACATAGTATTCTTCAGGGAGGTCATCCCACCTTTGAAAGTTCATTATAACTATAAGTGAAGGAGTTGATACAGGCTAAGTAAGCAAAACTATGAACAGTTTCTTCTGTAAAAATTCATATGGAAGTTAAAGTACACAGAGAAGAGAATTTTGTTTCATTTGTTCTCTGCTGTCCTGCCATTGCCTGGTAATGTTTTCATGTAATGCAAGCTGACACTTGGAAGCAGAATTAGTAGGAGAAGTGATTTTGTTCCCTTGAAGAACATATTGGCTTTTCAGTGAAATATTGAATACTTCAGGTGTGAACTCGACCTCATAAATTTTCAACCTCAAACTTCTATGTTCAAACTATGGGGATTTTATGTTGAATGTTACTTTCATGTCCTATGAGAACTGCAGCTCAGCTGCTTGTATCCCATTTTTTTTTCCACAATTTTTAGTGCAAGTGCAACATCCCACATGAAAAATTATCACATTTTAGTGTTTAGTAGAAACAGCTTTCATCTGGAAACAGACCAATCAACCAACGAAACTTTTTTCATGTCATTGTCTGTTATTGTTCAAGCCTGGGATGCACAAAAATCAAAAAGTGCCTTGCTAGCCACCTGCAAAGCTGTGGTGAAAGACACTCAAAATTCATCTGACTTTGATGTTATCTGTTCATGAAAGCTCACATGTAATAAAAACCAAACCTGTGAAAAATATAGTTGAGGGTGAAGGATCGAACTGCACAGAAGCTAGGGATCACCACAATCAAGAATCACCTTAATCTGACTACCATGGGAATTAATTTTCTGCATTTAATGTTAGAGGCAATAGGGGAAGAATAGGATATGATTACTTCATTAAAGACTGTATTTAAATACAATTACACAAGGAACAGAATAAAGGTTGCCAGGAAATAATTTATCTGATGTTTCCTATCTTCCAGTATCAGACCTCAGCTCCTCAGACTGCATGCCCCAATGGATGGTCACACACCAGCTGCAGTCCCATAGTTGCATGGCTGAAATGACAGCAAAAGAACTATTTAAGTTCTTTTAATATGAGTGGTATTATATTCACATTTTAGTTTTGTAGTTAGTTACTTGATTGGTTTGAAAAGATGAATGCAAACTTTTGTTATGTGACAGTTTGGGAACCTCCATCAGATTTGAACCTTCTTGTTACTTGATGTCAAAGCTTGATATAGGTGACCTTTGGACAATAAGGGTCTGGGTTTTTTGTGGGAATATTAGCCCAGGTGCTAATGCTCAGATGCTTTGATGAAGCAGAAAGAGTAACAAAGAGTGGTTCCTCTATGGAATAAATCTGTGCCCTGTGTGGCACTTCTTGATTGGGGATGGAGAGCTGTGACCTCCTTCCAGAGCATGGGTGGAGAGATCTGCTCATTTTAGCATGTGTTTTTATTTCAGCTCCTCTCTGGAGCTGGGAGGTCCTCGAGCCTGCTGTGTGGTTGTGGCAGGAAGAGTGGTGCTGCTGTGGTGCTGAAGGCAGGCTGTTCTTTGGGTGCAGTGCCTCTCATTCCTAGGCATGTAAAATGCCCAAGCCTCTAGGATATGGCTCAGCTCCCTTTCTCCACAATTCAGTGATCACACCTACATTCATATATTTATGTGTTAGCTGTTTTAGTATTGCCAAATATCAAAGATTTGGTGGAAAGATGCAGCCATAAGAACCTCCAAGAAGAGCTGCAATACTATTTTGTAAGTAACAAAACTGTATCTCACTGTTGAAACAATCACAGGAGGTTACTGAAATAACTAAGAAAATTTATCAGAAAAAGAACACCTTGGAACTACAGTTATTTCCCTAAGTTCTTTTAAAGGTGCTCTGGTGCAGTGTTACAAATGACTCCTCAACCCTCCATATGGACAATGAGTCATTCTAATGTCAAATGCCCAAAGCCTGAGGAAATTGCAGGTCTGTTGTTGCTGAGTCATAGTGGCATGTACATCTTGCTAGCTTCAGCTGGCATGCAGGAAAGATGGATATACACCTCTTACTTCTCAAATCTTTTCTTGTCTCTCAGGCTGCTGTGAGGATTGTGGTTGGCTTCGGAGATGTCCTAGAGAATAATGTTATGAATGCCCTCAAATGATGCATATTTCCTGGATGCTTCTTGAGCTACTAATTAAAATGGAACACTAAGTGGAGCATAAATGAATATTATATAGAATGGGTCATTAATGACCTTTTACACTAGTCTGGTACTTCTGCTGAAAGATAATTTTCCCTGCTGCAGTAGCAAAAAGAGAAGTAGCAGGTTGAGAACTCTGTGTGTCTGTTATATATGGTGCAAACAGCACCACTAGCTATGCACCACTGAAAACAGCCTCCATTCCCATTATACAATACTGACTTTAATTTTTTATACCTTTCTGAAGCACCAAGCTTAAGCCAAAACGTTTCATATTTTTTCCTGTGCCTCTGGCTTAATTCCAGAATATTTCAGGGAAATAATTCTTACCCCCTACACTGGATAGCACAAATGCATGCAAATGATATGCACACCAATATTGTGTGCACCTCTGTGGCAGCCCCTGGTGATCCCTTTTGCACGTGCTTGGTGGGGGTACCTGTTGGTGAGAAGTGTTTTGGTAAGCTGTACAATGAAAGTGTGCAGAAATACTGCACAGCCTCAGGTATGCTACAGCCTAGGTGGCAGTGCCAGGAATCTGGCAAAAGAGCACAGGATGAGATGAGACATGGTACAAAGATCTGAGAAGAATGCATGACTTTCCAGCTTTGCCCTTGCAGCCACAAGAACTAGATATGCCAGGGACTTTGTGCACCTCACTACACTTTTACACTGATGATACATTTGATGTTCATACTAATGTCTTGTATGTTCATATGAAGAGTGTTAAGTTTGATGTCTCTCCTGAAGGTGTTTCAGCAATGCTTCCTTGTGGTGAACTCAAACCTTGGAAAGTCGACTGACATCCGCCATCAGCTCTATTGCTCTCCCCTCAGACTTGTTCTTCATGTGCAGGAGCAGGTCTGGAAAGGTATGCCAGGCAAAGCTGTTGTTGCACCACTGGCCAACTAACCTTGTTTCATCCAAATTGAACTGCTCTAAAGCTGCAGCACAGCATTGGGCTAGGCACAGCACACGGGTACTCAGAGAGAAGTGTGATCTGACAGAAAATTTCTGGAACACTGCAGAGAGCATGCCTGGCAGCTTAATACTAGAAATTGGTACTGTTCATGCTTTGGCTTCTTTAAACAAGATCTGCTGCTGGTTTGCAAAGGAAGCTCATGCCACTAGTGCCAGTCTTTCAGCCATACTAATTGACGTTCAATCAGTGCAACCTGCAACACCACAAAACAAGGCAACCATTGATTTCTTGCTGCTGGCTTAATGCCATGAGTGCAAAGATTTTGACAGCATGTGCTGCATGAACTTAAGTGACCAAAGTCCATTCATAAGAGTATCAGTAATCTTGAGCAACCCACTAAACTGCTTCTGCCACACAATGAAGGTGATTGGTGGAAGGTGTCTTCATGGGTCTACAACCTCAGCTTTCAGGCATGGCTTAAACATTTAGTAATGTATAGCATAGTTATCCTTGGTGTGTTCTTAATGATTGTGATAAGTATCCCATGTATTTTGTCTTGTGTGCAACAAATGATCAATAGTAGTCTTAATAAGATAATGGCTTTACCAACACAGTTTTAGCTGTGCAACACATAAAGTAGGGGGAATTGCTACTGATAGGTAAGGCTTTGTAAAAGAAAGGCCTTGTAGCATGGCTCTGGCCATGTTAGGCTAGCTGAAGGCAACTATGGGAGAGTGACTCAGCTGGAGTGGAGTGGAGAGATGTGAGGGACATGGGAGATGTGCTGTGTGACTGCCACATCTCCACATCGTGGTGTGTGGTGGTTGGTTGACTTGGGCTTGTGCTATAAAACTATGTATACTAATAGCCAACTAACTGCTTAAAAAGGCGAGATTTTTGGCAATAAAGAGCACCCCTTTGTACCTACCTGGGGTCCCTACATCGCTCATTAATGCAACACCTTCCTTCCTGCCTGCCTGTGAAAATTCTCCCAAATTTTTTTAAGTCATAATGATTATGTCAATTGCAATTCATGCAGGTGTAGGAAAGTTGTGAGAAAGCTGTAGCTTTAATCTTTTTAGATATCTTCTGAAAAAACTTTGCAAACTTCACTGTTACTTTAAGCTTTTTCTTTACCCTTGGCTGATCAGGTGTATCACATGTACTTTTTCCTACAAGATATATGCTTCTGTCACTGACTTTGGGGGAACTCAGAAGACCTTTCTATGTCTTGGAACCTTTTTAACCCTATGCTGGCCTTCTGTGCCTAGAGAGGGAACCAACACAGCGTAGTGCTTATCTGAGAAAAAGAAAGAATTGCAGAGCACTTCTGCCCATGCAGCTTGCAATAGAATCCTCACTGCAGTGCAGGTCAGGCTCCTCTTTGCTGTTTTTGTGATGACTTTTGCCTCAGGCTCCTACCTCTAGAGTTCTTATGCTCAACCAGATCAACCTGCTGTATGGATCACTGAAAAAAAAATTGTCTTCTAAATTACATTGAGTCAGTAGCAAAGAAGTGGGGATTTGGCACCTCCTCATCTAAGCAGATAGGGAGTCTTTTCTCATTACCTCTCTGGATTATATTTGAAAGGTCAGGAACTTGTTGAAGATGACACCATCTACAAAAAGTATTAGTTCATCACTAGAAACATCTGCAGGGTAAAGGGAACTATTTATGAGTGGGAATTTGAACAATTAGATTGGATATGGGAAAGAAAACTTGCCTATGGCACTGCAAGTAATCTGCTTGGAGAAAACATTTTAGGTGTGGCCTGATAAGGCAGCGAGGAAAGCCAGTCAGAAATTATATTTACCCTTTAAGTCTTTATTTACAATTGATGCCAATTTTGTGTAGCTTATTACAAAAAACTTACAGAGATTCAAAATGTGCTAAGTGATGACCTCTGGACTATGACAGAGGGAAAAGGCCCTCACTGCTCTTATCAGAGTTGCAGGAAATGATCTGACAACCAAATTCTTTCAAAGGTCCATGGCAGACCTCATAGGAGCCACACATTTGATAGTCTCCTATGTGCTACACCATCTCCTCCTTCACCCACACTGAATTGTTGGACTAAATGTAAATCAGTACATAAATACAGCCAAGAAAAGCTCTTGAATCCTCAGGCTGATTGGAACTGCTTGAGTCATGCTCTTATGTCTAATAGCTTGTACCTTTCAAAATGGGTTTGACATATTTAAAGCATTTATTAGAAATGGTCCCTGCTCTGTTCTGAGCCCTGGATGCCACCTGGCACATGAGCATGTACAAAACACAGTCAGCTATAGGCAAGGAAGGATGATGGGCCATGAATGCACTACTAGAGGGTCTCCCAAACTGATTTTGGTTGGCTTCAATCTGTTCATCTGTTGTGCACGTGGAAATTTACAAATCATTGTTGGAACACCTGTTATGGTTTAAATCACCCTTATTTAAAAGATTAAAATAGCAGTAATGATAATATATAAATCTATATAAATAAATAAACCTATATATAAATAAATAATATTTGTATAGCCTTCACCCAGTGGTCTTTCAGTGGTTAGGGTATAAATGCTAAATGTGTGTATTAGAAGGCATCAGAGGCAGCACACTCAGCTTTACTTTGTCCAGTTCCTACCTCCAGTAGGTAATGAGGATTTCATTCAATGGCTCAGCCTCAAGGATGTTTGCTTGAAGCACTAGGACAAATGATAAATGACATTTGTGAAATCCAGGCTATTATCTGGCTCAAGTAAACGTGCAAAATTGCAGCAAGAAGGAACACTCCATATATTCTGTACTGCAGCATGTGCTGCTGTATGTATTGACTGCTTTTAACTGATATGGTTGTTTTTTTATAGCCCAGCCCCTTTTTTACAGCTGCAGATAAAGTCCCAGTAACATAAACTATGGAACAAGCTTCTGGTTTTTGATTCTGTCTTCTAGGTATGGATTGGATTATTACCTCAGTAAGTGTGTAAGAAATACACAGGTTTGTGGGAGTAAATCTCTTTTCCAGAAGTACCATGGTTTGCTCTATTGAAAACCTACCCAGTTACTTGTAACTTGTATAAATGCCATGCATGTGTCAGCTATGTATTACCACTCTCCAATGGACTGAAAATCCCATTATATCTGCTCTGTAAAAGTAAACAGTAGGAACTCAGAAAGGCACTTAGAGTGACCTGGTAACCCTTGCTGTCTAAAAGTAGTTTTCAGCAATGTTTTGATGCACATCTTTGAAAATTCTTCAATAGTGACAATGGTGTATTTTTTAGAGCAATAGAATATTCATACCCAATTACTCTGCAAAATTTTCCAACTTTTATCACTGTTAATTGAGACAAGTTCTTGGTTTTGTTTTTAATAAACAGATCAGTCATCCTTAATTCATCTCTGAAGCAGCAATATGTGCAAGAAAACAGAGTGTGTGCATCCTGTAATCTGTCCAGTCTTACTTAGAACTGAAATATTGTGATAGATTTAATAATAATTTCATGGCTAGGTATTTAGGGCCTTCTGTGCTTTAACATTCTTTTTACCTCATCATCTACCCAAAGTCATAACTTTGAATTGTCACTGCTTTTTCGTGTTGACATAAACAGAGAGGAGGGATATTCATCACAGGCTGTTTGGGTCACTTGTCTCTGTGAGCTTTGGTAAATTGCATGAATTCACACTGGGGTGAAATTTGGTATCAGAGGATCATCAGCAGCAAGAGCAGTAAGGTATGTGGATGAAAATTTCAAATAGCATCAATTTGCCTTTATAAATTTGGTTCCATCTACTCAGACCATGACAAAGAGGTTACTTTTTTACTTTAATGAGTTCATAGTGTGTTAACCTAGAGATGGAACAACTAAACAGAACGTCAATTCTCTTTTGAGGTATTAAAATATTTAGGCAGTTCACACCCACCTGTTTCTATCTGATGGACTGTATGTAATTTTCCAAATTTGGCAAAACTAAACATTGAGTTTTAAAGTTAAGCTCTTACAAGAATTCTCCTCAAGGCCAGGAGTCCTAGGGTCATGAGTCTTGTAAGAATTTCTTTCTAATGAGATTTTCAACTGTGATGGCAAGTTAACAGCATGGAAACAGGACTACAGCCAGCTGGAACACTGTTACAAAGGGTTGAAATACATCAAAGAGAAAACATTTAGCAGAAATGTGTTTAAGAAGATATAAACAATTTGTTTTTAATTTGCTTTCTCTTAAGAGATAGTAAAGACTCTTATACTTATTTCCATTTCTTGTGGGACACCACCTAGAGACACTTGATGTCCCTGCCTAAGTCCATGCCTTGCCTGACTTAGAGATGATTTGAGAAGGGGCTGATCTTAATTGAATTTGATGTCAGTTGCTCTCACTACTTATTCTCCCCTTCACTGCATATCTAAAAGTTCTAAGAATTAATGGTGCATAGTGGAATTGGCAGCTCTCAACTTTTTTTTAGAAATTTCTCCATTGATAAGTGAAGAATTAAAAGGTCCTGGCAAGCTATCAAAACCCAACTACATAAGTTGAATCATAAGGGGGTTTTAACTATTATTTTTCTGGGAGCAAAACCTGTTTAGAGATGAAGAGTGAATTGTGGGCTTCTTAATAAGCCTATTACAGAGCAGGGTTTATGGGTAAATCCATCAGCATTTCTGCTTTCCTGCTAGCTATTCCTTGTGCCTTTTCTTCAGCAAAGGAGATTTCTTTTACACTAAAACTGAGTATTCTTGCTTGTCTAAATAATATCAGATGTTCCTATTAGTTGCAATTCAATCATTAACTTTATCAAGGTATTTCACACTCGAATTATTAAACTTAATTTCAGAATTAATATTTTCAAGCTTTTTTACATAAACAATAAATCTGTGAGGATGGTGCCACCTAATGTAAGTAGAGAGCACGGCAGCTACTTTTAGTTGGATGCTGTTAAATTACCAGCAGGGATTGAAAGATTAGGAATTTAGCATTCCTTTATCCCTTCTGTTTCCTCTCACACTAGTTTGCTTTCAATGCTTCCTTGAAAACATGATAGAAAAATATATTTTAAATGAAAGCATAGTTTTTTAATTTTACCCCACTGCATCTATTCTATGCTAACAGAATTTAAAAGCTGACTGGCAGAAAAAGTGGTTAGCAAACCTCAACATAAAGCACATAATTTTTACCAAGACAGAGATTAAAGCTGTTTCCCCTATGACCAGAAGAATCTTTCACTAGTTATGGAGATTTAAGCTTATACTTCTCTTTATCTGACTCAATGTTTTTTAAAATCAGTTTAATCAAGCAGAACCATTTTAACAAGGAGGATTAAGCACCTTTGTCATCTATTCATTTAGCAGCAGCAGTTGTTAGTATAATTTAGGATAGGATAGGAGAGGATAGGATAGAATAGAATAGAATAGAATAGAATAGAATAGAATAGAATAGAATAGAATAGAATAGAATAGAATGGTTCTAGTTGGAAGTGATGTACAATCCAACTAGTCCAACTTCCTGACTGCTTCAGGACTGACCAAAAGTTGCAGCATATCATCAAGGCCATTGCACAAATGCCTCTTAGTCTAGGCACATGGACCACCTCTCTAGGAAGCCTTGGTTCCATCTTGGCAAAAAAATACTTCCTGCTTCTGAGTTTGAACCTTGCAGATTTGAATATAGATCAAATACAGATTTGAATCACCAAGCATTGGAACATGATTATTAAGGGCATCAGTAAAGGAGACAGAATTACATATCTAAATCCTTTTAGGCTTAAGTTGCTTTCAAACCATGTCTATTGTACTCTAGATAACTGCACTTTATTGAATGAAAGACAAGTATATGCTCTATATGTGAACACAGATGACCCAATAAGGGGAAAAGGATTATGAATACAAGTAAATCAGAATGTTTTGTGCATGGAGACAACATAAAGGAGAATTTTCTTTTTGAGTGGGCAGATTTACTGAGGAAAGAAAAATAAAGAACACTGGAGTTATGGTGCAATAGCACAAATGCATTAAAATATCTAGGTATTTAGACTAATAAATCTTGTGTCAAGTTTTAATTATCAGAAGTACTTGAGTTTAAAGTAAGTGCAGAATTCCTTTTCAGCTGTAGAGTACTAAAAGTTATTGCAAGGAGAACCTTAATTTCCTCTAGACTTGCTTTAAGATTCCAGATGTTACCTGAGAAAGACCCTGAAGTTAGTGAATATAAAGAATTTTTCCAAGCCAGTGTATTATATGGGGAAATATGCTTTTTAAAAATTCATTTATTTGATTTTGCCAATTTATAAGTGCAAATTAAAGTAGTGGATACTATTAATTTATCATTATTTATCTCATATATAAAAATATTTACTTTTTGGACATATAATTAGAAATTTTGTGATTGGAGAATGAATGGCATTGAATATTGTTAGTATTTTCAGAGTGCATACTAAACTTCATAATTTTCACACAGTAAATTTCAGTGATATGTATAATTACGTACTAAGAAACCAGTGAGAGTTCCTCTGGAAATATACTTGACAAATCATCTACCACACATGCTATATTTGCACACTGCAGAGAGGTTGGTTCAGTGTGATCCTGTTGTACTTGAGGGGTGTTTCTCCCTTTACTTTCTCTTTCTACAGAGATTTTCAACTGTGATTGCAAGTTAATGGCATGGAAACAGGACTACAGCCAGCTGGAACACTGTTACAAAGTGTTGAAATACATCAAAGGGAAAACATTCAGCAGAAATATGTTTAAGAATATATGAAGGGTTTTTTCTTAAATTTTTTCCCCTTAAGAGACAGTAAACATTCTTACTTATTTCCATGTGTTTTGGGACACCTAGAGACACTGTCCATGCCTAAGTTCATGCCTTGCCATGGAGTACCACTCACTGATTCTTAATGCACTTTTTGGAAGCTGTGTGAAGGCACATCTGAACTCCCTTCTTAAGTCTAAGTAAGAGGCCAAGTCCATTGAATGACATTTTTCTCCTCTTTTCCCAGCAAGCAGGGGTAATCCTGGAAAAAATGAAGATATTGAGGTGTTATGAACATCTTGCTGTGTTTACCTGGAGAGCCTGCAAAACATGTGAACAGAGGCCATAAGATGCCATGAATTTTCCCCAACCTTCTGCTAAAATGGGGTTGATAGGCATGATGTCAAAGGTTATTGAAGACTAACACCATAAGGAAAAATAAATCTGTGGAGGGTGGTGCCAAGTAACAAGAGGCAACAAGAATCAAATGATGATGCACTGGTCATGGTCCATGCTGACAACTAACAGTAACCATCTAATCTTTTTCCAGCATGGATGGATTCATGGCCTCCCAAACTAGTGTGGTTCCAGATTAAATCATGAAGATTTTACACAGAGTGCAAAGATCTGTAGTTACAGAGCCTCAACCAGTGGCTGCTGTGTTGATGAGTCAAGTAAGGTCTGTTACATCTGCCAGGAATTTGTGTGGTATATTGAGGTGGAAAATCCCAGCTGCCACAGATGGCATCAACACTTCTGCTATGCAGTTTCTGCTGTGCAGCTTCTTGTGGTTCACATCAGGGAGCATGTCATAATGAGACAGAATTACAGGGCTGGCTGTAAAACTGGAATAATGCACTAAAGCTCACATGATGTATTTTGCAGGATTAGAATGTCAAGCACTACCTGGGTTTACTGTAATCCATATTAATTGCTAATTACAGTCTGCAGGGCCAGGTGCAGCCACAAGGCTCACTGGAAGCAGTGCCTTGTGCCCTGCTTGCTGGAGCACCTCTCCAGACCTGGTCACAGGTCATGATTCCTCGTGGGGTGATGAGCTCTGACTTCCCATGTGGTACTGTGCTGGAGGAGGCATAAAGAGACACAGGAAACAGGAAACAGGACACAATTCTCAACTGCTGCATGGCTCTCTGGCTGCTCACCCAGTCCCACAGCTGCACTGTGGTAATGCAGGACTGCCAGGAAAATGAGTATATTGCCACCAATATACTCCTGAAGTATAAGAGGTGAAATATAAGGGGTGAAGGAGGAGAAGGAAGATGTGTTGGGTAGAGCTCTGGGTACAGGAATTCTGGTCCTGATATTGTTTTGGTTCCAATTCAATGAGAGCATTGTGCCTACCTTTGGAGGATGTAGGAAGAGAAAACCATGTGAGGAAAATTCAAAAGGGGACTTAGGAGAAACACAGCTACAGTAATTGAGATGGATCAGTGCAAATCTAAGTTCCAATATCTGTTTTACTAGATGGCAATATGGAATTTAATTAGCTGAAATATATTGTAAATCTTGATGCTAAATAATATATCAGCTGTAAAAAAAAATTGCAAAGAAAAAGGCACTGTGGATGGAAGCTACAGTTTTGTTTAGTAATGATAGCAAGGCACAGGGTTAGAGGTAAAAGAAGAAATGTGTTCTGTTGGTGAAGGACACATTAGGTTAGATATACTTGAAGAGATTTCAATGTTCAAATTTCTCATTTGGCTCTGTAATGCTATCCTTTAAGTATTAGTTCAGAATTGTACAAGTTTATGATGGTGTGGGAGAGACTTAGTGAATACCTGCTTTCATCAGTCATGTAATTGCCAGCCTTGGAACTGGAGAGATCATGAGTCTTTTTTATGAAAAATCTCCTGTGATAGTTCTGGCAAAACACCTTGTAGCCTATATGTCTGTACAGTGCTGTGTAGTGTGGATGGTAGTCAGAAATCTCCATGTTATGAGAATGTTAAATGGCTTTAAAACACTTATTATTCTGAAAGCTTCTGAAACGCTAGAAAACATTTTTTAGCAACTGAATGTAACCTGTACTAGTTAAGAGAAAAAAATATTTTCCTTGTGGATGCTCCAAAGCCTAATTCTTTGCTGCTTATAATGATGTGAATTCATAGTATATAGAAATTTTCCCTCATGGAAAACCAAATTAAATGGGAGGAAGGTACAAACAGTGATAATTTAGACTTTTTTTCTTTTTGGACAATACATGAAAAACCCCACCCTTTTGTAAGTAGCTGGAATCAGAAGTAGTTTTAAGCCATGATGACAGTGAAGTCTGCCTGAAGGTTCCATCAGCTCACCAGCAGATCATTTCCCTGAGCTGGCAGTTGTTTGCCACAGTAGCTGTCACCAGAGAAACTGGTTCTCTTTTTTTAGCTGCTGAAGAGCTGCTAATGTAATAATGAGCAGTTTGCACTTTCTCATTAGCACTTATTCATCATAGACAGTGCATACAAAGCATCTGTAGTTAAAGTATTAAGTAACCACTTTTCTGATGTTTGTCATGTGTTATATTTCTGAAGTGTCTAGACTTTTATATTGGTATTTGATAAATTGTGCTTGAAGTCTTGCATATTTAAAGTAAATAATTATGCAAACTCATGGTATCACCTCTACATTGTAAAATAAAGGGATTACTTTGTGTAAATCTTTGTTTCTCCTCCAGAAAACACCTTTTTGAGCTGCTCTTCTCAGGTTCCCTTTCCTGTGATATAGCTATGAAAATATTAGTCTGTACTGTACACGCCCTTGAGTAATTTGGTTTACTTATAATGATATTAAAAACTGTTTTGTAGCCAGTATAGCTGGAAAAAGAACATTTTTAGCACATTTATGCTAATGCTAAATGGAAACCATCTCAAGGCCTCTTAGCAAGAAAGATAAACTTTGCTACACCTACCTAAAGGGTTTTAGGACTGGAAAAAGTTCTTCTATAATGAAGTAGAAAGCGAGGAGGGGATGAAAGATGGGGCAAGAATTTTAGGACAAGCCTAAGAGGCAGGTCTTCTTCAACCCATCTCATCTATCTGCCAGAAAACAAGGGGTGGATGAGCATGGCATGGCTGCTTCTCACAGCTGTGAGATCAAGCACTAAACATTACTCCATATGTTTTGGCCCTTTCTTATTGTGGGTTCTCAGGAATTTGGAATTCACTGCTTATAATATCTCTCATTAATTCAATGATAAATGTAAAATAAACATGGTTCCATTAATTTTATCTTACTTTCTCTCTATTGTCAGAATACTTCTACCTCTTAGAATGCCTTCCTCTCGAGTTTTTTCTTTTTTTTTTAATCTTTTTTTCTTTTTTTTTTTTTTTTTTTGGGAAGACTGTAGAGAGGTTTGTTTCAGAAAGAATACTGCCATATCCATTTGAAAGCAGGTTTCTAAAAAAGCTTAGTTACAGTAACTTCCTTTCTGATTGTATATATAAGAACCATTTTATATAAACTCCTGGATTTTTCTCGTGAGATACAGTAGATTTGTCCTGATTTATCTTATTTCCCAAAGATGGGAAGATGATGACCAAACAATGCTCTTTGCAGTAATCTGTGTGTTGTGGTAAATCTAAAATGAGCTTCCATCAATTTCTGGATCTGATTCTCAGGTTCTTCAATCAGCAAAGTTTTTCTGAAACCAGCAGCATCTTGCAGTCAGATCTCAGTAGAGAATCCCCTCCCTCTCCTCTTTCACTCTGTCCACAAAGCAAAACAAAACAACACTTTTTTAAAGAGGACCTGATAAATACTTGAGATGGAAATAGTTGATTCTTTCAGCATTAATGAAAAGATTGATTCTTGCTAATGGTGTTTGCAAGATTGGTGCCTCCTCTACACTGTTTAAAGCAGAGGTTGCTCTTTCTTGTCTTTGTGATGCTTAGCAGAACAGAGAAGAACAGAATGAGAAGTGTGCCAGAGATGTTTTGTATTTGCAAGAATGTAATGAAGTTAATAGAAATATGTATAAATTAATCAGATGTACAATCATATAATAATTTATTCTGGTTGGTATCTGTGGTAGTTATCAAGCTTGATCTGCCACTTAAATCAGAACCAATTCTGAACTAGTCTCAGTTTACTCAGGGCATTTTATAGTCAAATTCTGAATACCTCCAAGGATGGATATCCCACACTCTGTCTGGGCAGCCTGTGCCAGTGTTTGACCACTGTTGTTGTGAAGAATACTTTTCTTGCTCTGAAAAATGAGATTTTTAGCCTGAAGTGTGTCTTTTCTAAATTAAGAACTGAGGTTGTTCCTGCATGCATTCAAAATGGTAAAAGTGGGAAACCAGAATTGTTGCTGTCTGGCCTCTCAGACAATTTGGTGTGACTAGTCCTGCTCAGAAGCATCCCTTTGACATAACTCATCCTAACAGGCTCACAAGCAACTCTGCCATGGCAAAGTGTAGGTCAATGGCAGCTGTACATTGACTAGAAAAGGAGCTGTGCAATTGTGCCTACTGTTGTATGATGGCAGTTTGGGGCAAATAATTTTGAAAGAACTGTTCTGAAAGCAAAATACTGACTTCCATGCAATCTATCATGTAGGAGTCTCATCCTATTGAATGGTCTGGGTGTTGAATTTTTTTAGTGTCTGGGTGATAAAGTGTCAAGACATATAAGTAAGCCTATTTCTTGAGTACTATAAAGCTTCCAGTTTTTTCCTGCTCTGGTCTGTGACAAGTGCGGCAGTTCAGAAAGGGGGCAGTTACAGAAATTGCATAGATGGAGGCATCAATGTAGGATCTCTGGCCTTCAAGAAAAGGAAGGATTTTCAGAATCCCAGTTTGGGACTTGGGCACTTATATTTATGCATTGGACTGGTGATGCTCAAGAGTTTTGTGAATTATAGCTCCTAATGCATAGTCATTATTTTGGGGTAATTTTAACAAGTTTGGTGGGTTTTTTTGGTATTTTTGGTATTTTGGGGTTTTTTTGGTTTTTTGATTATTAAAAGAATGCCAAACCTGAGTTTTCACATAATGTAAATCCCAATCTGAACATCATGTTTACTTGAATTTATTGAGTGATGAGATGTCAGGCAGGACTGCTATAAGCGCAACAATATGGCCATCCTTTGGTTTTATGTCATCCAAAGGAATTGGGTGAATGAAATTTCAGTTTAAAACAGTCCTTTGAATACATATTAAATCTGAAAAACAAAAACAAAAACAAAAACAAAAACAAAAAACCAAAAACAAGACAAGCTTAACTATATAATCTTTGAAATATTTTTGGATATCTAGTGCAAAAAATGACTCCAATTCTAATACAACCAGATGCATCACTATGAATTTACAACATGCAAGCCAGAGTAACTGGCTGGTGCTGCATGTTGTTCTTCCAGTGTTCTCTGCCTTTCAAATCCCTGTTCACATGCTTCAAAACCATACTGCTGTTTTAATGCCCAGTATAGGTTTTACCTCTAAGGAGCCTAACAATAGCTTCTATTCCAGAACAGAAATGGCTTGTTACAGGACAAAAGCCTTTTGTGAGGAGAAAAGTTGAGCAAACCAGTTTTGTGCTCGGTTCCTTTGTTTGCAGGCAGGCAGCTCATGATGAGTTTGTCTGTTTGCGACTCCAGAAAGCAGCGCTCCTGGGCTGCTCTCCATGGCTCATCATCTGCCTGGCCTGCTGGGAAAAGAACTTTACAGCACTTCTGTGTGAGCTAACCTTCATTGTCTCTGTGCCTATAAATATGGGATAGCTTTCTACTAGGTTTTTACTAGGCCATTTCTAATGATGACCTGAACTAGAATGAAGTGGACATGAACAAAAAGGAAGATCTTACCCAGCAGGTAAGAGGCTGATCGTGAATGCTTTCCAAACATGTATACTAATGTAAAATACTTTTTGCATCTGCTTCAAGATTTCAAGTAAGTGCATTGTTCCTTGTGAATTATGTGCAAGGCTCTTCGTGCATGTATGTTGAGCATGGTCTGATCCTGAAGGAAGTGGAGGTCAAAGAAAGTCTTCTTGTTTAAGTTGAAAACACTCCATTTGCTTTAGGAAGCAAGAGATTTTGACTTCCTATTAGTTTCATTTATAGCTTTATCAAAAGTAACAAAAACAGATGTCATAAATCTGACCCTATTAATATTATTGGGGAAATACATTGGTTTTAACTTCACTAATGCAAATGAAAGCACTACAGTCTATGGATTGGAATCTGACCTGGTTTAGAAAGTGACACTCTTGAGTCAGGCTACTGACCCAAATGGAAATGTTTAGTTTCTGTATAAGTGCATTTTAAAACAGATTCTTATCCTGAATTCATGCTTCTGTGGTCCCAAACCACTGTGAAGGAAAGATCATCTTACTCATTTTGACACTCTGCCTTATTTAGGGATTTTTTTTAACACAGTGCAGGTTGCACAGTCAAGGTAAAGTAATTGCAAATAATCTTGTTACAAGGACAACTTTGTTGCTTTGAAGCAGCAAGATAATCAATGACCTTGAGAAGCTTATCTGGTAATTGCGTTATGTAGTCTGAAGATTTTGCATGGGTGTAGCAGACAAAGGCAGGTGTTAGATGTGAAAATTACTAGCACAATATTGTGAGCTAACCTTACTCCATTTGTTTTCACATGAAGGATGCTAATAATTGATAATATTTAAGTTTCAAGGAAGGAAGAACACTTTTTCTGCTCCTCACATTGCCACACACCTCCCTTGACCTATGGCAACTTTGTGCTTCAGCTTCTCCAACTGCAAAATAATGAGATGTACCTAATATTAATGCCACTTTCACATCCTTCACAAAAATGTTTTTGTAGCAGTAAATCTCTCTCAAAGAGCCACTTTATCACACAAGGTCACTGAGGGAGAAATTAGTCATGGCAATATCTTGACAAACTATGTGATCCTCATGCTTCTCACTTACAAACAACCAGTGTCTGTTTATCATTGCACACCTCATTTTAGCACTGTACCCAAGAGCCAAAACCCCTCTCTGTGCTTGGAGATACTCCCTGGAAATATCTGTGTTGTCCTCAGTGCAACTCCATGGCTAGATTCTGTCCTGGTTCAAATTTTTGTAGCTCCAGTGACTCCAGTGAAGCTTCATTAATTCTCAGCAGTAGATAATTTGTTCTTGCATCCTCTGCTCCTTTGCTGCCTGGTTGCTGGAGAAGCAGGAGGGCAATGCTTTCTGCTTGCCAGGGAAAAGGGCAGAGAAAACACTTGGACACAGAACTGCTTGCTTTATGGGTACTGTTGTGTGAAGTCTTAAGCAGCACCTCCTGCTGTCTTGGCTTCAAGTATTCAAAATTCATTACTACACAAAAAGATTAAATAAACTTGATGTACCAACCTGGGAGAGCTGTAAAGGGTAACCTGGTAACAGAGCAGGACAGAAAAAGTTCCTCAGCCTTTAGAATATGTCAGTATTTGAAAACTGAAAAACTGACTTTTGAATTAGAACTGGAAAAAAGTTCAAACAGGGTAAATAATGTCCATGTCAGCATGACCTGAACAACATTTATGCACTTTTTTAGAGTGGAAACACTTAATTTCAGTTTTTCAACAGTGTTTTATATGACAAAAAAAAAAAAAAAAATCTAAGTGAAACAATTAACTTTTCATCAATAAAAAAATAATCCAACCAAATCCTATATATTTTTTACTTTTGATTTAGTTTCCCATATTTTTCTACTTCTTTTCTTTACTAGATTTTGACATTTAAATGTTCTTTGCAAAAATAATCATTCATTCTTGAAAAATCTATAGCACCAACTCAAAAAGATCATCACAATTTGACCTCTTAAAAATCAGTTAACAATACGAAATAAAAAAGAGAATGTGACTTAGCCTTTATTGTATTTTGCTGAGCGCTTGCATCACGTTTTTAGGTAGTCAGTAGCAGGAACATAGAGTTATTTTGTTGATTAAGTATACTAAAGCTCCTGCTAGAGTTGCACCTTGCCTCTTTCACCTTTCCCTTTGATAAAAATCTGTCTGGAGCTATAAATCTAAAGTTACTCAGAGCTCCTTTTAAAGTAATTCCATTTCTTTCTTTTTTTCCCCCTTTCAAATGCTTTACTGAGAGTTTCTTTTTCTCATTTCCATGTCTCTTTTTGTCAGTATGTTTTTAGAGAGGTTTATAAAATACAATAGTGTTTGCAGTCTTGCCTGAAGTCACGATACAAGCAAAAAGTGGGAGAAAAATGGAAGGTTCCTTCTGCTGCACCTGAATTTGCCACATGGAATACTACAGATATATTTTCAGTCACCTATAATATAATTTTAAGGCAAAAGTTCAAGAATTGCCCTGGATTTTCCCCTGTTTCACACACCACAAACCTCAGTATTTGTTATTCCTCCCAAAGGCAATACTTTACATTTCCAATGCTCTCAGCTTGGCAGGTTTACAGATGAACTGCCTTTTGGCAGTACTGTATTTCATGGTATAGTTAATACTCCACTTCAGAGCTGTACAAAGCCCAAAAAGGAACACAAACTGATTAAGATAAATTGCTTTAGATTTATATATTCTGTCTTACCACAAGATATAAAATGTGCCTCAGATGTAGAATCCTGGTCGCATGCCAGAAGTGCCACTTAATTTTGTTAAGTAGAGCAAGCAATTTCATCTGCACAATGCTGAAATATTTGCCTGCTGTTACTGTCCTCTATTCTCTCCTCTTCTTACCTGCATGGTGCCTTAATGTGCTGCTGCAAAGCTTAGTGCAACCCTTATCTGTTGATAGCCAGAGACATCCAGACTCTTGTGTACTCAGTGGCACAGCAGGAACGTAGTGAGGACGAGTAAAGCTGTTATTTATGAGCTGAGTTTTCCCATAAGGGGAAATGAGTTGTGATCCAGCCTACTCTTCCTGCCTCCTGTAGGACTTGCACTGGTCCACCTCTACCTGAAGCCTTACCAGGTGCAAACTCCAGTGCAGAAGGGATCAATGTATCAGCACAAATTGCAGCACTGGCACAAGTAGATCTAACAGAAATCAGAACTTGGGAAAGTACCAATAAATGCCAATGAAAAACAACATCAGATAAAACATTAGAAAGAAAAACCTAAATCTCAGATCTTTTGTGTAATGTGGCTCATACTGTTTGTATCTTGGAGCTGATTCTTCTGGCAGGAATATTTGAATTGCTGCCCAAGCGTCCTTTGCTAAGAGAGAGAAATAAATTTCAGAACTGCCTTAAGGTGGAAGCAAATATTTGAAAATCAGCAAAAAAAATTAATTGATGCTGAAACAAATGTTGGGTAAAAGAACTTTAAAGTAATCTGTTTCCTAGTACTGTTGATGCAGAGCAAAAAATGCAGGAACGTTCAGGAAGGAAATGAAAAGTAGTCAAAATTTTTGCTGCATTAATGCCATGACTGTTTTGCTTTCCTTTCAGCACAGCACGACACATGGTTCAATTAAATTAAGTAATCATTTGCAGCCAGCTCACTTGCACTGTACCTCTTTCAAGACACTATTTCACTTAACCATCCTGTCTTCCATAGAAAAAAAAAAATCCTTTAAAGAAATAAAATGTTAAATAGATAATTCATATGTGCTATTCCTGGGTGGTCTCCCCTCTCTTCCTGTGTACTAAGCCTTTACCACATAAACTACTAGACAAATAAGTCTAAGTCTGTCATATATCTCATGCATATGGCTGTCTTTAATATGAAGAAATGCTGTAGTGGTACTTTGCAACAAATGTTTATTTCACTGCAGAAAATACTATGAATGAAATTAAATTAAATGAAGTTAAAATGAATTAAATGAAAATGAAATTTTCTAAATAAAAGTCCATACTGTCTGAGTTTATTTAGAAATTAAGTCATTTCCCTGCAAAAAATTCACGATGTGCCTTTTGCTGAGGACCTAAAGTAATGCATAGGTTGTTCTCTGTGTAATTGTAAGAGTTTTGTTTATTTGAAAGTAAAAATTATCACTATTTTTGTTTAAGAGTAATGGGTACAGTATTTCTTTTGGGTCTAAAATAAAACTGCAGTACCATAGTCTAATTATTAATGGAAAATAAACCCTTTGCAAACTGTTATAGGCTCATCAGTTATTCAAGGTCTGTTGCAAAAATATTTTCATTTACAAATGTGCAAGTGATCAGTCCTTATCTTGCTCATGTCTATTCAGAAGGAATTTGTTTTGGTAAGGATTAAAATGTGGGGATGGTACCTAGTGTTCTTGGAATCCTTTAGAATGGCTAATTGTATAAAAATAGTTTTCTGACATTTTGCTTTTGACATATTGTTTGTCTGACTTCAGTACAGATTATACAAGATAAAGGATGAGCTCAACATTCCTTCAGTTATTTTGCTGAACATTTTTCAGAGATCTGTCTGTTATCTACAATATAGATAACAGGCAAAAATTTTGTTTAATTTTAAAATTTTCAATAGGTATCAGCATATATTATTATTATTATTATTATTATTATTATTATTATTATTATTATTATTATTATATTGTTATAATTAATATAATATAATGCAGAAATGCATATAGTATTATGATTATGTTACTGGTTTTGAGTTACTCAAAGGAAACAAAAGAATTCTGAAAACCTCATAAGTTGTAAATCAAGATATTTTGATGATAGCAGCCTGTGCCACAAAATATATTAATGTAAGTATTTTTCATAAATTAATGATAATATAAATTTTTTATGACTATAGCTTTAGTAGCTGGAAGTCTTCTCTACTTTCTCACAAAAAATAATGTTATATGTTTAGAAATTCAATATGATGAATCTTTTATTTTAAGATTTGTGTTTTTCCATTTGGCAGACCGAAGTTTTTCCACTCCTACTGTTTCTCCCCCAGCTTCATTCTCTTTTTGTATTACTAAGGAAATTATTAAAATTGTAATTCTGAATTATAAAAATCTGTTTTTGTCCACTTTACTTTTCAAAAAAATGTTATTTTATTACATTTCTATTCCATAATGATACAGAGCTTAAGAATTAGTTCTATTCTGCATGACTGAATGTGTAGGGGTATCAGCAAACACCCAGAATTATTTTATAGGGTCTTTATTATAAGATGTGTTATGGGAATAAACCAAAGCCCTTGGATGAAGAAATGAGTTCATTAAACACAGAGTGCTAAAACTGGGGTAGGAAAATACTTCTGTTGTGAATGCACCAGTGATTGTGTTTGATGCAAGCGGGCATCACGGGCATGTCTGTCAGGATATGTGCATGGGAGTTGTGGGTTTATCCTCCCCAAAGAGCTGGGGGCCAGCAGTGTCCCAGGGAGCTCCAAAGCAGCTGCACACACAACCTGCCATGGAAATTCAGGGTAGGGGGGAGAGAGGGAGGAAACATTGCTGTGAGCTCTTCATTAGGAGAGAAGCCGTAAACGTCTTTTGACTGCAGGATAATGGAAAATAGCATGGTGAGAAAACAGTGGGAAAAGGGAGGAATAATAGAGAAAAAGGGGAGTTGTTAATGAATTTAATGTAGGCGATGTAGTTGCTTCATTCCATATGAACATTGGATTCTGCTGCCTTTCCTTCTACTTGCTTTTGTCTGCCAACAGAAATCACTTTTGCTTTACCCAGACTGGCATTCACTTTGCTTTTGTGCAGATCCCTTCTTCTGGAAATTCTGAAATTGGAGAGAGTGCAGATTATTCCTTTGTGGAAAAGGTAAAGAATGGTCTCTTTCAGAGGATATCCCTTGATTTCCCAGTGTTTTTACAGGTGCTAATTCCAGCCCAACCCAAGCAAACCAAGAAGTGTTCATATCTCTTAAATACAACCCGAGTAGTTATAGATCAGTAATATAATAGTTTGTGTTTGGCTATGCAGTGGGTTTGGTTAAACTGAGTCAGGGAGTCTTTTTTAAGACATTGTGAGATGAAGAATTCAGTCACTATCTTGATAATTAATCACTTAAAATACTGAAATCTGTTCTATATTGCAAATATAAAAATACACTTTTTTAACTTTAAAGGACATATGTTTGGCAAATGATATCACACAATGTACTATGTTTTATAATCTACTAAATCTGGCTAAGAGCAATATTATGAAGGTGTTTTCTCCAATTATGTTCTAAAGTATAAGAAAAAGAATTCTGTAAGATATTTTAAAGATCAAAATAAGTGTTCACAGAGACTTCCATAATCAAGAAATAGTGGAAGTACTACAAGGTAAATGCAGCAGGTGGTAGTGCTACATTGCCATGTTCTGTGTCATTCATGCATATTGTTTGGTTGTATATTTTATTACTGGTTGCAGAACACATCTGAAAGTGATGATGATGAAGTTGATGGCAACAATATATGTGGTTTCAGAAAGAAAAAGGGAATCAAAGGTCCTACAAAGTATATTCCTCCTTTAGAAAATGAGAAGATGGAGCTGTCCCACACCTCAAAAATCCCAGATCCTTGTCCCCTTAAAGGAACCACTGGTTGCTCAGAATTGCCATCAGAGCAGTCTTTTCAAAACCCCACTACCTTTCCTCAAGTACAAAAGGACGGAGGAGGTCATGACAATTCCAATTCTGGCAGAGATGGTAAAGAAGACAGGTGTGGAGAGGCACAAGAAACCCTGGAGTATGCTGATACTGGAAGAAGAATATTAGGAAAAATGCATGAGGAAACAGATACAGCAGCTCAGATGAAGCTGCCCCCAGGTGTGCAGCCTGTGTGGGATGGAGAGAAAGGTGGTGGCTGCATGGAGGCAGGGCAGAGGGAGAAGGACAGTGAGCAGGCAAGGGGTAAGCCAGAAGAACGGGATGGGATGGAAGAAAAGGTTGTCAAGTTTCATGTGAGAAAGATGGGCTCTCTAGGAACTTCCGCATCCATGCCAGGGAGCCAGAGTGCCGAGCCCTTCATGGGGCCACCTGGCATTTCTAAACAAAGCCTACAAGAGTTGAAAAACCTGCTGAGTGAAGGTCATCTGCCTTGTCATGGGCCCAATTTCTGTGGCAAGGCAGGTGGCACTTTTGCTCAGAAAAATTTGAAACCCCGGGAGAAAGCAGCTGACAAGCAGAGCCGGCCCTTTGAGACTTTCAGTCCCCCTTTTGGAGAGGAAAAGCAAAAGTATCTCAGCTTCCACAAGGAGGGAATGGGGCAGCAGAGCAAAACCGTCCTGGTCCTCAGCTCTGCCGGCTCTGATCAGCAGCAGCCAGTGGGAAGCAATGTGGATCACCTCATTCTGGGACTGCCAGCAACTCCTACACCTGCAGCCAGCTCAGCTCCTGAGGTTCAGTTTGACTCCTCCACAGGCCTCGACGGTAAGGGTGCTTAAACATCACCTGCTCTCCTCTTAAAGAAAATGCTCCTGTTGTTTTGTGCTGCTTTGCTAAGCTGTAAACTTAAATTAGAGCTAGTGCAAGAGAGAATTCGCACCTGTGGTTTCTGTGTGATCAGGATGGATTGGATATTGTGCTCTACATCTATGCTGGGGTTTTTTTTTGTTGTTGTTTGTTTTTAAAGCAAGGCATTTATAAAGCCCAACTGCCTGCCAAAAACTTTCACGCACAAGTGGTCATGTCTTTTTCAATAAAACTGAAATATTCCTCATTTAAACTCAGTGCAGGCAGCATTTCCCAAAATTCTGCTAGATACTGCAAAGTTCTGATGGCATCTGTGCTTCTTAAAATTTCCTTTTTTAAAAAACATTTCCAGCAGTAGAAATTGCTCCCATGTAGAGATGATTTCAATTATTTGTCTTGTGAGAGGACTGGAATGCAAAAACATCTCTTATAAATTATAGGGGAAGAAAAGCAAATGAGGCAGAGAAAACTGCCACTTATTTTCATGCTGTTCAATAAGTCCATTTTGGAAGTGTTTATAGAGACAATTAATTGCTACTAATAGACTGTGATTTCTTTGTAAAAGCTTCTGGTCTAGCTGGATCAACAAACTGAAAACTATTATTAGCTATGATAATGTAATGGGCTTGAACAGTTTTTTGTTCTGTTTCCAGGATGCACAAAAGCACCAGTTTGTCAGTTGTTTGAATATGAAATTAATACATTTCCATGAGCATCAGACCAAGATCACATTATCAGCTTTCCAGGACAGATATCTTTCCTTTTGACTTATCTTACTAATATAAGAAGTATGAATCTCTTCACTGATAAAATACTTCATCCATAATTAACTACATAACAAAATATAATAATAGCAATTAAATTTTTGCAATAATATTAATTTATCCTGCTTTTTTCAAGTCTCCTGACAGATGGATAGAAACCCTGCTATAGATACTCTGAAAACAGACAATTTGAACATGTCAATTGTGTTAGCTGCTGCAGGATTTCTTGGTAGACATTTTGTATTACCCAGTTTGAACAAGCCTGAAAAAGATATCCATGAACACTATCAGTGTTTACTGAAGGCACTGCATGAGAAATACAAAGCTTTGAAAAGATACTTCACACTTGAACCATTCTCCAGTCATGTTATTAGAAATAAAAGGTTATAGGATTATTTCTCAGTTTATGCTTGATGCTGTTCCCTTTCCAGATTGTTTTTTTTTTTAATTGATAAAGGCTAGCAAAATTCGTTATCAAAATTTTAACACTATTGTGTTCTCATTATCTGCCAAACCAGCAAGTATATTTTAAAACAAAGGACTAATTATTCTTTGTCATAGCAGCACTTACAAGGTAGAGGGAACTGATGAGATTAATTGTAGATTACACAGGGAGATTACCCAGTTGTAACCATTCAACACGAAGTAGCTAATCCAAGTTTATTTCCTAGCCAGTAAACACAGGCATTCTGTCTTCAAAGAGGTATTAGAGGTGGATGAAAAATTGATCTCTGAAGGTGGGTGTGTATTTCCACTCAGTGGGGAAGAAGTTCTGTGATGATTAGTTTAGGTCATTTGTGTGACTCTGAGATCCCTAAAGCCACCTGGGATCAATCCTGCCCTGGATGGCTGGTGGTGGTGGTGGCTGAAAGAGACCTACAGATGAGAACTTGCTATGAGGGGAGCTGGGAGAAAACTGCTTCACCTCATCAGAAGAGTATTCAATATCAAACATTTTGGAATCTCATGAGGTTTGGATTCCATTTGGCTTTGACCAAACAAGTTGTAAGGCCCACTGTTCATTTCAATAGTAAATGGAATGCACAGAAATAGTTTCTACTTAGTAAGAACTGTGTATGTTCAAAATTTAATTTTCATTGAATATATTCAGTAACTTAACTGAAGAAAATAAAATTTTAGATAAAATTCGGAACTCTTTAATGAGCCTTTGCATGAACAGTATTTCATTGCTACCCATGATAATTTATGGATTGGGGAGATCAAGTGCTAAATATTTTCATTTTTTTTGACTAAAATATTAGGTTAAATATTTTAGTTACCAAAGTGCCTGAATCTTGGATCTAAAGATATCTTGACATTGATTATATCTGAAATAGAGTCTCAATAATTTGCAAGTTTTCAAATATTTGAACTTGCTCAAATCAGAAGACTTCATCAAAAATTTTTAGAAAAATTACAAGAGGTTATATTTCAGATCCACTCAGTGTTGAGATATGGCCAAAACAGAACTATACTTTATTGTTATAAAAGTACACAGTTAAAGCACAATCTAGAGATCAGCAGTAGAAAAGTTAAAATATGTAGCTGAGCATCAGTGATTCAGAGTACATCAGAGGCTGTATATGCAGTCATGTTAGTTACATGACTAACATCTCTCTAAAATGATAGCTCCATACATTTCTCCATAATTCTGATGGGACAATGTGGAAATATTACTGCATGTGCATTTTGTCCATTTCTTGTCAGATAGTTTGTAAAATAAGTGCTTGGGCATGGGAAAAAATAATAGAAAAGAAGTCGACATGTCAGATATTTGGGTTAGTAAGAAAAATGTCAGAGAAACTGGAGCTGAAGCTAAAGCTAAAACTCTATCTAAAGTGCTTTTCCATGGAAAGATAGAAACTAACACATACAGTTAATTAGGTGAATATACTGACAGCACTAGTCTGAATTTAGGAATTTATTTGCCAAAGTGTCTATATTGGATAATGACGTGCATTTCTACAAGTTGGTATGCAGTCATCAATTACCAGGTGCTTGTTAAGCTGTCCAATGCCTGCATTCTTGGGAGACAAAGAAGGATGATTCCAAATAGTGAAGAATAAGAATAACAGTAAAGAAAGTATGTAATATTAAGAAACCATTCATAGTATCTACATGCACACAGGATGACTTCATGCATGTGCTGTATGTATAGTGTATATAGCAGGTGTGTATTGACCTCTCTAAAGTGAAATCTCACTACTAAATTAGGATATTAATACCATAGTGGCCAGAGAGGAGGCCAAAGGGAATAACTTTATTCAAGCAATGTGAAGCACCCAAGGATCATAACACCCCAGAGTCTTGGTGTGTCATCCCCTGTGACACAGAGCCAGGGACTGCAGGTGGCCCCAGCAGCCACAAGCACTGCGTGGGCAGAAGGACCAGCTGAGCCTGGTGACATCTCACAGACTGAGGAGAAAGCACTTTTCTGGACCTTAGGAAACAACATCACCCCCAAGTAGTCACAGGTGAGCAAAGCACTGGAATATGTCTGTCATCTGAGGCTTCAAATCTGCTTTGCATGTCTTGGTCTGTAGCCAGGATAAAACATATTTTAAAATCTACTCAGTGCAGACTGCAGAGCTGGGCATCCAGAACAGCTCCAGAAGCAGGTCCTCTCAACAGGACTCATCTTCTTGAGTCTATACCAAGTATATTGCCATGTAAGGCATGAGACCATGGTTGAGAGAGAAGAAATTTTCTGAAAGAAAATATGTTTCAGCTATGGCTGCAGGTACCAGTGGCTACCTAGTGACTGTTGAAATTTCAAGTGCACAAGAAAGTCTGAATGCTTCAAGAATCACATGCTGACTCCAAACACTAAGTTCCTTGTTAACTTGGCTTTTCAAAGAAAAGCATATCAAGAAAACACTAGCAGGCTGTATTTCATGCTTAAAAGTGGATTTCATCAGTCCTACAAGAAATCTTGTTTTCTACTACAATATTAACCACATATTCTTACTCTTGAATTTTTCAAAGCTCTTATTTTTAATGAGGCACTAACAAATGACGCTACTTAATATTTAGTGATGGAATTATGAATCCTTCAGCAAAGAAATAGCTTAGGCTTTTCTCTCCATGGACATACAAAATTTTTCTCACACAGTTTGAAACAAATTTCAACTTCCCATGTGGTTTCACTGTCCTCTGTGCTCACCTGGAGGAGATATGTCTGCTCCCACTGATTCTGCTCAGTAAATCTAGTCAGTCACAAGGAAATAGAAATGGAGACTCTTTGGGAGATGTAAGTGGACAATCAGAGGATGTAAGTGGTCACTTCATAGTCACTGCCTCTTCTGTAATTCCTGAAGCATAGCAATGTCTCACTTTGGGACTTAGGACTGTCTTTTTTACTTGGTACCCTTTTTGGCTTTGTATTTTACATAATCTGTGCCATTCTTGCCGCCCTCCTAAAGTGAAGAACAAAAGACATTCTGTTTCTTCATGTTCTTTCCTCATTCTTTACCTGGGCTCAACAACATTTTTCTCTGTTTTCCTACATTTTTGAACTGGGTTTGAGTATAGCAGGACTGAAGCTCAGCTCCATTCTAAACTGTCTTGGTTGCCCTTATTTTCTGTTGAAAAAAAACCTCGTATTTTTTGTTGTTTCCTTTTCTTTCTGAACTAAGCTATATACAACTCACCATTTTTTTAACCTAACAAACTCTAAGAACAAACCAAAGGAATCCAAAACTCTTTAGTCCTTTATCTTCCATACTAATAGCTGAAATCTTCATCCTCTGTGACTCTCTGATTTCCCACTTTTCCACTTAATCTGTATAAAAGAAAAATACTCAAACAGGACCTCCATCTGGTCTTTCTGATCTATTTTGACCCCTTTCAGCTGAGATTCAACTCATCTATCTCTGGTATTTGTTGCAAACTAGTCATGGCATGACTGTGTGAGAAGGAGGTGTATTCAGACAGTAAGTCTTCCCATCCACTGGAGATGCTTTCTTTCTTTACAGTAAATGTTAAAGGTCCTAAAATTGCTAGATTGGACTTAATGTAAGGGAAATGCATTCTCTGATTGTTATGACTGTTAGCTGCCTCTCCTTCTACAACATATTCATGAAAAGTTCAGTCCTTACCTTCTACACTGTACAAAGTCTCATCCCTATTTAGCCCTGCTTCCCATTTAGTGTGGTGCTCTCTCTCTCATTCTGGAAGTGTTCAAGGCCAGGTTGGATGGAGATTTGAACAACCTGATCTAGTGGAAAGTGTCCTTGCCTGTGTATAGGCACTGGAACTAGATCTCTAATGTTTCTTTCAACCCAAACTGCTCTATTATTCTCTTGATTTTTTAAAATTAGGACAAATTTTTTTAGGCCAGAAGGGACTTCCCAGTTTGCAACAGCAAACATCATCTTGTTTAGGATTATCAGTTAAGTAATTCCATTGGGTATTACACAGCTTGATTTTTCCCCAGACACTTCCACATATTGTTTTCAAATCCTCTAAATTTTGTACGCAACTGTGATGATTTACTCATTCACTACAGAGGAGCCATTTTTATAAAATATCCTGGAATGTAGAAAAATGTAAGTTATTTCTTTTACATTTCATTTATTGAGAGATAAAAATGTGCTTTGCATTTGACTCTTGAAGATGTATCTTCTCTGAGAAGCTGTGACATGCTGTTACACACTTTGGAAAGAATGATTTATGGCTAATTGAAGCTGTATGTCAGCCTCTAAATTAGCTATAGAACTCATGAGAAAGCTGAGCTTCTACATTGTGATGCCAGTAAAAAGCCTGCTTTGAAATTAAATTTAAAAAAGAAAGTAGATTGTCATGAGACAAAGAAATAAATGGAAAAAAATAATTGAAAGTTTCACTGTCAAACAGATCAGGGAAATATCTTTACTGTCACCCATCTTTTAGGAGTTTCTAGTATGCTTACATATTTATTCCCCTCCTAAGAGTCTTATAGGTGAGTTAAAATACAAGGAAGGAAACAACTTTTTATGTACTTTACTGTAGAAATCAAATCAATAAACAGTTTTGGAGAAACCTTTTTTCCCGTAAGAAAGAAATGGAAATTGCTTATTTTTTCAATCACAGATGCTTCTGATCACTACATCAATAAAGCATCCAAATGCAATTCATAACTACTTACCCTGTCAAAAAGCCAGATGGGAATAGAAAAGTAACAATAAGAATGATATCAACTCTAGGAAAAGCTGTCATGTAAGGTTTGAGAAATAAAGGTGTTTAATGTTTGAAGGCAAAAGTGAGAACAGTAAATAACATGCTGTGCAAAACAAGTCAACTGGCTGTTCTTAAATATGCAAACCAGAGTTCTGTAAGGAAGAAGAGACATGTTTAAATCAGTTCTGACAGAAATTTCCATAGGATTTAGAAGAGTGTATATTTGTGATTACTGTGGGGGGTCCATTGCTAGTGAATACCATCTACACAAGGTGTCTGTTTTTATAAAAGGGGTCAATATAGATCTTCAGAGCACCCTGTGTTAGAGTTCTAACATAGTAACTGCTTCGAGTACTCAGACATTATTTATTTTAGTTGTGGTGTGGTTTATAAAGGACTGAGGGAAAGGGTGGCCTTGAACAAGTTGAAAATGAGAGATTGGTCTGGGACATGCACTTTCTTCTGCTTTGGCACTTTTCTGTTGCTGAGAAGGGAAAGCTGATGTCAACTCTTTGCCCTAGATGCTCTTAGTAGTCTGGATGATTTTAATATTAATAATCTAAGAATGGCAGCATTCTTCTTCTATATATAATATTAGTATATAATAATAATAATAATAGTTATTATTGATATTGGTAATATTTTTAGTTTTGCATAATTAATATTTTAAAATATGTGAAGATAGTTTATATTTGTAGATATTTTGCACTAGTTACAGTAGAAAAAGGAATATTACCAATTGTTTCTCAGTGGTGAATTAAATGGGAAATGCAGACAGAACCATAGACAAACATTAGGTTCTTTTCTGTGTCCTGCCAAAATGATGTAGATGTTTAATGATCTGCTTAAAGAAAGACATCCATTCTTGATTTTAATTTGATTTTTAAAATGAAAATATGAACAGAAATCTGAGCATCTCATTGAACTTATGTGTTTCTTTAAGGAGATTTTCTGAAATAAAGAGGAAAATGTCCTTATTTCTAGACACCCAGAAACCTAGAGAAAAAGTCATACTCAGGAACAGAATCCTCCCTTAGAAGAATGTAAAACTGTTAGACTGTGATTCTAAATCAGCTAAGCCTGTCAAATATTTATTACCTACTTTGCCTCTAGTAACTAATGCTCTGGATAATGACTGTATGAACTCAGTAAGGACAGAGCACTCCCTTCCCTCCTATACCTTTCCAAACTTTAATAATTATTGCCATCATGGATGTGGTTTGACAGTGATTTATTTAGTGGCTTCTGAGAAAATATATATTGGGTCCTATGCAGTAGAAAAGTGAGCAGTTTGTAGTTATTCATTAATTATTACTTAAGAAACAAAATTCCCTCTTATATTCCCAAAATCAACCAGAGGTGACATCTTTGTGTATCTTACAATTTACAGAAACATTATTTAATGAGAAAGTTTTGCAACTTATATAAAAGATGAACTCTAAAAAGTATGTGGAGGCTGCATGATTGTTTCTGTTGACACTAAGAGATTTTGGAAAGAAGTTCTTGTAAATGAATAAGTGTCTTTTGCCTAGCAGGATGTCTACACTAGTATATAGATTAATTCTAGACCAATATATGCAATTTATTCTCCTAATTTAAAAAGATGTTGACCATAAGACTCCAACTGGAAAAGACAAATTCTTGCTTCTTTTATTAATTTTTGTTTTTTAATATTCTTTAGAAATAAGTTATGAGTATGAATTTTCTGCTAATGTTTGTTCACATAATGGAATTTATGATATTTATTCAAATAACTTTATCTTGAAAATAACACACATATATAAAAGTTTGAAAATTATCTGACATTGGCAGATGTTTAAATTAAGTACATTTGTAGCTGTATTTTTAAAATTAATTTATGCATCAATAATATGAATGCACATAACATTTGTGTTTTTCTTATGTACTGATTTATATAATCTATATCTCTCAGGAAAACTGTTTTGAATAATTAATTAGATCAGAATTAAAATTGCTGCTTTTTCATTATTTATATACTTTTACCTGAAAAATATTTGTTCAGTAGATGGAAATTTAATAGAAAACATTTCAGGACATTTTAAGAAATGCTTGCAAAATTTACATCAAAAGTTGTCTGATGTCAAGGGTTGTCAGCCAAGCCTTTCTTTGCGCAATACAAAGACTAAATTCTCAGTGTGACAGGTGGTTGACAGGAAATGTTTACCATCTTTGCCAAGGAAATTAAACATGCATTAAAAAGGCATTGAGCACTGCTTTAAAGGTAAAAGCCTCAGATTTCTGTCCCTGAAGTTAAAACAAAAACTTCTCTTGATAGGAAGATTTAGGACTTCAAACTTTAGAAAGATTTTCAGAATCTTTTAAAGTTTTGTTAATCTTTTGAACAACCACAGTTTATACCTGTTAATAAATTTCTAAACTTCTAAATAATGGTCATATTCATTAAAAGGTCAAATCTGGTAAATGCCAGTAAACCTGTATCTTGTAAAACAACATTACAGGATAACTGCAGTGGTATTCAAATAACTTACTTGGTGGCATAGGCAAGACAAGGCCAGTTCTCTCTGCCCACTCTTTTCTTTTGGCAGCACCCACAGCAGAGTGAGTGCTACATAAAACATTTAAACAGGACTTCCTTATTTAGTACTCATCTTTTAAAGGGCATATTGCCCCAGTGTTTATAGAGGACACTAAGGGAAAAAAAAAAAAAAAAAAAAAAAAAAAAAAAAGCTATTTCCATAAGGAACTTAGAGCTGAAACAGACCAAAGAGAAAGATGTAATGAAGTGAAATGAATCTGACAAAATTATTTTCTTTCTATTCAGTTTTTACTCTGTTCTCCTGTTTACTTGAATTTTGGTTTGTGCTTTCAGCTGTCATTCCTCACAGACCACTGTTATTCCTTAACTTTTTCTTACTTGCCTGACCTAAAGTATCCTCCTTGCATCTAAGCTGGAGGATGCTCAAGTGATACCCAAGATTCTGAGAAGCCTTCATGGCTACAGATGAATTTGTGGCCTTCTCAGGGAATAACCTGACAGCCTTGTGCTGAGCCTTCTTACAGCCTTGCAACTGGCAGCCCTGCTTGCCCCAAAGGAGAGTCAAAAACTGTGCTTGTGCCTGCTGGCTACTGATAGAGGAGATCTGCTCCAGTTTGGTAATTTGCTACTGGAGAGATTAGGGTTGCTCCCACCAACCTTCAGAGTGCCTCAGCTTGAAGGTTTAAACTTCCCCTTGAAGGCTGGTGGTGAATGGTTGATGTTGGACATATTTCAGGTGGATTTAAAGCCTGCAAAAATTCATCTACACACATCCTTGGGAAGAATGGAGAACTTTTCTCCCAGAAATGTAAAAAGAAATAAATTTTTTCCTAATTTTTTGCCTATTAATATGAAATGTTACTCTTGGTTGTTTTAGTTTATTGTATTAAGTGGAAGTTAATGCCTTATGTGGTTTAACTTGAACAAAAACAATACAGATACTCAAAAGAAAAGCAGGCTAGAGACTGAGGTTGAAAGGAAGTTACTGTGCCCATCTCTCCACTTCCATTATGGAATTCATACTATTATAGGTGTTATTGCCTTCATGTCAAGAAGTTCATAGAGTCCTACAGCTTCTGCAGTACAGCTGATGACTCCATAACAGCAAATGCATAAACTTCCATTAAAAGTCATTTCCTGTGCTGGAGAAGACAGCAATCCTTCTCAAGAGACCTTGAGAAAGGTTTCATAGAAGACAAGTGCTCTTTTTACTATGTTTCTGTATCAATGCACTTTACAAAGTCATTAAAGACACAGCACCTATATTCTGTCAGTTTTCAGTCAGAAATAGGTGTCCAGTTACTGCTTTTGCTCCTAAAAGCACTCAACAAACCTCATAAAACCTGGTTTTACCATGTATTCTCTTGTTAACTGGAAAAAGAATTTAAATTACAGACCATTCTAAAAAATAAGGAATTTTATACAAGATGGCAGGGGAAAAAACGTGTTTATTTCCAAAACTTTCATGAGCCATTTCTTTTTCTCATTTCTGTTTTTACATCCCATGCCACCATTTCCTACTATTGCATTTTTTAGGAGAACAGCCTTATTCAGCACTCATTATTTTGTTTGACATGAAGATTCCTTTTCACTTCTAGCATTCAACAGAGACCCTGATGTAAACGGCCTCGAAAACCCAACTCTCCTTTACCTGCTCTCTCATATTGAATTTATTAAGCAGCAGATGGCCAGGGACAACGTGCAGTTTGTCAGATTTGAGTCAATAGACCTCCATGGTGTGTCAAGATCAAAGAATGTTCCTTCTCGATTTTTTCAAGTAAGTTTTTTTCATTTCTAGTTACACTTTTATGTGTTTTCATGCCCACATCCTTAATTTTTTTTTTTCCATACTGCAGGCATCAACTCCAACTTAGAACAAATTATCTGTTCCCTCCCCTTGCTCATGTTCCCAAAGGATTTGGACTTTTTTCATCATTGCAATCATTTATTCCTCTTTTCCTCCAAATAGTATTCTAATTAGATAAGACTAATAATTTCAGTTCTTTGAAGTTCTAATAATCTCTTCCCTCAGAAATATCTTTTCAGATTCAACACATTATTAAAAATTCTAGTTTGCTGAACATCTCAAAATTGCAAAGAAGGAGTGTTTATACTGAAAGAAATAAAGTGACAGGCAATAAAATAATTTTAGTTGTGAGAAATTCCATAATTATCAATAAAGAAAATATCACTGATTTTCACAATGATTCAACAGCAATATTTGCCATATTTCCATTCAAGAAATAAAAATCAAATTAGGAAGCAGTATAAATTAGGTTTCAATGTTCAAGAGGGAGAGTTACTACTATGGGGTAGTAGAAAACTTTGACATCATTTTCAGTGCCAAATGGACACCTTAGAGGAGCAGAGTTCACCAGAATGCGCAGTTTTGCTTATGGTGTCACACATTGATACTGTTGATTGTCAACTGCTTAAATGAAGACAGATTTCATTCATTCATTTATCCATTCATTCATTCATTCATTCATATGAAGAGAAGCCGCCATATTCAATTTCTATCTGGATATTCAAAATTGGCTATTTTCAGCTCTGAGCTTGCCCCCTTCAGGGTTTGTTCTATCTCCTCTACTCACACAAATGACAATTTTTTTCCCTCAGAAGAATAAAGGTAAGAGTAAATATGAGCCAAATTCCACTTGATAGAACTTGCCCTAATTGCAGCTTTCATCAGAAAAATGTTTGGTCATAAGGTAAGTCGTAAAGGGGCTTGATTGAAGGTAGATGTTCCTTGGGGTCTCACCTGCATTTTATTTTCATCAGTTGAAGCTTTCTGTTCAAATGGAGAAGAAAGTGTAATTATGAGATTTTCTTAGCTAGAAGTGCTTCCCTACATTTTACCCCAAACTTTTAATGTCTAAAAAGTGAGATTTTTATGTTAAATGTTGCATCTGAGAAACAGTATTTAAAGAGAAGTTACAGCTTGAATTGAATTAATATGAGTCTTGTGTGGTCACTTGGGTCTACTTAAACAAAATGGTCAGAGGGTATGGAAGCTAAATAGACTAACTATAGATAAAAGTCTGACTTGCAAAGAGTGTATCTAACTGGTGATACCAATTACATACAAGAAATGTGCTGAAGAATGTTTTTGTCCTCTATGGAAATTTTAAAAATGATCATTGATGTCATAGTTTTCATATCAATATTTCAGAAAGTTGTTCTGCTTTGTAAAAACACAGTAACTGCCTTTTACCCTCCACATCGGTGATCACTGCATTTTAGTGTTCTTTTATGAAAATATCATTGTTCTAGCTGAGAATCTGAATTTTATGTCTTTTATATATATAAAAATACCATTGAGGTATTTTCTGGTTTGGTAATATGTCATTCTGCTCTGTGTTTAGGAGAAAGCAATACATGGTATTGCCATGCCCAGAAGTTACCTTGAACTGACGCTGAATCCTAAAGATAATGAATTAGACTACATAAATGCAACTAATTTCAATTGTGACATTATTCTGAACCCTGATTTATCAACGTTTCGAATACTACCCTGGACTGAGCAGACTGCAAGAGTGATATGTGATTCCTTCACTGTGCTGGGAGCCCCACTAATGACCTCCCCAAGGCACATTGCCAAGAAACAGCTGAGCCAGCTTCAGGACAATGGCTTTTCTTTGCACTCTGCATTCACTTATGAATTTTGTATTTATGGCATTACTGAGGTTGTAAATTCAAAGACAATATCCTTTCCTGCAGCCACGATACTAAATAACCATGACCAGACTTTCATTCAGGAGCTTATTGAAGGAATGTATTATGCTGGTGCCAACATTGAAAGCTTTTCTTCTTCCAGTGGGCCTGGGCAAATGGAGATCACTTTTCATCCAGCATTTGGCCTAGATGCTGCCGACAGTGCCTTCACATTTAGAACAGGGCTTAAAGAGGTGGCCAAGAAGTATAACTACGTGGCTAGCTTTTTCTCAGAATCAGGATTCTACAATCTGGGGGCTCTATCACATAGCCTGTGGGATCTCAATGGCCAGAAGAATTTGTTTTCTGCTGGTTATGGAGTTGAGGAGCTCTCAGAGCTTGGAAAAAATTGGCTATCAGGTCTCTTGGCTCACACAGCAGCTATCAGCTGCCTGATGGCTCCTACCACCAGTTGCCGCAAGCCTTACTCTAAATACAGTAAAGAATCAAAAGAAACTGTAAATGCAAATTGGGCATATAATGATAACAGCTGTGCCTTTAATGTCAAATGCCATGGTGGAAAAGGCACTTACATAGAGAACAAATTAAGTTCTGCTGCAGCAAACCCATACCTGGTCCTTGCTGCTACCATTGCTGCAGGTCTAGATGGAATAAAAAGAGGACTCAGCTATGATGATATGCTTGAAGAAGAAAATCACACTGGTGATCTGAAACATTCATCTATCCCTCTGAAACTAGAAGATGCCCTGGTTGCACTTGAGAAAGATTCGTGCATTAAGGAAGCATTAGGCGAAACTTTTATCCGATACTTTGTTGCCATGAAACATTATGAGTTAGAAACTGAAGAAATGGATAGTGAAAGGAATAAATGCCTGGGATATTTTATTTAGAAGGAGCACTCTCCTTAGTGGTGCTGTGTAAATGCATACAGTGAATGGCTAAGATTCTTGAAATTAGTACATATATTTAAAAGTGTTTTAATGCTTTGAGGACCCCCCCTCCTTTGTATAGTACACGGTAATTACACTTAATTGCCTGTGTACATTCTTGGCAGCACAAAGCTGATATATTAATGAAAGAACATTAACAGGCCATTAAAACACAAGTGGAGTTTTTTTGGGCAGACCAGCTGGTAAAAAGAAGAAAAGAGAAGGTAAAATGAACAAGAGCAACTACACAACTGCTACAGGACTGTATAGCATGGAGAAAAATGGGAGTGATGGGGATAGTGGTGAGGGATGGGGTTTAGAGCTGGGGAAGGTGGGAAATCTCCTGTTCATCATGGCTGTGGGATTTGTTCCAGCCTATTCAGTAACTGATGGGTGGCAAAACCAGAAGAATATGAGTTTGGTTTAAAACATAAGCTAGAACAATGATCATTGTAGAGAGAGGGGCAAAGGGCGGAGGCAGTAGAACCTGAGAGGAAGGAATCAGTATCTTAGTGGGCATAAATAAAAAAGACAGGATGGATTATATAATAATCTATACATCATGAATTCTGCTGCTGAATGGAGTTTTCAAGAATTATAGTTAATAAAGATACTAAAAGAAATCAAATTGTGACTTGGAGAGGGAATAATTCATAGAAAGGCAGCAGTGTCATGCCACTGTGCAATACAAAATGAACTGGCTTTATATCTGTTTTGATGGCTAATGGGTTAATTAACATTTAAATGGCAAATGAAGTAAAAAAGGGTAAAAAAGAGAGAGAATTTACATCTTAAACTGTACTTAATTGGGAAACTTGATTTTTATCAAGGATGCAGAAGATGACTGAGAGAAGCAGAAAGGTTGAAACCAAAAAGAGTGAAGATGCAAATTCAGAGACTGATTAAATCGTGATTAAAATAGAGGGAGAAAAGACCCAATCCTAAAATTAGAAATGGCATCTGGTGTAAAGAAAAATAATTTTTTAGGAATAGAAGGAGGTGGGGTTTAGTTTTGCTCTTTGATCTTGTTGCTACTGTCGTCCCTTATTATTAAAGATGGCATTTGTTTCATACACCACCTCTGCTTTAACAGTGATTTCTGGTGTTCTTTATCTTGTCACAATACTTTGATCTATGTGTAGGAATTTGTGAGTGAAAGACTTTGGTCATCAGTGGAGAAAAAACAAGATTCAGTCAGTGCCTCTGTCAACTTGGAGTATTAGGAAGATGTGAACAGGAATGTGCTACTTGCCTACTGATGGATTTCCATTCTTCCCCTAAAAGTCTTGTGCTTGAAATGTAGCATCTAGTATGCTAAAGCTTTTTGTGTGATTCCAAAGGACTTGTTTTATACTCAGGTAGCAAGACGAAATAAATAATCTGAAGAAACATGGTGAATTCCCTTGTCTCAGTCTGTGATTAATGGGTGGATTTGATTCTCTCTTTTACTCACATGACACATTTTTGAATGGCCAGTTTTAGGGCATATAGGGTACTATTTTTCTTTGCTACAGGCTAATTTGCATTGACCAGGTCTAGCCTTGCATTTATGCAGAACTTCCCATTCTCAAAAAAATTCTTCTTTGCTGCCAAAGCACTTCTTCAGGGGCTCTGGAAATCTGTCTTCTCTCTTCTCTTTCTGGTTTCTTACCATTTTCACAAGCTCTTGGCAGAAGACACACATAAAAATTATTCCATTGCTGGGAGATCTTACTTACCATACTTAATATTTAGCCCCAGCAGTCACACAGATTAATGGTTATTCATTGTTGTGGGTTTATAAGACATTTTTTCATTTGTCATGGATGTATAATTATCTGCCACTGCATATATTCAATTTAAAAAGATAATACATAATGGAATTCTATAACTGAATGTAATAAACATGAAGTTTATAATATATACTACATGTATTATCCACATATTTTCTTATCACAATATTGACAAAATAACATCCTACCTAAACCTCTTGCTGTATATGTCCAGCTACCTGACAGAAAGCCATTACTTATGAAACAAAAAACCTCAGGTCTAGAATTGATATTCTAAAAGTTACAAACAGTTATAGTAAGATAAAGTAAACCAATAAAATAAATCTACAGGTAATTTTTAATTAGTCCTTAATCACTCATATTCTGAAAAGACATTGATGAAATGGAAATATCTCATGTTTCTGGAAAATGAATGTCTGTTTTGTTTTTGATTTTTTTTTTTAACTAAAAAGGTCACAGACAGAGCCTGAAGCTATGGGTCCTAAATTTTAGTCAATATTATTCAACATCTTTTCCTAAATATATTCTATATAATAAAAATATAATAATAAAACTCAAACTCTGTGGGAAAGCATAAAAACGTTTATTTCAATATGAGCAGCTATGAATTTTAAAGTTGCATTTATCCCCAACGATGTTTTCATGCATCTTCCTTAGAAAGACAACAAGAAAAGGTTAATTACTTCACTCTGCCCAGCTGAAATTTATTATTATTGACTGTTGTATCATTAAAATTTCATCTTCAAGTGTTGCCTGAAAATACTCTTCACTCTTCTACAGGTCTGAGGTCAATGTCATTGTTAGTTAGATAATATAAATATGTGCAATATTAAAAAAAAAAAAGGCATCTGTAATTGTGCATACATTCCTGATGATTTTCCAAGGTCATAAAATCATAGACCCATAGAATGGTTTGAGTGAAAAGGAATCTTACCAGTCATCTAGTTCCAAACCTCTTGCCATGGGCAGGGACACTTTCCACTAGAACAGGTTGTCTGGAAGCCCCATTCAGCCTGGACTTGAACAGTTTCAGGGTGGGCCCTCCAGGAAAAAAAATGTACTAGAATAAGAGTAAATGCAGGATACTACACTGAGACAAGGATGTGAAGAGCCTCAGTTTGTGCTTGTTCAGAGAGGAGTCTGGGTTGTGTTCATTTCAGCAGCTCTCCAATTGCATAGAAGAGGCAGATCAGGAAATACTAACAAGGACATAGCTTGCAAGAATAAAAACTTGATCATTTTTCTCAATTAAATTTTTCTCAGGATTTAATAATAAGGTGATACACTTCGAACACATACAGATTTATTGGAGAAAATCCTGGAGACCAAAGTAGGTGAACACATCTAGATAGGACATATTTACTAGGAATACCTGAATTGTTGTGTGTAGCTTAGAATGCAGAGACAGAGTGTAGGTTTTACTAATGGTTTTCAGGTATGTAAAAGATGTAGCTAAGGAGCACAATATTATCTTTTCTTCCTATCTGTTGCAGATGGAACATTGCAGCATGTATTTCTCAAGGGAGACTTAAATTAGACGGTCTGGAATATGTCAGAGTGATAAAGAGAATGAAACTGGAACCAGGTAGATGTCCATGGAAAGTGGCAGGGTTTTGATAAGGGACTCTAAAGTGTAGTTTGTGATGCACCAAGATAGTATATCCTGATGTGTGGTACCTTCATTATGTTTAGAGGTGTAATGGGATGGTTCATTCTCATTGTTTGCTGGGTCCCATGTTGCTGTGTGATCATTGAACAGACTGCTAGACTATTTTAGGAGATAAAAAATTGACCAAATAAAATTATTTTTAATGGGAGAAATCTATCCATAATGAGTGTACAGAAGAAAACATACAAGAAGATACAGACTAGCAAAACAGTCAGAAGAACTGGTGTACAGCTACAGTTAGACAAATCAAATAATGGGACACTAGTGAAAATGTAGTGAAACACTATACTATCATTGCTCAGGTAAATTTTATGTTGGATGTATGCAATGAGAAATGAAGGCACCTCATACCCCTGGTACACATAATGACTTGATATTTTTTGCAATGTAGGATCAGAAAAACAATACAAAACATACACACCCCTTCATATGGTAGCTTATTTTCAATTTGGAAATGCCATACTTCTAACCAGGCTTCAGGTTTCATGAGATATGAAAAGAAAATTGAATTTGTTAGCTAACATGTCTCCAGCATGTCAAGGAGATGATGCCATGTGAATATTCAAATTTTATTCTTTCAGGCTCCAGCCAGAGGGCAGCAGTGCACTGTGCAGTGTTCCTCTGGGATGTGAAGCTGTCATGCTGTGCCCAAACACACCCATTAAAACATACCCATATATCTTAGAGATGTACTTACAATATTTTTTTTAAAGGTAGTATGGCAGCTGAAAGCTAATGCATATCTTTCTCATTGGTTTAGCTAAACTTAATTATCTGTTGAATTTGCATAGCCTTTAAAGTAAAGGACCATAGATGCAAAATTATTTTCATTCTTGATAACAGCATTTAAATCTTTGTCTAGTAAAAGGCTTGTCATGTGTGTGTGTGTGTGTGTGTCATCTTCAGGTACATCATCTTTAATAACATTGCAACAACAGTATAAATCATTTAATGGCAGTATTCCATTTTTGTAATTTAATGTAGGCCATTACTGGAATTTCTTTCATATTTCCATCTTACTTAAATACTTTGAGAGGTCTGCTTGCTTATAGGGACTTCTATTTTACCTATACTATTGTGTCATTTTCTTCCCATTTGCTGGAGGAAAATCATAAATGTGTAGTGAAGAAACATATCCTAGATATACCTATTCCAACCACCTTTCTATTTCTGAGCAGAAACATAACTTTATCCAGAATATGAATTATTGAAATTTAGATACACATTCTAGATATCTGTCAGCATGTGGGATGACTCTTTTTTCAATGGTCTGACTGCATATCTATATGACTTTGCCCTGCAAGACTGCTACAACTCACATTTTTCAATATTGAATTTCTTCACAAAGTTACACTATTAAGTCTTAGCAATTCTTTTCCTCCAACACTTTCTTTGGAACACCTTCATGATTTTTTTGTTTAGTTTGGTTCTTTTTAACCAAACAGCTCAATTATATTTAAAATTTTTAAAATGCTAGAAATAAAAATTGATCCTGTAAGGTTGTTGCAGAGCCTTAATTTACCTGCTCTAGAACTCTGCTGTTTTAACACTTTTGAGTGCATCATCTGTGGAAAACATTCTAATGCAGTCCAAGGGTAAGGCAGTAAAGGAATTAAAGAGGAGAGGAGCTATTTGCAAGCAGCTCCACTAAAGGTGTTAGTCTTGAGCAATGGAAAAAAGATGTGAAGAGGACTGAGCAGTGAGAGTGCTTTGTGCAGCTCTAATTCATCACCTGAGAAAAAAAGACCAGCTCCTGGATGAAGAATGACTGGTTGAAGTTGAGAAATCACTTGGATGAGTTTGCAACTACAGAACAATTTTTTTTTGATTGAAGGTATACAATAACAATTGCTCAATTTAATCTGCAATTTCAGAGTGCTTTTTGATTTCTTTGCTGACACTAAGCTCTCATCATAACAACATCCACAAATAGAGCCTTCTACCATCTCACACTGACTGTGATGTTCCATCCTGGTAATGTTATGCCCTTAGCTTTTTGCTCTTTTTGTTGTTTTATTTTGGATTTCTTGTTTTGCTGTCAGTACTTACATAGTTGCAGCTAATACTGACACTGTTTTGTGCCTCTTCTATACACACTCTACATGGACTTTCTGTAGAATACTAAATTGAATTCAAAGCTATGGGGCTCAAACTTACCCCAGAGAATATTTGGCATTTTATTGGTACTCCTCAGTCAGAATCTTAGCTCCCATGCACCTCTGGCTGCTTATTGAAACAGACAGAAATTGCCAAAGGGAAAAAAAAAATTACATTCTTTTCTATGCTGTATTGTTTAATTCTCAAAATTAGAGCTGAAGACAACATTACTGAATTTTGTTTTCTTACATATTGTACAACAGTGTACTGGGTCTGGTTGGGATAGAGCAGATTTCCTTCAAAGGAGCCCACATGGTTCTGTATTTTGGATTTAACAATGTTGGTAACACATCAGTGTTTTAGCACTGCTGAGCAGGGTTCACAGGACATCGAGGTTTTCTGTTTCTCACTCTGCATCACCAGCAAATAGGCTGGGGTCAACAAGAAATTGGAAGGGGACAGACCTACAGCAGCTGACCCAAACTGACCCAAAAGTGATATCATGCACAGTATAACATGCTCAGCAATGAATCCAGGAGGAGTCTTTCAAAGCAGCCATGGTGTGGAGACACTGCACACTCATCTGCTTGTGGGAGGTGGTGAGTGATTGTCCTTATGTCACTTGGGGATTTTTTTCTTCTTATTCCTTCACATGTCAAATTGTCTTTACTCACAAGTTTTTCTTGTGTTTGATCTTCCATTTCTGTCCACCATCCTGATGGGAGGGTGGGTGAGTGAGTGGCTGTGGGGGTGCTAAATTGCAGACTGCAGTCAACCTGCCACAAACTGTTACTTGAACATTGGTCTAAGACAAACCTAGGTGAAAACACTGCATAAACTAAAATTTTTGGAGTTTTTGGAGAGGGGAGTAATTGATGCATAGTGCTGGTGATACTAGGATTTTTATCAAAAAAGTGAACAAGTCAAGTTTTGTGATGCCTTATTAGTGTCTGGATTAGAAGCAAATGTGTTTTAATCCAGATTCTGTGTTCTGAAAGCTGTTTTGTATATTTAAATACTTAATTGGCTGCAGATGCTTTGGCACAGGGTAGCATCAGTGGGTTGATAAAGTTCAGCCTATCCTCCAGTGATCACATCATTAGAGGGTCACAGCAGAGTTGCACAGTGAAATCATCTGTGTCCCCTAAAATCAGTGTTTCACACTGAGCTACAGTCATAGTGTATGGTACTGGAAGCGAGCAAGAACCTCCCAATGAAGCTACACCATAAGGTTCTGTATATTTTACAGCAAATAAATATAAATTTACAACAGAATTACATGCTAAGAGTCTCTGTAATATGCGCTAAGTCATGGAGTTTCATGATACAGCTCACTTGAAGCTCCCATGGAATGCACAATAAATCACTAAGTTATAGCAAGGCCCAGCTAGCACCCTGCTTTATTTGGGCTATTATTATTACTGCTGCAATCATATGGGGTGTCTGCATTGACAAGTAGAGTTAAGGAAAATGGTAATTTGGTTTGACTTTGAGGGCTCACATGGAATGTGGCCACCTATTACTGCTTCAAATTTGTGCTTCTTTTGGGATGCTCACAATTCTGCTTAGAAATGTGGTAGCTTTGTAACACACAGGGTCATACTAACAAAATAATTTTAAACATCAAAGGGCAGTGAGGTGGCCTTTTTAGCACAGATATTCTGCATATTGCTCCACCACTGCTGACCTGCTGACCTTGCTCAACAGTGACAGTGAGCTGATCCCAGGGTTCTGTGGGTTGCCTTAACAGCATATGCATTTATTAAATAAATAGTTAAAAGTAACATTCAGTTCTCCTTTGAGGGTACTTTGCCATTCCTTGAAGTCTTCACTAGACACTGGGTAAACAATATCCACAGGAAACTCTGGAAAACATCACTTTAAAACTTACTTTAGTTTTTTTTTTTATGAATAGGTTCAGATCAGTCAGATTTTCTTGTGATTAGTGTTTTCTAATATTTTCACAGAAAACTTAGGGCAGTGCTTTTAACAATATACGTTTACATAATATATGTTTACATAATATATATGTTTACACTCTAATTTTGGTGTGCTGAGGATGGAAAGGAGAATGGGAGCATTCATGCAGATGTACAGGCATCAATAAAAACAGAAGAATGAGAAAGAAAAGTTGATGCTGATTATGGGAAAGAAAACAGGGATCATATGGCTGCTTCAAGCAAAAGATTTAATCCAATAAATACTTGACACACAACCCATCAACAAAGAAGTGGTTGTGAAGGATGTCTCTAGAGGCAGTTCCCAAGTGGAAGTTATTTTGGAAACAGCTAACAAAGCTACTTTGTAAACTGCTGACATGTCACGGTTACTATGGTGGTGGAGCTTCCCCACTCAGAGAGTTTTTGACCTTGGAGTACCCGTGACTGACAATGATGTCAAATGATGTTATTGCACAGAGACATCAAATAATGTTATTGCACAGAGACATCAAATATTACCTAAAGAAGCCACATAGAGATTAGTGTTTACTCAGTTGGTTGTTGACTTCTCTGGAGTTGCCATACATATAAGCAAATAATTAATCTGACATTTCAAAGAAGGTGTGGTTCCAAGCACTCCAAGATCCAGAAGAGTTACTGCATGCTATAGGACTGATGTGTGACTTCTCCTAACTCATCAAAGAGCCAGGAAGGACTGGTACTACAATGGCATCCAGCAGATAGCAGTTTTCCCTCTGCTCAGCTTCTGCAGCAGCTCAGTACTGCTGGATCTGAGAAGGCTGAAGGTCCTTGCTCTGTCCCATGAGTGTTGCAGCTGAATGCTGCTGTCACCCCTTCCCTCTGTGCTTGGCTCCAGACATGGTAATGTAACCTATCATGTGGATCAGGGCTCAGCCAAGGGCACTTTCAGCATCCACTTATCTAGACATTATTTATTGCTTTCTTTTGAAGGAATAAAAGGGATTAATACATTTCTAAAATCTAGAAACTGTACAGGCCATTTCTGAGAGCCCCTGGGTAGCCTTTGTTGTGGTAAGGATTTTGGATGCCAGAAACATCTCTGTGCTGTCATTTTTCTTGTTGTACCATTAAAACCAAGTGTTCAGTGCTGATTTCAGAAGGATCTGTGTCGAATGACAAGGGAAATTCCAATATCATCTGGTAGCATTAATTCTTGAGATGCCACAGAGTATCAGTGAGTCACTTTTGTAGATCTGGGTTACTTGCTGAGAAGAAAATACATGGTTGAAAAGTCTGCACTACCCACCTTGCAGCTTTGATGAACAGAAATGGATGTTGCTAGCACCTGTTATCCTGATATAAGGGGGACAGATATTTCCATTGATCCTGTCAGAACCAACCATGCAGCTCCTACTGCTTGTATGAGGTGCACTCTCCATTTATGTACTGCATCATGCACCTTCACAAACGACAGCTTGCAAAAAAAAAATGTTTTGCCTAGTTGGAACCAGCTGATTAATCACACAGTATCTTCCTTACATTTTATCTGCCATTTGTAACTACAAATCTTGGAAAAATACAGGGGTCAGTCATTGTTCTTCCCTTATAGCAGAGGATGTGCCTCTCTGGGTGCACTGTGTGAAACCTTTTCCTTCATAAAATCACAACCCTATGGAAATGGCACTGAAAGAGGTATTGAAATATTGGCTTTGTCAAAGGTGTTTCCATAGGCAAATTCTTATAAAGTTTTCTGTCTTTCCACACATTCTCAGTGTAGCACTTCCTGATGCTGATCAAAGACTAGACACAAAATTAGTTTGTGTGAGCACCAGCATCTGTATTTTATGTCACAAAGGCTCTTCTGTATACACAGAAACACAAAGAAGCTATGGTACATGGAAGGAAATCCAAATAATACCTTGCACTGGGTCCTCCTGGGGCTACGCAGGATTCATCAGCTCACCATGAGCTGATCACCACCCCAGAGGAGCAGAGAGCCCCTTGGTGTGTGAGAACACAGACTGAGGGCTCAGAGGAAGGGACACTCTGCCTGGGCCCCTCTCAGGACTGTTCCAGGAATCTGTGTGAGGTGAACATGTGTGTTCTGTGCCTCTGTGCCTCCTGGGTGTGTCTGCTCAACCTCTCTTGGGCCATGGATCCAGCACAGTACAGTTTCCCCACCCATAATTAACCTAATTTGTTTTAAAAGTGGGGTTGGACAGATTCTTCTTACAGAGCCATGGACAGGATAAATGCCCATAAATTCAGAGCTAAATAAATAGAAGAAAAGTCCATATAGCTTGCTTCTGCCACATCACACCTTTGTTAAAGGGCAAGAAATACGTAGATAATCAAATTTAAATTTGACTAGGACACTCCAAACAGCACACATCCAAGTTGACAGTCAAATATTGGCACCTTCTTAATTTTGTCTCATCCAGATGACTATCCCAGCAGTTCTGTGCAAACTGCCAATCTGTCAATCCAACAAATTTTAGAATACAGCACATATTTCCTGAAGCAACAAAATATTAAAAAAAAAAAGAAAAAGAAATTTGTTTCTTAGGTGAGATACCTAATGGAAATAGAGTTGGGTAATTTGGTGTGTTTACTGACCAGATTGTAGTGTCTGAGGGAGTTTAGTTTAGTTTTCTGCTACAAGTATACTTCCAAGAGTCATGAACATGGAAGAGGATTTTATTTTAAAGATTCTTGAGCAGTAGAACAAAAATTAATCTCAGGTTTAACTCTGCAGTGTTTCTTGTTGACTTGCAAAATCTAAAGTACTGCTTATACCTTTTTCAGTAACACAAAATTATTCAGGTGAGACTTTTTGGAACAGAACAATAAAAATATTTTTTCCTACAATGGTGTTGCAAGTTGAGATGGGAACATGAAGAAATGGATAATTAAGCAGCATAGTACTAAGCCTAAAAAAATAATAAAATGTAATTTCCACCTACTAAGACAGGAAAGAACTTCCAGAATATTTTTATTCTCATTGATTTCCTTTTGTTTTGCTGGATCCTGGTCTTAGGAAGAAGAAAATCAAAAGGTATTTTCTTAGTCTTCTGTCTATGGGTTGCTATGCCTTAAACATGCTATTTTCTCCCATGCAAGAATAGACCTTTTTAATATTTATATATTCTCTAATACCAATCAAAATCAGTGCTATTAATTATCACAATTATAACTAATTATTCTGTTACAGATTATGTAAAAATAACGGGATTTGAAATATCCTCTTTATCACTCTTCTGTGTCATTTCTGCTGTTAAGAGCTGTTCTGTCAACTAAGTGCATAACAACTGACATTTTTTGCCATTGTTCAGGATTTTTGCTGAGTTACTGCATAGCCATTCCTCTCTACAGCATGCTGACAAAGACATCTTTTAGTTCTGACTGACACAAATGTTGTTTTGTTTTAAGAAGACCACATTTCTTTCACCTGTCATGGTATAGACACCATCCATGTGTGTTTAATTCTAAAACCAGTTTGAACTGATGCTATTATTAAGAATAAAAAGTAATACTTTCACAGAAAACAAATTTTACCTCCAATGAGATACATGGAATCTTAATTATATTAGTGCAATGGCCCCAAATAATCACAGCATTCTAGTCCTTTATATCTTTTAAACCTGTTTGAATTCTTGACTGTTACCTTTGTAAGATTTAATATGTTTAAATATAGAAGTGGAAAAATCCCACCCACTCTGCTTTTTCAATGAATAATTTTCATGAGTAAATAATAAAAATTGAAAGAATTATAAGCTTTAAGATTTATTCTAGTTCATCTGACATTTTAAACATGATTCCTGACATAGTAAGCTACAGTCTCAGCTCTCTGCATATCAGACCTTATAATGTGATAATGGAAAGGCAATATTTCTTCAGAGCCTTTTCTTTCAAAATCCTCTCTTGTATGCCTTAATTTTGCATAATACTACTCCAAGGACTGGGAAGACTCATTAGTAGGTGGAGTCTTGCCCCTTGTTTTACTTACCCTCATTTTATATCAGTTTAAACTCACCAACATGAGCTTCTCTGTACTCACACCATGGTGACGACAGAATTTAACTCAACAGTTCATCCCTTAATTCAATCCTCATGTGTGATCTACTTTGCTGTTTTCTTCTACACAGCAACCTGAAAATATGCAATCAGACTAGTCCACTGCAAGTGATGGCTCTCAAGAAGGACAGACTTTGGCATATGCACTCATCTTTTATGCTGTTGCACCCTTGAGGGGAAGCCTGGGGTCTCAAATACCATCTGTTGTCTAAGGAAGTGTTACTGACACAATGATGTTGCCAGAGGTGTGATGAGGAGTGACTTTTGTGCTTGCAAGGAGAGTTGATTACATTTTGCCTATTAAGAGGTAAGTGAATGTAAGTCATGACTCGTTTATATGTTTGTGCTAACAGGAATTAGCAGGATGAGAGTCTTTGTTTCCCAGTCATCCATACTGGGAAAAGAGTATAACATGCTTTGGATCCTTACTGGCAGTGGGTACCCAGGTTTCCATCCCTTCACACAAACTGAGGTGAAGCAGGATGACAGGAAGCTAGTGTGCATCATTGTAATGGTAGAGGTTTAGAACGTAAGATGGGCCAAATTGGATCAGACATAAGGAAGTTTTTTACAATGAGGCTGGTGCAACATTGGAACACATTGCCAAGAGAGGTTCTAAGTGTCCTGTTTCTGGAAAAATTCATAATCATGTTGGACATGGCTCTGAGCAGCCTGCTCTAGTTGAAGATACCACTGTTCATTGAGGGGGGTTGGGCTGGATGCCCTTTAAAGGTCTGTTCCCACCCAAACCAGTCCATGATCAGTACTCATCCCAGTAAAGGACAACACTGGGTGGGGCCTAGGTCCTGATAGACAGAAGATCTCTTGCAATTAGCAGTTTAGACATATCCTGAAGATCACATCTGTGCCTGAGGCACACTGACAGCTGTTCCTTCACTAGCATAACCATCTGTCTTAGAGAGAAGGTGGAATCAGCTATGCCAGTTGTTCCATATATAATGCAACTCAGAGACGTGCCAATACATCAACTTCCACATGTATACAGAGCCTTAAAAAGAGAGTTCTTTCCTTTGTTTCTTTTCTCACTGCTGAGTTGTTTCCTGTTCAATGCAAGGGATCCAGTCCCTACCCTGTGCTCATTCCCCTCATTTAGCATATTTCAGACAGGGAAGGCTTGCCTGGTCTCCCTTTGGCAGGCTGTTCTTGCTGATTTGTTGTTACTGCCCTCTTGGGATGGCCCAGGCTCCAATCATGAATTCTATCTTCCCCAGCTGTGCTCTGACTAGGTGAAAGAGGAAGGGCTTATATCTTCAGCTATGCCCTAGATATATTGCCACTGTCTAAATTCTACATATTGCCTCTCTGGCTGCAGCACTCCTGAGCATGTAACTGATTTTCCCTGTTTGCCTGGGCACTTTGTACTGCTCTGCATGACTCACTGCTTGTCTGGGGGACTGCCTGCAGCAGTGGTCTACAAATCAGGAATTACAACTGGAAGCAGAGTGATAGTAAGAGATATAAGGGAGTGCTGTAAGAAATGCAGTTATTTTTTACTGTATTTGCAGTTGTGTGTCTGGAGGCGAGCAAGAAGAGAAGTTGCAGTCACAAACAATTTAGCAATGAAGCCCATGGTCTCTAGTAATGACTGAATCCTAATATGCAAGGTGCAATAGAGATAGCACCAGGAGGCAGGAATATATAGGTTACAATCTATGTAGCTATTTATACCATTTAAAAAGGTGGGGGTGAAATGATATCCCTTCAGCAATGTAATGAATAGTCATATAAAGGTCCAAGAAATAAATGCTGAAAATGCTTCATCCAAAGACCAGAAACATTTCACCTCCCTGGGAGTTTTCCAGTGAGTATTTTCAAAATGTGCAAATAAAACTAGTCTATGTGGACACGTGGTAGCTTGAACCTCCATTTGGGATTCATTGCAAACTGTTATATATCAGTGTTTCAGTATATCACATAAATGTCTAATCAGTATCTATACATTGTGCACAGCTAATTCATGCTGTCAATAAAAGGACTCTGGCTTTTACACTTTTTTTTTTTTTTTTCCTAATCATAAAGAAATCATCTGATGGCTTCATCCCATATTTCCAAATGGTTCTCACAGTGTAGCTACAATTCAATTAAGTGGCAGTCTATGTAGAATAAATTTCTTTTATATACTTTTATTAAGACTTCTCAGTTTTTCTGCAAAACCTCACCAAGGGACAAAAAAGTCTTAGGAGTTTTGAAAATCTTCATCAAAGTACATTAAGGTGTCCAGTTGTACAATCCTTCCACATGTTGTAGGGTTTTGACTGTGAAATCATTGAATTGCAAATGGTGATAATAATCCTATTTTCATTCCAATTTAGCTAATTGCTTATGTAGCATCAACTGTGTAAATGGATATATACTTTTTGATTTAGAAAAACAGCTAAATCAACACGATCTGAATGTGTGTACAATATTGACAGCACAGATAAATATTAGTATTTATTAAAAATATCACAATATCTTAGAATTGATGTGATTTCAGTGGATCATAGTCTTGCTCCAAAAATCCCAGAAATATTCCCAGCCCCAGCATAGTAATAACATCTAAATATCTTAATTATATTACATTCTTTTCTGAGCATCCCCTCCTCCCAAGACAGTGCTGTGCTCTCACCAGACTTCCTCTGACATTCTGTTCAGCTTCAGGCAAAAGCAGTAATTAGTGATAAGACTTGAGTGTTGTACAGCTAAGCACCAAACAAGACTGTCTCTTCTCATCTCTGCTAGTTGCTTGCTCTCTGATCTTCAGCAATTATTGAGACTGATTGTAGGTAAAATTACATGGTATGAAAACTATGACGTGTACATCTACTGTTTCAAAATAGATTAACTCAATTAAAATCTGTGCTTCCAAGGGACTGTCAAGGTCTTTAGTCTAAACAAAGGTCTGCTAAAGCTAATTGAGAACATTAAGGTGAAGTTTGCTTTACAGGAACCATTATCTCCACTAAAAGACCTTTCAAAGTGTCTATACTTTGAAAAATGCTAGGAAGAAAAATCTTGGAAAGTATTGATTTACAGGTAGGTCCATGATAGAATCTTTTTGTGTTATGGTGATACTAGCTGCAGGTTGTCAGGGGAGGAGAAGGAGTATCTTTGTTAGAAATATATCTGTGTTAAAAATAATTGCACATATTCTCAATGAATAAAACTTTTTTATCTTTATAAAGCTGTTTCAGTTCATCTAGAAAAAATACTGCATCAATTACAAAGTCACAACACTTAGTAGCACATTTTCTGTATTTCTTGTTGTAAATCCTAATGTAAACACAATTTCACTGGGGAAAGAAAGACTTTGCCAGTGCATTTTAGTTGGTTGGATATGTTGCATATTACAGTGCCTTAAGGTGTGTTTAGCTTAGGATTGTCTCTTCTTACAATATAATATTTTTCTAATGTAGCTAAGCCAATGATCTTTCATTTCCTTTCACTTCTGCTTTACTTTCCCGACATTGTCCTGATTTATTTAGATTTGTACAATTTTTATTGCAGTTATGCTTCTGAGACTTTTACAATGCTGGTCCTTTGCTGAAATCACAATACATCAAGAAGTTGATGCCTCTCAAACAAACTTCTAGATTGAAAGACTTTCTATGCAAAAGTTAAAGGAAGTTAGTTAAAATGTTTAAACAGATCAATGCCCTGGCAGTGAAAAAAGTTTCAACTACAGAGGGATTTACTGATCGAAACAAAAACCCAAACACTGCTCAGAGTTAAACAAGAGTTCTTGGAAGAGAAAGGCTTATTTCTCAGTCCACTGAGCAAGTTGACAGCTGCATTCAGCACAAGAATGAATTTCCTGTAGGCCTCAAATACAGCTCATAAGGCTTGTATCTCATCAGTTCATTTGGGAGACCCTAAATAAGCATAAATTTGTGCAGTGTGTGATGATAATGAAGAAATGTAATTGAGCTTTCACACCCTTCAGTCTGGAAAATAGCTTGTTATGAATTGAGTGAGCCTGACCTCCCATGGAATCTCATTGGACTCCTCTTGTTTTTGTGAGGGAACATGAAAATTGCTTTCAACCCCTTCCTCAAATTTAATGAAAAAGGTGATTTTTACCTTGTGGTTTTAGGAGATCCCCTTAAAAGTTTTTCTCCCTCACCTCATGCCAGGCCTTTGGGCATCCACTGAGTCCACAGCAAAGGCTGCACTGTAATTCCCAACCTGGCAGCCCCCAGGCAGGTCTTCATCCTTGCTCAAGGTTTTGCAGGAAGGAGTAGGTGGAAGCCTGGGCTGGATTTACAGCTAAGCTTCAAGAGGGAACAGTGTTATTAGCTAATATTTCTGTAAACGTTTTAGTCTCCTATTGTCTTTTATTTTGTCATAATAGGTGTAATATATAAAAATTAAGAAAAAAATACCATATTAAATTGCCTTAAGAAAAGCAAAAAATATATGTTATTTATTGTATTGGTGCTATAGTCATTATGATTTTTATGCAAGACTGTGTATAGAGGATGAAAGAAGTACTTTTGCAAACAAAGTATTCATGACCATTAACTCATAATGCAAGAAAAAAGAGGGGAAAAAAAAAGAAAATAATACATTTTGGTGAAGATCTAGTTTGGTCCAAAACGTAAAATTTCTTGTTTAACTCCAGAGAATTTGTGTGACTTTTGCTTTTGTCCAATAATATCTGTTGCCTAATAAAATTTTATTTTTCTCCATAGCCCCACCTCAAAGTTTTTGTGCAAGAGGAATAAACCAGAAGTATTATAAAATAATACAGTCAGTTTTGCTATTGCATTAGGCAGCATAGCTACACTAAAGGTGAAACGAGAAGGTGTATTGCATTCAAATGTACAGCAGAAACACTAAGCAGCTTTTGGATGGGAAGCAGAATCTCTTTTGCATCCACTAGGTAGAGCTAGGGGACTTTGAGTGTCAGTGCAAGGCTTGGCACAGCACGCCTGTGGCTTCTGCCAGGAGCCCTGGTGCTGCCCTGCACTGCTCTGAAAATGTAAATAAACACATTTACACACCTGGTAGGCTTCTCTGTGTGAAAGCTCATTTTATGTCGTGTGTTGAATGATGGGTTGGGGGCAATGAAATAAAAAGTGGCATTTTCCTCCTTTTATCCTTTTGAATTTTTTTGTTTGTAGGACACAGCTTATATACACTACATTTCTTCACACTAATAGAGGTATTATACACCCTCAAATCTTACATCAGACATACTTTTTTGCCTTACCTGAAAAAATAACTTGAAAAAGATAATTTAATTCAAAACCACACCTTTTGAAATTTAATGTCTCTCATTTTTAGACCTTACTGCCTTGTGAGTAAGCAAATATTTTTCAAAAATGTGGAACTAAATATTGTATTCTGAGATTTTTGTGGGATTTGGTGTTTCTGGTTTGTTTGCTTGTTTGCTGGGTTTTTGTCTGTTTTGGTTTTGTTTTCCCTTGTCAGTTTTCTTCTCTTCCTTAAGGAAGAATAGTACAAGATTAAATTGGGATCAAATGAGAAAAGCCACATAGATATGGAATTCAAAAATGTAGTTTCCCTAATGATGCAACTGGAGCTAGGGAAATAAATTTTCATTGATTTTTTTATACCATCATAAGGAGCTCAATTTTTAAAAAATACCATTTCCCATTACATGTTATTGAATTAAATAGAATGGTTTGAAGTGCCCTATTTTGAAAATGTACTTGTCCCTTATATTCGAAAAGTGCTTTCCCAAAATTTGCTACACTTGCAAAGGCAAATGCTGGCACAATATAATTACAATTAAGTAATCCATCTCTCTGAGAGGGCTGAGGCTGCAGGAGGCAGATTGAGGTGAGGCCCTGTCTGCAGTCAGCTGCCCTCCTCTTTGACTCCAAATTAGAAACCTTTCAACAAGGTCGTGAGAGCAGCTAGGGACAGACAGAACAAAAAGCAGATATTTGAGGGAAAATAATCTGTAGAGTGGTTGGGAAAATGGAATATTCCCGTTTAGCTATATTTTTTTGTGTTTTTTTCCCCCCCTTTGAGTTTATTGCTGGTGTTTTACAGAAAAACTGCATTCAAATGCCTGAGTGGGGAAGGATGGAAAGGGTAGGCATGTAAAGGCAAGGGGACCCTTTATCTGTGGTAAGAAGAGGGGAGAAAAGGGATAGATGAGAAACTTTCCCCTGAGTAACAATACTCAGTGGTTAAGGAATCCAAGTTCTCTCTGCATAATCCTACCATCCTGAATTTGAAGATTTTTTCCTTCTTGTGTTTTGACTGGGTTACCTTGGTTATCTTGCTTGCTCCAGGGATGGTGCTTCTGTAAACAAGCTTGGCAGGTTTTAAAGCAAGAGTTACAGCACATGGAGTGCAAAATGTTGAGGATGACAAAAGTAGATTCTAAATTAGGACGGATTTCCATCTCTTTCCAATCTCTTCAGTGAAAAGGGGGAATGAACACTTCATATTTCCCATGGTAGGTTCTGCACATTGTACACTATTTCTGGTGATCATAAAAGAAAAACTATATTTGACTGCTATGCAGTAGAAGTGTGGTCTCTTGCTGATAAAAGGAGAGAGCTTTTAGGAGAAGCACAGATGTTTTCAAGTACAGTTTCACCCCTTGCTTGTGGTCAGCTTGGAGATAAAGCAAGATAATGATAAATAACCACTAAAGTTTATTCTCAGGTCGGTGTTTCTAATATGGAAGTTTTTGCTAGAATCACACTAATGAATGTGTCAGAAAAGTTGAATCTCAAATACATTTTTGTTCCTGGTGATATCCCCTTTAATCCACTTTACCAGTGTCTTTATTTACTAAAGTACACCCACAAACTCCAACACAGGAATGGAACTAATGTTAGTATTATATAAATATTTTCCCCCTATTCCTCCTGAGGATTTGACAGCATAAATTCTCTTTTCGACTGTTTTAGCAAAATCCTTCTCTCCAAAAATCCATGTGTACAAACACACACACACACACACACACACACAGACTTCTGACACATCACAGAAATTACTTGAACCAAAAATCTCAGTATTTAACTATAGGGCTAAGTATTTAACGTTTAGGTTAGCAGGTAGATCAGTGATGCAGGGTCTTTAACTAAGGAAATTTACATCAGATCTTCTGCTAACACATATTTCTCATGTGAGAGATGCAATAGTTTCCTGTGTTAATTTACTGACATATGATACCCTTCTAGGAGCCAATGTGCACTTACCTGTGTTTTGGTTCTCAATATTTCGTGAACATACCAACTGCAGACTGAACTGCTACTGCCAAGATCAAAGACTGTCATTCCCCTTCTTGATGGCTGAGACAGAGATGTTATTTTCAGTGAATGAGTTTGGTATTTATTTGTATAATTTTCATCCATCTTTTTCACAGACATAGCCCAGAACGTGATGCTGTCTATCTTCAGTGAAACTGCTGAACATACAAACTCTTTCATCTGGTCCCAATTTCTCCATGTCCAGCCAGACATAAAGTACTTTGCTCATTAGTTCTAAATAGAAAAAGTGGGTCCTATGTCCTGTCAGGCTTACCATTATATAGACACACTGGAAATTTGGCTTTCTTCTATTTTCTTTCATAAACATTCCAATATGCCTTCAGGTATTTTTCCATATTTTCCCAATTTTCTGATTTGGAGATCGGTATAATCATGATTTACTAAGTAGTGTGACTCAGAGGACATTCTTTATACCTGTGGAAGAAAGGAGCAATGGAAAGAATATTAATTTGACATATAACATATTTTATTTTTCCAAGGTGTTTTCTCAAGCTGACTAATATTTTTTAACCGCTATGTTTCTTCTTCTGTTTAGTACTTTTTTCCTTTAGGTTTAAATTAGTTTTGAATTCACTTAAAAAACCCAACTGTACAGGAATCAGTAACTCGCAGAATTCAGACTGAGTTTTTAGTAATTTCTTTTCTGCTTTGAACTGATTCTGCTGGACATTAACTTCACTGAAATTGAGGCATGTGGATTCTGTCAGTCTTGGTCCTTCCTGTGTGAAGAACCTTCCTGTATCAATAATCTCATTCTACCTTAAAGGTACCAAGTATGTGTCCAGCTCTAACATAGTTGTCCTGATCCCTGGTCCTTGATTTTCACACATCTGACAGTTCTGAACATGCTTGACTTTAGGTTCAGCATTAAGTGAATTGTATTCTTGTGTACTTATTTTCTCTCCATTCACAATAAAGAGATGTCCCAAGGTCTAGCTCAAATTCAGACATTCTTACTGTAGACAGCTTCATTGGGACAGATTAATCCTGCTAGTCTAATCTACCTGGATATTTTATGTCTTACCTATGTGACAAGAATAAAGCTGTTGCACTCAATTGCTGAAACTAGTATGTGAAAACTCTGTCAGGACTATTTCAGCTCGAGCAAACTCTATTTAGCATTTGTTCATTACTGGATTATCCAGTACACATGTAAGAAACCATAGCTTTCCTTATGAAGCCAAATGTATTCAGACTGGAGACCTGATATTTGGATCAATAATGGCAATTCAAATAAAATGTGTTTCTTTTTAGATTATACATGTCCTATTCAATTATCCTCTCCTGAGTGTTGCTGGAAAAATGTCAGACAAGACAATTAACAAGACAATAAGGCTCAAAATCACCCTGTTTTCCAAAACCTCAAATTTTCAGCTAGAAAAGGCACTCCAGGGCACTTTTCTTCATTAGTCTTTGCCCAGAAACTTATTCTTAATATTTATAACAATTTGCAGCATCATAAAACTAATCTTCATTAAAGAGCACTTTGGTTTGCTTATGTGTGTCTTCTTTGTGGTAGTTCATGAAAAATAAATATATTGCAGTTTTTTCAGAAAGTGAAAAAGTTATTGTGTAGAAAAAATATAAAATAAGTTTGCCTTTTGATTTCTCTTAATACTTCACACGCTGATAAACACTAATTTAAAGATTTATATTTACTTTTGAATGCCTAGAAAATAACGTAAAGTGCCAAAATGTAATATAGAATTGAACCTTTTTTTTTTTTTTGGGAACAGAAGCCAGCAGAGGTATCCAAGCAGCCCTGCTATATGTGAATCACCATTAGCACTCCCCTAGTTAAAGCCATGATGCTTGCAACACCACTGTAGCACAGGTTTTGCATTCCCAGCTAAAATTAACAGAGTTTGTTCTCAGTGTGTTTCAGCAGTTTTTTCTTCTGTGCTTGGGGAAAAAACCCAGTGCAGATAGCCCTGTCTTTCTAGAATGCCTGAGAATGTCTTAATGAATCACCATAAATATGCAATTTCACCCTTGAGGCGTGAGTGTAATGTTTCTCTCATATGTATGGAAGATGCATTGCAACTTTTGAAGGTCTTTTTTCTTTTAAGGTGGTTGAAATGTACACTTCATAGGGATAATGTGTTTTATTTGTTCTGTCAAGATTCATTTCAATTTTTTAATTCAAACAAGGGAACTTTACAGCTTGGCATTCTGTTGTTCCTGGGTGAAGCAAGGATGGGAAGATAAGTGATGCAGAGGGTAGGCTGGGGGCAATATGTGCTGTGAATTATGCTTTTCAAGTGTTGGAATATCATTGTCATAAAATGGACAGTAAATTAACTGTCCACATTTATTAAGACAAAGAGAAAGTGTTTTGGAAATGACATCTTTCAAAGGTGCAATGCTCTGCTCCCAAAAATGGGAGTACAAAGTATCTCAGGACTGTGGAACTTGCTGAAAATCCTTCCATGGCCTGTGCATAAGAGGAAAATGCACACAACTTATTCTTTTAAAATGCCATGAAAGTATTTTTCTTCTTTTCACATTCATTCTGAGCCAACAATAGCTGTTGCTATAAGTTATGAACCAAAAGCCCTAAAAGAACTCTCTTTAGTAGCTGGCTTGAGTGCAAATAGAAGAGAGAGTTGTAGGATTCAGGAAGATTAATTTCCACTTTTTCTTGTGACCAAGACTATTTGTCTTTCAATGTGTATATTTTATACTTTCTATTCCTGACTAATTCTGGAACATCATTTTCCAGATACTTTACTGAATAACAAGAAGCATTGCCTAACAATGTAGTAGTATATAATGCCACTTGTAATTTATTAGAGTAAAATATGATTTTAAAATAATTTCTGTTGTATTAAAAACAGGTTAATAGCTAAATTTTTGGTAGGGGGTTTTTTTTCATTATGTATTTTTCTTTTATTTGCTACATTGGTAATTCTAGAGAGGAGTGGATTTTGTTGACTTTTGTACAGCTCAACATGAGCTATACAAACAATTTGAAGCATTTTGCATGCATATGGTTATGTATAGCATATATGAATTTCCTATTTCCTTAATTTAATTTTCATTTTTTGTAACCTTTTCTCTGCAAGCCTTTCAAGCAGCTTAAATGTTTTGGCAAAGAAATTGATATGTTTGATTTATGTAATTGATTCTATGATTTATTAAATTTCAAAATAGATCCAATTATTTAGTATTATATACTACTATTTCTGTTGATATGGAAATACAATCAGTGAGCTAATCAAAATGATAATCAATTTTGATTAAGCCATACCTCCCACTGGCTTCAAGAAAAGGTATTTGCACAATTCTTTATTTTTCTCATATTGATGTAGACATTTGTATCTGAGAAAATTAAGGACATATTAATTTGAAAATCTTCAGAAACTGCTTCTAAAACTCATTTGAAAACACTTTATTGAATATCCTGGTGATATCTTGATGGCACGTTCTAATTTTACGGGATCATCATTATATATTATGAACATTATATATTTCGTATATTCCAGTTTGAGTTTTTTTAAAAAATCACTTAAGTTGAGATTCTGGAAGAACTAAAAGAAATTATGAAAGAAATGTATCTTACTCAAGAAACAGAAATACAAAAGAGACATTTTTAACTACATAACCTTTAGGGAAGAATAAGAATGTCAGCATGAGAGACTTCACTGTGATTTGGAAGAGGAAATGAGGTTTATTTTTCTGGTGTTTCAAAATGATACTTGAGAACCTTGTGAAGATACTGTTTTGTCTACTGTTAGCTGTCACTGAAAGCTGTGTTCAAACTGTCCTCACCAAAGTGCTGGGGATAAGGAATGTAACAAACTTCTTCAAAAATTTGATCTTGATAAATACTTAAAGCAACTACATAGCATAGGTGTCTGCAGTGGCAAGCAACTGAATGACACAGTTAAGGGAGGGTCTTTCCACACCATGCTCCTTAAGAAGCAGATGCACATGTCAGTGACACTAAAAAAATAAAAATACTACATTTCAGCCTGTTGCAAACTTCCTTTCTTAGCAAGGTCTGTCCTAATTTCAGCTGGTTTAGCATACTCATCAAGAACTCTTTTCAAAAGGAACTGTTTTTACAACACAAACAACCCCTCTGTCTTCCCAGACCTATTTTTATACTGTACATACTGTTCAGTTCTTATGCAGATCATGACATTTATTCTACTTGTTCCTATTATTTATCACAATATCACAGGAGCTGCATGACATGGTTGATAAAATAGTCTACATAGTTCAGAGCAGAGCCAATTTAAAAAGCAGACTTGGTTCCAGCTGATCTGCCTGGCTGGGGTTTGAGAGTGGGCTTTTCTCAGCCTGCTCTCCATGGTGTGTTTCTGCTGTGCACTTCTGCCAGCATGACTCACATTAGCTTTCCAGTCACCCAATTCAGACAGTTCATCCTGCTAAAAACTAATGCAGAAAAATATTTTTTCCAGTAGGGCTAGTAGTATGTAGCCACATGCCTCATTGCATAAGGACTTGAACCCACACAAGAAAAGACTGGGAATTTGTGGCCAAGAGGAAGGTGAGATTAAGTTGGCTCAAACTAATTTAAGCTTTCTGCAGAACAGCCAACTTATCATAAAGGGACCAATTTTTTCAGGAATAGTGCTTCATTTTTATTCTGACTCTTTATTTTCACCTTTTTGGTGCTATGGAAGTGCTGAATTAGTTTGCAACATTTTGATTCTGAATTTTCCAGAGACCCTGCAGATGTGCCACAGATGATACTGCCCATAGTTCCAGTGGCAGTTTATTCAGCTTTCTATCAGTGGCAGCTATATTCTACTTCATCAGCAGTTGTCATGCATATAAAGAATAGCAATAAATTTGGCCTTGAAATTTAATTTTATCCTTTTGCCTTTTTTTTTCTGTTTTAATCAGAATAGAAATCTCAGATGGAGGGGTAAAATGATGAATATCTCTAGTGTATGAATACATCAGCAATTCTATATTTCTCCCTCTGTAGGAGGTATTATGTAGAATCCAGATGTCAAAATCCAACGAAACTTGTTTTTTACCTTTGCCATTAGCCACTACTACAATTGCTTCCAGAACTCCATTTACAAGAGAATTTTGTCCAGTAGTACATTTCTCAGTTGTTTGGTTTTACAAATCAAAGTATAATGAAAAACCAACTCTTTTCACATATGAATATAAGCAGAATACCAAACCATTTTATCTTGCTCTAACATTAACTAATTAATTATAGTATTTTAGTTTGTAAGGCAGGATGATGTTTATAACTGAGATCAGCACATCAGGCAATGAACAGGTCTTCTATCTAGGGTTGAAGTGCCACAGAACTAAACTAGTAAGAAAAAAATTAATTACAGATATGTTTTTCTCTATGTAGATTGTCAAAACCAGACTGTCTCCAAAACAAAAGCAAATACTATTATTAATAATTTAGTAGAAAGGTTGGATGTTACTGCTTAAAAATCCCCTCAAGTTTGAATGCTTATTTTGCATTTATTAAAGACTAAACTTATGAAAAATGTTTTAAGAGACAAAATCTAATTATACTATATCTTGAAGATTCCCACAATCTTTATTTAGTATCTGGGATGTCAATAGGGATCTCTTTGTTTCTGTGTTCTGGAAGCACTGGGAAACTGTTCACATGAAAGTTGTATTAGGGATGATTCAGGGCAGAAGTTTTCCAGGTGAATTTTGATCCTTTTTAATATTTTCTAAAATTTAATAATCTTTCTTGGCTTTTTGATTCTTCTGTCTGATAAATATTCAGACAATTCTTCATAAACATTTGATTTCTGAGTGAGAAACATGGTTCATATTTTTCTTCTCACTAATGTCTCTGCTGGGCTGACTCTGTGTCCAGGAGTTTGGTTTTTTCTTTTTGCTGTAAATACCCTCTCTGCAGCTGAACCTGTCTGCTCTACATGATGGTTACCATTGCATGTCCATGTAGCATTGGATAATCAAACTTGCCAGTTTGGAATCACACTCAGCAACACAGTACTGACATTCAAAACTAATTAGAAAAACCCATTCCATGCTTGCAGAAGGCAGAATAGTCACAAACCTTCTAGCTCTTTTGTAAATCAACAGTGAATAGAGGATGGGAATAGTGGTATTTCAATAAATTGAAAAATAATAGCTACTTAAGATAGGGAGTCTTGCTGTTTGCAAAACATACTGTATAATTTTCTCAAATTGCTCTCCCTAGCAATGGAGTTCTGTTTTCTAGAGCATAATATCCTCCATATTGCACTATATTTAACTTGCCCCTGTTGGACCATTTCAGCTAAGAACTTTTATTTATTTATGGATACAGGCATGGTCCTGTACCCTCCTCTGTGGGTCTCAGGCCTCTAATTCAGTGTGGAGATAGATCATATGTGTCATGGAAAAAAAAAACACTCATCTCATGTGGTTTAAATCAAGTAAGTATTAAAGGTGTATTGATTTATTAATGACAGAGTTAACTGGCAGTCAGTGACCTGGGAATCGATGAACTATACATTCAGGATCAATTTTGGTGACACAACAGATAAACCACACTTCCAGATGCTTTAAAAGGTTAAAATAGTCAATTTCCAAACTTCCTTCTGTAGGTAATGCCCATCTATACTTCCTGCACCCTCTGGCAGAGCACACAACCTGCCTCCCCTCTGAGTGACTCTGTCCCCTGTGTGGTGCCAGGGCAGGTGACCAGGTGTCCTGGTGTTCCTGCTGAGCAGGGCAGAGTGTCCCCATGCCCCCTCAGTGTGGCCCAGTGCCTGGGGCAGGTGACCCACAGGGACCTGCTGAGCCCAGCCCAGGGATGGGATGCCCTGGGGGATGGCAGTGCCATGAGGGGTTTCAGCTCCAAAGTCTCTAACAACACCTTATAGAAGTTTCCATTTCTGTCCCACTGCTTCTCAGACAGTTTCAATAATCTGTCTCTAATCATGCACTTACTGATCAATGTGATTTGTGGGTGTCCTGGAGCTTGCTCACAGCGTTGTCAGTTTGAGGAAAAGGCTCTCTCAGAGAGGTTTGGCTGACCCTTCACACACACTGATCCACACTCCCATCCTGTGTTTGTGAAGTTCTCAAGGTGTTGGTAGTAGGGGGGTTGTTTAATGCCCTCCCTGCCTTACCTCCCCAAGGACCTTTTCCATCTCACTTTCTCACCCTCACCCTGCCCTGTCGAAGGGGAATGTTTCAGTCACATGTATCCAATAACATGCTAGATGCATTTGTTTATGGCATGCATGGCCAATTATAGCCTTTATGTTTCTTAGCTACATTAAAAAAAAAAAAAACCACTTCTTTTCTATTTTGAAAAAACAAATACATCTGCAGTTCACATTGTGGGGAAAAATACTGGTGCCCACTTCCCTGGACGGGCTAATTGGCTTATCATTCATGAACACTTGACAAGTTATATCACACAATATAATGGTATCATGCATGAATGTCATGCACACACAAAGAGAACATATTTTTATACACATGGTTTACAAAATTTTTCATGTAAGAGGTAAGGTCTGGAAATGCTTCTCTTGTGCCTTTGCACTTAATGCTGTGACTCGATATATATTTAATTTTCTGAGGATTTGGACTTGCTGGTGCAATGCATTTTATGAATGTTGATTCCAAGGAACAATTAATAGACATGATTCTCCTATGAAAAAAATTAGGGTGCAAGGTAAACCACAAGAAAGAATGGAGTTGGTCTTGAAGAAACACTCAGCTGGTCTGAGAAACAGCAAGCAGACAAACTCATGATCTGTTTTTGAAGGCAGGTATAAAAGAAAAAGGGAAAACAGAGGTTTTTATATTCTGCATGTCTAACTTTGCTACCAGTTGGACACGAGATACTTTCTTTTCTCTGCATTTTAAATTACATTTCCCTATTATCCATTGCTGTAACTCCCACATTTGAATGTGTTGGACAGATGAAACACTTGTACAAATCAGGGCACAGGCTGCCTATGCTTGTGCAAAATGGAAATCAGGCAACCATGTATGCTTTTACCTGCACAATTTTCAAGCAATATAAAATTTTTTGAAATAATATATGCATTTGAAGAACTGGAGGAGAGAAAAATGAAAAAGACAGAAGGCTATATGATTTGACTGAGAGTCTCTTAATTTTTAAATATATTGACGAATCATGTTAGGAGAGGGGTCTTTGTTATTAATTCAGTCTGAAATACCAGCTAAACTTAACTAATTGCTAAACTTAAAAGTGTTTTTTGCAAGGTGTGTTAAAAATCATGCATATGATCCTTCAGATTGGTATTTTAACTCTAATTTACATTTTACATTTTAATAGATCATAATTAGTACTTCTCAGAATTTTGCGGAGGGCTGAGATGTGATTAGAAAAATCTTTGATTGACGCAGTAAAATTGTCTGAGTTGGGAAAAAGACACTACACTAAGGAAAAGCTGATTATTTACTAGTTATCTAAAGGAAAGGAAATTTTAGCATGATTTCCATGAGACATTTACTTCCAGTAGTTGCACCATATCTGAATGTTTCCCTGGATAAAGGGCTCATACACAAGTTACCGGGGGCTGACAAAGTTTCTTCTACCGATAGGAATTTCTAAGTCTTCCCAGACAGACTCATCCTTGCTCTTTAAGCTATGACCTTATCTACTTGCCAGTCTTTTCCAAATCCCCATTGAGTCCTGCTGTGTCCTTTAACATCTGGATCACTCATTTCAGAGATCTGAGAAAGCCTGGAGTGTCACTGTGAAAATAAAAAGCTCCTTTTTCTTAGCTGATAGCAGAAGGCAGTGAAAAATCCTTATAGTCTAGGGAAATAAATCATAGTGCTTCACCTGGAAAAAAAAAAAAGTTTTAATTTAGCTGCAGCACTTAGCACGTTTTACCATTTATTTTTCTTAACTTCTTTATAAAACACATGTTCTATTTTAATTTAGAAAGGTAGATTGTCATTACTAGCCAGAACATTTGTCTTTGCAAGCTTCCTTTGAGTTCACTGAGAAAAAGCATGTGAGTACAAAATGCAATTTTGTTTCATGCATCTGGCAGTGGCCTCATTTTCCAACTGACAGTAAAAGTCATATGGTCCCATTAGCACCAGTAAATAAAAAGTGCCCCTATATTCCTGTAGAGACATAGTCTGCTGCCACAGAAGGACCCCAATGCAAACAGCAAGTGCTTTTCCAACAGCTGAAAATGCATTACAAGAAATAAAATGGCCATTATGTTCTAAGGCCATAAAAGCAGGTGCAACTTTCCAAAGCCAAGCACCTAACTGTGATACCTGTGATAATGTGACATTCTCAAAGCAAATACAAGAGCAAATATTGCATGGATACATTGGTATGTGGATGGACATGCCTAGTAATCTCTGATGCTATTTTGAGTTTGTACAGAAAGTCAGCATGACTCCAGTATTGCAATTCCAGACAAATTCCCATTGAAATCCCACTAATCAGACCTGGAGAGTGAGGTGAAAGAAGCCAACCAATGTAGTTAATGGTATTTGTCTGGTTGTAACCCCTAAAACTCACTACAAAGCCATCTAAAGAAACTCCTGGGTTTATTTTAACAGTCTTTAAAACAGATTCAGTTCTTACATATGACAGATTTTCAAACATAATTTTTGTGTGGAATAATAATAGTGAACAATTAATAAATCCTAAGCAATTAGTAATAATAATCACAACAGTAACAAAAACAAAAAAATTAAACCTACTCAGAAACATTCTGAAATCAGACAAAAAATGTTCTTCCTTTTTATGCAGACAGTGTAAGTTTTTTTAGAGTGCCTTGTGGCTGCATTTTCTCTCTTCTCCCAGGAATGCTGTACTCATTGGAGGTATTAGGAGAACACTGATAAAGTCACTGCTTTCTAGCATTACAAAAGCACCTGGTGTCCCATGAAGTGGAGCTGTAGAAGCCACTGTGCCTGTGTTGGGATTCAGGAAATGTCTCTCTTCTGCTCACCCCCTTTTCTTCTCTGCTTCTGCCTACCAACATATTTAATGTCTGATAACATTATATTTGTAACAGCCTTTACAATTAGAAGTCTAAAGAAGGATGCATTAGGAAAAGGATATAAAAATGTTTCTGGGGTATTATAAACAGATGTTTGCAATAAAATATGAAAGTATAAATTGCAGAAAAATATAAACTGAAGAGCAAGATGAATATAACATAGTTCAGGCTGTATACAGCTATGATACCCCTGAAAATCCAGCAAATCTTTTAAGTCAGACACCTGAAGAACTCTCAAATAAAGGACTTTTTCCTATGCAGCAACCACCAGGTGAGGCCTGGAATTACTTTCCTTCTTTTACTTCTTTCTTTTCAGCCAGTGGATAAAAAGCAGATTGCACCCTGTACAATACTGGAGTGAGCACAGCTGTATTAACTGCTAGAAAAATGCACTGCTTGGTTAAAAAATTGTTTCTTATGGAAATGGAATATTTTCAGTGAAATTATAATAGGTCCAAATGTGTTCCAGGCTATTTGATCTGTCATTAAACTTTGAAAAAATACAACTTTGTGAGATCTGAAGGTCAGTCAGGGTTACACTTGATCAATTTATAGCAAGAGTCATGAGAGGTTTTTCATGATATTGATGTGAAGTAGAGCACATAGACAAAAGAGAAAACAAGTCTCTTTTCCTAATGATAGCACTGGGCTTTGAAATTAGGCACAGCAGGTAGAGAGAGATCCCATACAGATTTCAAAAGAGGATGCATGTCCTGGTACTAACTCACACTTCAAATTGCTGTGGAGTTGAAAAATCACTACATTTAACATTAACTTGAGCTAACAAAGACAAAGCTACCAGGCAGCACAGCTATTAATGCTGAGCTGCTGTGCAGCATTTAACAAATCTAAAGCATACAAACATCAGTAACCAGCCCTCTGCATTTTCATCTAGTTGCTGTCAGTACAAAAGGACTTCTGTTTTGCTGATAAGCATCCAAAGAGCAGGGCTCCCATTTAAACTAAAAATGAGGGCTCTTATTGAAATTGTCTTTTTTTGAAATAATAGACTCTAATTTCAAAGTTAAATTTTAAAGAAAACTGAGAAACAAGCCTAAATAAACACCTCCAAAGTTATGATGATGAGTTAGACCTTCCATGCTTCTAGCATTGTTTTAGCTGAAAACCAGTTTTGCAGCTAGCAAAAGACTAACAGGGAAATGGCACATCCTCATATCTTGAATTGTGTTTAATTTTCATTGGAAAAGTTCCATCTTTCTGCATGCTCAAATCCCTTTTTTTAAAGTAGTATGATAAATTAAATTCTCTTTAGTTTTATATGAGAAAATTTTACTGAAGCGGGCAGTTCTCTAGCAAGACAGAACTGTTTATGGAGATGGACAAGGATAATGAAAAAGAAGATCATGCACATAAATCATTGTCATTAGGGATTAAATGGGATGTATAATGACCTGTGCAGGTATTAGAAATGCACGTTGGTGCTGTGTGAGTCAAGTTGGTTGATCCTTGCAGACAGAAATATTCAAGTTTAGAAAAATATTAGTTGTCAATGATACTTAAAGCACATAAATTCTAATGTAAGTCTGAAAGGCAAATGTATAGTACTTAAAGCTTAAAAAACACATTTTAAGTATTTGTGAGTGGAAAATTATTGTTTATGAATTGCTAAAAGGGCTCCTTCAAGTTTGATTGGCCAGATGTGAAAGGAGCAGAAGGATGCCAGGAGAAATTGGATTAGTATTTGTCCATGATGGTTCCTTGTTCAAAACATGAGAATATAAGGAAACCAAAGCAGTTATGCTAAGTGGGACATTCCATGTAAGAGCATGGAAATAACTGCTCTTTCCTAGTAGGTTGCTGGAGGAGAAGGAGCTCTCTGAAGAAGTTTCACTCTGCTGTTTTTACATAATTTGAGACAAACACCTGGAAATTTCAAGTGGTGGCATTAGACCAAAAATAATTGAAAGAAAAGCTGGAGATATAGCTAGGTCTCTGTCAAAAAAATGTAGCAGCATGTTGAAGTTTCAGCTTAGCTAGAGGACAGAAGATCAGTCATTCTGTGGAGAAAAACCTTCCTGGTAAAAGTGTTCCCAAAGCATTATCCCCATCTCCTTTAGCTGCTTCACTGCCTGAGGTTGTTCAAGAGCTCCCTATCCAGGCCATTGAGAAAGGTGCCAATTTTCTGAAAAATCAGATTTGTTCCTGAAGTAATTTAAAATGCTGACAGGCTGTGAACAATTGAACCTAATTTTTTGTTTTCACTGCAAAACAGCATTTAAGTAATGTCAGCAAAGGTCATTTGCTGGAATTAAGTCAGTTAAATGCCTTAAATGTTTTTTAATCTTTATTCTTAATGTCATGTGTTGACATGATAATGCTATAAAATGTCAGTGTGAGTTTTGTTAAATATATTGCAGAGAACAAAATCTGCCATTCACACATGGTCTGGAACCAACTATCCACTCTTGACATCAATCAGTCTATAGGAAATAAGAATTTTGCAGATGGTGTGTGTTTTTACATTATGTTCATTGGACTATTTTGGAATTCAAATGTGTTTGAAATCTGCGACCACTTCTTGTTTTGATTTTTCTTCCCCTGACTTTCTTTTCATAGGTCCTTTTAGCAGAATAATTTATTTTTTTTCTACAAATAAATGAATTATTTTCTGTATGTAAATGTATCTTGGGAAACAAGTATTCACCATGCTTGCTGGGCTAAGATGAAGGAGGATGTTAGGATTGTGCTCTGAGAGGAAGAATTTTATTTCTGTGTATCTGTACCATGTCTAATATTATAATGGTCTCATCTTGTGGGAAGATGATTAGGGGTAAAATTCTAGAAAATCTGGGCAGTTATACTCACTTTCTAGCAGAAGTTAGTACAGATGTGTCCTGGTTTGAAAGGACAGGTGTCTGCCAGTAAGGGCAGAAGTTTCCCTTTGAAATAGAGACTTTGGTTCCACTCCCCCCAAGTATTATAATTGTTTGAATCAAGGACTCTGAGACAGAGATAAGGGGGTGGGAATAACAGCTCTTTTACTAATATATCTAACTGTACAAGCAGAAAACAACAGCAGTTGTTAAAATTGCTAACAGAACAGAATAGATAACTCGGTGTCAGTCCCTTTAGATGCAAGCACGCTGTTTCTGTGCTTAGTCCCAGCCCGGATCTGCCAAGGGCAGGCAGGAACGGAGGCAGGAGGGGAAGGGCGGCAGCGGCCACGCCGGTCTCGGTGGGAACGGGTGGGAGCGGCAGCTCCTCGCTCACCGTCTGTGTCCAGGGGATCAGCTGTGTCCGCAGAGGCAGGAGGCTGGAACGGGGCAGATGCGGGGCAGGTGATCGCAGAGGGTCTGGCTCTGCTGTGCTCCGCCGTGTGGGCTGAAGATCCCGGGCGTCCTCCTCCGAGCTCGCCGGAAACACGAGTCCCCTCCGGAAGCCTCAGAGGCCCCTCCGGGAGCCGCGGCAATTGACACCTTTTGTCTGGACTCATCAGAGACCCTGGGTGTAGCCCAGCCAGCTCCATTGGCATGATAATGGGAAAAATTCTTTCAATTGACACAGTAACAGAAAAACACTCAACCCCCAACAAGATGTTATACTGTGAAATGCAGTTTCTGCTTCCTGGAGGGAATGTAGTTGGTGTGCACAAAGTCTATTCCACATGATTGTCCACACAACAGAGCCTGCAACTTGAAGCACCTGCTGAGAGGGCTGGGACAGTACCTGTCCTGCTGCTGAGCCAGCATCTATGGTGAAATTGCTCCTCCCAGGTGAACTTGGTTCATTTTAATCTAATTTTAAATACTAATGCACAGCTCCATCTCAAAGTTTCTCACTTGCAAGGTACACCCACCCCTCCCTGAGCATACATTCCATATTTTCTTGACTACACCTTGTGATGGAAGTGAGAGAATTTTAGAATCAACAACAAAAGTATATAAGACCAGGGTAACTCAGGTTCCACCTGTGTGTAAAGAAATAGTACAAAAGTAATCTAGGAATGGGGAGAAGTTAAGAAAAACTCCATCACACTTTCTGGGACTGGCTGACAGCTTAAACCTGACTTCTACTCTGCCTCAGCCATCATTCCCAGCCTAATAGGGACACCTATTGAATAAGAACCTAAATCTATGCACCGTAAATGATTACTTAACTCATTGATGATTAGAGCTTGTCCGTATTTTGTGTTAAATTTGCTTTTGCAGTCAGTCACTCTCAATGGCCACCATTGAACCTTGTCAGTATTCTATTATCAGTAACATGTGTTATTTATTCCTTTAACTAATTAGCCAGGGTTCTTTGAAGGCTTTAGCAGTCAGCAGCAGTGGATAACATTCTCAGCAAAAGTGGGGACATCTGGGAGGGCTGTCACCCTTTCTAAGTTGACTCTAAAATGTTTTTGTTGCATGTCCTCAAACAAGTTCATCCAACTGCCCTCTGAAGCAGCAGACTGTAAATGGAGTCCTTGCAATGGGATGTAAGCATTTCATATTTGATGGAGGAATTCTGAAAACTAACAAAAACCAGGTAATTTTATCCCTAGGGCTTTCAAATTCCCCTTTTCGTCATTTTTTTTTCTACTATAAAGCCTGGGAAACCTGTAACTAAAGAGAAAAATAGACTTCATGTTTGTTCTTTTTTTTCCCATGAAAAAAATTCAAACAATGCAAAGTAAGTTTAAGGAATTGCCATATTTTTTCCAAGTTATATTTTACACTTTTCCAGTAGAAGTAATAAAAAAAGTGAGACAAAGTACAAAACCAAGCATATAGAATTACATGCTCCAAAGCAAATGAAGTATGGAATGGTCTAAATTGATTTTTGTCTTGAGTAATTAAAAGGAGAAACATTTAAAATTAAATCAAGACTTCTGTTTTTCCTTTACAGTACTTCTTTACCTCTCATTTTTTGATGAATTACATTATTTAAGATTTCACCTTTTTTATACTGAGTAGAACTGCACATAGTACAGACATGCACTAAGGTCACATTAGGTTAGGGCATATGTATAATTTACCAAAAAACCCCTCAGGTCCTAATCTAAATAGACTTTAGTCTAAACAGTAAAAAGCAGAAAAACCATGAGCAAGTCCCTATTCCGATTCACTATATGACCTTGGGAAAGCCATTTTAAACAGTAAAGTAAGTTCTTTACTTGTTTAATATGGAAGAAAATAATTCCATTTTTCACTGAGATGTATATACAAGATCAGTTTTGATTCTTTTTGAGGCTGTAGTTATGACAGCTTAATAAGGATTTATTGTCCAAACAAGTAGGTCAGCTCTGCCTCTGAGCTCAGTACTGAACCCTGCCTCTTGAAGCTTTCTGTCCCTTGCCTACTTAAATTTCTGTTGATTTTTGTCTTGAACATCATTATTAAAACTTCCTTTTCCTATGAAAATTAAATTAAAGTAGGATTTTTTTCTAGGAAAAAAAAAAAACAGTTACTGTTGACATGGTCAGGTGGAGAACTATATAAAAATAATGTACCCCAGATGCCTTTCACTTTAAGGCCAAGTCTTTTTACCTTTTTCAAAGGGAAGAGAATTGCAAGTATATTTGTCATGTCCTGAAGAGCTCTGCACACATTCATCCAGTTTCTCAAATAATATTCAAATTAGCTCAAGCCTAGCAATTACATTTTCCCCAGAAGTAAAGTAATGACATTTTTATCTTAATTTTGCTTTCCCATCTATGTGCTTCATGCTGTATCCTTCACATTAGACTTTGGGATGTGAGAAAATTATGTAAGTCTGGAGTTATCATTGAGGAAATGTACTTTGCTGCATCACACAGTTCAATTTAGATTAGGAGAATGAAAATACTGTTTGGCAGAAATGAAGAGAGGAACCTAGTTTTAAGAGTGAACACACTAAATGAAAATTGCATGCAGCATGGATGAATAATTCTGAAACATCTGTAAAGATGTTTTAAATGCAATCAGCAATTCCCAAGTCCTCTTTTTGCATATAGGGAATGTGTTATCAGATATTTCATGCCAGTCCTGACTTGTTGCTGAAAGTGGCACTGTCAGAAGTGCCAAGCTTTCAGCTGGCCCTGTTAGTTTCAGTGGGAATTCTGAACCAATAATCTTCTGCAAAGCAGGTCAGTGAGACTTCACTTCTGTGTGTGGTCTGCTTGGAAGCTCTGCCTCACTTCAGTAACTCTTCAGGGGATTTTGGAGTTAGGACACAAGGTCCAAGACCTTTATTCAGCACACATATATATATATGTCTCAGAACTAGACCTCTGTAACCCTGCTTTGAAAATCTTGACCTATGGATTTGTTCAGCTTCTGAAGGAATGAGATGAATAAGTCACGCTGAATTCTTTTATATTTTCACATCTGATGTGACCTCTGGAGTTATTACTTCATGACAGATAAAACTCTTGTCCTCCTCCTGTGTCAAAATGTCAAGGAGGAATAACTTTCCCATTTTTTTAAACAGGGAGTTCTTTCCTTATTATATTCCTGATAATTTGAATATTACATATATACAGAGCCAAAAAAATAAAATTATTAGCTAAAATGTATTATAACATTGCAATAACATTAAGAGTATTGGCAGAACCAAAGTCAGATGCCCTGCAAAGTCCCTTTGAAAGGCTACATATATAGACCTCTTTAGCTCAGGTTTTTTTTCCAATGTTTCTATTTTAATTGTGGTTTGATGAAACTTTTTACCTAACTATATCATACAGAGAGATATAAAAATGTATGATAGTCTCTATTAAAAAAACCAAACAAACTGAATTTGGCCCTGATACTGATGGCAGTATTTGTCAAAACCAAAAGAGCAGAAAACAATTAACTTACAAGAGTAGCACAAAATAAGCAAACCTAAAGAATAACATCTGGTCATACTGACAGAGAAAGAGCCAAGAAAAATAATCTAATCAGTCTGAAAAATTCTGTAAAGCAAAGAAATAAATGTGAATGTTGGCCAGATTAATTTAGGACTGGCAGTTAATAGTGGCGAACAACAGCTCTTCCAGTACATACTCTTTTAGAGGTTTTCAAGAAATATCACTTTGTCTCAACCAAAAACACCAAAATTGGTCCAAGGATTAAAAGATGTAATGAAATTAATTACTATTCCCACAGTAACAGAAATCACAGTCGTCTTACTAATATTTTAAAGGCAGACTTTTACTTGATTTCATTGTTTTTTCCAGACTTGTAAATGTGACTATAAAGTATCAAATACATTATGTATCAATATTTGCAAGAATTTGCAATTGGAAAGTCGTTCATCACTGCAGCCCAGGATGAAGGTTCCTCTCAATCAATCTGCTAAATATATTTCCTTGTCATGTGCTGACTTCACCCAGAAGCAAACAATAACTGGGAGAGCAGGCAGCAAATGGTGATGGCAGAGTGCATTGCTAGGAAGAGACTTGGAAAACTAGTGGTGTGGGAATCTGTTCTGTCCTAAACTGTCACATCACCTTGGGTAGAGGGAGTCTAGGGAAATGTTGCACTGTAATGGTCTATAAGACAGGGTGTAAAGTGAGGGAAGAAAGTATACAGGTAATTCGTTCAGGGTAATGAGATCAAGGAAGGTTGTGAAGAATTACAAAGGACTTAATGAAATCTTATGATTAGGTGCTCAAATAAGAGGTGGAAATAAATTATATGCAAAATAAGAATGTGCTGTTTGCACTTTGGATAGACATTTGAGGTTCTGTTCTGTAGTTTCTGGAAAAAAACAAATCATTCATGCCATGGGAATAAATTCATTTATTTATTTATTCCCCCCATCCCCCCATCCCTCCATCCTGACCATAGTGTGTCATTTTGATCTCCTTATCCTAACAAAAGACACCTGAAGAGGTTCAGAGGAAGCTGATGGGAATGATGAATTTAGGCAGGATGTGTGAGGCAGGACTCACTGAGTCTGCTGCAGCCCAGAGTGGATGTAGAGGGGATATGAGGGAGACCAGTAGACACAGAGAGCAGTTCATTAAAAAAAAGCTGATCATTACCTCTGCCAGTAGTAGAGCCAGGGCACTGAAGAGTATTGTTCCCATGGAAATTCTTTCCAGAGGATTTTGAGGAAGTGGATTCAGAGGATACTTTAAAAGTTCTTGGAAGAGAGATGAGATAAGGAGAATTAAATGACAATCCAACACCAGTCTCATTAACCCCTCTCTGCATAAAACAGACAAAAGCTGAGTGGGAGATACCAAAAATTTGTTTTTCCTTTCTCTAGACTCGTGTTCAGTGCTACAGCTGGGGATAGGATAAGAGTAGGTCATTTTTCTCATTCAGTACAGTTATTTGTAGGTGACCAGGATTTGATGTGATGTTGTAAATCTTAGTGTTTATATGCAAGCACTATTTCTAATCAAAGACACACAAAATGGAAGTGATAGATGAATGTGGTTAGGTTTTCTTTATTCTCTGAGGCTAATACTGTGTTTATTTAAATTTCACAGGAAAAAATTTTGAAAAAATTCCATTCAAATTTTAAAACATGTTAATTATTTAAGGTACCGTTCAAGCACCTGAAATGTAAAGCATTTTAAATGGAAGTGAATTTTTACATCTTTGAATATCAAAATTCACAGATATTTCCAAATGCTGCACAGAAAAAAAGTGTTTGGACCAGTAAACTCTCACTCCAGAGCAAATGACAGCCTCATAAATGTTGTGCAAAGTACTTTCCTTGCCACTTTGATTTTAATTCAGCTCTGGATGTTTCTGATGAATAAATAAACAGATATATTTGTACATCAAATATTACTGCATATAAAGATATTATTACTACTTATAGTACAAGTAAACAAAAATTGAGAGTCTACAGCTGCAAAATGTTTAATTCATTAAGTTCTTTGGATTATTTTAAACAGGAGCTGTGATCTTTTAAAGAATGTAAAACTATTTCTTGCAGTAAATTACTGAAAGTCCTAGATTCAACACCTGAGGTATTATTTTTGGGGCATAAAAATACAAAGAAAAACATTAAGTCAGACACCTGAAGAATATTTCTCTATTTTCTTGCTGCCTGGAACATCTGTCTTCTACCATAAGCCAAATTATATACCCTCTGTTTCCATAGCACACAATTTAAAAATAAGTCAGTAAACAAAACATTACTTGGAAACTTTAGACATAACTTTGCCATATGCTGTCCGATTACAAAATCCCTTTTGTTGTTCTCAACTCAGTGAATTCACTGAGCAAGGCTTTATTGGCAAGCTACCAGATCACTAGCAATTTCATTTGTTTAGAGATATTTATAATTTCAATTATTTACATGCATTACACTTCAATGCCAAAGGTATTTAGACTTTTAAATGGGGCCCAGAAGGATCATTTTGATAACACTCAGATGATGAGCTGAACAAAGGCTCTTTTCCCCTTAATTGGTTGCAGGCACAGAGTGTAATAAAGTCCCTTTATGAGCTTGTCACTGAATTGGGTACAAATGATGTAGCAATATTACACAAATTAGCTGGAACGAAAGTCCCCCAACACAGAAGTTTTGTTTTTCTTTCTCTTCTTAATAGAGTGTCTTAGTAACATACTCTACCTGAGCATTAAAAACCATTAAAAAACAAACCACTTAGGAACCTGTGAACAGCAGAGTGAATCTAGTAGGTGACAGCTCTGCAGATTTGTTGCCTCCTTGTTTCAGTTCACATCTATTTAATTATTTGTTTCATAAAAATTCTCTGCACATCTCTGAGATAAACCTTCATTGGTGGTTTGGCAAATCAGATATGAGTGATTATTTTGCTCTGGATGACAAAACCAAGTGACATGCAGGAATGTCTTGTGTGGTCATGTCCATGAAGAGTAACTCAGCAAATAGAATGAGATTTTTGGCCCCAACTTAATTTTTCTATGAATGGTTCAGATTCAGCAATAACTGACTGAAGTGCTTTCTAAGTGTTTTAGTTTCTTCAGCCTCTTTCATCTCTTCAAAAGTTTGAAAATCTAATCAGTTTTAAAATAAATTTACATCTACAGAGGGATAGGAATATAGTTTTAGTAACACACTCTCAGACAAACCAGCATGCAGAATCTTGCAGATATGATCCCCCTCTCATGTGCAGATTTTAAGATTGCAGTCCTCAAATTAGCTGCTCAGGTTAATGGCTGGTTTTGACATAAGTGTCTTTCCTTCCTTATATTATAATAATTTCATTGTTTCCTCAGGACTCTCCCATCTTCTTTGTACCCATTCTGATTTTATGCTTGAGTGGCAAGATCCTTCAAAAAAATAGGCCTTGGAAAAAACCACACAGTGACTAACAGAAAGGGGCCATGATTGTGTAGTGCAGAGAAAAAAATGACTCACAGATAAAAGAGATTGAGATGTTAATGTATCTTAGGTGGAGTGTAGAACAGCCAGCTGCTGCTGCTATTAGTCTGGTAAAAAGGGCATTCAAGGAACTAAAGGATCAGGTCAAGCTTTCTCTATTTCTGCGAAAAGATCAGATGCTCAGTGGTAAAGTTCTCACGGAGGCACAGAAAAATACAATTTGTCCATGCAGAGACTATGGAAGCTTCAGGTCCACAGAAGCAGCCCCTGTTTTCCAGAGCGAGGACAGAAACCTGTGCTGTAGCCCTGCAGGGGCACCTATCCCCTCCCCAGCTTTCCTGTGAACTTCTCCTGTTCACTGTGTTGAGGTATGGTGCATCTGCTGGAAAAATGGTTATCGTGAAGGCAGAATCACTTTTACTGTGAAAAGGAATTTGAGAAAAAAGAAGATTTTCCTACTATATCATGAATTTCACCATCTCCCAGAAAAGACTGGCTTAATAGAAAGAATGTAATGGTAAAAAAAATATACCCTTTAAAACGAAGGAAATTATTTTGTTTTCATTTTTCATCTCAGATTTGTTGTATAATGTTCTAAATATACTAGAGGAATCCAAGGGAAAATGAAAAAATCAATGAGAGTTTATTTGAGGACACAAAGCAATTTCATGGAAATTTAAAATTTTGCAGTCATAATAATCAGTTATACTTATCTGATATGATATGCTATAAAGTAGGAATGGTATACCTAGTGATATTTGTGAGGTTTGTACAGCAGAGTTGAGCACTGCAATACTCCTAATGTTCTCATGCATCCAGGACACATTTCCTTCTTTCTTTTCAACATGCATAATTCAAATGCTATTTCTCTCTTTTTATGCAATTTTCTTGCCAAGACTGATAGACTGTAGTATTTTCAAATTCAATATCAAAATCCTCTGTTGGATTTATTTCCCATTTGCTCCTGTTCATTAAGGATACAGTTGATCTTGTTGAAACTGAAAAAAAAAATGCCATTTCAGCCAGAGCCTCATGAATAATGTTCTGGGTTTACACAACAGTAACTCAGTTAGCTCTTTGAAAAGCAGAGATTAATAATCATGAGAACCTGGAAACTTTCTGTGAGTTAATTGGTGCTTTAGCACTGCATAATGCAATAATACCAATGAATGGAAAGAAAGGAGAATCACAGAATATGCTGAGCTAAAAGGGATCCACAAGGATTACTGAGTGCAGCTCTTAGCCATGGTGTGCAGCACCACCCTCAAGGTACACACCAAGTGCCTGAGAGTATTGGCCAGACACTTCTGGAGCTCTGTCAGGCTTGGTGCTGTGCCCACTGCCCTGGGGAGCTGTTCTAGTGCCCAGCCACCCTCTGGGTGAAGAACCTCTTTCTAATATCCACCCTACACCTCCTGTTACAGCTCCAGGCCATTCCCTCAGCCCTGACACTGTCACCACAGAGCAGAGATCAGGGTCTGCCCCTCCTCTCCCCTCTCACAAGAAGCTGTAGCTGCAGTGAGGTCTCCCCTCAGTCTCCTCCAGCTGAACAGACTCAGTGCCCTCAGCTGCTCCTCCAACTCTTCATCATCCTTGTGGTCTCCTTTGGACACTCTAATAGCATCATGTCTGTCTTATATTAAGGCAACCAATACTGTACCCAGGAAGTTCACTCAAAACTGCTCAAGATGAGGCCACCCCAGCCCAGAGCAGAGCTGGACAATCCCCTCCCTTTCCTGGCAGGCAGTGCTGTGCCTGATGCCCCCAGGCACTGCTGACTCAGATTCAGCTTGCCATTGATCAGGATCCCCAGGTCCCTTTCTGTGGCACTGCTTTCCACCATCTCATCTCCCAGTCTGTCCACACATCCAGGGCTGGCCCATCACAGGTGCAGAATTTGGCATTTTCCCCTGTTGAATTTCATATGGTTGATGTTTTCTCCACCTTGCTCAGGTCTCTCTGCAGGGCCTCCCTGTCCTAAAGGGAGTCAACAGCTCCCAGGCTTGTATCATCTGTGACCTGGCTTAGTATCTCTCCCAGTCCTGCATCCAGGTTGTTAATGGTGATGTTGAAGAGCACTGAGATATTTTGAAATAGTATGTGCAATTTTATCTGCAGCTCAGTTTTAAATGAATATTTGAGTAAATGAAAAAAGATAAAGAAGTATGCTAAGTTGTGCTTAGTGTGCCCTTGCATGAGATCAGATGCAAACCCAACAGGCACTCTGAGCTCTTGGTTTCCTGTTCCTCATTTGGCCCTCCTGTCTCAGAAAAGCAGCAGGGGAAGGACACAGAGCAGACCCTCCCCAGCTCAGCTCTGGCACGTAAAACTCTCAGTTGTGATATGCTAGTTGGAAAGATTCTTGTATTACTGGCAATAATTGGAGTGAAATCTGTGAAGATGCAATGGAGACATAACATCCTTGTCAATAACAATGAGGCCAAAGCACAAGAGCAATATTAATGGATTAAAATACTGTTTTGAATGGGCCTGAAAGTACAACTTCTGTTTCCTGAGACTCATTACATAAGATGAATACAGTGAATTATTTTCTGAGAGAATCTCAAGTTATGAAAATGATGATTTTCAAGTCTGGTGCCAACATTTCTTCAAGTTTTAGACAGATTCCAGAGTTTTTCCCCAAATATAACTTCATTTTAGATTCTGTTGATCAGAAAAAAAGAAAATTTATTAAAATACTAATTTTATTTAAGAAATATTTTTATCCAAAGCCAGGCTCCTTTAAAATGGTAAAAGAACACATTATAAAATATCTGAACATCTAATGTTTCATATACGTAATCTAAGAAACACATTTCTATACACATTTCTATAGACCAAGTCGAAATATAAGTGACTTAATATTAATTTAGAAAGTGAATTAAGAAGCTTGCAGAGTACATTAATGCTGTCTTTGCCCTTGACTACATGACCCATATGTCAATTTGATGGGGGAAATACAAATTCATGGTTTTTATGGTTATTATATTTGCTTGTTCATCCTTCTACTAAAACAAAACAAACACATTCTCAATTTGATACACTCCAGTTTTAGAGAATTAATTAAAAGTGGCAGAGTGATGCCCATAACTGTGATAATCAAAGTCAGAGTTTAAATTGAATCAATAAATCAACACATTCAAGTTCTCAAAACATCAATTAATACAGCAGATAATCAAGTCAAATGACTCTGTGTTACTCTGCATTGGAAAATTTGAAAGAGAAGTCACTTAACACTCATTTTAGCAGTTAACCAGTGCAATTAGTTCACCTGTTCAGAGGGACTTCTAGAGAAGATTCTTGCTTTCCCAAAACAACATGGTGGTGCTTTGTTTGAGAGATTAAAAAATTGCAGTCAAAAACATAGATCCATGCATTTAGAATAGGCAATGTGGCCCAGAAATTTCAGAATGAGTAATTTTGAGGTCTTAATTAATTATAGAAGTGGCTTTAAATAATTTTGGATTTTCAAGGAAATGAAAGCTCTTCCAGCTATAATCTACATAGGCGTTTTTCCAGGAGCACAAATACCAATTGCAATTGAGATGCATGCATCAAATTTTGATTATGATATTTTTTTATTTTGCAAGACTAATTCAATAATTAACCACCTTCTTAATAACAAAAATCTAAACAAAGAAATCTAACAAGCATGTATCCTTCATCACTCTTTCTTCCATAAAATAATTTTCCTATCTTAAATAAGGGAAGTAATAGAAAAACTTTCACTGTTTTATTAATTTTTAATCTAGAAAAAAATCAGAAGTTGATATTGCATTTTGTCACAGTGAATTACATTTATAATTAAAAAATTATTTTCCCCCCAAAATCAGCTCAGAACTAGATCCTGCTCATCGTAGAAGTTACATGTGTTTTTTCACATTTATATACAAAAATATGCAAAATTACTTCATTTACTGAGGAATTAATCCTTATTTCCCATTACTGAGAGGCATGATAAAAGAAGGGTTTCTTTTAAATAAACTGGAAAGAATCTGCTTGCTTCATACTTAGTCTGCAGCTCATTTAAGATGTGCTTAACTGTAGAAAATTATACTCCCTATATCTTTGCAGACGTTGGAAAGAAAAAAAAAGGTCCTTAAAACTCAAGGAGTGAAAGAATATTAGGATTGAATAGTAATACAGAATCCAAGCAAGGTCATAGAGACAAATTCCAACTAGAAAACACAAACTTGGAGGAGATAGAGCAACCTATTTAACAGGCAGAAGTGAAGTTTGGTAACTTCTATAGCTTCCAGGCACTGTGGGATTTTTCAAGTTTACTATTTGGTGAAATATATTTGCATTTGGGCAAAGGAATTTGCATTCCATTTTGAGTATTTGAACAAAGATATTAAATTACTATATACATGTGCAGCTGTTGAGAGTATTGTTTTTGTTACAAACACTCTTGTGGAAATTTTTAGAAAGAACGTCAGGCACCTTTGTGAAAAAGTAGGAGTCCCTCTCACAGATAGTAGAGGCTCTGCAGATAAGTAGGACTTGGGGTTTTTTTCTGTCTAATATAATCCCTAATGGTGCATAGCTACAGAAAAATTCTTCCTTTTCAGGAAATATTGACTTAATCTTCTGCATGCAGAAACTGTAAAAGCATTCCTACTAGTTTTAGTCAAACATGATTAGAAAATATGATTAGAAAAAAGTTTCCTCAGCTATACAAATGTATTGGAGCAAAAAATAATAATTTCTGCTCAGGGTTATTAGTCTCTTCTGAACATTTGATCACATATCTTTGTATCATAACAATAATCTATGCTCTCAACTGAACAGCTTTCAATATTTTAGCATGGAGAAAGAATGCATGGTTCTATTCACAGCTGAATGCTATGTCTATAAATTGTTTAAGTCTGAATTGCTATGAGCATTGGAGTAACAAAACACTAAATCCTATTTGGACATTGCAGCAATTTAGATTAGAATTCTCTGATAATATTTCACACATTCCATAGCCATCTATATGCTAATGTTTCCAACAAATTATCAAATGTTATTCTACACAACCTTTTTTCCATAAATGACCTGTCATATTCGTAATGGCATCTGCATTTGTGACAGTTTTTATTTTATCTAGCAAAAACTGTGGGTCCATAAAGAAACTAATTATATAGTTTCACGGTTGATAATATGGTTTCTAGTTTTATAACTAGTAATATGCAAACCGATTCTGTTCAAAAAATGTCTTTAAACTCAAGGGATTTTGAGAGACCTGGATCAGTTTTAAAAATGATAGAAAAGATTTCATAGTTGTTACTCTAAGGCATCACTTTTTGAACTTTTCTGACCATTCTGAAAAAAGGTTGTTCTATATATTTCATAGTTTTGTCCAGTATTTCTATTCACACCACATTTCCTTTCTAATCTTCTACTGCAAATCTCCCAAAATAACTAGAGCTAGAGATGCTCTTTTCTCATATGCAGAATAAAGACTCCCCAAATGAATCCAAGAATTACATCACACCTAACAAAAAAATCAAAAGTGCTGTCCTGGTCTGGAAAGAAGCAGGAAGAACACCATAATTGTGACATGAGCATGAGTTGTAAAGTTCTCCTGAATTCTTTACATCACTCAGATTCAGTTCAAACTCAACAGCCCAAGGCCAAGTCGTTCCTTTCTCAAAGGTGCAACGGTACTTTCAGACAGGTTAACATGATTAACAAAATTAGGCACCTAGATCTCTTTTCTTCCAGGTATTCTCAATTAAAGTGATAAAAACGGTCATCTTCAGAAGACAACACTTTTATTCAACTCAAAATTTACAGGATATGGACATACACACACATATATAGGCATATTTTCTCTTAATTCTTAATTGATAAATTTTGACAGATTAAATAATCTAATTCTGTCTCTGGAAAAGATGGAGTTCTTGGACTTTGCTTCTCCTTTCCAAGGCCTTCCAAAGATTCATGATGAACCTTCAGCCTCTCTGTCCTTATCAACTTCACTATTGAGCCCCAAAGCCTCCTTGGGAGAATAATCTTTATCAGCTGCATCCTGGAGTATTCCCTTGTTAGGAGTTCCTCCTCATCTGTCATTAAGATATTGAATTATCAGTGTCAATCCTGTGTCTTTACTATTTGTGGCATTTCCTGTTGACTTCTCTGCTATAGCACTCTCTGAAGATAGGATCATCCAAAATACTGTGATAGACCCAGATTGATTTCTCTCTGCTAAGGATTGAGGTTTACTTATTCAGGACAACAAATAAACATGACTGTAGGTCAATTTACAGCTAACTAGTAGATTTGCTTAATGTATTCTAAGACAGCCTTATGCAACTGGGTAAGATAATACTGTTTTAAAATCAACATATGGAAAGTATTTTTAAGGGATGCCTTAGATTTTCCACATGCTTCTCACCAATGCAATATGCAAATAATTCACCTTAAAGTCTCCTGAATTTTGGGACTCTCAGTTCTGTAGCAATCCTGAGTAGCTTAACAGATGTTACAGATCCAGATTTCCTGAATATTCCTCTTTCTAAAGGTTCTCACCACCAGAGCCTGCCTTTTTCATTTTATCATTACACCTTCAGTTCTCTGTTGAAATACCAAGGTCCAGGATCACTTTCATGTGAGTGGCTGATAATGGGTTTTGTTGCTTAAATACTGGGATAGCACATAAAGTACCTCTTGGTAGCAATTTGTCACTTTACTACAGGAGCATTTCTCTTTCAAATAAAGTAATATATAAATGGTTAATTATCTGTGCCAGCTACAGCATATAAAAAATAAAAATATTACCTCCTTAGATTATCCAGCTGTTACAGCTGCAAATGCAAGCATTGAGTTACACAGAACCAAAAGACTTTTTGAATCAAAGTAGATAATAAATTACCAGTCACAAGAAATTGCCATTCTGGTCCCCAACCAAAGAATGTGCAACCACTAGACCAGGCTAAATATATTCCCCTAATTATTTCAAAAAGTAAATGGTGGACTTGACAAAAAAAACCCAAACACAGCAAGATACAAAGAATAGATCTCTTATAATATTTTTCAGGCAGCAAGTTAGTCAAATAACAGTGCAAAGGTGACTGCTTCTACATGAGCTAAAATCAGATAAAATTATTTCAGATCAAACTTTAAAATGCCGTCTCATATAATGCCATTGTTTGATGGATTATTTAAATGAGGAGGGAAAAGAAACAGAGATGAAAGGATAAAACAATGTGGAAGAGACAGAGTGTGAAGTAAAGGAATCATCAGACAGAGAAAAAACCCTACAAATCCCCTGAAACAGAAAAACAATTACAGATAAAGATGTAAGAAGTGACAAAAGGACAGAATGTAATGTACTTGGAACTGAAAAGAAATGTAATGGGAGATGCAGCATGATGGAAATCCTCTGCTTTGTATTCCTTTCATTTGAATAGTGTATATAATTAATTTTCCTTTTTTGAGATAAGGTTTTGAATGTTCTACCTGTATTGGATGTCTGGATTTCCTAATAATTATTATAGTTTTAATTTTAGACTCTTCCAATTCACACTAACATCCAACACTTTCTCAGTTTTCATACACCAAATATTTTTTTCAGTGTCTTGAAAATTTGCATCCAATGCAATTGAGTTATTCCAATATCTTGTCTTCTACAACAGACACTTGACATCTAGATGGGGGAAAATTAAAGCACAGGGTCAGTCTCTGATTTCTGTTTGCTGGTCTCCAAGTCTAGGTGACTCTGGAGTCAGAGGTTACACCTACATATTTTTGTTTAATAGCAATTGACAAATTAATTTTATCTTTTCATCAATAACATCTTGTAGCATTGAATTTCATAATAACTCACATTGTATAAAAACAGATTTTTTTTTTTAAATATTGTGAATCTACTGTCTCCCCTTTAATTTTTGATTTACGGTTTGTGAAAATATTTCTCCAGTAATTTATCCATGAAGTTAATGATATTATATTCCTTTACAATATTGCCTCCTGTTTGTCTGTTTCCAAGGTGAATGGCCCTAGACTATTTTGTCTAGGTCTTTGTCTGGTTTGGAGAAAAGTAGGCTGAGGTCTGACCTCACTGTTCTCTCTGGATTCCTAGGGAGGGGATGTGGAGAGAGAGGTGCTCATCTCCCTGGTATCCAGTGTCAGGATTCATGGGAATGGTTCAAAGCTGCTCTGAGGGGAGGGGGGTTTAGACTAGATATAATGAATTATTTCTATATCAACAGGATTATTTTACAAGATATATTCAATGCCTGAAGCCTGTTACTGTTTAAGAGATGTGGACAATGGCTGTAATAATGTATTTGAACTTCTGGTCATCCACGGAGTGGTCAGGCAGATGGATTCAATGATTGCAGGTCCCTTCCAATTTTAATATTCTATTCTATTCTATTCTATTCTATTCTATTCTATTCTATTCTATTCTATTCTATTCTATTCTATTCTATTCTATTCTATTCTATTCTATTCCATCCCATCCCATCCCATCCCATCCCATCCCATCCCATCCCATCCCATCCCATCCCATCCCATCCCATCCCATCCCATCCCATCCCATCCCATCCCATCCCATCCCATCCCATCAAACTTTCAACCCAGATCAGGCATAGGGCTACCAACAGGATTGGAAGACTGGTGATATGGATGCCATTCCCATAGAAGAGCATGATTTTGTTAAAATTCCATCTCTATTGTTCGAGATTGAAATTTAATCTAGGAATTAGAGATAGCTTTAGTCTACTCAATATTCACATTATGCTCAGAAAAGCCCATTTCAAAAAAGCAGCATATTTATAACCAAGGAATTACTTATACCCATTTCTATTCAAAACATGTGCAGCCTGTGCTGAACTGAGGCCAAAGAATGTTTTAATATCCCCAAAGATGCTACATAAAGCAAATATACACACACATCCTCAAATGAGTGCTTAAATTCTTTTCCCCTACCTTCTGGCTTGAGAGAAAATTATGGTACGGTTCTTCTTTCTCAATACCAGCACTTGGAGATATTCTTTGCTGAGCTTTCAATAGCTGGGTTTATTCTTGAGACTCAGTAGTTTAAAATATATGCAACAAGGCCTGCCAGACCTTGAATATGTATTTTTCCTCTTTCCTTGACAGAAGTAGATAAACTACAGTATTCTTCTTAGACATAACCAAGAAAAGTCTGCTTAAAAATGTATTGAATATGTCACCCCAAAATCTTACAATCCCTTCATGATGCAACCTCACTGTGCTGAAAAATGCTACATTTTATATATAGAAAAAACAAAATTTTATGTGGCTGGTGATTTTCCTCTATGTCAACCAAAAGTCAGGAAAGAGGGAATCTGGAATCATCAGGAATTTGGCTGAAAAATCTAAAATAAATAAAAAGACCTTTGAAATTCTGGCATTAGGCTTCAGAAAACTTTCAACTATCAGATTAATATTTGTTCTTCTGATAAGAAAATAAAGGAAGATATTCTAAAGAGAATTAAGATATTCTTCTTGTGATGATTTCTTGCTGAAAACCTTGTCTGAAGTACCAGAGTCATTCAGGGAAAATGCACAGCATAGAAATTATAAATAGCTAGATTATAAAAGACGAGCATTCAAAGTCAACATAACAGTCTCCTGTAGATGACAGTAATTAAATTTCTTTTATCTGGTGGAAGAAGTGCTGCCAGCTTCCTATAATGAACTCAACATCACCTCAAGGCTGTTAAATCTTAGCACTTTTACAGTCATGCATCAAAGCTGGAATTAAGAGATCTCATGTATTTAATGATAGAAATGAACACTGTGCATACATGATTGGACATCAGAGGAGCCCTATTTCTAGGGCAGATCACTGAAAGAAAACATCCTTACAAGAACATTTATTTGATGTATTAGCAATTGTGAATTAAATCATAGCAAAATAACTTGCACAAAAGTGTGTAATGAAGAAATGACTACAAGAAGTCAAGACTGAAAACAAAATAGACTCTCAAAACAGACTTTAAGCTTTTATGAGTGGAGTTAAAAATTTCACTTCCTTGCTTTCCTAAGCATTAACAACTGACTCAGTATGATGTAGCCCTGTTTGGAAAGTGCTTGCCTGACATCTAGCTGGGATTCTCATGACTTCCATGTTTTCAAAGCTCATCTCCTCAACAGATTATCCTAAAACACTATCGAAATAGTTCAATTTCTGTATGTTTTAAGGAGGAATATCTGGGACCTCAGAGTTAGAGGCAACACCATGGATCAGGTTGTCCTAGAGGTTTTTATTCAGTAAACTGATGTTTGCATGTAGTTCACCATGTGCGATAATGGGAAACAACTAATTGTTCTGGCCCCAGCAAACCTCTCACACAATTACAGGCTTAGTACTGCAGTTTGTATACACTCCAGTGCTCATTTGTGCTCACCCTTAACCTCCCTTCCTGAACCTCCAAATGATACCATTAAGAGTATTTGCATTTACTGCAAGCAGTGAAAGAGGCTGATAATTAGATATATCCCTTCTTTTCCTCTAACCCACACAACATCTTTCTTTTGGTTTCACCTTTGTCAGTTCTGCTTAGATGCTTAGTTCATATGGCAGTGGAGAGCCTTATTGCCCAGTTATGGAAAATTATGGAAAATTATGTGTGCTCTTCCATGTATGCCCATGTTGGGCAACAGTTACATGTGCAATTGGTATCAAGAACTTACTCCTCATCCCTGGTGAGTGGGTTCTATTTCACACATGTTAAGTCATGAAGCAGCCTCTTCTTTGCCTCATTAAATCTGTATTTTCATACTCCATCAGCTTGTTTCCTAGTTTTTAAAATGTAAAATTAACTTCTTTGAGGCAAGGAGTTTCATTTTATTATTTATCCATCTAGTTCAGTAACATTAGCATCACTAGTTACACTAGGAGGCAAATCCCAGACCATTTCAATTGCATGCAATGTTTTTATTTAACATTCTATTAATAAAAACAAATGTAATTTATTTTGTATGAGGTGAGCAACTTCTTCACAGCTCTGTTGACCAAGTTCTGGTTACAAGATAGCAAAGATTCTTATAACTTGATTGATACTCCCTGAGAGTTTTTTCCCCATTCTTTTTGTGCTAAACTTTGCTTTCTGGGGGTTTGATTTTCTTTTTTGTTCCTAAAAGATAATCCTATTAACATCATATCAACGATATTTAAGTGTCTTTGCCATTAAAATATAAAAATAAAACAGATTTATCTGTACTTTAGCCACTTTACTGAGGAACAGGAAACATTGCCTCTACAATGACCCTTTTTATTAAAATATTTCTCTAACCTTTCTTTTCTCACATACACTTTTTTACAGCATTCGACCCACAAAAAGCAAGGATGTGACTCAATTTTGCAGCTTTTTCTGTCACATGCGAGAAACAAAAAGAAAAAGAAAGAAAGAAAGAAAGAAAGAAAGAAAGAAAGAAAGAAAGAAAGAAAGAAAGAAAGAAAGAAAGAAAGAAAGGCCCCTCTCTTCAGTTTTACTCTCTTAATAGAAATATTTAAATTTTTTTAATGTACCACTCTAGCACCTAAAATTGAAGGGAAGTTTTTATAGCATTTGTTTGAGTTGCTGAGACTAGACTGTAATGATGCAAACAAAAATTCAACTAGGTTTAGTCACTGGTCCTTCAGTGATCTCACAAAGCAAGAAATTTGGTTTCAAAAATAAACTGTTCCAGGCTGTGTTTTGATTAACATGAGAAATCTGCAGTCATATTAGAGACAAGTCTTCTCAGAATCTTTCATTTTCCTTTTGACTATCCAGGATGTTGGGTTTTTTTAAATTTGTTTTTTTTTCCTTAATTTCCCTCTTAAACTCAGAGTTCTTTTCTCTTCACTGATTTTAAAGATTTAAAATTGATAAATATAACAAGTTGCAATTTTGGAATGCATGCAGACTCTGACAGATATATAAGAGACTTCTTTGACATTAGTGATGATGCTATACATGACCTATGGTCATGTATACGGTCATGTACGGTCAGTCTTTAAGTATTTGGAACAACTACCACTATTTAGATTTAAAGTAAAATTTAAAAAAATCTTAGGCTGATCATTTGTCTATCACACTAGTTACTTCACTGCAGTTTTATTATTTTTCCTCCCTTTGTACTTATGACTCTGTCATGTTGTACTGTCTCTTGGATTTTTCTTTTTTTCCTTTTCTTCTACCTATCATTTATTATTATAGCTACCAAAGGAAGTTCATGAAATTAGGATGATTACTATTTTCCTTTTGAGTTGAATAGCCCTAATAAGACATTAATTTTCCTCATTAAGATGGTACACATTTTCAAGTAATATTTGTGTTTCCCAGATAGAAATCAACCAAGTTTTCACTATAAATAATTTCAACAGGATTAAACATTCACTGCTCCTTTTTCCACAGTGAGAAGCAGACTAGCAGATTTTTTTTTCTTTACAGAAACTGATTCATGTACGCCTGGAAGAGTGCATTGACATCTAGTCTAGTTAGGTTTTCCCACCTTTGCCTTAAGGGAAGGCTGTTACTCCCTGCATTATAAATGTCTTTCTGGCAAGAAACTTTCCAGTGATGGTTCTTAAGTGTCTAGAGGGGACTTTGGGTAGAAGATCTTGTGTTTCAAACATTGATTGTTTCCCACAATTAAGTCTATGAGTGAAAGGTTTATGCTGTTTCTTTCTCCAACACATACATACTCTCAATCTTCTACCCTCTGCTTAATATATTTAATTAAACAGAATTACTTTAGCATTTTGTTAAAAGGATCTGTAAGTAACTAGGAAAGGATCTGTAGGCAGTTATTTTATGTGCCCTGCAATTCCAGGGCAATTTTGCAGAATAATTATAAATACCAGCTGTACAATCATGACAGATAAGGAAGGATAATATGAATAACAAATTTCCTCTGAAACAAGGTGTGCCAGGTGGTTACTCTGGGCAGCAAGCACCCTGCTGAACTGCAAACACCTCAAATAACCATCTTATTTACATATTGCCTGGAATGTATCTCACCTGAAAGGGAGAGATTTTACCAGTTTGCACTTTTCTTGATTTGGCCATATCATTTTTTAGAAGTGCTTGGCCATCCCCCACACCCCCAAGATTAGGAGTATCTCTTGCTGGATGTTGACTGCTTTGGCATAGATCAGGCATAAAGTTATGTGACATTACCAGCACATTAGGAGGCAATCCCTGTACAGCTGCAGCAGATTTAACTGATCTTTATTAGATTCTGTGTTAATCTAACAGTAAAATTTTGTCCTTGGAACCTATAAAACTTTTGAGTTTTCAGGGAAAGCTTCTGCTGTGTGAAACACAATGGGAATTACAGGTTTGAAGAAAAATTCATAGAGTTCTTGATATTTTTATCCCTTAATCTAACATTGTGCCATACCACAGAAATTGTTTGCACTCTGTGAATGTGATCAACTTCTTTCATAAAGAATGGGAATAAGTCCATTTCCCATTAAAGACAAGAAAAGAGATCATGAGTAATAAGCTACAGATCCCTTAGGATGAAGGCTGAATTTTCATATGGCAGCCAAAGGGAATGGTTCATTTCTTTGCAAGCCCCACACAGCTGTAGTGCCAGCTGAGTTCTGTTACCCTCACTGGTGTGTATTTCATGAATGGCAGCACACAGAGGCTGAGCCTGGACACATCAATACCATGCTACTTCCTAAAACAAGTGATGTTCATTTTTAGCAGAAGCCTCAGCACACAAAGTGATTTCCCAGTTCTATTTCTTTGTTAGCTTGTTTCTACATAGAGCATTTAAACATCTCTTTGCCACTAGTAAAACAAATCTTTATTTTCTTGAACAATTACACAATTTTTAACCTTGTCATTAAGCTTGGACCTATTTTACTTCTAGTGAATAATTTGTAGGGCAACAAAAATGCAATGTTATATTATATTCAGAGAACTGATACACAAAAGAAGTAAACAAATACACCACACTGCCCAAGAGGTAGAAGAGTTTATAAAATACACATTTCAAATAGTCAACAGGCACCACTGGAAGGTGTAGTCTGAGGAAGGATTTGTCTGTATGGTTCACTAGTCTTACCTAAAGTTGTTTTGCTTTGTTTTGCTTTTCTTTTACAAAAATTATTAAACATTTTCAATTAAAAATATTTACTTTTTGTTTCCTACCCATCTGCCCAGCAATTCCTTCTGTTTCAGAAACTAGGTGGTTGAAATGTTACATTTGAGTTGCATGTCACTCTACCACTTTTCCCTTTTTTTTTTTTTTTTGTTAGTTTGTTTATTTGCAGGGATGATGAACCAGCATACTTTGCCTAATAAATAAATATCAGACCAAAATAATACTATCTAATAATAATTTACCAGCAAAATATTAGTTAATAAATAGTAGACTAAAATTCATGTTCTGTGATGTCAGTTTTTGCACATCCTTTAAAATTAACATCAACAAAGCATTTTACAATGACTTCACATACTTTTCAACATTTCAATACCCATCCGTTGGACAAATATATGATCTTGTTAGAAAAAATGCAAAAAATATACAGGTTGGTGGGACTAAATTAAAATGAGAAAGGATTACTTTTAAATGGTGAGTTTTCAACTGAACTCACAAATAAATATCCAGTGAAGAAGGAACTGAATTTAAATTTGTAGGTGAATTTTCATTTTGAATGAAGGACATGACTTATTTGGTTATTCAATATAGGTATGGACCTTTACACCTTGTGAATATTTTGCTGAGTTTCTGTAGCTTGTTCATCATCTTGCACAGGTGGAGTCACAAGCACTCATCTATCTGCATGCTTGAGTAAATTAGTCTCCATGGTTATGTTTGTGTCTTCCACGGGATGGGTTTATCTTTTAGCTTCCACTAAACAGCTGCTTAGAGTGAATAGAACAAAAATCTTTATTATTTCATCAATGTACATCTTATCTCACAAATACTGTACTATTGTATTTTCCTACTGTAACATTCTGCATATATATTTTCCAAGAGAGCTCTGGGAATCATGTGGTCAGTCAGCTTTTGTTGCAAAGTCTGATTAAACTGAAAATTAGAGGTTTCAGTGAGTTAAACACATCCTGAATTAGTAGCACTTCTGAATTGAGGCTGTAATTTATAAAACCAAGTTTGACAAACTTTGGAAGTACAGATGACTGCGTGGGGTACTCTGTTACCTTACAGTAAAAACTGTCATAATTACAATATTAGCTAAAATTATAAAGAAAATGAGTGTTGCATTAGCTGAATCTTTACAGAGCTGTGTACAATAAATTCAATAAATATTCAAAATATCTTTTCATATGCATTTTTCAAAACAGAGTTCTTAGAAGTGTAATACCTGATGAAAATAGTTTTAAAAAGTCAAGCCTTTATTATATCAGAGATTCTAGACAGGTTAACACATTGCTTTCATGTACTATTTACTGTCTTTTTTTGTCTTATTTTTATGACACATATGCTTTAGAGCTATTAGTTTAGTATTTTACTATCTGGTTTTTGAAGATCTCATTAAGGCAGGTCTTGACTTCAAACAGTATTTCTGTTTCATCAAAACCAAGCCAGTGCCATGTCAGGTAGTGTGCATTCTTGTAAGAAATGGATTCCAGTCATTGATCATTCTTTTAGTTTCATACATTAAATCATCTCTTTCAAGTGTCACTAGTTCAAATAATCTTTCCAAAGGCTTCTAAGGATTTCCTTTAATCTATGTTTGTATTTGTTCTTTCCCTTTTACAGCTGGTGTACCCTCATACACGCTTGTCACTCATTTTACTAAACCACAAAAATTGAAATGCATAAATCACTGACACACAAAAACATTAGTGGCTTTGTCATACTGTTTAAGCCATAGTCCTGGAGTTCACGACACCATAAAGTGACAAAAAGAAATGGAACAAATATATGTATCTGGAAGATGGCTTGGACAATCCAGAATACCAAACCAGTAAGAATTGGTGGTGGTGTAACATTTATAATTCAAATTGGTGGTGGTATAACATTTCCAATTCAAATTGCTCCACACAAAATTAAAGAGAATTTCAGACATTAAAACGAGTTTTCAAAGGAAATCCTGACATTGTAGCTAAACCTTTCACAACCTTATGTCTGTATTTCACATCATAAGTTCCAATGGACAATTCTGTTGCCTGCATCAATAAAATTTGTGCATCTCTGATTCCAGGAGCTTTAAAGAATCTAACATTAGCTTCTAGTGGTATATGTGGCAATAACAACAACAACAACAAAAAAAAAAAAAAAAAAAAAAAAAAAAAAAAAAAAAAAAAAAAAAAAAAAAGAGGAAGAATTTTAGTGATCTTTAGTCTCTACCAAATTCTAGTAACTTTTTTGGATAGGAAAATAGAGATTATATTCAGAAGCTTAATGCTCTTTATTTACAACTATTTGAAAATATTTAATAGACAATCATATTTAAAATTAATCGGCTTAAGTTTGACACTGATACAAAAATCATAAGTAGAAAAAATATCCAACATAAAAGGAATATGACCTATACGTTTTTATTAGATAAACTCATAAAGTAAAAAACAGTGCAATATTTATTTCCTTTTTAAAATTCTCATTTGCTATTAAGCTTGTGTTTAAATGAAGCATAGCAAATCAGAATACTCTTAATGAAAGTCCAGAAAACAAGGAGACCATACCTAAGGATACAAACTTAAATTCATAGAAATTTTTAGCAATTAGCTTAAAATGTTGTATAGCTAAATCAAAAGAGAACAGCAAAATCTTGTATGCATGTATAACTCTCACAATGCTCAGTCTGTTTGGTCTCAAACTTTAGCTTTGCTGTCCTAGCAGTGAATTTACAGCAGTTTCATTCAAAGATGTAATAGTCTCAGAACGATATACAACACAGACTTATCATTTTATCACAGGACAAAATGCTGGGCTATCTTTTCTGTTTATTAAGTAATGGTTCTTTCCAGGTAAGCACAGGAACTAGAAATAGTTATTGATTTTGCTTCTGTTTTCTCACAGGAAATTAAAGGCTTTATCTAAAGTACATAAATCTCAGGTGGATAAGATAATTAATGTATCCTGAGTACACTTTAGAAATGCATGAATACTAAGGTAAAGAGGTAAAATCTGTTAAAAAAGCTAGCCAAGTTTATACATTTTAATGTCCTGCTGGCAGCTATAAAAACCTGGCATATTAAATATATATATATATATATATATATATGTATATATAAGTATTTTTTTAAGTTCATAAAAGTCAAATAATGTGCATCTGTTCCAGAAAGGAAAAGGTCACAATTTGTGTATATATATATCAGTAAAATTAAAGAGTATCTTCACACATTCAGTCACAAAGTTATCAGATGTCATAAAACAGAGATGATATTAACATTCAGGAATTGATTCAGCAATAATGTAGTTTACATTTCAGCAATCACAAATTGGTTGGGTTGCACAACCACTCTTTTACTCCCTGATGGGAGTAAAATATGATGGGATAACTTTAGGTGTAACTAAACAAAACTGGAAAGAGTAACAGCTTACCTAGACTTTAAATCTGTGGGGATGGTGAAACTGCACTTTTTCCTGGAACTGATTTTCAGTTGCCATACTTGATAAAAAGTTTTATTTACCCCAGTTGCCCCTTCTATAAATTATGTACACCAGTTTATATCTGCATAATATTTATAATGCCATCAATCTTATAGATTGGTAATATTTTGCTCTGTTTGTAAGGAAATAAATTTTATAATATCTAATTCAAAGGAATCATCCAGGTAAGTGTTTTAGCACAGGTAAGTGTTTTAGTTAGATGCCCAGCATTGCAAATGTTAGAGGGTAAACAAAATTCAGCAAAGAACTAGTCCTGTTAAAACATTAGTGATTATATGATGACATTTCCTTTCTTTCTTTCATCTGTATCCTACATTTCTTACATTGTAGTCTGTGATTGCTTTATATTTTGTGTGGGGTAAAAGCCCTATTAACATACATAGCAAGCATATTCAACACAAGAGAAATGATATAATTTTTTTCTTAATATTCACTTCAATAAGAGTATGATTATTCTTTCCTTTTTTTAAAACAAAATTATTTACTTTAGCAACTCATATCTGATTTCTAAATGGAGATCAGCTATTTGCATGAGTAACAGCCCAATGGTGTAGTGATATTCAGGCATCTATCCATTATCAATTTTATTCTTAAAACTCTGAAATATTCCTGATAAAACTCTTGGACAGAATGAACTGCATTCTTATGAACAACATCTTCACATATTATTGTCAGACGATCAATTTAAACATCAAGCCATCTTTCAATCCACACAGTGTATAGTTTATTGCAAAAGTGTCACTTTGTTTACTAGGCTAGGTGCTCTGAAGTGTTGTCTCTTTTCAAGTCAAAGGTCAATTTGAAATTTCTTTCCTTTTCTGCCAAAAAAAATCTATGAAGATTTCATAAAGTTGTGATCTTGTTTCTGTCTTCACTTCTCAGATCAACAGAAAATGGTATCTGTAATGCCACCTGAGACACATCAATCTATACTCATGGCAGATATATCATCTGTGAAACTAGTTCAAGAAAACTGTCAGGTCTCATTGGGAAAATTAAGCTTTCTATTAGGAGAATGAATCATATATGACAAATACTGAATGATAGGTTGGTAGAAGTTATTGCTCGTGAGCTGCATTTTAGCTTCAAGTGCCTTCTCACTTCACAATTATAGTAGTCAGTTTTTATCATTCCTTTAATTTATATATATATTTGCTCATAAAAATCTGTTGCACCATTCTACAGATTTAGGACATACCATAAAACAATTATTCAAGATATTACTATTATTCAGATAAGTGTAGAATAAATTATAATTCTCAAAACTTCATTTAGCAGAAAAAAAGAAGTCTTATAAATGACCATTTTTATGATTAGGTTCTACTGTTTTTCCTCTTTCATAATTGTGAGAAAATGCTTCTTATGGCAGAGGTGAGTAACCTTTCACAGTCTGAGACCCAGGAAAGGAAAATTTGCAGTATCAGACAGACACAGGTTTTAAAATAGAATCATTGAATAGTACTCATATGCTGTTGCATAGATTATTAAAGAATTGAGAGCTTTGTGTGCAAACCCCTGAAGTCCTCTCTTGACATACCTGGAAAAGGCATTTTCATAGTTTCAGAAATGGTTTTACACCTGATAACCATGTGATTGCTTGCACACTCATGCCATGTGTTCATTTAAGCTCTGACACTACACAGTATGCTGCTGCAAATAGTTGACTCTGAATCTGCTGTAAAAACATAGTGCTAATTGCATTGATTTTGAGAAATGGTGACTTCTACTGACAGTGACTTTCATTTTTCTGTTCTTTCATGGCTAAAAGAAGGTATTGCCTATTCTTGTTGTACTGCAGATGTATTAGTGAAAATGAGGTAAATCATCTCCTGTGCTCTTAAGAAGTTTTATTCTAGTCTAGTTAAAAAAAAACAAAAACCAAAAACCAAAAAACCAACAGCAACAAAACAAAACCAAAACACATGGATCCAGAGTGTGAGAAAAAAATAGGAATTTTGAGCTAAATGATAGTCTGGTGAAAGAGGTAATGATGATTAGCTGCAGGGTACCCAGTGTAGCTGGGAGAAGTGCCTAGAGTGACAGTCACTTCAGAACTGATTGGTCAAAGTGTTAAAATTAATTACTGCAGAAAGACTCCTTTTGCCAAAGAATGAGATTAGAAGAGTAACCTCTGAAGTGCTAGGCCTGAATTTCTAAAGCATTCTGACTGCAAGTGGCTCAGAGTCATACTCAGCTACCACTTTTAAACAGATAAATTCTGCTCCAATATGCAGACAGAGCAGTAACATGGTAAAGATATCTCTGAGAATCAAAGACACGTTAAATTACATTTGACAATCTCATTAGCTGTCTGCAGGACATGCATTTACATTCCAACTATGTGAAATGTTGTAAACAGCTAGAGCTCTCTTTTAATAATTATACTGTCAAAGAAGCATTTGTTCCATTTCAGAGGTGCAGAATTTACTGCAGAAATCCTCTAGTATATTTGCTCTGGTGTAGTAGTAAATTAAAGATGTGATTAACACATAAATATTTAAGAATAATAGAATTATGAACAGATATTTTAGTAAACACATATATACACATACGTATGTACATAGTATATATAGAATAAGGGAGCAAGATGATTATAAGATATCCTAAAAATAATGCTAAAACCACCTTTATTAAAAAAATGTCATGAGCAAGAATGACGATTGCTTAAACAATTTTAATACTGTCCTTCTGTATTTGCCCAAGAATCACAATCTTAATCTATTTGTTTGCACAGTAATTTCTCAACACTGAATCTTAGCTCACTGAGTTGGTAGGTAACAATTAATCACTTTCTTCATCTTTCCAATCCTTCAGCTCCATTTAGTAATAGGGCCAGATGGCTACTGTATGACTCCAGCCATTTGGTCCATTCCCTCCTCAGAAGGACAGGGGGCAGATAAAAAGATGAAAAAGCTCATGGGTTGAGAAACTCAGGGAGATCACTTACCAGTGAGCATTACAGGCAAAACAAGCTTGACCTGGGGAAAATTAGCTAATTTACTTGCAAGTAAGTAGACAGAGAGAAAATAGATATAAAATATATGGACAGAGAGAAAAAAAGACAACAATTAAAACTAATAATTTCTATTCCCCACATCCCCTTGCCCAGGAGGAAGTTTGCTCCCTCACTCCTGACTCCATGTCCCCATGGCAAGCAGCACAGGGAATGGGGCACAGGGGCTCTGGGCAGACCACAATGGTTCCTCTTCCTGCTCCTTCCTCCTCACACCTTGCTCCTGCTCTGGTGTGGGTTCTTCACACTGGCTGTAGGTCATGAAATGCTGTGACCTGAATCCTCTTTACAGCTGCAGGGGAATCTCTGCACCCACACCTGAAGCACCTCCTCTCCTCACTCTACTCACCCTTTTCACCCTCACTCCTCTCTGACACAAAGTGTTCTGCCATCCCTTATAGGTGCTTTCCCATAGGTTTGAGGGGGCCTTGCCTTACCCAGGGAGCTCAGCTGTGCCCCATGGCAGAGCCCATTGGTATGGGTTGGATATATCTCCATGTGAACAGCACAAATCTCTGCACATTTCCACTGCAGGCTACAGGTTTGGCCCAAAGGCAAGAGCTGCTGTTAGATGAGACCATGGCATGAGTGCAGACTGTGCTGGATCTCTGTGTTACATGGACATCCCACTGGAGAGCATTTTCTTCTCTACTGGATCCACAAAACTTGTTGGCAGCAGAGAGAGAACAGCAACATCTGTAAACAACATCTTTTGAGGTGCAGTCAGGCTTTTGAGACTTATCTGACTAGGCTTGTTTTGTCTTTCACTTCCTTTTTCATGCATCCTGTACCTCCTGATTTTGAAAGTGAAACATTAAAAACCTCATCTGTTTAATACAAAGCACTGGCAGCTATCCTGCATCTGGGTTTCTGAAAGACAGCAGATGGAAACCATGACAACTATTTAGTTCAACTTTGACCTGCAATATACATACATATAAACACATATACATACGTATAAAAAATATTTTGATGGATACAGGTACTGCATTGTCCCTGACAGGAAAAAAAGCTTCCACAACAGCCAAATAGAGTTAAGTTAGTCTGGAAATATTACAGGAAATAGAATAGCTATAAAAATCCTTAAGATAATTAAGAGCAGATATAAAAAGATCTGGACTGCTTTTAGTGGTCTTAAAAAAAAACTTTGAAAGTACAGGATGATTTTTAATATCCATAATAATGAAAAATGCATCCAAGACTTAGGTTCAGTTACCAGCTTTGTAGATGTAATTAGATTCAGAAAAGGTTATGTTTTTGCAATGCCCAGAAATGTCTAAACATAGTAAGATTATATTGCTACTTGAGTAGGTAGAATGTGAAATTAAAAATTCTCTTTTACTTCTTATATGAAATTTTTTGTTAAAATTTCTTCCAAAGGAAGTAAAAGAAACCCTGTTTTCACAAAAGAAACTTTAACAAATAAATCAGGAGCTTTTTAACAAGTACCACCTTTTGCAGGGCACTTCAACCAACAATGGCATATGTGTCTCAAATTTACAGTGGTCTAAAAAGGTTTTGTTATGTGCAGGTGATATAATTCAGTCCCAGGGATTCATTTTTGTAGCAGGTCAAGTGGTCCCATTCCATCTTTTCAGTAGTTCAATGGATAAGGCAGGCACTGGTAGGTAAAGGACTGCTTTTTTTTCCAAGGGGAAATAAAGCTCCAGCCTCCTGACTGGAGGCACATATTGCAAACATAGCCCTAGGGGTGGAAGAGCTGTGTGTATTCCTGATGCAGCATTCCTGGTTCAGCACTGGCCAAGGAATGCTCATGGAAGGCAGGATGAGCTCCATGCTTCAGTGACCATTTCTGTTTATTATTAGTCTGTGTAATTAGATATAATGCCATTAGGCAGATATTTGAGGCAGACAGAAGACTGGCCTTTTCAAGTAAGTATACAAACTGCCTAATTTCTCTCTCTTGGTCTCTTTCTGGCCAAAACATTCTTCAGGCTTCAACATGAGATATTGAATGGGATGGACAAGCCTATGACAGTGACAGAGGCTGGAATTTTGATGTGGACCTTAATGTTTCAGAGCTTTGTACATATGATTGCTGGGAATTAAGGTGAGCTCTCCCAGGCTCTGATAGCAGAATTTGTACCCAGTCAAATTCCAACCTCTTGCAATGGACTCACAAGACTTGAGAGTAGATATAATTTTAAGACAGTTAAAATGAAGTGTGTGTAAGGTATCTTGATAAAAAATGGGTTTTAAAATGATTGACTTAGGAAATACTGGAAATTAAGTTTCAGTATCACAGATGACTGTCTTGTTTAACTGATACTTCAAATGATGGGAATCCATTGCTATTAGCTAAAAGTAGAACAGTCATAAAAAGGCTGTAAACTCACTCATTTTATACTCACTTCTTGTACCATTTTTCAGTAGCCTGAGTAAGAGCAGGAAAACTTGAAGAAGGATCTTGCTGGTTTAAGCCATTACCCACACTGTAAATATTCTTTATCTTCTATCTGAAATTTAACACACTCATCTGTTTAAATGGTCTATATCCCTCCACCCAGCAGGTGCTGTTGGTTTAGCCCTCAAAAGTGAGTTCATGTGATTTGAAGAATCATCTCCAAATTTGGATTAATTGGAGAAATAAAAAATTAAAAGATACCACCACTGGAAGCTTTATACTCCCCAAAGGAACCCCTTGGAACTTTGTAACTTTCAAAAGTTCTGGAAAAGTTCCACAAAAATAAAAGAAAAGCAGTGTTGTCACAGTATTCAAAAGGGAAGGAAAATAGTACTATGCTAATTTTAAATTGTAAACTGTAAATTGTAAATTGTAAACTGTGTTCACATGACATTGAGTCTGAGCTGATCTGGGGTTTAATTAATTAGCATTCAAAGTAGGATAATGAAATAAACACTGATTAACAGGATAATAAAGAAATATAAGTGTTATATTGAAAAAAACCTCTCCCAATTATTTAAAAGTTGGTTGAAAACAAATAATGGGGTTTCTGAATGTATCCTACTCTTCTGCAAGGCAGGTACAAATACCTACCTTGGCATGTGCCTCATATGGAGAATGGGCCCAGGAGAATGGGCTCTTAGCTGGTTTGCCAGCTGTTTTGTTTTGTTGTTGTTTGTGGGGTTTTTGTTGTTGTTGTTGTTGTTGTTGTTATTGTTTTGGGAGTTTTTTTTGTGGTTTGTTTTTGTTGTTGTTGTCATTGTTGTTTTTTGTCAGTGGACTGGAAGAGTGCAGGAAGGATGTTGAAATTGGAGCAGGTTCAGGGAAGAACCTTGAAAATGATGAAGGGATGGAAACAAATGGCTATCACTGAAATATACAGCTCAAACAGTTCTTATAATAAGAGACAAGTCTGTGGGGGTGACCCAAGCATAATCAATAAATAATTTCCTGTGAATAGAAATCTATTAGCAGAGAACGAGCAAAGAGGGAAAGTAATTGTCTGTACTAAGCATCCAGCTAATGGATTATTCATCTCTGGAGAATATTCATAAATCTATGCTGGATATTTTATTAAACAATATGTGTAAGCTAAAACAGAAATTAATTCAAGGGTTTCTCTAGTCTGTGTTTTGTTGGAGAACAGACTAGATAATCATGGCCTGTAACAGAATCCAATAATGTGTATTTTTCCATTGACTAGATGAAGTTGTAAAATCAGTGAAATTCTATTAAGGTGTTAAGTCCTTTCTCAAATAACCACCAAAGCACTGTTTCTTTGATTTTTTGTTATTGTTGTAGAAAATAATTGTGCAAGAGTATTGCTAATGAAAAGAAGTAAATTTTACATTTCTTTTGTTCTTGTCATCTGCTACAGAATCCATTGGCAAATGATTAGTAATATTTTACTGGCAGCAGTAACAGCAGTGAGAAGAGCTCAGATCAGAATCACAGCAAAATTTTAGTCTATATGAGGAAATCACAGGGTTGTGGTTGATTATGAGCTACACAGCATTTTTTGCTTTGTTTTTAACAGGTTTCATTATCATTTTAGTGATGTTAATTAAATTAATTGTATTTATAAATTAAAATTATAATTGTAATTTCAAGAAATTGTAAAATACAAATGTACAAGAAATTGTAGAATACAAATTAATTATATCAGAAAGTATCTTTTACAAAGGTGTATTGAATCATAAAATCATAAATCATAGAATGGTTTTAATTGAAAATAAAGAAATGTTATTTACAGAAGACATAGAGAAAATTGCTAAAGCAAAGGAAATACATCTAGAAGGCATCTGCAGGGAAGAATCTATTATTTTATTTTTTTGAAGAAAATAAGAGTAAAGATTTTAATTTTTCATTTATTTTAAATGTTGCAATATCACATCCCTAATAACATCAGAAAGGTTTACCATCATCACTGTGTCATGTGGAGTGACTGACACATCTAGTTGTTATCTGTTTTCCCCACTTTGCTTTCTAGAGCCTCTTCCTTTTATTATTGAAAGGCATTGGTTTGTGCCCACACTACATGGCTGGGAAGAGCATGCAGTGCTATTCTGACTGAAGTCCGTATTTCCACTTTCTTTCCATCTAGGTAGGGCTTCACTCAATAATTGGGGACAGTATTCCATTTGATTGGATACTTGTATTCATGGAGCAATTAACTGATGTGAATGAAGCTGTGCAAAGAGTCAATCTATGCAGATTTGATCATAGATAAATTTTGTGTACCTTAATTGCAGATAAGTCTGTGTTAAGCTAAAATGTCATTGATAGTGTGAGCATGCAGATTATGGTCTCTGTGTCTGTTCATTTTTCCTCCTTACTGTAGCTATTGGATGCATGTGTTTGTGCTTCCCTTCATCAGTAATAAATAATATCAAAGGGTTCATTTGAATGCATGGATGCCTCTTCATTATGCAGGAAGTAAATGTAAAGAATGAACCATGATTCTGGATCATATTCTTATGACAGATCAATACTCTTGAACACAAAGGTATTAATTTATTTTCAAGTCACGGGATGTTTCTTAAGACATTATTTTTAGATTTCTATAATAAATGATACAGTATAAAATTGATTAAATTTTTTTCATATCTATTATTCAAAATAATTATTTTTGTTAGCATTTTGTGGGGCTTTCACCCCCACCACTGTATTAAATCAAATATTAAACCAAATTGAATTTGACTAGATATGTTTTCATAAAATGGTTGTCCAAATTAAAATTTGCAATTAGCCTTTGTCATCATTCTGTAGCAAATAATTGACTATTTTCATTCAAAATCCTTAACTCTGTGACACTTTTCCATAGTTTTTTCTTCTGTTTGCAATAACAATTTGAAATTTTAGTAACTGGAGTGGAACAGAGCATGGCTTACAACTAAACTGGAGTGAGAAATTAATTGAAAATTTGCTTTTTCATTGAAGATATTGGTGAACTTCATATATTGTAGTTCTCAGTTCATGGATAGTTGTACATCAAGTTTCAGTGTCAACCACTGAATACGTTGTACAATTGTAGTTGGAATATTTTTTTAGTGTGATACAATTACACTTACACAGTTTACCTGTACAACTGGTTCAGGGAAAAAAAATTAAATCCAGTTAACCAACTTAAAAAAAAAAAAAATTCTCAGAAGTATTTCAAATTAGATATATATATAAATACATGAATAGGACATGTATTAAAAATATATTGAGGTTATAGAAGAGGAGAAAGAAAATGGTATAACATACAAGTGTGAAGAAAATTATTATTATTATACATTATTTTGTACATTGAGTCTGATCTCCTTTATATATTAGTTACAGAAACAAAGAATTAGAACACAGAAGATTAAACTGCAAAATAGGAAAATAGAATGATTACGTGTTTACCTTCACAGCATCTGTGAAAATCTTTGTTGTATTTTGTTGCACATTTATATATTGCAGTGATGTTAGATGTGCTCAAAACATTCATTTCATGGTGATACCCAGTCTGGGTACAGTAAATATCCTCCCACATTAAAAAAGCCATGATAAAGTATTTAAAGGCAGAGCTATTGCACAGAAACAGCTACTCTGCCTTCTGATGATAAAACTTATAAAACAGTTCAGCTGGTTTCCTCTGTTTCTACTGGGCCAACATTGGTCTTTCCACCTTTGATAATGACTCAAAAATGAACCAAAAATTGGTGCAATTTCCCAGTAATGCATGTTGACAACTCCACTAAATTACATGTGAACCTGGATGTGAGTTACCACTGACAAATTTTCCCTAAAAAAAGGAGGAAAAAAATGAATGGAAAATTACATACTACAAAAATGGAATTATCTACTCATCATCTTTAGTATAATGTGGTTGAACATTATAGTAATACCTATAATATAAAATATTGCTCATTTGTTTATTCCTCCAGACATTAATTAAATTTTCTCAGGTCCAAAATCTGTCTTCATCAAACCCAAAAGCAAGATATATCCCTCTGATGATAGTATTTGACATAGAATTTAGTCAAATATATTAAAATACAGCTTCATTTTTCATACCACATTCTTTCCATTTTATGTTTGCAATTGGATATATTTAGTAATAGTCTTTAACAGAGACAGCATGCCTTTGCTGAAGTCAAGGGAGGAAAACAAAGCAATAAGTCTTACACCTTTCTTTATTGCACAATTATTTTTGATACCTGTGTATTTTTTGATTTGTGCAGAAGAACAAAACAAAACAAAAAACAAAACAAAACAAAAAAAAACCCAAACAAAAATCAGCTTTTAAATAGATTAACTTTTAGCTCTTGAAGAGCTGGAAATGCGTTTTATTTTGAAATTGTCTCCTGTGTGTTATCTTACAAAGTGCAGTACTTGCTTCCAAGGTCAAAAGCCTCTGCTGCATTTAGTAAATGCTATCCACTGTGGATGTTCCTGGTGTAAGTGGCACGTTTATTTGTGCTTCCATAAGTGTAAAATGATGACTATTTGTTTTCTAATACATGTCCAAAGTAACAGAGAGAAATTAAAAAACATCACTCATGTACTATACAAAGTGGTCATTTTGGTCACTGAGGAAAAGGCTTTCATTTAGCAAGTTAGAGCAAAATGCAGGGATCAGCAGAAAGCAGAATAGATTTGTTGAAGCGTCGAGGAATCCTGTTGACACCAAAAAGAATCCTGAATTATTGTTTCTACTCTTTCAATTTGTAAAATCAATGCATTTTTCAGCAATGGATAGTTGGAGCAAAGATGGAAAGTTGGAAATTTTCCAACAGAGATGAAATGAATCTATATGAAACATATGAAATGATGATCTGTCACAGAAATGTAGGTGTTTTCGGTATATATATATTTGAACAAGATGTTGCAGTGACTTTTTTGGCTGAAATAAAATCTATGCTGCATGCCTATTTAAAAAACCCCAACGACTGAGCAGAATAATTATTGCTTCTATAAAAACATAAACAGTACCAACAGTTAGACCTATTTTCCTGCTCAGGTAAATTTTGTTCTGCAAAAAGGCAATTTTTTGAGTCTGTCTTCTCTGATATTGACTTTCCAGAATAGTTCAATTTACTCTAAACATTTGTAAGTTGAGAGGCAGCCTGGGTTTTGGTCAATCAGGTATTCCCAGCATCAACATTCCCCTGTTTCTAAGAGAACTATGAGTGATTCCAAGAAAAGAAAGAGTCAGTCCATTTGGCATAATAAATAAGAAAACAATGTCTCATATTTCATTTAAACTAAGTTTAATACAGAAGCTCAGACTGAACCTGTAAGCTATTTGTTGACACTCTACAGCAATTCTTCACCAGGACAAACAGAAAGAATATTCACAAGAATAGTGTGGTTATAATTGCTCCACCTCACTGCTGCCTTACTTCAGCATGCCTTACATTTCCCCACCTCACTCACAGCACAGATACAGACCATCAGAAAAAACAAGGAAAATGAAAAATAAAAAGGTTAATTGATTTTGAAGTTATTTAAAAGACTGTGCCCAGAGTAATATAAACTTTATCTGAAGATGGTGGTGTCTGCAAAAAAGACTTCAGTGACAAACATGCAAATTCTATGTATGAAGAAGCAATTTTTTTTACTTGTTTATACATTAAGGTTTTTTTTTCTTTCTTTCTTGTTTTTTTCTTTATCAATAATTGTTTGTTATTAGAAACTGAGTAGCCTAACTAATAGGTAATAGTCTCCCATGAGTCAGATAGCAATTATAGGTTATTGGAGTTGCATCAAGAAAAAAGAATTACAATGACCTTGGCTGGCACAATTGGTTGTTGTTTTTTTTTTTAGAGATTACAAATGTACTCAGCAATCAACATCATAAAACAACCCTTTTCTAACTCGAAAGTGCATTCTTAACTAAGAGAATATAAGTATACATACACTATTCAAATACTCATGAAGATTCCTTTGTCATCCTAGTGCTTCTCAGATTCCTTAATAGAAATAATGATGGACACGAAGATAACAGATCTCTGTAACTCTTTCTTGTCAAGTCCTCATTGTATAAGCCTTCACAAAATAATAAAAGCATTAGTATACTTCTTAATGGTTGTTTTTTTCCTTAATACTAATTCCATACAAGCCAAAGACAGTAAAGAAGTTCTATTGAATATCCACATTAGGATTAAATTGAATTGAAATGTTTCAGTGATGTTTGCTTAAGATTTTGCTAATTCATGAAAATTTGATTAGTAAGAGTTTAATATTTTCAGTGCAAATTTGATTAAATTTCACACCTTTTCTATTAAATAACAAACATAATGGAGGGAAACACGGCAATTCTCAGGGCAGAGGATGTATGTATTTAAATTAACCTTCTTAAGGTATAAAGATCATTCTAGTGGGCCCCAGACTGACCACCTGGCTGTTTCCTGTGGCAGTCTCCATGAAATGAAAAAGCGAATATTTTCCAGGAATGAATCAATGTACTGTATAAAAAAATCTGGTCTCTAAACACAATCAGAATGTACTTTATTGTTCTCTACAGTCCCTGTGGTTGCTAGAGTAGATTTTACTGTGGGTAAGACCCTACAGCTGCATTATAACCTATCAAACATTTTTCAAGATACTTAATTTTTGATTTACAGCTCAGGTCTGTATAATCTTTCTCTATAGTTTACTTGATAGCAAGCTTAGCATACTTCTTCAATACTGACAGTACCTCCAGGTGCTTTAGAAACTGAATCTGTTTTTAGCATGATACTTTAAAGCAGGTGATAATAGTAACAACTGGGTAAATATAGAATGCATGTAATATCAGGATAATGTTCATTTGTTGTTACAGGACAGACTGATTTAAAAGATCAGTATCAGACAGGTATTGCTCTCAAGAGAGTTGGTAAGGCTTGTTTGCAAAAACAGTGAAAGCAAAAAGCTCCTGCAATGTCTTTTGTAAAGTCTCTCTTAGTAGTACCTGAGGTTAACCTTATCAAGTTCATTTTTGTTTGCCATGGGGTTTTACCTCAGTGTAAAAATACAGACCCAGTTTTTCCTACAAAGGCAAAAAGGAGAATCAATATAAATGTTTTTTCTGTAAGGCAGGACTATGGATAAATACAGCTTGGGAATTGGGAGGGGGGTGGGAAAAAGCTGTAAAGAAATTCAGTTTGCTTCATAAACCTCCTCCCCACCCTCAACAAGAAATATTAGAGCTTTATTTGTTCTTTCTCACTCTGAGCAGAAATGATAAGGAAAGAAACTTTGGTGAGAATTCCTGCTATCTGAATTAAGATGTAATTTTTATACTTACAGTATAGGTAAATCCCAGGAGCTTCAAGTGACTATGTTGCTTAGGATTTCCAAATTGCCTCTGGAGACTAATGTTATTCACATTTAAGTATTAGAGGAGGGGAGAATCCCGTCTTGGAAAATTTACCTTGGTGTTGAAGTTATTGATGTGGAAGTCTCCTTCCATCTGTCTCATTGCACTTCAGGCTTGCCTGGTCCTTGGTTTAAGTTCAGAGCACATTGAGGATTGGCAGCACTTCAGTCAGACTACAAAGGTTTGCCCCCAAGCTGATCGTTAGCCAAGGGCTGTGCTGTGCAATTCAGATGTGCTTCCAGTTTCAGGCATATCCCTGGCTTGTCGCTGTGCTTTAACAATACTTTTGTGTCAAAACAATTCCCTAACTTAGGTCAACTGTCTCAAGGCAATTTTCAGAAACTTCACGTACTTTGAAACAAGTGCTGTGTGAAATGCAGCCAAAAGGTCCCTGTAGCTCATGGATGAGTATGTCTTGTAGGCAGATGAGCTTGACATTTCAGACAATATTTATGGCTGTATTATAATAAAGAGTTAAAATATTGTATATGGATGATTAGAGATGCATTTAACTTCAATATGTTTTTTCTCTTAGGATATCTGATTGTTCTAGGGTCAAAACTCCTGCCTAGCATCTGTGTTGTTGTCCTAAATCCACTCTCTGCTACTAAAGGTGCTTGTAATATAAGTAGGGTGTTAGGTATCCTTTGCAAGTAATTTTTTTATTGTCTTGATTATAGCATTTCTATCTACCAACTCTTTTGGGGACTTCACTGTTTTCATCATAATTAACTACAAAGAAAGATACCAAAAATCTTACATTGGAATATCTGTGCCATCAGGCATTGTTCATTGCAAGAATGGGGCAGACAGCTGTAAATATTTTTGCATTTATTGGACTGACTAGATGTATTTTTAAAAATACCAAAAAATCCTCAGCCATGATGACAATGACAAAATATCAGTGATGGTCATTACTCCATTTTTTTCAGAATTGGATTACCAAAAGAAAAAAAGTGTTAGTCAGTTGTGGTTAGTAATCTACTTCTTTCTCCCTGTATTCCTTGTGAGGCACAAAAAACAGCTTTTGTCATTCATCTAGAGGGATTTGGGATACAATTTATTGATGTGTGGAAGAATCATAAAATTTCGGGTTCATTTTTTATGGTTGTTATAGATACATTGTAAATAAAAATGTGTATACTGGAAAATAGAAGTGATTTCTGAAGTTCTTGTAGGACAGCAGAAGCATAGATCCAGCAGAAAAAAACTGTGTAATTTGCACAGATTTATCCTGTAAAGAACAACAGAAACGCATGTTGTATATGACAGAACAAATGAGATAAAGAGGAAAGCAAGCCCTGTGCTTCACATGGGCAGGGGCAGCAATCCTGCCCAAAATATGACCTTATTCTAACCCAGACTCATCGTGAAAATGGCTGAGTCCCTTGTAATTCTATCTGCAAACATGGTGGGACATGATTCCTTAAAAAGGCTGAGGATGATTTCATGGACCTGAAAGCAAGGCAATTTTTTTTAAGCTACATTGAGTGGTCTAACAAATAATGCTGCAGTTCAGTTGCCTCTTGATGTACAGACAAATGTAATTCTGTAGGATATACATTGTGAGCATTACAAAACATTGCAGCAGATCCTCCTGTCATGCAAGTCAGGGTGGCAATTTTAGCACTGCACCATTTTATCCTATATGTTGTCATGGCCACAAAACTTTTTTAAAACAGGCAACTAATTTTTTTCTTCTTCCTTCTGCAATAACTTACAGCTTCTGGAGTTACAAATTAATTATATTCCCTTTTTTCTTTCACTATAAAGTCTGTGCTATGCATTTAAATACCCTGTGGTCGTCTTATAACATCTTATTTTATTTAACTATGAGTTTCCTCATTCTTATTGATGTTCCTGTTTTATTTATTCACTTGAGTTCAATATTCTCAGTAAGGTGCTGGATCTTCAAAAGAAATCTTCAGTCAAAGCAGAGTTCAATCAAATCACATTTCTGCAAGTTTTCTGCCCAGATTAAATTAAAATATACTTATCATCTGTGGACATGGAATGGAAATGGGATGATTATGAAACTTCTTATGGAAGTTGAAAGCAAAAAGATGATGATTTTCAATTAGTATTGTTCCTTTAAAATGACGATAACTTACAACTACCTGCTTACCTAAATTAATTTCCTGCACTTCACTTTTCTGCATTTCACATATACTTCAGAACACCCCCAACAGAAAGCTCAAGTGAGACAATATTGGGAAGCTGCTAAAAGATCACATCACCCTTTGTCTGGTAAAACTGACAGATGAAGTGTTCCACTTTTTTCTGTGAATCCTCAAGGATTTATTTAAAAGATTATGATCTCTTACTTTATTGCATATTGAGTTTCAATGCTGGAAATGTAAAAACACTGGAAATGTAAGAAGTTTGAGAACTCCTGTGCTGCACAGCTTCTAAATTCATCAGTGGCTCAAGGTCAAAGTCTGTGACAGTTCACATCCTTGTTAGTGAAATTTCATGAAACCTGGCACCTGCTCCTGAGTGTGAAAGGCCAGTTTTCTCCTGGTCTAGTTTAATTTTAAAGGGTTAGCAGAGGTGAGACTCTGAACTCAGGGAGTGAGTGGACAGGGTGCTGGATAATATCATCTAGACTCCCTTTTCTGTGAAAGGGTGAGCCAGATAATCTTTGAAGTCCTTTCCAAACTGAGCTATACAACGATGCTATGAACTCTGGAAATGACCTGATTGAATGCTGTTTTAAAGGTATTTGCTTTCACAGGCAATTATTTGAGTGAGTGCAATGGGTGGGATGTTCCATTTCTCATAATTTTATAGGTGAAGAATTTTCTCTTACAATGTTTCCTGCTTGCTAAGGTCTTCCTGATGCAAGAAAAGCTTAGAAGACCTGAAGAGGGGCAACCACAGTGACTATAGGACTGGTGTGCAGAATGAGTGAGGAGACTCAAAGAGTTGGGTTTGTGCATCTTAAGAACAGACTGGGGGGAAATCTGATTGCTGTCTGCAAGTGCAGAACAGTTTTAGAGATGGCAGACTCTTCCTGGAAAGGGACAGAGAATAGATGGCTGCAGCAAGGGAAATTCTGGTTTAATTTCAGAAGAACACTCTTCACATTGAGTGAGGTTGCTCAGAGAGTCTATGAAACTTTTACTCTGGAATATATTCAGCACCTGACTGAACCTCTTGGCAACCTGATGCACTTTTGAAGTTTGTTTTGAGCAATGGGTTCAGTGCCAGAAGCTCTTTCCAACCTAAAGTATTCTAGGGCTGTATGAGTTTCTAGGTGTGAATGATCACATAATAAGTGTTTAATGTGTACTTTCAATATTTTTTGGTCTGGGAAAACCTGCTAAATGGTCACAGCCCTGCATGGAAAAGATTATGCCATTCTAAATCAGATACAGAAGCAGTATTTCTATTCTAGATTATTCTATGATGATAGATTATTTTGACTTTTGCCAAAATCTTGCAGCTCTAAACAGATAAACAAATGAACAGGTCAATTCCCGTGATCAGGCACCGCTATTGAAGTTAACAGAAATTAATTGGGTACAAAATTCTGGTTTAAAGAGACCATTCAGTTCCAAATTTCTTTACCTGAAGGTAAAGATTGCATAGGGAAAACTAATGAACGTCCTGATTGATTACATTCCCCAGAATACTTTGACAGTTTTACAAACCAACTTTTATAGTTTCTATGTTTTCGATATGTATTGAAAGTATATATACTCAATTGTAGGTGCTTGAAATTATTTACCACAACATTGTCACTATTATTATTAATAATAATAATTTTTGTTTTCAGAATTCAGCAAACATACAGGAAGCCTCAAAACTGGAGCAAATACAGGCACAGCAAAGAAGTCTATTTTCTGATTAGGTTTTTTGGGGGGAGTTGGGGGCTGGGTTGTTTTTGACGTGAGTACCAAGAGATTGTTGTGAGTGAAATTTATTGTTCTCTGATGGGCACTCTCCAGACAATAAAGAGAATAGTTTCTATTCTGAAATCAATGTTTGCAATTTTCTGCTTCTCCTTCAAATACAAAGAACACAGTCTTTTATTTCGCAAAACCAATTAACAGATATTTCTTCAATTTTGTTCATTTGCTTGTACTTGCAAATAGCACTTTATTTTTGTTTGTTAGATTAATTTAAATAAGAGAAGCTGTTTAATTTGAAGATTTTAACTGCAGGTTGTCTTTCTTAGGATAAAAGAAAAACTTTTAAAACTGTCATGACAAAATACTTTCCATAAATCTTTCTGCGGATGACAGGCCATGTATTAGAATTGCACTAGTTCTCATATACACTTTTTGGAACAGATCCTTAGGGAACTTAAAATTTTTAAATGGATCTGTATAAATTTACAACAATTGACAAATTGGTCTATGATGAAGCTGTGTATTTACAGAACACAGCTAAAACGAAAATTTACTTTTCACAATTTTTCCAATGATCAATGCCCTTAATAATGTTATTTCCACGCTTCAGATTTTCTAGAAAAAGAATCAACCATAAACCAAATCACTGCACCTTCATTCATATTTAAATATTTGGCTTAACAGAGATAAAATCAGAAATTTATTGTCTTTAGTAGACTACAATACATTTGTTTTTCAAGACAATAATGGGACAAAAAAACTAAGCAAGTTTCTGGACTAGATGTTTAGAATATCTGAAAAACTCTTAGTTGGTCAGACACAGTCAACATATTTTAATATTTACTAAATCTGCAAGGCTTTGCTGTTTTGATATCAAAGATTTCTATAGAGTACTTCTAAGGTCATGGCAACACCAATAAAATTTTCATGGGCAGTGAGGTAAATGAAAATATTTACTGAGAGGTGTACATATACATATATGTGTGAATATATATGTACATATACATGTATATACATATTGATAGCCTTAGACAAAGAGGTAGATACAATAGCTTGCATTACAGAAGGACATATTTAAAGACAATTTCCTTAGAACTTTCCCTAGAATAGGACTGCAGTGATTTCTAGGTCTGCAGTTGCCTGAGCAGCTGACCTGATCAGATTGTTTGCTTTGCTGAAGGATGAAAGTCTCATCCTTCTTTTCTCCTTACATCTCATAGCTCCCACTCTTCCCATAGAGAGGAAGAAGGGTTATGAGCAGGATCTATTAGCTTTTATTATACCAAGGTGGTAAACCAGGTGATAGTGTCTAGTAGAATTACATATTTGACATGCATGTTTGTTCTTTACTTTAGTCATTTATTTCTACTTAGGAATGTCCTGATCTTTTGAAGGAATTTTGGTATAGATGGTCAGACAGGTTTAGGAGAAGTAACTGGAAGTCAGTCCTTACTATCCCAATCCAGTGTTACATTTAGCACTACAATACTCTGCTGAATAGTGATTGAAAGGACAGAGATAATTTTGATCCCTTTTGCTTTGGGACCATTATAAATTGGGGGAACATTGTGGGTTGGGATTGAAACCCTGTCTTCATTAAATCCAGCAACAAAACCCTTCCTCAAGCTGAGGTACTGCTAGCTCTGCTTAGTGACAGAGCAAAACCGACAGGTCCAGATTTAATAATACCCTGTTAATCTCAACACACTGCTCTGGACTTTGCCAGGCAGAGTCTCACCTCCTGGCATTCTGTAGAGCAGAAGCAAATGCCCAGGCTTAAAAAGGAAAACTGTTTATGCTGATATTACCTCCTGGCACTCAAAGCATGAGATAGAAAATGGAATGAGGCGGTCTGAGAGCAAGGAGGCTTCAGAATGTCCATGAAGGTATTGCTGCATTCCCATTTGGAGTGCTCCATGCAATGACACAGTAGAGCAATGAAGTGTTTGGATCAACGTGCTAAGGGTTTGTTGAAAAGTCTGCAATTCTATCAGAATCTCTGAAGCTGTTCATATGCTTTTCAACATACTGCTTCAAGTCTTCGATGTCACAGTAATCAGAATGGCAAATGACTTTTAAATGTTATTACCTTTAATTCTCAACACTGGAGGCTAGCTGGTAGTAAGCAAGGAGGAATTCTGTACAGTGCTGGTTTATCCATGCTGAGTTCTTGCTATAGTTTTATACCTCCATTGAAAGGACTTGTAGTTGAAAGAATTGGGTTTTTACCTTTCTTGCACCACAATATTTTACAAAACTCTAGTTTAATTTTCGGTTTTATAAATCAAGAATCTTTGCAAATAAGACTAATAATTAACAAAGAGAATTACACATAAAATCTATCACATGCTAACATTTCTCTTGAGCCCCAGGGACAAACAATATTTCCCCTTATCCCTTTCCACTTCACACACTGCAGAGCCACCTCGGGTGTAGTTGTGTCAAGACTCAATGACTTGACACATGCTATGTCATTGGTTGTTTCACTTCCTGCTTGTCATGGACAAATGATTTCTGTTATGGTGTCTCCACCTCACGCTGAGAGACTGTTTGAGACATTGCATAAGGGAAATGCAGCTAAGGGTCAAACCCTGGAATAACTGATATAACTTATCTGGAGCCTGGAAGATGTGGCTTTAAAAAAACATTTTTCTCCTAAAGTGTATAAGGATTGTTGTGGACTGCCTAGCTTGGTAAAGCAAGAAATATTATATTTTTATATACTTATGTTTAAAATTCAAAGGGTTCTAAAGGCTTGTTGTTACAGGTAACTTAGTTGTTCTAAATTCTAGATACTGTAAAATTTTAATCATCCCTTAATTAATGTGAACACGAAAAAATAATAAAACTTTCTGTTTGATTTGTCATTGTTATTGGTGATAACAGCTTTATTTTGTTTTTCCTGGAACTTTAAAGGCTATGGTGAACAATCACAGGCATAAAAGTTACCCCTCCATTTTCAAGAATAAAGTGAATTCACTGATAATCATTATTTATCATTATCTCCAGTACCTACCAGTGCAGCACAGTGCTGACTTAAATTTCAGCATGAGTAAAGAATGATAGATCTTCTCCATTAAAGACAAGCTAGAAGAGAAAGACTTTCTCAGTCTCCTTCTTGTTCCAGGGAGACAAGAGTCTGTGCAAACCTTGTAATAAATACAAATCACCCCTTTTGCAGTGCTGCTTCACCTGTGCCAGCCAAGGCCTCTGCCATTGCAGGGAAGCTGCAGTCAGGGAATCTTTCTCATCCCTGCAGAATAATTACTTTGGGAGGCAACACAAGCACTCTGTAGACATGCTTTTTGGAACTTACAGTCTTTCTACCCCAGGTAGATTTATAAGCTGAGAGAGACTTGCCTGTAAGGTCTTAAGGGTCCTAAGTGCTGTGTAAATTCTTCAGTCAGTTACAATCACATTACAGAATTTAGCTGCTCTTCTGGTACTCTGTGCTACCTGTTTGAGAGGTGCAACACAAACCTGTCTGGGAAATGTCTTTGCAGACCTTCAATCCAGGAGTGTTTCATCATGCTCTGTAGTAAAAAATCCTTGAATCCATTGGACCTTATGTGAAGCTGCTGTTAGAGGGTGTGACTTGATTATTGTCTCACCCCTGTCATTTACTTGTGTAGGAGGTCTCACCCACCACACCAGAACACTACCCCCAGCCACTGCTCTGGCTTACACAGCTCCTTTCAGCCCTGCAGCACCTGGAACCAGTATTTAGGAGCAAAGGCAAAGCAGAGGACACCATTATCTGTATTTGATTGCATCAAATAGGAAAAAAGTATTGCAATTCTTGGTGCTAATATTGATTTAAAGGACCTATCTGGAAATAGATTTCTGTGTTAGCATTGTTATGGTTTTGCCCTTAAAAAAATTATTAATCTAACTGCAGTTGCCAGCAAATTTGTAAGGTGACAAAAACTCTACAATCTACTGAGATAGAAGGGAAAATTGAGGTAAAGGATAAGGAAACCAGGCAGAATTCTTCTGAAAACCTACCTAGTGAGAGTATATCTATGTATAACAATATAACTTCTGAAAGACAAGTTGCAGTTCATGCAAATATGTAATTCCAAATGGAATTACCATAAGGCAATTGTATTTCAGCATGGGCTGAAGGTAACAGACCACTTAGAGGCTGTGTAGTTCATACTGCAAGGATGTGCATTTGATGGTACAGATGCTGTCCAGAATTTGTAGGTGGTCAGAGCTTGAGAATGAAGAAGAGAAAGAAGAGTTCTCATCCTGATATGAAGAAAGGACATAGTTTTAAAGGCAGGACATGTTCTTGCAAAACATGAGACTGTACTTACCTCAGAGTTAAGTAGAACATGCAGGCCAAATGTTTAGTTGCTTGAAATATAAGGTCAAAATTTTAAAATAGTAATACTAATTTACTGTGACTGTTCCTTTGATAAAAGAAAGCAGGGTCAGCAGCAGTGGTAAGAAACCAGAGGAGTTGATTTGTCTGTTGCCAGAGCAAAGCTACACATCTGACAATTGTTTTTGTGTTGATTTTTATGCTGCCTCACAGGTAAAGAATGTGGGTGAGGGCAAACGCCCAGAGAAGCAAGTGCTCTCTGACACAGCTTCCCCAGTCCCCAGCTCCTTCACCAGCCACAGCTGGTGGTATCCCATATCCCATCAACTCCTCCAAATATGAGAGTCAGCACACACAGGCAGTGGGAATGACCATGAACTCATGGCTAGAACAGAAAGACTAAACTTGTTTCTATTAGCTTTCTATCCAAGATAGCTCACTCCAAGCTAGAAGTTCACTGGCCTACTGTTCACTCAGGCTTAGTAAGAATTATTGCCAGCTGCAAGGTCACTTCAGTGTTTCATATTCCACATTCCCTTTGTTCTGCTTTTAACCCATCCCTCCTAACACTTTTCCTTCTCTGCTGGAAAATTACAGCAGCAGAGAACATATTTTTCAGTAGGGAGAAGAGGTTTTTATAAAAGGCTGTTTCATAGTCTTTTCCATTTTAAAAGGTAAACAATAAGAATATTCCCATAAAACAAAAATAAACAAAAGACTTCAGAGTTTCATTTGTTCATGCTGTATGTTTTCTCCACTCTCTAGAATACTGAAAATAAGACTGCATTAGCCCTACTCTTCTGGATTTGTAAATATGCACATTGGTACTTTTTGGTTTGGTTATAAAAGACCAGTAAAAACAACATATCAATTCTATAAATCTTGTAAGTATTCTCCAACAGAGTCTATTTTAAATATTATGAAACAGATGTAAATACTTTGTTTTCAGTTCAAAGGCATGTCTTAAATTTATCTCTAAATCTTAAATTTGCTTTCTCCAATTCCTTGTGAACTTCTTTCTCTGGAGCTGGTCTGATTTTTGGCATCAAAAGATTCAGGCTTCAAAGAGTCAGAGGGTCAGATTATTTTATATACACACAGCTGTCCCTAAGGTCAGTTTCATCTTTTAGACTTCCACCTTCTACTGCAAAGCACAGACACTCAGAGGCAGCAGTGTAATCTCCATTTTACATAATGCATTACTGATAAGCCTGAAAATTAGATATTTGTGGTTTATGCGCTAATCTCTTGATCACAGAGCAGTGAAATTCTTGAGATAAAAAACTTATGGAACACAAGCACAAAACTGTCTGGGGAAAAAAAGGCAAACAGCACTGCAAAAGGAAAAAAAGTGATAAATAAGCTGAAGATCACCCTTCAATCACCAACAAAGATAAATTCTTCTAATATGAAAACAGCATGGTTAGTTCACTTACCACCCCTAGAATTTGGAGACTGTTGTGAAACATGCAGAGAGTCCAGAAAGGACAAAGTGCCTTCTCAGAACTGTAAAGTAAATATATAAATAGAAAAAGACATTGCAATTTAAAAAAAAAAGAGTATGAAAGAAGGGAAATGTTACAGTGATACTTAATATATTTTGAGAATAAGAACCTGTCTGCTTCTAATGAGATGGCAAGAGAAGAAAACGCATAAGTAATTTGAAAGAATGAAAAAAATGACACAAATATCAGACTTGCCAAAAAAAATCAAAAATAGTGTGACTGTATTTTTAACAATGAACTTATTTGATGTGTTATCTAAATTTTTATCTATCCAACACTTAATAATGTAAAAAAAAAAAAAAAAAAAAAATTAGATTGCAATGGGAAGCTCTGGAGATCTGGAGCTTTCTCCCTGAACAGTATCACACAGCATATGGCAGAATACCTGCCAAGTTTCTCATTACTGAGAATGAATTAAGAGAATTGCTTTCCCAGTTCTTTTTGTCCCTCTTACCTAAGGAAGAAAAATTTTAGTTTCCTGGTTTTCAAGTCCTAGGTCCATAATTACCCACCTGCCAAATACTGACAGAATCTGAGACTAGAGTCCTTGGGATCCCAGGATCCTGGCTGGCAGATCAGTCAGGACACTGAAAAACTAATTTCCAGCAGAGCAGGACTTCTCAGCATCACATTAGACAGCAGCTGGACAGTGAACCAGCCAAAAACCCTCCTGGCAGAGAAGAAAGCTCCTCAGACCACTGCTGGCACTGACAGCTTCTCACAGAACACTTTGGTGTTGATGGACTGACATCTGTGAAAAAGCCACTATATCAGAAGATTTTCTGGCAGTGCAAATTCCCAGTCAATATTCTGAGTGGCATAAACATGGCTTTAAACAGGTGTGATGGACAGTGTTCCTCAAGAAAACACTGGGAAAAATAAAAGAAACAAATGAGAGTAATGCTTTACAAGAAAAAACAAGGAAAATATGTATTCCCCAAATATCAAGACTACAACAAATAGCTGGAATAAAGCAGGCAAAACATTTATTAGAATGATCAGCTGTGCATTGTGCTACCAGTAACATTTGAAAAGGGACAAACTAATGTTAGCCCATACAATGACCTCTGGGAAATGCAAGGAGATTCTTACAAACATTGTTGATCTCCTGGCAAAGGAGAAAAAATTTATGGTATATAATAGGGACAAGAAGTACACATGACCAAATACTTCACTACCTTATTTCCATGCTAATTCTGTTTGCAGTAGTTGATTCTGGTATCAAAAACCCAGAGCATAACAGAAAACTTGTGGCTGATATTTTATTATGATAAATTTGCATTGAAAGAACATCATCCCTTCTAAAAGCTTTGCTCCTTTATTCCAAGGTAGTTTCCTGTTTTGAGTGACTCTTTTGTAGCTGAAATGTAATAAATGAAAAATATTTAACTTCATAATTCACATTCAGGTAAACATTTTCTCAGTCACTTTAAACTGAAGAAACAGACACTCTAAAAGATTTTTTTTAAAGAACATTAAATAAACAAATCCTTGTCCGTTATATTTCGTTTGAGAGGAGCAAATTAAAAATAGCTTGGAAAAACTTTTTAGGCAACAGATAATGTGCTTCTTATTTGCATTCACCATATATTTTATAATAGCTAAACACTGTTGAAAGTGATGATTTGGATGTTTTTGTGAAGTTTCCAGACCTTCGCATAATATTAATTCAGTTTTTTTGCACAGTGTTTTATTTAATTGATATGATCTCCCACATAAAAAAAATTACTGTCAGGAATGTGAATGAGAAATAACTGACAAGGTCAAATGGAATTTAAATTAATCTGGCTAAATTAGAAACATTTTTAATTTCTTCCTATGAGCAATTTAGAGCTTTGGGTCTGTCATGGTGTGACTAGGGTTTGCCAACCTTAATATATATATATATTTTTTTAGAGACAGGACCCAGGAGTAGAGACAAGGCAGGCTCAAAACTTAAAAAGGTACAAGAAGAAATTTATTAATAATACAAAAAGAATTCAGAATAAGATTCCTAGATTATTCCCTCCTCCCTTCATTCCACATTTCTTACCAACAACATACAGAGAACACCCAAATAATCAGTTCAGTTCACTTAAGAGAGAAAAGTTCCTTAGGGGGTGTCTTCACCTTCACAATCTACATCCGCCTGGGAAAATATTGCAGATTATGACTCTCCTCTCATTTTTCACAGTCCTTCCAGAGCTGTGCTATGGGTTATGTTACACACTTGGGGTACCACTTTTAAAGGCAGGCTGCTGAAAAACAAAGTTCCCTTCATCTCCTTCTCTATCAAATGTCTCTGTTCATATTCCAGTCCCAGAAGAGAAAGAGCTCAATTTCCCTGAGGCAAAAAGCCCTCTACTCAAGCATCCAACCTCCCCAAGTATATTTCACAGTTTAAATGAATTTTAGTGTAGTCACCGTCCCCTTAGCCCACAAAAAATGATTTTGAGCTATTCATCAGTTGCATCTTTTCAATCTCCTCCCACCAGGAACTTTATCTTCATTCTGCTGACCTCTGTAGTCTCCATGAAGATTCTGTTTCAGTAAAAGTTCAGATTTATTTGTTAGCAGATCAATAAAAGTAACTGAAGCACTAGCAATAAATTATTGTGATTTTGAGTGCTAAAGCACAACATTGTTTAATTCAGTATTCAATTCCAACACAGAGTATTCAACACCAAACAAGGGTGGGTGTCTAATTCCTCAATAGTTTTTCTTCAGGGTAAAGTACATGGGGCCTCTATTATAAGAAATAAACTACATATTAAGAAAAACAATGAAAATGTGTATTATCTGTTCAGTTCCAAAACTTACATCAGCTGGCAGACGAGTTACTGAAATTAACTTTCGTCTTCCCTAATAAGTATTGCACTGAGAAAATATGTCAAAGATTTATTGTTCCAGAAAGTAATGGATGATGAACTGATGAAACACAAAAAAAAAAAGGCACAGTGTAAATTAATATTTTTGTGTTACAGCCTAAAATATATTTCATCCATCAAAGCAGTCCTAGCAGATGGGTATAACCATAAACTAGGGCAAATTTCTGTTATTAAACAATTAGATAATTGGCCTGCTATTTTTCTCCTGCCAGTGAAGGAGTCATAAAAATACAAGAATCTTAATGTAAAAGACAGTAACATGGTAATATTAAAAATACACTCACCTTTGGCATTCCAGATAATCTGCACTCCACTGGACTTTAGCTCCGCTTCTTTCCCTAGGATCTCAGGAGATTAGTGATGCTTTGTCCCAAAGAATTGTTAACCTTTATACCCTGTGTTAGGGATTGGAGGAAAGAGAGACCTGGGACCTAAGTAACTGTTCACCTATTTCAATTCCTGACATGCTACACAGTAGAAATTCTTTTCCTCTCCTTAGACTGAGTTTCCCATGGTAAAAGAATCACCTCTTAGAGTTGCAGTTTTTGCTTTGTGGGATGTTGCACAATTGGAAGTCTCCTGGTCTTGTTTTTGTTTTGATGATCCAAGCACAGTGAGGACACAGCTCTGTGTGACATGCCTGAGGACTGGTGCAATGCAGGGACATTGGGCTCTGTCGCCATCAGCTTCACAAATTTCCAGCCTTTTTCAGTATTGACTCTTCTCCATGCTATGGGCAGACAGTGTGCTTGCAGTGAGTGGCCCAGCACTGTACCACACCAAGCACAAGGCTCTTGCTGGGAGGGAAGGCACCTCACTCCTGCATGGCAGCACTCACAAAAGCCAAATATCCAGCTGCCACTGTCAGAATACAAACACCACATAATAAATACTAGTGAATTTAGGGGATGCTGCACCTCTGCAGCCTTTCTCTAGCACAGTACAGTGAAAAAGAAAGGAAGATGTGTACAGAAAAATTTTGTTCAGTCTTTGAGTTCAGGCTCAGATTGGGAAAGAGGGAATATCTACAGATCTTAGGTCCATCATGCAGTATATATGACAGCTCTTGTAATAAAAAAATCTTGGGGCAATGACATTAACTGTCCAGGTGCATCTTAAGTGAACTTCAGCACCCTTCAATCTCTCTTGATCTCTTAATCTCACTTAATAGAATAGCATACAAGATCACACTTCTTTTCAATGTGAAGTTTACAAAAGTTTTGCATTATACTGCATTAGGACAATTTATTTGAGCTACCCCAACAGGTAAACAACCTTTTAAAAATGTCAATTTATAATAGATTGACATTTGGGTTTAATTTTTATTCAAGCTTCAGGTTGAAGTATATATATCTTACAACACAACTTGTTTATTTATTTGCCACATTTGATCCATTGTTTGCTCACAGCAAGCAATTGGCAGGAATAAGTCTCGACTTACCAAAGGGTAAGGAAGAGGAATATCAGGTCCATATGTTGAAAAGCCAGGTCCTGGCTTGCTTCAGTCTTAAATTTACCATTGACTTGAGCAGGCATTCAATCAATTATGCAGAGAATAAAAGTTGTTGGATTACAATCTTAGATACTAAATCAAAATGTATTTTTAAAATGCATTTTAAAGCATTGTTGGCCCTGGAACAATATTTTAGTACAAGAAATGAAACTATTGCCTCTTTCCCTGTGGAGCTGCCATCTCATTGATAGTGGGTTGCGTTTCCCAGCTGCAGACAGAGTAGGACTGACAAAATTTAAGTCTCATTGAATTTTCAAGTCCCATTAGAAAATAGTAAGACTCAGAAAACCTCAAAGCAAATTTAACCTAAAACCTATAGATAATAAAAACATTCAATGCTTTCTTTTAATCTTGAAATAAAGATATGCCATTTATTCATTAATATTTTAAATTAACCCCCTCTCCCTGCTAAAGAAATCCCTGGGGTGCCTAAATGATGAATCTTGTAAGATAATGCTGTATGATAAATAATTCAGATGACTGCTCTTCTCCCTACTTCTCTTCTTCTTAAGAGTTACAACTTTAAGTTTGCAATATGGCATATATAAAAATATGAACCAAAATCAGTGAAGAATATAAAACTTGAGCCTGTCTGGTTTTTTGCTTCCTGTTTTATTCAGTCTTGTAAATCCATCTTGTGAAAATTGTTTTCTCTTTTGGTTAATTATACATGAACAAGTGGCAATGAAAACACATATTCAATTCATTGTGAGAGCATGATTTTAATTTCATGTACAGTTGTTTCAGAGGATTATCTGGGAATGCAATTGCAACATGTTTTCAAGGAAAAATAGCAAAATTTCAGTTCTAAGGAAATGGAAAGAGGAAAGATAAATGTGGTGGTATTTGCTTTAAACTTTTCTATTCATTTGTTTACAATGTAGATATCAAAACTCGGCAAACCTAACCAAAGACATGAAATGAAAGAACACAATGAGTTCTTTCTTAAGGACTTTTTTTTAATCAGAAAAGCCAATATGGGCAAATTAAAATTCCTGCTCAATACAAACTCCAATCAAAGTATGAGCATTCAGTTAAAAAATTAATGAAACTATCAACATAAGCAAAACAGAAATAATATTTTTCTTTCTTCTTTCTTAGATCCTAGGGGTATAACAATGCATTTCTCTTTCCCTTCCAGCAATCCACAGACAGTAGTTATCAACCTTTACTGGTAATTTTCTCAATGTGTATTATTAGTAGAGTAAGAACATTTTTCATTTCACCTTTAGAATGCTCGTTTTTCTTTTTTTTTTTTTTTTTTAATTAAAAGGCATTTAGGCAAACATAATGTCAGAAAAGGATACATGAGAAAGACCTATTATGATTTTTATAGCTTCTTTTTCTTTCAGTGTTACTCACAAAGTGTAGTTATGTTTTCATTGGACTAATTCTCTTGTGTACCATGCATTAGTATGGATTTTTTCAGCATAGTTCTGAAATGGATTGAGCAACAGAATTTATATCTTTTATTCTCCAAGAGACCAAATGAGGAACTGAAGTGTGCTGGGAGAACCAAAACCAGATTCATGTTCTTAACTCGGAATCTGGGGGAAACAACATTCTAATAAAATACCACTTATCCTTTTTAATGAAGGTTGATAGGTTCAAGATCTTGTTTTCAGGGCTAATAGAAAGACTGAAGTAACTCATTATAATTAAATTTTAAATTCTTACTGGAGAGTGAAGGGTTAGTATTTTCACAGTGTCATCCTTATTTTTATAAAACAAAGGTAGAAGAAGGTATTTTTATTACTAAAACAATATGTACTGAGATTGATGAGTCATATGAAAGCTTATAAAATTAGCTGCTATAAACCAGATTAAATTTTATGCAGAATGCGTGTTTCCTGTGTTTATTTTTCTTTTCTTCTTTTGTATTCCTTTAAAGTAATGTTTCTGCAAGGTTCTGAGTTAAAAGCTTTTCTATACTAATTTTTATTATCTTTTTCTACGAAGAACTGACAGATGCCTTAATAAGGAATGGACAGCTGGTTTATATACAAAAAGGCACAATCAATTTAAGCTGCAGTTTAAAAGTACATAAAACAGCTGTACCCTACTAATGAGTTCTAATAGTTTTGTATCTTGAGCATCATATAATTTGAAATATTGATAATTAAATGTGCATTTTGTTAATAAAATCTTTCCCTTGAATCATTAAAACAAGCAACTTTCACTTTTCTTGTAAAAACTTCTCAGATATGTTTGTAGAGATGTTTTGCTTTGGCTTGGGTTCATAGTTTTTATATATCTTTTTAGAGTTATTTTGGCTTTCAAAATATATTTATTCAGTATTGATTGAACATTTTTTTTTTCAATTCTGTCACCATGTAGCAGTTGTTAGCTGTTTTCCATCCTAATGTTTCCTTTGATTTCCAGAGATGCACACAAAAAGCACATTAAATGTAATAATAACCATTGAAATATAAGGAGAACATACTGAGAAATTTTTGCTTGTTTGTTGGTTTGTTTTGCTCTAATAAAAATGTGATTATATGAATAACAAAATCTCTAAGTTAAACAAACAGAGGGATATAGACTGAGTACTAAATCCAAAATAATTTTTATTGTCTGCATAGAAAGCTCTTCTGTAGTGAACTCAGGTTCCAAAATTTTATATTACAGATAGAATGAGTGAGTCTGGCACAATCAGAGAGAAACACATCCAGACTATATCTTGGCAGTATGTCACATATATGGTTGCAGCAGGGTAAGAGGTAGACTAGTTGGCACTGGACAGAAATTTAGTGAGCTGGTGGCCACTGCCCTTTGGCAGAGACATTTCATGCTGTCACAGTAGCCTGAATTTTTGTTTGAAGGCTGAAAGAACTAATGCACCTAACATGGGTGTCACTGCTAAACAAATGAAAGCAAATTCAGATAGCCTAAGCACCCATACTCAGTACTAAGCAGAAACAAATACAGAAGTGGTTTTTAACCACACTATCCCAGCAGTATGAAAAGCAGGTGTTCAAACCAACTGTATTCCCTGACCATAGCCATTCCTTAACACAGCAGCAGAGACAAGCTGAGATGAATGCCCTCTACTTTTTCAGTGCCACAAGAATAGCAAAAAATTTACTTGCAGTCCTTAGGTATCCCTCAGCTGTTTCTACCCTTAGTGTCCCTGTTTTTCAATATTGTCCATACATTTTCCTTATACACACATCAATGTCTACGCCAACCCCCTTGCAGTGAGTTAAGAACCACTTCCCTTTTCTTTAGGCTTAGGAGCTTCTTCCCCTTTTCTACCTCTTCCCTTCTTTACAGGGATCTTCTCAGACCATATTCTCTCACCTAGGGACACCCAGCATTTTCATCTCTGCTTACCTTAGTTATGGCAGTGTGACAAACAGAACAAGAGAATTTTGTTAGATCTAGCAACCACAGCTTTAAAGTCCTTTCAAAAATAAATAACTTCTAGTTTTGTATAAAAACTATTAAAAAAATTATTTGCACTGGATTTAAGGTAAAACACTTTCAAAATTAATTTGGAAATGAATGACATTATTTAATTTAATTCTAAAATTAAGGAGCGTGGATGATTTAAAATAAATTTGCTATATATAAATAAAAGTAATTTCATCACTGGGCCACTTCTTGGAAGCAGAGTAAGTATATCACGATTCTTATAGTTCCTCATTAGCTAGGAAACAAATGAATCCCAAATCACTGAAATTACTCTCAAATGGCCATGTCACCTCTTCAGTATTACCATACATTTAATTTTCTCTTCATTATCACTCTTTTATTGTTCTAAGTTTATTTAGATAGAATGGAATATTTACATAACATTTTTACTTCTTTTACTGTTCCAGATACGGTCATTATTACACTTCAGGTATAAATCTCCAATCATTCTAATAGATCATGCATTGCTTTACACCAATATCAGAGCATGCAAATTGAACTTCTTTGAAAAGAAACTGAGCCATGTTGACAGCACACCTAATGAATTCCAGCCAGCAGGCCTTCAGTCAATGCAGCAAAAATATTTTTAGAAAAAGTCTCCCTAAAATACAATATGGATTATACATATATGGATTACATTATACATTATGGATGTCTGGTCACACCATTTTGCTTTACAACACCATTTCCACTATACTGCATTGAGTGTTAGCATGGATGTAGGTGAACTCAGCCCAAATAAAAATTATGTCCTGAGGCATGAGTGTGAGCACACTAAAGAATATTTTGAAGGAGAAATTTGGACCTATGCCTAGAGGATTCAAGTAGCTGAGCTAAGTGTGAATGTGACAATGTTTATTCAGTTAAAATCTTCCCCTACTTATCTCAGCATGTGGGTATAACATTTTCATTCCTGAGCACTTCTGAGCTGTTCTTGACAGGAAAGGATATCTTCCTCCTACCCAGGCTAATACCTAAGCAGCTCACCTAAACACATAAACTGGAAAGTCTCTGAGAATATATTTGCTGATACAGAACAGGGCATGGTAATCACTACTTGAAAGACAAAAATCATCACTGTGAACTACACACAGATACACAAATTGCATTTATGTTTTGCACGAAGTAAAATTAGGTTGTACATTCGCTATGTATAGTGCATGAAAAAAGATATAACTAGTTTAGTACAGCCCTACCATGGCATCTATCTGTGCAGGAACACAGCTTTAACTAGAAAAACAGAATAAAAATGACTGTGTCATATGTGAACAAGGCAGTGGGGCACATGAAAGGAAAAAAAAATCAAGGGAAATGAAAGTCTGAAGTTCCTTAGGCAAAGGAGTATAGTGATTCAGGAAAAGAAAACAGTGCTAAGTACCTAAGATTAGCTACACAGTACTGGATGTAAAAAACTATGGCTTTATGGCATGCTAAAGTTTTCTCTGCCTTCCAGGTTAGCCCCTTCTAGCTCCATAAGCAATAAATTACCATCCTTATTATTTTCTTTCTCACAAATGACTACCTTATCAACAGTCCCTCAGCTAATATTCAACCCAGAGAAAAATCAGAAGAGTAGGAAAGGTACATATAATATTTTCCTATTTCCTTCCATTCTCTTAATGTCTACTATAATTAGGATTTTGGAGGTCAAGTTTCTTCGTGCCAGATAGACATGGTCATTGAATGTGTGATTTGATAAGGTGTGAAGCATGCCAAGCTGGTAAATAATTGTTTGATATCCATCAAGTAACAGCTTCTTGGGAGGAGCTTTTAGGCTCCTAGTCGTATCCATTATAACCAAAACCACCTCTGTGTAACTCCAAACCTTGAAGAACAAGTTTGAAGAATCTATTACTTTCTTGACCATATATGCAGAACTCCTTATGCAAATGTCAATTCAGAGTATCAGGGAGCTTATTTTTTGAAGGTGCCCAATTCTTTCCAGGCATTGAACTAGGCTAATGAATTGCCCTTCAGTGGTACTTGGCTGTCTGGTTTGTTAGTCTTTTCCCTCTGCTCTGCATGAGACACTTTGGGCTTAGATGTCCAGCGTTCCATTTGCTGCCATGGGAAATGAAGCCTTTTATCCATGTACCATAGCTAAGACTCTAATGCTGAAGCCAAAAGTTATCCACTGGATATAGCTTAGAAGAGTTATACATTAGAAATGTAAATTGGAAAGTTGATTTGAACAGTGTTTAATGAATTTCTAAATGTATGTTATGTTAAATACTGCAGTTGATATGTGAGTTAATTTTATAGCTGGTTTTTAATGACTAGAAGAAAGCATAGATGTGTCATCAGTGGAATGAAAACTTTCATTGACTACTGAAATAGCAACTGAAGATAAGCTTCTGATTTTATTAAAACATCTGTTTGCTTTGTATCTGAAAACAGTTAAAAATTATTAACTGCCTGCTGAAAAATGGGTGAAAGTCATCCTTTTCAACAACCAGATCACCATATTCTTTCTAACACCAACTGAGAAAACTCCATTATACAATTGCTTTAATCTCCAAGAGATGCAACCTCTGAATCCAGCTTAATAAAAGCCTATTAACACAAAATGTCATATTGCATTATGCAATCAATGTGGGAAGGTATTAACATAGGGACACCTTATAGAGATTCTTGCAGAAGCCATAAGCAAAATTTCTGCATCTAATTGGCTACTCAAATAGAATTTTAAAAAGATTCAATTTGCTTTTAAAATTAACACTGTTAGATGAAAGAACATTGAATAGGCTGCAAGCATGTCAATAACACAAGGTAAAGCAATATAGCTAGGGGACATCTTCAATTACATTTTCTTTATGACATCCAAGAGAATTTATCTACTATAAATTACAAAATATCAGCCCTCTGTATGCCGGCTCAAACTCACATAAAAGTCTTCCAAGAGAAGGAGAGTACCCAGTTTTCCATTACAATTCTGGCAAAAAAAAAAAGTTAAGTGTTGGATAATCACAATATTTAGAGACATGAATATCAATAGTACACAGGTATTCCATAATAAATAGAGTTTTTTAGCAAATGGTGTGTATGAGTTTCAGGGACAGTTTTACAGAAATATTTGTATTGGTTTAGTTTTGAACAGACAAAGATTTTTGTAGCTTTATCTACATAATCAACCTGTGATGGCAAGGTTACACAACGTAAGAATATTAAACTTGTTTACTCTGGTTGTTTAAGTGAGAGGATAGTGGCTTGCAGACTTAAGAATTGTTCCTTTCATTTCTTTCTTAAGAAAAAAAGGCAGTATCTTGTGGTGGTAATTGCCTTGTTTGTAAATTAGAAGAAAGAGATGCAGCTGCAGAGAACTCTACAGGGTCTTTATCTTCCAGGTAAACCTAATGTGGAACAAAATAGCATTTGTGGAGATTGTAGGGTATTGTAAAGACTATTGTAAAAATAAGGGCTGCACTGACTTTAGACCATAAGAGATATTTAAGATAAGACTAATAGGAGGGAGTTTTGAGATATAAACAAAAGATGGAAGCAACAGGAATATGTTTAAATCCTCAAAGTAAATCAAGTACTCAGCTTTTATTACCATAGACATCTGAAGATCTAGGCAGAACTGACTTCTCTACAGATTAGAAAACAATAAGTAAGTTTTCTTTCTTTGCATCTGCATTTTGGAAAGGTTGGGAGATTAGCTATGGACTGGGAACTGTTCAGGTTCTGACATGATAGAAACACTACTATCTGCTGGTTTACCAGTAGTATGCCCATCAGTGGGCCTATCATTGTGTGTTAGACCATATACTCCCTGCTTCGGGGGTATATTTATGTTTAATTGGGTTTCTCTTCTGTGTTCACAAAATGTCTGCAATGTTCTGGATCCTGGACTGGTTAAAACATGCTAGCTGGTCCTCATTTAAACTGGGCCTGTTGAATTATCTTTCTGTGAGGGGCTCCAGAGTGTGGCAGTCAGCCTGTGAAGGCTTCAATGAACCCTGAATTTACTCTGAAAAATGATTTGACTTGTCTTTGACTGTTTTGAATTTTTCTCAGACTGAATTATGAGTGAGAGGATATTTAGGTATTGATGCAGGGAAACAGTCTCAATGACTGAAGGACAAAGAGGTGAGGGAATCCCAGCCCCATAATTTTTCTGTCACACCTTAATCATGCACATCATTCCCTCAAAAAAGCGGAGCATTAGGCAAGAGCATTGTAATGGCTGGTCCATGTAGAGGTCTAACTTTATTGATATTAACTGATTGCTTTACAGAACCCAGAGTTCAATGGCTGACCACTTACTTTCAGTTCTTTTCCCCTCACTTTCTTCATAGCCATCTTGTCTTATCTAATCTTTTGATCTCTTTCCACAGCCAAATTTTATTGCCTTTTATTTATATCTAACCCAGAGATTACTTTGAACATCAGTAGAGAAAACATCACACTCTGTGAGATGGAACTGAAAATTCTCTTCTCAGAACTTTACAGAGAAATGGTCCAAAGAGATTTCTCATTTACTTTTTAGAGCTGAGAACTCAGTCAGAATAAAAGCTCCACTGAGCTTCAAAAACTTTTGAATTTTAAACTACTATTTTAAACTATTATCACTGATAGGAGAATGACTGGGAGATGGACTGTTTAAAACAAAGAATTGCCAAAGTATTTTAGAATCTATTATCTATTGTTAGAATTTATTGTCTATAAAAATTTATAGACAATATGAATATTTTTGTCAATGTCTATTGACCACATTGTAAAAAACTAAGAAAAAATTTGCTTCTATTTTAATGGATGCTATTAAAGATTTTTTGCAATTATACATATTGGTTCTTCTTAGAACATTAATCCAAGCTGTATTTCACATTTATACTAATGACTGAATATGAAAAGCCTTGGCCATACACACAATATGTTATTTATTGCTCTATTATATTCCACATAACTTTTGGTATGCATTTATTAAGACATGATTACAAATTCTCTGCTTTCTGATTGCATCTGAATGTATGTTTCATAGAAAAAATGTTAGCAATATTGAAATTATTGATTCAATTGTTACTGATTTTCATAGCATAGGATTAAATTTGCCTTATATGCAATATTTCATTTAGCTCTGCTAATTGCAATACCATATGTAGCATTTAGTAAGAAATATTTTAATTTCAATATCAAACCCCTACTGCCACTAACACTTGGGAGAAATAATGAAATGCAAATAGTCTTAGACCAAGATCAAATGAACAAAATCCTCAACTATTGGTTATTTTAGAAAAGGAAGGTTTCATATTTACATTTCCAATCAAAAGTATGACTTCTTAAGACCATTTTCAACATTTTTCTCTTTTTTATGCAATAAACTTATCTCTAATTAAACATTTTATTATTTTCTTCTGTTCTAATTTTTTTTTTTTTTTACTGAACATTTAGAAAACTTTAATTTCTGGCTGAATGTCTGCAATACTTGATATAGGCATAGATGCCTATCTTTGAACCAACTAGTTCTCTCTTGCAGTTTTAGGAATGTGTAAAAGGTGTTCAGAGGCATTCACGTAAAAAGTTATTTCAGAAGGTCCTAAGTCTGCATTATCTGCCAACTTGTTCAGAGTTATATTACCAAGAAAACAGGTTTAGTGACACTTTGGACATATTCCATATCATTTTAATGTCAGGCTAATATTAGAAACAGAAATGCATTTGCCAAAAGTCTTTCAAGTTGTATTTATCTGTCTTTGCCTGTTTTCCTAGGAAGCACTTTTGCAACAGTAAAACTATTTTTTTCCTTAAATGAGCCACTCTTAACAGCAGAAAAAGGGTGTAGAGAGAGATTATAACAAGGAAATGAGCTGAAAACTCAAGTGCATTTTCTCTAAAGGCTTTTTCCAGCCACAAGATTTTATCAGCCACAAGAAGCAGCCAAAGAGACGGGAATTCTCTTTTCTTCCTTGAAGCAGGACCAGAGTTAATGCATGGATCTACAGTTTGGTAGATCTGAGAGCAAAAGTATTTTCATCTAAGATATAACCTCTATTTCTGTTGTCCAAATTTAAATCTATTGATTTTAGAAAAATAATTGTGTGCCTCTTAAAAATAATTACTGCCTTATAAGAATAACATCTCTGAGTGTTTTCAGGTTTTTTTCTTTACCTTTCACTGAGGAAAATACATAGATCTTTCATTTATGGCTGAACTATGTGAGTGAGACTGTTAACCTTGGTGGTCAATGACTGCCATGATTTGCAATATGCATACACCTTAAAACATATTTGCATTTTTAAGGTTTCTATCTGTCCTCTTAACTAGTTTTTCATCCTCACTACACTTGTTATCATTACTTATGTGGAAGTCTTGCACACAAAATATTTTAGGTAATATTGCACTCTGAAGAGCTTGAGTCATTAGAGTTGTGTTCATAACAGAGCTACATACTCATAACTTCTGCTCTTGTTGCTCCCTGGCAGGCATCCTTTCAGATTTTAATTTGTCTGCAAAATTCCACTCTCCTTGTCAAAAAGACATCTTTTTTATTTTCTGAAGGCTCCCCTAGGCATCTGTGGTTTCCTGAAAATTTTGCCTGTTCCCACTAGTCAGGTAGTCTGGGAAAATTTCTCTATAGCTGGAAACATGTGCTTTCTTTAGTCATAACTAATGGCTGCTGGCTTACCAGGAAAAGTGATGTTTCTAAGATTATTAATCATTCCAAAAGGTGAGCATGCAGAGGAAATTCAGTTCACTGTTATTTGCACAGGAAGCACTCAGGGTATAGCTGTCAGCAGTCAGATCAGACAGTTTTGTTGCTCATGACAGTGGATTTAATAGCTCTCCATCAAGCTCTGAATCTCATGTGGACACCTGAAGAAGGATGTAGGAATCAACTTAGAACAGGCTGACAAAATATAAGCAGTGTTGGCAAGATGACACAAGCTTGTGTTATTGGGGGAAGCGAATTGAAAACATTCAAACCTGCTCCAGTCCTGCTTTTATTCTCCCATGAAATTGTCTAAATTTCAGAATTAAATTGTGTAATTGTCTGATCCTAAAGTAAAAATCCTGATATCACTTCCAAACATTATTGTCAGCATATTGCCACCAAAGGTGGAGGGATGACTTTATTTTTATTCCCATTCCACGTGTTGACTAAAAAAGATTCGTCTTGTTGTTAATTTCATTCTCTCAAACAAAATTTGTTGCCAGAACAAAAATCTTTGTTATATGGCTAAGTCAGTTTAAATGGACCTTGTTGAAATAGTGCCAAGAATTTTTCATAGGAGGGAAATGTATGAAATTAATATCCATCTTCTTACAGAGATGGACAAAGAGGCAAAATTGGTAGTCTTGGGGGATCATTGCTTTATCTCATATAAGCAGAAGAAGCTTTCTAAGGATTAAGAAACCTCAAAGCCTCTGAGAGTCTCAACTGAAATGAGAGTAAGTACTCTGTCACCTGAATTTCTGACACAGTAAATGATAGCTAGGGTGAACTGATGAGCTGTGACACAGGTGTTCCAGAGCCTTGTAGCTGACTTTGGATTCTTTACTAAGTAATAATTTAAATTCTGACATTTAGTCTCAAGAATTCAGTTGTTTCCAGTCAGAAAGATAATCCAAAATTCACACCAGGGGTGGAACTGCCATTTGGAGAGCCATATTGTATTTTAAGAGCACCATTAGACTTTATGCAATTTTGATTGAACTGTTATCACAGATCATCTGTTTTCTTGCCATCCAGACATTATGCATGACTTCAATTTATGCTGAAGAATATAAAGATCTTTCCTAGACATTCACAGTGTATAAGCTATTTAAGATTAATATAAGTAATATTTTTCATCAAGCAAATTCCTGAGAACTGTCACATAGAACTGGTCTTTATATTTCCAGGCCATTGCACCAGAGTGTTCAAAACATTTGTGATGAAAACATCTTTGAAATTATTAAACATTGCCAGAAGTTGTATTAGTGATAATTCAACTTGCATAACAATGCTTTGTCATGTAGAAAAATCATTGTAATTTAGCTTCTCAAAGGTCTTTTTCTGAGTTATGGAGGAGAGAAAATGATAGGCAGAGAGGCCAAATTTTGAACAAGCAAAAGGATGGTCTGACTAACCATTAATTTCTCTTCTAAAATTGCAGATCTTGATGTTCCTGTTTTACAGCAGCTAATTAAATATCAGTATTTAAGTCTGAGGTGTAAGCAAGAATTCCTAGATGTATTTATTGTAGAAGTAGCTTTCCTGAAATAATAAATTATTGCAGCTTTTTCTTCTGTGTCTATTCTCCTAAGCAACATTCTGCCAGACATACCAGTCACTACAAATGCTTAGGACATCCAGAAGAGTTTTGTATCCTTCCCTGACCTCAAAAGATTTTGTACTGCAGCTGGGCTTACACTTTGTTCTGATCTCAGGAGGTTTTCTCATGATACTGAGAAGTCACTAAGGGGTCACCTGGGCTGCCTTGTGCTATAGGTGTTGATAAGAAATTGAATCAATTATGAAGGAAAATGAGCAGCAATTTAGATGAACGTACCTTATGCTAAATAATCATAGTTTATTTTCAGATCTGTCTTCATGAAGTCTGTGTCTCATTTAAGTGCAAGTATGGATACTGTTTCAATTCACAGTATATTGAAGTCTAAGGAATACATTAAAATTGAAAGACTGACAAGAATAAACTAATTTAAAATAATTTAATCACATGATTAGATTGTTCTGTAACCAATTAGAACTTCTTCAGTTTCAAACACCTCGAAGTTTTATTTCAAAATAACTTTAGACTTGCAGAAGAGAAATAAATTATTTTGAGATAAGTTATCGTTGTGAAAAATCCGGAACAGAAAAATACTTTGGTGGGTTCTTACAAGAGTAGAGTAGAGGGGCTGAATCCCCTTCCTCGACCTGCTGACCAGACTCTCTGTGATGCAGACCAGGCATGGATGACTTTCAGCATGCAAGAGCACATTGCTGACTCATGTTGAGCTTTTTGTCCACAAACACCCCCAAATCATTTTCCCCAGGCTTTGTCTCAATCTTTTCTCCTTGTAGCCTTTGCCTGTGTTTAGGATTGCCCCAGCCCAGGACCAGACCTTGCCCTTGGCCTTGTTGGACTTCATGGGGTTTGCACAGACCCACATCTCAAACCTGACAAGGTCCCTCTGGACATCCTCCCTTCCCTCCAGCCTGCCAACCCACCACTCAGGCTGGAGCACTTGGAAAACTTGCTGAGGGTCTATTAGAATGGGTCAGAAAAGCCTGTCCCTGTAGCCAGCACCTCTAGGGTTAACTGGAACGTTATGGTCTGCTCACAGTGCTGTAACAAGTGAATAAGAAGTTATTAAAGTAAGTCATGTCTCAGTTTGATGTCTTAGCTAATTTTAAGGAAGTTGTGAAATTATTTTGTAAATGTATTTGCTTTTTAAAAAAATCTCTGTATAAAAACTAAAAATAGTCAATTGTAAAATGCCTGATGATTGCAAATGTCTTTAAGTCTACTTAGTGTTTGAAAAATGGAATCCACTCTCAATTTGCTTACACCTGCTGTATAATAGGAAGACATGAACGGATGTGTAAAAGATGTGCTAAATATACTTGATCTTGCATCACTATAGATAACTGGGTAGATGGCTGAATTCTATTGCTTGGAATACACATTTCTATAAATACTCACTTTACTGCTCCAGAAATAGAATGTATATGGTGAAAATACATAGTTGAAACGTATGTGCATATACATGATCTACAGATTAAGCCACTATAAAAATATCATAGCAGAAATAATATTTCAAAAGTTTTCCTGTATATCAAAATGCTTATACACTTAACAGATTACACCTTGAAAGGAGAGTACATTAGCAGTATGTGAAATGCAAACTGCTCATTGTCTAAATATAGCATGGGTTCTTATAGACAGTGAAAATTATTGCACAAATTGCCTCTAAATTAAAGCACTCTATAAGAGTGCTACTTCCAATGATATTTTTTCTTTCTTTTCACATTAATTCAAACAACTAGGAGTAGAAATGAGACAGTTCTTGAGGTAAAATTTATGCCTTAGGAAACTTGAAAAATAAGTGATTGTGCTCTCTCAAACAACTCAAAACCCAAGGCCAGCTACATATGATGCCAAAACACACTCATGATACAAACACATTATCATAATATGATCTCTGCTTTTATTTTTATGCTCTTTAATCATTATTTGAATAGCTGGCAATGAGGGCACACACATTTTAATTATGATTTCAAATTTGTTTCCCATTAAGATGAACCAAGGAATCATTTCTTTCAAGGCCTTAGCCAGGCTGTAGTAAAAAAGCTGAATCATTTAATGCTTATTTTATATAATACAGATGATTTTTTTGAGCACAGTAAGGATCAGAAGTGTAAATTGAATCTTGAACCTGCAGGAATGATTCTCCTGGTCAGATGAATCAGCCTTGGCTCATTTGTTCCTTGGTACACAAGAGAAGTTAATACTCAAATTTCAGTTGGGGAACACTTGCCTACTTTTGTAGGAAAATAACAACTTTTTCAGAAGTCTCAAAACTGGACCAAGTAAATGTACTATTGCTGTAATTTGACATTTAAGCTGTTTTGATGGAGTGGAGGAGACATAGGCTTTGGTTCCTGTTGTAAATATTATTGTAGGATTTAGTCCACATTTATTTGATGTTTCCTCCTGTATAAATGTGTTAATTTATATCATGATACCTGTGTTGCTTTTCCAGCACTGCTGTTCTTTAACTTGTTAAGACAAAATGAAACATATTCCATTGAACAGAATGAGGAAACTTCTGTTTCTTCCTTGATGACAATCAGAATATCCCAGAGCTTAAAACACATAGCCTAGACCATGTGCAACAAAATGTAAACTGTATCTGACAGATTACAGAAAAGGCTCAACAATTGAGTTTTTAAATTAAAAGAAAAAGAAATCCAACCTAGGGTAGTACTTATTGCTAGATCTGAGGAGGAACTGTGAGAAAAAGGCTAATAAAAAGTTTTTAATTCAGCTTCTCATGTTAAGTTCCCTTCCCAGAGCTTCCTCCTCACAAGTTTCTGAAGGATCTCAAAGTCTTTTGAAAAAATAAATTTCTACTCCTCATCTGACCTTAAGAAGACAGAGTCATCATCACATAACTTTTGTGCCAGATTACAGAGTTGCTAAACTAGGACAACTTTGAAGAACATTGGGTTTGCATGGATATACTACAGCAATCTAAACCTAGAAATAAGAAAAATACCCAAAATGTCAGATTTTGTTCAGCTGTTGTTAATTTTCTGCTATGATTTTACTCACTTCCATGATCTTAATATCTTCTGCATAATTTTAATAAGAGAATGGTATAGGGACATATTTTCTCAACTTGCTTTATTCTCTGTGTGTTCTGGAAGATTGCTTCAATTTGTTCAAGACCCTGAAAGCAAGAGCTTGTGTGAAATCAAGTTTTTAATATATGATGGTTCACAACACCTTATGTGTCTTCTGTGTGGAGCATGGAAATAGAGGGAATTCAGAAGCTGGAAGGAATAACAGAGTCAGGCAAGGAGCAGGACATGTCTTCAGATCATCACATGGCCCAGGACAAGAAAGTCACAACTAAGAAAATATCCACTATATCTTCTGGATTGGTAGAATTGTAATAATTTTTATTAACTTGTGTAACTTTTCCTGTCTTCCAAAATGACATGATTAAGGTATGACTTCTTTCTGTTTATCCTGCAAGGGGTTACTGCAGTTCTACAATGGAGGGAGGTCCTGAGATCAACAGGAAACAGTACCCTTGGAAATGCAAACAGACATTTGAATTCACTTACCACTTTCATCCATATAAAATATAACTGTAATACAATGCATTCAATATATTTTGCTATGATTTACTTTCCTCATTGCATTTGTGCGTTTTGCTTGTCAAAATTCTGCAGGAGTCAGTTTGCATGTGAATTTGAGTCAATTTAAGATGAAATTTATGTGGAAGTGAAGCTTAAACTGCTGGAATTTGGTCAAGTTTGAGAAGAAGCTGTGAGTCCTGGAGTCTCAATGCCTGGAGAGATAGGACAATATCAGGAAACACTAAGATCCTGTGGATCATGTTCAATAATGAGCAAGGAAAAAAAGTGTTTAATGTGGGATATATCTAGCTCCCTGATGATATCAAAACAGAAAGAATTTCTAATGTAAATGGAAGCAGAACCTCAGCAATGTCAAAACATCAGTGCTTACATGGATGAAGAACCTGCCAAATGAGGCTGAAAAAATCACTTTAAAGATATTTCGTACACAGCATCGATAGTGGGAATTAGTCTGCTGTTCTCCTGAGGGCTTATTGTTCATATAAAATAATCTTTTCTCCTCTCTGTAAAATTGGTACAGCAGAGCTCCCCAAAACTCCACCAAACCTAAGCCAAGTTTTTGTTTACTGTTGAGTAAGATGGTCTGAGTGGCTTAGCTCTTCTAATGTGGAAACCAAGGATATTCAATCTGGGAGAAAATAACCAAAACACTCCATGAAAAAATGGTATTAGAGCACTGCTTTACTTTTATGTCTAGGACCCACAGCAGAGGTGCTTTTATTGGCCTGTCAGTGGACAATAGGAAAATATCTGTGGATTAAACCATAAGCAGTAAGCTGCAGAAACTTTTCAGGCTCTTCAGTTTGAAGGAGCACAAAGGAAACCTGAATGTCATATAACATTTCTGTTTTCCAAAACAGTGAACATTTCATAAAAAAATGGCTGCTCTTAAGGAATAAGGATTACAAAACCGATGAGGTGCTGTTACAAAAATCTATACAATGTACTTATGAAAGTGCAGCTCATTATGGAGGATGACAGATAATTCCTCAGTAAAAAGGCACTGCTGTATAGACTGTAAAGATATATAGATTGCATAGACAAAATTGAGATGAATCCTTCCAACAAATAAAATCTGTGCTTTGCTCTTTGTTCCATGAAAAATTCTGTGACAAGGAAGCATAAGTGCAAGGTGTTTGCATGAGTGTGATTTTAAATGCTGTACATTACATGAAACATTTAAATCCCTCCCCATCTTCATTGCTTGAAGAAAACATTTACCTTTCTCAGCAAATGGTTTATCAGGTTAAGCTTATTTAGAAGTTCATTATGTATCTCTGTATTTGAGAGAAATTTATGAAAGAATAAGAAAAATGGTGTAAGAGGAAATTCCAGACTAACAAAATAGTGACCAATAATGCATGGCATATATTATGAAACATACAAAAAATGTCATTGTTTTCCTTTTTAATTTTTTTTTATTATTTATTCTTGACATCTTCTATATACATAGAACTTAGGCTTGAATTATAAACTGCAGTTTATATAAACTAGACAGAAGTGTAAATGCTTAATTTTACTGAAATTTGTCAACAAAATATTTTAAAGTGCACACTATTTAGTGTAGTACACTTAGGAAGCTAAAGGATTTATACAGGATTAATGAATTCCATTAGCTGTAACTAAATTAGCTGCAGCTATTTTGGTGGTAAATATAATATCAAACCCAATTTTTGTTTGCTATCGGAAAGAAGATATTGAGTTTCTTGTGAAATAGAACTCATAAAAAAGTAGCTCAATAGAACATTTGGTCAGGTTCTCACATAAACAAATAGAAAAGTCTAAGCAAAGTAATGAAATTATGTTTTATGAATCTTCTGGAATAAGCAGAAAAACAAACGGAGGTTAATCAGTCTAGAAATGCCATAAGTAGATTTCTGCTGTTTGGAGGCTTCAGGTTTTTCTCACATTCCAGTTACAAAATGAAAACTGTTTTTTGTGGCTTTATGCAAGTCTAATCTACCAATGTATAAATGTCTCTATATCAGTTTCATCACTCATTGTGCAACACAAAGTAATAGCATTTAAACTATAAAACAGCACACTGCTGAAACTTTTTCCTTGGGAAGTGAAACAATTTCTTGAAATATTTCTCCTGGATTCAAGATCATAATTTAACCAGACATGTACTCATGCTGTCTGATGGTTAATCATAACGTTCATTCCCTAGTTTTTAACAATTATAATTTATTCTGTAGGGCAAAAAGGCACTTTCTTCTGGAGTGCTTCAGACATTTAGGAGAACATCTGTTTTAGTGTGAATGCACATAAAACTGAAGTGTAAAGAATATATTAAATAAATTTAATGAATCTGAAATAAAAACTATAAGAAAATATAGGAAAACTGTCATTTATTAATTTTCATTTTACCTGCCAGGACAAAAGTAACACTCTCAAGAATATTTGTGGAGTCACATAAAAGAACAGCATAAATTCCTCCATTTTCCAGAAATATATTTTTAGAAAACTCACTTTTTAATCTCTCTGAAAAGAAGTCATAAGAATAACCAACAGATTTACCAAGGGAATAATACCTTTTTTCCCCTCTCTCTCTTTGTTTTCTTTTTTCAACTTACACCCAATTTCCCAGTCCTCTCCCCTGTGGTGATTTCACACACAGGAGCCCTACTGACATCCATGAAGTTCAAGACACTGAATGAATGACAGAGGCTGATGTGGACTGGCCATAAAACCCCATTCCCCACCCATCCTGCCAGTCATGGGACAGGTAGGAAATAGAAAACTCACAAAGGAGTGAAGTTGACCCTGGGAAGTAACAAGGGACAGAGTAAAGGTGTTTTTCTGTTTCTTACCATCCTACTTTGGTTTTGGTTGGCAATAAGCTACACTAATTTCCCCCAGCTGAGTCTGCTTTTGCCTTGACAGCAATTGGTGGGTGATCTCCCTGTCTTTATCTTGACTCATCTTCTATTTTCCCCTTGTTCTGTAGAGGAGGAGTGAGGGAGGAGCTGGGTGGGCATCTGACAGCCAACCAAACTAACCCAGCACTGAAACAAAGGAGAATTCTCAGGTAAAGAAGGAGCAGAGGTGCCAGAGAATGGGTGCAAGAGGATCTGCTAACAGGGAGAAGGCTCCCAGACAGCCAAAGAGCACATCAGGGCAAAATGCTAATGGTCTTAATGATATAATCAATGAAAATGGGAGACGTCTGGATTTATGCTTTGAGGTTGCCTGGAAGAAAAGAATTTGAAAGTGTTGCTGCTGTTGGAGGAAATAATCCAACACTTACATGTAGGGCTCTTTTTTCTCACTACCTGTGTTCCTAGTTTCCCCATTAGCTGCATTTTGGAAACTTGTGTGGCTCCCCCAGCCTTACTGTTCCCCCTAATTCCTCAGTTTCAAACTGATCTTGGATTCCTTCTAACCTCTCTTCCTCCATCTTCCTTCATCAGTTTTTCTCCAGTTGTCTACTCCAGAGAGACTATACTCCAACTTCAGCTGTTTTGATCTCATGCCTTGAGGCAGGCAGGGTTAATTTAATTTTGAATTGCTGCTGCCAGTTTCTTTAATTTCTTAGTAGTGTGGTACACATACTCATTCTGAGATTCCTTAAAACAGTGTTGCAGTTTCAAAGCTTCTGGAACTTGCAGAAAATATTAATAGGCTACAATAACCAGTACTGTGTACTTAACTGCTGCAGAGCAGACTTGTCTATATTTCCTGATAAAATGTGACTATGCAAAAAACACAAATTCTGGAGTTGTATGGGTTTGTATGATTGCATGGAGTTGTATGGTTTAAGTCAGTCAACCATGAGCATAAATATCTACATTATCCTACAAGAGCAATTTTTCAATTTGTAATGTGAAATGTTCTATTGTTCCTTCTCAATCCTTTGAGTGATTTATGCCATTCTGCAGAACCATGAGAGATCAGATGTGCCTTGGCACCCTCCTGTCTTGGTAGGCATCATTCTGTACATGCCAACGTTACTAATGCAGGAAACAGATTTTTGCTACGTGAAGAACTGATGCAGTCTGGAATTCACAAATCTATTAAGGAAAAATAACCTGGGTTATAGAGAAACTTGTGCTTTAGATGATGCAAAACTACAACAGTAGACAATTTATGGCTTTGTGCTCTTGGCACTATATTTCAAGACAGCAGACAAATATTCCCATTAATTTCCCCTAGGGGAGATGTACACAAAGGAAAATTTAAAATGAAAGGGTGAACTGTCATTTTTGACTCTGAAAAGTTGTGTATGAGTAATAGTTTTTGAAGGCACATGGAATGTTTCTTACATAAGGAGGGATTTGCCCTTGTTAAAGGACCAGTAATACTAGTGAGGCTCTATTTTTCTGATGACTTCATGGAATTATGTTTTTAACAAAATCCAAATATCCCTCTATGTATAAGCATGGGTATGTTGCATACCAAACACAATGAATTAATAGAGTTATTAATTAGAGGAATTAATAATATAAATTTCTATATCCTTATCAAGCTTAAGTGTTGAGAACATTTTCTTACCCATTTTGAACTGCTTAACAGGATTTAAAGCCCAGCTTGAGCCATTTGTTTGGACAATTCCAACCCATCAAAAGTGTTTTTGCATTCATAGTAGGGGAACAAATTTTTAGTCAACAGAAAAAAGGAAAAAATAGGAAAAGTTTTCTAATGTCATTAGTTTTGATTATCATATGTCAGTCAACAAAGAAGTAATTCTCATGGGTGTATATATATAGTTACAGACAGCATAGCAGAAGGTAGAGTCTTCTCCAGAGGTGCCAGTAAACTGCTCTCAGACTGTATCTTGCCTGTGGTTGTTATTGAAATATGTCTTCTGGAGTTAGAAATCATAAAGAAAAAATTACAAACCACCACATTAACTTGCTATAACACATGTTATTAGAAAGCATGTAAAAGTCTCATTTATACTTTTAGTTTTTGTCATAACTAACTTTTGACTTAATATTTTCTTTTCTTCTGTAGGCATCTTAATCCCTCTGTATCTGTCATACACTGTTCTGACAGAGGGGAGAGGGAATTAAAGTAGTTTTAAGAAATTTCCTGCCTTATTAATTTTACCAATGGAAGAGCATTCCCTCTGACAGATTCTCCTCAGTTAATACCCTCTTCTCTTCACCAGTCAAAGCCTGAAGATTCTGACTTAATTAATAATTCAAAGTTTTCCTGGCAGATTTGGGGTTCCAGACAGCTGGCATAAGGCAGCTTTAGTAGTGTGAGTGGTTACTTCCCCTCATTGCCAGCACCTTGGTCTCTGCTTCCCATATGTCCATCCTGGCTCCTTCACTCTGAGCTGGGGAAATCCCAGAGGAGAGGTGGGTTAGGATCTAACTTCTATCAGTGGGGTAAGCAATGAAATCTTTGCACAAGGCACCAGCCCCAGGCTTCAGGTGATCTCCTGCAGGCAGACTGAGCTGGAGGTGAGCCTGCTTTGGCTGAGCTCTGCCAGCAGCCAGGCTGCCTCCCCAGCAGTCAGCCTGCTCCTTGTAGGAGCCACCTCCAACAGGCACTGACTCCAGTGTCACTGCTGTGACACTGGAAGTTATCTCAAAGCTGGGGAAAGGATCAGCAAAATATGCACCTTGAATAGAAGGTGAGTTACGTTCTGGACTGATATTCCTAAAATAAATCCTTGCCTCATTCTCAGAGATGCTGCTACCTTTGTCTCCTGGACCAGGCAGTGGCAATGGTTTCCTCAGATGGCCTTTTGTTATAAATCATGTAGGAGTTTTTTCACATAAATTCTAAAGAAACTAAGCAAATGTTATTACCTTAGTTTTTAAAAGCATTGTGTTTCTGCACAGCAAACAGTTTGAGTCATTTTTCAAAATAGTTTAAGATTTACTCTAACGAGAGCTTTAATTTAGAGAGGTTGCTTCAGGCACAGGGAATTAATATAATCACTTTTTAGTCCTTTAAGTTACACCTTCACAGAAAGCTATCAGTTTTACAATGCTGAAGAGATTGTGCTATTGTCAGATTAAATTAACTCTGCATTTAAATTCACAACAGTCCCTGATTTAAAAAAAAAAACCAACAAACCTCACCAGGGATATATTAAAAAAGCAGCAAGATTGCAATTGTCTGGAAATTGCAGAACTCGCATTCTTAAACTTGCACTTTAACAAAACAATTGAAAGGAAAACACTACCCACAGTTATTTTTGTAGGTATTTCTTTGGGATTATCAAGTAGAAATAGTTTTGGAATTGGAATAATTTTAGAAGCAATTTCAGCTGTAGCACTTTGCTCTTGTTTCCTCACTCAAAAGGATGCTAAGAAAATAAGAAAATAACTTCTTTTTGAGTTGAGGATCATAAGGCCACGTAACAAATGATGTTCCTAGCGTCTCACAGCAGTAGCTAAGACAGACTATCATCTTCCTCACTCATAATTTTTTCTGATGGTTCAGGACAGTGCTTTGGCGAAGTGCTGTTGCCAAATTGAAAGATAATATCCATCATTTGAGAGGAAAATAACAACTAAAATGGTATAAGTTTGAAGGTTTTGGAAGACAAATACATAGTTTTTAACCTACAATATGCTTGAGAGGGATCAGAAATCTGGTTTCTTAGAATTCATTGCCAGGTTGGAGCAGAGTAAAAGGACCTGTATCCTAAATTACCTCTCAGCATGAAACTGAAAGATGAAGTTTTAAACTGCTTTATATCACTACAATATAATGTAAAATATAGAGTGGAAAAAAAGCTGTCAAAACCCCCAAACCTGTCTCAAAGATTAATTATTTTGTCTGAAAAGTTCAATGAAAATTTTTAAAAAATCTGTCTATATTCCTAACACAGTTGAAAGACATTAATGGGAGAGGCTGACCCAAGGAAAATATCGTACATGAGCTAGTTACTAGTAAGTAGGGCTGTTGTAGATGGCTTTCCCAGGAGGATTTTAGACTATCTTAAATCAATACAGACAGTCTGTGGGTTTAGCACTGCTCTACCAGCATAATTCGTATTACTGTGTTACTGTCCAGTTATTAGAGAGCTTCATGTGCCAAAATTAAGGTGCAAAGGAGACCATGTGCCTAAGTCAGTAGTATGGGTTTTATTTAACATTAAATGGGAGAGAGAAGGAGAGACAGAGAAATAGGAGAAGGTGGAGGAAGAGAGAGAGTAACAGAGATAGATTAAGTATAAAATATTACCACTCCATGGATCCCAACAGCCTCCTGTTGGTCCTTTTCTGGTCTTGGTGGTGAGGTGCCCCAAAACAGAGTTTCATGAATTAATACATATTTGGGCCAGGTGAGAGTGCCCAGGTATATCCCCTGCTGGGGGACAAGTTTGACACTGTCTCTTGCATCACTTTGTGTCACGTGCAGGGCTGGTGCAAGGTTTCAGGGGGAGGAGGCACTTTAGGGGTCTTTGATTGTTTATGACACTTCTCAGCTGCCTCTCAGGTGAGTCCTGTGTCTGTGGCCTTCCCAGGGTGGGGGGTTTTACAATTGAGCCTATTTCTGTAAGGGGGGATGGCTGTTCACACACCCAAAATTCTCCTCCTGCCCCTTTGACTAGGGGGGTGTGTGCAAACCTGATCTTAGCAGATGAGCCTGTGGGCTGTGGCCTCCCCACCACAAACACAGCCAGAGCTGATTTTCAGGACAGCTGCTGCGTTTGGCTTTCCTGGTAGATACATTCTTTTCCCTTGTTTGCCTTGTTTGCTTCTCCCTAGACCAAACAAATTTGCTTAACTCACAGTCCAAAGTTTGAGTCAGGAAGCTTATTCAGGGAAGGGTGTGCTTCAGTGGCTGCATCTTTGTACAGTTTTGCCATGATGGGCAAAAAGTGCTTCATACCATTGTTTAAACCATTAACCATGCCATTTCTATCTCTTACACATGGAGTCTGGAGAGACCTGGTAGTTCCACATGACTTTGTTTCTTGCATCTGTTTTGTCCATAAACATAGCCATAAACAACAGACAAATGCCATTGAAAACAGGGTGGGCTGGAGTAATTGAAATGCCTAAATTGAAGCAATATGCTGGAGTTGGAACATAAAAAAATGGGCAAAACAAGGTGGCTGGACTTTACAGAACTGTGGAGAAGGTAGGCAACTAGCAGGGACTTGATGTAACCTCTGTTGCAGAGAGTTGCTGCACTTTCCTAGAGACATCCAAGAAATGTTAGGTAAACAAAAAGATCTAGATAAGAAAAAAAAAAATGGAAAAACAGTCAAAGAAAAGAATTCCCTTGACAATTTCATTAAGTAAGGGAGGAGAGAGTAACATAATGATTTCTCTGGATCAGAGACATGTGTTGTGGGTTAACCCTGAGACGATGGCAAGTGCCCACCAAAGCCATTCCATCACTTCTCTCCCCACAAGGACAGGAGAAACAAATTGCAACTAATATTTTGTAGGTCAAAATGAGGACAGAAAGAGATCACTCACTGGTTACTGCCATGGGAAAAACAGGCTCCATTTGGGGAAATTAATATAATTTACTATCAACCCAGTCAGAGTAGGGTGAAGAGAAAATAAACCCCAAATCTTAAAACCACTATCCTCTGTTCTTCCTGCTCCTTCTTCCTGGATTCAACTTCACTTCTGCACTCTCTACCTTCTTCCCCTGGCAACATAGAGAGATGAGGAATGGAGATTGTGGTCAGTTCATCACACATTGTCTCTGCTACTCCTTCCTTCTTAGGGAAGGACTACTCACACTCCCTGTTCCAGAATGGGGTCCCATCAGTGGAAGAAAGCTTTCTGTGAACTTCTTCAAAGTGTGTCCTTCCCACAGGATGAAGTTCTTCATTAACTGCTCCCAAGTGCTGCCTTACACGGGGTCCAGTCTTTCAGGAACAGCCTGCTCCAGCATGGGTCCCCATGGGATCACAAACCCTGCCAGCAAACGTGCTCCAGCATGGGCTCCTCTCTCCATGGCTCCACAGGTCCCTGCCAGGAGCCTGCTCCAGCACAGGCCTCCATGGGGTCACAGCCCCTTTGGGCATCCACCTGCTCCAGTGTGGGTCTCCCCAGGCTGCAGGTGGATCTCTGCACCCCCTGTCCCCCCTGGGCTGCAGGGGCACAGCTGCCTCTCCATGGGCTGCACCAGGGGCTGCAGGGCAATCTCAGCTCTGGCACCTGCACCATCTCCTGCCCTCCTTCTGCACCCACCTGGTGTCTGCAGAGCTGCTGCTCTCACATGTTCTCATCATCTCTCTGGCTGGTTTTTCCCCCACAAGTTCCCCCTTCTGAAACATGTTGTCCCAGGGGTGTTAATGTTACCACCACTGCTGATTGTCGTGGCCTTGACCAGCGGCAGGTCCACCTCAGAGCCAAGTGATACTGGCTCTGTCAGACATTGGAAAAGCTTCTGGAATGTTCTCAGAGAAGGCATCCCTGTAGCCCCACAGCCACCAAAACTTGACCAGGCCAAACCAATGCAACAGGATAAAGGATGGAAATGTTTTCTGACTGAATGGTCCAGAAAAATTTCAGAGTGAGTAATATTGTTGTCAAGCTGCAGACATCTAAGGGACAATGAAAGATCAAACAGACTTTTGGGTGAAAATGCAAATATTTTCCCATTATGAGATAATAAAATGTGGGTAGAGACTCTTTGACTTACTGCCAAGAGAGGGTTACATGCTGTGTTCCTTCCACAAGCATTTGCTGTGTTTGGAGCATCTGCCCTGCTGTTAAATAAACACTCAGATTCTAGAGTCCACAATGCCAACAATTACAGCAAAATACAAGATTGCTGCCTTACTGTAAGCAGATTTGCTAAAATCTAGATAAACCAAGAAAAGTTTTGGAGGGTCTCCTCTGAGTATTAACCAAGTAGTTCTTGGGGAAAAGGATACCTCATTACTCCAAACCACATTTTTCAAAAAGGGAGAAAGGAAGATGCTTCCTTCTAATAATATAATTTTGTTTTCTGAGGAGACAGTAGTGTTGTGTTATAATTCATTGTTTTTCAACCATTGTTTCAAATTCTATTTTCTCTTTTTCACATGTAATGATAAAACTGAGAATTTTACAAAATTATGATATTGAAGTCAAACTGAAGATAGTAAGTTTGCCAGGAAGATGTTTAGAAAAGCAAAAATAGAGAGATATAGATAAGTCAAAATGTTTTAAGCCACTTTTGACTGTTAAAGCCCTTGTCTGTATTTCTTTTGCAATCCAACTTGTAGTACTTGAACATTGATAGATGATTACTCTCTGTATGGGCTTTCAGGCTCAGGATTTGGAGAGTTTAAATATATGACTTCTAGACCAATGGGTATCCAATGTCTCTTTTTACTATTTCTCCTTCATGAAAGCTGTGAAACAGTGTAAGTGGTCAGAATACATTCCCAAGTTATAAACCTAATAGGTTTTGCACCTGTTGCACCAGTCATAATTATTTTTCTTCTACTGTTAACATTTACTTATAGTGCCTATTGCTAATCCTGATAAAACCTTTCTTTCCCCTCCTGGAGGCTGGTAAAACAGGATTCTAGATAGGATTGTTAAAGGAGTTATGCTTTGAACAGATCCCACTAAGAACAAATAACAAGATAAAAAGCACTAAAAAATTCTAGACTTGAATGGGCTAAGTGAGAGCTCAATTCTCCTGAAACATCTGTCTTTAGGTGTTTCTGTAGAACTATGGAAAGGTATGTACTGCACTAATTTTTGTAACCCATTTTCTATTAGCAGTATAATATGACATTCTACTGCTAAAAGGTGACATCTCCAAAAACCAGCTGCAGTGAAAAAGAATATTTCCAATTTTTCTTCAGTTTTGATGCTTTACAGGTTGCATTCTAGGCAGGATTACTGATGATGTATTCAGTTTGCAGAAACAACTATCAACATTACTTTTAAACTAAGGTAATGTGAACTAAAATAATTAGTCTTTCTTTTTAGGGGATGGTCTCAGAAGCAGGACTGTGCTGGGAAAAGCTAACTTGTTTCTTTGTACAGACCCATGGAAAGTGACATATATATCAGGATGTTGCTTCACTGAGTATCAGTCAAGCAAAGTATCTAAAGTATCTATTCCTTGCTCTTTGTCCACATAATGGGCTTTGGACTCAAGGATACTAAGAGGGGAAAAAAAAAAAAAAATATATATATATAATTTGACTTCAGAATTTAAAAGCACTTCTGTTTTAAGCTCAATCAACTGAGTTGAGCTACTTGTCTCTGGGCTATGACAATAATTCTTCCCTCTGGCAAATTGTATTCAAACTTCAAGTGTGCTATTCACATAATAAGTACCCATTCTCAAAACAAAGACCTTATTGAAGCATTTACTAATATTAATATAAATATCTGTCAAACTTCATCTTTGTTCCATTTAATTGCCTGAATTATCAAATTTTTAAGATAATTTGCTTCCTATATATTAAAATACCTCCTCATAGTTCCCTTATTGGTTTTGATGTTTTATTTATGGTATTTTTTACTCCTCAATTATGTATTTAATTGTGTCTAGCTTTCATAGGCATCTCTTAGTGATACAGTATGCTGCAATGATATGTTGATCACTATGTTTTTTTTTGTTAATCAGTGACACTTCTAGCAAAAAGTATTGCAAAATTATCTGATTTACAAAGTTAGCTTCTTGCACATGCTATATACCTCTGATGGCATCTAAAACACACTTGGTAATGAAATTAAGTTCATTTGGTTCAATACTAAGTCCAAAATTTCAAGGAGAATTACGTTGTCTTTTGGTTTTAATTAGAATCACTATCAAAATCAAAACCATTAGAACCTGGAATAAAGTTCTTGGAGTGTTGTAGTCCAGTTTCCATTTTCAGTTACTTATGCTTATTTTTCTTCATTGAATTTGAGTTTGAAAATGACTTATAGGTACAGGATTTCTTGGATTCAAAAGAAATTGTTTAAAGATAAATTATTAAGTGTTTCATTAAAAATAATTAATAAAAATTGCCTCTTCAGTGTTCTTTTTTCTTTGGGTTTCTTTGGTTTTTGCTCACAGTCAGTACTCTTCATTTTATTTCTTCTAAAATGCCTTTTTAAGGAGTATGCTGTGGACTGGGAAAATATTAACTTGGCTCTGAATGGTTGTGCTCATATATTATGTATGAATGCCTATTAAATTCTAGAGTATGCTTTTAGCCTTGCACTGTTCAAATTGCAAATAAAATGGAGTAGAAAACAAGTTCACTTGACAATTTATCCCATAGCAGCAACTAGATCCCACTCTAGAGCTGAAAGGCTCAATCTTCCTCAAATTCTGCTTTTAATGTGGAAGAGATTTAGTGGCATAAGCAAAGTGGGAACTCCAGTTTTCTTCAGTGTGCATATAGTCTTAATCTCCACAGGAGTCAGCAGGCATGCTGACCTCCAAGAAGTCAGGTATCCACCAAAGAAAAGCAAGGACAATCTCAACTCTAATGTCACCACTAAGGGAATGGCAGCACAAAGGCATTAAATCTTGTGGGTGGGTTTGGATGCAGTTTATGAGAAATCTGGCTATTAGTGTAGAAGTGATGTGTAAAATAGGAAAATATCATCTTTGGAAAATATCATCTTTCATCATACCCTTACTCGTTAAATTTCATTTTTCTTTAAAAACATGGTTTAGGTTAAACCATGAATGTAAGACTCACACTCAGCTGAGCAGAGAACTGAAGATTTTGACAGGTGCTGAACAGCTAAAAGGAAGATCTCCCTCAGAAGTTTAAAAAATATTGAGTTAAAAAATATTCACTTCTGTTCAATGACATAATTCACTCTGCTGAGCCTCAAGGTTGGCAATAGGATAAACATGCCCTCTGATTGTGCAACTATTGCTCACAGTGCATGTGAGCATGAAATAATTCCACCAACCGATGACCAAAATTAAATCAATGAAAATATTTCAGATATCTGTGTTGATGATTATTTTCCTGGGTTTTTTTTATACCCACATAATTTCTCTTTTTACAAAGCAAATATCCTTGTTAAATTACCATAGCATTAATTTATATTTTCTTTTTCCTAGGAACTTAAATCATACATAAGGGTGAAAAATGTCAATTTATTAAAAATAGGAAAACTAACAATAAACAGAAGTCACATTTTCTTCACTGCAGATGATAAAACTGTTTTAATACATTTTTTTATATCTGATAAAAAAAAGGCTGCTTCTTATCTGCTTTGTTTTCATACTTTATCTAAAGTAGTCCATGCTAATGAAAACACTTTTCCAAAAGCTTTTAATTACATCCCTTATCAGTAGACAAAAAGTTATTTTCACTTGGTTGTCGGAGAACACATGATAAATATCGTATTTATGGCCATTTCAGAAATAAACAACCTGAAAATGTAAAGAAACTACTAATGTGAAGATATAATTTAATTCCTTAGACATCGTAGAATTTATTTTATAATATAGAGATTGCAGTCTGTTTATTAATTAGTATAATACCTATCTATATTTTATCTCCTTTCAGAATTAGATCCAAGAAATACTAGATGAATACCAGAATTTTTTTTATTATTATTATATTTTTTCATTCAATGGAAAAATTCACTTTCTGGATGTGAGATTTTTTCCATCCTCCTAGGACAAGTGTTCTGCGGATGTTAATAGAGATGCTATTTTTTAAACAATCTGTAGTTTTTAAAGGACAATTCAATATTGTTCCAGAATTTTTAGAAAGAAATTTCCCTTATTTGTTTTAAAACCAAATTTCAGAAACTTTTTGAGAACATCTTTTGCAAAGATTAGACACTGTAATAACAAAAATTTTCCCAAAATCATGACCTGAAAGAGTCTTCCTACCACCAAAGCAGATGACAAGATGCAAATGCAGGATGCTTATGGTGTTACTTATTATGTCCAGAATCTTGCTTTGATTGACTTAGAACCATTAACTAAGGTTAACCAGGAGCTTCAATGTCTTTTGAAAGGGATGTTAAAGGTTTTCCCTGAGCTGGACTTGTCATTATCTTTTACAAGTCTTTGATATTTTTAAATGTAAAATTTCCACAAAAACACTTAATCCTCACCAGTTTACCCATATAATGTCAGACAAATGAGACATAGTCCTTTGGGCAGAGTTAAGCAGAATATTGGCATTGCAAACTTTATGGAAAGTGAAAAGGTGTAAGCTCCTGAGAAGCAGGAAGGCAGCTCTGGGTCCAAACACCTTTCTGGTGGTCTGGCACTAGATGACAACAGGTCCAGAGGCAAAGAGGAACAATCTGAACTAGGACAAAACATAAGCCAGGAGAAGAGACTGCCAGCCCAACAAGCAGGTGAGAAGGTGGGAAAAGAAATGCCACCTGTTAAAAGCTGTGCCTGGGGAAGGGATCTTCTGGCATATGTAACAGGAGCTAGAGGAAATAATCTTGCAGCAGGTGCAGAGAATTATTCTGCTTATCAGGCAGTTTGTGAAATGTCAATGTTTTTAACAAGTGGTTCTAACTGCACTAGCTGCTCGCAGTACAGATCTTTCCATGCAGTGTAAAGGTTGTAGATTTTTAAGGGTAATGTAAATCACCTAGAGTAAGATGCTGTGTAGACAGACAGCAGAATTCAGTGATTCCTGTGGTACTGGCAAAACTTTTATTATGACACATTAAAAATATTACAATAGATATTAATTTAAAATTTTCAAATGATGGCTTGGTACATGGTAAAACACTATAAAGGTTTTTTCTTATATACTTACTTAGCTATTCTTGTATAGAGCAAGGGCCTTTTGTCTTGTCTAAATATATTTAAATTTGCACTGCAGATTTTGGTTCTTAAAATGTCTTTTTTTCTAGGCTGAAAAGCATTTTTTAGCTGAAAATCTTTTCATTTGGCTATTCATTAACCATGATAAAATTTACACTTAAAATTCTATTGAATGCATTCAATAGATAGAAAAGCCATAACTCTACACAAGAAAGACTTTTCTAGATCATGCATACTGCTGAAGTAGTTTACATTTTGTCAAAATACTTTTAAATTAAATTTCTTTTTGTATTTCAGATTTTACTGTCATCCATTTTATGCTTGTGAAACTGAGGAACAAAGCATGACTAGAATGAAGTCTGTGAGTCTCTCCAAAACACTTCAGTTGCAAATTGGTTTCTAACTGCTGTTAATTCAGGCTATGCTACCATAAAATCATTGCTTCTAAATCTATCCTGGTTCCTTTTTGTCTTCCTTCTGTCAAATTACTTTGACTAAATAAAGTTTTTCACTCTCTGATATCAATGCATTCACACTTTCCTTCTATTGCTTAAGAACTTCCTGTGTCCTGGCAATTTGAAGTTCTCTTAAGCTCTAGCAGTCAGTGTTTGGTTCTACACTGTCAAATCATTATTTATCTTTAACATTTGGTCTTTGGCACATTTTGCAATCATGGATGAAACAAAATATAAAACAAAACACCTCGGTAAGAGGTGTATTAGACTTCCTGCTCCTTTGGATTTCAAGTTCTACCTGCTGCTGTAACATCTTAGCTTTCTTTTAAATGGATTTGCCCAAGGGAAAAAAACAAAACAAAACAAAAAAGAGCCCAAACAAAACCAAAAACAAAAGCCTCAGGAGCTTTAAAACGTCTTCATTAAAAAAAAAACTATTACAGTATTTTAATTCAACTTCTGAAAAAATGTTGGAGCACAGAACAGGGGGAGGCATGATCCAGAGTTTCTAGTTCTCCTTGGGCACAGTGTAGAAAAGATCCACCAAGGATCCACTTTCCCTGTGCAGAGGAAGTATTGGAAATTGTCAAGGGCCTACACATGATGGCAAGTAATAATTGCATCCATTTATATTTGGTTTTGATAAAACCAAGCATACTTGTGGTGGATGAGAAGGACTGGAAACTTTTATGCTGTATTAGCAAGTCCTTCTTTTTTTAGTCCTGCCAGGTTTGACATATAATAATCACTTGTTTTGTATAATCTGACATACTGACATCATGAGAACTGATATGTTGCCTTAATGATAGGCTTATTCTGAAAAGTGTGAAGTGCCTCATAATATCAGAGATAAGATTGCTCTGGCTTTCACTAACACGCCCTTTCCAATAAGACTGTAGTCAAGCTGTGCTAAACACACTTGTATGTGATTATGGTCAGTGTTATATTATGCTTTTGTAATTAAAACTGCATCATGCATTATGAAGAAATTTTGCAGAGTGTAGAAGTCAAGAAGACAAGTAGTAAGGAATGTAGGAAGGCACACAGAAATTTTTAGAAGTACTTAATGGTACCCACAACAATAGATTATAATAGGTTTGCAGTAGCTTTAAAAAATATTTCTGTAGCAAAAATACAATATCATATTAAATTAAAAGAAAAAAAATTAAAATGACTGAAAACTCATTTCAAATTTATCAAGACCAGCCATTCATTCCCAAAGACTCCAAGGTTATGTGCAATCTTTGGTTTATTTACCCACACAGAACATTATTGTCATTCATTGTGGAAAGCATAGACATACAGTGAGTGCATGGCTATTTATAGAATGCATTTGTCACTGTTCCTTTGTGCTATTCTGTTATAAACATGGTAGAAATACAGCAGATTATTGCAATTACTATTGTGTTACAGCTATGACATTTGGAATGAACACAAATTTTGAAAAGCATTTTATTCATCCCTTTCACTGAAAGCTTTTAAAAATCTTTTACTGTCAGCCTGTGACCTTGCAGAACATGACTGACTCTCTGAGAAATAAAAGGTACACATTTTCCTTGTCATACTGCTGAGCCCTCTCAACTCCTATTACTGTCAGGAAAAGGTAAAGCCTTTTGGTACTTCCTGTGTAATAGGTCCTACATGAAGACTTTTTTAGTTTAAGTTGTGCATTGTAAACCCAGGAAAACTCCTTACTGGGTAAGGGATATATGATTGTCTCCCTGGGGCAATTTTTCTGACTGTTTTTCTCTTTGCCATTTTCAATTTACTATGAATTTATTAATAACTAAACTTTGTTTTACTGCAACTGGCAGTATTTATAACTGTGCATGTTTCACTTTCTTTTTAAACTGAAAGCTGGATTAGGCATTGTAATTTAGCTGCTTATCCTTCAGTAACTAGAGAGTATTGAGGAATATTGTTAACTAAATCATTTGCAGCAAAACAATATTCTCTCTCAGACTGATATTGTAAAGAACACAGTGTTGTTATAAAACTTTAAACATATGAACCCATTGTGGCCACCAACCTTTACGGGGAAGGAATCACCAGATTCATGTGAGGAATGACAACAGAGGATCCACAAACTCTTAGAAGGTTTTATTAGTAAATTACACACTTGGCATAGAAATTGGGATATTAGTTCCTGACCTTCTATCTAGGCACACAGCAGTGAGCTCTGGATGAAAGGGTAGGGTGAAATGAAGAGAGAATTTAGAGACATGAATTAAAGAAAGAAAGAGAGAAAGAAAGAGGTAAAGAAAAAGAGAGAGAAAATTGGACCACAGGCCTGGTTCCAGCATTGATCCTGCTGATAAGCATAAATCCAGCTGCATTGGTTCAGCTGATGAGATGTCTTGAGGGGCATCACCCAGGCTGGGAGGGTATCCTTACATGTACAGGTTTTTCCACCCCAAAGACAAGCTTGTCATTTTCTGTGTAAATTAGTTATCATGCACAGTCCATTCTTTCAGGCCTTTCTGGAAATGGCTTTGGGACATTTGGTGGTCTTAATCCCACAGTAGAACCCATTCCCCCTTCTTGGCCTCATTCCTGAGCTTGCACTGTACTGTGTTGAGGTTCTTTGTCATTGAAAAGTGCTGCCCTACCCTGACCCGGCCTCCTTCCTCCAGCCAAATCTTACTTCTCATGGCATGTTAATACCAACAGTCCCTGGTTATTACCAACAGTTCCAGTCTGTTATTTCTAACAGTGTTGTTTGGCTCCACAGCCATCTAGTTATTGGTGTTTGAGACCTACACACTGTACCCTCATCATCTGGGACTGAGAGCTCAAGGCTCTCACTTTGAGCTGCTGTTTGTAGGGCTGCAAGGGCTTTAGTTAGAGACATTTTCCATCTTGGTCACCACTCAAGACTTTCTTTGAAGGTTCAATAGTAAATATACTATTCCACTTGGCTTGCTGTTCAGAAAGGCAAAATAAGTTCCGGAATTCATTACAAAATAGGTCCTCTTTGCACATTTGTTGGATCCTGAAAATAATGTTTCTTACTGTAAACAAGGTGGGCTTACTCCAGGTGCTTTTTACTCACTGCTGAGACCTAATGAGAGTTTCTTAGATCATCATGTGGCCCTGGGAGAAGGAGGATGCACCACCACAATTCACCCTGTGACTAAAGCCAACTTCTCTGGGCCTCTACATCAATGAAATTTTAAATACGAGCTCTGTTCGCAAAAAAAAAAAAAAAAAAAAAAAAAAAAAAAAAAAAAAAAAAAAAATTCAGAAGAAAGCCCTTCCTTAAAAATAAAGAAAAATAATTTTGTCAAAATGTAGTTAAAACCTGCAGCAGGTAAAATTGCTGGTTTCAGCCACTAGAAATTCTGGTCTGAAACTATTGCAGAAAGAGGGAAGCTAATACAACACTTTCTACTGGCCTGCATCACTCTTTCCCTGTGTCAAATTCATGCTGGAGAACTGAAGAGACACACAGCTTTGTCAGAAAGATTAATTTGCAAAACAGTCATGCCAGGGATTTGATCCCACAGCTTTTCTGCTTCTCAATAAATTTTTTACATTCTTAATTTTTAATTTGTTTTAAACATCAGAGCACACTTAAAATATTACAGGGAAATAAGAAAAAAAAATATAAATACATTGGAGAGATGTATTTCATTATCTATTGCATGGCCCTGTAAAATATAAATGAGGTGCCTTTAAAAGTGGAGCGCAACAAGTAATTTCACTGCTTAATCTCGCCTGTTTCTTTCACTTTAATATTGGAAGAAATAAATATATAGTCCATTATTGGGAGGAAAGAATAAAATTTATTTGGAAAAAGTCCACATTAATTTTGATTTCTTTTGCAGAATAACTTAATTTCACAGATTTCCAGCAACTCTGAAAGTGCTTGATCAGTACAAAACCAAGCAAAGTTAATTGATGATTTCAATTTCAAAGCACCTTTGATTAACTGAAGTCAGTACATAGGGAATCAAACTACTTTTCACTAATGACTCTTTTATCGTTTCTATTACAAAATGCCTTTAATTGACAGCACATATTTTCCAAACAGTCTGTATTATTAGATTAGAACTCTTGACGTTGTTCACATCTTGGGTACATGAGCAAAAATAATTAATTTTAATAATAATGGAAAAAACACAGTAATCCATCATGCTACTACTGTAGCATGAGCAATGAAGTCTGAATGGATGCCAAATTAAAAAATGAATCCATAAAAATATGCCAATTACTGTAACCATAATAAAATTTCAGCTTCTGTTCAAATGACTATGAACCATAATCCTCTCATTCAATATCATTGAGGTCTTCTGATTTCAAGTTCACCTGAACATGTATTTAAGGTGACTACTGTTGCACATTATCTATATGCACATACATAGAACACCACAGTCCTGACTGAAACAAATCTTCTGGACTCTTCAATTTAAAGTTCCTCCATTTTCTTTACTACTGGCTCAGCTTTATCACAGTGTTCGGTATGATCCAAACTATTTTTCCAAACTCATTATTCGCATACTGGCAGCTTCCTAAGGCAAGCACAATGTGATTCTCTTTGTTTAGACACTGCTTTTTGCATTCTTATCTTTCTGCAGCAAATGCTCTCATTTTTCAGGAATTAGAAACACATTTGAAGAGGAAATAGGGAGCTCTGAACATGCAGAATATTTGTGTGTGTCCTGTGAAAGGTATTGCTCAACAAACAAACATCTCCCTTATCCACAGTTAAAATGGATTGCTATTGTAACAACTGATAAAGGCATCATGTAAATGTTGTTTCAACAGAGGAAATGCATGCATCAATGTCATGTTTGTTTCATCTTTTTCCATATGGTAGAAGATAACATGCCCTGGTAGATATACTTCAATTAAAGGCTCATTATGGCCAGTTTGTGAGATCATTGATAATTCAGCTGTGCAGAGACCTCAGGAGGTCTCCTGTCCAACCTCCTCTCAGTGCAGGGTCAACTAAGGAGTCAGGCTAATTTGCTTAGAATGTTTTACAGTTGGGTCTTGAAAGCCTCCAGGAGTGGAGACTCAATAACCACTGTGCATAGCCTGTTCCTCTATTGTGATTTCCTCATGTGGAAAAGATTTTTCTCTGTGACCAAATTAAATCTCTCTGATTTAAAGTTATGTCTGCTGTCTCTCAGCCTTCCACATGCACTAAAAACAGCCTAGACCTGTCTTTAAAATCCTGTAGATGTTGCTCAGCTGCTGTTAAATCCCTCTGAAGTTAAACCTTTACCAGGTTGAGTAATCCAGGCTCTTCTTCACAGGGCAGCTGTTCCAGGCACTGAGCTGTTGGTGGCTTCTGCTAAACCAGCTCCACTTTATCAATGTCTTTCTCATGTTGGGGGACCCAAAACTGTGAATAATCCCTTCCTTCACTCGACTGACCATGATCTTGTTAGTGCACCTTCAAACTCTGTTGGCAGCTCAGGTTACTGCCTACCAGGACTCCTAGGACCTTTCCTACAGAGTTAGTCCCCATCTGTTCAGCCCCAGCATGGATGCTTTCTAGGATCTCCTCCCCACATGCAGGATTTTGCATTTGCCTTCACTGAATGGTATAAGCTAAACCTAGACCCATTGTTTCAGCCTGTCTAGATCCCTCTGAATTATTTAAATAAATTAATTTTCCCATCCAGGTCACTGGTGATGTTAAATTAGTCTCACAGCGGACCCCTGTGGTTGCTACTGTGGGTTGACCTTGTTTGGACATCAGGAACTTACTAGGAAGCTCCATGATTCTGCTTTCTCAGCTGGATAAAGAAAATAAAACAGGAAACAACTTGAAGGTTGAGGTAAAGTTGTTTACTAAAACAAAAGCAAAGAGTTGCACATGCACAAGCAAAGAAAAAAACCAAAAATTTTAGCCCCCACTTATCAGCAAGTGACATCCAGCTACATCCCAAGATGCAGAGCTTCAGTGGGTGTTACAATTGCTCTGGAAGGCAAACATTGTAAATGAAGAATTATCTTCTGTAATTACAGTACTCTGATAGCTGTGGCTAGGTTAAAAATTTATTTGCATTCCCTTTACAGTCAATGGGCTGATATAGACACTTCCTGAGTATGATTAATATGCCTCACTAATGTCGTTCAGGAGGTTTTTCATTCAGCCAGTTTTCCACATTGGCACCAGGGGAAACAAAAATACCAGTTTATCTGGGTTGCCCAGGTTTTTAAGTGGCCTGTGTGAAAGCAAATTCGTGTCACATTGACTTTTCAAGGTTGTCACAGGATTTCTTGGAAGGCAGTGGAGTGGCCAGGAGGAAGGATGGCTGTCTGACCATGTACTGCAGGTGGCACCACTTATACACAAGAACAGGAATCTGCAGTTTCTTGGTAAATATCTTTGTCAGCAGAAACCAAGATGCTCCCAGGCTGTACGGCTTGGCACGGAAAGCATGCTGAAGGTCAGATAAATTTTGGATACAGGTCATGAGAGTACGATGAGATGCAGACAATGGAGCATCAATCATCCTGCTCAAAGACCAGAATCTGGGTCAAATCCAATTATCTGGAGTGGGTAAGAGGGCTGAAAGCTCTGAGAAGCTTGGAGAACCTTTATTACCTTGGAGTTTCAGGCTAAGCAGACATGTTTTCTGTCGAGTTCAAACATAATGGACAGGTAAGGAGAAGATCCCTATAGTATCTTGAGATATTCAACTTGCTAGACAGCAAAATCTATATGGAATAGTCACATGCTGACTAAAAAATACCCAAACCAGAAACAAATTTTATTAATGTCAGAAAAAAATTAAAAATAACAGGAGAGGACACAGAAAATTCCAATTTTTGATGAAAAATAGGACAGAGTATATGTCCTTTTTCTGTAAAAGATGATACTTCCAAAACATAATGGTGAAGGAATTTTTTTCAAAATAAAATAAGCTGTTATTCCTGATATTTATCTTTTTCTGTTAACAGTGGTAAACTTTGCCAGGATGAAATCTTTTGTCATTCAAAAACTATTTCTTAACAAAAACTTCATGTTCCATAGTGAAAAACTCCACTTGCAACATTGAGTATAATTAAGAAAAGAAATGAAATTATATGCTACTGGTACTGATTATGATTTATGACATCAGGGTTGTTTGGGTTTTTTTTTTTTTCAGCTGCAATGGTATAATCACACTATAAAAAAGTTGCTGTCTTTTCAGTACAACAGATTCTCAGCTAAAAGAACTAAACAGTCTTGTTTAGTCATGATGATAATTATAGTTATTTCTTCTTCTATACTGGAGAAATTTAGGATAAGAATAAATTAGGATAGTTAAGTGTTGAGGAAATAGAGCTACTTACAATTTAAGTGGGAAGCTTCCCCTTTTCAGATTTAGTAAAAGACTGGATACTAGTCATTTTTGTGGTATTAACTGTGCTGAAGAACTAAATAATGACATTCTGCACTGTCTCAAGTATACTCAGTTCACAATTTTCAGAGAACATTCAAAGCAAATGTATTCTCAGTTCATATGAGAGCAAGACCTCAGGGACACAAATCTTTGATGGTGATACAGAAATCTTGAAGGACAGAGTATACAAAAGGCTGTGCATCCTTCTCTGCAGTCTGCAGTTAGGGGAGGCAGGGAACATTTTATTATGTAGCATGATCACATGGCTGCAATCTTGCACAAGGCTTCAGGAAGAATAAACCCAACTATGCTGACCCATTCCTGCTGCAGATTGCAAAGAGGAGCTTCATGTTAAAGAAATATATATTTTTTATCTCATTGTTTAATTCAGAAGCTTTCTAAAAGTAATTTAGTGAACCTCTGAACTACTAGAAATGACTAGAAACCTTTTGAAATCCCACCTCAAGAATTCAGGCACAGGTCCTATACATTTAGGTGTCCTGTTCCTCTAGCAATTGGTGGGAAACAGGGACCAAAATAAAGGCTACAGTCCTAAACAGCTTTGTATATCTGAACCACAAGAACTTACACTCACCAAAGAAAGTCAGCAAAGCTTTGTTTTATTAAGAAGGATTACAGTTCTGCAGCTATGCAAATGGTTGCAGACTGTCCATCTGCTATTGGGCTTTGTTACAAATATGGTAAAAGCCTTTGTAGTGACTTCAGATTATGAAAATCGTTAAGGACAATTATATTCAGTGGTTTGCATCTTATTGTTACTTTTGACACCTGTCAAGGGTAATATCCCTCGATTAGACTTTTGTTAGTCCAATCTTCCCTAAATTTAAATGAATTATTTGCACTAATTCTAAAATGTTGACAACTAACTGAAAACAGTATGTATGAGACAAACTATATATAGAAAGGAAATAAATCTGAAAATACTGAAAAGGAACAGACAAATAAGGATGTATAAAATACTTCAGTGATTCAGGGTTAGACTTTAAAATGAAGTGTAGGTTGTTGTATTCAAGGCTGTTCTGAGGTAAGGTTCTATGAAATTAATTGTATTTTAAGTGCTCAGACTAGCAAAATTTCTTTTCATATCCATGTTTTACAGTTCAAATTTAGTTTCCATTGAGTCAAAGAATAATCACCAGAGCATTATCACAGCCAAAGAAAAAGTTAGCTACTTAAGGTGCTTAGCAATTCCATCTGTTTTCAAAGAAAAGCATGAAGATGTAACCAAGCATAGTCAACTCATATAAAACACAAAGTGATTGAAAGCAAGTGTAATTCTCCAATGTATGAACTTCTTCATATATGTTCATGGGTTGTAAATGACAAACTCAGTTGCAAGAAAAGAAGGAAACCCAACTCACATTGTCCACATTGTCTTTATTGTGGTTTAATCCCAGCCAGCAACTCAGCCTCATGCAGCAGCCCTGTCACTCCTCCACAGCAGGATAAGGGAGAGAATCTGAAGGCAAAAATTAGAAAACCCACGGGTCGAGATAAAGATATTGCATAGGTAAAGCAAAAAGTCATGCACACAAGGAAAGCAACACAAGGAATTAATTCATCACTGCCCATGGGCAGGCAGGTGCTCAGCCATCCCCAAGAAAGCAGAGCTCCATCATGTGTCATGGTTATGTGGGAGGATAAACACCACAACTCTGACTGTCTGCCCCTTCCTCCTCCTTCCCCCATTTATATACTGAGCATGGTGTCATACAGCATGCAAAATACCTTTGGCCAGTTTGGGGCCAGCTCCCAGCTGCATCTCTTCCCAAAACCAGCACAGTCTTAGCCCTTTTGCTTTGACAATGATCCTGGCACAGACTTGTAGGAAGTATTAAACAAATCATTCTGAACACCCACACAGAAATTTACTCTGGTTTCCTTTTATTTTTTTTCCCCCGAGGTAAGATTTAGGAAAACATGTTGTTAGAAAGCAACTCCCCAGATTTTATCTCAGAAAATCAGTCTTGGTGGATTTGTCTTTATATAAATTACTGAGAAATTCAGATAGCACAATGCTCAAGTTTGGAAAGAAGACAAAGCAGTAGCAGTTTATTCTTGTGAAACCCCTATTCAATTTTTTTAGCAAAATAAGGCAGACCATTGCTTTGATAAGATATTCAAAATTGAATACTGTGTCAGTATCATACTTTAATGGGATTTCCAGGCCTCTCTGACCTGTGTGAAAAAGAATTGCCAAAAGCAGAACTATTATTGCATTCTGGAGCATCTGGCCTGAAATTTTCATCAAAAATATTAAAGCTGCTTCAGTTTAAAAGGCCTGGCAAAAAAGTACAAACCAGTGGAGTTTCATTTCTCACACTCATTTTTGTCACTAGTGTTATCTGCAGCAAACTGTGGGGTGGGAAGAGGTGAGAAAGTAATTTTATTTTTGTCACTTTGTTCTGGCCATATTAATTTGATTGTTATGGCATCATTTTGTCAGTGACTGCCAAAGACTTGTAACCCAAAAGAATCAAGTTTCGTCATTCAAATAACTAATTTTGGAAGTAGTCAGCAAAAAAATCCAGTTATAGTTTGACATGTGCTCAATTCCTGCTGTGAGTGCAATGGCCCAAGAAAGGTCTCAATGATAAACTAAAATAAAAAGATGCTGATTCATACAGAAACATACCAAAACCACTGAGATCTGAAGGAGTGAGAGAATCTGGGAATTGCACATTCTTAGACTGTGTAGGTTTGAGGATAAGAAAGACCTGCCTGAACCAGCAAAAAAACCCACCTCCACCCCCCAAAAAACCCCAAAAACATCCCAAAACCCACAAACAAACCCAACAAACAACACCAACAACAAAAAAACAAACAAATAAATAAATAAAAACCCCAAGAATTTCAGTGCTGCAAAAGTTAATTTGGTATCTTATTTTTCTATAAACTAGGGCCTGAAATGAAGTGATCCTTTTTTCCTCCTGGTCATTAGCTTCTGAATGCAACTCAACTACAGCCAGACACGGTTGGCCAAATGGAATGAAACTTGACCTATTGGTGGTGTGTCATGATGCTACTTAACTAAAACATCCAAAACAATTATCAGTGTTTGACTCTCCTTTTGGCTCTGTTGTTAGCCCCAAAGATTTGGCACTAAACACAATCTCATTACAGTTACTGGTGAGCTAAGGAATCAAGATCACCGCTCTGGTTGTACCAGATATTTTCACTGGAGACATCCAAGGACTAAACTTGTACACAAAAATTCTTAATGTATCTCTGAGTCACTATTTCCAAGAATTTCACATCTGATGTCATAGCTTCCATGCTTAGTTCCTAAAACTTTACTTGGTTGCAAGCAGCAGCCAAATAGCACCATTCTGGACTCCCTGCACTCCTTTCTTCACCAGCAGGAAGAAATAAATATTTCTTTCTGTCTTCAGAATTAGGTCTAGAGACGTGTTATGAACATTTTTTTGTGTACAGTTGTGCTTATCTAAAGTGATAATAAGATAAGAGCTTTCATTCAGTGGGAAGCAATTCCAGGTGAGCTATGTTTCCTTCATTGCATCTTTACTAATGCTATAAAGCAGCAGGGGTCCATACTTAATTACTGCAGCTGTTTAGGGTTTCTTTTTTAGCTTTATAAAATATAAACAATTTCTACTACGATCTGCTTGCAAATTCTCAGTTTATTTCTTTGTGGCCCATAAAGAATATACTTAAGTTTATTTCAGGCAGAAATTTTTTTTTTGTCTTTATTATTTGAAAATTATCACTGTAACCTCAGAATTATTTTTATTCTTTACCTTATATTTTCCTTAAAAAAATGTAAATATAATCACACTGTAGTCTTGTGTTTTGAATTCTGCTTAGTTAGACATTTTAACTCAAACTTTCATAAGAATTCCTTCTTTTCAGTGGCAAAAAAAGTTCAAAAATAAAGACGATGAAAAAATTTCCTGAAAATTTGAATGTCAGATTTGCATTTTTACTGATTTATGTTTTTATATAATTGCTCTTTTACACAGATTCCAGGAAAAGAAATCAAGCAGAAAACAGAAAACCCCAACAGCAGCAACAACAAATACCCACCAAAACTTAGAATGTTCACTGTCTAGAAACCATTTTTACTGATTACACACTTGAGTTTGTCCATAAGTTCCTTGAGACAGTCATGCTGGTCAAAAAGTTGCCAGAAACCACATTAGCATATTTAAAACACAGATAATCACCTGCTTATGACTGGGACGATTTTGCTGCTGCAGAAATAGTCTGGTAATCAGCAGTCTGCTGGCATGTGGTATCCAACACATCCTGTGCTGTGCAGTAAGATCCTGTTACTTTCAATTAAATAAATTTTTTTGATCCTTGAACAAATGTCATATCTGATCAGACATTTCCAAGATTTCTGAAGGTGTTTTCATGGAGACTTCAGACCTCTCTGTTTTAAAAGATGGCAAATTTTCTGTTGATGTGGCCTTGTATAGGTCCATTTATTTCTCCTCTTTATAGAACAAGTCATTAAAAGGCAGAGCAGCAATTACCCAAGTTTGGCTGCTCTGATGTCATAGAAGGCTTATGGTGATTTTGTACAACTAGACACATAGTATTGAAAATATTGATTTTTGAATTTGAATTTTTCCCCCTCTCTTTTGTGGTTTCAAGACACAAAAAGCTCAGACTTGTTGCCTTCTATGATTGTTATAGAAAACCCTGTCAGGGTGGCATATTTCATTCATCACTGTCAGAGATAGTTGTCCTTGAAGAAAACAGAAAATGCTTGAACTGCTTTTTGTTGTCACTTGAAGACCATCAGAAAAAAGATCCAAAACATAACACAATATTACAAGAACTATTGTCCTTATTTAGAAAGTCACAAAACATCATGCATCTCCATTAGGACTTGTATAGAGTGGATTCAAGTTTATTCTGGATGAAATCACTTTGTGGTTTTCCCTTTAAGTCTTCCATTGGTTCTATTTCTAATGAAATCATCCATGCTTCACACAATGTTATCTCAAAAATTCAGAAAGTTATAGTTTTGTTATACAAGGTTTTGGAACTTTTAAGCATTTTTTGTGCAATTGTCTTTATGCTGGCATCTAACCCTTCTGAAACCTCATCTTAACCCTTCTGAAGCCAGGTGGGATCTCCAAGACCACCCCTGGGACACCTCAAAATACCTCAATTTACAGAATTGATTTTGTGCCCTCACAAAAAGAGGTAGTTACACATCTACTTGCAAGTGTCTACAACTTCAGTAGATATTTTGATTCCTGATATAGTCAGTGACAATATAGTCAATGCAGTCAGGGAATTCAAAATTCTAATTAAATACATATCCAGGAGTTGGTTAACAATTTCCACTACTATATCACTATAATAATGGTGCCTTCCATACCTAAGGGCATCTGAAATGATTTTTTGATATACCACTGAACATTGTCCTTAATTAATAAAAAACCAAAATGCAACTGTGCAGCACTGGAAGCTGCATTTCTGGGGCTGGGACAGCATGTGCTGCTCATGCATCCATTACAGAGACTAAGAGTTAGCAGTCTCCAGCTCTCATCATACTATCTTATCTGTAATTCAGTAAACATTTGGTGTTCAGCTTAAGCTGAAAAGGGATAATAGCCTGAAAATAGTAACATTTTTAGTGCAGCTCCCTTGGATGCAGTGCAAGACCAAAAGAAGGTGCCTATACATCTGGTTGCAGAGAAAGCATAGGACAAAAGAACTTGAGAATGCATTAAAATGGTATCACAACTCTAATCACAGTTTCCTCTAACACTCTAATTGCTTTCCTGCCTGTGCATGTAATCAGTATCCGACTTGCTGTGTTTTTGCCAGGTGTCTCAGGTTTTCCAGAGCTGCAATGCCCCCAGCAATGGCCACAAACACCTGCCACTTTCACACTCTGGAGAGAAAATACTGTGGATACTGTGAGGCTTCAAATGGGAAGGAAGAGTGATTTTGTAACTCCCAGCCAAACAGCTGTGTTACCCCAGCACTGCCATTTAGTCAGCATTTAACTTATTTTCCTACATGAAAGTAATGCTTAGTATCTAAATAGAATTCTTCATCTTCAAAGAGTTAAACAAACCTTGGTAATTAATTGATAATATATTTCCTCAAATATTCTTGCTGCTTCCACAAATCCCTAATTTAAATAGCTCAGTAGAACAGCTTATTGTGGTGTGAGGCCTGCTGCAGTACTCCTGCCCTAAGTTAAGGTCCACCTTAGAGCATCATGAATCTTAGGCAGTGGCACAAGACAAACTTTTTTCTGAATTTCCAAGAATCTGCTTGACAAGGCAGCTCTTTAACAGCTGCAGGAAAGAAGGAATTGCAGATGAAGGATGTCCCCTGCCTTCTGCTTCTCCCACATATTCACTACACTGGTTGGCATTTTGTGATTAAACACCATTTCTTGAAAACTGTTTGAGGGGTTTTCTCAGGCTTGAGAAGGTTTTGCATTTTTGTTGGGGAAAGGTGGAGTCACTTATTTGAGTTGGTACTCACATGCCTGTGCACACAAACCTACCCCCTCTTCCCAGTGCTACAGGAGGTGGAACCATTAGTGGAGCTGAAAATTGTCTTTTGAAGAATCAGTTTTAAGATTTAACATGCAAAAATGTCTCATGATGCTTGCTTTTCACAGAAAAGAGTAGCAAAGTACAAGCATTGTATTTTCTGATTATTTATATCAGATAGAGTCTGCAGTGGCTGAGGTACTATTTGAGAAACAAATGGCTCAGGACATATGGTGTTAAGTGACTTTTGGCAAACTTATAGAGCAAGGCATATGGCATATGATAACCTTGAAGGAAGAAGTGTCTCCTTGTATCTTCTTAAATCATATGATAAATTGATCTCTGAAGTTATTTCTTGACAGAAACTTGAAAAACAGCATTGTTTAGATAGTGTAAATTGGAGGGGTTTTGTGCTTATTTTACTACCCAAATGTGTTCATTAATTATTTCTAACTGGCAAATACAAAAACTTTTTTTGTGTGCCCTCACTTCAAAATAATGAATAAATTAATTTAGGCAAGCAAATGCTATATTTTCTCCTAGACTTTTGTTTAAATATTATGCTAATGTAACTTTCTGGCACTTAAAATTTTTTTGGTGCAAATTGTATATAATATAAAGCTAATTCCTATGTATAGGTTGCTGAACTGAAATAATTTTATATCATATAATAATTTATCAGGATTGCAATTTAAAAAAAAGATAATTAGGAGTATGCAGACTGTTTTACCACAAAGATTTTATACTAACAGCCATGCTGCAAATTGCATAGAAAGTTAGTTATCAAAGTTGCAAATAAATCTCTTTTCTTAATCAATTTTTTTCCACTCAGAAAGACAGATTTCCAAGGCAGACATTGCTTGATGTGCAGTGATAAAACAAAACCAGTGTTTAATGACAGTTTCAAGTCACATGCAGTAAAGCTGTTAATTTTATGATGGAATATCCAGTTTCATTACTAACAGAACTTGAGTAAAAATTGAATCCTATTTTCCCTAAAAGAAAAGTAAATTAGGGATATAGCCTTGACTTTCTCAAGTTTAAAATAGTTTGAACATGCAGGGTTGAACATGCAGCACCTTGAAGCATATCCATCAAAAACTATAGAGAAATCATGTTGTGTTATTTCCTTAATCTGCATCAGAATAATTTCCTGGTCTGTCCAGGTTGGGACTGGAAGTGTTTTTGTAGTCCAGAGTGACTATTTGCATAGCCAGTTTGGAGGTAAGCATATTTCTACATCAGTTTTGTAATCAAAAGCCTTCCTGATGTAAGTCTTTGTGGAATTACAGCTGAGAGGATGTTTTTTTAGAAGAGGTTGGACTCAGTTCAACATCCTGAATATCACTTCCAAATATCATAAGGCTGTGCCCACCAGCAGACCCAGCCAACTGGCATGCACAATGTCTACAGAGTAGTTTTCTGCAGCCCATGGGTTCTCTGTAGCTGGTTGTAGGAAACCTGACAGCACCTAAACTGATAAATATTTTGGAAATTTCAGTTGCCTTCACACTGAGCTTGTTCCTTATAATCAACCCGTCTAAAATTAGTTAATTTGCTGGTTTTGGCTGGAGCATTTTCTGCATAGTGGCTGGTATGAGGCTGTGGTTGGGTCAGTGCTGGAAGCAGTGTGGATAATGCAGAGATGTTTTATTTATTACTGAGCAGTGTTTATACAGTGTCAAGGCCTTTCCTACCCCATCCCACCACTGAAAAGGCTGGGAATGCACAAGGAGTTGGGAGGGGACACAGCCAGGACAGCTAATCCCAAAAAGTCAAAAGGGGTATCCCAAACCATATAGCAGTAAAACTAGAGGAAAGGTTGGAGAGGAAGATGCTGCTTGGGGACTTGCTTTGCATTACTTAATATTATTTTCTTAAAATATTTGATTTTAATTATTATACTTTTCTTAACTCATGAGTTTTTTTATTTTTACTCTTCCAATTCTCCTCCCCATCTCACAGAGGGGTGGGAGTGTTAGCAAGCAGCTGTGTGGAGCTTAGTTGTCAGCTGGAGTGAAACCATAGCTGTCATATAATCTAACCATTCATTTAAACTTTTCTTTCACTCAGTATATAAAAGGAAAAACCTACAGGCTTTTGGTTTTTTTTGGTAAGGTAGATACAGCAGTCTAATTTTTAAAAAACCCACCTGAAAATTGGACTAGACACTAAACTTGTAGATGGATAAGACTGTGTCAGATGAATCTCCTAAAGCATCACCTATTCATCATCAAAGAACAATTTTCAATAGCTTCAAAAGCTAAATCTGCCTTTGACCTTCAGGGCTAAGAGAACATATCTGATCCCATGTCCAGAGAGCCAACAAGAGCTGCACGTGTGTCTTGAATAGGCTCTTGGACTGGGGCTGTGATATGGGACCTGTAAGATGCTGGAAAAATGCAGAACACACTCAGACTCTACAGAAGCTAATGAGGGGCAGGGGTCATCCTTACCTTTCTGGTCAGAAGAAGATAAAAGCAGCATTTCTTCTCAAAGACTTTCCCAGCTAATTATGCTGTACATTTCCATGGACAAAGTATTGACCTCCCTACATCACTAGGAATTGTGTCTTCAATTTTAATAGAAACCAAATTACACTGTAGGCATCTAACTGACCACATTAATGCACATATAATCTGGGAGATAAAAGGAATAAATCATCAGACTAGTTTGATCCTATTTAGGCTATTTAAAGACAAGTTCAGACTGCAGAACATGTACAGGTATTCCTGCAATGAACATATAATAAATGGATTTAATGAAAATTAAAATTAAACAATCATAAATTGAAATTTATTTTCATTAGATTAATATAATTTTCAATTATTCATTAAATGTAATTAAAAAATAAACTATACTCTTCAAATTCCTATTGTATCTCCTTATCCTGATGATTTTATAATTACAAAGGAAAATGAATTTAACAGAAAGAAGATTGTTTGAAAAGAGGTGTTAAAATTGATTTTTGTTAGGGTGGCACACCAAATACATTTTAATAAAGCAGTCAGACTGGGATTAGACACAAGATCTGTAACAGGCACGTTTAAAGACTAGCTTCCATCTTCCAAAAATAACCCACTTGTGTTGATTTTAATTATGAACTGACATCATTAAAAAGAAATGACCCTACACAATCTTGATTCAGAACATGTACACTTTATATGAAATTTCATATTACTGCTAATGCATTGCAAATAATTACCTTATTCAACTGCTCAGAGCTTAAACAGACTTTTTTATACTTCATAAAGAAAAATAAACATCATCATGTAGACACAAGTTTTATAGGAGGAATTCTGTCTTCTCTTCTCAATTCTCCCATCAAGCTCATGCCTGTTTAATGGAAATTACTTGCTGATTTTATGTGGACATGAAATTTATATAAATACAATTTGTATATTAAAATTACTCACTTTTTTGTTTCTGTTGCAATTCTACCTACCCACTCATACCCTTCACTGATCACACTTTAGTTAATGTAATGATCCTGGCACCTGAAAATGCTGCACCATCAATAGCTGGGTGCACACAGAGCACACAGAAAAACCAAGATGCAAAAGATATCTTTGAACTCACTGGATTCTGAGCTGCTTTTTTTTCAGACTGTTCCCAAAATGGCCTGTCAGGATGCTAAATCATGATGCTGGAAGGCCACAGGAGAGTGCAGCTGAAGAGCAGCACTGTCAGTGTGCTGCCTGTCCTCTGCCCCACAGCCCAGGTTTGGGGAGCAGCCCCGGGAGAGGGAGTGCCACCAGCACTTTGCATTCCTGAAATCTCCCTCTGTGTCACATCTTCATCACAGCAAATCTTCAGTCATCCTGGCAGGGAGAGAAACTTAGCCAGCTCCTTTGTTCTGTTGACAGTGTTTGTTCACATTCTGCTTATTTATCCTTTTTAATGATGCATCCAGCATTACATAAAACAGGGTGTGCTGACTTCCTAATTATATAATGTCGAATATTAATTGATAGAGTAAATTATTTATAATGCCTTCAATGTCTCTGGCCTTTGCAATTATGGCATCTGCTAATACACACAGGACTATCTACAGCCTGGAATGTCAAATTACATTCAGTCTTATTTTAAAAAATGGATTTCTATGTGTTAGGCCATGAATGGGCTGTAAAGCAGAGCAGACAGAATTTTTTAAAGCAAACAGATTTGGAAGCAGCAAGGCAATTCAATGTAGTTTTCCCCTGACACAAGTTAAAACCATATTTTGAGTATATTTTAAAAAGCTATCAAATATGCATACTTTATAAAGCAAAAGATCACTTAACATAAAATGATTTTTTAACCATTTTGAAATATTTTATTGTTTTATGTCTGTTGCTTGCCCTCTGCCTTTCTCTGCAGTCATTCTACAGTAACTTACTTAAAATCCAGAAAAAAGATAACTATTCTTCTGGACTCCTAGTGTGAATTTCACTGGGTCTAATATACATTTATAGCTATTAGAACTGGAGTTCTATGCAAATTATATCCATTAATTTCCTATTTTAGCTTTATCAAAGGAGTAACTTTCATCACTTGATGTCTGATCCTTTGAAAGGTAAGAGTTATGTTCTGTCATAAATTACATCTTTAGGTCAAGACAATGCTATTCAGATCAAATCAAAGCAAGGGATTGGACAAAAAAAAAAAAAATCACCTCAATTCAAGGGCAAAATAAGAAACAGTTGACTGGAAAAATCTTTCCACAGCTTGTGTCAGCAAGAGAGTCTTCTGGGGAAGATTTTTCTGTGCTGGTGGGGATCAAATCACCTGTCAAGTTTCTGAAGGGACACATCAATCAGATTTGACACATTGCTGATTGTTCCATTAAATCACCACGGTGGTCCTGATTTGTCTCATCAGGTCAGATGAATTTTCTATTGAGGCAGCTTGAAATGGTAAACAGTTTTTCAAATTTCTTGATTGAAGACTTTTCTTGTCTAATGGATCATAAAACTCTATCCAAATAATAGCATATTTTAAAACATACACTTCTGTTATGTGTGCTGAACCAGCAGATGTATTTTTCTTTTCCTTTTTTCTTTTCATTTTCCTATTATTTTTTCTTTTCTTCCTTTTTTTTTAATATTAATTTTTCTTTCTTTTTTCTTTATCTTTTTTCTTTTATCCTTTTTTCTTTTCCATTTATTTTTTCTGCTTCTTTACCTTCGCTTTCCCCTTTCATCTTTCACCTTCTTTTTCCATCTCATCTCTCATTTCTCCCTTTTTTAAATCTCCATTAAAAGTGAATAGGATCTTCAAAAACCTAAGTACATTTCCTAAGTTTCTCTATTAAATTTAGGTCAAAGGAAAAAAAGGAAAAACTGTCAGATAACTCTGGAGAGCAATAAAGCTTTTAGAATGCAGAGATTTCCTCTGACAAAGTATCTCTGAGATATGTATTATATGATTTCATTATGTTCTTGGGTTTTCTATTAACATTTTTCATGTGCACCCAGAGCTTGGGATGTATGAATGCTTAAACAATCCAAAGAAGTGAACAAATTAAGTGATCAGTACTTTAAATATTTCTCCCTTGACTTTTGCCACAAATAGGGATGTGGTAGTCTCAAATCCATATTTGAACAGATTATATTCACACTTGATGTGACACTGGGAAGATGACTTTTTTTTGTCATGAGCTTGGCACCACTTAGATGCAAACTTGATGACAAACCTGTGACCCAGCACCTGCCTGATTTGAAGTTCTCTGCAAATAAACCTGCTGTTGACATTTCAACACGGATACTTCCCTCTTCAGCCAACATAAGGAAACATCACAGCCCATAACTCTTCCTAGTTACTTACATTTAGTCTGTACAGTCCATATTTCAACAACTCCAAGAGCTATTTAACTTAAAATTTCAGTCCCTGTTAAAAGCCACTTACATTTCTCCATGCACTGATTCTCTTTGAGAGAGTTCAATTCAAATCAAAAAAGAACAAAAATAAATATATAAAGGTTAAAAAACCTCTGGAAGCTCTACAAGCTGGCTCATGTATCTTTTTAATCAATGAACATTCTGAGGGGCTGCCTTTACATCCAGTGTGAGTAAACCATTCCTGATCCACCAGGAGCCAGTGCAAACAATCATTATGGGTATGGATAGGGGATACTGACACAAGACTGATTAAGGTGTGGGTAAAGGGGTTAATAATGCAGTACAGCAGCTTGTCAGTCAGTATTTGCCCTGATTTGCTTTTGCCCAAGACAATAACTGGCAGTGTGGGTTTCTCATCTGCATGGCTCCCTTCCACTAAAGAGTAACATAGAAAATATACATTCCCTGGAGAGGATATGCACAGGAGAGACAGAGGGGCAATGCAGACTGCTCTGAGCAAGGAAAGTTACCTTCTCCCAAGCATCTTTCCACCTGCCTGTGGCAGCAGGAGACCCACAGCAAGTTATCTGGGTATGCCAGATTGATTTCTCTATAAATATGATCTGTACTGCCCTTGGTGGGACTGGCCTTGAACCCAACTTGTTTTTGCAGCATAGCTGGGATGTGTCAAGCCTTGGATGGACAGACTGGAAGGCAAAGCAAGTCAAAGGTCCCTGAGACATCCACTGTGCACCCACCTTGTGAGAAACGAAAGCACCAAAATTGAGAGTCAATTAGGAAGGCTGTACACACAGAGGCTAAAGACAGATCTCTTAATTGAATGATTAATGCATGTAGCAACAGGAGCTGCTTTTCCCCAGGAGGTTTATGTTTCAACAAATACATCACTTTGCATAAGGGAAAGCATTGCTGCAGTTTAACTCTGGTGGGATAGCTTTCCATTGTGATAACAGTCATGTCCCAATGCAACTGGCTTATGGAATTAAATAGAAAGCTAAAAATCATGCAGGTCACTACTGGCAATGGCACAACAGCTGCTCTCTGACTGCTTTTGACTGAATCTCTAGTTTAGCACATTCTTACTAAATTTAGTTGGGTGCATTTGAGGAAGACTACTCTCAAGAGTGGATCATAACACCTGGACAGCTCTGGTTACAGACTCTTAATTTCTGCTTCACTAGAAGCTCAGTAGATTGATTGATTATTAAATCTGTGGTTGATACTTGGAAGAAATTGTCAAATATTTGAAAAAGGCCATAACTGAAGTTTTGTTCTCAGCTTGCAAAATCAGGCAACACAGCAGGGCCACCACATCCTAAAGACAGATATCTGTCAGAGTTATAGCACATGCATGTCCTCGTATCTGCTAAAAATTAGTTAAGGTGTTGTATCAGGCCTCTATATAAAAAGTGCTAAATATAGAGAATGCCAATCAATGCCCACCAGCTTTTGTGCCTATGCAATTTTAAGTATCAAGTCTGTTTCCTGTGTGCTGACACATATGCTTACAATAAACCATCTCTTTACAAAATTGACTGAGCATTATTGAAGTCTTAATTCTAGTTTTTAGATAGAATAGCCTCGAGGCTTAATTCAACATAATGCATCTGAGAGTCCCCAAAAGGCAGAACCCTGTCCTTTGCTTCATCAAAGAGCTAGCCTGAGGTGAGGAAACAGAGTCACATGTGGTGTTATGTCAGCATTTTCACATCCTTATCCAAGGCAATATTTGTCTGCTCTTGGTCCAGTTTTCTGGTCATGAGCTGCAGCCCTATCCCCATTGGAAAAGAAAATCAGAACAAAAGATCCCAATAAGGAGCATATCTGTGCATAGCTTTGCCCTATTTTGGTTCATAACATAGTAAGACTGAGAAAATTCACGCATCTAGTTTCAATAAACAAGTCCCTGAACATTTAAAGAGAGCATGCAAAAGTGGTATTAAAAAGATGGTTAAATTCTTTAACTAGAGATTTAGAACTGTTGATAGGTATTTCAAATACTTCTGTTATAAATCACTGAGATATGGACATGTATCCTACATTACCCTTGCAACATATGGATTCTTGAAACTTTATTCTAAGCATGTGCAGATTTGTGCACTTTTGATGTTTTTATCTCCAGCTTTCATATTTATAAGATGTGTTTGCATTTTAAATGATCTGATTTTTCACTTGACGTTTGTTTAGTATTCACTTTGATATTGACATTTTCGCTATGTCATTTGAGTTATACACACTCCAAGGACTTAAGTCATCACTTTGGTGTTTTACATGTTTGAATGATAGGTGAAATATCTCCTTGAAGAAACTGTAGCTGTATTTCAATTTGACTTTTCAGCTGTAGCTGCCAGTGTATATCAGCCCTGTAAAGAGTACAAAATACAGGCAGGTCCAAACAGGCAAAGGTAATTTGTTTAGAACTTAATCAAATGGAAAAGAAAGAAAACACTTCAGGAATTAGTTATTACAAAAGTATAAATTGAGAGAAGTGGAATTTACACTTGAAATTGGAACTTCCAATTATGGTACACAGTAATTTCTCAGCTTTCATCTTCTAAAGGACAGCACTTTAATTACTCTGTGTTTTCAGACTTCATCCCATAGACATATTGTAATAATTACGCCATATCAATACACAGAATATTATGTATTCTATCTCCTCTTAAAGAACTATTATTAAAATGAAGCCTCAAATAGTGATACTTGTGTAGACTAGACTGATTTGGCTGGTGTGTTACACAGAGAAATTCTTTCCTTTAACTTAGTGTTAGCATTCTCTCTTATGTCTCTATATAATCCTATATAACCCTATAATATCTCCTAGCTATTTGCTTTTCCAGCCTTGTCCACTATCACCCAGTTCAGTCTCCCTCTCCCTTTCCCAGTCTTCTGTCACATACACATTTATTCCACTAGTGACCATCACAAAAATCATGTGAATTTAAGAGATTTCAGTGAAATTTGGTGGAACCTCGTTAGGTGATTAATTTTATTGTTTTGGAAGTTGAGATACAAGACTCATAATTTTAAAGACTACAGCAAGCAGAGTTTTGAAGGTATATAGATGATATCTCAATACAGCCCATTTCCCATTCCCTTTGGTGAAAGCTTTCCAGTACAAGAAAAGAAGAATACTGACAAGTCAGAAATACTTTTTTAGAGAGATTGCTGATAGCAGGTGCACCACTTCTCCTGCATCAGCTGATACAATAGGAGCTATGCCTTAGGGTACTAATTCATTTATTTATTGAACCTTAGCAGTTTATCTATCACAATTGATTTGATACTTTATGAACAATATAAATAGCAAAGATGCATTCTAACATTTCTGTTTATTGTTCAGTTCCAGGCAATAAAAGCCTAGTTGAGAAAAAATAAAATCTTGTTTCATTAGTGGAAACTTTTTTATATTTCTATGACAGATGGATAGAAATAATCAATTTGCTTTCATCATTTTAATTTAACAGAGATACTGGAACTTGAAAGTGGAAGATTTCACAATTTTCACCTCTCAGTCCTGAAAAACCCTCCTAAAAGTTGATCTTTCTTAGCAAGAATGATATATCATTGGAACCTGGAGATCAGCTTTGGCAGAGAATAACATAACTGTTGCCACAAATGCATTAAGAAACTTTTAATTTTTCACACAGCAGTGTCATGTTCATAGTTGTTTTAAAGCTAATTAAAGATCTCAATTATGGACACAATATGCAGTTAGGAACTCAACATATGGATGTGATAGATGGCCATATTTCTAAACAAACTGCTAATCTAAAATTTCTAAGTAACTACCGTAGTAATGCAGCTCTAACTACTTGGATTAAACCCCTAACAGTGTGATAAAAGATCTCTAATTCTTCCCTTTCTAACAGTGTGCCATGTGTGATCTCACAAGCAGCTTTGCCTAGGGCAGGCAAACAGGTGGTGGTTAATCCTATCCTGTTCACCTGTGTTCTAGAAAACATGCCTGCTCACTTGCCTACAGCTGAGTATTCCATATTTTCTTCGTCAGCTTCTCAAGCAAACCTCAGCAGTGCACCCTCAGCTAGTTTGAAGGTGACAACAAAACAGGAGTGAATGATTTGCCAGAGGGTCAACCTACCATGCAGGGGGACCTTGAAAAACTGGAGAAAAGGCCCAGCAGTAACCTCATGATATTCAGCAGGGTAAAGTGTAAATCCTGAACTTCAGGAGGAACAATCCCATAAGGACCAGCCAGCTGTGAAGCAGCTTGTCAGAGAAGAGCCTGGGGGTACTGGTGAGCACCAGGCTGAACATAAGTCAGCAATTCACTCTTGCTGGAAAGAAGGCAAATAGTATCCTCAGCTGCAGCAGACAAAAAAATTCCAGTAGGTGAGTCAGGTGTTGCTTCCTCTTTACTTAGTACTGGTGAAGCCACACCTGGAGAGCTGTGCCCAGTTCTGGGCTTCCTGTACAAAGGAGACATGGACATTCTGGAGAGCAATCACTGAGGAGCCACCTGGATGGACAGGAGCATCTCTCATATGAGGAAAGTCTGAGAGATCTGGAATTTTTCTAGGTGGAAAGTAGAAGGCTTGGAGTGACCTTATCAATGTATGTAAATACCTGGAGGACAGAGCCAGGCTCTTTTCAGTCCATTTTCCTAATGGATACAGTCTGAAACTCAAGAAGTTCTGTCTGAACATTATTTCTGTCAGAAAACACTGTTTCACTGTGAGGGTGGCAGAGCACTGGTACAGGTTGCCCAGGGAGGTTGTGGAGTCTCCAGCCTTGGATATTTCAAAAGCCATTTGGTCAAAATCCTGGGCAACTGGCTTCAGATGGCCTTGACTGTGTAGGATTGGAAGAGATGATCTCCAGAGAAGCCAACCTGTACCATTCCAACTTCCACCATTCCAAACTTAACCATTCCAACCTCCACCATTCCAACCTTAACCATTCCAAACTCAACCATTCTTTGGTTCATGATTCTGGGAAACCTTAAAAACAATTCCTCTTGTCTGTAGAACTTTCATATAAACAAACAGAGAAATGAAAGCTAACTTCTTTAGAATGCATGAATTTGTATTTCTCCATTGTTCTCATAACTCAAATTCTTGTGGAGATCACATAAGATCAGCTGATAGATCAGGAGTCTCAGGAAATATGTGCAGATGCTAGCCTTATTTATGAACAGTGAAGAGGGCTGTATTTCCCTAAATACACCAGATACTTAGAGTATTTTTCTTCTAAGTTGTTATAAGTCTGCCTTATTTGTGCCTCAGTTGTTTGTGACTAAGTAGACTAAAGAAAAGCTGAAAGAATATTTATATGGAAATCCATTTATTTTGTCTTAATTTTTGAAAAAATGTTTACTTTGGCTCTAAGGTTCAAACTTCTGCAATTTCTAGAGTTGGAAAAATTATATGCAGAAGCTTCTCTTTCATGCCAACAGAGGGTGAATTTAATTAGACATGTTCCTTATTCTATTTATGCAAACCAGTAGCAACCCTTAAAATTTCTTTATGTCATAGATTATTTTTGTTTTTTCTTCTTTCCTTCTTCTTCAAAGTAAACAAGATTTTAATTTGGTTATATTTCATTTTTCTGAATATTGTTTTGATGTGAGGTTTTCTCATTTTACTTTCATAAGCACACTGCAGTTTCATTTTCCTTTATTAGTATTTCTCATGTTTCTTTTCCACAGTACAGTTATCTCTGTTAATTGGCTATTGTTTTTCACTTTCAAGTTCTGCCTCTGTTGTTTAATTGCTGGACTGAGTGAAGAGCAACTAACAGAATTTATACTGTGTCCAAACTTTTGATCCTGAGAAGAGATTTGCTATTCAAACATTTCCCTTGAATTTTTGTACATGTAAACTTTGACCTGATTCAACTTTCTCAGCTATTGTTTAAAAAGTGGTGAATAAACAGCATCTAAATAAACACATATGATTATAAAATATTGTCCTGAAGAACATGTCTGTTTCCTGAAGCATAGGAATGAGTAGAAATGGCAAATAATGGATTGATCCAAATTTTGCCATTCCCAGTATGATCAGAGGAAATCACAGTTTGCCATTTAAAGATTAAATGGGAAATTTAGGTGAAAATATTATTTAAATGAGAGTACAGCAAGCAAGCTTAGGAGAAGAAAGCATAATATTACAGTGAATTAAATGTTATGTGGGTAACAAAAACCCATAAAAATCTCAGTTCTCCTAAGTACACTTTTACCTAAGATTTAGAAGAAGCAGCTGCTAGGAAAGTAACATAGACATTTAGTTCTTGGCCTTGTTAAGTTAAATCCTGACAAAAAGAGCAACATTTTCTGTGTTAAGTTCTTATACTAAGAGGGGGAGGTTTTTTATATGTATTTTTCTACCATCTTACCCTTGCCAGTGGCAGATGCATCAGAGGGAGTTTCTGGCATCTCACAGAACACACCCCTGTAGCCCAGCCTGCCTTGCCCCCACCCTCCCAAAATGAAATAAAATACTTGCCATCCAAACCAATACAAGGCTTTAACCAGCTTATTCTCCTTCTGACTTTCTCTACTTTATTTTTCCTCTTTTTTTCCCCTTTACTTTGCTCCCTAAAATCCTATTTGGCATTTGCCTTTAAAAAAAGGCTGCATATACTGCTTTTCCCATGGAAGTTGATTCTTAAGAGAGAGAAAGGTTGGTGGGTGTAAACAACTAATTATTAATGAATAAATCAAACCTTTTCTTAAGTTTATGCTGAATGTAATGAAAATCTGTTTGTATACTCTGCAGCATTCTGAGAAAACTATAAAGTTAACAACCTGAAAATAAACTATGAAAGCCAGCAGATATTATCTATGAAAGAGTCATCTGAGTAATTGACAGACTGAGAACATCAATTGTCTCATGCCTCATAAATAAATAGACACAGGCATTATAGCAGCTATTATTAATGTAAGAATTATTTTTTCAGAGAAAGTTAAATGCTGGTTGTCTACTCTATAGATATTTCTCAGAATAATGTAGGGGAATATGCAGCTACTTTCATGTTATTATAATTAACAGACCAAAACATTTTCTAACTCAATAATAATTATCTGACACCTGGTGAATTTTATCAACTTCTTACACAGTGCCATTAAAATCTTTGCATCCCTCTTGGAACTCTGAAGGCCTTTTAAACATCACTACTCATTCTCTGTAACAGTCATTTGAGTCCACTATACAATTGGACTATCAGTATCCCACCCATAAGAGAATTTCTTCACCTGATTTAATGGCTCAAGTCTTTAGTGCATTGAATAAAGTTTTTATTTTCATCAAAATAAATGAGAAAAACCCATGCAAACCACATATGTGCAATGCAAGGTTGATGAAGGTTTGTTAATGGTCAATTAGCCCTTGAATTCTGCACCTACTGATATAGAAGACATTGATATTTTCACTGCACGTATGCCCAGAGGTCAGTGCTGGCATCTGATGGTTTCATTAGTGAAACTTCATTAAATCTGTTAGAGAGGATTCCAATGCTATTTATTTTATCTATGTTATGCTCATGCTGACATTGTATAAGAATAATTTGTAAATAATTTTTAATAGCACATTTTTAGCACCAATCAACAGACTTGAAATACGTATTTCATAGATTCTTTCTGCATCATTTGTATTATACATACCCCATGAAATCTCCCAGAAAAACTATAACCATATTTTAACATTGGACTGCAAATCTCAGATACTGAACTGGTTCAAAATCTAGATCAAATGGTTGTATAACAACTGACCAGCTTATAAAAAAAATTCCATTAATTCATTAAAAAGTCTGTGTGCTTGCCCATACTGGCTCTCAAACTTATTTTTTTGCACCCCTTCATGAATTCAAGTAATCATAAGGCCTCCTCACTGGCAATTACAAATTTGAATGGCAAGCAGCAATATTTCAAATCTTATTGTCATTCACACCTTCATCAAATGACATTATATCTGCTGCTGGTATTTCAGGGTAAAGGTATTCCAGAGTTGGAGACAGACTTTAGCATTATGAATAAGAAAGAGTTAACAAAAGAATAACTTCATAGCCCTCCATATGGGATCCATAAAATCCTATATGAGGTCTTTGGGAAAGATCTCTTTTCTTAACCTGTGGTATTATTCACTTGGAAAAGGAAGTGATGCATATAGTGCTTGTGATGTCATCTGCCATATGCAGATATTTTGATATTTCACAATTACCTTCCTTTTTTTTAAGATATTTTGAAGTTCCTAAACTGAGTTAATAAACAATTTTAATAACAAAATCAAATAACATATTTGTTTTCTTACACTGAAACAATGGATGTGTTACTGCTGTCAATAAAAGTACTTACTGTGCATGGTGTCTAAGTTACTCAATTGCATAGAACTGATAATGTATTCAAACCACTGAGAAATCTGTGCATCTCTCTGGAATGAAACACAGTTAATCCTTTTCCTGTCAAGGGAAAGCTTGGAACTATATTAAAAAAAAAAAAAACAAACAAGAAAAACCTTCCCAACTGACTTTCCATGAATTGGTGCATGCATTAGAGATTTCATGTATCTCTTTTAGAAACACATAGAATTTATGTGTTCTCTATCCCCTCCTAAAAGTGCAATAGGTGGTATCAATTAAGGCTGTTGCCAGCTGTTTTGGAAAAAAGTGGCAAAAATCATTCTTGCAAACTCCTTCCATGCCTCCTGTTCCATCTTGCTCTGCACATAAAAGCTTAGACAGGAGTTTGGCAGAAATATTTCAGGCATTGCCAAAGAGAATCTGGATATTCAGAAAATGGCTGAATCATCAGCACCCAAAGCCATCCCAGAACTTGCAAATACAGTTTCATTTTTTCCTGCCAAATCTGTGAACACACCAACTTAACTCCACAGATATGTACAGACTACAAACTTATATTAAGAAGTGAAGGCTGAATGCATTAAAATGTACCCAAATGAAAATTATCCCAATGAAAGTTTACAGACAGAAGATGCTAATGTCTCTATTAATAGCATTGCTAATTGTAATGTTGAGGTGTAATTCCTCTGAGATATCCAGGACCCTTAGGACAGAAGAGAACACAACCTGTTCTCCAGGCCCTTTGACCTGTTGTCTCAAGGGATTGGAATCTCTCTTTGTCTGCAACCTTCTTGTCTTTGTTGGTAACCCTGTGGGAAGCTAGTAGCTGGTAATAATCAATGGACCATACCAGGCTGGGAGGTTTCTTGATGATGCCTCTTACCCAGGCCCCAGGGAGGCAGCAAATTATGGATTGGGTCTGATCAATTGCTTCTGCAGTGAACAGGGACACCGTCAACTAGATCAGATTGCTCAGAACCCCATCCAACCTGGCCTGGAATGTTTTCTACCACATCTATTTGAAACCTGCCCTAGTGTTTTACCATCTCCAGTGTAAAAAAAACTTCTTCCTTCTGTCTAATCTTAATCTACACTTGTCCTACTGCAACAGGCTCTGCAAAAAAGTCCTTCCCCATCTTTCACATAGGTCCCCTTTAAGTATTGAAAGGCTGCATCTTATGAATAAGAACAAGAAGTGACAGACATGAGGAAAAGGGATATTGAATTGCTCTAGTTTGGTTACAGTGAGACCAAATGAGAAGCTTCTGCTGAGCTAAATATACAAAGCACATTAATTGTTTTTGCCACCTCAGATAGTAATTGCTCCCCTTGCCATTCATTACAGACAATGTGAAAAAAAGTTAATTCTCTTAAAAAATCCCAGACAAAGCAAAACAACTGCATTGCAGAATTATGATTTACCAATAAAATCATAAACTGCCTCATTTTTGTAGTCTCACTAGAATTATTTACACTTGTATGTTGCCTGTGGATCCTCCCAGCTTTTTCCCCTATGTCCCAGCCATTCATAACACCCAGTCCTTACAGTGCCAGCCATCCCAAGCAAAAGTGTAACTATCCTTACCATTTTTTCATGAAAGGTCCAGCTTCTCAATCTGGCCTTCATTTTTTATTTTTTTAAACAGAGATAGTTTCTCTCTGGCAAATATCTTCTGCTGCAAGTTTTTCAGAGACCTTTTGAATGACTGACAAACCACAGAGCTTTCCACAGAAGGGAAGAAGCAGCAAGACTAAAGGTGAGAGTGTTCTAAAGTTACCAGTGCCTCAGCAGATCCAAGGTTTCCCATGCATCTTCAAAGCACAGCCAGAGCCCTATTACTAACCAGGGCTGATTGCTGACATCAATAGTTTCCAAAACTTCTGTGTTCTTTGAGGATAAACACAAGAAGAGCTTCATGCGAGAGATATAAGGATTTTCTAGAGTTGCTCTCCTTAGCAGGACTGGGGTGAAGGAAACTAGAGATAATTTGAGAGCAGTTTCAAAAGATGCTACCTTTTTTTTTCAGCCTACATGTCTCCTTCATCACAGCAAGGGACTTTTATCCTGTTCTCCATCATCCTGACTGCAAAACTCTGGTAGAATAAAAACAGCCTTCCACAGGATATGAGTTGTTAGCTAGTCCTTAAACAAAAAAAAAAAAAAATTCCCTAAGAGTTCTGTGTTTGTGGAGTTAATCTATTTACATCTTTGTTCATGTAATGCTTTGTCAGTCTTCTTTTTCAGCTTTGCTACCTCTTGTCATCTATGTAAAACCACTTAGCAGCATGAACCTTCTTTTTTGAATTTAGCCTCTTGGTTTATGCATTTGTCACCATCTTAAAGTCATAAACATTGTTTTCATTAGTAAATATGCAAGAGTGGTAAGAGTGCTGCTGTAATACAGCTTTCTTTTTTTTTTTCTTTTTTTCCCTTTTTGTGGAAAATCATCTACAAGTGCTAGTTAGTTTTGGCAGAAAGACTGTGTATAAATTTCTTCAGGGTAATAAAAGTTCCAAAATGATCATGTTTTCTGTTTGTTTTAGAGATTGTCATCAGAAAGAGGCTTGTTTGGAAACTTACTGAGCAAGTGTTTTAATTATTTATAAAACAGCCTAGGAAGAAAATAAAATAAATTCTGTTTCACCAAATCTGTTTATGTTTACCAAATATGTTAATGTGTGCCTGTTGTCTGTTACCATCAATAGCCATTCTTTTATTTATTTTAAAACTTTAAGTACTGCTTCTTCTAATTAAGGCCCAAAGGGAGAACCTCTTGCTGTTATTAATATTTCCATTCTGGGATTAAAAGTTGAAATTCCTTTTCTTTCTTCTCACAGTTAATTCTGTTCTCAATAAATCATATGTAATCCCATGTACAAAGAGGTACTAATTTACCTAATGAATTTTAAAAAACAATGTATAAACCCAAGAAATCTTAACTCTGTGTGAACAGAAGTACATAATTTACTGATATTAGAAGACTCATAGTATGGGCAATGATGTTGGAAAAGCCATGAGGTAACATTAGAAGTAGAAGGATAGCAAAGGTTAAATTCTTAATAAAGAAAAGAGAGTTACAATATTCAGCTCCATGAAGTCTCTACACTTTTAAATAATTACAGTTTCTTCTGTATCCTGAGTTAGCCCATCACTCATTCTGGGGAAACCAGGAGCGCTGAAGGAGAAAATAAAACAAAAATAAGTCTAAAGTCCTTGGCAGGTGTTCTGACAAATTTGGTCTGGAAGCCAGCATTGAGAATAGCACAACTGTCTTCTGTACTAAAAGAGTCCAGATTCTGAAACCACAAAAGCTAATGTTTTGCAAGGTAAAGCAAAAATACTGACATTTCATCTACTTCTACCAGCAGAGGATATACCCCAATTAATCAGAAGAAATGGTGAAGCTGGAAGTGACAGCCGAAAAAGCAAAAGCAAATGACAATTTTTCATAACTGAATGACCACACATAACATGCTGAGTATATAGGTGAGAGGCATAAATTTAACATAGAGAGAAGATACTGTCATAGTGTACCATGATATATTTAAAGGAATTGGGGAATCTGAGCATATTTGCATAGAAATAAATGCTGTATTATGTATATGTATTTGCAGTATGATAAATTCTGCTGCACTTGTAAGATCTAAAATGCAGTTAGGCTGCATGAGTAGTTTCACTATAATCAACAGTAAAGTTAGGGCAACAAGCCATGGATTAAAGTATGTTTGAAGTGTTTGAAAGTATCAAAATTTTCTCCTTAGTAAAAAAGAGGGCAAGTTGATATCACCAGAGAATGCATCAGCACTTCTGGATGAGAAAAAAGAAAAAGAAAAAAAAAAAGGAAGACAGTATGTTTAACACCAGAAGGTGAAATGGCAGCGTGGGTATTACCACTGCTCAGGACTGACACCAGAAGATTTGTAACATCAATTAAAAATCACACAATGTTACAATTTCAGATAGGAAGCATGGGGTCTGGCAGGTGAAATTAGATAGGAACATCTCTTTTTAGGTACCTCTAAATCTCCAGGAGGACATTATCAGTTTTCTAGATTAACATCTGAGATTAAATGTGTCAGTGAAATATTGTACAAAGAGAGTTATGAGGCACTTGGTGATACTTCCAGAGAAGATGTAATTGCTTATTATATGATTACTGCTTCAACTGATGGAGCATAGCACAATAGTACCCCAAGAGCAGCTATACTGAAATCAAGAGAGAAAAATAGTTAATATTATAGAGATACAGTAGAAAGAAATAGACATAAAATACTTGCCGGACCATGGATTTCTTCAAAGTGACTAAAAGCCCAAAAGCTATTATGATATACTGATGAATTCCAATAAGAAAAATGAGAGGTCTTCACAGAGAAATTATGTGTGATACATAACACACATCTTAATAATTTAGGAAATACTGAAGTATATTTTTCAGTCACACAGGATTCAGTTTCTTGCCACACTGAGGTCCCTTCCATAAGTCTTTGCAAGGGAAAATGCCATGTTCTTTTATGGTGTTTATATCATAGTTTATCTTCTGAGTAATTTACAATTTTTATGGTAGGTAGATACAGATAAGCACAAATTCTTTGTTCCAACATCTAGAAAAGACCAATTCCTCATAGTTTGTTCTTGTTCCTCCCCACTGCCTTATTCTACACCCTCTAATGTCTTGTCTGAAAATAGAATAGAACCCTCATTCATCCCACAGGCCCATACAAAACGTGAGACTGACCTTACTGGAGCAGATTATTCCAGAAAAATGCAGAAGACATTTGATCTCATCTTTAAATTTGAGTCTGAGTGAAAAAACCCTTCAGGAAATGCCTCTTTCTCTCTATAAGAAGAACCTAGGGCAATTGTGTTAGGTGACAGCTGTGCATTTAGCAGACATAAATCACACAGAAAGAATGTGTAGATCTAATGTCCTTCCTTTTCAGTATATACTTACAACAGGGACAAAGCCAGTATATTACAGGGCTCTCTTTCACAATAGAGAAATTCCAAGATGTCTCAACATGATATTGCCATTCTTTTCCTATGTAAACTTTTACTTAATTCTGTTTTTTTTCTAGGCATGACTCTGAAATTATATAAATTTTCTGCATAGTATTAATATGGCTTTCATATTAATCTGTTAAAAAGAATGAGATTTAACATTTTCCCCATGACAAACACATGAAAATTTATCAGCTTACCCTATGGTCTATACAGTGAACTATTAATAATGTATCATTTTTAAAAGCAAAGGAAGCTAAAATAAATGAATAAACATGCAGAATCTTTCTCCCTATCACAGTTTTATTAATAATTTTTGTGGAATATATGTCTTACATTAGCCACAAAACATTCTCAAACTGCAACCACAGCCTCTGTCATGGTACTGAATGTTATTAGTATTCAGATTGGCACTAAGCAGGCAACTAATTCTGAATGAAAATTCAAGAATTAAAGGAAAATATCCTCTTTGATCATTTTAAGTAGCATATATTTAAGATGGGGTTCTTTTACATGCTCCAGACACTCCTCAGTTGTCATAGGAACTCATCACAGGAACACTCCCTGCAACTATCAGTTCTTGCTGCACTTTTCTCTTTCCTACTGTTAGTATCTTCTGCTGCACAGGTAACTGCAAGTACTGGAAAAAAAAAAACAAAAAAACTCTCCCAAATTGCATGGTTGGCAACTCAGTATTTCAGGATCTGGGCTTTTTGAACAAGGACATCTCTTCAGAGGATTATTCAAAAGCTGGTAGCACATTTTCCAGACTGCTGCTTTTTTTCCCCTTTTCTGGGGATAGATTATTATGTTTCTTTATTTGCTTTTGTTTTTTTTTTTTCTTTCTTTGTTTTTGGGCAGTCACCATCCACATGATGACCCCTTTAGATCTGTTTTTCAGCATTTTCATCAGTGTTTCTCTTTCACAGTTCTTTCAGCAGTTTTAGTCAACCTTCTTTTATCTTCTCACCTGATGGAAGTGGGGAGGTTGTAAAAATATTATTTAAAAATTGTAAAAATATTATTTAGAAATTTGAGAGATGCAGGAAAACTAAGGGCATGTTCTTAAAGTTATACCTAGGATGTGGCTGTATTAAGCTCTTTTTGTTGTTACCAAAGGAGTAATATAGGGTAATTAATCTGGTGCTGGACAGATAAAATTACAACATGTCACTTCCAATTATGACTCTCACCTTTGTTGCCTATGTCACATTTTGTGTGTGTCCTCAAGGCTCTGAAGCAATGAGCATCAAAGTGCCTAAGTGTCTACTAAAGGTCCAGCTTTTGTCTATGTTCTGTCATTGTATTGAAAAGTTTTCAAAATCATAATATTTTGCATATATACATAGTTTGCATGTGTAATACTTAGCTGAGGCATCTGGTTTGAAGCTATGTTTTAACCTAATTTTCTGGCTGGGTTGAGGTCAATTTCCAATCCAAGGCCCAAGATTGTCCTAGAAGCTTAGGCAATGACTGAAAAAGAAACTTCACTGTATTTCTCATGTTTTCCTACATTTCAGAATTTAATATACAATAAAGACATAGAAGGAAACTCAGATTTCAAAGGAAAAATGTCTAGAATTTTAAACACCTTTTAAACATTTCTACATTATTAATTTTCTTCTTTCAGAAATAGGATATAAAAATGCCTTCTGAAATGCATTAGAACACTCCCCATTCATCCTGAATAATGCATATATACATGCATAAATCAAATGTACTTTTGATAAAGTGTCTAAAATTTATTGCAAACAGAAGACAGACAGACAGATAGATAGATAGATAGATTAGATAGATGAGTGCAGTCTTCAGGATAAAAAATAGCATAGCTTTTTATAAATATACCACAAAGCTATACAATATATATATCCAAAATTAAAAAATTACCAAGATAATTATCTTTGGGCACTCTTATAATGACCTACACTAAGAAAAATGTATAAAGTTAAAGAGAACCATATCATCAGCTAATATCACTCATCACTGCTTCATATTTCAGAGGAGATTCTCTGATTCTGCCCAGCAGACAAATTTTCATTAGAAGGGATTGTAGATTGCAATGCTAGACACCCCTCACTCCCTGTATTGCCCACTTTCTGAGAGACTTTGCCCTCACCATCTTCATACTTGATGTATTCCTGTACTTTGTGAATTTAAAGGTAAATAACAACCCTGTGTTTCAAAGTTTTGGATACGCAGGTCTTCAAGAGTAAGTCCTGTTGCAAAGGATCACAGTTAGGCAGTACTGGGGTTTTACTTTTTTTTTCCCTTGCCATAAACTTGCTGAGAAGAAGGGAGAAGGAAAGGTTGCAGCAAACTGAGCACCACCTGAGCTCTCATTCTTTGCACCTCTTGCATTTCCACACACACAGAGCTACTGCCCATTGCCACCACTTCTCTCTACCTGACAGAAACTGCTCACTGCTCAGCAACCAGGGTTATTTCATAATTCCTCTTCCCTTCTCTAACAACCCTGCACCACAAGTCTATACTAAAATTATGCAACCTGTGCTGAGAACACTTCCCTGGCTACAGGGCAAACCTGATAAAGGAATAAACATTAATTTCCCACCAATGATGATGAGCTTGTATTCAACCCTAGGTTTTGCTTTAAGAAAAAAATATTTTTGGATTGATGTAATTCTGAGTAGTGTTTTATAATCAGTTTCTTCCATTTCAAATCAAAGTCTAGGGTAAATGTTATTTTGGTGCACAGAGTCACTAAGAATATATACAAACACTGAATGCATCCAATAACCAAATTATTTCACATAAATTCAATATCCCCACAGCCTGCCAAAGGCCAGTTTAGAAATGCTCAGACTCACAGACTAGAAGTCAAAAAATTCAGATAAAAAAGTAAAATCAAGCACAGGAACCCACATTAAAGATATTGCCTGCAATTTCTGGTGCTGAAGTCAAGAAAGTCACTGAAGAGTTGATGTTTCCAGACCTGCAAGGCAGTAAGTGGATTAAATGAATTTATAAATTCTGTGAAAGTATGAAATATTTTACATAAAGTACAGAAAAATTCAAAACTCATGTTTCTAAAGAAGGAGAAAATTCTTGATCTGAACTCTATCCTGAGAAGAAAAATGTAACTGTACAGTATCATTCAAGGTGCCTTCCACTCCTGCCTGAAAAAGGGGCAGCTTCCAGGGCATCCAGTGCCTCTGGGGAAGATGGAAAGGAGATGCAGACAGACTAGTCACAGCTGGGCATTTCAGCAGGTTGAGAGGCAATGACCAGAAATTCAAAAGAGACATTCCGACATAAGGAAAAAATTATCACCATGATTAAACACTAGAGCAAGTTTCCCTGATAATTTTGCAGCCTCTGTTCTTTGGGATTTTCAAGATCTGACTGGATACAGACCTGAACAACTTGGTCTCTATTCTTCTTTGACCCTGCTGTGAGCAAGAGTTTGGATGAAAGACCTCATGAGGTATGTTCCAACCTGAATTATTCTATGATGTTATAATGTTGTTGAGGTCAAAATGTCATTATAATGGAAAACTTTACAAAATTCACTCATTTTTTTTCTATGGCCTCACTCCATCTAAAGTGGAGAAAGAATATATACTCAAAAAAAACTCAATCAAAGAAACAAACAAAAAAACGCCCTACAAAACTGTATTTTAAATACCATCCCACATTGTAAAAAAAAAAAAAAATACTCTGGCTGAACTGAGAAACATGTTGGATAATTTGTATTTACACAAATTTAATATATATTTAGGTGTATCTCTGTATATATTTATACACATAAATATTTTTTTCTTGCAATAAGATTGTTTTCCCTCCTTTCAGTCATTTTCCCTATTCATTTCACATAATCAAGATCTTGAATTGTGTGTTCATTTCCAAAAATTATAATCATGTAAGAATAAGAACTTACGGTATGTCTTACTCTTACCATACGAGCCAAGTACTTTAATTCATTTGGGCTTTACTTTTAACTGCCTTTTTTTTTAGATTATATATGTACAGTGTATGTAATGATGCTTGGGCTAAAGGATGAAAAGGAATAAAATATGGCCATTATATTAGAAATTATTTTGATGTCTAAAGCAAATAAAAGTGTTATGAGTCAAGAGCTGCATGGGATTAGAGGGAGATCTGTTGGTAAAAATGATGCAAAGAGATACCAGTCAAACCAAGCAGTATTTGCAGTTTGCCTCTAGCCCAAAATAATGGATTGAAATAAAACTGAAAATTGAAAATTAATATGGGAGACAGAGAAAGAGGGGAAACACTGATGATGTGAGTGATGTGAGTTGTTAAATATTGAGAAGCAAGATAGTAGTCATGATGGGCCTTGGATCTCCCAGCACAGTCCTGCAGTCACCAGCTTACTCCAGTTTCATGAGAGCAAACTGAAGCACATAAACTTTCAGCAGTGATGAGGAGTCTGCCTGCATAATGAAGAACCTAAGACCACATTCCATAATCTTTCTTAAGACACCCTGTTTATGCAATGGATAGCATATTTGGCCAAAACTAATTAGAGTGCTCAATTTCCCTGGAAAGTAGATGTCTATCACCAGCTTCCACAAATAACTGACAGTGAATATCACATCAAAGTGAATATTTTGTAAATACTTCACCAGATTAAGTGTACTTGCATGATAGTATGCAGACTTCAGAAAAGAATTTAAACTAAAAAGCCAATCTGCAGAAGTCTGCATGGACAAGTGCAAAATTTTAAGATTCAAATCCTTCATGAATAAACATATTATTCAATGAAAATATTTCCCTCATTCTAGCTATGATTATGTGCATCATAGGCCTGGCTCTTAAAGGAACACATATGATACTGTTGGTTGGACTTGTGGGAAACCTGCACCTACAGTTTTTATAACTGGGCCATATACCCTTCAGTTTTGCCTTCTGAATAGACACAGAGAGCAGTGGAAGCTCTAAGTAGTGAATCTGAATTGCAACTATCTGAATGAATTTACAGCCTGTTTCAGAATTATCTTTGAAAATTCCTTAAGGGAATCAGGAAATACCAGAATCAAAATCATGGAAAGATTCAGTTTAGAAGGAACTTGCAAGGACCATCCAGTCCAATCCCTCTGTGACAGACAGGGACATCTTTTGCTAAACCAGATTACTCCAAGCCCCATCCTACCTGGTCTTGTACACCCTCAGGGATGGGGCATCCACAGCTTCTCTGGGTAACTTATCCCTGTGCCTCACCACTCACTATAAAAATGCCTTCCTCATGTCCAATCTATACCTGCCCTCCTTCAGCCAAAAACTGTTGGCCCTTGTTTCACATCCAGGGCTGCTCTGGATCTGCTCATGCTCCTGCCTGGATTGATACCAGAAGTTGTCCTGACCCAGGGGCAGCACCTTCACTTGGACTCACTAAACTCGTGAGACTGACATGGGCACAGCTCCCAAGTCCCTCCAGATGAGATCCTGTCCCTCAAGCAAATCAAACGCACAACTCAGCTTGGTGTCATCTTGAAACTTGCTGAGAGTACATTCATTCCTCTCTCCATGTCACTGATAAATATATTAAATGGTGTTAGTCCCAGTACAGACTCTTGAGGGACTCTAATATTAATTAATTATTTAATTTTGGACTTTCAGACATAGAATTTAGCCAGAGAAATTTAAACCTCAAATAGATTTTAAATCCTACTTGCTTTTACTATTGGATTTTTAGTTAATCTATTTCACCACTATGGTAGATTTAATAATTTGAAATTTTCTTTACTTTAAAAATTCTGTTAGTGACCTTTTTGACACCTAAACAGTCATGTCTTGAAAACTTGTTTTCCCTGCAAGCAAAATATATCAATACTGCCTGGTTCTGCACTGTACAGTTTGATCAAATATTCAATAATGAGAACAAGCAGCCTGAAAAAGCTCAAAAATATACACAGGAAGCTATACTAGCTTTTATATGAAAAAGAACTAAACCTGAGTGTCTTTCAGACTCTTATGAATGCAAACCACTCGTGGAAGAGCTCTCTGTGAACAAGAAAAGGAGCATCATTAAGTACAAAAACAAGTGCAAAGAGATTGATAAATTGAGAATCAGAGATGGACAAAAATTTTGACAAAAGAACAGAGAGTAAGGAAACATTCACTAGAAAAGACAAACTAATATAAAAGAGAAAAAAAAAAAAAGACATGAAGAGTGATGGCTTAGTTCATTCTTGATGTACCAGTGCTGTGCTGGAAAAATCATACTGATACCAGGGGTTATCAAACTGCAAAACAAAGTAACTCTGGACAAACCTTAGTTGGAAAAAAAATAAAATATAAAAAAACAACAGAGTGATAAGAACACACCAAAGGTGAAGCAGGTGTGAGCAGCGAAGGGAGGAATAATGAACAGAAGCCCCAGCTCCTGTGCCCTCTGCCCAGGCAGCACTGCCCTAAGGGTGAAGGGCTGCAGTGAGGGCAGGAGGGTCCCAGGGAAGAGGAGAGCAAATACTCTGCACTGGGAGAAATACTGAAGATTGAAGTGCACTGAAGTATGCTCAAAAGCAGGGAGTGAAAAAAAGAACAATAGAAAGCCTTCATAAACAAATACTGCTGGCTGACAAATACACTCCAGGTTGCATATTTGTTTTTTAAGAATAAATGTAATATTTAATATGTTGTATTTTATTGATTTGTATAGTTCCTATGCAAAGTGAATTGCATAAGCTTTCTTTTCCCACACCAAGACAGCTAAATTTTCAGTGAAACATCAAACAGAAGAGTCCTTTATCTTCCACTTTGTGGACATCTATACCTTTGCTCACTAATTCAGGACACCTTTGAAGTCAATGAAAAAGCAATTGAATGAAAATCACCCTTCTTGTTTTAGAATTGTGTACTATACAAGGTGATGTGCCCTGGAAACAATATTTCAAAAACTCTTTACCTTGTGTTTTTCCACATGGATGTGGCATATTCACCTGACACACAGTAACTGCATTTTGTTAACATTTAAAGCAAATTTTACCAGTAGCCACTGTTTTGAACATGTAATGAGATATTTATATGGAACACTATTTCATTAAAAGAATGACATGGAAAGAGATGAGTGAAGAGTCAAGTAAAACATTGTGATTTACATAAAACCTAATTCTTCTTTGATGGGGAAAAAACCATACAGATTTAATATCAATAAGACCAATATAATCCAAATTCCTTCATATTTTTTCTTCTTTTATTCCATTTAAAGTGCTAAAGCATGTAAAAGGTCTTAACTGTCTCAGTTTCAGAGGCTTATCTATCAGTTGAAAGACAGGAAATTCATGTGACTTAATTACTTAACTTTAAAGAAGTTCATCAAGGTTCCAGTCATATGCCTAAACTCAAGCATCTGCTTAAATTGTCCCTCTATATGACAAGTGACCTAAAAATGGTGATGCTATTTTGATACCTTGTGAGGACATTAAGGAAGAATTTGTTACATAAAATAACCTTGCAGAAAGTTATTTATATACAAGCTAATTTTATTCAAAGTACATTGAAGGACAGACAAAAACTGCTGAATTACAAAACAGCAGACTTTTATCAACCATGAAAAATTGTAACAGAAGTGTTCAGGGACTTTGGTCATTCTCATAGGACTTCTTTGGAACTTTTCTGATTCAACCATGCCTTTCTTAAAGTGGTGGTCAGGTGTGTATTTTAACTGCAGATCCAAAAGAGTATTTCCTGGGATTTCCCTCTTTTCTTATTTTTAATATTTTTTAACTTTGGTTTTGGCTGTTGGGTTTTTTTTTTTTTGTTTGCTTTTTGGGAGGAGGGGTGGAGTTTGGGGTTTTTGGGTTGTGTTTTTCAGGGATGGAGGTTGGGTGGTGTTTTTTTTTAGAACCTAGAACTGGGACAGAGTCTCCACTCAAAATATTGGATTTTGATCTGCAGAGAATAGTATGATTTAGATGTCAATGCCCAGGCTAACCCACGAATATTTAGATTTCCTTATGCTCCATCTAGATGGACAAATGTCAAATTTAAGTTATTTTATGTTCAAAGAGAGTAGGAATTTTTCAAGCCTAATAAGACTTAGAAGCCCAACAATAAAAGCAGGACACAAATTTTAAGGAAATGTGAATTTGCTTGATAATTTAATTCAGACTTCAATTTTTGTTGAAAATAAAATTTTGCAGCAAGGAATTTCAAGATGAACTTCTTTATTGGGAAAGTAATACTGCTTGCCTTCTTCTCCCATCACGGAAAAAGTGCAACACTGCTAATAAATTGATCCTCTTCTTCCTGAGTTTTAGAAATGCTACATGCATTAGAAGAATAGCAGCTGCCCAACAGATGATTTTGTTTAAGATTCCATTTTATCTTAAATTTCATGCATCATATTAGAAGTTTAAATTTTCTTCACAGTTAAATGGTTTGTGATGATTTTAGTCAATCTGCATTTTATAAACTAGTCTCAAATTCATGCTCCAAATGAGGGAGGAAAATGTTCCCCATAATAATATAATATAATATAATATAATATAATATAATATAATATAATATAATATAATATAATATAATATAATATAATATAATATAATATAATATAATATAATATAATATAATATAATATAATATAATATAATATAATATAATATAATATAATATAATATAATATAATATAATATAATATAATATAATATAATATAATATAATACAATATAATACAATATAATACAATATAATACAATATAATACAATATAATATAACATAATATAATATTTTGTATTTTTAAATAAATAGTTCTTAGAAGTCTTTCTGCATCCTACTTGTTAATCTCCTATTTTCTGTGCATGCAATGGCAGTCAATAGAATTCTATGCAGTATTTCCATTTATGCCTTTTCTATTTTTTTCTGCAAATACAGGAATGATAAATTTGAAGTCTTAGTATCCTGGCTACTCTCAATCTTCCCTGATTAACAGATTTCCAGATACTTTTTTTTAACTAATGAGAAACATTAAAGCAAGTCAACATTTCTATAATATATAACCAGCTGGAATAATGGTATACAATAAACATAGAGCAAGAGGAAAGTGTACAGCCCATTTCAATCTCTATTCTCAATGTCATATGCATTGTTCACTGATTAGATTATTTGCCCTAGTATTTACAATTGATATTACTTGGGTCTTCAGTGTCTTTAAATGCAGAATTATCTTCTCTGAAGCACAGCCAAAAATGTAACTACAATTCCTCATTTATGTACTTGTCTTCAAATATCTGTGCACTCTGATCATATGAATGCCAATTCATGTGCCCTTTTCTGTTTAGTCATAGTTAAGGAGAGGAGAACATAAACTCTTAAAGTCAACACAAAATCTGTTTATCCCATTCAATAAGACACAATAACAGAGAAGATGTTATGCTTATAGTTATACCACAGTCAAATAAATAACTGATTACCAAAGCATTATTTTACTTAGATATTGAATATATACACATCTGAAGTCTTTAATTTAAAAGAAACGGTGTTCTTGGACAGAGCCTCACTAGGACTGTTTGAATAAGAACAACTAAATTCGGCTTTGAAACAGAATTTTAAAAATACATTGACCATATGTTTTTTTGAATGTGAACATCCACAGGGAAGTGCCACCTTCATAATGTCAAGAAGAAACCCAGGGCCACTGCCTGTTAGTGGAAGGCCACCAGGTAATCAACCCATGCTCACACAATGTGCATTTGAGTTTCCAGCATTCAGACATAGGTCCTTGCAGAAATGCTTTATTTACAGAAGTGTCATCAATAATGAAATCTAGACACAGATTAGAGCCTCCAAATTAACAGTGTCACTTCAGACTTTTAACCTACTATTTTCACAGCCTCTCTCCAGGAGCTCTCCTTGCCTTCTGTAATCAGCACCAGAATATTCACTGACTCCCTGCTAAGCTTTTATCTCCATCAAGTGAAGGTGACAATGAAACACTCTCCTGTAAGATCCTCCTGGCAGCACTCCCACGATGCCTGCTGGACTGTTTTGATCCCATTCCATACGTCCACAGTTTAAGCAGCACTACAGCTGCCTGTCTCTGAATTGTGTCTCATCCCACTGCCAGGCACAATCCTGTGGTACCTGAGTTCCAAAGTAATCTTCTGAGCCTATTTCAATTTTCACATTAAAGAGCATGCTGCCTGGAACTTGATGATTACAGGTTTTTGAGGACAGGATCAAACAGAGGAAGATGCTAGCAGGGAGTCAAGAGTAATAACATTATTCTGCAGACATAGCCAGTTTTTTCTTCTTCTTTGAATGAATTCAGTCATCTATGGCAGCACTGATGCAAACACGGCCTTGGAGTTACATATAGCTGCAGATACATGTGAATAAATTGCTTATGTGTCATTGCACCCTGCAAAGCAATTTATGAGAGAGCTGGTTTTATCATTAGCTAATTGTGTCTCTGGATTATTAAGTACAGGGAATGAAGAGTTAGGAATATCTTGGTAATATATGGATAGGTACATATATGATAATTGGCTTGAGCAATAAAGCTATCAATTATTCTGCTGCTGATTAAAAACTATGAACACTGAAGAATCAATTTATTTTTAAGGGCAATTCAATTTCATAAACAGACATTAACTGCTCTTTTTTCCCCTGAAATCTGTCAAATGCTCTTAGCTCACATTACATCATCATTTTAGTAAAGTTACTGATGTTTAATACCATAAATGATAGTTCTTTGACAGTGAAATGGTCTGTCATGTCATAATTCTAGCTAGCAAAGTTCCATATTCATTTACAAGTTGATTTCCTATTCGGAGAGAAAAATACTACTAAAGAGAAATCTCAGCTGCCCCTCAAAAATTTTAATAGAAAGACATTTGCTAAATAAACAGAGTATACATTAAAATGTTATATTTCATCTGGCAACCACTGACATATATCTATCAATGTTCTTAAAATCTAGCATAGTAAATATTTTCCTCTGTCTGCACTGGTATGGACTGAAATATTTTCCATCCCTTTCCTTTTCAGTCAGAGGAAAGCACAGGAAGAATCATGCATAGATAAATTACTGGGGAAAATTATTTTGTCACAATTAAGGACCTGGCTCTGGTTCTCTTGCTAATCCATTCTCCTCTTCTTTACTTCATCCATCACTAGTACCACCACAATACCTATGAATATGTCTCTGGTGGACTATGAATATGATTAATAATTCCTTTCAAGAGCATGAATGGGGGGAGACTAGTGTATTTTATTTGGGGATCTTTTACATTACATATATCTACATCCATCTGTGTATCTACATACAGTTAGAATATGGGTGGTATAGCCATGGAAAATAACCAACATGTCAAAAGTGTCTCGAAGAGTGGGGAGAAATATCTGAAGAATGGTAAGAGAAAGGTGTCTAGGTCTGAGATATGTAGCTATAATGGGACTCTGTTGAGATCCAGATACTGTAACTACATGAATTAACACCTCATATTACAACTGTCATCCAAATGTAGATGGATTTTCATTACTGATGGGTTTTAACGTAAAGTATTATTTTAGCCATAAGATACAGGAGATTAAAAAGTCAAAATCATAGAAGACAAAAAAAATTGACATTGTTTTTCATATTTGATTACTCTAGTTTTGCCAGGTACTCCGCATTCAAATAAATATCTTTTAGGTTATTTTAAAAAGTAACAAATATGTGAAACTTGAAAGCTTATTTGGCCTAATACATGATTACTTCCACTTTAACAGGATCTATACATTCTGCCTAACTATGACTGTACATGGTGTCAATTACTGTCATAGAAGTGCTGTTTATAATGACTATTTCAAAACCAATTGTAAAAAAAAACCTCAAAATTAGATACTGAGAACTTGAATTTGAGGAAAAAGGGGAAGAGAGCTGAGTCTTCTGAGAGCGAGGATTCTGGAAACATAGAGCCAGCAAATAATGGTAATTAATATTTTTATGAATGAACTCACCACAATTTCAAAATCAAAATTTATATACCAACAGTTAAACTCTCAGATTATCCATGAATCTATGTATCTAGATCTATAACCCTGATCTACATTCATAGTGAATTAAATATATTAAAATGTATTAGGAAGTTTGATTATTCTACTTCGAATATTTCAATTTCCTAATGTAATATTTCTTGTTCTACTTAGTGATTCTGTGTGCTCAGTTTTTAGGTCAAAGAAGTTTGTACTTTTCCTAAAGATATAAAATTTTTTTCTTAGAGGACATATTATGGGAAGAAGAAAGAAGGGTTCAGTGACTCTACAGTTTTCTAACATTGTGTACATTTTTAACAGATATAAAAATCTGTTCTATATTTAAAATAATATTTAAATATTTAATTATTTAAAATAATATTTAAAAATATGTTCACAATGGCTTTGCAGACACCTGATAAAATTGAAGGTATGAGTCCTATTTTAATTTGAAAGGCAAACTAACTGGAAGAAGAAAGTTGCAAGTTTTGTCTGGTCCGACAAACTACTACAGATATTTTTCAAACTTGTTTTCAAACTTGCTGCTTACAAGAGACATGAAAATCTTGTTTTCAATGGCAAAGGCGTGATCTTATTCATCAGAACAGTGCTGCCTGTCTTCTTAGGGAGAAGGTAGACTGGACATCATCCCTTGTACAAGTTGACAGCCACCTCTCATGTGGAACCTTGCAATTTATGGCTTGAAAGCACCGCTGAAAGCTGCAAAACAAATGCCTGACCTATGCAATAAAAATGGGTTCATATAAAGGAAACTTTAGGCAAAAATTCTATGCAGTTTGCATTGGAATGAAGCTGCATGTTGCCTATTTTTGTTACTTGCTCCTTAGGTTCCTTCAGGGAATTTTTTGGTCATTTATTGCCATGGAAATCGCACACAGGCCTCTATTAAGAGACAAAAGATGTATCCAATGCCTTGGCATAACACTGGAATGGTTCTAGGGGAGGGGGGGAAGCAGTGTGGCTTCTAGTAGTTTCTTACCTGGGGGTGGCTCAGCCTTTGCCCAGCTTGGAGGGGAGTCAGCTGTAGTGTTTTGTGCTGGACCTCTCTTGCCCAGGGGTTTGGTACTTTTGTACAGTATAAGAACTGTTGAATGTCACATTTAGAATTTAAGGACTAATTCACGGAATTTTTTGCAAATCTGTCTCACGAATTTCTGAAACCGCAGTGTGGCATTTGCTAAATTATTTCAGACAGAAAATATCTTCTATACAACAAAACTACTGCCAGGGACCTAAAGTATTTTATTTAGCACCCTCCTTTAAAAATGCTACAAGATCATCCTTACTTTTATCATTTTGGTATCCAACGGTTCCACCTTTGGATTTGCAAGACATTATAAGCTTTGTTCTATACAGAAGAGATCTTTCCAAGGATGCAACATGTAGGAATGCTCAGCCTGTTTCAGAGCTTGCCCTTTCACTGCAAGAAAAGTGCCTTTTTTACCCTGATAGAAACTCAAATTTTTTCTATCTCTACAAGAGAATATGAATAGAACTCAAGTGTGAAGCTAGAGGCACCATAACATAGCTCAGCCTATGGAGCAGTGGTTTTCAACTTTCATAGAAACCTAGCAGAAACTAGAATTCCAAGGCTCCAAAGTAAACTTAGAAGACTAAAGCCAATGAATTTTAAATAAATTCAGGCTCTTGGGAACACATGCATATGTTTTTTAGGCAGACAAATATGAAGTATAGGCATAAACATACGAGATGAGCTTGCAGGGTCCTTTCCAATCTGGGTGTTTCATACATGCATAAACAGACATACGCTTATATGCATATATAAAAGTCTGCTAATATACAATTAATATTTAACACAATGTATGAAAGCACATAATAACTATTCTATTGTTACAAGTTTTTGGTTATGTGATTTGACAATAATAATCTTGTTTTCCTTTTATAATTCATAGAAGACTAATAGATAATCCTGCCTCACTAATGTTCTTAAAACTTCGTGAAATTGGTTTTCAATGCATTTTAAAAATGTTATTTAGCTTCCTAAATTACCAAGGAGTTTCGAACTTTTTAAGCAATGACAGAAATAAAATATAAATTACTAAATATGGCCTGAGAACTGGGATCACTCTATTCTCTTCGTTTCCCATTAGCCCTTCACCACAGTGCTTGTAACAAGACTATTTCTGATGTTGTCATGTTTCCTCCCATGCTGGTGAAGCTATAAAAATAATAACTGCAGCATGGTTCATACAATGCATTTTTATTTGGAAATAAGTGGAGCTGCTAAAAGAAGCTTCTCATAAGTAGGGTAGAAAGCAGCAATGGAGTGAAGGTACTACTCACCTGTTTAATACTAAAAATCCCCAAACTTCTGGTTTGTTACTCCAACCTCACCCTTTCATTAGAAACATTTCTTCTCTGTCCAATCCTTTCTTCTTTACCTCCTCAGCGTTCAGTGCCTTCCACCCAGTCCTGTGGTTAGTACAGTGGGCTAGTAGCCTACTGAGTCAAAAAAAAAAAAACAAATGGAGAAGAAAATGGGGAGAAAGGCATATATAGTTTTAAAATAATTTTTTACGCAGTAGTTAGAAGGAAATAAAATGAGTTTTTTCCTCTTTTTATAGTTCCTCCTGTTCACTGATCAAATACTTATCAAATACTAAAGGTTCGTTTGCCAAAATTGCATGAGTAATATACAGTCATTATACAGTTAAAAGAATAGGTTGTACTGTAGGATGGCTCTTCCATTCATAGGGATTGCATGTCTGCCCTTAGCACTTGCAATAATCACTCTTTATTGTAGTTCTGTGAAAATTTAGCAGGTAGTAGCCTCATGACAAGTGAAAATGGCAGAGATGTTCTTCCATAAAATCTTCTGACTTGCTTTGATGTGGCCTTGATAATGTTAATGAGACTTACATCAGCCAAAGTGGCAATACTCTGAAAGCATTAAATCAACATATGGTTGCATCTACAGAATCTGTTTTTCCCTAAAGAAGATTTCAAGTGGAACCAAATTATGTCATGATCTCCAGATCAGCAGAAGTGCAAGATTAGAAATGGCAACCCTGGACTTCTGGGAATGTATTTCTTTTGTTACAATTAATCTGCTAATATCAGAAGGTACTTGTGTTATTTTTTTAAAAAACTCATCTGCAGCAATCAATTTTGAGTGAGATCAATGCACTTGCCCAATGTCCACTTCCAGAACATCCAAAATGAAAATAACAAACCTGTGCCTGGCTGCTGGAGGTTGTGGAGAGACCCCCAGGTACAATGAGACTGAGGCAGGCAGACTGAGGCATTGAGAAGAAAGGATGTGCACATTGGCCAATGTTACTGCAGGAGACTTCAGAGTTTGTATGAGATCAAGATAAAAGGTGCTTATGTATGTGCTGAGACATGCTCAGGGAGGGATCCCACCCTTGTCATCCAGTTTCCTCTGTGCCTCAGGTTCTCCTTTCCACAGCTCTGCCAAAGAGGATGCTCATCAGTGTGAGTGCTGAACTGAGTGCACCTTCAGCCTGCAGAGAGCAGCTTTTACTGGGAACAGCGTGGGAGCAAAGGGTGAGAATGAAGAACTCCCTCAGGACAACAGGATTCTGTGGAAATCATGGCAGCCTCTTCCCAGGACTCAAAAACTGCCATCAAATCTTCCCATTATTTTGACTCCATTCATGTTAGGAGAAAGCTAACCATACCCCAGAGATGCCTGTTTCTGTCCTTCACTGGAAACTAGAGTAACTATCATGTGGCTGTCAGGTGTGTCAGGTGAGATGAACACCATCATTAACAATACTGAGAGGCTGCAGATAACAAATTGTGGAGAGAGAATGGCTTTGGCTACAAACATAAGCAGTGTCAGAAGCATTTTATTTTGTAAACAGTGATGACTGATGAAAAACTTGAGTGATTTATGTTTGGCAGTCTGTTCCTTACTTCAGGTTTTATTTCACAGATTCCTTCCTGTGATCTCAGGGAAACTTTTAATAGTAGCCAGTGTGATTAAAAGCCTTCCAGTGAGTGTTGGTATTCCTTCACATCTGTTTTTAACTATTATTTCTATATATTTTTGCGAAGCTTTAGAACTCTGTAACTCCCTATTCTGGAAACTGATCATACATGGGAAACTTCCCTTGAGTAATTAGAACAGTGCTCTACATTTTGCAGAATTCCTTTATAATTAAATTATCCAAGGTGTGAATCTTTGTGCCACATCTTTGTGTCTTTTCTTACCTTTCTTGTACCAAAAAACCCATCTGGTACACTATCATAATATAGTCTCAACTTCCTATTTAAATATTTTTTTTAACTCTTAGAATTCGAATTCTATATTCTTCCACCAAAAGTGAGTTTTAAAGTCCAGGTATTCTATTTGGAAAGTATCAGTACGTTACTTGGTTTTCCAAGATATTTCCTAGGATTCTTTAGTCTTATTACTTAATATAGAGGAACAAAACCTTAGAGTCAAAAAAGAAGAGAAGGAAAAGACCAACATTATCTCAGTTTTACTGACATGGAAATTGACAACAAAGAATAGAGGTTGTTGTGGCAATATGGCATCTTTTAAATTTGAGTTATATTTTATATGTATACATGTGTGCATATATTTTAAAAGCACTATTTGTCCACACTTCTCATCTGATACATTGTATGTGCACTCAATATCTGAGCTAAACAATATTGATGTTCCAAGGGATACATCTTGCATGCAGTGAGAAAAGGCACCAAATCCAGAAACAAAAATTATACTGTGATTTTTAATTCCCTGTGCTTCCCTGTTTGCTGGTTTTTTATTATTTGTACATCTCCTGAAAATCTGCAGAAAATCCTGGTCCTCCCACAGATCCAGAAACTACATCTTGAAAACTATTACTTTAGATTGGAGAGTTGTTTTTCTGAAAGCCCAAGACAAGGAAAGCTGCTGTTGGAAAAGTACATGCACAGCCTGCACAACTCACTGGTTTCAGAGTCTAGATTCACTCCTGACCCTGAAAGCCAAAAATCAGAAATCAAACTCTGATAGGTAGGAACAGCAAAGCTGCAGCTTGATAACTTGCATACTCTCAGTATGGCAAGTGGCATTTTTAAAGAATGAATTTTTTTTCCACACTTCCTGTAATTTTTAGTCAAAAAATAAGACATAATAGTCCTCAATCTTCCTTCTGTCTCAGTCCCTGAGATAAATAAATGGAGACTATCTAAAAATAGTTTACAATAATGTCTTGTTAAATTTCCTAAGTTTGGAAATACTCTATAGAATAAAGTCTGCTAGGAAGGTTGTTTAATATTTTGTGCACTTTCAGGAACAAAAGACCAAATAAGTTCCACAAAGTCTGATCTTGAAACTGGATTGCAACAAAGCCAATATCAGGATAATAATTCTATAAAATACCAGTTCACAATTTAGATTAATTTACACATAAGTAATCTATCACAGGACATGTTTAACACATCTGATTTTCCTGAATGGCATATCAAACCTCATATTTCCATTCCAGCTAGGACATATATTTCAGAAAGACATCTAATCTTTATCTGAACACCTATCAAGCAAAGTAACTTATTCAGTTGGCTAGTGATGTTTCACTGTAAAAATGCTTCTTTCATTTCTAGTCTCAATTGACTTAAGCTCTGTGTTCAAGCTCTAGGTATCAAATGTCTTTGATAGATTAAACTTCCCTCCAGTGTTGGAAGTGTCTGCATTTATAGATCATGATCAGGTTTGCTTCTTAACCTTCATTTTGTTAAGATAAAGAGATCGAACTGGGTAGGTATCTCACTGAAACAGCTTTTTTTTCCCCTAGAACTTCTATCATTCTTGTAGCTCTTTTTAAAGTCATTTCCAATATATCAATGCTGCTTTAAAATGAGTTCATAAAACTCAACACAGTAGATGTCTCACTAATATCATAGAGAATCAAAAATAGTTCTGTACTTCCATTTTTTAATCCTCTTTCTATTTATCTAAGAATGACTTTTCTTTTTTTTTTTTTTTTTTTTTTTTTCCTTGGCTATTTCTTCTCACTACAGACCCAGAAAATCTAGAGCATGATATTGATTTGTACCTCCTGGAGGATGCTTTGGGTCAAAATCCATGCTGGATATAACAACATTTCACCACTGTGGAATACTTCAAAATCTTCAGCAGTCAACCTAAGTACGTAACACTTTAAAATATGAACCTGTTTTACAGATTGCCTGTAAAATACAAGTAATATTTACTGTATGAATACACCAGAAGTTTTTAAAATTTTAAAATATTCAAAATTTGTGTAGCATATTGAGGGAATATATTTTAAAATAACATTAAAAGTTCAGAAAAATCAGAGAGAATTATGTTTCTCTTTTTCATTATGAAATTATTATCTGACTTCTTTGAATCATATTCAAATGCACAGCTACTCAGTTAACTGAACTGTGGGTGACTTTTTGAATCAGATTTATATCACTAAAATGTTTCATTAAAATATGATTAGTGGCCAATTCTGTCAAAAATCTAGAGGCAGTCTTTAAAATTTAAGAATTTTACTTCGTTTTTCTTCTTACTGTACAATGTGCACTTTTCCTGTAAAATTTCAGTGATCTGGAGAAACATTTCCTTATTTCACAAAAAATTGTTTACCAGCTCTCTGTTGCACCACTAGTGTTACCTCAACATTTGCCCTGAGAAAATTACTTTAGTTTTCATTTTCCAATTGATGTTTTGTTGGTGAATTCGCTGGGTCAATAAAATGTCTGTGGTCAATAAAATCCATTACTCATGTTGCCAAGCTGTAGCACCACCTGCCCTGTTTGTGCCAAGCAAAGCTCTGGACAGGTCAGAGAGGATTTCTCTGCTTTGTGGGCAAAGCAGTGACCATCTTCTCAAGGCCAGGGCTGAGGAGCTGGCAGCCCAGTGAGCAGGACTGTGCAGGGACACCCACTCTAGCCTTCAGTTCAAGTATCAGAGTCAACACAGGCATGCACATGCAAGTCTGGAAATTGCAATTTACCACACTGCTGCAGTGACACTGCCTCTGAACTAACTTGAAGCTGGAGCAGGCATTTCTGCCAAGTGTTTCATTGTAGGCATATCCTGATGCATTGTTTTATTTTTTGACCCAGGTGAGATTCATGCTGAGGCAGGAGCTGGAAGTTTCTAACTGTGGTGTCTGAATTAATTACAATGGAAGAGATGGACATGAAGAATCAAGTTGCAATCTATTGCACTGTCATGACAGGATTCTAGAATTTCTTTAAAATGTGGTTCTTTCGTATATATTTGTAGTATCCTTTTCCTCAGCTTGAGTCAATATTACTACCCCATGGTGAAAAACACATATAAAAATATGTTTGTTCTTCCATCACTGACAACCTCTATTTGTGTCTGAACACAATCCATTAAAGTTCTCATTTTTCTGTTGATAACCCTGGTTCCAGGGAAAAATAGTCTTTTTTTCATATCAATTCATGCTTTATTGGGTTAGTTCACTTGTATCTTATTTTTAAGTTCTTTCACAAGGGATAATTTACAGACTTCTCATAATCTTTCGTGAAGAGAGATTAATTTGGTTGTGTTCAAAAGCAAAGGCATAAGTAGACTGTGCTTCTGGATCGACAAATATCAGCAACACAAAGACAATTTTTTGTCAGATTATCTAAAAGTCACTAAAGTTAGGGCAACAAAAAAGTATTCTGTTTCAGACTCTTAACCATGTGAGATAGGAATATGCACCTTAATGTCTGTAACCATCAAGAGCAATAAAAATCTTAATTCGGGTTTTGCTTTCCTAATATTCTGAGCAAATTATAGGACATGGAGGTAATTTCAACCAGACTGACAAGTAGCCAAGAGAGTTCTAATTCTGTTTTAGCTGCTGACTTGCCTGGTATATGGGCTCCTTAAAACACAAAGTGGTAATTGTCATACAGCTCCACAGCCTCTTTGGCCATGTATTGACTGCATCTGCTCTTCACATCATATGTTTGTATGCCTTTTAGCCACTTTCAAGGACAAGCAGCACCACAGACTGTTGCAATGCATGTTTATCACAGGCATCCTACCTCTCTGAGGAGGAAAAGAATCTTAAGGCAAATATTGACATGAAATCCAGAAAAATCATTGTGTCTTACAGATAAACAGGACAATGATTTAATGCAAATATCATTTGTGATGCCAGATTTGAACTTATCCATCCTTTACTCCTGTTATGTTGAGAACAGTAGCCCTATAGAGAAGACAGGGAGGGGGCTTTGAGATGCAGAAAATTATGGAAATAGCACTTCAGAACTACGGGTTGAAACTATTATATTCTTATATTCTTAGTGTGTCACACTGCCAACTAGAATTACTGGTGAAATATCTACCTTTCACAATAGTTGCAATGGAAGGAATTGACCTGTAATTATACGAATCATGTAGGAAGATGTTCAAAAGATGGAAATTTATCATGGGTTATTTAATATTCCTGCCCTCAGGATTTATTTTGCCAAGGGCACTTAAGGCTGTTGGTGAGCTCATTTTTAGCTAGTCTAAATAAATCAGACTTCCTGAGGGAATGACTGCATTTTGATGACAAATCTTTTTTTTTTTTGCCTATGTGGTGATATCACAGCAGATGTTGAGGTTTGTCCAGGTCACAGGTGTTGCAGAATTTGCCTAATAAAAAGTCCATTTGCTAGGAATTGTGAGTGAAGAACACCTTCTACTGCACCAACTTAACTTGTGTCTAAATATATAATATAAATATATAATGAATTCTCTCCATGATAAACCTCCTCTGGGAGTGTTATGACTATCTGTGTATTAATATTACTTTTGACATCTGTTGCAATGTGTACATGACATATATATCTGTGTATATATATATGTGTATGTATTTAAAGTAACTATTCACTTTATGGCTAAAAAGTTATTCAAATTAAAACTAAAATGTGGACTCCAGCTGTGGCAGATGCATCTCATTTATCATTCAAGACTCAAACAAAAAAAAACCCCTATTTTGGAAATAATGTATTTCTGATTCATGATTTGAGGTTGACTTTACGAGTAGTTTGTGTCCCTAGTCATAATCTCATAACAACCTAGTCAAGTTTACTGTGCTTTATTGAAACATGATAACATATCCATTACAATATGGACCAAAATGTCAATCTTATCAGAAATTATTTAGAATTTGCTGAGTAACCACCCAACCCCTTTCAGTTAACCAGTCAAGCTGAAGAGGAAGCAATAGGTGACTTCCATTACAATATGGACCAAAATGTCAATCTTATCAGAAATTATTTAGAATTTGCTGAGTAACCACCCAACCCCTTTCAGTTAACCAGTCAAGCTGAAGAGGAAGCAATAGGTGACTTCTGGCTGTCTTTTATGGGTGGTGTTGTGATCCATAATCTCCGATGCACATATCTGCTAAAGCTGTAACTCTAACATACAATACACAAGTTTTTAAAGTAAAACTGCCTCAGAGCTTCACAGATCTAAAGAGGGCTGACCAACCCTTACCCTCACAACTGGTAGTCCCTCTTGTACTCATTGATAATACCTCTCAGTGGAAGAGTCTACAGAGAATTATGAGGTTCTTCTCTGTTTGGTGATTGTTGTTCTTCAATGCTTCATTCACATAAAACCATGATTTTTTTTAAATTTGCATCAAAATAATCTATTAGAAAAACACAGTTAACATCTTTCATATAAAATACTGACAAGAATCACATTAAGTACAATACAAGCTATACAACCTAGCTTTGTGGAATCACTACTATTTCTTACGTAAAAATAAAGGCAGAACAATCTATAGGGAAGCAGGTTAGCTTATTTAGGTGGTTTTTATTGGGTGTTTTGTAGGATTTGATTAAAACACTATTTGAGTGAATCACAGTTGTTCAGTAAATTTTGGGCCGGGCCTTTACAAAAAGGCTGACCCAAACTACATCAGGGGTGTTTTGAGGTGTACATGCCCCAGCACTGTCAGTGTTTTTCCCTCAGTCTCCATCACCTCTTGAGAGTCAGGAGTGAAGGAGTGAAGCTCAGCCAGCAAATCATAGGGCAAAAGAAGCTGTGGAGGTGTTTTTTCTCACTCATTACACCAATGTCTTCTAGTTGGCAATAATTGATTTTTTTCAAAGCAAAGTTTGTTTCGCTCATTATAGTAATTGCTAAAGGAATCTCCTTGTCTCTATCTTCAAAAACAAGAAAGCCTTTTCTTTGTGTCTCTTTCCTTCAGACTCTAATGACAGAAATGCAGAATTTATTTTAGGAGTTTAAATGGTACTAATTTATATTTTTCTCATTTCCACTGCTCTATTTTGAGTGTTTCTTGTTTTTTCCCTCAGTCTTGCAGCTCCTCCACTGTTTCTCAGGTTTTCTGGCACTTCCATCACTTGGATTCATAGATTTCCTATTTTTTTTATCCAGCTCCCATCACACCTTTCATGTTATCCTTTGGGTAAAGAAAGAAGGAGAAAAAATTGAAGAAAGCCTCACTGTTGTGTGTGTTTTAAATGAAGGGAAGACACTTACTTCTGGAGGTGCTTTCCAATCTTAATGATGATTTGGTTTTAGTCAGCTGTCTGGTTTATTTGATTTAGGCTGGGGTTGTTCTACTGGTTACATTGGAGTGACAAGACATATCAATAATTTCCCATCAGACCTTCTGAAAAAGCCCTTTGGCAACTAAGCATATGGCTGTACCTATCCAAAATGAGGAAATGAGAGACCACTGTGGTGGAAGAATAGAGATGAATAAATCAGGTCAGTTTCAGAACAGCACTTTGGAAGACTGACACTCATCACCTCCATACTTGCTGCTGCCAAGGCTTAGTTCTTATACATTATCTGTCATTATCATTATGTATCTAAATAATTAGCTCTTGACAACCTCACTCTACACTCAGTCAGTAAATGGTACTGCTGTGGCTGGCAGTGAAGGTCACAGCCCTCACAGCCTTGGTCTTCAAGGCTGGGCTGGCCAGGTTGGAATGCTGGAAAGATATTCAGTGGAGGAGGTCAGTACTGAAATGGGTTACCTCTTTCTTACCCATTTCATTCTGTATGTCTTTCAGTTCCTTTTTCAAAGAAAGTGTGAAGATCTGAACTTCTTCCAAGAAGAAAGTTGATCATATTTTTCATATTTTACTTTGCTTCCCACTCATTCTGCAAGAGGACTGCAATTATAACAGACTTCTTTCCTAATTACCCTGATCACTGCTTTTATTTTTTGTTTTTCTTCCAGATTTTACTACTTAAAACATGTTTTGATTTTTACTCTGCTGTTCAGTGGAGACACAAGTCTTCGTTTACAACTTTTTCCTTATGCATCATTCACATATTTTAGGCCCAGTTTACTCTTGGCAGCATTGCTGTGCTATAAATGCTTATACTCTCTTTCCTGTTATGCTACTTATGTGTTTGCCCTCCTATCAGCTGGGATAGAGTCAATTTTTGTCTCTGCAGTTGATACAGTGCTGTGTTTTGGATTTAGGGTGAGCATAACATTGACAACAGTTTCTGGTTGTGGTTGACCAGGGCTGGCATTAAGCCAAAACCATTTCAGTCACTCATGCCATCCTGCTGGCCAGGAGATTGAGGGTGCACAAGAAGCTAGGAGGGGACAAAGCTGTGACAGCTGGCCTAGGGGATGTTCCACACCACCTGGTGTCATTCTGGGCAGTAAAACTGGGGGGAGTTGGCTGCGGGGTGAGGGCCCATTGCTCAGAGCCCACCTGGGCATGGTCAGTGGGTCTTGACCAATTGCATTGTGCATAACTTCTATCGTATCATGGTTTTCACATTCCTTTTCTGTCCATTTATTAAACTGTCTCTGTCTCCACCCACGAGTTGCACCTTTTTTTCCAGTTCTCTCCCCATCCCACTGGAGGGGAGTGAGCAAACAGCTGTGGGGATTTTAGCTGCCTGCTGGGTAGGTAATGTCCATTAAACCTTAGCAAGCTTCTACTTCTCTTTCTGCAACACTCTCCTCATTTCGCTGCAAGCTCTCTGTAGTCCTATGTATCTATCTTTTCTCCACTTAATTATTCTCTTAGTAATGGCTTACTGATATAGAACTTTCAGCTTTCACATATCATTTTTGCACAATTCATAGTTTTGAATTCAATCCACATGATATTATATAAGAATAAGAAAAGAATAGTCTATAGGGCTCAATTCTTATGCCTCCTATTAAATTTTTGAGTTTAGAAATGAAAGGATGTCTTGTATAAAATTGTGCTGAAATTGTAAAATTAGCCTCAGAATGAATAATATTAATATATGTATCATAAGAAAAGCCTAGTCATAATGCATTTTAAAAATTATGTTAACTTCAAGAAATAGAATATTTTCTTAATATGTGAAATCCATGATTAATTATTGATCATGAGTACTTACATTAATAATGTTATCATCAGTTAAAAGAATAAACTTTGATGCTAATATGGTTAGAGCAAAGTTCATGAATAAAAAAATCTGGTAATGCAATAAACAGAACCTCTTTAAAATACTGATATTGCTTCATATGCCTTATGGTTTTTCTTGTATATTTAATTTTTTCTCATGGGACAGAAGAAGAACAGAAATGTGATGAGTTACACAGTAGTCTGAAAACTCAAGTACAATCATCAAAGGGGTTTTGCATTGAACCTAAGTTCCATAAAGGCTTGAGACCTTTGTGTTATTCTTCAAGCATAGCTGTATGTGTCCCACTTTTCTCTAAAATGCATATTTCATGATTAAGCTGTTTCCTGTAGCCATGAATTTTTTATGAATACATTTTTCTTTAATGAATGTTAATATTCTGCTTCGGAATAGTGCAGCTAAATCTTCAGGGCATCAAATTTTAGGCAACAAGACTAGTTAGCACTGTGGCAGAGTTTTGCAGGTAGTTCTTTGGAATTATCACTCTCCTACTTGTGGTTTGCAATGTGTTGCATGGCTCTTGTCCCCTTCTTTCACTTCTCACCACAGAATGGAGAACAAAGAGTAGGGCACATGTGTGGTCAGTGAAGAAAATAATCAGGAAAGAAATTTATGTAATTTATGGCTTTGTCATGTTAAATATTCTGTCTTGAAACTATTTTCCAGTAACACATGCCTTACAAATGGCACATAAAATAAGCACAGATGAGGATTCCTCAACTCTAAGAAGCTAATGACAAAATAACCTCAACAATAAAAACACAGCTATGGAGAGGTACCATGATACATCTTTAGTTTGACTTTAAAGAAGGAGATCCATTGTTAATTACAAAATATTTATAATTCAGTCAACCTTGCAGCAACCTGTACTAGGAAGAAGACAACACTTCTAGATTTATTCTAAACGATGGTCTTACAGCATATCTGTGTAACTCAGTAAAGAGCTGCATCACTGCCAAAACTTCAGCAACAGCAGTGCATAATAAGGAATATCCTACTGAAGATCATGTTCTGCATAAGTACCTTAAGAAACAGAAATAAACTGGGGCAGAGTAAAACCACAGTATACTTGGCATTTATTAGCTAGTTAAGCTTCCTTTTGTTATGGATTATAATTAGCTTGTCCATGTTCTGATTCTGTATCACGACAGATCAGTGCTTCTTGTGATGCTCAACTCTGATTTCATTCTCACTGAACACATGTTTTGGAGAAAACATGTCAGCATGAAAAAAATACAATGGAGAATTTGGAAAAGGATGGGAAAACATATATTTTCCTTCAATTTCTTCTTGCATTTATTGCAAGATATGGGGGGAGAGGGGGATATTTTCCACTTTCTTTTGGTTTAATATATTTTTTTTTAAAATGTAGCTGTTGGGTAGGTCACATATCTTTTATAAAATAGCCCTTAGAAGGGTACTCACAAAAGAGGACATGCATTCTGCCATTTCTTCACCTTAAGATAATCAAGAACTTCAGATCTCTTGTGAGAAAACCCTAAATACTAGATTGGTTAACTTTTGCCTTTCCTGTTCAACTTATACCACTGAGGAGCAGAGAACAGATTTGTGAGTCAAAGAACTAAAAAAAGCCAAGGTTGTACCCTGTTATTGGTACAACCAGTTTAGAAAAGAGGATTCTGCATTCATGTATTTAGTCCAGGAATTGAATGTCATTGTTTAGTATCCAGTGATCAATGTACAGAAGGCTTGAGTAAAAATGGCTGGAAGAATTTACCATCTTTCTCACAGATGCCATAACATTTACATGCTTTCCTGCAAATTTAAGTCATGTAAGCAAGACCAGGACAGACCACACAGCCACCACGGACACTGTTAGCTGTGTTTTCTGAAAGAATGAGTGAAATATCTTGGAATGCCTTGATGTGTGCTGTGCATATCATCTTTACTGCATTATGGGACTTAAGTGGAAACATTGATTTCATGGCTTTTAAAATCAAGTCTAGGCAAAAAGCACATTATTAGGATATTTGTATGGGACAGTAAATCAGCAATGCTACAGGCATCAGTTGCTTCAGGTCAAACAGAAGGATACTTGTCCAGCTTATGCATTAAATGCAAACTCAACAGAAAGATTTTCAGGGTGGTATAGTTTCTTATCTTGCTCCTGACTGTTCTTATAATACATGCAGACATATGGCACCTCTTTTGTTCCATAACTCTTCCTAACTAAACTCTCTCATGGTCCTAATTCAGACACATTAGGAGCACCTACTACCTAAACCTATGTGTGATTTATCAGCTCCTTATTCATCCACACCCCTTTCTAATTATGGATTCCACGTGCAGCACAGGATACAGAGGGCAATGTTTTCAGTGAGAGTTTTCCAACAGTCTGCAGTCATTTGCAGTGTATTTGAACAGAAAGCACTATGATAATCTGGGGACCTCTCCTGCTGATGACCTTTAAATGGGTCAGGCTTGACAAACATTTATTAACCACCACTGAAAAAAAAAAGGATCAGCCAAATCTTAGTACTTAGAGCATATATTCCTGCTTGGGTACTATTTAATTTCCTGCCTGGGTACTATTTAATTTTGGAGAAGTCCACATATTGTTGCAGATGTGCCTTTGTATAAGCAGAACATTAGTATGACACTGTCAGAAAAATAATGTTGTTGTACTGCATACTTTCATGCATTTTATGTTCTGAGATTTTTGGCCATGTCAGCAGCTAGGGACTAACAGCTGTCCCATCTCCATTGTGATCCTATGCCCTTTTTTAAATTGGAGAAATATAATCCTGTTCATTGTATTAAACATCATGTGTATGATCATGATTACTTACATAGTTATCACTGATTCATACTGATACTTTTTAGATCCAAAATGATTAAAATATTGCTACAATTCACTCTTGTGAACTGAATTTGATCAAAATATTTTTTCTAGAAAGGCAAATATTTGATTTGAATACAAGAGATGTAGAATTTACTACTTATCTCAGTATTTTTATGAGCAGCTTTGCATGCTTATTATTCAAAGCATGTTTCTCAATTTTAAATGCAATTTTTTTTTGCTTCAGCTGCTGGAATTTTGTTCTTGTTATGTCTTTTCCTCACAGAATGCTAAGATTTCAGAACTTGACTTTTCCTCCTTAAAAAGGTACATATACCATGCAATCTATTCACCTTCTTCTCCATCCTCCTCAGACAACACACAGAGTTTTTAAAGCATATGCTTTTTTTTTCAAAATTTTCTAATGTAAGACTCATTCTATTTTTGAATTACATCTTCTGGCTTTTAGCATCATTTTAAGAATAAATGCATTTGCCTATGTATGTACTGCTCTAATGTTAGCTGCACTTACAGCAGTAAAATTATTCTTGACTCAAGTACTGTATTTTTATTTGAAATTATTGTAACTATCATTTATTTTTCACAACACTTTATGCTGAGAACACATGCTGAGTTATTTGGTCACAGTCTATATGTCCTATGAATTGTTCTTACTAGATCTTTTACTGAATATATGACTATGTTAAAAACCCTTAATCAGCTACTTCATGATTCATATCACTCTGTGTATCAGCTCCTTTTCCAATATTATTTATAATTCCTCCATTTTACGCCACTCCTTTATGTTTAGCAGAAGTTATTTCATACTTTTCATTATTTCATATGATTACTGAAAATGCTGGACAGCAATAGGTCTTTTATCAATGCAAATGGAACTTAAATACAAATAATCTTATTTGAGGGCAAACCCCTGTTAATATGCTTTTATTTTTTCCCTCAGGCAACCCTCCCAATAACCTTTTGGTCCTGTATGGTTCATGTTTACAGCTGTTTTGTCTTTAAATCAGAATTCTTTGCAGTATGAAGCTGAACTGAAATAAAAATGGAATGCTGCCAAATGGCTTCAACTGCATGGATGGCTCTGCCAAGACAGACTTTAGTGCTGCACAGGAACAGAATGGCTGCCAGCTGAATTGCAGTGCAAAGGAGGGACTTGAGCATGGTGCTGGGTGGAGATAATTATCCCTATGCAGGCTTAACTGCTGCTGTCATGTTCCATTAAATTGTGCAAGATAGGTTTTCTCTGTCTCTGCCTATTATGGAAGTAGCATTCAGGAGAAAATGGTGAGTGTACAGCTAGTAATACATGCAAGCTTCTGTCATGTCTTGAAGTCACAAGGCCTGAGCTGCGTTAACATAGTGTTTGTATTCCTTTGCCAAAATTATTTTGGAAAGCTGAGAGAATCATTCAAAATAGAAAAATGCAGCAACATGTATTCAAGTCACTAGTATTTTTGCAGAGCCAAGATGTAAGGCAGTAGAGATCATGCACAAACTGTATAACAGAAAATAATTCTACACATTAATGACAGCTAAACCAACAATTCTTTCATTTTAATTTAATGTATTCCCTTTGCATTATTTGGTTAATTTTAGAGCAGCTAGTAGCCCTTGTGCTTAAAGTCCAGGCTGTTGGGCATAAAATGCAAACTGTCAAGGTTCATTTCATATTAAAAGAACTGCAGATATAATATCTTTCTTTAAAATATGTAGACGAGTTTTTAATGTGTTCTAGACATTCCCCAGAACTCTGAAGAGTGAGTTAGCATGCTGGGAACATTAAACTAAATAGAAAAATTTAGCAGAGACAACATCTCTGTGCAGCAGATAGACAAAGAAACATTATGACACTCTCCCCAGAATATTCACTAAAACATTAGGAATTGCTAGGAGCACACTAACCAGTCCTACTGTTTAAATGTTTTTCCACAAAAGTAGCAGAGGACATGTACCCAAAATTGCATCTTTTCACAGCATCTTGGAATCCTGTTGGAATAGAGGCAACTGCTGCTTCTGTTTATAAAATGCAGGTCTGAAGTCAACCTGAGTGTTTTAGTGGAAGCATAAAAATGTCAGCACTCACAGTGGTCAAATACTAAATTTTGACAGACCTCTCACTATAAATGTCTCTACAAACACAACAGCACAAATAGCAGGTTTAAGAATTATGTTATGTCCACAGACAGAAAAGGGCAAACATGATAAGCTGGTCCACAATGGTAACTCTTAATGCAGAATTTAATGTCTAAGTGTCTTTTACTCCATTTTGCATAACATTTAGGAGAGTTAACAGTTTTTTCAAATAGCTAAAATCTATCTATGTGTTTCTGCAAAACAAAGTAATATTGAAAAAAGTTTAAAACACGGAGCATTGTGTCACAGCATGGCAGGACTGTCCTATAGAATATCATCTGTTTGCCTCTGTAAGGAATGATTATTGATTCTTTATGAGGTCTAAAGAAATGAGAGTCCTACATTGAAGGTCATAAAAAATTGTGCAGACATGATGGCATAGCTTGACAGACTGAAAGAAAGAATATCCATCTATATAGCCATCCAAAATTTGGCAACAAAACAAAACAGAATATGAAACTTTATTATATAAAGGATTAAAATCACAATTTTTCCCTTATGTGGTAAAAAGATTTCAATGTACTGTGATGATACACCTCAGCCAGGTGCAGAGTTGCATCACGTATAAAGGAGTAAAAATTCAACGACAGAATAGTTACCTCCTGACATTACTCTGAATTACTGCTTCAACTATCAATTTAATTGACAGCTACTAATATGTCATTTAAAGCTAACAACCAGTGTTCCACAATAATCCAGAGATTATTGAGAGAGTTCCCTAAAGATGCTACTAATAAGAAAAAAAAAAAAATATCTTTGGGTACATTATCAATACTGATGGAAGCATAATCCTATTGAAGAAATCTGAGAACAAAAGCTTGGTGGTTGTATTATGTCAGTAAGATTATCAGTATTTATTATCTTGTTGTACTTCTGCATTTAAAACAGCTACAGGAAAAGGAAGTACACAAGATAAAAATAAATCAGTATCTGTGTCTTAAACAACATCCTTAAATTTTATTGTCTCACAAATGAATTTTGTACATAGAAATTCAGTACAGATTCATGAGTCAAAATTACAAATTAGTATTTTTTATCTAGTATCTAGCCCTAATGATATCTATACATTCTATCATTTCCTGGAAAATTACTTAGCTTACTTAGCACTGGCCTGAAAATAAAGGCAAGAGAACCATTTTAATAAGCTGAGACTTTTTTATAAATTGCTTCAGTCTTCACCAAAGATTAATATTTCCAGACTTTTCGGCATGTTTAAGAAGTGATTAACTTTAAACTGTTATCACCTGTCATTTCACAGTAGAACTGATAGAAAAGTTAGAACTCCACACAGTTTAATAAGGTGAAATTCTTTTAGGTCACATGTTAAGTTTTTCAGTTAAATTAACAAGTTTTAGGAATATATTGAAAAATATGGGCAAGGGATTTTGCATTGCTGTTTAACAAAATGAATTGCACAGATCTCAGTAAATTTTGCAGATAGTTATTTTTAGAAAAAGAAAGAGCTTTAAATTGTGTAAATCATAAATTACCTTGCAATTTACACAGAAGTAATTGATATATGGAGACCTATACATTAGAAAAAAAGTCTCTTGTCTTTTTGCTTATCGTAGTGGATTTGTGCTGGTTTGTCTGGTGTTAAATAGAGAACAGTATTTTTCCTCTCTGGGCCTTGAAGTGGCTCTGGAGCAGCCCTCAACATCCACTGGTTCAGTAATACAATACCTAATTTCTGTCTGCTGAGACTCAGAGCTTCAGCAGCAGATAATTAACTGCAGTAGGATTTGGGATCACAGTTCAAGACACATCTCATCTGTTATATTGCCTGTACAAGTACAGTTCCACTTCTGTTCATACCTTGAGCAAACACTGTTTCTGAAGATAAGCAGCATTTATCTCGCATATAAGTGTATTTAGGATTGAAATGAAATATGAGGTCTAGGACAAAATTTCTGACACCAGGCAAACATAGATCTTTATCTTTTGTTGTCTTTATAACAATTATTTTGAAAGAGTGTAATTTACTATCATAAATCATATGAAATATGAGTTAGATGAGGGAAGTAGAGGGTGTGATTGGCCACTCCCTAGTTCAGCACTGGGTCCAATCCCCATTACCATCTCCATTAAGGATCTTATGGGGCAGAGCATACCCTTCCCGAAGGGAAGGGAAGGGAAGGGAAGGGAAGGGAAGGGAAGGGAAGGGAAGGGAAGGGAAGGGAAGGGAAGGGAAGGGAAAGGAATTTACAATAATTCCAAAACTTCAAGAATTTATTTCGTAGTTATCCATTGCCTTTTGCAGAAATGCATGGCTTCCCCTGAGATCTGGATGTTTTCTTTGGAAAGCTTATGAAAATTAGGTCAGTTTTGGGAACAAGTCCCATAGAGTACCAGATTCTGTTTCAAAGTTTTACATATATTTTTCCATATTTGCTTTTTAAAGTCTAAGGAACTCTGAAATAATAGCTCTCTCATCCTATTGTACAAAGACATACTTACAAGCACTGCTATTTTTGTTTTAATATTTCAGAGGAAGAGCAAAAAATCTAATTTAACTAAAAAACATATGTCTTTCATGAGGTTTTTCCTCAGCAATAAAAATTATTTTTTGAACATAAAAGATAAATATGCTTTCTCCTCACTTTGGGTGTGAGGAAAACAGTAGAACTCACATACTGTCACCTATGCATTCCATCTAAAACAGAGCATATGTCCTATAACACTTAGGATAGCATTGAATTTCCTTTTTGTTTTTTTAATTTTCTTTTCCTACTTAGAATCTGTCTTCAATCAAGACATATTTCATTTTCTTACATTATAGAAAATCTACTTCAGCAGCTTATGACTTTGAAGGGTATTCTTTGTCTGTTCTGCCAATCAGGATAAAAACAGCAATGAGAGAAAGAGATAAGAATACATTGATAGTTTCTCTGCATTTATCTTTCTTTCAAATTTTTTCATGGTATTTTCTTTATAATGAGCACAAATTCTCAAAGCATGGATTACTTTCACTTTTCCACTATAGAATTTACCCTAAAGTATTTGCCACTAGGACTATATGGATTTTACAAAAGGTAAAACCACAATTTTTGTAGTTGATTAATTTGTATTTGTCCTTTACACGACAGAATGAAAGCTCTGTTGGTCTCAATGACTGAACCTGCATAAGAATAAATATAAATACCAGGGCTCTGGGATTACTTCAGTGGCTGAACATGCACAGAAAAATTGACAGTTCAGTCATCATAAGAACCTGCAAATCTTAGCCTGAAACCTCAAAACAGGTAGCAGATTCCAGAATTATTTGTTTTATTAGAGCATTTTAAAGTAGATGCAGAACTAAGTAGGTTAGAGCATAATGAATGAATGAGTGAATGAATGAATGAATGAGGACTGGATTGCTTCACTTCTGCATCAGTCTTACATAATAAATTATAATATGGATAGAAAACATTCTTGAAAGTACAGTTTCAGAACATAAGAATGAAAAATATTTATCTTTGAACATCTGAATTGTAGTTTTCTAAATCCAGATTGGTACAGATACACATACAGTTAATGGAGGTAAATATCACTATAATATCACTATAGTAGATTCAACCAGTTTGTACTCTAGTTCTTGCATGAAGTGTTTTCCCCTCTAAATGTTCATATTTTCCTTGTGTGGTCCTGAAGGTCACTAAATTCTGAAGATGACAGTGATCTGGGTTGACTTTTTAAGTCTAGACAAATAACTTGCAGATATGTATGCTAACTCAGATGAATTCCCTGCAAATATCCAAGAGCATTTGAGCAAAACAACCCCTCTATCATTGTAGTATTGAATGCCTCATTCTTTTTCCTATTTTAAGGCCTCTATTTTTATCTGTACGTTTAGACAGTGAGCATTTTGATGTCAGTCAAATTCATTTAAGAAATTTCAAAGTCAAGAAATTTACAGAGAGCTCCGAGCTATATGAACTTGCTTTTAAAATAATTTTATTTGTATTAATTTAAAAGTAGAAGCAATTTTTCTTCAACAAAAATTAAGTTTCATTAAAAGTTCTGCTATGAATACAGATGGAATTGAAAATCTGTAAGAATTTTAAAAAATAATATGATGTCTTACCAATGTCCAGAGCTCAATTTGATCGGATCATTGCTGCATCTAATTAACAAAGAAGACCTCCTTCCATTACATAAAATGAGATTAAGGTACTGCTTTTATGAAGCATTGGCAGAGCTATTTTACATGTACCAGAATATAATCTTACCCAAAGAAATGGTGCTTAACTGAAAACTGTAAAATGAAACAGAAAGTTAACCAAGGTTCCTATTCAAGATTATTGGGAAATTTGTTAGGCATGGGTCATTAATGTAAACTACCTGAGAAGCATTACAGGGACATTGCAAGGTTGACCCTTCTTCCTCTCCAAACGATATTTTATGTTTTTAAAATACTCCCCAATAAAACAGAACATTTCTTTTCAGATTTGGACTGTCAAGATGTGAGCTGCTTAACCTTGATCACATTCCTTTAAAGCTGTTCCTAATATTTTTTGAACACTGAGTTTAGTGTATGTATGTGACTTACTCAAGAATACTTATAGCTTTGCTGTTTCTTGTTTAAGTGGTACTAAACATTATAAGAATCAGTGATAGACTGAAATAGTTCTGAAAGAGTAATAACCAGGGGCTAGAAGGAAATTGGATAACCTAGTAAAAAACTGTCGAAAATTGAAATATATCACATAAATTTTCTCTGTATAGTGGAGAAGATTATTAAAATCAGATAAGTTTTTTTACAGATTTTAACTCCTCAGTGAAGAGGCTCTCACCAGGCATGTTTTAAACCTCATGCACACCTTGGAAAACAACTTGAAAAGATGTGGCTCTGTGGCCACCTTTCAGCATGTGACAGGAGACAACCCAAAGGGTACACCAGGCTTTAAAGAAGCAGTTTAGCAGCTGGTCAAATTTTAAATGCAGATTTCCATCTTGAAGGGAAAATATGTGCCAGAAATAACTCTGTTTCAAAACCCATGAAATGCATAAGCATTTGCTAACACAAAAAATAATCCTTATCTTTCTCATAAGAATATACCTAAAGTGTTATGTACCTTCACTGATTTTTTTCCCCCACAGCATTCAAATCTTTAGTCATAATTATACACTGGTGTAATTAATAAGCACTGCTGAATCTTCCAGGCAGGGATGCATATGCTCCATTCCAAAGTTTACAGACTTAAAGGCCCCTTGGCACATATTTGTATCATGTCATTAAATATTTGCATCTCTGATTCAGCTGAAAGAATAAAAGGCTTGACCAGACAAGCATTTATACTTTTCCTAGATAGCAGAAAAGGCTCTAATAATGGAAATAAGTGATTACAATAAATTATAGCTTGAGGTACCTTTATTTTAGATGCAAACAAAACAAAACAAAACAAAAAAAAAAAAAAAAAAAGGCACTTAAGGCCAAGCATAGTCCAAAAGCGACAAAAAAACCCTGTAATCATATTCTTCCTAAAGGCTGATGAAAACTGCCATACTCTGTTTGTCAGCAGACAATCTATCAAGTCTAGGAGTCAGAGCTCAAGACATATTCCTTTATTCCCATAACAAACCTTACAGCTCTAATCCAACCTGCTGTTGCTACAAATGGAGCAGAATGGTAAATACAAGCATCTGAATGGCTTAGGCAACAAGATCAGTATTTTTATTCTTCAGGACATGTTTTATAAATCCAGCAGATAACATATAAACTTTGGATATTTGTATAGTAGAGCTAAAGAGCAAGTCTTCTCATGGATAACAGATCTCTGAATGAAACTTCTCCAAACCCAGTATGCAGTTTTGCATTAGAAAATCTCCTGGTGAGAAAGTCCTCTACAGTAACCTAGTCATATTATACCAGTAGAAATATTGGCAAAATCAGTTTGGATTTCTGTGGCAATCCTCATGTTTGTGTAAGAGGAAATATTTTCCCTAGCCTCACTTTTTATTTTTTTTTAATTTAAATATAGAAGTGGTAACTTCTAAAAATTAAGCCCTATGGATTAAATTTATGTACCTATCTCCTATATAACTTAATTATAAGCTTTAATGAGCCAAGTAGACCACCAGGATCCATCTTCTCTTCCGTACAATTTCATGTCCTAGACTTAGGATTGCAACCTCACAAGTTTACCATGCTGCTTGGATTCCATAGCCAACACCAGAGTGTCACAAGGCAGCAGACATGTCCTTGGAGATGGAGCAGCAGGTCAGAAGTAAAAAGGAGGTTGTGCTGTGAAGAAGATCCATTGCACAGGTGGTGTAAAATGGAGGCCCTAGTGTTTTATGGAGGCATACAGGGAGTCAGAGAAAGTAGTCACAGTAATGCCAAGATACAAAATGGTTACTTCAAGATGTTCTATTAATTAAAGTATGTAGCCTTACATGTTGTCTTTGAAAATATTTCCCACTGTTTTAGCTTTCCTCCTTACCTGTTTGCCTGTCTAATTTAGGTTTTATCAAAACAATAGTTCAACTGAACCAAAGTCACCAGAATCTATTGTCTGACTGGAGAAAGGAATAAAAGCCCAACCAACCATGTACCCTACCACTCCAAACAAAAGATTAAATACAGTAAATGCAAAGCAGGGGAGCAGGATGTTAGTGAGGTGCTATGGGTTTTTTTAGAAATTTAATGGATAGAAGGCCAACAATGAAAGAGCCTTCATGTGCCAGATATTTGGCTTCACAGTAGTACAGTGAGAGTTAATGTAACAGTACATTGATATCTATACTGTCAAACTCCACAGGATGATGTTCTATGTCTGAGATGGAAAGTGGGGTATAAAGCCCAGGAGAAGCTTCACACATCAAAGACAGCAGCCATCCACAGCCCACTCCATTGTGGAACAGGGCTGCATAGTCCTCAGAGAGCAGGGGCACATTTTCTGCCACTTAATGCTGCTTAATACAGACCAAAAATTTCCACAGATCTCAGGTGACTTGAGCACCACAGGTCACCATTGTTATTATGGACTCTAAAAGCTACTGAGAATAGTTGAAATCTAATAGTGTGGAATCAATTTGAATGATGAAATCCTTATTTTCCCTTCATATTTAATTGAAAGTATTCCAAAAGGAGGGAGCAAAAAATAATTTATAAGCAAATTTACATCAGAAGCTCACCTAGGGAGCTCTCTGCCTTTTTGGAATTTGCAGTTGAATTTGTTTCTTCATGTTATTTTGAGAGGCAGTAGCAAATCTATGCAGATTGACTGCACCCTCTTGAGTACTATCAAGTACAGTGTATCTTAAGGCTTATGTTAGAAGAAACTCCAATGCAGCTAACAAGTATTTCCTAATGTTTACATGTAATATGCAAACTCAAATCCTAGGCCAATGTGTTGCTGCAAGAAGCAATTTTTTTTAAATGGCTTTTGGGAATGGAAATCAAAGTGCATAACAAAGAAAATAACAAAGTGAGTAACTACAGAATCCTTTCAGGAAAAGTACTTCAAGTCTATTCCAGCAATTTTTGCCTAATCTTACTGACTCTTCAGGGGGTTTAGTTGCAATTTTCAAATCCTATAGAGAGAAGGAATTTTGTACATAGTAATTTGAATAATTATTCTTTCATCCTTGACATAAACAAAATGTATTCTGCATTTTCTATAGAAATATACATTGATTCCTCTGAGAAGGATTTATTTTCATTTTAAAGTTAGAGTCAGTAAACTGAATTATATCTCTATAAGGATATTTGGATTTTGATGATATGCCAGAAAATATATATATCAATATTGATGCTTTTTATGACAGCAGATGTTGCATAAAAAGTTAGAGCCTTTCAAATTTGCTTCTTAAGTTGATAGTACTTATTCAGAAGGGACATTTTTAAATATACTAAATTTTATCTATTGTACAAGAAAATTGTACAAGAAAATATTTTTTTAATATTGAATTAATTAATGTTATCTTTTTTTATTCAAGGCAGGATCTCTGCAATTTCTTAGCAGAAAGAAACTATGAAGTTGAAGAGGCAACTGCTAATTTTTAATTATTTTTTCATAGGGGTTAAAACTCACAAACTTCTCTGCCAAGCCACTGACAGGCTAAGGTTTCTGTATGCATTTTATATAAATTATACTAATTTTTTCCTCTTTCATTTTCAGATTTGAGATGTCAAGACCAAATTCAGCCACAGAGGATACCAACTGTTTTAGTCTTTTCTTTAAGTTTTGGTACAGAAGAAAATTCACACCTTCATTCCCATCTATTTCTCAGCAAGCTTTTATCAATTAGAAATTGGACCATAGCAACACCAATACATCCTAAGGCAAGTTTTGTAGGAATAGAGAGAGTATATTTGAATCAGGATGCATTCTATTGCAAGAAAATAAATAAAATAGGATCCAAAAAAAAATTTAATATTGAAAATAAATCTCTAACACATATAAAATATTGTGTTATAGTCTGAGTTCAAGTATACCTAATTTAACCACATAATCAACCTACCACATCGTAAAATTAAAATGTTCAAACTAACACCTTCCTCAGAAGAAATGGTAAAAGCTAAAAACTAAAAACCTGAACCAAAACCAGGTTTGGTCTTAACCTGCCATACCAACGGTGATTGGTTTTACAGTTTTACAATAGAGCAGCAGTTTTCACTGGTGAGACACACAATGAGAGGATTTCTACCTGTTTATGTATGTTGAGGAATCCACTCAGTGCTGGTATCTCAGTGAGCAGCTGCAGTGGGAGCTGCAGGTTGAGCTCTGGGAGCCCAAAGCCAAAGGCCAGGAATCCTGACCCTTTGTCCCTCAAAGGGCCTGGGGACCTGTGGCCTGGCCAGGGGACTGGACACTCCAAGTCACACAGCAGCTGAGGGCTCCAGGCTTTCCTGTGCTTAGACTGTGGGAGGAAAAAAGCCCAGGGGGTCCCTTGTTCAGGGTTCCTCCTCAGAGGCACCAGATTGAGCTGTATTTTATTTAGTTATTGCTCCAAGTTTAAATTATTTTAAGGGTTGGTTCCTCTGAGACTGTGTTGTGGGAAGCCTGGGGCTGAGCCAGCTGGGAAGCCTGGTGTGACTGTGAGAGTTTGGGGTGTAGCTGCACCTCAGTCCCAGCTCAGGTGAGAGAGTGTGACTCACAGAGGGGCTCCTGGAGGAATGGACAGGGGGTTTTCCTTACCATATAAATACCTGCTATCACACCAAGCATAGCAGCATCTAAAAGATAAATGCCAGACTTTATGAATGGTTCTTCACAGAGCTGAAGCTACTTCAGTGCTGTGAACAACAAATACAGTGTGTTAGGTGTGCAATGCTTTTAGAGTGTCTCCCAAAGTATGTGAGGGAAAGATGAGTGGCATTGAGGCTGCTTAATATTAGGCAGATTTTGAGTAAACAATTTAATCTGTATTGTCTTGATACCTGGGTGAAAACTGAAGTAGGTGCAAACTGCCAAAGATAAGCGTTTCCTAGATCATACCCATCTTCATGACAGGTGGAAGAGTTTTCCAGTGAACTTTGTATATGTGTAATCAGGGGGTTTTCTAGCATACATCATGTTCACCAGGTGAATCTCAGCTGTGAGTTTCTGCTGTTTCTGATTTAATTCACGATGTTTTTGCTAAGAAGTTGGCATGATAAAACCACATAAAAGAAAGGGTGGAAATAACATGTAATTTTTGAGGTGATGATAAAACAAGATGCAAGAAGAAAAATACTTACAGGATACAGCATAAAAAACTAATTAAAAAACCCCACAGAGGTCAGCAAGATGTAAGGGAGATCAGCATTTCCCCATCTGACTTTTAGTTGCTTGATTAGTTTATTGAGTGTTTTAGTGATGATTATTCCTCAGTATCTACTATGTGAACTTGTCAATAAATATCTTTTTTTCAGAGTTCCTCTGTAAACATGAAAGGACATTTCAACATAAATGACATTAAGAAGAAGGGCTACATATCAATCTGCCTAGTTAACCTGTTAGCACTGTTAACATACCCAATACATCCTGGAAAATTTTGCTTAATATTTGTAAAAATGTACAGCCTGTTATTTATACTGCCAATTCCAGTGCTTCTGCTCCTGCTCCACTTCTGCTCTTCTCATGAATGTGACTGGAAAACCATGACAGTACCTGGGGCCCATTATGTATTATCCTCATTCTTTGAAACAAGCAATACAAAGTTAGTCATCAAAACTTCTGGATATGCCAAGCGTTGACCAAAGCACCCAAAATTGCCAAGAAGTTGTTCCTTACTTTCTTAAGATTTCCTACATATCACTCATACAAAACAGCCAATCAAGGGCTGGTGTGTGCCATGGGTTCAGTTACAGTGATTTGGCTAGAAAAGACAAAACCTTTTTATAAATCCTTCAGCCTTCCTCAGCAGCAGTCGCAGGCTTTGCGTGACCAGTCATCACTTTTAGATTCCCCACGGGCACCTTGGCACTAAATGGGTCTGGGATTGCCATACATTGACATGCAAGTGGATTTCATGGTTGTGTTGATGGGGAGAGCAGACATGCCACTGCTGTTTCCAAAAAAGTGAAGGCATGAGGAGAACTGTACCCATAGATGGAGCAACATCATCCCAAAACCAGTATTGCTTCTTTTGTCCTATGTGTATGAGACTGATGGTCTCTACACACCTCTGTGCAGAGTTATGACATGATGACTGTCTTAACTATGGGCTACATACATAACTGGGCTACATTTTGGTCATGAGACACACATGTATTTCCTGACTTTCAATAGATATCAGGAAGCCAATTTTCATAATAGATTTGGGATTTATAGGAGTTTTGCTGTCAAGGGCTATGCTGTCAACAATCAGAGAATGCACCAAAATTCAAATTGGTCTCTCACCCATAATGAAATTTCTTATTAGAAGGAACTATTTTGTTCAGTCCAGCAGAAAATCTGTTTGCAAACTTGCATTATGAATGCAAGTAGGCAAGCCAATGGGACAATGTCCTTTTTTTGGTTTGTACTTTGTTACTATTGTAGATAGCCAAAATTTTCTTCCACTTTTTTCCCCACTTCCACTATGCTTCTATTTTAAGTAGTGGGTTGCATAAACAGAAAATCTCTTCGGATTGCATTTTTTTGCAATGAAGGGCATAATGAATTCTGTAATTAGTGGTGAAATCAGTGCTCTAAGCAAAACTTGAAATCAGTGCTCTAAGCAAAACTATCTGATAGCATCTTTCAAAAGACTTAGACACCTAGTTTGTGAATCCTGAATCACTGTCAGTAAGCGATCAGAGAAATTGTGGTTTCACATTGTGGTTTCAGAAACACTTCTCAAAATAATTTGTTAATAATTAAACTATTATGATGGAAAATTGACATTTATCAGTTCTCATATATTTCTAACAGCACATTTCTATGGACTTAACTAACCATTCTTTCAAGTGTGTTAAAATATTCCTGGGTTTACCATGTGCCTTTCACTAAGGTGTTTTTTTTACCACTATGGAGCTTATTATGAAAGCACTTGTGCTGCAGTTTAAGGGTTGGGATTATGTACCACACAGTATCTCATCTCACTCCTGTGAGTTTCACTGCAAGTCTAGAGTAATCGTAAAAAAGTATGGTTAACACAGACAAAAAGTTGAAAGAAGCACTGCCTGACAGAATTTATTAGATACTTCATAAGTCTATAATTCCTAATAGTGGTAGTGGTACATATATAGACATGCTCCAATACCCTCCACTTTTGCACAACCTGTTTTTTTGTCTTACTACAGTGGTCACTGCAAAAATGAAATGTAAAAAAGCATGAGAAAGTGTAAAAAAGACAAACTGGCATTACACAGCAGCTATGTGGAAAGAAACCAGTATCCAAACAAGAACTTTTAACAAAAGGCAGAGATAAATCAACTGTAAAGTTGAGTCAAGTCTTAGCCTGTTGAGAGTAATAGTAAAAAATTCTATTGTTCTCAATGGGAGCAAAATTTATCCTATGACATTCATTAAAATATTCATAAGTTGTAATATAAGGTTGAATAGAATTATCTTTCATATTTCATTAATATGTCAAGGTGAAAATTAATGAAGTATGGATATCACATAAGAGCAGCTTTTTTGCTTGTATTTCACATTTCTCTCCTTGACCTCTTTACACTTTCAGGGTCATGTAGAACAATCATACTATTTAATTTGCAACACCTGTCAAAAAACTCAGGCAATGCAGCTGAACGGAGGGAGCAGAAGAACATATTCTAACTTTTGGGAGACTGAAACAAGCAAATGTCACTGATTTAGAAATTCTCCTTATGCAAGAGTCTGTGCCAGCAGCCATAGTTTCACCATTCAGAATGATTGCATCAAGCTGCACATGACCAGCAGCACTCAATACAGCACCATGACCTGCAGGGAACCATTCCACTTGTAAAAGGTCAAACATTCATTGCCTTAAGTTTTTGAAATGAAGAAGAAAAAACAATTTACTGCCCAATTGTCTAGCAGCTTTTGTCCTAGCTTCCTGTAAGAGATATTTGCTTTTATCGTTACAGTTCTTTGAGTAAAAATGATGCTTGTGGGTACAAACAAACAAACAAAAAAAAAAAAAAAAAAAACCAAGAAAAACAAAACAAACAAAAAAACCACCCAAACAAAAAAATGCATTTGATTATTTTCTTTGACTCATAAAGCTTTTATCTTGTTTCTAAATTCAGAAAGTCAGCCTAGAAATACCATTTTTTAGAGTTAATGACTGATGTTCTTTCTATACATTTTAGGTAGTCAGATATACAATCATAAAACAATACTATAAACGTGGAAAAAAAATTTATAATATTTTTACAACTGATGTAAATATGACCATTCTCAAAATCAACCCAAAATTTCTATTACTAAGGTCCAATTTTATGTTGCATTTCTAATCCTTTCCTATGCTGCTGACTTTGGAGGAAAACAAGATATAAACTTTAGCTTAGAGTTCTGTTTAAATAAAAATGTACATACAAGGGCAATATAATGTCTAAATAGGCAATTGAATACAGAAAGAATCCTAAATTATCAAGCATGATAAGCATACAAAACATACTAAGACAGGCCAACCCCCTAAATCAAAACAAACAACATCTTAGTAACATTCTTGTGCATTTTATTGAGAGACAAATTTATGAGACATCTATGGGGAAACTAAAGATGCTTTCCAATGTATTAGAAAGTCATGGCACAACAGAAAACTTGTGACGCACAACTTTGCTAACAGGAAAGGGAGGCATGGAATGACAAGAAGAGTGCAAGGTATATAAGGAGTAAATTAGCAGGAAATACTGCCAACACTTATAATAATATTGCCCAAAATATGCTATATTCCAGGATTTTCATTCCTTTGAATAGGCATTCTGATTCTTCCCTTAAAACAGAAAAAACTTCAACAGTACCCAGCAACAGTTTTCTTTCCAACATTTCCCCTGTTGTTCCTGCTGCTTCCTTTTGAAAGCATCAGTAAGCAGCATCAGGTTTATGATTCCATAAATCTGCAAGAAAGAATTACAGTGCAATAATGGTCATCTGCCTCTAAATTAAGACTGTATCATAACACTGTGGGTTGGCGTCTATAAACTTGTTAAAGCCTACAAGTAAAACATTAAAAGAAGGAAAAAATCTTTCCCCAACATGATGTGTATTACATAATTATTATGTTAGTAAAAGTCTTCAGTGTAACCATGAGAGAAAAATAAAGAATAACGAAGTTTGAAATAAGATGGTTATTTGTTTGTAGTTTGCATCTACGTTCACCATATTTGAGAATGTTACTGAAATGAAAGTTAACAACTGGTTTTCACAATTAATGCAAACCAATTACCCGGTTTATTGATGAGATATCCTCTGGCTAAAGGTTCAGATCAGGAAGGAAACAGAAGGAAGGAATAGGTCACCATATGTACCCTTTAAAGAGCTAACCAATAAATTTGGAAAGAATCACAGGAGAGTAGATTTCACTCAGTAATCTCTGTTCACCTTTTCTTCTGCCTTGATGCATTGGTGGTGTATAATAAAGTTTAATACTGAATATATGCTAAAAATTGGTATATTTCTGATCTTCTTGGTTCATATGTGTATTCATATGTGCATTCATATGTGTAAGTATTTCAATTTCTTCATCCCAGCATTTTCTTAGACAATCTGTTTCATTTAGGTGTTTGCAACAATTTCTGTAAAAAAGGTATTCAGAGTTTTAAATATCATCTAGATTAGGGTTTGACTACCCATCCAAGATAGTCATGAACAGTGCATTGACTTTTGTTGAATCATTACAACATGTGCATATGGATTTTCTCCACTGGATTATAAATTTCTCTAGCTTACATTAGGTTTTTATGGTAAAAATGAATGAATCATCCCTTTTCCCTGAGCTCACCTTGGGATCAGAGATTTAATTAATTCTCCCCCAAAGGATCAGGCATTTAAAAGGGCACTGAAAGGACACTGAAATCTGACTCTAGAGGAATTAGTATTGTATTCAGAATATTCTTCTGAATTCTTTTCATCATTACCTCGTTTCATGTCATGTTTCATGACAATTGAAATTCCTTCTAATATTATCATGATCTAGAAGTATGAATTATCTTTGTATTACAATGGTCTGTGTAACTTTGAGTGCTGATATTGCTTTTGTTTGTGGCAGAAGTCATCTGACTAGGGTTAACATAACTTAATGCTGCTGATTGCAAGACAGTTGTTCAGCATCACCTAAAAATAATAATTCAGTACAATTCCCTTTTACTGACAATTCAATGATGCCATATTGTTATTTTAGTTCCATAGAAGAGTAAAATTAAAATTATTTCATTTTAGTTTATTATCAAACTATTTATTTTCATATTTGCAACTTTTGAGATGCCTACTTCTCTTAATTTATGATATCATATTAATTACATCTAGATGTACTAACTAAAATAGCCTCAGGCAAATGGTAGGAATGTTGCCCATTTTTTCTTCAAGATTTTCCAATAACAACTTTTGGATACAAACACTGAAGTAGAACAAGATGACTCCTGTCATGGGAAAATATGAGTGCTCCAGTGCATTATAGCACTATATTTCCATGGAAATATAGAATAGATTGGGTTGGAAAGGGTCTTTTCAACCATTCTACAATAGGCAGGGAAGCTTCAACTAGAACAAGCAGTTCAGAGCTCTGTTCAGCTTGACCTTTGCTGTTTCCAGAGATGGGGGTATCTACCAGCTGTCTGGGCCACTTATTCCAGTTTTCACCACTCTAATTGGAAAATATCTCCTGTTTTTATCTTGTCTAATTCTACTCCCTTCTAGTTTACAATCATTACCACTTGTCCTATCACTACAGGCCATACTGAACAGTCTGTCTCCATCTTTCTGATAAGCCTGCTCTAAGCACTGAAAGGCCCAAAAAAGGTCTCCATGGAGTTTTCTCTTCCCTGTGCTATTCCACCCAACTGTTTCAGCGTCCTTCGTAGGTGAGACTGCTCTTACAGGTCCATGTCATTCTTCTGCTGGGAACCTCAGAGCTGCTCACTGCACTCTGTGTGGGATCTTATGGAAGTGGACTAGAGGGGGAAAACCTCCTCCCTTGACTGCTGGCCATACTTATTGTTATGGAGCCCAGGATATGGTTAGCTATTGCTGCTGGCAGACAGTGATACCAGAGTCAGGCCAGCCAGGTAATCCATGGCGTAAATATAGGGAGATGGGAATGAGGGAGTGGCCTCAAAACATGCAGGCTTTAATGTAACAAACCTAGAAACATCATGACTTGAAGGCACACATCTAGACCCCAGAACTCCAAGACCATACTGATGTACAGGGTGGGGTGGAGGGCAATGAACAGAACCATTTGTGTTGCTGGCCACCAGACAACCATGTGTCGAAACCAAGAGCACCTTATTTGTAACAAACTGGTCAACATATTAGTTCTGATTAGACAACTTTTCTTTCTGTTCTCTCCACACAATGTCAAAGGATGTCTTTCCTTCTAGCTAGGTTTGCCCCATGGTTTGATGCTAAAGCTCTCTGCACCTGCAGGTGAAGCCAGTTCCCTGTCCCAGGCCCATTTCCACAGTTGGCCCTTTGGGCTGCCAGTTCACATAACCAGCTCATGTTCAGCTTTTCTTCCACCAGCACCCCCAAGTCCTCCTCCACAGCATTGCTTTAATCTCTTATTCTCCAGTATATATTGGTCTTGGGGCTTGTCCCAACCCAGGGGATGCACCTTGCCCTTTTAGTTATTCAATCTCTTGAGGTTGCCATGGACCCACTTCTTGAGCTTGTCCAGATCCCTGTGAATAGCATCCTGTCCTTCAGATGTGTCAACCATACCACTCAGCTTGGTGCCATCTACAAATTTGTTGAGGGTGCACTCATTCCCACTGGATGTCAGTAAGCAGCACCAGCCATATAGCTAGTATAGCTCCCTGAGGGACACCCTTCCTTACTGAATTCAGAACAGGTCAGAAAGAAACTTTATTATCTATTATCATAATGAGAAAATATTCTGGCTACATTTGCCCATCTGCTTTCCTGCTCTCTTCCAAGTGATTGCAGAGACCCAGACTATGAAGTGTTTCAGAAAAAAAAGAAAGGAAAAAAAAAAGTGAGAAAAAACAGTAATTGCAATTTTAAAAAGTCAATTATCCATGCCTGGGACAGACTTCTTAAGTGGCTTGTTTACTGCCTCTTTTGTAAGAAGGAGTAAAACAGTAAATATGACAATATGGAGAGATGGCTCTTGGTGGAGCCTGTAGGGGTGGCACACCCATTGTCACCTTATTTTGGAAAAGGTCACTGACAGCTTTTAGTCAAAAAGAGTAGTATTTTTTATTTAGGATAGACTTATACATTTCTGTCATATCTTGTATATTAATAATTTTACCACTGCACTATCCATGATGGTAGTTATTTTATGTTAAGGAAATGATTAAAAAAAAAAAAAGAACAGTGAAGTCCTCCTTTGTCACCATTCCTTAAATCCAACACATCTACATGGGAATAAGCAATAAATATTTGATTTACAAACCAAATGAAATGCCTTTTTCCAGAAGCTAGATTTAGAATTTGATCCTTGCAGTGACATGTAATCCAGTAGAAGCAGGACACTTTATACCTGAATCCATGATATACCTGTTCACTCTTCACAGCTTTGCTTACTCATCTTTTCCATATTTATTTCCTTTGCCTTTTTTGCTCTTCTTCTCTCTTGTCTTTTCATGTAACGTAGCAAACAATTCATTTGTAACAGTCTCACACTTGGTTTAGCCTCTTTGTGTTTAATTGATTTTCCAGCTTTTTTAAGGGATGACTTTCTAGATTTCTGCTTTTTCCTTCCTCTTGCCTGAATCCCTCCAAACTTTTTTGAGTAAAATAAATTTTTTCTGAGGTTCTTGTGTACAAACATTACCTTCGTAACCTGTCAACTTTTATGGCTGTCTTTGCAAACTTATGGTATTCTTCCTTCACAGACAACATTGTCATATAAAGCTATGTGTTATATAATTTTGTTGAATCATCTTGAAGTAGCTGGTGATAGTCTTTCCTTTCCCAATCAAAATTCGAGTTCAACATTTCCTGTAAGAGAAACTGAAAGATAGCTTTATATCACTAGTTAATGCAAATGAAGAGCACCAAATTATCAAAAAATATTGTTATTTGTCAAGATGACCTAGCAGAAAGAAATATCATCTAAAGTTTTATACAATATTTATTTTCAGGATGAGGGCTCCTGCAAGCCTCTTTAATATTCTGTATAAAATAAAATGAGGAAATATGAGGAGTTACTGTTTTGCTGCTTGGAGTTTTGGGAGTCATGTTCTGTCCCTTCATGCATTCTGAATATATCAGCCTAGGTAGAAAACTCCCACTCTGTATTTTATGGGTATAATTCTGTATATTATGTTCTTGTATATCATAAACATATATGCATACATAGTGAGGATTGTTTTTAACTATCAGGACAGTAAAAGTGCTTCAGCACTTGTACCTACAACAACATTATGAGAAAATAAAAGCTTTATTTATCATGAACATTTTTAACAACTATTATTGCATGACTGCCCTTAGGATCTTGATATCCAGATTACTAGTTACAAGGGATTTGTCCAGTTCAAGCTGAGTAAACAAGCTAAAATCTAAAATTCATTAGAAAGTGATGAAATATCTTTCTGTGTCCTCTAAGCACCTTTTGTGAATACAGCAGAATGATAATCTTCATTCTCTTTATTGTCCACTGAAAGAAAATAGACCTGTGATTTAATATGAAAGAAACAAATCAAGTTACAAAAATCAGATCTAGATAGCAAATATCAAAAACTCAAATTAACTAACAAAATGCAAAACAATCACATAGCAAGGAAAACTGGACTGATAAATCTGAGATACTAAATTTGGCTGTAAGTGAATGAATTTGTAATTATTAAAAAAATAATAGCATATAATTCCAAATCATAACTATTTAATATGCATTTTCTATTTGCTTGATCTTTTTCCAATGCTTTCTTTGTAGTTGGAAATAATAGAATTGCTGGAAAATCTGACACAAAGAACACTGAGGTTTCCCCCATTGCTTACAGGTGTTACCTTTCAGGATCACTGAAAGTTGTCAAAAATACCTGATGTCAAAAAGTGGGATTTTTGGTTTTTTCCTTGCTGTAGGACCATTTTTAGCATTCTTTCAATCAGGTTTGCTATTCTGCTTCATTGCTTAATGAGGCCTCAGATTAATCTACAAAGAGTCAATAAATCATAAACTCTTTTATTCATGCTCAAAGTGCATTCAATCAATTTTACCCACTGCTGAGCTTCCACTATCATCAAATGTCTGCTCTATCTTTGTGCATTTACTAAATAATTTAAGAATATTGCATTGACTGATTCAACATTGTTTTGAAGCACTTAAAATGTATAGTTATGTCACAATTTCACAAGCACTCAATAACTTCTTCATTTGTTGCTGGGAAGATATGATCAACATGATTATTAACAGAGCACACAAGGTAGCTTTCACACCAGAAACAATGCTTTACCTAAACAGAAATACATTTTTTTAACGTTTCTGTGTTATACCAAGTCTCTAAACCACATCTCTTTTCCTACAATAGGATTTGAGATAGCCTGTGGTACCCAGACAAAAGAAGCAGAAGAGGCTTATGTAGCCTTATTGCTTTTATTCTTAATTGATGGCAGAGGGAAAAGAAAGTGCACAATTAGCAGATAGAAAAGGGAATGGGCATGTGATTTGGCTGAAGTGCATTGGCACAGTTCAAAGGAAGAGGCTGGCCCTACACCCCTGAGGTGTCTATCTAGTCTATATATCTTTCTATGCAGCCTTTTGTATTAGTTGTACAACAGGCATTTACAATAGAATGTGATTTTTCAGTTTTTTCATCCTACTAACAGCATTACCATTCAGTTGTATTGATAGGGAATACTTTTATGCACATGTGAGAGAAAAAGATGTTGATAAAATGGTCTTATATGGTGGAAGGTGGTCAATTTTCTTCTTGCAGGACTTCATAATGTCAGATAGTATTTCCTACAAACTGATGACTAGTACAGCCAATTGTGAGTATAGCCAACTGATAAAGTATTACCATAGCTCACTGTGAACAGACTCTCAGTATCATGAAAGTCTAGGCATTGTCTTACCTCTTACCTCAGTTGGTTGTTTGCTTCAAATAATTAAATGATGTCTGACTTTGTCCTCCAAAAAATAGGTATAGGTAATTACCCTCAGGTCATGGATCTTGATGGAAAAAAGAATCTAAGGTATGCCAAAGGGAAGCAGAACACTCTCTGCTTAATCCTCAGTATTGGCTGAATACAGCTGCTCCATGTTTGCATTAAAGTTTTTTAGGGTGGCACCATAAATAGCTTTTTTTTTCTCTTAAGAATTGATTATACAATTCTGCCAAGATTATATTTAGGCACTCAGCAAAGAGTTATAAAATTAAGACAGTGCCCTGAGGCAGAGCAGCCCAGCATAAATCCTGACTTGAACACTCAAACTGAAGGATTGCTGTCATAATGCATTTGAAATGTATTTGACATTAGAAATTTTAAATTGAATATGAAATTAGATTTGTGACACCTATACAAAGTTAATTCTGACTCCACACTTCTGTGTGTAACTATTTGTGTCTGTGCTACTTTTTTCTTTCATTGGTAAGTTCAAGAAAAGTGTAGTGGAACTGGCAGACATACCAGGCATAAAGAAGGGACAGAAGAAGTTAATTTCAAGGTATTATAAATTCTTCTTTTTCATCTTCAGATCAAGAGCTTTTGATAGGCACAGCAAAAAAGAAAGTGTAATTTCCTTTGGAGTAAGGGAAATATAATACACTTAAAATTCAGAAACATCAGGAACCATGTTGATAAAGAATTGAAACAGACAAACACCATAGAAGAGATATGAGAAACACATTGCTCATAAAAACAGATTATGTTTTCCTTTTGTCAACAGAATTAATAGCTGAATGCTTTAATGAGGTTTTATTTTACTAAGACTTCATTACATTTTCTAGACATGCTACTAAAGAACATTTATTAGCACATTATGAAGTGTTATAAATAATTGAAACTAAGCTGCCATTGTCAGTTGAATAAGTGCTTGCAATTCATTATTATTACATTTCTCCCCCCACTCAATAGTTCACAAAATTCAAGAATTTTCATTAAATATGAAATTCCCTACACCAATTCAGACATGTCCTGACACTCCCTCACTGAGCTGACATTCCTGACTGTGTCAGCTTGGGTCAGGGACTGGTGGTAACTTGCAAGATAGGCTCTGCCTGGGCACACTCTTTCCCTGGAATCTGCTCTGTACTTTCATGCAGAGTGAGAGCAATTCAAAGAGAGAGATGATATGGTGCAGTTTAACCGAGTGGTGCAGCTCTTGGCACAGCACCATCCACTTTGGAAGTCCTGAATGCAGGAAGAAGAGTTGAAGGGATGTCCTAAGATGTCCCTGAGGAGGGGGCCCCTCAGCAAGAGTTGATCACTGCAAGTGACACAAAAAGATTGTGAAAACAGCAAAAAAACTGCCCGAGACACTCTCCCTTATGACACAATCTCACCCCACACTATTAGAAGGTTTTTTTGTATTTTGATGCTCAGCATTACTTCCTTCTAGAAAGGCAGTAACTTGTGTATCATCCTGATTGATTCAGCCATTCCTTAATTTAGTTCAGAGAGTCAATCAATATTTTGTATAATGTGCTGTGTGTTTTGATAAGCAAAGAATTGCCTCCTGAATCACTTCTTAGGCACTGAATATAAAACTACTATATCATTTATTATTCCAGTTTGATAAGCAACTTTGCTTGAATTGGTCATTGATTAAGTAGAGCTTGTGTCAGATTACAACAGGAACTTGGTTGCTACTCCTTTAAAACAGTAGCTGCAACATCTAACCAGTTCTTTCATTCCTCTGAATTCCAATATTATTTGGTATCCAAGACAAACATAACCATGACTATATTTTCTATTGTTTTACATGAGTATATTTTTGGTTTTGCATATGCTGTGAAAACACCTGATTCTGTGGCATTTCAGAACCACTTATCAGGAAAGAGTTCTATGTTCTCGAGTGTTACACTTGGAAAAGTCACCAGAAATCTGTAGCTACTGTAGTGAAAATGTACTATTAATGTGTGGTGTGGTGTTAGAGAGTTCCATAGGCATACATACCAAAGCATGTATTTCAAGTTTCCCATACTTGAAAATGTATATACAGTCTAAGTGTAAAAGATTAAAAATTTCTATGGTTACCAGTATATAATTTACTCTTGTTATTTTTGTTACATTTACTATACTTTTATTTTTAACTGAACTGATGGAAGGTTTTAATTAATGTTATTATATTAATTCTCATGTGTGATTAAATTGTTACAAATATTTACTTACAAAAAATGGAATGCTAGCTTTTGATTGATGTGTAACCTGAAAAGGTGGTTGATGCTGAAAAGTAGTTTGGAGCAGCACAACCAATGTTATGTTAAAGTAGAAACCTTTTGTTTATACAGTTTTATTAGTGAGGTATTTACATGTACAGAAGTTCTCCCTTTAAATTTTTGCAAATTCAACTCTTTCTGCTACTTTTCTCTAACCTAAATCAGGATGTGCCTTTGGCATCAGAATTTGTTTCTGTGAAAATAATTATCAAATTCTCATATCAAAAAACAAGATTGTGACCTCTGGTGAGGAATAATGAGGAGCAGTAGATGAAATCGTCTGGCTATGAGATACCATCAGATGGGCACAAGTAAGATTTGAAAAAACCAAAGCCTTTATAGGTTTTTAAGATGATAATGGTTAATTGAAGATCTATTGACCTGTTTGTCTTCTCCTGGAAAAGATTATTATCTTTACATCTTCCACAATCACAGCGTAAAAACTGCCAGAAGGAGGGGAGCTTGAGCAAAAAGATTTTAAGAGATGGAGAGAGGAAATTATACTTTTTGCCCAAAAGCACTCTATGAGGAAATTTTTATACAAAGTAAATCAAATACTGTTCTTTTCCCAAAAATTAGTAAACAGTTTTGCACATCTGCAAGCTAAAGCAGACACCCGAAGTACAGCTGCAGTGGCCAAGACTTTGGTTGAATTACTAACACTAAGAATCCTGCATCAATGCCAACTCCAAAGACACAGAAATGTATTTCATTCTGCAAGGGATGTCATAACTTTGGTTTACAAACTACTACATTAGAGAAAATAAAATTTTTATTTTCTTCCTAGACTGCTGAAATTTCACTATTCAAGAACTATTTATGTTTGTCTGTGCAACCACTCTAAGACCCCGGAACATTTAAACTCCTTGCAGTGTTTGCTTCTCTCAATGACATATTGAGAATCTTTCAAATTGACAGCTAAAGTAATTAATTGTGACAGGACTAAAAATGATGCAGTAATGAATCCTGAAGAAGAGTTGAGAATGGAGGAATGATGCTAAGTCTGGGAAGGAGGGAGGGAGGGAGGTGGTTTGGAGGGGTTTTTCTTTGTTTCTCACCATCCCACTCCACTTTAATTTTTTTAATTGACAATAAATTAAATTAATTTTCCCCAAACTGAGGCTATTTTGAACATGAAAGTGGCTGGTAAGGAAGCTTTCCTAGCTTGTTTTCTCCCTCTGTTGAAAAGGGGGGTGGTAGAGGAGCTGAGTGGGTATTTGGTAGCCAGTCAATATCAACCTACATTATTCAAGTAGTTATCCTGCAGACACAAGTTGGATAGTAGGACATTGCATGGGTCACGGACTAACATAACTGATTTTTCTCACCTTTGACTCATTTAGAGAACCCATTTAGAACTCTCAAGTGAGATTCAGCAATGACTGCATACTGTCATATCTGAAACCATTTGTCTCCTCTGACACAGAAAAGGAAGAAGGTGAGAGGGAGAAAGGGAAAGTTCAAGAGAGGAAGAAATAAAGGAAAGGATGGCTGTGCCTCCCTTTGCTGTGCAGACTGGAGGTGAGATTCTCTTGCTTAAATAAACCTCAACATCTGGTGCCATTCAAGGCACTTCATTACTCCTATATAGGGCATCTGACCTCTGGCCATTGCTCCAGAAAGGGCCTCATTTCTGCCACCCATATCCAGCTATCCTGAACACCTTGTATAATCTCAAATTGCCCTGAGCACACTCATATGTTCAACCAAATCATGACCCCAATCTTTATTGAATCTAATGGAATGTAGGCACCCACCACAAATTTATGTATCTCAACCCTCTGCTCAGTCCCACTCCTATGTTGGTCTCAAACTGAATTCTGCTTCCATAAATATAGAAGGTTTCTGGACATCAGTCAGATTCACTTTAGAAACTGTTTAGCTGGATTACCAGGGCACTATATCTCCTCAACTCCAGCTGGGGAAATGGATTGTTTCCCTGCTGTGGCTTTTACCCTTTTCCTCCTTTTCTGATGCGTGGCTATAGAAATTGCTACAAATACCTGTCTTGGCTTAGAGTCAGGAAAACACTGAAAATTAGTTTCATGTATCTGGACCTCTCACTATGTGGACAGAATAAAAGTGTAGTTTGTTGCTCTTATCAACATACATGTACTCATTATTATAATCAAAACAGAAATGATTAAGTTCTAACACTGAGGTGCATTTAAACAAAAATCTAGACCTCCCTTATTACAATTTCAGAATTAAAGTTTGTTTTCACCAGAATGTCTGTGTTGTGGCACTTTTTGCCCAAACCAAAAAGAGCTAAGCAATGGAAATTGTCTCTCAGGATATACACTGATATGTTGGTTTGTAATTATAATATTAGACTTGGAACAAGTTTTTAACAAGATAGTTCAACAGAAGAGCTGTTAATTAATTTTTTAAAATTAAGCAAAATGGTTCTTCTCCTAATAAATTAGATGTTCTATATCTTTTGAAGAAAGAAGGAGGAATATATATTACAAAAAATTGCATTTATTATTAAAAGGAAAATAACTATTTTTCTAAAAAAAAATATAACATGCGGATTTATCCAATTTCCCAATATATACATGAAGGACTATGATATGGCAGGCGTTTTTATTCTTCTTATTCATCTGTTCAGATTTGTATTAGAAGTTATGTCTATCTTTGCTGAGAAAAAACCAAAAAAGACACACTTTTTTCCCCACCCCTGCTTTTTTATTGCTGGTAACTCATGTTCAGAAAGGGTTTAGTTAGGTCCTATTTATTCTGTATCAGTAGAATTATACCTAAATTGTAATTTATAAAGACATTCAGTTACACAGCAGAAACCAGACTACAGCTTAGGACATGCTGGGGCCAATAGTAGAAGAAAATTATGTCCTCTAACTATAGGAGAAGGTGTAATTTGTCTCCAGATCTTTTATGATGGAACTGAGAAACATGAAAAAATCACAAGAAAGACAGAGGTTTCAAAGCTTTTCTTATTGCTGGTTGATTTTTATGAGTTTGCTGTCAGTAGGAAATCAGCATTCTGTTAGAATTTAAACTCACCACTCAACCCTTCACACAAGTAATTTTTTTACTACAGTATCCTAACTAAAAGGGACACTCAACAAAACACAATTACTTGACATTATCTTTCATGTCCATTCACAAATTAGTTTAACATTGGAACTATATTTACAACCTCTTTGGTTTCCATCTACTGCCCAGTAATTGGCTCTACAAAGCCTATTTAAAGACAGATGGACTTGTCCAATATATGTCAAATTATTCGTTATTCCAGAACTTTCTTTATTCTCCTTTAAGCAGCATGAGATAGAAATTGTCATGTGCTGAAGCAATACAGCCAAAAAAGTTTGAAATAACTTTCCATGAGGCACCTGAAGAGTGGGAAGGCAGATGCAGAGGTTACACCAGCATCTGTAGAGCAGAACTGCTGTTATGATGATGTTGTGGAAAGCAATTAACCTGCAGACCTTCTGTTCTTTGTGAAAATAGCTGGAAAGACACTGTCACACAATTTAATTGAAGAATATTTGTGTCTATTGTCTGTCAATTTGTATTTTTACTTTTAAAAAAAGTCCAATCAACAAAATCTCTAAGTTACTGGTAAAAATATTTAAGAATTGAACTCTGTTCTTTTTGGGAAACTTTAAGACCTGCAGTAGTCTGACTTCTAAATAATGTCCTTTGATCTCAGTACTTTAGGGATGACTGTGAATACACAAATTTCTTCATGCTGAAAAGACTGTAAAGAGACAGGTGAATGAGAGAGGAATTGTCATTTGTTCCTCTTTTCTTTCACACTGACATTATTCTATGCTGCAATATCAGCTATACCTTCCATTTAAATACCTAGAGAGAAAATTTGTTTGGTTTTACATAAGAGTCATGCATTTAAATCCAAGAGCAAAATGTGACCCTAATTGCCAGTTTCAGGTCTTTAATTTCATTCTCAAGTTTTCACCATATCTTAGAATCTATCACACTGAATCTAATACCTGTGTAAAGCTTATGCCAATATATTAATTTTGCTCTCGTAACCACTGAGCCTTTGCTCCAGGTGTTTTATATTATTATAGTCTGTTATTAAATGTGACCTTCTAGATTTATTTTCCCTGGTTTTAGTAATTGTCTTCTGTTCTTTGTTTCCCAAATGAATTGAAAGATCTTATTACTAGTGTTTTGCTCTAGCAGACAACTCAAAATATTTTAGCAATTTATATAATCATTCATGATCTTTATAAAAACTTTCCAGTTTTAGAAATAAACCATTATTACCATTGCAACAGTTGTGTCATCCTGTAAAAGGAACAGAGCTCTTCCTTAAGCTTTCTAGCATTTTTTGTTTCTTGGAGTTCTAAAACTATAGTTGGTAAGTCCCATTTTGTCTTTTTTGATTAAAATTATTGGATTAAAGTGAAATTTTATTTAGAACTAAGAAGTCGTTCACTTCTGAGCTGTTATACTCAAATTAGAAATAGTTTAGGGGTTCATTTGCTCATAAAAAGTAAAATGAAAAAACAAAACTGAGAATTGTCATATTACAAGAGTAGAGATAGAAAATTCTACTCTGCTTGACTACTCTGCAGAAATGTGTAAATAATTAATATTTTGGAAATAACAGTGCATGTATCACACATATAAAACAAGTATAAGGAAATTTTTTTTTATATCTCACATACATAACATAATTAAAGTTCATATAAAGAGTAAAAGTAGTCAGGAATAAAACTGAAAACAATTTGTTTCAATTTAAAAGACACATAAACATCACAAGGAAAACTTTAAGAATTCTCAGAATATACAGAAACTCAGAAAGGAACACAAGGAAAGATGTATAACAAAGGAAATAGTGAATGATACAAAGGAGAAGATTCTCTTATTTTTAATTTTTTCTAGGAAAAGTGAACTTTGACCAGATCCACTGTTAATTTAAAAATTAAGTAGAATTTTATGTCAAAGTACAGAAAGACTTTCAAGAATATTGAGTTAACACAGAGGCATGCAGGTTCAGAGATCTTGATCAATGTATCTGATAAATGAACCAAAACCCACTTTGAATTATCAAAGTTTATCTTTAAAATTTCTCTAAGAATAAAGAAGGTATCTCTAGACTGATTAAAAAAAAAAATCTAAATCTCAATGGGTAAAAAAGACATATTGAGGAGTTCTGAATAAATCCATGTGCTTCAAGTGCCTTAAAGTATTCTTAAACCAATGAGAAAAGATTTTCAGAAAAATTCTAATGAAGAAAAAAAATAGACTTCTCTGGATCATGACAAATGAGTCTAAATGCATTCTCTCACATTAAGGGAAGAGGGAGTAAATTTTATGTAGATAGAAACACAAGTATTTTATTTTTATTATTTTATGCTATACTGTATGGCATTGCTGAAAAAGGTGTTAAATTTCTCACTGAAAATTTTGATAGGAAATTATATTGTCTTTTCTGGGGATACCTCAGCAAGTGAATCCCATATCACTGCAGAAGCTGGACTGAATGATGTTTGAGGGCTTGATGAGCCCTGCACTTTTTGGTTTGTACTCTAAACTCAGCTACTCTTCACACTGTGTTGTGTGAGAAAGGAGTGATAGTGGAATTTTGGCAGTGTGATTTCTTTTGCACATCGAGTAAGGCTACTTTCTCCCCATATTTCTGGAATCTACAGGCTACTGGCTACAAAGAAGGTGCCTGTGATATTTATAAATATGTCTGCAAAAAAGCTTGGATCCTGCTCCCCAGCTTGCCCAAGTGGAATTGAACTCAGTGTACACTAAATACTGAATTCAGGATATTGAGCAGTTTGGCAGCCAGTGTTGAATATTGCATTTCTAGGACCATTTTTTCCCCCCAGCATTTAACAGCTAATACAAATTTGATTTATCCACTGCATTGCTCATAAATGAAGCTGACTTTGATAAAATGTGTTGTAGTCATATATTTAAGTACACAGTAGATGCTTCAACAAAACCCCAAACTCCTGATAAGCACAGCATTCACAAATATTCACAAATTGCTCACAATGATTGTTGCTACATCTTTTTTTTTTATGGAAGTGAGTTTTTTTCTTAGACACTTATGTCTAAGTTTGCATATATAGGAAATTACCTTAGTTCTGAAATCTGACAAAAATATTCACCATAAAAATACAAATTTAGATGAAACAGTTAAGTAATCAAACCTGCAGATGAGTGGAATGAAGTGGAATAAAGCACCAGAAATAAAAAAACCCCAAACTTTTACATGTAAATCTACTGAATGAAAATTATTCAATTTGCATTTTTTTGCTCCAAGCACAGCAACGATTTATGTATGGCACCTGAGCCAGCTCTTATTAATTTTTACTCTGGTAAAGATATCAGAACTTGATGTCCTAATACTAAAGTTCAAAGACATATGATTTATCTTAGATGCTTTGAACCTTGAGCTTTGAACGTCTTATGAAGAAAGCAATGATGTCTGGACATGAATTAATTGAAATAGTGATTAAGAAAACAGCTAGCTTAACAATGTGTTTAATATCTTGAAGGAGAGGAAAAGCTTTGCTTATCTTTACAAGCATAATGAAGTAAGTGTTAAGTTTAATGCATTCCAAATATGAATGAAACAAATATTATCTTACTGATCTATGTAGCATCTAAATTTTCAGAAATTGTGCACCTTTTTTCAATATTATCTTTTATAATGTTTTTCTTATCAACAGAAAAAAAAAAGGTCAGTATCCTTCTTATTTAAAGACTAATTGCTTGTTATATGTAAAACTAATTTTACGAGAATCTGATCCTTGTCTGCTTTGTTTAAAAAAAAAAGTATTTGGAACACTAGAGAGTCAAATTCATACACCTTCCTCATATTCGAGTTAATCTGAAGTGAGTAACAAACTTTATAGCTGATAAGAACATGGATTTTGAATCATACTTTTGTTTATGTGTGATAATGAAGGCAAATTAAGGCCACATAGGTGAAGCAGTCACAGTAATGAAGGCCCTATCAAGATTTTGGCATTAGAACAGAATTGTCTTCTGATTAAAATGAACTAGCTTTTGTTCTGTACCTCAAGAGCACACAGAGAAATAAAAATTCTCCTCTACCCCACAAATTATTACTTTATGTTTGTTTTCTTCTCTTTGTTTCATGCAACTAACACGAGCTGGGAAACAATTTATAGTACAATTCTCTCTTTTTAATTATTCAAGCAGTCTGAAGCTTCACATTTTCCAGCCAAATTCTTAGTCTCTGCATGAGGTAAATTTTACTTGCAAACATACAGAAACTAAAGTAAATCTTTGACCCTTCTTAATTATCTTATGAGGGGAATCCTTTGGAAAGACAATAGTCTAAATAGTAGAAGGTAAAAAATTAAAATGTGTAATTTGTCATAGAAAATGTAATTTAGGAGAACTTTGCAAAACTCTTTCCAAATATAATTGGTTTGAATTGGCAGAATCATTATTACATGTGCTCTGGTATTCTTTATTTCCCTTGGGGTTTTTTCCCTGTTTGTTATGCTCTATTGATTTATTTCTTTTTTTTCTTTTTTTTTTCTTTTTTTTTGCTTTTATTGCAGCAAATGGGTTTGTCATTTAGCAAAGGTGGGCTGATATTTAGTATATAAGTGAACTCTTTGTATATAAATATTTTGTAATGGTTTTCTATATAAATGAATTGTTAAATTATTTGAGAATTAATTCCCCATGTAATATTAGAGTTTTCCTTAAGAAACCTGTTCAAATTCTGCTTATTTTCTTCAATCATCCCCTATTTTGTCATATTTTATATATTATAACATGGTAAATGCAGAAGATTCATATAAATAAAGAAAATAATTCATAGGGATTTTAGTAAAAGAAAGAGGTCAAGAGTAGATTGAGCTATTTCCAAAATACATTATTTTGGTTTGCTAGGTGAAGAGGGAAAGAGTTTAGCTGCTGCATTGTCAAGTCAGACCAGTACCCAAACAGCTGGAGATGAGAAAAATCAGAAATATAGTTCTTACATTTCTCATGGATAATGAATGGCCTAAAATATTTTTCTTAAAACCTAAAAAAGTCTCAAGAAAGGAATGAAAGTAGGTCTCCTGACATCTGCACTGAACGAGGAACTGGATTGCACATTCTGCTTCCTATCAGTCTCAGCCATGTTAATAAAGGTACAATGTGGTTTAGTTGAGTTGTAATATACTCTGTTTTTCATCATGTGTTGTCAGGTACATGTAGTTTTTACAGTTCGGACCAGTGTGTTTTAAGAAGGGTTGTAGCTTTAAAAGTTCTGTGATGACCACAAGAGAAGTTTTTAGATATTTTACCTTTACACATTGTATCTTATTTCTTGACTAAATCGTGATCAAAATTTTTGGAAACTAAGGCTTCCAGGTTAATTATGTTTCTGCACTACCATATTAGTCTTGTAATAACTACTTCCTATAGCCTTGGAATGTTACATTAAACACTTTTTAATTTTAATGGATTACTTTGAGATATTGTAATGGTTTTGAAAGCAAAACCAGTGAGAGACTCCAAGCCAGAAATACAATTTAATAGGGAAAAAAAAGAAAAATAAAATCCACGCAATAGTACAAAAGAAAAACCACTGACAGAATCAGAATACAATCTGACACCCTGCTAGTTAATGTGGTGATAGCAGTCAGATGAAGTGGACTTGTTGAAGTAGTGATCCTGTAAAAAGTCTGGTAGGTCTTGTCCTCTGGAAACCAATGGGTAAGGGCTGATTTGGTGTTCCAAATCTCAGTTTTTATCTAGGTAGGAAATATTTGGCTCCTCCCCCTGGGTGGAGCATCTCACAATGGGATGATGTGATTTTATCAGTCATGCAGTGGGACTGAATGGCCCATTAACAGAAGATATTTTCCTGGAGGAAGGGTGGGTCGTGAGAAAGATAAATAACATTTCCCCATCTGGTTTTTAACAGATGGCCCATTAGCAGAGGATCTCTCCCACAAGGATAAGAATCACTGCCCCACCTGGTTGCAGCAGATGGTGATAAAATACATACTTTTGGGCACATCTTTACATTGTAACCTAGGACAGATATAGTCTAGCTTTTAAAAACCATGGATTTTATTTAAAATAAAATTGTCCTTTTGTTCAGATTTTTGAACCTCAGGTATGGAACCTGTCCCAGCAAGTTACAGCATAGTAATAGCCAGGCTCAACTGTGCATTTTGCATGTACATATGGCTGGCTGACTAGGAACATACTGGCATAAACAGCTTTAGACCCACTATTTAAACTGGTAAAACATACACGGAAATAACATCTGATATTTAGATAGAAGAAGGCAGTGCCAAAAAGTTGGAGTTACCAAATTCTTAACCCAAACCAAAGCATTTATATATCTATCTTCCTTTGAGACATACGTTAATAATTATTAAATAAGTTCTGTCTGAAATATGTTCCATGAAAAGATTTCCTTTCATATTTTGCAGCAAATTTTTGTTCCTAAGACAATTTATGTTCCTGAATATTGAGTCCAGCTTAAATTGAAATTACTCTGGATCAGGCTCCAATTCTCAAGGATCTCAAAGATTTCAGAATTAAGCAGAAAGTTCTTTCAGTGACTGCAAAAGGTCAGTATAATAAACTTGTAGTGGTTGAATATCTTAAGACCCTGTAACTTATACAAAATTCCTTACTTGTTGATTTTGTATGGTTTTTGTTGGGGGAGGGCCACAAAAGTGGCTCCTGTGGGAAGCTGCTGGAAACTTCCAGCATGTCCGGCAGAGCCAATGCCCGTTGGCTCTGTGGATGGGCATGCTGCTCGCCCAAACTGGGCTGATTAGAGAGGTTGGTAATGCCTCAGTGATAACATACTTAAGAAGAAAATCAAAACAAAGTGTGACACGGTTTTTTCCTAGTCAAAGAGGAGGAGATGAGAGCACGTGAGGGAAACAACATGGAGACACCAAGGTCAGTGGAGAAGGAGGGGCAGGAGGCACTCAGGCACCAGAGCTGAGATTCCTCTGCAGGCTGTAGCAATGACAATGGTGAAGCAGGTTGTCACCCTGGAGTCCATGGGTCCATGGGTGTGGAGATCCAGAAAGTCATTCCCAACTAGGGAACATGAGAGGGCTCTCTCAGCTGCCTTCTCTTGGTAAGAAATCCTGTTTTATCTGGCTAAAGCAAGCTTTATTCCGTTTTCTTCAGCCCCATGCCCTCTTCCAGTCCGTCAGTCTTTCAGTCACTCCCACCCTGTTTTTTTTAAGGCCCCCATGCCTTAACCCCACCCTTGTGACACCCTCATGTCCCCTGGTAATTGTCCCCACCCTGCTCATCCCATGCATTTAACCTGGACCCTTACAAAGTACATGGCCTTTGTTCTCTGAACCATGGACCATGCACACGCGGGCTGAAATAAATATCTCTATGAAACCCCTGCAAAGGCGCTTCCTGCTTCTTTACTTGCTATCACCCCCAACAACAAACAGGTCCAGCATTTGCCCATGGGGAGGTGCCCATGCCAGAGCAGGTGATGCCTGAAGGAGGCTGTGATCCAGTGGAAAACCCAGTGGATAGAGGGGTCCCTGCTTCCAGTCTGGAGCAGCCTGTCCTTGGAGGACTGCACCCCATGGAAGAGCCACAGCAGGTTTGGGAGGAGTGTGTGCCCATGGGAGGGGCTCATATTACAGCAGTTATGGGAACATTGCTGCTTGTGAGAGTGGACCCACACCAGAGAAGTTCACGGAGAAAGTATCCCTCTCCCTGAGCTGTGGAAGTAGATCTTGGGAGACAAACTGAACAAACCCCCCAGACCCTCTCTTCCTGCACTGTCAGTGGGAAAGAGGGAGTGGCTGGGGGAAAAAATATGGTTTTAAGGGCTTATTTTACTTCTCATTATCTTCCTCTGACTTTGTTAGTAATAAACTCACTTTGTACCTCTAAGTTGAGCCTGTTTTGCTCTTGGAGTGCTTTCTCTCAGTCCTTATCTTAATTCATGAACCCCTTGTTTAAATTTTTTTTTCTCTCCTCTGTTCAGCTGTAGCAGGGGAGGGCAAGTGAATGGCTGCTGTGAGTGCCTGGCATTTGGCCAATGTCAGACCATGATACCTGTTTTATTTTTTTGGTGGGGGGCTGGGGGTCTAATTTATTTTACATGTGATTTATTACTTGAGTTTGTTAACACAGGAGTTATGCTAACACAGCTTGATTGTTGCCAGTGTCAGCAGAGTACTTCTACAAGGCACAGCATTGCTGATAACTATAGCTGTCCTCCCTGTGTACTGCACCCAACCTCACACAGTCCTATTCTTATCTTCAGTGCATCTCAGGTAACCTAAGTACACATGAACACTTTGATCAGTGACTGCCCATTTCCTGTGGGCCACACTGAACATATTTCATACTCTACCATAGGGAATACAGATATCTTAAAAGAGTTCACAAATGCCAACCTATGGATAAGAAGCTACTGAAAATCATGAAGCTCTGTACTTCTACACCTACAGCTAGTGAGCAAGAGTACATTGCCTAGGGAACACTGGGTAATTCTGCAGAGAAAGTTTGTCTTACGTTTTGACTCACACCCAAATAATTTTGTTCACCAACCTCAGTGCTCTAGAAATAAATGAATTGAAGTCTGAGATTTCTAGCACTTCTCCTTGTGCCACATAGATGGAGGGGGAACTAACTCCAGCTCTAACCCAGAGTTCTGCAAAGAATTTCACCCAAACTGTTCTCAGATAATACCTTCTGTCCTGCAATGAGCTAAACAAACAGAAATACCTTTCAAATATTTTTCCTCATTTTCCTTACGCCATAAACACTCTTTAATTGCTTTTTTGCCCTGAAACCACCCAAGAACAGTCAAAAAAGATCTCTCTCAAGTTACATAAGAGATTTAACAAAACTATTTTTCTCAGTTTTATTTCTTGTTTCTTTATTTCTTATCTTAGGTTGATTGTAGTACTGCTTCATCTATGAAAAATGTTTAGCTTGCACTAAGTGTGGTGCAAATTTTTACAAACATTCTATGAACCAGGTGGAGACAAAAATCAAAATTACTTGATGATGTAGGATTTTGAGGTCTTTTGGTTTGGTTTGTTTTGTTTTGTTTTGGTTTTTTTTGTTGTCATTTTTGTTTGTTTGTTTCTTTGTTTGTTTTGGTTGGTTGGCTGGCTTTGGTTTTGCTTTTGTGGGCTTGGGAGTTTTGTTTAATGGAATAACAGAATATGCTGAGCTGGAAGGGACCCATCAGGATCACTGACTTGAACTCCTGGCCCTGCTCAGGTACTGTGATCACTTCCCTGGGGAGCCTGTTCTTGTGCCCAGCCACCCTCTGGGTGAAAAATCTCTTTCTGATATCCAACCTAAACCTCCCCTTACTCAGCTTCATTCCATTCCCTCATGTCCTGAGGTCCTGAGAGTGAAGAGATCAGTACCTGCCCCTCCACCTTCTCTCATGAAGATGTTGAAGACCACAGTGTGGTCTCCCCTGTCTCCTCTCCTGAAAAGACCAAGTGACTCAGCCACTTCTCATAAGGCTGAGGCTCCCCCTACAAAGCATTCACCAGTGACCAAAGCTGCCCCCAGCACTCAGGGTGACACCATCCTAGAGCAGAGCAGAGCAGAGCAAGACAATTCCCTCCCTCTCTTGCCTGGCTGGTGATGCTGTGCTGGATGCACTCCAGGACATGGTGCCCTTCTGCCTGCCTTTTGTTTGGGTTTGCTTTTTTTCAGCAAAGTGCTAAGGTTATCATTCTCAGGATTACTGTAATCACCTAACTTGAAAAACTAACTACAGATGTATGTAAAAGACATGCTTTTCTTTTTAAGTTTAGGAAAAGAGGCAGCAGCATCCCAGTCCTCTTTTGTGATCCTTGTATGAACAAACCAAATTATGAATAGTCTTATGATACGAGATCTACACACCAGGAGGGCAGAGATCTGGGGAATGTGGCTGCAGTGAAGAAAGCAAAGAAATAATTCTGCAAATTGTCACATGATTGTGACATGGTTCCTGTCCCTACTCCCAAAATATGGTATAGTGACAGACTAGTACTAATAAATTAAACAATGTATCATTGAAAAACACTGAAAATTTGTCAGTGTAAACTAAAGTTCTTAGAAAACTGATATGATCTGGGCAAGCGTCTTTGGGATTGTATTTTTGGACTGATGTGCTTTCCTTCTTCACCTGTTCAAGCTTGGCTTTGTGTCTGGCTTCTGTTCTTTCCATCTTCTTGCAGGTGCTTATGTAACTATCCTGCTGGAATCAAGGCAACCACAGGGAGGAGAATTTATTAAAGGACACATTATGTGAAAGTTTTTTGGTTTTTTTTTCCTAGCAATATATATTGGCCAAAATGCATGCATTTAGAAGATTACGGTTTTATTGCCAGTGTTTTACTTCTTTCTTGCACAGTGAGAATATGAATGTGTTCTCATTGAGTCATTACCAAATTTCATTTATTTCTTGGCATACTCTCAGACAATCTCTTTCTCTCTTCTACCCAGCCACCTTTGACTGCAGCCAGCCAGGTGGTTCACTAACTGACTTAGTAATTTATAAATTCAGCTTGCTTTAAATTTTCTGCTGAACACATTCTCTCAATAACAACAGTTTTCCCAGCTAGAGTAATAAATGGGGTTACCTCAGGGTTTAAACAAATGTGAAGTGTGTCCTTAATTCAACCAATTTAATCAAACACATCGCTGAGTTCTCCTAGTATATTATTTTCATTTAGCTGATATGAGACCTCCATTATACGTTTGATCAGTTTTAATTCCTTAGAAACTCTAATCCCTGGCACAGGCTAAATCTCTGCATTCACAAAGAGAAAACAGAATAATTCCTGAGAATTCCATACTGAAAAGGGTGGACCTTTAACACATGAGTGCTTTGTGCCTTCATTTACTGTGACATCCATATCATTCTTAAACTTTGCTATGCTTCCATTGAAGAGCCAAATCTGGATATTGTCATTAGTAAGTTATATAAGGCAAATGTCTATAGAAATTTCCAGCTGCAATAATCTGAATTTGTGACAATATTTCTGCATATTAAATACTTTAGTTACATCTATTATTCATATAGTCAAGTACATTTCTGGCAGTACAAAGGATTCCATGGTGTGCTTAACTGACAGGTTCACCATATGCTCTCAAAATATTTGACAGCACTTATAACTGAAGTTCTAAACTTCTACTGAAATTTGTTTATGAAGAAGTAACACTTCTTTTTATGAAGCTTATTCTGCTTGCAGCTAGATATAAATTGTGTGAATAAACCAATAGAAAATAGACAAATTTAAGTTCATATGAGATTGTGTTTTTAGGTGCAATACATCATAGTGAGTTAATCAAGGGGTCAGAGAATCACATAGGACACACAGAAACTGCTTTATTCAAAACCTAGTTATAAAGGGTGACTGATATTAAAAATAAAAATCAGTTGGAGAAACATGTGTGCATTTCATCATAGGACCAAGATCATTAGATTTTTCCTATTAAATGACAGACATTTTGTTCTTGGATGCTGCAAACCTTTTAAAAATTAAGAAATGTATATGCCACTGCAGTTACCAACATAGTTTAGGTGATTCATTTTTTTAAAATTTAATGGATATCTTTAAATGTCCTGCCTATTTCTTGTGTTGTGAAAAAACATTGCTTCAAGTTTATGTATAAGCTTTCCTTTGTCACACAGGCACTTCACATCTTTTATCATCTGTTTTCTGAAGGTCAAAAAATTCCATCACATCCTGATTGCTCAAATTGCCACATCATGCCTGGACCTACCTTTGTTGCCACTTCTATATAAATCATAGTTTAAGACAAAATTTATATGTATCATATGGAATATGTGTCAAGTGAGGAAACATGGTCAAATTTAGAGGAAATTCCTTCTCTCTTTATATGTATCAGATATCATTTGTTTCATATAAATGATGCAAACTGAAATCCTAAATCCAAAATCTTAATGGCATTTGACATGACAGAGCAAGTAACTTAGATTTTTACAAAGCAGACAAACTGAGGTTAACTGTGCAGGGAGGTAGACTAACAATTGGCTGAAATGGAAGGTTTAAAGAGTTTTCATTAGTGACACTAGGTCCTGCTGGATGCAAATCATTAGCAGAGCTTCTTCCAAAGCTCACTCTAGCAGACATCCAATAAGATACCGTGCTGAGCATCAGATCTTTAGCCTTCATCAGTTCAACTCTTGAGTCTCTCTTGAATTAAAGTGTTTTTCACTACCTCCAAATACTACCCTAGCTGAATCAATATCTTAAAAAAAAATCAAGATTCTCAGAAAATAGGGGTTTAGAATGCCAAACTGTGGGTGATAATTTGTAAGGATAGGGCTGAGTCTCCTCCAATGAATTACAGCTGTACTTGTTGCTGAGGAGTAGAAACAGCCTTGTCTGTCCAATAAAAGAGTGGGTTAGCTGGTCATTTGTTAGTTAGAGATGGATTTTGCTGGCTGTGCTGGGAGGAGGAAGGGTTATGTGAGGGACAGGCAGGGTTAGGTGGCCATGCACAAGGAAACTTGCAGAGAGAATGAGTCAGTGCTGTGTGGAGCTGCCCCTGAGAAACTCACAGAAGGCATGAGGAGTTTTTAAGGTAGTAAGAGACTGACACTGATGTCAGTCATACCTCTACCATCACTAAAACAGCTTTGAAGTAAAAGATGAGGGGCTTAATGTAAACAGTGAAATAAATGAACCAACTGCAAAAATGGGACAATATTTAGAAGAGACAAAATGGCCTTGTGAAGAATGGAGGGATGCTAGATGGAGAATGAGAGGCAAGGATGAAGAAGGAGACTGAAAGGAAGAAATACTGGATAACATGGGAGGAAAATCTGACAATGCTCATACTGATTAGAAATATTGGCTGAATAATAAAACCATAAGAGAGAAGCAATAATAAGTCCAGGAAGTCATTTTCTGAGTAAATCAAAAGCAGTCTTCTGGTTTCAAAGGTCTGCAACATAATAAATATGGTATTCTCCAATATGTCATATGGGTTTTGTGATCACTAAATTTGCATTTCAGTGCTTTTCAGTGAGAGACATCCTTCAGAAAAAAAAACCCAAAAAACCAAAACTCTAATAGCTTTCACATAGAAATAAGAATAGCAACTTAAAAAAAAAATATTAAGAGATACCTAGAATAAATGGGGGAAAAAACAGAGCATAGCTTCATAAGGAGAAGGATAACGTATGAAGAGGAGGCTAGAAAAGGATGATGTTACTTCTGCAAAGAAAATACCAAATAGCAAATGAAGAGCTGCACCCCCTAAAATGAATTTTTTTTTCCTACCTTTTTTTTTGGTGACTCCTCATGGGGTCTCGTGTAAATATTCTCAATTTATCTGATGGTTTTAGCATTTGTTGAATATTCAAAAATAATTACTTCTAAAAGATCACTCTGCCTGCGTGGGGGGAGAAAACACAAGGAAGATGTAAAACTGCTACATGGAGGAAATGTGAAAAAAATGATTGAGAGAAATGAGAAAGAAGGGGAACCAGGAATGCAGATTTCCTGCAGGCTACATTCAAGCAACAGTAGAAAAGCAGTTTCAGTATTAATACTACTTACCTTTTTATTAGAATGCATATGTCATTATTTCTTTCATGTCTTGTTGCTATTTTGGATTGCAAAATTTAATCAATTGAAATTTTTAGGAAAAAAAAAAGGCAAAATTCTGCTGTGATATTATATCTGAAATCACCTGTATTTAAACAGATATAATGCTTCTCTGTGGTATATAGATGAACAGGAATCTAGGGTGTAAAAATATGGTCCTTGTTAATGTATTATACTAAAAAAATATGAGACAGGTGAAAGCTGCAACAGCAACTGAGCTTATCACACACAATTGCCTGTCAAAGGGCAACTGTCTCACATTAAGTGGAATTGTTGCCTGCTTGCAGTCTTTGGGCAAAGTGAGTAGAATTGAATATGTTATAACTCCATTATTTGTAGTTCAGCTGAATTCAGATATTAGAGATGCCCTGTAAAAAGTGAATAACAGTATTTAAGCCAAATGTGAAAATGATGGCATTTTCACATTTCGTGTCTATAGCCATTTTACAAGGATACTTTGGGAGACATTTCTAGACCTCCAAAGAGGGTAAAAAAAATAAAATCACACCCTGTGGCTACATGAAATGGAGACCATTTTGAGCACCTTTCAGAAATTCACCATTTCTCAGTCACATGTAAACAGGGGAAGCTGCAAAGACACATCTGTTATGCTTCTCTGCTACTGTGTCCTGCTGCAGTTTCAGGCTCATTTTAGTCTTTTCTTGTTAAATGGTGTGGGAGAATCTATTGGCACAACAGCTCCAAGGGGTTTGTGAGGTGAATCCATAGAGAAAATTTCCTGCACTTTCTCTAATGGATCTCTGGTTTCTTTCAGTAATTATTTTGCCTGTCAGTCACTGTATGCCTGGCTGTGGCAGATTGAACCTTTGAATCTGACAAGAGCTGATCAGAGAAATTGTCTTGGAAAAGTGTTTAAAAGGAACCATTCCAAATACCACATCAGTCATCAGTGGTCCTCTGCAATCTTCATTAAAAGGACAGCAGGAGGTCAGGTATTGCAAGACTATCACAAAGTTTTGCAGGTTATTTTTAATGATATTTCATTGTAAGAATAATAATTGCAAATCACTCTGTCTGGGAAGAAAAATATGTGGCAACTTAATAGATCTTGAAAGTAGGAAGACAAACCCTCCCTAAAATTTTAAACAATATTTTGTTTTCATTCTTCAAGTAACCAAAATCTCAGGAAGATAGGAGTCAAATAATTTAGGAGAGAAAAGGAAAGGAATATTCCTGGTAAATATTTCTGGAAAAAAACATTTATGTGCAGGGACATGCATTATCTCCAGTAGAACTGGAGGAAAAGCAATCCAGGCTGGTGTTCTCCTTTTGAATGATAGTGCTTTCAAGAATGGTACTGGTTTGATCCTTGACTTATAACCAAAAAGTGCATCAAGTAATTCCTAAGAAACAACTAAAAATATAATATACTTGATGTTCAACTGCATTGAATCCTCAATATTCATCTTCTTGCTTTTATGGTTCTACTTTATGACTGGCTTCTAATTTTATCACAAAGGATTTACTCTAGCTTTCCTACAGTAGAGTTATTCTTCTGGTGGACAAAACATGATAAGCCCAGGTATAATTAAAAAATCTTTCCAGTACAGACGCAGATAAGTCTGAACATTTCATGTGTACATTTTTTCAAAGCACAGCCTGAGTTTCCTCAGTGCCTGCATTCTTGCTTCCCCTCTCTTCTGTTTTTCATTTTTCCCAGCAACAAACCTGTTCAAGCTAACATGAATTGTGGCTCTGAGCAGACTCAGGCTGTGTATACTTCAACACAGATGACAGACTGAGACTGATGCAATCCTGTATCACAGAAACACAGAACCAACTAGGTTGGAAGAGACCTCTGAGGTCATTGAGTCCACCCTGTGACTGAACACCACCATGGCACTAAAGGCTGTGTCTGGTGATGCCACCATCTCCCTGGGCAGACCTTTCCAATATCTACCCACCCTTTACATGAAGAATTTCTTCTTAATGTCCAACATAAACCTCACTGACACAGCTTAAGACTGAGTCCTCTTGTCATATCACTGATTTCCTGGGAGAAGACACTGAACCCCACCTGGTTCCAGCCTCCTTTAAGGCAGTTGTAGAGAGCAACATGGTCTCACCTGAGCCTCTTTATCTTCAGGCTAAACAACCCCAGCCCCCTCAGCTGCTCATCACAGGAGAAGCTCCAGACCCTTCACCAGCTCCACTGCACTTCTCTGGACTCAGTCAAGCATCAAAAAAATCCTTCCTTAATTGAGATCCAGAACTGGATACAGGACTTGAGGTGTGGCCTCAGCAGTGCTGAGTACAGGGGATAACATTATGTCCTAGAACAGTTCAACAACTTTTTTCCATAATATCATGTCAAATAGGAACTCACTAAAGCTCCACCAAGATCCTTCTGGGTGTATTGTTTTGCTTGGTCTGGTATCATGATGTTGGGACTAGAGCTTGTTTGTGGCTCAGTTTTCCTTTTGTTGTATGTTCTGGCGTATAGTTCTTACATACCTCAAATGGATGAGTTTGATAGTAAGAGTTTAATTATTTTCCAGTAACAGACATAGACATGACACCTCCAATATGGACTGTACAAAGTCTATCAAAATGACCAAAATCTAATTCTTCTAAATCTCATCTCTGTTTTAGAAACAAAACCCAGAACTTTTAACTAGCAGGTACCAGCTCCTGCTCAGATGCATTTGCAAATAGATGACCTTAATAGCCTAATCCATTGAAGCAGGAGGTGCTCTATTGGAAATTTAGCAATTGGTATGATTTTTATTATTGTTTGTTGATTGAAGTTAGTAAGTATTATAGTTCCAACAAAAAAGCTTTAAATTGAATTCCAGGATATTTAGATGATATTGGAGAACCTCACATTTTTACTATCCTTGCTATTAAGCAAGGGAACATCTGCTAAAAAGAAACCTTCAATTATAGATTTCACTACCACCTACACAAAAGTAAACATTTTAAAAACTGCAGTTACTAAGCAGTGTGAGGAGGCTGTACATGCAGCAGTGATCCAGCTCCATGGGGAATGTGTAAATAAAGGTTTTTTTGAGTAGAGACTCTGGAAGAAAGATAAAAGGTCACCACAAAATGCAGATAACTTCAGAGGCATGCTACTAAATAAATCTCAAAACGAAGATGACTAGGAGTGTTTAATAGAATTTTATTTAAGAGGCCATTACAAGTTCCACAATGCTCAGCATTATCTTCTAGGACTTGCAAATTCCATTGAACTTCCACCTATTTTGACATTGAAAATATAATTTTAAATGCATTTGTGATTCCTAGATATTTCTATTTAAAATGCCATTTGCTATAGCTTCTAAGATATGCTTAAATACACATTTTAGTATGTATCTAACCAGAGCACCTGTACTACCTGCTAGGCTAGTAAAAACAGTAAACTTTTACATTATGTACAGTTAATATCACACAATAAAACAGCAAGAGAGAGTGCTGAAATCTTAGCCTCCTGTTTCTCAGGTCTGCTTTATATGTGGCTGCAGCAAATTCCATTACTCTAAAATGTGAATTACAATAACAAATATTTCCCTGGAACTCTAGCACAAAGTTCTAAGATCAGGGATTTTCTTTTTCTTCCTTTTCTGTTTCATCTGGTTACACAGATCTTCCACGGAAAATCCAAAATGATTGTCTTATTTTTTGAATACCTTCTTTCCATGCCTGGCTAACCTCATTATTGAACTGTTTTCACAGTAGTCTTTCAGAAAAACTGTTAAAAATATGTACATGTACAGGACATTTGAAAAGTCAAAATGGAATTTTCACACTTGATTATCATATATTGAAAATGTCACAGAAAAACAAATTCTAAGAGCAGTAATAATAAAAATTTTAAAAGCCCCAGCCCCCACTAAAAACTTGAGTGCAAAATTTGGTGAGCTACACATCAGAGAGCTAATCCTGGTATTTGCAACACTGGTTATTTTAAGACCTTTAAAACATTACTTGTGGAAGTGGCTGTAGTGTTTGCAGTTAAGATTGCTTGCTGCTTTGAAGGTGTAAGATTGCACAGTTGAAGTTAGGAACCTACTGGGCACCAGCAGGAGTTTGCATCCTATATATAGAATATACATACTATACACAGAATCCAGGGTGATACATGAGGTCCCAAAATTCCATGTGGTATGAATATTCTCTGCTTACCTTGTTTAAGCTCCTGTTATTAGTAGAGTATAAACTAATTATAGGGCTTGTGGTTTTGATACTCAGCTTTCTCCTGTCTCAGGCTGAGAGGTTCTGAAAGACTGGACACTTTAAAATGCACACATATTTTACACAGGAAAATGAAAGAAGATTAGCAATTTTATTCATAGTATTTTAAAATAATTTGTTTGATTAAATACAGAAAGATTTACTGGTTCTTGAATATCCCATTTAAGTAAACTACCTAAAGTAGTCATATACACAGTAATTAAAGCAGCACAACAATTGGCCATAGTGAATTGGATTTCTATGTCCAGTCCAGCCTTCTTCCTCTTCCAAAAGCTGAGTTAAAGACCAAAGATACTAACTGAAAAACTATCATTTAATGCATCAACAGTTCCATGTTGGTGCTTATGTGGGATATTTTCTGGTACATTTTGCTTGCCTGTTGGGTTTTGCCTTACATCAAAATGACACTGCTAATGTCAGTGCAGTAAAACAAAACTGTTTTAATAGTCTTCTTAGGCATTCAAGCATTTCTACAGTATCAGAAGGTTTCATATTGACTATAGATCCTGTCTTGACTGCCTTTAGGTTCAGCTAAAGAGAAAAATTTGAACCTCTCTGTCAGCAACAGACTTGGGTTTCCTTGTGAATTTTTAAGAATCTATTCAATATTTCTTAAACACTATTAATTTCTTGGTTTTAATGGGAGTTTCACAGAGTTAACAAATTATTTATAAGAGTAAAACATGAGTTTGCCAAGGAAAATAATGTGATAATCACACCAATAAAATACCTTCACAATAGTGACGCAACAGAAAATTATGTAGAATTCAAGAAGCACCTAAACTTAGTATTAGATTTATTATAGTGAGGTTTGAATTGAATTATCTCAGCAAAACTGTTTGGATACAACAAAACTTAGAGACAATTTAAAAACACAGATAATGGTCATATAAAATGTAAGAAAATACAGCTATCAGAATACCATATGTGTTTTTTGTATAAAAAATAAATAGGAAAATTAGTGATTACAATGTGGATATTGTCATTTACATAGAAGTGATTATTTTTTGGTGCATAGTACAACAGTGCAACCTTTGACAGATGGGTACAAAAAAATTACTCACAATTTTATCCACCAGGAATTGCTTTATTTGAATGCAGTTCAAAACTGGAGCCTAACTGCATATTTCATGGCTATTACAGCAGGCCTAAGTCTGTTGCCAAATTTCTATTGCAACAGCCATGCACTAATAACTCCCATCATAGAACATTCTCTTTGGCCATAATAGCCTCTGTATAAATGAACATAGGCTAAAATAACACTGTGCCCCTTGTTCACCACTTGTTCACCAAAGTGCTTCTGAGTATATCAAACTTTACATATGCTTGTTCATTATTTTTTTTAGTGTAGCATGAGATTAGCTGTTTTGCTGAATATGGTCCTTGAGTAAACTAAAATTATCCTTTTTTTGGTCTCTTGGTTTTTTCACTATTTCCAAGTCAAAGCATACTGCAAAAAATTATACTTCCACCAGAGAAAAGCAATTCACTCTTATCAAAATTATTTCAGTAGAAAAATCTGAGTGATCAAAACCAAAATCTGAACTTGTTTTTCTCTCAGTGAAGTTTTGCATCTAAATGTGGAATTATATATTTGTAAGGAACTTGTGGTACATATGGAACAGTCATTTCATATCTTTATAAAATGTATAGCAGATGGATAAGATACTTTACTGGCAGAATTAAGCAACACTGCATCTCTGAGACTTAAAATCCATTATATAATTAGGGCTAAAACTACACATGGAGATAGTTGACATTATGCAAGAAGGTTTCCAAAAGTCTCATGCAGTTGTTTATTTTTCCTTTGCATGTATTACAGATAAATTCAGTGAAAGAAATAGCAAATCTTCCTCTGACTTTAATGGGATGGAATTTCAGTTGCATGTTTTTGTCACTTGAAAGTTATTCAGATAGAAAGGTATGTCAGTGTGGCAGAGATTTGGAAATTCATAATTTGAAAGGAATTTTAAAGAAGTAAAAATTTTGAAGAATTCAGGCAGGATTAAGATATTATTCCATTAAAAACAGGAAGTTTGAAAGAAGTGTAATGTAGGTTGGTCATAGAAAGTGGAATTACAATCTTCAAACAGGAAAAGATGAGATGCTTAGTGCATGTATAAGTAATGCAAAACTGAGATGTTAAAACTATATTATCCAAACTATTTCTAATCTTACTGTTATTTTTTATGACATACTTCCAATATGAGACATTTTACCTAAAGTAGCTTACCCCATGGTTCCAGGCCACATTTTCAGATTTTGTATACACCAGAGACCTCTATGAACTAAAAAACTGCTATGCAAAACAAATCTAAACAAAATTTATGGCACCATTGCAATTCTAACATCTAGTCAGATTGAGCACAAAACATGGTAGCAGATTGGTAAAAGAATGATAGAACTGCAAAGTAGAAAAGTCAGAAATTAGGGAATGCTAGAACAGAAATAAATGTTTCAATTGATAGCTTTATTTTTTTGTAACAGTCTTAATAAGATATAGAACAATTAAATGATCATAATTGTCACTGTTTAGGTCAGGAGTGAGATTATGTTCTGGGGATGGGTCTGGCAGTTTCAATATGAATGCTTTAAGTATAGCATAGGTATATGCAACAAAAGACAAGTTATTATAAGAAGAAAAATAAGATAACCTCAAATATATTTGTTTTTTCCTACTAGCTCTGCCTTCTGTATATCTGTAAAGTTATACTACAGGACAACTGACGACAAACCCATATATAATGGAAATAATTTATTTTTTATGCATGCATTTAATGTCAATAAAGCATATATGGTTTCTTTTAGAAACTGAGGGACCTGTTCCACCTTGTTCTTTAAGCTCTTTTCAAGCAAGAAGTTTTTTTCCTTGAACAACTGTCCTTTAAAATGTAATTTCTCTACTGTGAGTGACACATTTGAAGATAAAATTAAGTCATTTCGCAGTACTCAGTGTAAATAAGCATCTCAACATTTTTTCCAAAGCATGAAACTGTTCTTTTTCCCATTGCAGCAGTTCTAAAGCAGAAGCATTTAATTTTATCAAACCTATTCTCAGTGAAGGAAAAGAAATAACCTTGGCATTGAAAACATGCTCAAAAAAGGTCATCCAAGCAAGTAATAATTTTCCTTTTATAAAAGCATCAAAATAGTGGCTTAAGAGGAAAACAACCCTTTACCATTCTGACGGCAATTCTAAGTGCATTATACATGTTATTTTCAAAATAGTATAAAGCAATCATATTGAAAATCTGACTGGAAGCAAATAATGTAAAATTATGGGTCTGGATGAAATCAATAGAAAGCTTTTTCCTTATATTTCCTTTGAAAAATTTACTGATCTTGGGATTGTGCACTTGGGAAGACAACCCCATTTTGTTTTTCTGTCTTTCCTGGTTCCAAACCCCTGAATCAGTCATTGTTGGGAGAGCTGCTGAGTAGCACTGCAGCAGAGGGAAGTGAAAATACTTTCAACTGATGATGCCCCTTTTAAGGATTCAATAGAAGAATAGGATTTACATGAGCTAACTAACTTCCACAGCAGGTATCTAAATTAAAAAAAAAAAAAAAAAAAGGAACCTGTAGATTATCTATTCTGTACCCTCCTCATCTCAACATATTCTCAACATCTTGTGTTAAAGTGAAGAGCCTTAAAAGATTGAAAACCGCTATAATGGACTGGAGAAATAGAGAAATCAGCAGTATGAATAATGTCCCACTGCTGGAAATTTGAGAAGACTTTGGGTCAACCAGTAGCACAGCAAAGATTTTCTAACCTGTTTCACTAAATTAATTGCTTTTCTTGAGTCTCAAACAGGTGGTGGTGACCCTCTTCATGCCCTATGCTCACAATCTGGGCACAATCTCAAACTGGAGCCAAAGTTCTCCAGAGAGAGGGAGAATTCATATCTGAGTGTGGGGGTTTAGTAACTCATCTTCAGTGCTAAGTTACATTCACAGCCCAAAATAAACCTGCCTCTGATCCTTATGAGTCAGAGAAAATACTTTAGGAACACATACAAATGGAGATTGCTTTTAAGCAAGTTCAGTTTTAGCCAAGAGGGTTGCTAAAGGGACTCAGGCTAATGGCACCTAATATTTTTTCCCCAGGACAGTAAATGGAAAAAGATAGTCTTCTCTGAGGACAGTCTGAGTTTAGGCTGAATAAAATGAAAATGAACAACATATAATAAAAAATGATCTGTTCACTTGTAACAGAGGCTGCAGTTCTTAGGAGGGACCATAATTTTCTCAGGCCCTGTAGCTCTAGTAAGTAATGGAAAAATAGCGTAGTAAAACCATGACCATGGTTTTATTTGAATAAAAAGCCACAGCAAATCAGTCTAGTTCAAGAGACATGGGGATTGAAATCAGGTGCTGAACCTCTACTGAAAAAAAGTAAATTGAGGTGTTTGAATTATTATTTTTTAGGTTTCTCGCAAACAATTCAAGTTGTTTGCTGAGCTTTTTATTGAGTGTGGGCTCTAAGAGCTCAGCAGTGTGGGCTGCAGGTCTCCATGAGGGGAGCCTGGGCTGTTCCAGCCAGACACAGCCGGTTTCACCCGGACACAGCCGGTTCCAGCCAGACACAGCCGCTTCCAGCCAGACACAACAGGTTCCAGCCGGTTCCAGCCAGATTCAACCACCCACGGCCCAGGCCATCCCCAGCCAGACACAGCCGCTTCCAGCCAGACACAACCGGTTCCAGCCGGTTCCAGCCAGATCCAACCTCCCAGGGCCCAGGCCAGCTGGATCCCACTGCAGGGCAGGGCTGAGCTGTGGAAAGCGTCGGTGTGAACGCCAAGGTCAGTAGAGCAGGAGGGGCAGAAGGTGCTCCAGACACCCGATCAAATACTCCCCTGCAGGCCATGGTGAAGAGCATGGTGGAGCAGATATCCACACACCCTGAGGAGAACCCCATCCAAGCTGGCCTTGAACACTGAGCAGCTTTGTTCACTGCACAATCCTAGCAATACCCCAAGTGCAATATGTTACCAGTTTGAGATAATGCCCAGGCCCACTCCTCCTTAAGAAACACCCTATGGATCACATAATTAAACGTTGTATTAAAAACATGTAAACCACAAACTAATGTTTACAAGCAATATGTCCAGCAAAATTCTGCACATCTTTTCTGTAAGACACCACATGTACAGTCCAGATGCTGACAGGTGCCTTTTGACACAAACTACCTTCAGTAGGGATGTAATCATTGGATAATTTAACAACTGTTCTCAATTGAGTCTAGATAAGTTATATGAAGAATGTCAGTCTTTACAGAGAAAATAATTTTGCCCATAAAATTAAAGTTTATGATTAAAAATCTGAAAGAATTATAGAGTCTTAGGTAAAGTTATTGCTGAATAATTTTACTAATCCCAGTGTAGAAACTGTTAAATCTCTTTTCCTAAAACTTTCCATTTTGAGACACATACCCAACACAGGAAATTTCAGCCCGAGTAGCTAAAGATTAGCAAAATAAGTACAAATGGAAGCAGGATGCTAGGATAGGAGGAACTAAGCAACCAAAATAGAAGTAGCACTGCATAAACAGATAACATGCCATACTTCAGTTCTAAAGATGAAAGTGAGGAGTTCTGTTTGTGCAGTTTTCTGCAGTGCCTTCTTATGAGGAGAGAATAAGGATAATCACAGTGGGACCAGAGCCATGGGACAGTAGAAGGGGCTTGGAACTGCAGGATTTGCTGGTCTGCAGGAAATGTGAGTGTCTGCTGATTATGAGAGCCTGCAGAATGGAACTCAAAAATCTGATATCTTATAGAAAAAGCATTTGAACATCCTGTCACCCCAGTGTGGTAATTCAGATGTCTGCTCTGCATATATAATGTTTCAATATATACATTTAATACAAATATTAGATAGCAGACATTTCCAAAACTTGCCCAACATAGTGTCTGCTAGGGTCATCTTTTGAGTTATCTTTTGTGGCTCATCCTTTATAATCAAACAAATATACTCTACACATTATTTCCAGCTTGAAAGTTGATGAGGGAATCTTCATGTATCATAGTTTCTATGGAGTTGAATTTGTACTCTGAAGCCATAACAAAGTACTATAGATTGAGACAAAGCTTAAAATCTCTCACTTACACAGGCTAGTGATTGGATGAAAAATGACACTGTGTTTTTAAAGTGCAGATGTGTTGACTTCAGCTGAGGCCATGTCTGCACACAAAGCACTGCCAAAATAAAGAGTATAGTCTGCTGAAATTTCTGCTGACGTTACCATGTGCAAAGATCTGCCAGCTTTGAGCTTCAGCCTTCCCTCTTTTTAAAGGGCAGCATCTGGAATAGCCAAACTGAAGAGGAAGTTTTTGTGGAAGGAAGGATAAATGTTATTTTTCCCTAAGTTTTATTGTTATTTTATGAAATGACATTACTTTATGTTGGAACTCCTACTTCTTTGGTAGAATTTTGGAGGAGGCTGAAAATCAAAAAAGCTAATAAAAATATTAGAGGAAAAAATATTAAGATATATGTCATTTGAATTTAAAACGTATACATAGCTTGAGTTGAAGATGTTCAGGAAAAAAATTTTACACATAGTAAATAATACCTCTACTTAATTTTCTCAGTGGAAAAAAAGAACATAAGATATTATATAAAAGGTATTTTTTCTGTTTTTAATTTAGAAAAGAAATGTGTTTTTACATGCTGCAGATCCAGGTATCTTGAAATTTCTGGCACAATGAAATCCAAATACATTTCAAATAAAAACTAAATAGATAGTTTAAACAAATTCTTTATTAACCTGGAAAGAGTAAAAAAAAATTAAAATTTTCCTTTTATTAAAAGTTTTGCTGTTTTTAAAGTCTATATTAATGTTGCGGTATCATTCATTAGAGTGTAGTATTTTTTTCCAAAAAATCTCTTGATTCACTGATTGAAGTCTATATCTTAAAATTTTGAAGGTTTCCAGCAAAATTAGATAGTACAATACCAAGGTAACAATTAGAAATGCCACTCTGAACTGACAGTTGTGTAATCAGAATAAGAAGGGAGGAATGTGATACATGGAATGCCTGGGACTGCTGCAGTCATTACAAAAAAGCCTCATCACAGGATGTGGTCCAGTGATAAACAAGGTCAGGCTAGTGTACCATCTGCCCATGGAATATCGTGCCGATGTGTTATTCCAGGTCTTTTACAGCTACATGGTTTTCAGTCATTTGAAAACAGAAGAAATTCCACAGAAAAACAAAAACAAAAAATGTCTGAAAAACAAACAAACAAAAAAAACCCAACCAAACCCCACAACTATTTAGCAGGTAATTAAATGCAGAGCAAAAGAGACAAAAAAGAGAAAGACAAAAATATCTTTGCATGACAGTGAAAAGCTGGGGTTGAAAATAATGCTATCTCACAGCATCCATCAGTTCTGAGTGCTTTAAATGGGAAAGAATCTGGGTTCAGCTGTCCTTTTTTGGATGCTCTCTTTCTGGGAGCTGCTGCTTATTGGCACAAAGCTGCATATTCTGGGCTCCTGTGGGGGAATAGAATTATTATCTTTCTTCAGCTGACTGTCTCATGCTCTGTGCACAGTGTGAATAAATTGGCTGAAGTAAAGCAAACCTTTCAGGATCAGTCTTTGAAAACACAACTGCAGAGTCAAAACGATTCCATTGCACAGGATTATGCACAGTTCTACAGATGTGAGGTGCTATGAAAGTGCATCCAGAGTGGATATAAAGCCTTTTTTCTGTTTTATCTTTCGTTGCAAAAAGTGAAATTATATTGTGTTTGATTCATTGCAAGCAAAGAAATACGTTCACTAAATAAATACATACACTTCTTTTTCTCAAATTCTGTCATTTTTTGCATGGTTTGTTCCCCTTGAATACATAAAGTTCCTAGTGACTTCATTTGGAAGCATATGTGAATCAGTCAAGGACCAGTTGGTGCCTCCTGTTCTTTGGAATTGTGAGCAGTAATTGTCTTACTCTTCAGGATGCCATCCACTTAAAACACTCTGTGAATTCCTCTGCAGAAACCTTTTAATTCAAGTAAAATGACAGTGGTAAAAATAGAAATGTGAAAAATCAGGTATATTTCTTATGGTATGCATTTAAGGTTGCTATATGAATGCATTACACAGGCACCTATCCCCATTCTTATATCATGGAATGGGAGGCCCCTTCTTCCCCTAAACCAGGGAGAGGCTCTGCCTGTCCCTGCTGGAGCACACAGCAGGTGCTGGAATGGCCTTTGTAAGTCTCCAGCAAATTGCAGCTCTTGCATTGCAGGGTTCCCAGTGACTGGTCTTTAATCCTTCCTTGAGAAAGGCAGATATCAAAGGGTTGTGAAATGGTGGGCAGGTGGTGATCAGTGGCCTCACACAATAGTCTGCAGAGCTGGCCAGCTTTGTTAAGGGGTAAAGAAAAGGATTTCTATAAGAGGGACAAAAGCCACCCAAGCTTTGCTGCACTCTAAGGTCTGAACCTCACAGGTGGCTCTGCCCTCCTATTCTTTACAAGTTTCACAGAAATACAGTCAAGTGCAAAATCAGATCTGTAGAATAACTTTATTATGCATATCTTTCAAAAGATCATAGGTAGTCTGGAGTTTCTTCACTTATTTTTATTTTTCACTGTGTATACATGGACATAAGTCTCAGTGTTTTCAAACTTTTATTTCCCTTCCCCTTCTGGTTTCATTATAAATGTATTCGCATTTTGAAAATCATTTACATTTTTGTATTGATTTATCTAGTCTATAAAATATATTGGATAAAAATATAAAGACAGATATATTGAATTTCAAAGACTATCCTTATGGATTCTTCACAGAAATCAGTAAATGAGACCTTGATGAGACTTTTAATACTGGTTTTTAGCATAGGTATATTTTACTTGTTATTTTCTGAGGAAGTTTTTACTAGTACACTTAAGAACATATTCCAGTGGTTTTTGTTCCTTCTTTATTTGAGGATTGATTTTGCTAGTGAGTGCCACGGTGTTGTTCAGAAAATCATTCACATATATACTTATGGTCATTGAAATTATTTTTAAGGTTAGTTGAATATCTAAATATTCAAAGGTAAACATAAACTTTGATCTTTTGAGAAGCAGTATCTGGCTTGAGAACATCCCCATAAAATCAAATGTTGTATGTCAAGGCTGAAAATAGTGGACAGAGGACCCATCACTATGGTCTAGGAGGATGCAGATGATGACTGACTTAATGTGGCTCTGAGAGGTGCCTCAGATCAGAACCTCACAGTTGTATTCTCAGAATCCATGGTGAGTTCAGAGTGTGAAAATAAGCAGCATCTTTTCACTTGCTCAGTTACCACATTTGCTAAGGCTCACAAGGATATTAAGGGCAGAGCTGTCCCTTAAATCTTCCTGTGAAAGAGAGACACCTTCAGTGTCTTTTTCTGCTGTCAATGGACTCTATTGAATATGAAAGCAATGATATTGCTCCAACTGTGAAAATACCAGTAAACTGTATGGCTTCTATACTGTCTTCGTGTTAAATCAAAGAGATATTAACTTCCAATTTTTCAGCATAATTAGAGAGATCTATTTGCTTCCATTGCACAAAATACATGTGTTAAACTGAAATTAAGTATTTGGTTTTATGTTTCTCAGATACTGTTCATAAATTCAGTTTACAATAGAAAAGAAGGGAAGGGTTACTTAATTTCCCACATGAAAATTGATTTAAATTCCATTGAAGCATACTCTTAAATTATGTTTAAAAGTGTGACCCTGGAAATTTAAATCCTTTATTCATTATTCTGTACCCTGAGTTTTAAAATCTATTCTTCCAGAAGAACTTTCTAAAGGAAAACAAGACTTTATATTTAACTTCATAATATATATATGTTGTTATTTTGCTACTAACTCATGCATCTTCTCTTTCACCACCAAAATTCAAGTGCTTTTTTTTTCCATTCTGTTACAGCTCAGAACTCTGATCTTGCTTTGAATCCTGTACTGCAAGATTTTCCAATTTTCTGTTTTTATGTGTGACACTCATATCCACTCTGGGAAATTATTCATGCTTGTTTTCATTCCTTTTATTTCTCATAAACCTATTTTGAATTTATTCTACTCCTAGCCACCATTTTTCCTTTGACTTCAGTAAAGTTTAAATTGCCCTCAGAGGAGCTTTGCTGAACCTTAGAAGTTTGTCACAAGACGAGCTATTACTAATTTTCAAAGCAGCAAAGAAAGTGTATTAACCCTCTCAATGCTCTGTTTTGTGACTGAGAGTGGAGGAGGGACACTTCTTCCAAAGCCATGAGAGTCTGTGCACTCAAGCTCCTCTTAGAAGAGAGCTGGATTTTTGTAGCCATCACTGCAGGAGGAGGAATGGTCACTTTCCAGTAGCAATGACAAACACTTGGTAGAGACCAGACACTCAGAAAGAAGTACTGTAATAACAATGGTAGTAAAGGTCCTGCTAAAAGAAAAATACTTTGGCACAGTGCTTTCTCAGTAACTGATTAGAGAATGCAGAGAGCAAGGTGCAAGGTGGAAATGGTTGAAAGAGCTTTGTGACCTATAAAATTCTTAGAGGAAGTTTTTGACACCAGTAGGTCTGGGCATCTCTGGTAATAATGAAGGCAGAGTCCACCAGAGAGCAGAGCCGGCTCATTATAAAATATTTGAAAAGCCTTGGAGAATGGAAAAGACAAAAGCGCTTGTTTCCTGTCCAAGTGCACTTGATAACATAAAAAATCTTTTAACATAAAGACTGATTTTATTGCTACTAATTGGGAGCAATGTTCAGCTCTTGGAAAGAAGAGAAAAATTAAGAAAACCGTGGGAAGAGAAAGAAAGACATCCCTAATCCGTCTGCCTGGCAGTATGGCTTAGCATCTCTTATAATTAGTCTCAAGTCATGTGAAAGGGAAAGCTCAGACCCCTGTCTCTGATTATACTTTTCATGGCATAATCACATATTATAAAAACTTCATTTTCCTAATGTTGTCGGGTGAATACAGGTATTTCTTTTCTGTAAGAAAATTTGTTCTGTCCTTTACGTTATATATTTGATTAGAGCTGTACAAAGCATTTATTCATCCATTAAATTCCTCAAAATAGTACACAAAATTCAATTAGAACACCACAGTTCTGATGATTTTGGGGAGGCATTGTGGGAGAATTTAATTTTTTGTTTTATAAATTATCTCCCAGTGTACACATACCCCAAAGTCACTTAAACATTTAAAGTGATTCCTACCACTGTCCAGTATATGGTGGGTGAGAACAACCTCACAGGAATGCTAATGAAATGTTTCCCCCATTCTCTTGCCCCGAAATGAAAGGAAAATAAAATTCTGTGGTGTTTCTATAACAGCAAGAGTCACCTTATATGCTTTGGACATGAATTATCCTAAAGATATGTACACTGAAAAATCAGAGAAGGTAAAAATCAGAGTAAGAGTTAAGTCCTTCACATAAGACTATTAGAAGAAGAAAGAAAATTGATATGTCTTATTTCAAGTGGCAAACTAAACCAATGAAACATCTGTTTTGGTAGTTTCAATTGTATTGGCAATACCTACACAGAGCCAACAGGAATATTATGGAAAATTTACTAATAATACAAAGATACCAGTTTGGTGGAGAACAGTAAAAAGAAATAGAGACTTATGAAACACAGGTAGCTGGGTTCCTGAATATATCAGCATATGTACACTGTCATCATACAGAAATGAAAGAAACTTCAAAATGCAGGCGCAGTGACAAATTTTTGTCCTGCTATCAATATTATATTCCACAGAAAACTATTTACAATATGTATTTTTGGGCACTTTTCTATTTCTATCCTTAAAGAGTGTCTTAAATAAAAATGGAAGACACTGTTCAATTGAACTTCTTCATCTTGCTCTGCTGGTAACTTGAAGGGATGTTCCTCACAATTACAACACTGAGAACTGTGGCCACTCATTAAATTTCTTGTTAATTAGGCACACTGATGAACTTCGTATCAACTCTGCATTTATATCACCTGGAGGTATAACTGCTCTTTTGTCTCAAAAAGCGTTTCCATAAATGCAACATACTATTTTCAGTTGTCTAATCAATAATTCAGTCTTTTGTTTGTGACACAAGACTTGATGTTCATTTATCAAAAACTTGAGGTTTCATTTGGGGATGTTGTTATCAGGAGCAGAATACTGACAGAATTCTGTTACTGGTTATCTGGTAACTTATGGGACACTTATGTAGTCTATATTGTATGGAATTTGTATTATTAAAGCTAAAATATGAATGTGCTGGCATATTTTCATATCTGAGTGATAATTTGTGCTTTCTTTCAGAGAGAGAATGGCCCTTGGTTCAAACAGTGATTCAATGATCCACAGGGTATCTGAGATTCATTTTAGTGGCACTCTGAATAATGATGTTCAAAGTAACCACAGAGAAAGAGAGAACTACAACATGAGATGAGGCTATCTATTAAACTAGGTAAGTGATCAAATTTCCTCTGCCTCTGAAATGTAAAATGATTGCAAATCTTTATTTTAAAACTTTCAGTTACGTCTACCAACCTAACTAGAAAATTTGTAGTCATTCATGGTACAAAAATGAACACTGCTGATAAAGAAATACAAAAAAACACCCCACAATGTAACTGTCAAAACAAGATGTTTTAATCTGCTTAGGTGCCCAAGACCAGTGGCATTGCACAACCCCAGTTTATTGCTATTAGTTTATTCAAAGCCATACAATGTCCTTGTTCTACATTAGCAGGTCATTTCAACAGTTCTGTATGCAGGTTAGAATCAGCACATGGTTCAGAGAATCAGTATCAGTGCTCTCAGAAATTGCCTTCTCTCCTGTGATTTTTAAAAAAATATAAATCCAATTCTGTTCACTGTCACTCAGTAACCAGATTTGTAAACAATTTACATTTTGCCTGGAGTCAGATAATCCTATCATTATTTAATCTCCTTAAGCACAGACAGATATCTACATTTCGATGTGTGTATGGGAAAGGGCTGCATAAATAACAAGGAAAAAAATTGCAAAGAAGAAAAAAAAATCCAACTAGAAATATAAAACAGTTGCAATACTTATGGTTCTGTAAAGAAGACTTTTTTTTTAGTTTCTTCCAAATTTGTGGAGTTATTTATTCATCCTTGTAAAAGCAAGCAGAAGAAAAGAAGATGAAAAATCATATGCAAAAGGAAGAACATTTTTTGAAATATAGATTGGGATTCCTCAATTGCTTCTGCACTGATTTTTTTTTCAGAAACATTTTTCCTCATTCTTCATAGCACAAAATCCTACACATTGAAATGTGATTTTATACAGCTGTCATATTTATAATCCATCAATCATTTTCCTCTATCTGATTAGCTTCATACCCATTCACTTATGGATACCATTATCTTCCTTCTTACATCACTTAGCTTTGGACAGCAAACATGCCAGAGTTCCTTCTTTTGTGCAGATACAAGCATTTGCAAAATGTGGTATCATCATCTTCTTGGCTTTGGAGGTTGTTAAGCAGAAGTGAGCCCATTCTCTTGACTACTTGGCATTGTTGAGCAGCAGCTCAAGCACTTGTCATTAAAGCAGGAAATTCTCAGCTCTCCCTCACCTGCAATGGTCCAGGTTAGATTGGAGAGGGCACTTGAATCACTTCTCCTTACTCCAACTGTCCAAAAACTGGATGGAAATAAACTGTTCTGTGCAAAGAGGTGATGCATCCATAAACACCTTGGAAGAATGGCATCAATCTATTCTTTGTCTTCTTGTTGTGTCAGTATAGCTCTATATCACTTTTCACATTAGAGTATCACTTTTTGAGGTAAGATGTTGCTTACTGCTTGATTGAGGTTTAAAGTTGTAGAGATGTCTCTGAGAGCAGAATTTGGCCTATTCTTATTATATAGCTGAGGATCATAGAGAAGATACAAAGAACCCATTTTGATTATGAAAGGAGGGATTAGAAGCAATAACAAAAAAAAAAAAAGTACTTTTTACTTGTGGATTTTCTCATGTACTATGGATTCCATTAACATAAAAATCCTGAGACTCCATAGAGCTACATCTACAATCTATCTCTAATTTTTCAGAGATAAAGAATACTTTAATAATTTCTGTATTAGCATATGGGGTTTCATCTTTCTAAAAAAAAAATCTTTATATTTCGAGTTGATTAGTGTGCGAGCTCTTACCTTCCACAGCTCAGATCTGGTCAATGATTTAGCAATCAATTTAACAATAGACTCTTGGTCAAAGTGCCATCAAGCTATTATCAAACAATTTTCTTATGCCAAATTCTGTGAAAAAATCATCAGGGAGAGTTGTCTGATAACCCATCATGCATCTTTGATCTGGGAAGCATTCAAGTAACTGTTTCAAAAACTTTCTGTGCTGTTAGAAATTGTTTTCCACTCTTCACTGAATAGAAGACTGATACTATAAAGAATTTAGAATACAAAAGTCCCTTTACTGAGAGGATTTTTGAATATACAGAAACACTTTTTTTGTTACAACTCAGCTGTAGAGATGGATTCTGACTGTCTCAGAACCCGATTCCCTGATTTTCTGCTTTAAGAACTCGTTTTCTAACTTGGAAAAAAACATTGGCAAGGTTTTTGTATAGAGACAGAGTTGATCTCACAGGAGGGAAAGCAGAGGACAATCTCTGTGAATACTTTTAAATATTTCTCAATGTTTGAACACTGTGTTGGCACAGCAGAGAATTTCCCTACACTCCCCAAATCTATTTCTGAGTAATCCAACAAATGAGTTTTTACATTAGAAAGGGATAGGTCTTTTAAACCCATGATAAAACACCCTTATTTAGAAACTTGTGGCATTATTCAGCAACTCCTATTGTGCTATAAGTTCTTAGATACACACATGTGTTTTTTAAAATGTAAGACTTTAAGCTTCAACACCTGTATGATTTTCTTGAACAAAATCACCTTTCTCCAGCTTTTGCTGTGGGGCCAGGCACACAAACCCTGATGTCTCAAAGACCATGAGTCCATGATCATCAGTATCAGACCTGTGCATTGCCAGATTGCAGCAGGACATGTCGGATCCCCTTCATCTGCTGAGTGAACCAGAACATGTGTCATGGCATTTATTTCAGCTTTATGCTTTTATTCCTGCTGGGAGGATAAACAATTGCTGATCTGGAATAAAGCAGCAACCCCTGGTCTGGCATGAAGTCTGCTGATATAAAATTAGCCTGTCATTGTGCTTTTCCAACAGTACAGAGTGAGCAGAGATTATATCAGATTGGCACTTCAGGTTGTGTGATTGCAGTGCTTTCAAACAGGGAGCCTTCAAAAGGGGGTGGGGGCCAGGGACCAAACTGATGGAAAACAGCTCTGCAGGGGAGGACTTGGGGGTCCCCTTGGACAACAGTGTGACCTGGGGACAAAGAAAGACAGTGGTATCCTATGGTACATCAGGAAGAGCATTGACAGCAGTTTAAGGGAGGTGATTCTGCCCCTCTACTCAGCCCTGATGAGGCAACATCTGGAGTGCTGTGCCCAGCTCTGGGCTCCTCAGGATGAGACAGACATGGAGCTCCCGAGGCAGGTCCAATAGTGGCTATGAAGATGACTGAGGGACAGGAGCATCTCTCCTGTGAGAAAGGACTGAGGCAGCTGGTCCTGTTGAGCCTTGAGAAGAGGTGACAGAAGAAATTCATGAATGTGTGTGATTATCTGAAGCATGGGTGTCAAGGAGGTGGACCAGGCCCTTCTTGGTGGTGCCAAGTAATAGGACAAAAGGCAAAGGGCAGAAGCTGATGCACAGCAAGTTCCACTTGAGTATAAATAAAAACTTTTTACTGTGAGGGTGACCAAGCAGTGGAATAGATTGTCCAGAGAGGTTGTGGAGTTTTCCTCACTTGAGATCTTCTGGAATAGTCTGGACCCATTCCTGTGCCATGTGGTCTGGAATGTCCCTGCCTGAGCAAGGAGGTTGGAACAGGTGACCTCTCTGTTCCCTCCTAGCCTTACCCATTCTGTGGTTCTGTGGGAAGAGATTCCCCACATTGCTGAAATGATCTGAGCCAGCTGCTGCTTTTCTCATTGAGTCCACTGAAGCAAGCCTGTAAGAAGAGGTGAAGAAATTACAGACACATTTTCTCAACTCTGCTACAATGGAAGCTCCTCATCTGGGAACTCCATTAACTTCTGTGACCTTTTGCTATTATTCCTGTGTTCAGCTTTATACAGGATAATCCCATAAAAGGACTCCCATTTGAAGGGAGATACAGGATTGACAACCTGATTGTGCCCTTTACCTTTCTTCCACTCCGACAGTCTTCATTTCTCCCCCATATAAATATGACATCTTTTGTGGAAACTGTCACTGTGAGCAAAGATACATTGACTTTTAGTCTTGCACATAAATGAATACAAGCTGCTATTTTGATGTGCATTTACAGTTTTAGAAAGAAACTCTCAAATTAAAATTTTGGTTCTTTTCCAAAGGTATTCCATAGAATATTATTCATCACATCAAAATGATCAGAAACAAACTATTTAGTTTGGAAACACATGGAAGTTTGTACCACACTAAAAAACTTTGCATCTCTCCTCCTGTTCATGCCAGCATCTACCTTGGTTCTCTAGCTCTGTGATATGATGTACAAAAATTAGCACATGTTGGACATGCATTATCATAGAGAAAGTGCAGATGAGAGAAATTTTGCAAAAATAAGATGCCCAAATAACAGTTTCATCAGTATTATTTATTAATTTGCCCTTCCTTTTATAAACACAAAGAGAAAAAAAATGGAAAAAAAAAATCCAACAAGCAAATACATAGGGGTATGCTTGTTGGATAGCAGTTATGGACCTCATACCAGTGTTTTCTGGGACAACTTTGATTATGTTTTTTGGGAAGGAAAGCTAAAATTTTACAGGTGACACAAGTTAAGTGAGGTGACCTACAATATGCAACAAGATCTTTTGGTGGGTCTAGTTTCTGAGCTCTGTGGGCTTTGAAGGCTGTGATTTCTTGTCTCATGCAGATTTTCAAGTCTCAGCTGAGGTTGCTAAGCAGGAAGAAAAAGAAAAGCAGAAGCTGTTCCAAAGCATACATCTCAAGTGTCCACTCAATCCTGGCTTTTCCCTTGTCAGTTGATATGCAGATTGTGCAGTTAAATTTTTACTCCAGGACTACAGAAGCAACCATAGTTTACCACCTAGTGCAAGCTTGGAGTGGAGCCTGCTAAATGCAGTGATTCTCTTGTTCATTTTCAGGGGCTGGAGGCAGCCTGAGCGTGGAGCCCAATGGGCAGCAAGGAGAGATGGCCTTTGTCATGATGTAGCAGGAGTTATGTCTGCTGAGCTAACCCCAAAACTGGCTGAGATGAAAAAATTTCTAAACTACTGGAGTTTCAGGCACTGCTTTTAGAAACTTTTCAAAGGTTACAGGTAGGAATAATTTGTTCTGGGTTTTCACCATGGATGTATTTGGATGAAGATCTTGGTGGGGAGTTTTTCTATGTTGCTAATTTGGATGTGGTTGGGCAAAGTAATGATAGTGACTACTGCTGTCTGTTCAATTCTCCTTGTATGTAATTAAAATTGATTAGCTCAGAGCTTTGATCTTAATGATTTTCTTTCCAGATATATTTAAATGTGAGATCAAAGCTGTCCAAAATACCCATCTCGATATAGTTATCACTAGATTGCTTTAATGAAAGTAATAAAAAATTAAACTAGAAGATTTTTTTATTCTGAGTGTGCCTGGAGGCAAGCAACAGAAACACCTGATAAATGCAAAAGAAATCAATAAACAGATACCTACAAACTTAAATAATCCAGATAAAAAGAATAAGGGCCTTTAATCATCCATAAACATTTGGAAATCAAATAGTTTCCAACCTATCAATTAAATAACTGCCTGCTTAGTAACTATCAAGACACATTCATCAAAATTATTTGGGTATATAAGACCATAAAGCCAAGGGAAACGTGCTTTAATATTATTATAAGTATTATTGCATGTGTTGAGATATAACTAGAGAAACATTTTTCATCAAGAGGTGACAGAGGGAGGACAGCCTGTTTGTTTCTGGGGTTCTAGTTTGGTTTTTATCAGTGAGATGTCTTATTTTTCTGAAAATGCTGTTTCAGAAGAGTAGAAAGTATTTGTCAAATTGGTCCTATGCTTAGAAAAAGAAAATGAAATGTCATAATGGTTCCACAAATCTCACTTTTCAAATCTGAAAAATCATAGTGAGGCTTCTTTTATTTCAAATTCAAAAAGCCCTATTAGAGGAAAGGAAGGGAAAAAAAAAAAAAAAAAAAAAAAAAAAAAAAAGGTTTATTTGGCCTAGCAGTGAAGTTACTTATTTAGAAATTGTAAATGAGAATATTGCCATTCATACCACAAAACTTCCAGTGTGAGTAGGCTGCAATGGAAAAGACACCTATAATGTAGATGTCTATACCTGAGGGTTGTGCCTTAGGCTGTCATTGGAGTAACAGTCATTGTATGTGAATCTCACTGTAAATTATATTCAAGATTTGATTAAATGTGTGACTTTTTTGAATGGCCTTATCTCTCCACTGATTAAAAGGAGAGGGAAGACTGTTAAGAGAGGTGGGCTGAATCCCACCTGAACCACTTACTCCACTCACTTAGCAGATCATTCACAGCAGAAATCTATGACAATAGAATGTTAATCTGCCATTATTTTTTTTTCAGTGAAGTCACACCTGGCTGACACTTGCATATAGGGATAGTTTTTCAGTTTGGCCCTTGCAAACTGGATTGACTGTCTGTCAAAACCAGAATCGAAGGCACTCACAGGATTTCAGTCTAGGTCCTCAGAACCAAAAATGCAAGAAATAAGGGAAATAATGTGTCTTCTCTGCATTGATCAAAGCTAAGGGAAATCAGACAGATGTTTATGGTTCAAGTATAAAAGCCTTCCTTTGTATTATTGAACCCAATGCATTCATTTTTAGCAGAGGAATGTTTTCCTGTCGGAGAACTGACATTTTATTTGTTAATACCATGCAATTATTTTCATTTTGTTTGCTTTGGGCTTTTTTCACATATTTGTCTTCCTACAGCGGTTTTAAAAAAAGGAAAATGTGGTTATGTTGTTCTCTGTACCAAGGTTACCATGATTCAGCATAAACAGGTAAAATGCCTTCAGTTAATACAATCCTCAGCTATTCATCATTACTGTTTTTTTGTGATTGTGCCTGTCCTTAGAGAACATCGTACAGCACCAATTTGTATTACACCACCTTTTGTTTTCTGTTGGCAAATACAACAGCAAATTGCCATATAGTTGCATCCTGCCCAGCACAGGTCAGAAAAATAATAACTTTAACTACATATGGTTAACACAAACATAGGTTGTTGAATTTGGGGGCCACACAAATGAGTGAGTAAAAGTTCAGATGCCTATTTCTGGAATATATATTAAAAAAATAGCATGCTACATGATTATATGCCTTCTTTCTGTCATTGCTGTCAAATGTAATTTATATTTTTTCCCAACATTTTATGATCTTGAGAATTTTGTAGGCTAAGGGGAAATTCTTCAAGAAAGACCAAACTATTCCACAAAGTAGGTTTCCTGCTCATAAACATCAATGACAGCTGTCATCTTGTATTAATAAGACAGCTAGGTTGGGGTCGGATTTTAAGTTTGATCATCAAAGGTTTAATTTTTTAAAGAGAAAAAGTTGATTTTTAATCCTAACCAAATCAGGAAGACATAGATCTGCTTTCTGCAGTACTTCATTTGTTCTCTCTGTATTGGAGCTATGTCAAAAATTATGAAGATTGTGTTGGGTTTTTTAAATTCAGCTTCAATACACTTGTGCAATTTGGCAGTATAATTGATATTTCTAGCTGGTCTATATTCAGATGCAATTTTTGATCCACTAACCAAAGAATAAGGACTTGTTCATGTTTATGCTTGTGTTAGAGATGGACCCTATTGAAAATATTCCTTTCTGCATCTAGTTTTTATCATTAAAGTGAACAAGGTCTCAGCTCACAAACTATGATCTCAAATGAACATAATATAGAGAATGCAGGTTGCAGTGAAACCACAGGAAAAAAACCTACCTTAACTTTTTCCTCCTTTTTCAGCAACCATTTCTACCATCAGGAGAAATGCGTAACATCTTACTTTCTTGTGCATTAATTAATTTTGGAGACTCCTCTGCCCAATTTAATTTTAAGTGCAGCTGAATATGAAGCAAAAGATTATTCATGGGGAACCAATTTCAAAATTATAATTTTATCATCAACACTACATTCTCAAGAATACAGGCAGAATCGCCACTCTTTTAAAGTGAATCAGAGGAAAAGGAGAAGGAAAAAGTATAGTCGTTCTTTTGAATTGAGACATGTCTAGATTCAATATTCATGAGGGGCCCACCAATGTGAATAGAGAAGCACAGAAAAATTCTGCACAGTTCTTTCCTGTTGTTCATGCTGTGCATATTTCTGAGGTTACAACAACATAAAAATAGCTCAACAGTAATTATTTTTAAATACAAAAATGAAAAAATAATTAAATATCAATTCATCTTGTCCATAATTAGATGCATAGAAAGAAAAAAATATGTTTTGAGCTTTGAGATTTATCTTTTTGATTTTGTGCTTTTTTCTTTTCCTCACAGACTATCATTTCTCTATCCTTAATCAAAGTAGACACATCTATAGAAAATAAAAGGGATTTTTAATTTTTCCATAGATTCCTAACCATATGGAGAGTCTATTTATTTGATTGTTACAAAACATTCAGTTTTTCTAAATGTAAATTTTCATTTTGACATACACTATTCATAAATTACCAGTAAATTGACTTCAAGAGGAATGATGTCTTAATCAATGGTTGTAAATCTATGCTAAGATCTTTACAGCACTTTAAAATTATTCGTGAAATTTATATTCTTCAAATTATTGAATAGTCTCCAAGCACCTTCTAAGCACTAACAGTAAATTTTTTTTGTGCTTTTCAAGTCACTACCTCCATGCAATCAGCAGTGAGTCTTGCCCTATTGTCACTGATTCGTGCTAGTCTGTTGATGTCATCAAATTATACCAGCGTTATGCACCATTCTATTGTTAATGTGGGTTTTGTACATTGAGTCCTTGAAACTTTGCTATAGTTTTGTCCAGAGTTACTGTAAAACAGAGAATTGACTCAGGAGGAATTGAATTATTCTGAAGGCTCCACAGCTAAGGTAGATGTTTCTCCAATCTGTCAAAAGAATGATGAAAAATAGGCTGTCAGACATCACTTGATTCCCACCTAATCATGTGCTACAGCAAAAAGATGCTCCAGGGTGTGCAGTGCTCTTCTCTGTGTGCACTCCCAGGTAGACTGGGAGATGGGGGACTGAAGGCCAAGTGCTTTCATCCATGCAGGAAGTGCAAATTAGACAGCAACACAGTGCACACAATCTGGAATTCAGCTTTTGTAGCACTATAATATAAAACTTCCTCATCCTACAACTAAATCATATGCTGGCAAAAGCTTTTTAAAATTCCATTGTCAGTGTTCTCCGAGCAAGGGTTATAATGGGGTCAGAACTGTGGAAGACAGTACTGTCAGGATGGGCAAATTACAATATTGACTTCCTTCTTCAATTCACTAATGAGCTGTAATGGCACAGTTTTGTACTCTGGGTCTTGAGTACATGGCAAACAATCTGTGCATTCAAGCAAACAGAAGATGTGTTGCCTCAATGGGCAAATAAGATGTTCTTAATCTTCTCTCCCCATATTTTAGAGACTTAACAAGAAACTTTCTATATAGTGATTTAGGACTGTGATGGGGGAGGGGGGTTTCACCCTTCAAATGCTGTAAAAATTTCAGTAGCAGGCCGAGTATAGTTCTCATTTATTTTAAAAAATTAAACACTACCAAAGGAATTGGGAAACTCGCAAAGTGCTTGCTCTTTCTTTAATTTTGTGATAGAGACAGATATGGTGGCCTGCCAACCATCAGCTCTACTTTTCCCAACCACAATCCCACAGATTTTAATGTGGCATAAGAAAGGAAAAGTTTCTTATGATCTGTTTGCATTCCTAGTTTCACAGAAAATCTAGCTCATAGTTGTCACAACCTGAGCTGGCTGGCTGGGAGCAGGCACTGCTGCAGACACTGTGTGCATTAATGGAGAATGGTGACTCAGCTTCAGAAGCCTAGTTCTCAGCAGAGATTTTTTGTTCAACACTATGTCACACCAAAACAGGTAAATGGCTCTCTTTTCAGAGCTCTTCTGCAGCAAATTACATTATAGCACAAAATTATCCTTTTTGGCCTTTCAATGAGCACCTAAAAATATTCCTGGCTTAGGAAATCCTTAAAAGGCTTTTTTTTCTCCATGATTTTATCTTTAAATACAATCATCCTTCTATGTCTATATATTACCTAAAGATTTCAAGTGACATTTGGTCCTACCAGTGTCAGACAGGATGGATTTTCTCCAGATGTCATATATAAGGCATCAACTGAAAAACATGAATGATAAAAAACTTTCTTTATGCAGGGAGTGCATTCATGTTCTGGGATTTCTATTCTGGAAAGCACATAGAAGCAGTGATAGTTTTCTCTAAATATTTAAATATTTTTAACTTTATAAAATCATCTGAATCTCTCAGAAATCATAGCTATGATAGAATGAGGGAGAAAAAGAAATAGCAGTTTTCAAAAGAGGTTGTTGTTTCTTTTTCATTGAGTTGCAAAGCTTTTGCTCTACCTTTTTCATAAATGGTAAAAAAAGACTATGAGAACATGAAAGAATTTTCCAGCATCCTGTATATCAACCTTAATTTCCTATTCCTCATTATTAACCAAGTCATTTGGAGGTTGATATTTCAGAAAAGTAACTAGCAGTTGTCACAGTGGTTTCCAGGCTTGAACACCAAGGAATATTTTCTAGAAGCTCTATCTTCTTGTGGGCACCTCTGGTGGGCTGGTGCTGGTGGTGAGGATAGCTTCTGGAGGCCGAAAATTGTCATCTGACAATTTGAAATCTCTTTTTTTCTATGCGGGTAGGTGAACTCTGAAACAGGTTGTCCAGACTGATTAGGAAGTTTCCACCTTTGGAAACATTCAATGATTTAATGAACAAGACCCTGGGCCAACAGATTTAATTTGGCCTATTCCAGGTGGAGATTTTACTAAGCAACCTCAAAAAAACCCTTTCAATGTTTTTTCTGTGAGCCAACATTCCTTTCTTTGGGATATGTTGTACCTTTAAAGAGACACAATTGCTTTGTGTGAAGCTACAGCTCTCAGCTAAAATCCCAACTCTCCTAAAATCAGTGAAAAAATACATCCTGAATGTTCAGGACCTTACATATCATCATCTTGGACAATAACTTTGGTGTTCTGTGGCTGAACACTGCAACTTAAACCTAAGATTGTGTAGTGCTGCTCTTTGCTGGGAGTGGTTGCATTTCTGTTGGATTGCTGCACAGTCGTTTCAGAGCAGGATTAAATTCCTTACTGCCAGAATCAACATCAACAAAGTAAACAACCACTCATTAACATAATCACTCCCTCTTAGTAATTTTCTTGATTTAGCACAGCAAACTGTTGGAAATCTGTATCTTTCATGTCTACAATTGGCTTGCAGTAGCAAAAAAAAAAAAAAAGGTTTGAGTCTGTGCAACTGCTGATGAGAGCATCCTCCAGCATATATGAGGGTTATGGTTCTGCAATATTTGCAGAACAGATGCAACTCATTTTTCTCTGGTTTTCTGATTCTCCATTGATATGAAAGGAGAAAATGTCATCTTCCTTCCCATTTATCCTCTTCTCTAAGTTGAGAATGTACCCTGAACAACAAAAGTATGTGCATGAAGGAAATGCCTTGGTGGTTTCTTATGCTCTGGAAACTATAGTTTTACACCGTGGAGCACTGAAAAGGCATTACTTTTTTTCTAATAGAGTTCAATTTCATATATTTTCAAGAATATAGGCACTAGTCCCAAATGTTTCACTGAATCAATATTCATTATTACTTTTGCATATGAGCTACACAGACAGGTGTGAAATGATCTAAGAGTCACTGTAGTGAGGGATACTATTTCTGTAGCTGGTAGGACTGAACTTTGATAAGGTTTCAGCCCCATTGCAAATGTGGGGCTATTCTTTCCATGCAAATACCTTCTCACTTCAGCTATTTTCTCATAGAGATCTTTAGCATTCTTAGTAAAGGTTTTAAATTTTTCTCTCCCCCTCTGAAATCTGACTGCAAGATAAGAGATGCAAGGTAGTAAGCTGCAAAACAGTGGAGGAATAAACTGCTATAGTATATTTGAAAGAACTTGTTAATTTGTTTCTGTTTCAGTCTTCTGGAATATATTGTCTTCATCAAGTAGATCAGTGCTGTCAAAACATAATCTTAGCAGAACTCAGTTTCCTTTTTATTTGGTTTTTTTTGAGGCTTAATTAATGCCTCAGAATGTAAATGCAAATACAAGTGATACTATGCTTTTTAATTGGCATGCTTTTTTCATTAAGGTGTGAAATGCTCTTATAGAACAAAAATTATGGAATAGGTAAGAGATCTACTTGACATTCACAGACAGATTCACAGCTGTGAGAAGTGCTGGAGAATTTAACTTGGTCTGACTAAAAGTGTGAGACACTTCAGTTTCAAGAAATTTTGAGGGCTTCTTGCCCTCAGTGCCCATAAGAAATATTTTTCATGTCTTAAATATATCAGGTAGGGATAAGTTTGAATTCCAGTACAGTAAAATTTGAATTTCAGTACAGCAATTATTTTGTTATGTCTGTTATTTTTTTACTGAGATATTAGTCACAAATAACCATTGGTATATTCCTGGGGAAATGTATTTTATCCAGAATTCATTGGAGAGAAGATAATGCTACAAATTTATCCTAAACAATGGTTTATTATGTGACTGTAAGGTATGACCAAGCTCTGTGGATTTCATATTATAAGAATATTTTTAAAGCATACTCCAGATATGATAATAGGTAAAGAAACATCCGTGAATTTGTGAATCCAAAACAGTTGAAGCATAAAGTAGTAGCAACAGAACTGAGCTGATTGTTGAGCAAATTTGAAGCAGGTCTTGGTTAAGTGATAGCCAAACAGCTTTAGGCATTTAAGTTTCAGACACAGAAACCTGTCTTCAGATTTCTTCTGATTCAAGGATAGTTGAAAAGAAAAGAGAAGATGAAGAATTAATAATGGTCCTGTCTTGCTAAAGATATTGAAGCCTGTGTTGGAGACACCATCTCTGAACTTTGTATAACAGTACAAAATTCTGGCATTCAATTATCATTTTCCGTTTTCATCTGCAATTATATATAGGCTTGTACTGTGAAGCAGCAGACCAATATTTCACTATGGTTAGGCTTCATTTGCCTTGAGTTGTTTTGACAAGCTGAGCAGCAATCCATAACTACTGGTGTTTTTTCAAGATCATAACTTACTCTAAAGTCACAGTTTTGTAAAGGACACAAAAGGGTCAAAATAAATCTCTAGCTACGAGGTTCTGAATGGATGAGGCAACGTGGTGCTCAACACTCAGGCATGCTAATGCTAGGCAAAACACTGTTCTGTCACTTTTCCTCATTTGTAATCCATCAGCACTATTCAAATTACAGAGTACAATAATTTGATTACAATTAGTTTACTACAGCAGAAGGAAAAAAGTCTAAAATAACACTGCTCTTCTGTGAATTTTGTGCTTGTAAATATTAGGCATTCATGGACTGCTTAGGGATTTGCGGCAAACACTGGAAGTATTTAACAATTACCAATTGCATCCGACTTGTTCTTTTTTCTTTTTCATTAATACTTTCAAAAGACAAAACAAATCTTCATTGTTCTTATATAATAATGATTCTTCATTATTTACTCTGTAAAACCTCATCAACTCATCTTTCAATTTCTATCCTATTTGCAATAGAGTAGTAACTTAAATCAGGCAAGTTTAGCAAAGTCAGAAAAGAAGCAGTCCTACCAAGGCAACAGAGTTAGTTCTGCAAAGTATGTTTCAGACAGAGATAAAAGAAGAATGACTTTAAAATAAATCTAAAAATATAAGTGGGAATTCAAAATAAAAGAGAGGAGGAGCTTGCAATAGCATTACTAGTTAGCACATAGCTAACAGACTTTTTAGAACAAAGAAGTAACAAAGATAACTATAATTTGAAGCTATAAGTGTAAAGAAAATGTGACTCCATGCAAGAAAGCAAAAAAAAAAAAAAAAAATCTCAGAGTTTGTATTAGGAATAGCTGTTTAGAAAGTCACATTTTATGTAAAAGGGACTAATTTAAGGAACATACCAATTATTGCAATGGAAAAGAAACCAAACCAAACAAACAAAAAATTCAATGGCAATCCCTGGGATGGAAAAAGCAGAACATAAACTATATAAAAAGGTAAGAATATAGTAATGTAATGCAGAAAAAAAAAGTCAATGACACTTCAGTGTTTTTATTTCAAAACAAGCAGTCATTTCAAGGCTTTTTTCAAAATCCCTAATTACCTCTCTCTAAATTTTTGCAATGTGCATTTAAGCTTCCTGTCAACATGGAGGTAGAATAGCTTTTCATTCAGTTTTAATGAAATGAAACTTGGACATCTTTCTTCAATTCTAACTAAATTTCACCTTTATAAAATAATATTATATACCACATGCAACCTAGGTTAGGGTACAAAAGCCCATTTATTTAAAAGTATAATATTTGGCTGAAGGTGATGAAAGAATACACAATGGTGGCAAAGCTATTTCAGTGCTATCCTAGATACAAGAAAAATTACAGGACTGTGAAAAAGTAGTAAAATTGTAAAAGAAACTTCAAAATAAGGTATATTAAGTCTTTTGCATTACCAGCTGTGCAAGTTTCCCAAAGAAAACACAGAAACCAAATCATTTAGGAAATAAGTCTAGAATTAACAGGTGCCTATACTAGGGGGAATAACACTGCCCTGGTATAGAAATCACCATGTCAACACCTCTCACAGCTTCTCTCAGTCACTAAAGAGATGCCTTAGTATTGGGAGTATTTCCAACACCTTTTAGTCTTAAAGGAACAAATCTACTATTCATTGCTGTTATTAATATTCTTGTCTGATTATTTATACAAAAATTAGATCAATATATAAATATGAAAGTTCATATTATTAAATACTACACCTTTTTTGCAGTAGTAATTGAGTTTTCAACTCAGTAGATGGAAAATTATAAAGTAGTACCTAAGAGTGCATTTCAGAAAATTAATTAAATTTTAATAAATTGCCTAAATGCAAATTTGTCTCTGTGTTTACTACTAAGATACTTTTTTGTAATGAACAAGTTTATCTGGTTGATGACATGTAGAGATTTATCCAGCTTTTCAGGAGATGTTGCATATTTTTTCTTTTCCGTTTTCATCATTAACGCTGTGCAATATTTAGAAATTGCTTGAAATTAGTTGGGAAGTATATCAGCTCACACAAAGAGACTAGACTGTTTTCATTGATCTCTCCTGCTAGACAGGATTATGTAGGGCTACTGAGATTCCTTTAGCAAATAACTCTGGTTCATTGTACTAAATGAAAGGTGAAAACATGAGAAAATTCGGGGTGGGCTTAGTAGTCAAGGGTGGCAATGGGCAGTCAAGCTACAAAAAGAATTTAGGTTATGGCTCATGGTGGAATGTCTGGGTCTCACAGATACAAAGGTTGGAACATGGATCTTGGGCACAGACACAGCCATCATTGGGAATACTCTTTTTAAGGCACATTCACACAGCTTAACTTGCTAGTAGCCCAAATGCATATACTGCCTCTTATATACAGAATAGCACTGAACAATGTCTCCAGAAGAGAGAATTTTTACTGATTTAGAGGTTGGACCTCAGCTAAACATAACCTTAGTTTTCCAGCCTTGCCAGCTAAATACATAGAGGAAAGATGTTTAAATCCTTGCTTTTCGTTTTCTAGGGTTGCTCTGAGCAGGTAATTTTATTTTCTAGGGTTTTGGAGATTTATAAAATGCTCTGAGCAGGTAATTTTCTCCACTCAGAAATCATTTAAATCTTAAATCTTTAAGATTTAAAGATCTTAATTCTCTCTTCAAGGCATTTCTTTCAAAATGTGTGGGTGACTGGTAGGCTAAAATAGTGACTGTGTGACTTTTACTGGTTTTTTATTTTTGCACTTTGCATAAGTGTAGGATACAGTATAGGACTGTAATAGATAAAGTACTAAATCTTGTGATCAAGAGCTAAAACTTGTGACTTTCTCTGAAGCCAGGGGAAAGGCTCAACCTGCAACATGTCTTTTTTTTTTTTTTTTTAATCTCTCATTCAACCTGTATATGGAAGTGAAAGTGCACAAAAATCTTGCAATTGTAGGACTGTCTGGGAAGTCTGCTTTACAGATCATACCCCTTGACCATTAAGTCCTCACAACAGGGGCTCCTGCTCCAGGTCCTTTCTCACCACACAGCTGAGTAACAGAGGTGCATATTAGCTCCATCTCATTCTCCAGGTATTGTAAAGTGAAGCAGCATTAAATGATTTTGTGACTCTAAAGTTGCATTTTTAAGTCCCTCATTCAGCGTGCACTGAGGAGCTCAGGTTTCCTAGTCCTAGTGGAGCTTGGGCTTGAGATAGACCTGAGATACCCAATCTAGTCAAGCTGGCCCACCCTCTCCCCTCCAGCATGCCACAAACAGGCAGATCTGGGTGGCTGGGAAATACAACTCTCTTGATGGAAAATTCATGGCAACACGATCCCTAGTGGAAAATTGCTAAGTCAATAATTTTTTACTATTTGTTGTCCATTTGAGGCTGCAAGATGTTCCTGACTTTGTGGCAGTTTGCAGCTGGTAACAGCTGTTGCTCACCCAGTGGCTTTGAAAGATCTTGCTGCTGCTTGTTATTTAAAGGTTCCGTGCAATACCAACGGTCTTTACTTTGGCAAATATTTATTTTTGTAGCACAAAAATAGTAGTTGTCAACGGATGGAACTGAGAGCTAGCCAAGAGCTTTCAAACGGCTTTTTCCTGGCTTAGACTCTTGGCCTTGTTTCTGCCAGTTAGTGGCAACTGTTCATGCACATGGTGTTCTGAGCCCACTTAGAAATTGACTGATATTAATTCACCCACTGTCAGTGCTGAGTGACAGAAGGGATTGAATTTTTTGAGTTGCAAAGTTTTCTAACCTACGTCCTACATAATATTTTACATCGATGAGAATAAGCCCATAGAAAGACACACTAATTTCAATAGTAGGATATATTTTGCTAAATTAAATTTCTAGTACAGTTTTTTCCTCAAATGCTCCTTCTCCTTTGTGATCAAATTAAAAATCCAAGATGTAGGTGGCAACACTCTTACCATAAATATGTAAACTGACTTTTTTAGACAATAAAAAAATAAAACACACTGCCCAAAGGATATGCCTTTCAGTGTTGCATTTTAATTTTGTGTGATCTCCTAAGGATCTACTTCAGTGCAATAGCCTATTATATCCAGAGATCTCAAAGTGATGGAGAAATATATTATCCCTCACAAGATTCTACAAGACTTACCTCAAAGGTGAAGAAACTAAAACACAATTAAACAACCAGGCTAGCATTGTATAGTAAATCTAATGCAGGGACAGAAATCCTTGGTTTTAGTCCTGCAGTTAATGCAAAGATAACCTCTGCTCTAGTTGCAATGACCCCATGGATTTCAATTTTCTTTTTTTTTTTCCCCTTCCCCTTTTTTAGTTGTATTTGGGTTTTTTAAGATTCAATTTAAAGCTAGCACCTGATAATTAATGGAAGACAAGCAAACTTCAACAAGGAAAAAAAATATTATTAATAGTAGTAGTAGTAGTATTGGTATTGGTATTAGTATTTGTATTAGTATTAGTATAAGTATTAGTATTAGTATTATTGGGATTGTTCTTATTCTTGTTGTTCTTGTTCTTGTTATTATTTCTTTTCCTTCAGACCCGTTCCAAACGGACATTTTAAGAATCATCTCCTGTTCTTAGCCAAAAGAATTCTGGGTGGAAAGACTTTCTCCAGTACACAGTAATATCCCCTTTTTTGGTTTATATCTCAAGTTTATGGAAGTGAGATTTCAATTTTCCCCTCACAAACCAGACCAAGAGGTTTTGCCACATCTCTTCCTCTCTGTCAAACATTTCACTTGTCTCTGTGGGCAGGTTGTGAGCTGTGTCTATTGCCAGTGCCTCTGCAGTGTGTGTGCCTTTGGTCACCACATTGAGCTTGGTATTGTTGCAGCACACCTCACACTGTACTTTACCTTCTCTGTAGCAGTGTCTACAGCCAAGATCCATCCCATGGGTCACGGGAACAAAAACAGCTGTTCCATGAGGACAGCAGGAATATGACATTTTTATTAATATCTTTCTCATCTTCTCTTTATAATAGTATCTGCTTTGTACCAAGAGTGCAGCTAGGCTTAAAAATATATAAAATTGAGTCTAAACAATCAAATGGAGCAAAAATGTAACCAGAGTTGCAAGGAGAAAAAGTACTAGGGGAGAACCAAATGTTTTCTAGAACATTTTTTTTAAATTATGCTGCCAGCGGTGGAAATGGCAAGGCTTCCTTTCCTGTAATAGGTAAGAATTGCTGAACATGCTAGGGAAATGAAAAGACAGTTCAGAGGCTGAACATTGCATTACTGGCAATGTTTGCTGTACTACTTTGGTAAGAGAAAAGGATTTCAAAGACCTTGAGGACTGGCATGAAGGGTAGAAAGAAAGAAAGGCAGGGCAATTTATCCCATTGACAAGACACTGTGAAATGGCACCAGCAGAATCAAAAGAGGGATTCTCTCTCTCTGTGAGCAGGATAGAAGAAAAGCAATTTGTTTCTTGAGAGTGAAGAGCTGTAAAGAGGGTATACAAGAGAATATCTGCTCTTAGAAAGCACTTGATAAAATAACCTTGCACTTGTGTGAAGGAACACCTCTGTAGCCAACAGGCTGCACGCAGCTCAGCATGGAAAGACACTGGACTTTCACAGAATGTCTGAGGTGGGGAAGTACTTCTGGAGATCACCCTGTCCAACCCCTTGGCTCAAGGAGTGCTGCCCAGAGCCTGTTACCCAGTACAATTTGTGAATATTCAATTAACAAATTAAGGATATGCGGGGTACCGTGGTCAGGTCTCATGTTCTAATAACAGAAGTTTAGTGACAGGGAGACAAAATTCCTAGAGAAGAGTTATCCTGTGTATTTACATGAAACCAATAAATCAAAAAGCATTCAAAAGAGATGCACTTAATAAACAGAATTATTCCTGCATGTTTTGATCATTCGTGTTCCGAAATGTCTTGGTTTAATTTATTTATTCATTGATATCAGAGGACCTATCCAACTGAAGAAAATGCAGCTTTCATACCTGTGGCTGCACGTAGTTAAGAAGTGAGTTTAGAGATGTATCTGTGATAATTGAGCTGACATATGCATGTTCCACAGAGTGATGCATCTCATCTTTATCTACATTATTACATGTTTCATGGTTATTGACCATGATTTGTTGATATTTGAGACGTATGCTTAACTCTCAGCAAAACTCTGTTACTGGTCATACATAATATACTTTGCAGTAATTCCATGTGTCTGCTACAAATTGGCTTCACCTTTTGTCAAGATTCTGATCTTTTGGGGACTCTAGATGGTGAGAAGGAGAATGCAAAGGAGGAAAGGATCATGGTACTTGTCTCCAATAACTAAATCTCAGTTTTCTCATGGCCCACTGGTCCCAGTTGCACCACCTACCAGCAACTGAGTTTATGTCAAAACTGTCAAGTTTATCTGTACACTGAAGGAAGTTAAAGCATCTTGTTTCTGATGCCACGGAAACAAGATGTGATTAGGCTATTTGTTTTGCTTAACTGATTACTTTTAAACTCTTCTTTTGAGGGAAAACACACAAGTTAAAAAAACTAAAATTAAAATTTAAAAAAACCCATGACCTAAGGTGTAATAAAAATTATTTATTAGGTTAAATCATTGCAATTATGATATACTTCCCTTTATTTCAGTTTTTTCTGAACATTGAAAAACATTATTTTTCAATATAAACTACTAAATACTGTAACTTTTTCCTATGTATCTATAAGAAGTAGCTAGGCTTAGCATGGAGCTAAACACAAGGTTCAAAAGAGACTCCTTGCCTTTCTTAAAGATTGTAGTTTATTTCATGATGGTCCCAGGGCAAAACAGGAAGAGGATCTCAGGTCTTGGCCTTTTCTAGGAAAGGGTCAGGGAGGGGATATTTGGCTCTCTGCCAATAGGATAGGGACAGGAGGGAAGAGTTAAGACCTTCCTTATACCTCTGGTATCGGATTACAACAATAAACAATGAAAACAAATAGTGTAAACCATGTGGAAAATGTAAACATGTAAAAAATGACTGTGTGAGTATTTTTGTTGATATCTGTTTGTTGTTATTTAAGCCCAGCCAGCAACTAAGCACCACACAATCTCACCTCTCTACATGAGGATGGGATACAGAATCAGAAGAATAAAAGTGGGAAAACTTATGTCTGAAGGTGAAGTTTAATAGTTCAACTGGTAAAGCAAAAGCCCATGCAAATAAAACAAGTCAAACTTAGGAATTCATCCACCACCTCTCATGGGCAGGCGGGTACTCAGCCATTCCCAGGAGAGCAGGGTCCCCTCACACATAGTGGTGACTTGGGAAGACAAGTGTCACAACTTCAAACATCCCCTTCTTCCTCCTTCCTCCCCCACCTTTATGTACTGAGCATGATGCCATATGGTCTGGGATCTATCTCTGTTATTTGGGGTCAGCTGTCCCAGCCGTTTCCTTCCAACTCCTTGTGCACACCAAGCCTGTATTATCAACATTGTTTCTAGCATAGGTCCAAAACACAGGCTAATACAAGCTATTGTGAAGAAAATCAACTCCATTCCAGTGAAAACCATCACTATTTTAACCCAGTAAACTGCTTCTGTGGGCCTTGAGCTTTCTGGATCTCAACCAAGATGACTTGTGGAATTTAAAACTTAAAAAATTCTGTCACTTATCTGCCTAATAAAAATATTATTTTCAATAAAACCACTTTCTTCTGCTATAAAACAAGAAAACAGCTACTGAGACATGTGTAAACTTCAAGCAAATAAATCTTACCAGCTAGAAACCTTTACTAGTTTCTACAGGTGTGTCTGAAGAAAATCAAGAGTTAGGAAGAAAGATTGATTGGGGAAAAAATAAAAAAAAAGAAAAAGGAAAATAATGAGTCATTCACATGGCTAGTAGCATATTATGAAAACATCCTTCCCCTATTCTGATATTGTATTGTCCAGTGGCCTGGCTGAAGCTGAGTGAAGCTGTAATCGTCACTGCTTGGAACTCATTGAAGTAGTACTCCTCTTCAAGAATCCACAAATAGAGTATTTAGTTTTTGTCTCTGTTCCTTCTTTCATCTGTTTATTGTTCAGCTGTGCTATGTCCAAGACATATTCATGTCTTATGAGACCTTTTGGACAGTGTGTGGAACATGAGAACACTGACCTTAGCTTGTGGGTCTCATTTCCTTCCTTCAGCAAAAGATCAGTAACTCAGGTAACTTGTCAGAACTAGATCATCGCAGGGGCTTGCCAAATCTTAAATAAAAAAACAATTCCTGAGCTGTACCATGGAGTCAGATGTTCTGCCAGGGGGGAAAACAGAGTGCTTGAAATAGCACTCTGAAGTGACTTATGATGATATTGAAGTGCACTTAGCTGTTGAATGTGATATGTGTAAGTCAGTATCCATATGGACTACTCATCTTTTGCAGTACTTTAAGCTGTTGCAATTTTGTATTCAATGTGTCCTTTTAAAAATACATATGGTAGAAGTCACATTTCATGAAAAGGATTTAAGGTTTTTATTTGACTCAAAGGTTGTATGGATTTTAAATCATAGGCTGGTTTATTAATTACACTGATGTACGAGAAAACATGACAGAAACCTGTAGAGAATCATAGTCATCACTTATCTGTGTTTTCAAATTCTAGATTCAAAGACAGTGAAGCTTGTTTTTAGATTGTAGTCTAATTCTTTCAAAAATTTTGACATTGTAGATTGTTTGCAAGATGGATAAAGACACTTCATCTACCAACAGTTGTTGCTGTTATTTATAGTTTCCACAGCCTTGTTCACATTCTCATAAACAAGGAAAATTAAGGAGGTCTATTTTGGGACAAAGATCTGTAAAAGACTGAAATGCAGAAAAATTAAAAAATAATCTGTTCTGCAGTTTATATTAGACTGCATTTATCATTCAATTTGATTTGAGCAGTTAATCCACTGAAAGGATAAGTCAGAGAAATTGTGAGCCAGTAAGGAAACCCAGATTCATTTCCTTATAATAATGACTCTCACATAATTCTTTTACCATTTTTTCTCCTCCCTGCCATCTAGTGTGATGAAAGATGCAAATAAAAGTATAATATATGTTAAATGATAAAACACAGATCTAGATTTTATCCTGAACATTCTTCAGCCATCTTAAATTTAACAGGGAAAGGGGTTTGAAATGCAGGAGCTATAAGTTAATTGATATCATGCAAAGAAGACCACAGAATGTGTCTGTCATTGTTTAACTTGTGAACTGGGTTTTTATGGCCAGATTTTGGCACTGGGGATGGGGGCTACAGGAGTGCCTTCTGCAATGTGTGACAGTCAGAGCCAGATGTCTCCAAGAGACCCACTGCTGGCCAAGGCTGAGCCCATCAGTGACAGTGGTGGCACCTCTGGGATAACATAGTTAAGTAGGGGAAACAATTCGCAGCACAGGAGCAACCTGCAGCCAAAGACGAGTGAGAATATGAGAGAGCAACAACCCTGCAGATCAGTGAAGGAAGGGAAGGAGGTGCTCCAGAATGTGGGGCAGAGATGCAGACCATGGTGAGCCAGCTGTGCCCATGCAGCCAGTGGAGATCCAGGGTGGACCAGAGATCCACCTGCAGCCTGTGGAGGACCCCATGCCAGAGCAGAGGGATGCCCAAAGGAGTCTGTGAGGCTGTGCTAAGCCCATGCCAAACCAGGTTCCTGGCAGGACCTGTGGCCTCATTGAGTGGGTAGCCCACACTGTTAGGACTCGTGATCCTGTGGTGAACCCACACTGGAGCAGTCTGTCCCTGAGGGACTGCACCCTGTGGAAGGGAGCTACACTGGAGCAGCTCATGAGGAACCACAGCACAGCTAACATAGGAAAAAGGCTTACACAGGAGAAATTCATGCAGGACTGTCTCCCATGGGAGGGACCCCACAATAGAAAAGGGGAAGGGAGAGGAGTCCTCACTGTGAGAAAGAAGGAGCAGCAGGGACAACATATGGTGAACTGACCCCAACCCCCATTCACCATCCTCCTTAGCAGCTTGGGAGGAGGAGGCAGAGAATTCTGGAGTGAATTTGAGGCTGTGTCACAATCCACCAAAGGGTGATTGATGTATCAGTTCACTAATCCCATCATGGAAGCAGCATAGCCCAAAAGCCACAAACTATTGGCATTAGAATATGATTCATTCAACCAATACCAGTGAGGAGTCTTGTAATAAAATTTTGCAGTCTGTGCTCATCTGCTTTTAAGGATAAACTTTGACCATAATCTTGTGACATGTAATTAGGGAATAATGGAACATGAGTCACAATAACTCAGCAAAACATGTCAGTGGGATTCTAAGCTAGGCCAGCAAAAGTATTTACTTGTGTGACACAGAATAAAAGAGGTTATATAATCTTACAGTAAACATCTAAAATGGAATATAGGAAAAAAGAAATCCTAAGTTACTTGTCAACTCTGACAATGCATGGTTGAGAAAATGTATTTCTAAGGCTGTAAATCTCCTTGCCTAATATTTGACATGTTTTTGAAGGGTAGTTAAAGACTAAGTCCATCTGAAAGCAAGGAGTTAGGTCAAAAGCATTGGATTTTTTGCATTCCAGCTTCTTTGAGCTCATGCAACTCAAACAACAGATTCAGGCAGCAAAGAGAAGTTCTCTGACATGCAGTAACTGGTGTAATCATCATCCAACAGAAATAACAACTCAATCATAAATTGTACCTGCAGTTATTTAGAAGATCTACAAATGTATCATAAAGCATACATTTATAAAAATTAATTTTAACGATACTCTTGACATCAAAAACATTGTTTCTGTTTAAGATAGCATTCCAAAGTGCAGACTTCTGAAACATGGAACTGAGAAAAGCTGTTACCTTATTTATGGATAATTGTATGGAAACCAGGGTATTATTAGAGCAAGAAGGAAAAATGCAGACCTTGAAAATTATTTTCTTTTACAGATATATATATCTCAACCTGCTACTCTTTAAGGACAGTGATGCTAATGTCTAAGATCAGCTGCTTTTGCATGTCTTGTATCATCTAAGTGAAGCTTGCAAACATGTGGTCTGACTTGTATTGACCTTAAGAGAACAACAAAAGCAAGTTGCACGCTTGCAATTGATTAAATGTGAAATACCAATTTCTGCTGCTGTTTCTTTCTTTGAAGGACAGTAGTTGTCCCTCATTAATCTTTCATTAAAATAATCCTTCATTAGATATGTAATGCCCTTTAATTTGGATGAAGAACAATGGCTTTTGACAAAAAAGTTTTCTTACTTGGTTAATCAGAATGCACTAAGTAGTGCACTTAGTAACTCCTTGACTTAACCATTATGGATCTTTTAATGTTGTTAATGTCAGTGTTGGTTGGTTTTAAGCAGCAGAGAAAATCAGCAGCTCAGTGAAATTTAAAAATTTTGACTAGCTTCATGGTGGCATGAAAAAAAAGTCTTATTAGCTCTCGCCATGATAAAACTATAATTCATACTCTGCAGTTTCACCCAACTACCAGTGTTAATTATGTATAAAAAATAAAATCTACTTTATTGCATAAAATCAGTTTTTCAAGTCTATCTTGAACATCTTATATAACTTTTAATTTTAATGCATATTTGTGAAGTTTGCCTTCTGATCTGAAATCAGTGCCACTGAATGATTCATCAAAACTGTGGCAAATATTGCAAGCCTCTTCTCCCAGAACTGTAGGATGGAAGGGTGATACAGGGCACAGATGTTCTGAATATTTCTGGTTTCTGCTGATCTGTTTTTCTGTGATTTTTTTCCCCAGTCTTTGTATTGCCATTATGTGAAGTCTTTGTTTTCCCCTGCCACCAGAACAATTTTCTGACTCTGCAGCCTGCCTGGAGTTTGTGACCTCATGTTCCTCTCCTCCCACTTACCTAGCACAGCAAGTTTCTTGCTTCTTTGATTAAGGGATGAACAATTTATTCTCTGTGCATAGTTCTCATACTCCACTTTTCTTTCTTAGTCATCTTTCATGGCCCCCTAAGAAATTGCCCAAGAAACTTTAATCACACATTAAATAAACAGATTATTAGATCTTCTCCAGGTGAAAATAAAAGAGAAAAGAAAAAGAAAAGAAAAGAAAAGAAAAGAAAAGAAAAGAAAAGAAAAGAAAAGAAAAGAAAAGAAAAGAAAAGAAAAGAAAAGAAAAGAAAAGAAAAGAAAAGAAAAGAAACAGAAAAGAAACAGAAAAAAGGAGAATAGAGTGGAATTAACATGAGTTACATACTTCCTATTATTATTATTTATTGATTCAGGCAAAATCTTCACAGTCAAAAGAAAGTACACGGAAACCAAACAATCCTAAGTCTTAGTATATTATCCATATTGCTAAGGGAAATAATCACAGTTTTAAATTTCACCCAAAATTATAGATTTTGCAACAAACCTGACCTATGGTATTGTTGTGTAATATTTTGGGTTTGATTTTCAAATTTTGATGTGCATATTTAATAAATATATTTCATATCGTTACTTTTGTCATCTACAATTGAATTTTTGTGTGAGAAAATTACATTTCTGGTCACAACAGATATTGTGCAGGTCTCCTAAGATTTTTAAAAATAAACCCCTCAATTAAAATTGTGAGTTTTCAAAAAAAAAAATTTAAATGTATGTCTTGTTCAAAAGGCATGGGTTTCTATCCAGCCATCATTTTGATATGGAAATGAGTAAAGAATTTACATAATGTTCATGTATTAGAAACAGAAGAGTATTGGAAGCATCCAAATTTTTTTCACAGAAGATAGCACTTTCTAAACTTTGTTTTACTTTGTAAGTACAGGAAGAGAAGAGTAAATGAACCTTCCAAATAGTTTATCATTTTTCTACACAGATAAATTTGTGCAAACATTGCTCCTTTGCAGGCAACAAATAACAGGAATTTTTGCCATACTTCACACTAAATTGATGAGATTCCAGACATATTTGGGTAGTTTCCATTAGTTCTGTTGTCACCAAGGGACTGAAAAGTAAGCCACACACTTCTTTTGAGACACTGTGTTTTATTAAAACAGCTCTGTTAACTGACAGATGTGAAAATCACAGCTATGTCTGACAAGATATTACATTTTGGAGCTCTGGTCTCATTGGGGTGGTTATTCTGAAAAATAGTATGAGTATTTAATAGCAATAATGACATTGGGGCTGGTAGGTGAATGCTGCACGTGCTCTACCTTTTTCTATGACTGACTGTCCTCATTAAATAACAGGATCATTACTTCACATTCCCATTGTTAAGTGAAAAAATACTTTTTAAATTGGCACAGAAGCACTAAACCCATTATACTATCTTGTCAAGGAACTAGGAGTAAGCAGTAAGACTGATTTTTTTTTCTTTGCTTTCATAGCAACTACATTGAAAGGCAAAACATATTTGTAGAACATCACTCATGTATTAACTATGAGAGTCTGACCATGACAAATGATGCACTGCATACAACATCTATGCTGAGTAAGTGTGACTGTTCCTAGCTCTTTAAACACCAATTTTTCAATCCTTAAGTGTTAGGTTTCTAGCAAAGTGCAGGAAAGTCATGTTGCTTTGACAAGCAAGTCCTTTATACCATCACTAGGGTCATTGTTTCAGCAGAAGTTTTGTAATACTTGTGCCAAATCTTAAACACAATGCTGTAAATTATTCTAAGTGTCACACTTCTGAAATAAACAACCCAATATACACAATAAGAAGCTCAGCCAAACTGCTGCAAAATTTAAAACCTCCAAATCAAAGCTGTGTGCTTGCACATTGGTGTGAACTGATCCATTTCCTAAGATATGGCAGAAAAAAATAGTGAACATCCAAAATTTTACGAAGTGGGATGGCACAATGCAAATGTCTGAAAGAATTAAAGGCAAATATCTGCTTTGTTCTAATCTCCTAGGGCTGTGGTACTTTTTAGCAGGTGGTGCAATATGAATATATTCAGCATTGCCCATTGTTCGTGCATTAATATTTCCACTACAGTACTTGTCTCATAATAACAGGAAAATTTTGCACATGTACAACAACGACTGAGAAAATGGAATATATTATTTGACTGTTGTAATGGTAGGAATACGAATTAATTGGACACAGTTGTGGTATAACAGAGAAACCTGAGGTGGCTAGTGCAAGAGGGTGATACCTGCAATACTAAGCTAAAGTGCATTCACAGTATTTCACTCAAAATATCCAGAAGAATAACCATGGGTATTAGAGTAATTGATTCCCTACAAATATATTAGGATCTAATTTTAGAGTTCTTGGGAACCAGATATACTTACAGCTGCACTGGAAGCTGTATTCTAAGAGCATGTAAAGGCAGAGTATTATGCTGCTGTCAAAACATCCTAATAAAAACATTAACTTTTATCTACAGTTAGTCTAAGCTTGCAATAAAGAGTCTTCTCTTTATTGTCTTTAAGTCTTCTGAAACTTTTTTTATCTTTTTTATCAAATTAAGTAGTTTGACCTTCGTTAAGGATTTCTTCTATAATATTTATTAAAATAATGATTGCTAAAAATTATATACTCAAATATTTTGGAGAAATTGGTATTGTTGCAGAATTCTCATGTTAGTGACACTTGCAATTAATTAATTATCCTCCAAGAACGGATTGAAATTCAGGAAACTAAATTCAGGATAGCACATCTAAACAGAAATAGTTAATTATGCACATTCATGATGGGTCCCAACAAGTTTTTAAGTAGCTCATGCTGCAAAGGAAGCAATCCCCACTGCATTTATATATAACCTGTAAGATGTGGGAAACAAACTCTTTGTGCTGTTGATAAGGCTTTAGTTATACTGCAAATAAATATATAAAACTATCAGGGAATTTGAGATTGCTTTGACTGCAATGTTCGCTCTGAAAAATTTAAAACAATTTTAAAACAAAACTTTAGTAAACCGACATTTCATTAAAAATGCCCACAGTTTATTCAATTTATTAAATTATTAGTAGAAATATTGACTAATATTAACAGTTAGTTGTTTTATGTTATTGCTACTCATCTCTACCTCCATAAAAGTGTTGATCCTTAACACCTGCATCACATGTGAGATGCAAGGGTACAGCACCAGGGTGCTGCATATTTAGCAGTGATAGGTCACTTTAATGTGGTCCAGGGGATTCTTGGTCTCCAGGCTTATTTGCAGAGTCTGTTCCTTTTATTTTCATTTGGTTTTTTGCAAAATTCACTGCTTGGGTGACTGAAAAAAAACATTTTCTAATGCCTGCTATGTGAGCTGCCCAGATCTCTCTTTGATGGTTTAAGTGGCCAAATTGCTCACATTCTTCAGTAAAATGCCCATACTTTGTCTTTAGCTATGTCAGCACAATGTCACACAGTACTTATATTATTTTATTACATGTAGATTTCAATTCAAGACAAGCTAATATTATTGTATCCTGATTTATATATACATATATGTATATATATAAAATTTAAATCACAAGCCTTTTCTTTGATCACAGCCAGAAGTACCTGTCTGGTTTGGGGCATGAAATTTAAAAAGAGAGGTGGGTGTATCACAAAAAGTCCAGAAAAGAACACTGAAAATGACTGGACATTTAGGAAACTTGGTTTATGAAAATACTTAGGCAAATCTGAGATTGTTAAGCCTATGATTTTGTTTTTTTCCTTCGTACAGTCTCTCTGTGTGTTACTAAGCATGGACAGAGCAGTTGCTAGCACCAAGCCTGGCCCTGCAGCACCTTGATGCCATGGGTACTGCTGCAGAAAGCACCCTGTACAGGATGTATAGCAGGCTTAAAGTCTGTAGGCTAAAGTCTATTTGTCACACAAACACTCAGATATGTGTGCAACAGCTGGGCCAGAGGATGAAATTGTGAAAATTAGCACAATGTCAGAAAATCCTGAAATCCCAGGTGCTTTGAGATTTCCTTTGTGATTTGACTGACATCTCTATAACTATGTGCTTGAACTCTCCTTTCTGTGGTGAAGCTGAAATAGACATTGAAAAATAGAAATTGAAAATAGATTTTCTGTGGAAAAAAAGTTTTCAGGAAAGAAGCTATAGAACTCTTGTACACTCTCACAGCAGCCCTCAGTGTGAATATTGCTGACTCTTGTCTTGCTTGGTGGGGTAGAGATGTGTTGAGACAATCTCAGCAGAGTGAAGGCTACACAGGAGATACTAACAAGGCCTTTGTAAGCTTAAGCTATTTATTTCATATTTTCTCATGTATTTAAAAAAAAATTATTCTCATCCTGTTAATGTTGTCTTAAGAATAAGTCACTAGCTGTGTTCTTGTCTGGTAACTACAGAGGTAGAAGCCTCTGCTGTGGTCTGTGGATGCACTCGTGCACATAGAGACCTGGTGTGGTGGGGTTTTTGCTTAAAAAACACAAGTCAAAGAAGCATTAGAATTTGCAATTTTTCTTCCCATTAGAAGGATGTTAAATGTCTGGGCTGAAGAACCTTCATCACTGGGATGTATGACCCTGGCTTTTCTAGATGTCTGTGAGGACAGAGGAATAAACCTCTTCTTAGTGCCAAAATCAGTATCATTGTTCATTATGAGAAAGTGTTTCTATGTTCTGTCTTCTTACAGTTCTATCTTTATAATCCACAGGGCCCCAGTGAGACTTCCATGCTCTTTTGTGAGGATAAAACTTGATTTCTAATCTTTGACCCATGATATAAATTAATTTTGGTGATATCTTTCTTCCACATTCTTTGTTCTGTAGAAAGTGGCTGAGTTGTTTTCTAAAGAAGACAATTTGAGAATATTGTAGAGCACCTGGCCAGCCTTTTTTTTTTTTTTTTTTAATTTAAATACTTTTTTTTTTACATGCCACTAAGTCACACAAATCTTCTCTTTTTGGAAATGTGTCCAATTCTAGCGATACCCTGGAGCTGACAGATTATACCCCTACATAGACCTAATATTATTTTTCAAGAGACTGAAATTATAAAGTGTCATTTATAGTCTGTCCTCTTATAGGATAAATGTAGGCTCCTCATATAGGATAAGCACATTAGATGGGAAAGGCTAGACTTTGGCCTGTAAATTTTATGTCTGTTATAAACTACTTACAGACCCTTGTTGGATTTGAACTCTACATCTACCAAAGCAATATGAAGCACTGAGAATTTATTTAGTTTTAATCATATAATCATTCAATGGTTTGGATTGGAAGGGACCTTAAGGACCATCTAGCTCCAACTCCCCTGCAATGCATAGGGATACCTTCCATCTGACCATGCTGCTTAAAGCTCCATCCTGCCTGGCCTTGAACACATTTACACAATTTGCAATATTAATCTAAAGTTTTCATCTCAGAAATCAGTAGCAGCAGATGGAAATGCAGCTGTCAAAATAAAGAAACCTGTGTAACTAAGACATATAGTCTGACCTTGCTTTCCAAGAGAGGGCTGTAAAAGCCTTTGCTGTGTAAGAACATTTAAAAAAATATGTCATCTATTACGAATATAAATATTTTTCATTCTTCTGCTTTGTACTAAAAATTTGACACTAGGATGTGAAATGCTGTTATTGCTTGAAAAGCAATTATCCTACACCCATGTTAAATAAGAACAGTTCTGCAGATTTTGTTTCTTTGTCCATCGTGGTGTTCCTTCTCTGTCAGTTATCTGTTGCTAATTTTTCCCTTTTTATTCACCAGTGTATTTAATCTCAGCAATATTGCAACTTTTTCTGATCTTCATCCTCAGTTGAGCAGAGGGAACTTTTTTATTTGCTTGTTTGTTTTTCCATTGTGGCTATTTTATATGCTATATTTTTTACATTATTTTTAAGAAAGACTTGTGTTTAAAAGCAAGGTCTACACAAAGTGTACTAAATACATTTTTATATACTATTTTATGCCCTCTCTTGGCAGTAAAAGTCAATTCTGAATTGTTTTAGCAAGAACTATAAAAATGTAAATTGCTAAGATCTGATTTGGTCTTATTGCCTGAGCTGAGTTCTAACAGCTAAATCTAGAATATATAGCTGCTGAAGCTTATTAATACAGGATAATTTACATATTCAGAAGGATCCTGTAGTAGTTTCTTCTTCTCAGTTAATATAAGATGAATGAGAAAAAGCTCCAGAGGACATCTAAATAAGGTTCTGAATTTGAAAATTTTGACTTTTAAAAACTTTGACAGTTCATAGTGTCTCATTCTCCCTTTTTTTTTTTTTTTTTTGAAGGGGGTTTCAAATAATTAAATATATTATTTTATTTCATGTTTGTTGCAAATTAAGAAAAAAATTATTATATAAAGTAAGTTAAAGCTGTTGTTTTGCTTTTGATCTTTAATGATCCAAATAAAATTTTCCAATCATATCTCTGTGATGTCACAAGGAAAAGGTATATGTATACCAAAAGTAATACTCTAATATTTTTGCAGAAATTTTGTAAAATTATTCCAGTTTATGCTGCAATAAAATAGAAAAAACTATGGATTTTTTCCTGCATTAACTCTTTGATATCAGATCCAGCCAGTCACATATGTACTCAGCACACAAATAACCTTCAGCAAAAGGAATTTTTGAAAATAAGAATGAAAGAAGATAAGAATGTTTATATATTTCATATATTGTATATAGTAGTTTTGGAAGTAGTGATATTTACTTCATAAGTGGACATTCTTTTAAATTAAATAGGCTACTTAAACCCTGTCAATTTTTCAGTAGAAGGAACTTGTCAGTAATAATCTGATTGATTTCAACATGAAAAGATAGACACTGCAAAAAGCTCAAGATGTTAGATACATTTCATGGTCCAATAAACATAAATTTGACAGATGGAACTTGCTGGCATAGGTTCCTTTCAATCTTATGATTCAAAACAGACCAGACGTTTGTGTAGATGTTATCTTCAGACCAGCTACCTAGAATGGAATTGACAAACACAGTGATACACCATAAAGTGTTTACCAGCTGCAGCCAATTACATGGTTTTGATATTCTTGGATATTTGTGAGTGGTACAGTCAGCAGGCAGAGCTGCCTGGAGCTGAGCCAGTACTACCCAGCTCATGGGTCACAACAAATGATTGCAGACTTTGGCAGGACTGCCCCACGTCTTTCACTTCTAAAGAATTTGGTGATAAAGAACACATCACACCTCTAGGCATTCTCAAGAGAATAGAAACAGATTGCAGAATGTATTTCCATTTAAACCATTTGGTGGTTTTTCCACTCTTTCCTTTAGATAAACCTTTCACCATAATAATTGTTCAGTGAACTTCAAATTCTGCGAATGACTGCAGATGTGACAGGTATGATAAAGTTGCAGTTTGCAATCTAAATTTTGTGTTCTAAATTTTTTGTGTAGGGAGAGAATATATGATGGGACTTTGTCCTCAGGAAATGTGCTGTTACTACAGAAAGATGCACAAAATTTAAGCTAATCTATTGGTACATGTGTTACTAAACAAATGAGAAAGTTGTGAACTCCAGTAAAGCCATGGGCATTTAGATTTTCCAAGATTTACAAAAATACTTGCAAAACACTGTAGAATGAGTAGTCCTAATATTATTGACATAATTTATAATTCTCATAATATTAACTTTGAAGAGAATTCTGGCTAATACATCCCAATTTTTTTCTAGAAAGCAAATATAATCTCTTCCAGATTGGCACTGAAACTGCCCAAACAATTCACACTTAGAAAAGCAGGGATCTACATCAAAATATTCGGCAAATATACATAACATTTTAATTACTTTAAGAAGGGATAATATAATACTTAATTTTTATAAAGCCAACTTCAAATAATGAATTATTCACATTTATACCATTTAGTTATTTTATCATCCCTCTAACATGCCATAAAGCTAGCTGTTGGCTGCTTGGAAAATTGGTATAGAGTAGCAAAAAGCCAATAGTGATAATGTATAGCATTTCTTTATTTCTTTTATATGCTGAGCCCCTACTCTGTGGGTATGTCAGATCTATTAGCTGCTATCAGGTAACATATTTTGTTCTGTAAATTGCATCAAAGGAGTCTTTTGTTATGCCCTCAAGTTTTTGTTTACAGGGAAGCACGCAATCACAGACTCTGTCAGAGTCACAGAAAAACTTTGGCACCCCACAAGTCACCCAGAAAGCTGCATATTGCCAGCAATAAGATTGCAGCAGGTACTTTAATTTGACCATGCTTATTCACACAAAGAGCCAGCATTTGTGACTCTGATGAAAAAAGCCACACTTGGCACAACAGTGTAGGTAGAGGAGCATTCTTTGCTACTAGAGTTTATGATATCTTGGTTATATCTCATTCTGACACTTTAATTAGAAACTTAGACTTAATGCTTTTATCTTTGCTATTCTGTGATAAATGCAAGCAGTAGTTTAGCCGAGGTTTCTAAACATATCCAGACACTTCAAGATGCAGACAAAACTGTAGTAGGATTTACAAAATCTCGTAGAAACCAATTAGGAGTTTAATAGCCAGGTGCTTCTGAAATTCTAATTGGGTCGATATTTAAATTTTTAACAGCCCCTTTCAAACAAACATCTGAGCAATATAGGCTCTAGAAGAAAAATAAGGATATTTATTTAATTTTTAAAATTAAATTTCCAATTTAATATGCCTAGGAAATTTATTTATTTTGTTGTTTATGTCTGTGATTCAGATTGCTTTGCTCTTTATGTAGCAGTGCAGTGAGAATCTCCACACGCATTATTGCAATTCAGTTTAATTTATTTTCATAGTGGCTTCTATATCATATACCCTAAAACCATCCATATCTTGTATGATAGACCTTAAAACAGTGAACAATCAACAATTCAACAACAGTAAAGAAAATATATTTCATTTTCAAAGGAGATAATTTGTGACATCTTGGGAGAAAAAAGTAGTTGAGGTGAGTTGACAGTGGCTGGGTGCCAGATGTCCACCAGAGCTGCTCTATCCTCCTCAGCTAGACAGGAAAGAGAAAATGTAGCACAAGGTTCATGGCTTGAGACACGAGCAGGGAGGGATCACTCACAGTCAGTGTCATGGACAAAACAGTAAAACTTACTAAAATTTCTTAATAAGAAATTAAAACATGAAAACCATGCAATAGATTTGATTCTACAGGTGCATATAACTATAAAATTATAAAATTCACTGATCGTTAATTTAAAATTTCCTTGTTATGACAATGTAGTTTAAAAGTTAGAAAAATAAATTTGGTTATTAGTGGAAAGGTAGTTTGCCTAGTTGAGGGCAATTGAGTGAAATTTCCTGACAATATTAAGATTAGATCTCATGGATGTATTTTCTACAAAATAACCTCAACTGGACAGTAAATTTTTGGCATTCACATAATTGATGAGAAAGTATCTTTCTGTGAAGGGGTTCTTAGTGGTAAAGGTTAAATTTTGGTGAATATAAAAGAGATAAATGCCTCAAGATTTAAAATAAAGTCCTTGAAAGCAGTGATGGAGTTTCAAATCCCCCAGTATGGTCAGTGCAATATGTTCCACATTGATTATCTGATTACAGCACTATTGAATGTCATAGGAGGATTTTCTTTCAGTCTCTTCTTGTGACTTGCTCCATTCTATATAAGACATCCATTATTTCTTTGGATCAGATTACTGTAATCAATAGGTTTAAAAGTATCTTGCAGATAAAGATTTTGAACTAAAATTATCACACCCCATTCAGAAATAGATTCCCTTTCCGCTTTTTATTGAAAAATAGCAAACTGCTGAGTTTAGGGGTTCTGTTTTTTATCTTTTTTACTTTTGATGAGAATGATAAGAAATTTTAATAACATTTTATTTCAATAAAGTAGAATTCTTTTTCTGAAAGCTCACATTACCAGCCCCTAAGTTCCAAGAAAACACAATCTCAAGAAACAATGCCTATGAGAAGGCATTTCACTTATTATTAAATCTGGGTGTTCTGAAGTCTCTGGCATTTTATATAATGTGAAATTGTGCTTCATCATTACAAGACTACATATGTCTAACTCTTCAAGTTCTCAAGGAAAATAAAGGCATGGTATCTTTATTTCTTAAGAGATTTGTAAGTTCTTAAATTTAAATAAAAAAACCTCCCTGTGCAAAACTGTCAAAATGCCACCTTCCCAAGGAGAATTTCAACCTCCTAGTTTCTGAGGTTTGCAGATGTCAAATGGTATTTTTTTGCATTCCAAAACTGTTACAGAAATCTGCTCCACACTGATAGCTGCTGAGAAGACTTTAGCAGTGAAATAAAAACTTGTTAATTGCAGCTGAAACCTGAGATGCCTCTGTGACAGTGTGAATTCTAAATTTTGCTCAGCTTGTCTTAACCTGTACTTCACTTGTATTCCCAATCTGCAAAATTATTATGTTCTACAAATCCCAATGTATGTTTGAGTTATAAAATGGCTGATGAGTCAAAAAACCAACAAAAACACAGGTGGAGATAGCTGTTGTAAAAGAGATTCTCTGATAAAGCTCATCCTTAAGCCTGATGGAATGATACTGCCTCCCCTACTGAAGGTGTGCATTATTACAGATACAGCACAAACATTTCCACGAAAGCAGTCCAGAAGTGGAGCTGTTGTGCAGACTGCATCCTTGGAGCTTTCCAAAACCAAACTGGATTTCCAAGACCCTGAGTAACCCAACCTGAGCATAGTATTGTCCCTGCTTCAAGAAGGGCTTGCAGTGGAAATCTGCTGAGGTCCCTCCCAGCCTGAGTTATCCCATAACCTTTTCAGTATCAGCTCTGTTTGCACTTTGCAATGGCACGGGATTCCCGGTTTGTGCTGGGTTCCCAGCATTTTGGTCTTGTTGCACAGACACCCATATACAAATTGCTTTAAAATATATATAAAATTAATGGAATTTTGAATGGGATAATGCTCAGTGTCTTAAATCAGTCCACTGCCTCTACTATGCAGAGATTACCTGGGGAATTACCAGTACACAGTGAGGGTAATCAGAGTGCCACAAACTTTTAAAAACTGCCTGCACTAAGGATGTAACTTTAAAAAATCTTGGCTTTTCACCCTTATATCAAAACTCAGTACATGTTGCCACTGTGAAAAATTAATCTTTTATCTTCACATAGCTAGGATACACACCTTAGTATTATGTCTTGGAGTTGAAAGCCTGTATGCTTACGGTAGAGACCATTCCAATATGATGCACTTAGGCTGAAAGTATCAGCTCAAAAAAGCAAGATGATATTTTTAGAATGCAAGTCTATATCCTATGTAAAAGAGGGACAAAGAGAACTTATTCTACTCTTTCTGTAAGGAGTGTTGCATCCTCTATAAACACCCTCTTCATCTTGACAAGAAAGCTCTTTGGAGATATTTCAATATTTTATTCATATGTGTATATATATAAGAATATATATATAAGAATATTATATATTCAAAATTCGTTATTTAATAGAAAATTTCTGACAAGGGGATAAAACTGTCAAGCTTGTTCAGCAAAGACACTGTTTTGTCTCTCTAGATGTCCTCTCTTGTAACTTGGGCATGGTGAGACAGACTGTGATGTACATTATGTCTGACCTGACTGGCATGAAGAAAGCTCTGCTGAAGAAAATACATTTTTTAAAATTACCGTGTAATATATAGCCTTCAACAAGGAACACTTCAACATCACACTCCTCGTAATTTCTTAATTATATGGATAAGATACATTATTTTTATGGCCTGTTAGAAATCTATAATCTTTGGGACTAAGGACTCTCAAGGTACCATATGCAGCTCAAGACAGGCTAATCAAATACATTTTTAAGCTTAGTTCATCCTTCCCTATATAGCTCAATACAGGCTTAAATGTTATTGCAGAAAATATTGCATGCTTGCACAGTACTAATAGTTGATTATTACTCTTTCCAATTAATATTACATGAATACTAAATTCTTACAGACATTTAGCCACACCCTTTTGTATTATTAAAATAAGCTAGTTAATAGATTTTGGAATTCTTTCAAAAATACAAATGAGAATATTTTCTTATTTTCATTTTCCAAGTCATCTAACTTATACTGCTATTTCTGAACTATTTCTGTTACTCTGCACTTAATATTTTATTTAATATAACATACTCTACTGGTTAGCACTATATCTACATTACTCAGAATGCCATTTTCAGATTGGATAGATTTATTCATCGAGCTTTATAAATGTCTTGTGTGTGTGTGAGGCATTCACCCTTGACTCTTAATATGGCAGTGAAATCAGCACTTTTAGGGTGACAGTCATCTTGATCTGTTTTCAATTGACTGCTTAAGTGTGAGATGAATTACACTCAAAAAAATACTCATTTGTCTGATTAGGTTTAAGCTTGGCTTAGATATAGAGGATCTCACTGTCAATGCTGACATTTGATTAGATGTATCAGCTCCCCCAAATCCACAACTGGACATATATGAACCATATCCAACAATCAGGAGGGATATTTGCAGTCTAATTACATCTGTTGCATTCAAAGTAAAAAGACAATAAATTATCTAGAGATAAATAATCCAATTAAATAAATAAAACTCCTCCTAATTATCAAATCATCTTCAAATATTTATGCCCTGTAAAATAACACAGTAAAAAAATTACTGTGAAATTAATTTAATGCTAGAAGTGTTTATTTCCTTTCAGTAGATGGAGCTCAGGATTGCATAGGACATATGTGCTTTCCAGCTTCATGTTTAATTATATTAATTCCAACTATAACAAAGCTAGTATCCTAAAAAGTCCTTCTTGATGCTTGATTAACATTCATTTTTAAGTCATTATTAATGAACATTTTACAAAAATAATTATCTTGTATTATATTCATAAATGAAATCAATCACTTCTTTCTTTTGTGAAAATACCCCATTACATATCTATTTCACTTTTATGTGCAGGACAAATACTTAATATAGGAACATCCATGTCAACATTAGCAACTAAGAGAACACTTAAGCAGGCACCTCAAAAACTTAATTTCTGTTTGAATGCCCCCATTAAAATGATTGATGAAATCTTTGATGAAACAATAAACACTTTCATGTAGGTGCCAAACTCAAAGTGACCGAGATGTTAGGTTGACAGATGCAGTAGATCATGTTCTAGACTTTTTTTTTTCTTTTCCCTCTTGACAAGAGCTAGTTAACATTTCCATCACCTAGAAATTAGGAACTTTGAGGACCATTTACCAGCATCAGCACTAACCACTGACCTTGCCAACACAGTAGCTAAATTTCTGAAGCTGTCTACAGAACTCAGTCAGCACTGCAGCAAATGTCAGTCTCCATCTCTGCATTGAAAACAGGCTGTAAGGAAAATGATTCATTGCACTCAACTTTATGTCTGAACTGGACACTGCAGTAACTAAAATAGTATGTACTTTACTCAATTAAATGATATAAATTAAGCAGAAAACCACCAACAAATTCTTCAGCACTGGACCAAGTCAAATTCTATTTCATATATACAAGAGTTTTTTTAAAGAAGTAAGCTTGGTCAGCAATCTGTAATCTTTAGGTTTTGTAGAATCAAAGGAAACTTCAAGTCTGAGCCCTGCTGTGGAATGGAATTGTGGGTTTACTTTGTTCTGATAGTTCTTCCAGTTAGGGCTCAAATAAAAAAATGTTATACAACCATATTGTTTTCTTGTGATTCAGCACACAGTAGTCTGAGGTGTATTCTGAGAATAAGTATCAGGATCAGAGGGCTCCCTGATGATGCTGTCTTCAAGCTCCCCCTGCAAAAAGGGTCAGTGACTGATCAGTGCCCTTGATCATTTCATGACCCAAGGGTGGTCAAGCACAAGCCAGGAGTGGGCAGGGTGGGACAAGTGCAGGCAGCAGCTTGGCTTGTCACACACTGCACCCATTGCTCCTTCTGCAGCCCTGTGGCAGCAGGCATGGAGATTGCAGGAGTGTCCAGGGAAACGAGCTGTGCTTTATCTCTGACAACACACTCAGCAGGCCATGGCTTGTCTCATGGTTTGGCAGATTTATGGATGCAAATGGAAATTTGAATCTATCCTGTGTATCAGTTTATAAAAGTAATCTTTGTAATATGGGGGGAAAAAATTTCTGGTAACAAAACTTTACTTTGACTATGATTACCTATATAGATAGCTACTGCAGTGTTTGCATTGGGTTATTCTGGGGGATAGAATTCCAGTGTAAGGTAAAAAATCTAGCTTCTTTTCTTTTTCTAGAAATTCCAGCCCAAAAGATTACTACCTCTAAATGAACAGAACCAAAATGTATGAAACAAGACACAGTACACAAGAAAATATGCATTTCAGAAACATGCCTTCCTCCTACATAGGGATAAAATATTGGTGAGTATACAGCTGGTATTGCACTTCCTGCAGCCATAGAGAAAGTTTATACTTCAGGAATTTTCAAAGACGAAACAGCAAGAACATGTAAATAAAGCATAAACTGTTTACTTTTGTGCTGTTTTTTCTCCTTGGTAGGTGCTGTCATTCTCTTTAACAAAATGACAGGCCATCAAACAAGGAATTTATGTTTTCCAGAGTTGCATTTGTACTTTCTTCCATTGATATGTAATTTTAAGTGGTGGAAGCTTTTTCTTTGTTATTGATCTCAAAGAGGTGTTGTATTGCACTAATTTGGTTTATATTGCACTGAGGGGCTTTTTGGAAGCAGAAATATTGGCAACAAAACCTGCTGGAAAGGCTTTGCACTGAAAGTCTTCTCTGAGCTTTCCTCATACTCTGGAAAGTGAGAAAAAGTAGGAAAATTAATACAGGTGAAACAGCTATGTATTAAAGAATGTAAGAAATCTAACTTCTCTGAGTTCCTATGATCCTACAATGCTTTGCTGGCAAGTGAGGACCATCAGCCTTTCCTCTGACTACTAAAAAATTGAAGAAATCCCTCTCTGTTTTTCCCTCTCATCTTGGATGCTGCCAGCATAGTGGCACGAGTTCTTTGCTAGCATGTGCTTGCCTGGCAGCAGCAATGTTTGTGTGCTTCTCCTGGGAGGAAATGCTTCTGTGCCTGTGTGCACAATGCTCAGGGACTCCCATGAGGGGAAGCAACCTGCTGGTTTTCAGGACTGACTGAAGGGTTTGCATGAACAGCAGCAAAAGCTGACACATCCAAGCAGCCACAGAGGCTGGGGAGTTGTCTGAGCTCTTAGGCAGACAGTTTTCCTGCCACTTAACTCACTTTTAGACAATTATCCTCACAACTGGAAGGGGCAAAACTATGCTTTTAAATAAAAGCCTGACCTTTGTAGACATGATGACATTTGCCAAAGGGAACATGCTTTATTCTTAGCATTTTTCAAGTCTTGATTACAGTGTATTTTATACAGTTTCCAGGAGAGAGAGGGAAAGAAAGGAAAGAAAGGGAGGAAGCAAATATATTTTTAAATATATACACAAATTTGAACACAAATGCTACATCGATAAGATTGGATTAGAAATTAAAATTGCAGAGGGTCTCTGAAGTCATTAAGACAAATCCCCTCCTATCACACATATTTTACTTTATGTTAGCACAGTAGCATCTTGCTTACAAATAAGCAGTAGCACATTCCTATGCAGTAACTCTGTTGATCAGAGCTGTGTATTATACATTCTTCTCATCACATATCTATTGACTAATGCAGAGGCACTGTGCCTATTATTTCCCTCCTACATTCAGTGGGATGAAGGAAAAGTGAGTTATGTAAATCTCCCATGAATTAAGTTTTCTTGAACTAGTGAGCTAGTACATCAAAAGATAGAATGACCACAAACTATAATTCATTCCAACCCACACTATTTTATTTCCATTTCCAATGCAAAGTAATGATGTTGTTAAATTAAAACAGGTTTGCTTGAATAAATTTAATTAGGTGCACACCGTATGTTATTGCTCACTATCAAAACTTTCATGTCCAACTCTGTTGCCGTTTAATTTTTGTTGTTAGGATGTGTTTTTTTTCTCCGTTTTTAGCTTTTGATGTTGCATTAACGAAGAATGGCCACTAGAGTGCTGCAAGTATCCATTGAAGCTGCAGTTATGTACATTTACCATCAGCATTTCAGCTTCAGACGTACTTTTAATATATATTTATCCTACATACATTTTTTAGAGTAGAGTTTGGGGCTAAGTAAATAACTTTAGAACTTTAACATGGCTACATGTATAAGCTAGCTCAGATTTTATACTTTTGTATCTATGGAAAAGATGCATATGACTGCTTACCAAAAAGTTTACAATTCCATGATAGTTTAGAGAATTGACAGTTACATTATGTACACCATTGTGATTTAAAGGGTTAACAAATAACCATTGTTAAGTACCCATTTTCTTGTTTAAGCTGACTGTAGCATTATTGATGCAACTATAATGTGAGTGCCTCAGGTCTCTTGTCAGTTTCTGAATTGAGATTAACAGATGATAGAAATGAAACTCGTTTCTGAAATTTATTCTGATGAAAATCATCATAGAAATCTCAGTCCTTGCTCAAAGCTTTGGCCAAATCTGACAAACAGAACAAGTACAAGGAGGAGTCACGATTTTCTATGCCAAAAGAAATACACTTTCCTTCCCTGGGACAAGCCCTGAATCCAGTAAAAAGAAGATCCACTCATCCCTGTCATAACATAGAATCATGAAATCATAGATTCATAGAATCATGGAACAATAGAATGCTGTGCATTGAAAGGGAATTTAAAGATATTCTAGTTCCAGCCCCCATGCCATGGGCAGGGACACCTTCCACCAGACTGTGTTGCTCCAAGCCCCATCCAACCTGGCCTGGAACACTTGAGCAATGGGGCATCCACAACTTCTCTGGGCAACTTATTCCAGTTCCTTACCACCTCCATGTCTGTCTATTCCAAACCTATTCTTGTTCAGTTTAAGGCCATTCCCCCTTGTTCTATTACTACAGACCTTTTTAAAGAGTCCCTTTCAGGTTTCTTATGGGCCCTTTTGAGCTACTGGAAGGGGCTGTAAGCTGGAACCTTCTCTTCCCCCAGCTGCACAACCCCACGTCTCTCAGCCTGCCTCCATAGGAGAGATGGTCCAAGCCTTGCATCACCTTTGTGGTCCCCTCTGGACTCACTGCAATGGCCCCAGAGCTGGCTGCAGCACTGCAGGTGGGGACTCACCAGAGCAGGGGGAGGATCCCCTTCCTGCCCTGCTGCCCACGCTGCTTTGGGTGCAGCCCAGGAGACAGCTGACCCTCTGGGCTGGGGGGCACATTGCTGGCCATGTCCAGCCTCTCATTAATCAACACCCCAAAGCTTCTCAGCAGGGCTACTCTCAGCCTGTTCTCCACCCAGCCCCTGCTGTACTTGCAGTTGCTCTGATCCACATGCAGAGCCCTGCCCTGGCCACTTGAGCATCATGAGGCTCTCGTGGGCTCTCAGCACCCTGCCTGTGATTAGCCCTTTCACAGCAGCAGCTGCAGGAATAATAGCCTGACTGGGAGAGAGGATAGGGCCCCTCTGCTATAGCCTATTAAGTGTTGAGGAGAAGCCAAGGGCCAGCTCATGTTTCTGTGGTTTTAAGGTTGACCTTGTCACTGTCTAGTACAGCAGAAGCTGCCTTGGTCAGACTTCTTCATAACCAGAAGTCAGAGGAAGGAACTTAAATTTAAAATAACCCAAAACTAAACAGAAAAATAAAACAAAACAAAACCACAAAAAAGCCCAAAAAAACAACCAAACAAAACCAAGCAAAATGTGCTTGATCTGCTACACTTGTGACTGTCTAGTTTAACTTATTCTAAAAGAGATATAAAAAGTCACTTTAAAGCTAGCCAAACACAAGGCCAAAGTATAATAATACTGAAAGCTTAAGAAGAGAAAGATTAAAGGTGAGCAGCCTTATCAGAAAGAAACTGATACTGCGGTGAAGATGGAAACCAAGCACGTCCAGTCTGCTCTGAGGAGTGTACCAGGACACAGCACAGAAAAGGGGAAGACTGCTAGGACAAATAGATTATGAAATGAACTAACAGTTAAAGAATTAGAAAAGCTGGCATTGCAAAGTGCTGTTATAAGGGAAAGCTTAAAAAATACTTGCAAGACCCTGAAAGATGAGGATGACTGAGGTCACAGTAACTATGACGACCAGCAAAATGGACAGAGGAAAAGAACAGGCAAAGAAAACTGAAACCAGAACGATTTGACACACACACACGCTTTTTCTGATCACTCAGGGGAAAAGGAGAGTGGAATGAAGGCATAAAAACACTTCAGTGGTAAGCAGAGACAGGCAGGGTTTCTTTTGCCTTCCTCCTTTGGTTGGTATTAAATTCCTCTCCATTTCACACCTTCCATCCTAAATTGGCAGTGTCAAACTCTGCTTAAAGTAAATGGAGGATTTGTTTTTAAAGTGTTCAATATTTAATACTCCTTTTAAATGTCACTGTGTTCCAGGAATTTCTAATATCACTAAGGTTGTTATCAGCCGGTTTTTTTCCCCTTTTATATTTATCTTACTAGGTAAACTCTAACACCAAGTAGAGAAATATCTGAAAATCCCAAATATCAGCTATTCCAAACACATGGATTAATAATGATTTACCTCATCACCAATGTGGAATTAATTCATGTAGACCTATGAGAAGAGCTTGGCTCAGGAGATATAACCAATGTCAAATTCTTCTTTCATGCAAGTGCATGCCAGCTCATTGACTGATGTCATACTATTGATTTGTCCTTTCAGGAAATTGGTATTTTAAGTGATGTCATATTTTAATGCAGAATATAATCATCAGTGATTGTGGTAAAAAAGGGAAAGTGAAATAAATAGAAATGCTCTATGTCCTAAGGAAGGAGCAGAGGGAATCTCTGACCCTGATGTGGCATAGAGAGCAAACTTTTTACAGTTGCATGAACACCTCTGCAATCAAACACATCTTGTCTGGGCAAAACATCCATGGTGTCTGGAAGGGCTGGAGCTCCAAAGGACCCAGCACTCTTGTTGATACACTGGCCCATGCTCTGTTGTGGCACACTGTAATGTCTGATGTCAAGTGCTCCTGGCTTAGGTTGGCTAAAAAAACTTCTTAGCAGAAGACGCTGTCAGGCTATCAAAAAATAGTTTTAATGAAGGAAGGTAGATTTTCATCCACAGTAGAATTTTTAAACTTTGAAAAACCTGTGTGGTTGCCAATAGGCACTTGATGTCACAGTTTCCCAGGAGTTTCTTCTGGGAGTTGGCAAAATTTGATCCTCAGTAAGTCATGAAAAATATTTTGCTATTAGAAGGCTTGCTGGAACCACAATACACAGCCTTACTCACTGCACCCTTAAGTGCCAATCTGATCTCTTGTAAGACAACCAGTGTTCTGATAAATCAATCAAACTTTTCCAGTGCTTGTGATAAACTTCTGCTCAGAGGAAAATGGTGTGTTTACCTTATTCTTCTGTGTCTGCTGCTAGGAGTAGGGTTAACTTTGATCTTTACAGTATGTTTCTATAGGTAATGGAGAGTCTAGAATGTGAAGGGGTAGTGACACAAAAAACTAGGACTAGGCAAGCAGAGGTCTTCTCACAGGTTATTTATTATACACTTTTAAATCATTGCACCAATGAAATAATTGTTTAAAACTTTAAGAGATTTTTACTTTAATGGCAAAATTGGCAAGGTCTTGTCTGTATCCATTTAAGACCCTAGACATATCCCCTCGAATAACACAAGCGATGCATCTGTTGCATTTAGCAAAATACCAGAAGGGGTAGTCTGTTTAGAATAAAGGAAATGTTGTTTTTTTCCTGTTAATCTAGACTAATTGAAAGTCCAAGCATTCTGCAGACTCCTCTCTTAATACCCAAAGATCTTAAATTGTAAACATTTTACCCAGCTGAATTTCACTTCAGGTGCACCTGGAGAGCAAGAAGGAAGAACCAAGGATGAGGAAAAGTGTGTTGAGAATTTCATGATGATTTGCAAATAAGTCTGCAGACAACATTTTAGGGCCAAAGCTGTATTTGTTAGCACTCATATTGAGTTAGCATCCATATGACGATGACCCTCAAAACTGGTTCTATTCTAAACCCCTCCCTGCATGCCAAGATTTTATTTTATATGTTTCTTAGCAGTGCTCAGAGATGAGCACAGATAAAACAGGTTTTTCTCTTTACCCCTACTCATGTCTGTTACCTTCCTTTCTGTTCTCAGTAGAGCTCCTGGGACTGTAATGGAGGGATCATTATTAAAAAGAAAATCTCCTTAGATATCCTGTTGCTTATTGAACTGAACAGTTCTGGAAGATTCAGTCACCAAGCAAAAACTTTAGACACTTCAAGCCTCTCTGATTTCCCAAAAGCCCAGTACTTTTCATATCTATTCAGAACAGTAATGCAAAGACTATTGTTAGTCTTCATTTTGACCATATCACCTCTTACAGTGTATTGCTTCACTCATTCTTTCTGTTTTATAATGTAAAACATAATAGACTTTTTCATTTTCAGGGTCTTCCATGATCTCTCCTCTCCTATCTATCATTTCACATTCACCATGAAGATGTCAGCCCTGTCCCTGAGTCTTTCACCCATCTCATTTTTCAAACAATTTTTCTTTCAAAATATCTTCCATCTTCCCCAGTGTTTAAAATGAACTCCCTGACAATACCTACAATAAAACTTGCCTGCTTTCATTTAAAAGTCCCTTAAACTTCTGGTTTTAGAATAAGAAATTAAGGATTTTTCACTATAGCTAGGTACATTACTACTATGTGAAGTTTGAAAGCTTCTTAGTTTCCTCATATTTTTGTTCTTTGTCTCTGTACATTATTTCTTACTTTCAAATTCATAATTTCTGATCTGTGGGGCAAAGATTGTCTCTGTCCAGTGCTTTCAGTAGGTTTAGAATGATGCAGTCCTGGATGCAATGCTGAGCAGTGACTAGAAAAACAAAAATCAATGGTACAAAGAATATCTTTGAAGAAAGAGTTGGTTACATTTTCTAGGGAAAAAAAAAAAAAAAAAGAAAAGTCATTTGCTGAGACCCAAAATGCGCAATAAATTATGAAGTTACAGTTCATACTAACAGTGGGAAACGCATCCTCATGTTCCAAATAATTTATTTCAGCTTTTATGGGTATACACACCTGCTGAATAGCTATTCCAGAATGCCCAGTAAGCTGTGCTGAGCCTTGGAAAGGCATTCCCACTTTTTACAATGTAGATAGTCTTAATTATTCAATTATTTCATGTTATTGTATCATTATAATGGAGGAAAGAACTCAGATTCCAAGTCACTAAATAGAATGAACACAGCTTTTTGTTAAAAAATAGGGCAATAAAGCTTGAGTAAACATGATAGATTCATAATTACATTTCTCACTAATGATAACAGCTACAAAAAGCTATGAATTTTCTTACAGTTATAAACAGCAGTTATAAACACCCGTTTGGGCAAGTCTTCCTGGAAAAGAGAAGAGCCAGGACTTAGTTTGAGATGGTGTTTAGCCACATGTGTAACATCTAATTCTAAGCTCATGAATAAATGCTTTGCAGTTTTAGAATCTAAGTGAGGGGGGGGGGGAAAATCAACAAAAAGTAGTTGAAATATTATTCTTTGACATTCTTCTTTTTTTATTTGGAAATATGTTAAGCAGCCCTGCATTCTGGAATAGGGTTTTTTTTACAAAGTCTATCAAACTAAGCAAACAGAAACAAGAGGGTTTATCTCCTTCTGTAGAAATGACTGCTCTGCATGATTTATTTGAAGGTAACCTCTGAGTCACCTTCAGAAAGAACTTGACTGTTCACAAATATTTTTTCTGTCTTTAATTATTATTCTCACCATGAGAGGGCTTCTCTAGTGTCACCTTTCCATTAGCTTGTTGGTAGAAGTGGCTCTCCTCCCCTGAGCTAACCCCTTCCAGCAGGAGCCTGGAGAGCATCTTGATGGCCCTGCTGCCTGCTCCATGGGTGCAGCCACAGGGATGCCTTGGGAACAAGGGACAGAAAGGTGCAGAAGGCAGAGCAGCTAATGACACTAGCAAGGCATCCCAAAGCTTTTAAACTGAGAAGCAAACCCCACAGGAGAGAAGATCTGTGTGCAGCTCCTCAGCCCACACCAGAGCAGGGATGATTATGGCTCTCTGCCTTGTGATTCTATTGCCACACACTTCACTAATATGCAAATGTAGGGAAGTGTGGCCAAATATGTTCAGAGAAAATATCAACATGGAGAAAAACCAATTCTGAATGACCTGCCAGTCCCAGAGAAATTGTGCTCCTGTGTCTATTACATCAAAATATTAAGATGCCTGAAAAGCCATTACTGTCTTGGGAATAATTAATTAATTGATTCTGATCAAGAATATGAAGGTAAGTTGCTGTCAGCAGGTATCACGTTTTTGTCCTGGTGATTTTTCCCCTGCCTTTTGAGTTCTTAGGAGTTCCATTATATTTTTCTTGAATTTTCTCTCTTTCATATGAGCTCTATTGTTCTGTACTGTCTGGGCTCAAAGGACTTGAATAGTACCTTACAGTTCTAATTCTCCTGCTGAAAAGATCTTAAAATAAATCACTGAATATTGCTCAAATAGCTGAACTCAGAACCTTAATTTCATGAAGTTGCTCTGCTGAATTTCTGTCAAAATAAATATTGATTTATAAAGTTTTGAAATGCCTAAAAATGCCTATTCTCTTTCATGTCATAGTATTTGCTGTTAGCTTAGTTGTAAGTTTGAGTACTATTTAAACGCTTTCTTTACAGGCAATAAGAAAAAATGGATAATTTTTTCTTAAACTGGACACATCTGTGTCTCTTAGCCTTACTGCATTACTGTGCCTTCAGTCCATGACAAAAAGCTGAACCTTTACTTGCTCATAAATGTACATTAGTTCTGCTGATGCTTCTCAAATGCATAAAATTAAATATATATACAACATATGTACAAGCCTTTCCCAGTTTAAAATCCTAGTTGAAAACTAAATCAGTAGAGAAAAAGAAAGAAGAGAATGAAGAACAGGAAGAGGCTTTAGTCTAAAATTGAAGATGAAAATTGTTAAATAATTGACTACTGAGGAAGAGAACTGTTGCAGACATTTTTCTTGATTGTTTATGAAATAATACATTGCAGAAACCCCAAACATAATATCAATACGATTCTGATAAGTGGAATTGAGGAATACAGAAGAAGCAGTTCTTGTCCCTAGAAGTGCAAGTAAAGGGGAAAGATGAGAGGGGACAGATTTTTACCAGCTTTATTTAAAAGCCAAAGAGCAGAGGCACAGCCAGTACTTGTAACTTGCCAGGTTACAGGCTAATTTGTTTTTTAACTGAGCACTAACACTGATTTCCAGTCAGAGGAGAGCAGTTCCCCTTTTAATTTTCTTCTGGAGACCACAAATTACAAATTCAACAATGTGTCCCAGCCCAGAGAGCTCACCATGTAAAAGAAACTGAGCATCCAGGTAATGCAACACACCTGAAGGCTGCAGCTGTGGGTCACAGCCTGTGAGTGGGCTCTGCAGATTGCCACCTCCAGTCACTGCAGATTTCAGCTGGTTATTTCCTGGATATAAAGCACCAAGTAGAAATGAGTTTTTGGAGATGGTTTGAGTGGAATATAGCAGCAGGAGAGCTGTCAATGTGCGGCACATTCCATTACATATGTAGGATGGCTCTTAGAAGGAAGGGTATGAAATGAATCCTGAGGTTTGTAGCCTGAGCAGAGTAACAGAATATCTATTGCCAGCAAAATCCTGGAAGAGATAAAACATTGATTTGCAGAGCAAAAAAGCAGAGGTTGACTTATTAGAAATTAAACAATAGATCTTCTGTCTAAGAAATTCACAGCATTTATGTTCGTTTTGCTCAGACATATTGCCTCTGGCAGCGATTCTGATTAAGAATATGAAGGTAAGTTGTTGTCACCATATATCAGGGCTTTTTTTCCCTGGTGAGTTTTTCCTTTTTTGTTAAGTTCTTAGGAGTTCCATGAAGTTTTCCTTGAATTTCCTCTCATTCTTGTGTGCACTGCTGTTCTGTACAGTCTGTACTCCAAGGTCTTGAATTAGAACCTTACAGCTATAATCCTTGCTGCTGAAAAGATCAGAAAATGAATCACTGAATTTTGCTCAAAGTGCTGAACTCGGAAGTGTTTTTCAAGAAGCCAACATTTAACAAAAAAAAAAAAAAACAAAAACAAAAAAACCCAAAAAAACCGCAGCTTATTCTTTTTTTAATAAATAGTATCTTCTTACAGTGTCATCCAGAGAGTATTGTTAATGTTGAATTGTAATCATGTGTTAGGACTAGCCTCAATGTTAGGACTCAGCCTTGTTTGTATTATCATGGTTTTGAAAACAAAAATCCCAACAGGTTTTTATGACACTGCTGAGTTCACTAAAGTTACTCAATGAACATTTTTCTCTAAGAATTTCTGATAGCTGTAAATGTAGTACCATTTTGATACGACAGAGCCCCATCTCTACTATATAAAAACATAATGAGTTTTAAAATGCTCTCACAGCATCAACAGTCAGAAACCTGAGTACTGAAATGTGTTTGAGAAGAGGCATGGAAATGTGGATGGTGATCATAAATTAAGCTGGTTTAATGCCTACACTATCATCTAGTAGATTGTAAAGATAGCTTAAAGCTATTTTAGCTCTCTCAATCATTTCTGTGCCAAAGACAATGGCAGCAAATTAAAGACACAGCCTGAATAAACATAGATTCTAGGAATATGGGGAAAAAATAAAAATTGTATGTTAGAATTTTTACCAATAACAACAAGCTTCATGTACTTTTAATTTCTTACTCAGTTTTATTTTCTGAAATGCCATTCATTGTGTTGACTTCAGTGGTGCCTAAGAGCAGTCATTATCTTTGATGCACCCTGTCATCTCTTTGGAATGAAGACCCATCTACTTTAAGTATTCATCAACCAGACACAGTGAGCAGCACAGTGTGTTAATTTAGTATCACCTGTGCTAGCAGACTCCACGTCAGAAGAGTTATCCTCACTGCAGAGTGTCTTATCTGAGTGGGTGCAAAGACAGGGATTTACTTACCAATTGGAAATGGAGGAGGAAACAGCCAGGTTTCCTAGGCACTGAGCTGATGGTCTGATATTTAGACCATCTTTCACTTTCCTTAGAGAACAAAAGGCAGTGAACATGTAAAAATGTGGAGAATATCTTCCAGCACACTTGCCATCTTTTCCTTTCATTTCACAATTCCGTAGGGATTTGAGATGCTCTTTGTGGTTTGTGTGATGTGAGAATATTAGGCTGCTGTTCCAGATGAAATTTCATTCCCTGGCTGCCCTGTGCCAGAGTATCTCAGGGTTTACCATTGTATTTAAGCTTTGATATCATAATGACTGCTTTTGAAATGCATGCTGGACATTGTCTACTGTTGCTCCTGAGCACAGAGAAATAAAAACATGAAGTAGTCTTAACAGAATGGCCTTTGAGCATGAATTTTGCTGACCCTGAAAAGCATGTAAGACAAAATTTATGTCATTGGTACATTCAACTTGTATATTTTGTGTGTAGCTCAAACCTCTGAATCTTTTATACAATACCCTGTACTTGTTTTCACTAGTCTGTATGATGCTAGCTAATTGGTATTACCAGCAGGACACAAACAATTATTTATGGTTTCTGACTGCTGATTTCAATAAAAACAGGAGTTGGTCATGCTGAGGTTTTGCCATTTGGTTGACAAAACATAACACAATGTTATCAAAAGAGTTAAAATTGATTATGAATCTTTTAAAGCCAACAATTTACAGCAGTCAAATTTTAGCTTCCAGATAAAGTCCAAGAGTACAATATTAAAGTAATAAATTTTCTTATAAATCCCTAAAACTCCATATCTTTTGTTTTGTAAATAACTGTCACCATGTCCTAGGGAATTACTGAGATCAAAGAAAAAGAGAATAGTAAAAATTATCATGACTTGCATTCTTCCTCCCCCCGCCCCCCATCCCATTTCGACAAGTAGATTAAAAATTTTAGAAGAAAAAGAGTTTATGGGTGACTCCTCTTACACAGTATGAATTCAGAAACATCCCAATCTGGAAAAAAATACATAGGAATTTTCATTGCATTTCTGGCAAAATTTTCCAGAGGACAGTGCATTCTGCTGTAAATATAATTATATTTACGTATAATATCCACAAAATACAGAGATTTTACAGGAGTAAGAAATAAAAAATAAAATAATAAGGCAATATTTAATGAGACAATATTTGAAAAAACTGATAAATTAAAGCAGCAGTCATATTTTTCTTCCTCTTCTGATTAATAATTTTCAAGGTCAGCTACAAAGAATATTTCTGGAGAAAAACTAATTTGTTCTCTTCAATTCATAGGGGTAAAGTAGTAAGATAAGTTATTTTGTAAGATAAGTTATTAGATCAGGGCATTTGAAAAATATAAGGCACAACCCAAATTTTCAGTTTAAAGTTATCCATAAAAGAATAATTTTCAGTTCTTTCTTTACTATGTAAAACTTTTAATATTTCTCTCCTTATTCTACTGGCTTGGTGCTTTTTTCTACAATTCTTATGTAAGTGTGCTGACTTGTTTATTAGGTTGTTGGCTGCTCTTTATTCACTGAAGTCCAAAGGCTGAATCTCTTTATGGCAGTCGCTGTTTTTCTTATTGAAGCTTTTCTGATCTTTTTGTCTATAATATTATAATAGCAGTGGCTCACAAACAACATCCTGTAGCCTGCAAGGAGTACAATTACACATAGAGCTATTTATAGCTAAAGCAGACATTTTATTTATTTGTTTATATTTATTAATATGTCTTCTTTTTTTGCCCTCAGATTGCCTTCAGATTGGCCAGGCTAAACCTTTTACCCTTTGTCTTTCCCTTATCATAAGAAAAAACATCTGTTGACCATGATATATCTTTCATTTTTTCCATTTGCTATTTTCCACAGCTATTTCCATGTTTGTGCAATTTTCATCTTTGCCTTGATCTAAGGGGAGAATAAGCCTGCTTTTGCAGTCCAGATACTGCAAATTGATGTCACCAGCCTGCTGCATCTCTAGAATCTGCATCATTACCAGTCGTTCTTCCACAGTGAATCAAAAGCTGTTGTGAAGTAATCCATCATCAAGCGACCAGCAGGAACATGTTGAAGCTCCAACTAAACTGGGATGGGACACAAAATTTTATGCTGGACTCCTCTTTATATTTCTCATATATTTAATAGAATTGAGAAAACAGCAAATTAGAATTTGGAGAAAAAATAGGCTTCCACTTCTTTGCTGTTACCACTTTATGCAACTAAGATTAGCCCAGACAGATAAGTGTGAAGGATGAAACCTTGTCAGTGGGAGTTTTGTCAGTGACCCCAGTTGAAACTGGAATTTGTTTGCAGTTGTGTCTCAAAATGTCAGTGTTAGAAATCAGCTTGGAATGTGTTATTTATCTTAGAGGAATTAAAACTTCAACCTCTTGACACAGATCCATCAAAAATATGCAATATCACAGATACCTCTCTTGTATGTCAATTAATTGATGTAAAATATAAGGTATCTGATATATCTATTAACCTATTTATCAAAAAAAAATCCCTGAAACTCCACATATTTTCATTTCAGATTTCTGTCACTGAGTAGTACTGTAAAAATTTATTCTGTCAAATCTCATTTATTTTTAACAAATCTTTCAAAATCCAAAATTCTTTATATGCATTGCTTAGTAGTAAAAATAAGACCTATTTTTTTTTATTTCTTATAGAAATAATACAACTTCTTTCCTTTTCTGTTCTGTTCACAGCTAATGTCAAGACTTTCACGTGATGAGGTTTCCTGCATTATGTCAAAAGCTTGGGAGAAGATGGTCAGTCTTTGATTCATAAATGCATTCAAAGCAGCCAGTTCACTGTGTTAAATTATTCTTGCAAGGAACAGATTAATCTTGATTTCATGACCCAGCTGAGAGTATAATATGACTACTATCTATACTCCTACTTGAATTGTAGTATATTCATACTGATTTGTAACAGTCAAAACTATGGAAACATATCAGTGTCCACACTTTTGTATCAAACTATTACTTTTAAGAATAATATATTTTTTAAAAAATTAGAATGCATGAGAATGTAACATTCTGTAAATGTAAATTTAGTGTAAAAATTGAATGATCAGTACTTAGGTACATCCTACACATTTTCTAGATAGCAAAATTATGAAAATATCCCTTTAGGTTCTGAGTTTTACTGATTACAAGAAAACTTCACTTGCATTTCTTTAGCATAAATTGAATATGTTTGAAAGATTGCTCTCTCAAGCATACAAATACCAGCAAGGTGATGTATTCAACATAAAACCATTTATGCAGGGATTTCAAGCTCTTCCAAGGAACATAAGTAAAGCAACTGAAATTGATTCATTTTGTGCACAGTTACACAATAAAGATGAGGAGTCAGGATTAAATAAAGCAAAAGTCCAAGTGAATAAACTAATTAGGAAATAAGTGCTGGCCAGAACAACTCTGCACAGGATAGGTTTACTACCATTCACTATTTTACCCTGGTGGATATTATGAGCTATTTTAGTGTCTTCCATTGGTAAGCATGAAATAATATTAGCAGATATTATAGAAAATAAAAGTTATAATGTTATATTTAACAATATGCAGTGGCAGTTTAACTGACAGCATAGTCAACAATCTTCTGATTTGAAATTATTTTTCCCATCAGTAAATTCACTGCAGCATGAATACCTCTCTTCCATATACAGAATGATATCTAAACACTATAAATATAGATGGATCCCAGTCAAGCAAATATTTGATAATTATGCATTCATTTGTATCTTCTACAATGCTGGAATCTTTAAGTTAGAAAGAATTTGTTTTATCTTTTATAGAATCTGCCACTCATAATACAGTCAATAAAGTTGAATCCCCTGTAGGACGTAGCCACCACTTACACACCTGAGGTTAAATCCAACATAATATTTAAATGCCTTTAATGTCTGAATTTTTCATTAAATTTGCTCAGATATTTAGAACTCTGTTCCATGCATGCCAAGGATGTACACTGTTGTCCATATCTGCCTTCTAAGGCCAACTGAGATTCATAAACTCTGGGTCTTGGTGCCTCCAAAGGATTTGGTGAAATTTCATTCAATGATGCCTGAGGTTTGGTACAATAATTCAGCCACTGAAATGGTTACCTATACTGAAAAAATGATTAATTTAGTTATAGAAATGTTTGAACATAAGTCTACAATTCCTGTTTTCCAATTCTTTTCCATAGATAGTGTTTATATGTATATATATGTATATGTTCCAATATGTTCCAATAACCACACAATTTGTTAATTGCTAGGTTTATGAAATGCAATTCTGTTATAACTCCATGGAATCAATAAAGCAAACCAGAGGGCTAAAAGGCAATTAGCAGCCTGTATTCCTTGCTTAATCTTCTAAACTCCCAGTCCAGAGTTCTTCTGAGAACAAAGTGTAAAATCAAAATTTTAAGATCTGTTTTGAGGACAATATTTTTTGCCAGAAATTTTCTTGATGTTTTCTTGCATTTTTTGGGAAAATGGATACATTTCCCAGCTCAAAATTCAAATTCTATTTGTGAGTGCAGATGCTTGTCTGCTAGACATTTCAATGTGAAAATTTACATTGCCTATAGCATTTTTCTGACTGCCACTGACCACATGCATGGAATAGAGAAAACAGGAACATGGAATAGGAGTGTTGGGTTGGTGTCCTGTGCAAACCACAGAAAAAAACACGTTTCCAAATAGTGTCAACAGGGTAAATTTCTTTTTCAGTGGCTAGTGTGAGAACAGAAATGAGAACACCAGTTTAGAGTGTAATGGACAAATTGCCTGGGAAAGCAACTGTTGGTGTTTCCAATAACGAGTCTGCATTTTACTGAAAAACTTCTTAGGAAAAGATGTGACCTAGAGTCTTATCTCTCAGGCATGACTTGTGTGAACAGACTTTAGCCATTCTTCCTTCCACTTTCTCCCCATCTTGAATTCCTTGCTACACATCAGCCAAATCTCAGCAGTAGTGAACAATTTTCCTTGCAAGAAAATAGTGTATAGATTCTTTCAAGGTATATAGCTAAGAGGTAACAGAGGTTGAGTGTTTTCATAAGGCTGAGTCTCTTTTGGATGTGTTTTTTTCCCCTAAATTATTAAATTTTTAAAAATTGGGATGTTGCCATGGTGTTCAGAGTCTGATACTGTGACTTGTGTTAAGTAGTGTCTGAGAAAACCTACTAAGCAGAGCAAAGCTCTTTTCTAAATCATAAATGGCTTTAGGTGCTGAGCTGTGCAGAAGCAGAACTCACAGCTGTCATTCCATTCAAACTTTATATTCAATATCTGAAATGCATATTAAATCAAAGCAGCAAGCATCCTGTATTTATGGGGGGGAAAGCCCTTTCATTTAAATGCCGTTTAAATTCCTTTTCTTGGATTTTATTCAGAAATATTAACCTTGAGTATTATTAGGTTTGACTGGGATCTTTAAGCTGTAAAGTAGTGAAGGTAAGTCATATCACACATATCTGAAGACCTCAAAATAAATTATCTGTTAGCAGCTATACTAACCAGAAATCACATTTTCCATCTATTGATTTTTCAATTTAATTACAAAAAAAAAGTATACTAAGAAAAATAGGCTAGGAAAAAAAAATCAAATAGAAAACCCTAAAGTTATTAAGGAATTGATTCAAATTAGAGATAGGAAGAAAAAGACCACAAATGTGGCTTAATGGAGAATTTCCAAATTAACATGCATATCTTGCCATGAAAAAGATAAATTATAAGAGAAATAGGGCTTCCACTCATTCCACTTGAGCTGGTGAGACCTAAGTGACTCTTAATGGGAGTCCAGCTTAGAATGGTCTTTGAGGCTTCAAGAAATCATCTTTATATCTACAGTTTGGGATATTAACTGAAAAACACAGACACTCTTCAATGGCAAAGGTAGGTCTTGTGAAGAGATAGCTAAAGCTTTTTTGCAGTTATTGATTTATTTGCTGCAAAACTAGAAATATATTATGAATACTTACTTACATCACTACCCTTTAAAATATCATACTATGATTTTCAGTTGTGAATTTGTGATGCAATGGATATATTTAAGCATTTATACTTGTTTTAGTTCTACAATATGTCACTCACTCCTGCACTATACAACTAAAATAGTCATTTATCAGAAAATATCCATAAAGTTGCAAGCATTGTTGAATTTTGATGGACATGTCAATTGCTTTATTTTTCAGAATGATACAATCTCTTGGAATCTAATAAACATGAATTTTACAGAGAAATTTCATTTTACATTTCCAGAGAGCTACTAATTTCCAGTATTTTTTTCTGAGAATCCAACAAACCAACTTCCCACAGAAAGTTACCTGTAATAAATAGATTCTAAACCTTTTCAAACATTGTAATTGAATTTCAAAATCAGGAGATCCAATTTTTTCACATAATAAAGCTTTTGATAGCTGTATCTGAATTCTTTGAAGCTTTTCAAGAAGTGAAAATTTGGGAGATGAAAATTCTCTCTACTTTAAAACCATTTTCTTTCTATGTGACTGCACCATCTATTCTTCCCACAACAAATCTGTCTTATTAATAGTAATAGTACTTTATGAATTTGTCATTAGATATGAATTCAACAGCAACCAAATTTTAGCTCAACCACTACAGATTTGATGTAATACTTCAACTCCTTTTATTCTCTCACTTTTCAACAGAGAAAACACTAATTCCTACCCATGTTCTCCTGTTATCTTAATGTTCTCAGGAAATGTGTTGGTGCATACTTAAGGGCCTGTAGTATTTACTGCATTAAGGAAGATTACCATGTAGGTTTACATTCCTTTACTTAGGCTCATAGAGATCTCTTGACATCTAAAACTAAATGGGAAGAAAATGGCAAAGTGCAGCACTAGCCATCTCTAAGGTAGCAATTTGTTCTCCCCCCTCCTCATTTCATTTCACAGTCTCTTGCACAGTGAAACTCTATGTTATCATAAGTTAAAATTTGTAATCCTGTAAATAATAACTGGCTAGAAGGCTAATACCTTTGAAAATCTTGTGTGGAAATATGTAAGATACAAATACAAGCACGTAAATTTCACTGAAAAAAAATAAAATGTGACCATAGAGCTTTTGGTCTTAAAATTCATTAATCAATCTTTATTGATTGATCAAGTGGCCTACAGAGAGACATAATTTATGAATCTTCCCCTTTTCTGCTGAGACAATGCTGCTCAGTGTTTTTCCCCTATAGGATCCCTTCTTTCACATAGGTAATCAGTGAATCAAGAGTTTGATATCTAAGCATGCTACCACAAGAGGTAAAAAATTCTAATTTTGAATTTTAAAAAAAAATTTATGCAGATTTTCTTCAGAAATTAGGATCTTTGGTGAACTGTACTAGTAGCATAGTAATATAATTATGTTCTTAATGATAAGACCTCCCATGTGTTTCTGTGTTACAGCACTCAAGCTTTGCATATCTGTTGATAAGAGATCTTATTAGGAATCAAAATATATATTCATTGTGTAAGTGCACCATTAACCAAGAGCTCATTATCTTTCCTTGATTAAATGTTATGGAGGGCTCTAAGATCTCCTTGCAAGTGGAAAACTATGTAACAAGAAGTAATTAATCTGAATTATCTCACAGATGCTCCTTTAAATGAGATCCTTTAGATTCTGTCGATCCAGGTTCCTACCAAATGTCCATGACATGAGATAAAAATCTGTAACAGTCCACATTGTAGAGATCATCTCCATACTCCTTGTTGAAACAGGAAGACTTTACATGGCAGAAACTTGCTGAAGTCAGTTTCATGCCATTTGGTTCAGAGTTCACTGATAAACTGACTTTAAAAGACATGCAGGTGATGAATGTATTCGTGCAGTTTTCTGAGAGCTCATGAAATCTTCCATGACTCACAGAAAACACAGTGTTCCCTAATAACAGTGCTCCATTCTTAGGAGTTTCTAACCTTCAGCTTTTTCTTGGTTAGAAATAGCAGTGTTGTATGCTGAAAAGGCAGAAAACCAGCCAATATTAGATCTCCCTTGACGACAAGAAAGCATGTTGTTCCATCAACATCATGAGCACACAGCTTGTGCCTGCACTTCTCCATGCATCAGTCAAAACACACAACTGCTTAACATAGGACAAGCCACCAAAATATCTCTGTCTTCAGGAGTGATTCTGCTTGATTTTGTGCTGTGTATAGTCCATGTAGAAGAATATGAATGTCTGCTTACTTGTAAGATAATCTAAGATAATTTACCTCTAAACAGTAAACTGCATTTACCTCTAAACTGCATGACTTCTGTCACACAAAGAACTACTTCTCAGTTACTCTCAACAACCTGTTGAGAGTAATAACAACTGTTATTTTCACTAATTTTCCCATTCCATAGCCAAGAATTTTATATAGATACAAAACTGGAATGGCATATTGATGGTATATACATTTTTGGAGAATCATGATTCCAATAGGACATGTATGGGAGATTTTTCTAAAACAGTCTTTGTACTTATCTTGTGCAGTTGTTCTAAGTAGATTTTCATCATCTCTTCAATCTTTCAGTTCTTCTGCACAACTGTAGATCATAGGAGTTTGAATAAAGTAACACCATATTTCTTAGCTGTACAATAAAGCTTTTTTTAGTCATAGATTTAAGAAAGGACTACAGCACAAGTTTTTGATTTTTTTGTGGTTATGATTCCATATTTACTATCTCCTTGAAGTGCTTCATTTAATCCTAGACTCATATATCCTAAACTGGAAAAAACCCACAAGCATCAAGTCCAAGTCGTACACAGGACACAACAAGAGTCACACCACGCTGCCTGAAAGTATTTTCCAAATGCTTCTTGAGCTCTGTCAGGCTTGGTGCTGTGACCACTTCCCTGGGGAGCCTTTTCAGTGCCCAGCCATTCTCTGAATGAAAAACCTTTTCCTGATATCCAAAATAAACCTCCCCTGACAAACTTCCAGGCCATCCCCTCAGTCCTGTCACTGTCACCACAGAGCAGAGATCAGGGTCTGCCCCTCCTCTTCCCCTCACAAGAAGCTGTAGCTGCAGTGAGGTCTCCCCTCAGTCTCCTCCAGGCTGAACACACCAAGTGCCCTCAGCCACTCCTAGTATGTCTTCTCTTCAAGGCCCTTCACCATCTCTGTTGCCCTTTTTTAGACACTCTCTAATAGCTTTATATCTTTCTTATACTGTGGCAAAGCCTTATTGAATTAAGCTTCAAACCTGAATAAAGAATCTGTATTTTAAGCAGACGTGGATGTTTGCAGACATGTGGTAAACATGCATGGAGACAGCATGCATAGGCCAGCTTATCATGGCAAAGGAGAAATTCAGAGGTAGCACCTTTACCATTAGAAGTGACTTGCATATGACTTTTCAGAGACTGCCTGTCCGCTTGGAATTACATTTTAGAATAATATCTTCATTTCAGCTACAATCTTTGTAAAGCAACTAATTTGGAAAGATTATCACTCGTTTAAACTATGCAAATAAATTTGTATTACTCGAATTTAACAAGTTTAGATTGTGTTGTAGTTAATTGATGAACTAAAAGTTCTTGTGGAATCAGCCCATTATCAATAAACTTGTAATTATGTGTACATGAAAGACAGTAAAGTTCTTCCAAAATCTTCTTGTGGGCTCACACAGATGTGTTATTTTCCCAGTCAAAGAAAAAGATTCTTTCTGAGAATTATTTTACCCCAAATTGTTACATTAATTTTATCTACTGTTGTATTTTACATATTTGGTATTCAACCATGAGCGGCTAAAAAAACACAAAATAAGGAATGATTGTTAAAATTTTGCTTAAAAATCCACTTGCTTTTATAAAAACTCTTATCTAAATATGCATTATCCAGCTAAGCTATAATCTGATGATTTACCTCTAATTCATGCAGGAAAATGTCCAACTTTATAAATATTTATATCAAAGTAATAATTGGAAGAAATGCAGTAGGTATATTTCATCTTCTTAATGGCCAAAGTTTCTCTTTTGTAATGGATCATAGCATCTCAGTAGACAACAAAACAGACACAGTGTCTTTCTTCAGAATCTATGAAACATAACTTCCTCTGCTTCTATGCAATTTATCAAACTTCCAATTCTGCATATTTTTTAAAAAGCTATGATTTTCCATATCTCTGATTAGTATTGCAGAGATAGATGTTTTTTATCTCCTGATGTTTTGATTGCATATTATTCTAAATATCTAAGCAAAGTAAATCAATTTAAGTCTTATGGATGCAGGCCACATGATCTGTTGCAAGCTACAATGAAGTATTTGGACATTGTCATTCTTCTAATGGTTAAAACTTTTCTTCTCATCTTCAGCAGAAATGGATGCGTCATTAATATTCGTGAGTTACTGTTGTCTATTTCCTAGGCTGAAGCTATATTTTACTTTTAATGACTCGTTTTTTGCTGTTATGTTTAACCACATATGTTATTTATTAAGAGTGATCAGCTTAGCAAGCTCTTTCAGCTGTCATGTCAAACTGAACAAGCCAGACTTTTGGGTAATTTTTCTCCAATTTTATATTCCTATCACTATTCCAGTATCCTTCATTTTTGTAGCTTAACTTTCCTAAACTATGTAGGAAGAATAAAATTACAAGGTAGCAGGACATCTGCTGAAACAGATTTAAGGTTTTTTGTTTATTTGGTGTGCAGCCTCGTGGTATTTAAAGAAATCAGATGATGAATGTAAAAGAACAGTGTTTCTATACACTTTCACACTGTAGTTCAATGTGAGTGATTTCAGTTGAACCTTCACCACATTTTATGGAACTGCTGCTTTTCAGGTTCAGATTCAGCTGTCTTTTCTAAAGTGATCTTTAGTATGCCCCATAAGAAAAGAAAAAACCTCTTCCTTGCTCAAAAAAAACCAAAAAAATCTGAAATGTATGTATATGTATATATATATATTCTGAATATTTGAATACCAGATCACAGCAAAGTAACATACAGAATTCTGAGGCATTGTTTTGCTCTGTATGAGAGAGGATTAATGCTACCTAGCTCATTCTGGTAGATTTTGGTTTAACCTTCTTTCAAACATCTTAGATGAGCCCTTGCCAAAGTCTCCTTGGGCATTCTCTTTTACCATTTCTACTCCTGCATTACAGAGAGTTTGTTTTTGTGGTGGGCTAGCCTTGTATAATAGTAACATGTCTATCCACTTGCTCACTGACTCAGCAGGGGGAAGGGAGAAAATTGGAGGAGGAAGGTCATGGGTTGAGGTAAAACAGGGAAATCCCTTCCCAATTACTCTTGGGGGCAACACAGACTTGACTTCAGCAAAACTAATTCATTTTACCCAGTTAAAATAGATTTAGACCGTGAGAAAAAAAGAGAGAAAAAGGATAAAAATTATGACTGCACCTTTCCTCACCCTTTTCCAAGGCTCTATTTCAGTCTTTCATTTCAGACTTCTGCACAAACCCCACCACACCAAGCAGCAGAGAGGATGGGCATTATGGTCAGTACATTGTGGTTTCTCTTTTGCCACTTCCTCCTTCCACTTTTCCCCTGTTCAGTTGTGAGATTTTCACAAGCCCCTTCAGCGATACCCACCTGCTCCACTGAGTGCTCTTTCCCAGCCTGCAGGGGAATCTGTGCTCTGAGGATGCTGCCTGAAGCACTGTCTTCTCTGACTTTGTTGTTCCCCCACCTCTCAGTTGGTTTAATGTCTTAAACACATTTCCCCAAGATGCCACCACCTCATCCATGGGCTCAGCCATGGCCCATGGCAGCTGAAACCAACCATGCCCTGCCCAGGTCTGCTTCTCCTCACAGACCCCCAGTGCAGCCCAAATTCAGTTTCTTTTCTCAATTTAAACCTGAAATTTTTATAATGAAAACTTTAAGTCCATTGGTTCTATCACTGCTCTCCATAAACAAGGTTGGGAAGTTACTCCCTTCCCCAGACTAGTCTCCTAGATCTTCAGAATTCTACTCCCTTTTTTCCCCCAGAAATAATGTTTTATAAATCACAGTGCTCTCTAGATTCTTCAATTAACTATGTCTTTCTCAAAGTGAAGCACACCATGGCCCACACAAGACCTAAACTGAGCAAGCCAAACTTTATGGACAACAGCAAAGGAATTTTTGGCAGCAAACCCACTTCCCACCTTCCTATTTAACTCCCAATTCCCCTTCTGGTAAAGCAAGAAATCAGCTTCAGCTTGGGGATACACCTTCCAGAACTGCCCTGAAGAAAAGTGTTTCCTCAACTTTTATCTGTGCAACTGATTACCCCTAAACAGTTAAGATGCTTAGCTGACTCTCACACTTGAGGCTCCAAAAAGGGCAGAAAGCATTGGAACTGACAAGTGATTAAACTATCAGAACTTCAGAATTACCACCACAGGTCAGAATGTTACTTGAATATTACTTAAACATATAGAATATTACTTGATTTTATTATTGCAAGATTAAAACTAAAAATTTCCACTGTTTAAAACCTAACATTCTTGGAGATATTTATATTTTCTTATTTTGAATACGTGCTATGAAACAATTCAATCCTGATATTCATAGACAAGAAAGGTTGTCAGAAGACAAGGACGTATATAGAAGAAAATGAGTCAACTATTTAAGATAATAATAAAATAAATACCTTCAATGTTTTGAATTATATGATAGTGATAGAGAAACTAACAGCATGGTGAGAAAATTTGTCAAAAATATGTATAACATTACCAAACTCAATAAAGAAATGTACTTGATTAAACCCACAGAGGAAAACATTGTGATATGTATTCTGTTACTCACTGAACACATGCCTTTTGTTGCCTAGACAGACTGTCACCATGTTCTCATCCATCTTAGTTATTCAAAGGATACAACAGAACTATTGATTTGTGTTCATTCTTGTATTCCTGTGCATAATAATTGCTACGGAAGGTAAAATTATTTATCAAGCACCTGCAATGTATTTTACTGTGTCTGATATTCACCATGCATTTAAATAAGAAAATACCAAGTTATGGTACTCTGATTCCTTAATGTGATTATTCCATTTTGTACACATTTGTGATTGGTGTTCAGAGTACCTTATTTGAAAGCACATGCATAGTGAAACTTCAAACACTATAGCATATGTCTTTCCTAATTTAGCTCAACTGATTAATTGAGATTTTTTGCACTATAGCTTAACTAATAAAAATGTATCTCTAAAGCATAGATTTAAGCAACTTGGAAAGCAAGTATGTATGTATGTATGTACAACTAATTTATTTTAACTTCATAAATTAAAAGGGACCTTTTTGATAGCTAAAAAACTGTGCTGTTTTCTGTCACGGCCAGTGCAAGTGCATATTCAAACTTAATAAGTGGACAATTTAAAATTTAAAAATTCTAAAATTAAACGGTTTCACAGGATGAGCCAATACAAAATCTTAAATGTTCAGACTCAGTAATCTGCTATGTGCAGCAGGTACATATTTTTGCAAATGAAAATCAGAAATTCATGCAGCTTAATAATACTTTTCCCTTCTTGTCATTTAAGAAGGAATAGTCATGTTCCTGGACAACTTTAGGAGCAGTTTCAAAACCAGCACAGCAGTTTCAAAGACAAATCTCTCTCCTCCTCAAATAGGTAGAGAAAGCATCACACACAGTGCTATGTGAACATAACAAAACTCTTAAGGCTGCTCAATTTGAATTTTATTAACAATTGAAAATGGCAAATGGCTGGTGATTTGCATTTGTATGAAGGGAGTAGGAGGTGCTAGTTTAGAGTAAAGGAGATAAATAGGCTGTGTAGCTACATCACTTCTAGTAAATTGAAGAAGCTCTTTGGAGCAGGGGGCAGCTGTCTGGTGATCACCATGTGCACTTGCACACTGACCCCACTCTGACTGGCACCAAGGCTGGCCCCAGCCTGCACTCCTGTCCTGCTGTGAGAGCCTGCTGCTCTGCCCCAAACCTTCCCAGACTCTAACAGGATGAGCAGTCACCTGGCACCACAGGGTGCTAGCAACCTATAGATTTCCATATGCAATGTTTAACTTTTCATAAAATAGTTATGATCCTAACAAGCTTTTTAAGCAGACAGAGGTGATATTCAGCATAGGTAAGCAGTGACTCAGGACATTTATGCTGATCAGTCTCTGCCAAGTCAAACAAATGAGAGTGTTTCCACTGCTTTTTCAGATCAATATGTATTTCATTTCTGGAAATTGCAGACCTACATCTCAGCAGTTATTGGTGGGGTATGTGCAATCCCAGAAAGGAAGACATAAGAATTTTCAGAAACAGATCCTATAGTGAGCTGCTGCTTCTTCTGTAGCAGTACTCTGGGTCCCCAAGCGCAGCACCAGCTCTGACCATCATGGACAGCAATCCTGCCCCCAGGCCTCACCTCATCCTGCCCACATCAAAGATGCCCACACCATCCCCGTGGGTCCAGCAGCCCCTGCCCCAGTGATGGCACTGCAGGGCCAGTCTCCAGCTCCCCACAGCCTGGCTCTGCCTGCTCATGGCTCCTGCTGGATCAAGCCCAGGCAGGAGTCCTGCTGCTCCATCACCCATGGGCCCATGTCCTGGCCTGTCCCTGTCCTTGCCTATGCCCGTCCCCAGGGAGGCTTCTGGCTGGGGGCTAGGAACATTGTTTCCTGACCGTCCTGGAGACCACTCCTGCCCCAGATCTCCCCTCATTCTGCCCACATCAAAGGATCTGCTGTGAGATATCCAGGCTAAATAGCCCTAGCTCTCTCAAATTGTCTTCATAGGAGAGGTGCTGCAGCCCTGTGATCAACTTAGTGGCCTTCTCTGGGCTCAGTCCATCAGGTCCATGTCTGTGTTGTGCTCAGACCCCAAAGTTGGATGCAGCATTCCAGGTGGGTTTCCACAAGAGCAGAGAAGAGGAGCAAAATCACCTCCCTCAACCTGCTGGTCACACTCCTTGTGATGCAGCCCAGGACACAGCTGAATTTCCAGCCTGCAAGAGCATGTTGCCAAGTCATATTGAGCTTTTTTTCCACAAACACTGCCAAGTCCTTCTCGGCTGGGCTGCTCTCATTCTCCTTCCAACCTCTATTTCTGCTTGGGATTGCCCTGAGCTGCCTGCAGGACCAGCTTTATGATCACACCCCACAGGTTGCTGTTGTCAGCAAAATTGTTGAGGGTGAATATGCACATTATGTACATACATATAGAAATATACATATAAATACATTTGTGTATATATGCACACACACTGCATTCATGTGCACAGTATACAGTGCATCTCCTGCAGCACAATTATTGACTTCTAATTCTGGTGGACTTTTAAAGAAAAAGATCCTTGTTAAACAAAAATGAAGTAATGACTAACAAGAATCTATTACACTCAATGTAAGCCACAACTATAAAACTAGGGATTGTGTTGTGTTAGAACTTGTGCTTCAAGCTGAGGTGATAATGAGATATTTCTAAAGATAAAAATGTGCAACACATATTGCAATAGAACTGTCTGGTCTGTTCTCCTCAGCTTACAGTCCTCCAAGGTTTTCAATATCCTCCGCATGCATTGATCATTACAGCCAGTAAAAGCTGTGCTGGTTTACTGCTTTGCAAGGATTTCTCAGCTTATTTGGCTTTTAGGTCAAAGTGTTTGAATTTTTTGCTGAGATTTTCATCGAAACAGTGACTCATCACAAGAAAAAGCCAAGAAGGAAAAGGCTCATTCCTAAATGGTTGGAGTCAATCATTGATGGGTAGCATGTTGCAGTACTATTTTCACACTTAACAATAAAATTCCAGCCAAAACATATTTTATAAATGTCTGGCAATATATAGCATTCAGACCTGCATGAGGCTTCTTTTATGCATTCACAAGTGTAAGTGCATTTGCAGCTCTGCATGTCAAATATATATAAATGTCAGCAAAGACATCTTTGCATGTGTTATCAGCAAAATCAAAACTGTCTTTTTAAGTCCTCAGGTATACATTTTCTGATGTGTCACACGTGCTTTGAAAACCTTAGTGTTTCCTATACTAAATATTAATAAAAATATTCACCGTTGTGGGGTGCAGTGCAGTGAGAGATGGGTTTCTCTTTCTCAGGTACAGCTTTCAGTGGTTCAGCATCACCACATAGGCCTTTTGTATGATATTAGAAGTATTTCCAAGACATGCTAATAAGTCTAAATATTTAACAGTTAATATCCTTTATTGTTCCTGTCTCAGTGCACACATACTTGAGACAAGAAACTAAACTGCATCAACTACTTGGCATTCCAAAAATCACATTTGAAATTACAATGTGACAGAGCATGCACTGTCTTGACACTGAAGGGGATTTGGTCTTTTCATCCCAGTCTTCCCTGGTGCTTAAAATGAATTCAAGCTTCTTTCCCCTAGGGCAGTTTTAACATGATCATTTTTAGACACTCTGTTCTTCCTGTCACGCCCACAGCCCAGTCAGCCCTTTCATTCTAACAAAGCCCTGTGCATTCATTTGCATGTAGGAGAGTTTTAAATTACTCTATAATTCAAAGATTTCAGAATAGGAGATGAGACATAAGTCATATTAAATACAGAAGGCAGTTGTAATACATATAGTGTGTGTTTTCATCACTCTTTTTGCTATTCCAATAAAAATGGAAAATTCCTTCTCTTCTGTTATCTTCTAATTTAATCAATTATACTACATTTTTTCTATTTTTTAATTTAAAAATTAAATTTAAATCTCTTCCTGAAGAAGTGGCTTTAATCACACAGTACAACTCAGCATAATTCTCAATCCAGCTTTGGATGAACCCTTTTTGTAAGTTTTCAGGTTTGCCTATCGATTAGTATCAACTGATCAGATTGAGTTAGGAGGATTTGTACCTGCTGTTCTCTGTTTTTTTGCATGCATTACATGGATAAATAATATTACTTGGGGAAGCATAATGCTGATCCCAGTCCACTAAAAGTAAAATCAAATTTAGTAATTCACACATTAACATAATTGGTAGATTCCCTGTAATTAGATATCCTAAATCAAAACCATCTGATTTTCTGAAATTCATGCTGTAGCCATCCTAAATTACTGGATTCTGTAAAAGAAAAGGTGACTATAAATATGACAATTTTTCAGAATATCAGAATATCTCTTTAAATATTCAAATCATTGTTCAAAACAGTCTATAAAAACTGGTTCATAAAAGCTGCTTGTTGTATGTTTACAACTCTTTTTTGGAAAAGGAAATTATTGCTATTTGCAGTAACTGTTTTGTACAGTTTCTTCATATAAAAAAGAGGGGAATTACATAGTGGAAATAACTTGGATCTCTGTAATGAATCCATTCCAAAATACAAATCAGTGAAACCCTATAGTGTCAATTCTACTAGTTTGTCCAGTTGCTCCATAGGTAATCTTCAGTTTGCAAAAGGTCAGCATGAAGTAGACCTCTGTATCTTGCAAGTAAAATTCAGAAGTGGGACAAGATATAATGCAGAAATTGTTTCATGTTGCAACATATTTGGAACAACTGTAATAAATGTAAACTGTTTGAATATTTGTAAGGTCACATACATTTACCTCAATGGGACTGCATCAACAGCAGTAAAGCAGAGGCCACTGAGGCAGATGTTTCATTTTCTGCCAAGCCTGCTACTGCTAATCACTTTCCTGTGTTTGCCCTTATTGTAGCTACCTCAATAAAACAATACAGATAAAAGCAATGATGCTTAAAAAAAAAAAAAAAAAAAAAAAAAAAAAAAAAAAAAGAAATATGCCTATGTGCTTTCAGGAGCAAATGTGCTTTATCCATAGATATTTTACAAACTTTTAAATTAATAAATGGCTTTATTCAATCTCAGCAGCTGATGCTAATATATGTAAGTAAAAACTAGAAAACATGACAGATTTTGTCTTGTGCAACTGTACCAAGCCCCCTCCCTTTCATATGCAGCATCAGTTCAGATTTGACACTTGCCATTGACATTGATCACTATGACTGAAGGTGTAGGATTTGTTGTGCTAGCAAGTAGTGGGGAAAGATTGGCCTCTGATACATCAGCTCCTAGAAAAGGGTTTTGGAAAAGGAAATACTTCTTATATAAATCATGGCACCAACAGATACTGTATTTTCTTTGAGAAACAATGCAAAATCCAAAGTACAATTTCAATTTCATGTTTGGAAAATTTAGTGGAATATGAAATGCTTCATGAAATGTCATGAAAGATCCATGTTCATTCATGTCAGTAATCCAATGGAGTGAGTCACAATGCTTTCCTTTTTTACATTTTTTTGTCTGTCTGCTTCCTGTCCCTACTAATCTTCAGGACTGAAGAGGCTTCAAGTAGGACATCCTAGATATTCCCCCCAGATCTCTGTAGTCACCCATGTCTCTTTATCTGATAACCAGCTGTCCTGGCTGCAGAGAGGGGGCACAGCTTGGTGTGGTTTCGGCATGGCCAGGTCACTATTCTGTGTCACCAACATCACTTCTGGGAGTGTGGTTTCAGGAGGAAGGAAAGGAACATACCCCAAGAAATGCAGCATTTTTTCATGGTCTCTCCATCAGGGAAATAATGGGGATCAGCCCATCCCCTGCTTATCCCCCTCCCACTCCTGCAAGACGTGGATTGGAGATGTGGTTCTGACAAAGTGGCAAACACAGCTCCAAGATGTGGTGGTGTGGGAAGTGGTTGTGTGTGAGAAGAAGCTGCAGAGAACAGAGCAGCAGAGGCAAATCTGAGCCCAGCCAAGTCTGACCCGAGCTGAAAGGAGCTGAGCAGAGATGGGTGGAGTGGGGCAGAGCTATCTGAAGTGGCAATGCAGCATGGAATTGAACCAGCGGTGTAGGGGTCAGGAAAAAGGGTCTGGGGAAGTGCAGATGACCTGGCTTTTTGGGGATTTGTCTGTCATTGCTTTTTGTTGTCTCAGGCTCGGGGACAGGAGAACTTGTTGTGGGAAACACCTGCAATCTTGTCTTTGTCTGGGGAAACCAGTGGAGAACATGTGGAACCATGTGGGAAAGGCTGCCATTCTGTTCTTTGGCCCAGGAGCCATGCTGAACTAAGTTGAGGTGGGGACCACCTTTCCTTGTGTATGTGAAGCACCTTCTCTTTTTTCTATATTTTTGTTATTAATACTGATGCTGCTACTGTGCATTTCTTATTCTGTTGTTGTTTGCTTTCAGTAAATGGTTATCTCATCTCATATTCTCTGCCTTTGTCCCTCTCTTGCTGGAAGGGGTGTGGAGAAAGGGAGTGACTTACTTGGAGTTTGATTTCTGAGTGGAATTAAACAACCACACCGTCTTTGCTCTGGAAAGCAAAGGGTTGAGGTTACACCCCCAATACTTCTTACTGCAGTGGATGTTCTTGTGGCTGCAGGAGGAGCAGAGTTCAATGCTTAGATTGTCTGTGGCTTTGGTGTGCTGCCAGTCAAAAAGCAATAATGGAAGCCCCAACAGGAAAACAGCAATTCTCCATAGTTTATTGCCTAGTCAAATGTGAAGAAAATTTCCTGGCATCAACCATTGGTGTTTTCCTGGCACCAGAACGTTTTACCTGTCAGAATTTCTACAAATAATGCAGATAAACAAGCTTCCCTCCAAAAGGGTCCAATAATATTTCATAATGCAAAGTGTTTCTAAGTTATCCAAAACAGAAGATCACTATGCATATGCTAAAATGAGATCTAAGTGTTCATGCTGTAATACTAGTCTGTCTTGGAACTGGAAGACTAAGTAAATTTAATTTATTTCTATTCCCTTTATTTGCACTATTATTTGCACCAAAATTTTGTGATATTATATATGCAAGATATTGTAAAGTCATGTGTAAGAGCAATGAGAAATCTTTCTGTTATTTCTCAAAATATTTGAAAATAAATTACCTTCAATATGCAGGAATGCACTAACATTTTATAAAGAACTTTTTGGGCTCATTACCTACCATGTCTACTAGATATTTAAAATGGTTATATACATTTTATTTTGTAATTTGTTTTTGCTGATAGAAGCCCACCACCTGGTATCTGCAAATAGTACATGCTACCTGTAAATTTTGATAATTGAACAAGACAAAAGTTGCACATCCTAAATGCCCCAGTTAATAAAGAGACATGGCACAGAACCACCAATGACAAGTCTGACCATGATTTTTTTCTTCTGTGCATAGATTATTCAGACTGGAAAAACTGGGCACTTGGTATTCCAGAAAGAAAAGCTGCTGCTGAAAACTAAGGATTCTCAAAAAGGAGTTCAGGGAAAAAAAAAAAGAAAGTGATGAAGTGCAAGCAGCAGCCCAACAAAAACTGACAAATTTTCTGCCTAACCATCCCACACCAGCAATGATCTGCTGGCTGGGATGGAAAGTAGAAACCCAGTGAGCAAAGCAAATTAATGAGTAGATACTTGAGATATAGCCAAGTAGGGTGAAAGCTCTATTTTTTTTCTTCTGAAGTGAACCATAGTACTCAGAACCAATCTAAATTCTTGTTTACTCTACTTGTGTAACAATGTTTTTAAGGATTAATCTAGCTTCAGAATATAACTTTAAAACAATATTATTAAAGACCAAGAAACAGAAAAAAACTTAAAAATTGGTTTTTAAAGTGCCTATTTTTACAATAAAAGGCTTGCTATGGGCTTTGAGATCACTGAAGCACACTCTTTTGTTTGGCAAAACTCCAGGTATAAAAGACTTAAAGTGGATATAGGATCAATATCACTGGAATGTCTTAAGTGATCTCTCTCTCAAACTCCAAAGGAATAGCAAAACAGAATTATAAAAGAGCTCTGAATTTTAAGAATAGAACCACAGAATAATCTTCTCTGAGCTACTAGTTCTACTAGCATTCAGGAGTTTTTTAGTTTCATAAGTTGAATCCTCTAGTTTTGAGATTTGTGGAAGAAGGTATGCACAGTTTCCAGGTTAAGATACATTCACGACAGATAAATTTTTAAAATGGCTTTAGGTTGATTCACCAATGGCCAACCTCAGTTCTTTCTAAAGTTACCTGAATTGTAGCTTAAAGTGGCCTGAAATGTTCTTCCTGTGAATATGAATCACAGATGATCTGACACAGTTTTGCTGAAGTTAGACAGGGTGTCTGGAATCCATACAGCTTATGGTAGTATATGAAAATCTGTTGCCTAAAACTGTTACAATAAATTAAAGCTCACTTTGCAGATAAACAGATAAATGAGAAGAAGCTTTTCTAGAGGTGTTCAACTCTCCACTAAGGAATGCAGCATTTAGCAGCTTTAAGTCAGGTTGCTGGCTTTGAGAGATATAGTTTGTCTAAATGAATACCAGAATGTTAAAACACAATCTATTCTCACAAAAGCTATTTTCTACATTATCCAATTTGTATTTTGACAGCAGAGTCTTTAGGTCTCATCAATATATCTAGACTTTTTTTGTGCAATCTATGAGAAAGGATTTATTTCCTTTCCTTTATTCCACTCATTAGTGGAACCAAGTAATCTAGTATGATGATTGGAAAGCTAAACAGTGTTAACATCTGTAGGTTATCCTTTAAATCTTGTCCCCTTCAGGTGAGCCTGAAATGAACAGAAGTACTCATTTCACAGATATTTTCCTGGTGGTTGGCACCTGAAATTGAACACAGACATCAAACCTTTGTAAAAGACAATTGGAAGACATGATAGTGATGCCCTTTCATCAGTAGTAGAGTGGCTAACACACTAAACCAGTCTGTCTTTATTTGAAGAGCATACATCTTGACCTTGCATATTCATTGGACTGTATACTCTTATAAAGAAAAGCTTTGTTAAAAAACTCCTGAAGAATCCAGAATCATCAGTATTTCCTGAAATGCTGAAGGAAATTAGGCTCTACTCTGGCAGTTCAGGGCATTCACTTGCAAGAAGAGACCTGAGTTGTAATCCCTCCTTTAATGGTGGTCACTGTGTCAGGGGTTGAGCATTTGCTCATGTGAGAGGTGGATTGTATTCTCTAGAAAGTGCCTGGATCATGATGCCCTGGCCATGAGGCTGTGAGTTCCATGCCTGGTGGTTTGTCTGGCAGACATGTGACAGCTGCAAACAGTGAAAGAGACTCAGCAGAAGGAACTCTAACGAAACCTTATTGTAGAAGACAATAAAGAGACCACAATAGTAAGAGTTTGTAAGTCTAGACTCGTGTTTGGTTGACTTTCCTAGAAATCAGTAAATATACAGAAAAGATGGTGGACCCTATATTCCCCATCAGAGAGGATACATTCTGTAACTACTGCCACCACCACACACATTCCATAGAAAGCAAAGGAAAAAGGTTTTCAAGGCTTTAGAGAGTCTTCCCTGTGGCATGGGAACGAGTTGCTGAAGACTGTAAGGAGACAAAGGATAAGACACAGCCTCGTCCATGTCTCACTCAGTCCTCGTGATGCCATTCTGAGCTGCTCTGTCCTTCACATACTGCAGAGTGAGCCTGCACACCTCCTGACTGGCTCCTGCCCCTAAACAGCACGGGACTGTGCAGTTCCAGGCACTTTCCTGAAATTGTGAGAACATCAAAAGGTACTGGAAGCCTAAGGATTACTTTCTGAAACTGTCTTGAACTGACTGCTAATTAGTGTTTTGTCTGATAGCCCTTTCATAGCTGGATGCAGCTGGATGGAAGTAAACCACAAAGGGAGCTCATTTTTATTTATCATTAAGTTTAATGTAGTTTTGTATAGACTTGTGAGACCCTGCAGTAATCTTCTTAATTTGTCACACATCGTAAATTCATTTAGTAAGTTTGTTCATTTCAGGAATCTTTTTTTTTTGTTACTTCTTACAAGTCTAACCAAATTAATTCATTTTATAATGAGTTGGATCATGTGATATTGTTAAAACTATTCTGGTGAGCTTCTGCCTAATTATAATATTGGATATCACTGAAGTTTATTATTAAATTTTCCAGTGCCCTGGGGGCATTTTCCATGTGGTGAAAAGGCAGGGCTCTGGGACAATTTATTTAGATCCTTAAAATCTGGCCAGCCCTCCTGTTACATTTATGTGAAAAAATAATTACTTCAGTTTACAAAATAAACAATCAGAATTAAAAAATTCTCTCACTTTTGCCTTGATACCTTTATGTGTATTTTATCAAAATCAAGGTATTCACCTACTGAATGATAGTTTCTAGCCAGGGACACCAAAGTGTATGGGTCAGATGGAAGTGTAGGTGTGAAACACCATAAAAGTTTTAAACCACATAAAACTCTCTATTTTAGGTATGAATATCAGTAGTTTTAAAGATTTATCCTCTTTAGCCAGCAGTAGGGTTACCTTTCTTGTGAAACAGCCATTGCTCCATTACTTCTGTCCTAGTCCTCACAGGCTTGAAGCTTATTTAGTTCTTAACAGATGTTTGAGACATCTTTATCAGCAATCTAAAAATTCAATGTTTTGGCAATATCCCTAGCAGTTTAGCTACTGTCTTGGTTTAGAGTTCAGGTGCTTAAAAATGTCTCACTACCCAAAGATTAAATAAAACAGTAAATTCATCTCCTTAATTATGTTTTAGTGAGTGAAGTATGGCTGTCTCCCAGGCTTTCATTCAGCTCCACCAAAGCAATATTCTTCAGAAAAAGCTTACTTTTGCCTTGACAAGGATCTTAGGACATGTTAATGCTGGCTCTCTGACAGGAGCTAACAAAAAGACTTCCGAGTGAAGCAGTTCCACTCTGCAGGGTAGACTCTTATCATCTTCAATGTGTGATCAACCATGACTCCAGAATTTCAATGAGGAAGCAGACTGTCACAGAGCTGTGCAAGGGGCTAACCCCAGCCATGGGGGCTGAAAATCTTCAGTTCAAAGGGCTCTGCTTGTGCAGAAATGAGTCATTCTTCTCAACTGAGCTGCAGCATTGGCCGCACTGTCAGCTGTCGGTAGCTGTGGTAGCAGATTTGCAATGCAACTCAAATGTTTTCTACATAGATACTTACATCAGGAGTATTCTTGGAATTACAGTTCACTTTTGGAAATTGGGGGCTCTGAAATCATGCTGAGGCTGCTGATAGCTCATATGTGCTCAGTTTCTGTCTCTTGAACAGAAGAATGTCTGCCAAGTATTAGGGACAGCTCTCACTGCTACTGCAAGCATTGGCAGATGTAAAGGTCTTACAGAGCTATTTGAATACAAATGCAGTAAACAGCATATGAATAATTTTGGCCTGCAGCATTCACTGGAAGAATAAAGAAAAATAAATTTAGAAGGACAGACCCAGGGAAGACATTGCTAGGTTTCAAAGCCCCTGTCAGTGATGGCTGTAAGTAGACAAGAAACCCATGAAACACCCTGTACATGGTCTTGGTAGCATATCACTGTTCCCAGAAGATCCACTGAAAAAAAATAAGGTTACAGAACCTAAGGCAGAGCTTAATTGGGAAAGCAATAGTTTTTTTTAGGAGAGACCAGTCCTGAATGCTTATAGAATACCTGTGAAGAAAGGACTGCTTTAGTTTCTGAGGAGTGCAATTTCATGGCCTATACTGCTGGTCTTTGTCCATTTTTGGCATCTTTTTACCCACAAACCTGGATTTATCTGCTTTGACTCATAAGGTACCAGATAATTCATTTTTACTTTTTAATTGGATTGTTTTTATCTGATACTGCAATAAATTATTTTGGCATAAATACAGTTATTGAATTCCTTTTTAGTTGGGCATTGACTTCACATAGTATTTTACTAAGCTAATAGTATGTGAAGAAGTAAAAAGAATAGCATAGTCAGACTAGCTGCTTCTTAAATTAAAACAATTTCTCCTTAAGCCTAAAGCAAAGCATAGACTATAAGGAAAAACTGTCAAGCAGTCAAAGGAGAGCCGCAAAATCAAGAAGATACCTATTGTTTTATGGGCCATAACTCAATTTCTCTTTTCCCAGTATGTATACAGAAATTCTGAAGTCTAAATTTTAAAATCTATTTTCTACTCCTCCCACCCTGGAATTAATTATTCCTTCTATAAAAGAGGAATTTCTAGTCCCTGAGTAGCCTTTAGCAGGTAAAGCACACTGTAGAACACCAGTACTGATGAAGAATTCATATGGGGCCACCGTGAACAGCTCACAGGACTTCCACATCTTTTCCTCTCATCCAGTCTGAAGCCCTCTTCCTTCATTTTTACAGAGCTTTGGAAAAACAAACCTGATAGCAGCACATGTCAAATCTATCATCTACCAAGTTACTGATGTAAAGAATAAGACTTTGCCCACCATCAAGTGATCAAACCGAATTCCTGCAAATACTGAAAAGATCCCACAGGAGTGCTGAAAAATTGCAAAGAACTTTGGTGAGTAGATGAAGTCAGTGTTGGATAATTGATAGTTCCAATTGCTACTTATCCTTCCCTTTTGTGTCAAACCAGAATAAATTTCTTGTGAAAGGTCAGAAGGAAACCAGATAAAATCAATTCAAAGGAACAGGGAACATGATGAGGTTAAGAGGATTTGAAAAAAGTCCACTATTTCCAAGTGAGAAATTTCTTCTAAGGTGCCTAAGAAAGTTAACAACAATTTGATGATTGCAACACAGTCACTTGGGTAGGGAAGAAGTGGTGTTTCCTTTTAAGCATGCTCTTAGTAAACTTAAGTTGGGGGGAAAATCCTCAACATATAATCAATTGGAAACTTCTTCCTCAAGTAATAAAATCTGATTTATAAAATTATAGTGTGGCTTCTAATCAGAACATAGCCTACAGTCCTAAATAAGAAATGCAGATAACTTTTCCTGTTTCTATCAAAGGATTTTATCTCTATCTAATCAGATGCAGCCATCACATTCATATGTCCAAAGCCATATGCTTTGGGACAATGAAAGGTGAGTTGATGCAGAAATTCTATAGTTGGAATATATATATATATACACTATTCTGCTCTTTCTTGAAAGTACCTACTTCCACCCCTTAAACCAGGACAATCTCCCTGCTTAAACCAGGAAATTTGTAAACCAGAACAAGGGCAGCTGGCAAAATGCACAGACTTTTTTTCCAATGCCCTATTTTATGGGAATATGTGCAGTTCTGCTAAACTAGGGGTTGCTTTCAGCCATCAGAAAAATACGTTTTTTATGGTAGCATATCCAAATCTATTTCAGAAGAAATGCATAACCTCAGTGTAGAAAAATATGGATTGATTCTTTTTACCATCCAATGCTTCAGTGACTTGAGAAAACCATATTATCAACTAAGAGAGATTAAGTTCTCAGTCTTACAGAGAACAATTGGCTAGTTTGGTAAGACATCTGCCCTCTCTTGAAGAGAAAACCCAGTACATTATTTAGCACAGCTTTAAGCTTATTCTTATGTACCTATCTAAGCTCCTAGTTTGTTAAGAAACCTCATTTTGTCCCTTCCTTGCATCTGTCTTCCAATATTTTACTTGCATTTAAATATAAACATTGCTCTTTATGGTAGAAAAAAATATATAAGCAGAAATGAGCTTCAAAGAAGTTGTGAACTTATTTTGCCATTATGCATTTAACATTCAGCAGTCTCTCAGCTACACATATGATACTTCTAGGTTTCTCAGGATATAGATTAATGCAAGAGGATAAAAAAGCAATTTGGTTAGCAGAAGGCAGGCAGCAGTGTAGACATTAAACATAAGAACATAAGAAATCCAGTTATATATATATGAATGTATATATAAAGGAAAAAAAAAAAACCCACAAACAAGCAAAGTGGGACTTTTTAACTCTGCAAAGTTAGAAGACTGTTGATTCTAGCTGAATGCCAACTGCCCACCAAATCCACCCTATCACTCCTCTCCTCAGCTGAGTAGGGGAGAGAAATATAACAAAAAGTTCATAAGATGGGATAATGGCAGGGAGAGATCACTCACCAGTTATGTCACAGCCAAATGAGAGCTGGTTTATGGAAATAAGTTAAATTTATTACCAACTTAAATCAGAACAGGGCAATTGAGAGGCAATACAAATCTTAAAAGCATTCTCCCCACCTTTTCAAATCTCTTCAAATTTATCAACCTGTGTATTTTAAAAATAAAAAAATAACGTAATAATGTTTGAGTAACTCTTAGGTATCCGACATTTACATAGTTTGGGAAGTCTTATTGTGTGAAGTTTCTTACAAGTTTTTATTTTAACAGCTTCTGATTTCCCATTTGTGTATTTTGCACTAGATTTATAGAAATGCATAGTAATTATTACTTTTTGGGTTTTTTTGTAAATCTGTAAGTTTGACTCATCCTTGAGATGTCAAGGTTTAAAATAATAGAAAAAAAATCCTATAAAATGAAGATCAGAAGGCTATATTGTTGTTCAGTCATTAAATAAAATTAGTATGATACTGACTGAACTGGGACAGTGCTTAAACATGGGTAACCATGGTATAATCTCTTCTTAAATTTCATCTTCTCTGAAAGAAATTATATAATCATGGAGTTAGATCCTAGAGCTTTGGAATGACTTATTTGGAAAATTAAATAATTGCAAGATGAGACTGAACTTAATACTCTATTTAGGAAAAGAATGAATCATCATCCATTTGCTCCATGGGTGAACTAAGCTTTGCAATAGTTGAGATTAATACAGCCCAGCTCCTGAAATAAAGCAAATCCATTTGCTCTGGCACAAACAGCAAATGAACTCCATTACTATGAGCAGATTTGACAACATTTGCTGAGTTTCTGACATTTTAATTCTTATTACTTTGTTTACTCTTACTGGAGCTGGTCAGGCAGTGGAAATGTTTTTTCCCCACAAACATGCTAGGTGTTTGCCTGCTTTTTAAATTTCTTATCTTTTGATTTTCCTTACCTTCTGCATTTATTATGCACATCTCTGAGAGACCTATGAGAACAACCAAATTCTGTCAAATTCTCCAAAAAAGAAACTGCAGGGAGCATTAAATGCCTTTGCTAACATTAAAAAGCAAGGAGAATGGATAAGTTTTGAAAATTTTGAAACTCCTCATGATCTGAAGGTTTTACAATTTGAGTTCATATTGGTTTTCTACATCTTATTGATGTGAATGCTCATTGTGGACTATGGATATTTTAGTAGTCAAAGCACTCTTATCTAAATGAAAAACTTAATTTGAAAGCCTTTTCATGGAGAACTTTGAGAAAAAATGATTAAAAAGGCTGTTACTGTTCTTTATTCTTCTGTCCTATTATGCATTAAAGAATTACATTCAGATATGTTCAGTTTTGATCAAATAAATTGTGAAATAATTTAAAATATTGTGCTGTGATTTACAGCTAATAAAATTCTAATGGGATTTTCAAAATATTTTTGGCTTAAAAACATCTTCGTTTTTATCATTCAATGATTTTTCGAGAAAATGTTTGTGCTATGATCCAGTAAGGCTGAAACATATGTGAAGTATTGATTCTAGGACTTCTTTTAAAAACAGACAAATCTTTATGAGTGGGATGAATATTACTTCAGCTGCTAAGATAGAATACACATTGTTGAAAGAAAATATTTTTCATGGGTTTTTTTTGTTATTTTGTTCCATACTGGTGATAACACCTGCATTTAATCCTAAATTAAATACCTAAGGGCTTCTTGAGATTTCTACTGAAATGTTCTGCTTAAAATAGTTTTGTATAAAGAAAGTGGAGATATTTCGGTTCTTTTAGTCTTCCAAAGTTTCTTTCTTCAAAGGTCTTGGAAGTAATAACTTCTAATCTTATATTTAGCATGTAGCATTTTTCTTAAACTGTAAGGTTTCTAGTATTATACACTTCAAATCCAGTTTTATATAACTTTATGCTTAAAAGTATATGAAATTATAAAGCTGCTGTATGGTGCCACACCTTTCCCCATGTCACATTTCATTTTGAACAAAATTGCCATAATGCTTCACTAAGGTTTGGAGAGTTAGTTGAACTCTTTTTGACCTTTTAATATGGCCAAGTGTCTTGGAACTTGTTTAGTAGAGAATTTTCATCTTTGGTCAGTATGTTGATGTTTTGGATGTCCTCTAGTTTTATATATTGCATGTTAAGATTGCCAGATGAATACCATCTGTGAGTGATTAGTCTGGAATTTTCCAATTATACTTCTACATTTCTGATGAGTAAGTGGGAACAGGCTAAATTCTCTGGAGTTATACATTGTAAATGTATAAATAGGCTTATATTAAATCATTTGCCAAATTTGCCTCATTTCAAGTTTTGCAAAATTGCCACAGACCAACGGATTAATACCACATAATTTTATCTCATTGTCTGGATTTGGGCTTTGCATACCTGATCAATAAAATAATTGAGATCAGAGAGTTGTGTCCATTGTATCCTTCTTAAGGAAGCTAAGGTAACTAAATCCAACTGCTAAATAATCAATTCCAGCTAAATATTCTCTGAACAGAACTTAAGCCGTAACTGGATAAAAATCTATGAATGCACTGAAAAAAAGCCCCAACAAACACCTCAAAAAACCCACCAATCCCAAAACCAACCAACAAACTACCAAAGAAACCCCACCACATCCCCAAAACAAAGCAAAACAAATCCACAGAAAAGCAGAACTAAATGTATTACCAGCTTTCTTGTATCCATACCTACAAGCTTTCCTTTCTTTGCTTTCTAATTCTCATGAAAGTCCACTTGCTAAACGAAATGGTAAAAGTGGCTTCGTATATTCAATATACATTTTCATATGTACAATATAATCTCCTTATTTCTAGCATATATCCTTTGCATTCTCTAAACAATTTCATTCTTATTTGGATGTAATATTTTCTTTGTGCATCTGTACATTTACTTGCATCTTAGATAAACTGTGTGTATGCATCTCTCATATTTTTTTTTCCTCAGATAAATTCTGTCATTTTATTTTGAGCCTGTTCTGTCTTTCTGCCTCTATATGCCTGAAGTAGAATACATTTTGTCATGCAAATCACGTGCACTTTTTGAAAGACTTATTTTTCTGTTCCTTCATCTGTTATATAATGAGAAACTCCTCAGGACTCTATTGTCATACACTACTGAAATCTGCTTGAATTCATTTGTATGAATGTTGCTATGTACAAGATAGATGCTTAAGTTTAATCTAGTTAGTGGCTTTATATCCAGTGGAGAGAAATCAGATGTTGCATAGGAAGACTCATCTCAACCAAAGATAGGTACTTTCAGGTCAGATGAATAAACAGCTGCAAGAGCCTGTTTCAACCTCCTGACTGTAAAGGGTGTCTGTGGTGACTCTCCTAGGAGTCTGGAAACTGTAATTCTATTATTCTAAACCACATATCACCTTCTTTGTTTGGCGGTTTGTCCATTAGTTCTTATTCTTGTTATCCTTCAAGGCAGAAATTTGTATTAAAGGGAGACTTGCATACTGGGAAAGGACAGTGGAAACAATAAGCAGAAACAGAAAAAGTAAAAGAAAGGTACAAAAGAAATTATTTTGTATCAAGTGAAAAGGAAATAAGAAAGCCATATAAACAAAGGTTTTATATAAAAAGGAACAGCTCTAAATCTTGGAGATGATGTTGAAAGATAAATTCAGGCTTACTGATAGCAGTAAGGTTAGAGAGAACAGGTGAATGGAGACTGTGCTGTGATCACAGAGAAGATTTTTGTGGAAGTGTTTGAGCTACCCTCAATGGCTAAGCTGTAATATAAAGGTCAGAATTAACAGAAGAGGTAGAATTTCAAACATAAGCAAGCAAAATATATTATATTAAAAATATAATATAATTCTCCTTTATGTGGAGAGGATAAATTTATAGTTATGTTATAAAGTCATAATTCTCTGCCAGCTTTATTAGCATCACAATGAAGAACGAAGAGAACAGACATTCTAGTATGCATTTTATTCTTTGATGTTTGTTTCTATTTAATCATTTTTTTGGGGTTCAGTTGCTATTTTATTTATATTTATTTATATTGCTTTTAATTATCCCAAATTAATGATGAAGGAGACCTCTCAGTGAAGTTATGCTATCTTCCATGGTGTTTACCCTGAGTTATATTTTCTGTTACTTCTTCTTTACAGCATCACAACAATGCCAATATGAACTGGAGCTGTAACAGATATAATTTCATTTGATGTACTTGATGAACTAAGAACTTGGCATGTGGATGTCACGAACCCAGTTACAGCATAAGGCAGAATTTGTTTTACACCTGGAAGTCACACTGAACTCTCCTAGGGTTGTAGGCTCACCAAGTTTATGAAACTATTTAATGCCTTAAAAGAAAAGAAAAAAAAAATGGAAAGAAAATAAGTAAGTACTGATACATTTTTTAACTGAAGCCGATTTGATTTGTATAAATTGCTAACTAATCTGTAAGAATTGTCTCCGTTTAAGAAAATCAGTGTTTATTCAGAGGCATGAGTGGAGAGACTAAAACCCTTTTGAAATCAAGGACTTACCACAGGTATCAACCATTTGTGTGTTGGACCATATACAGCTGAGTCTTTTGCTGTGCCTGGGGAGTCTGAAGGTGATCTACAGAGACTTGTGCACTTGCTGATGCACACTTCCCTTCTGGATTATATGGCAAACTGTTGGCAGTGCAGGAGTCTCAGGGCTGGCCTCTACAAGGAGAGGGTGCAGCCCCTTCCATCTGGACCCACCACTGGTCAAAGCCCAGTAGATTATCTGAGTGTTGCATGGAAACAAGTTTTGCACGTGTTCAGCTGGCCCATAATCAAACCATAGGAGCACAAGGTGCAAGAACACAGGACAGCATGCAGAGATCAGATGGAGCCTGGGTACAGACAGTATTCAATGAAGGAATTTAATAAACTACAGTAAAGGAGGTGGGGCCATTCCCTCTTTTTGGCATATGTACTGCTGCTTCTTTATTACTTACATTGTCAATTATAATTCTACTTTCAGAGAGAAGATGGTTACTTAGATTGTAGGAGAAAGTTTGGGCTTTTTTTTTAATGCTTACCTGCAGTTAGTTCAGGAACCAGATAACCCTTACCCATACCTAAAGCAAATGAACCAGTAAAGAAATTTGAAAGCAAATTGAATTTCTGAAATAAAAAACTCTTGACTATTCCTATTTTCTGATGTATGAGGTCTTATGTACACTCACACGTGCATAGTTAACTGTTCATTTAAATTATGATATAAACTTTATTGTGAGGTGTCAGAAGAGCAATTAATTGTAATTGTGCTCACACTGACCATTCCTTCTACTGCATATTCTCATAGGATTTAATAATTTTTCTGTAAGCATGTGCAAAGTTTGGAGTTTTTCCTTCAATTGCTTGTATCCACTGTCTTTTGACTTCAGTTCTACATGATAATACAATCTATTTGGATGGCACTGGCAAGAATACATAATGATTGTTACCTGATTTGACTTCGAATAAACTACAATCTGGTATGCTGTGATCCACTTCATTATCAGACTTAGCAATAAAATACAGTGCAGATAAACTTCAATTTGGCCTGACAATTCAAACTAAAGAGTTGTAAAATGTGTCTTTAGTATTTAGTAGCTGTGAAAAAAATTGATCTCCAACTAGCAATGAAGTAATGTTTGATGTCATTAGAAGTCTATATTTCCTGTCTGACAGATTTTAATGCCTTTTTTAATTAATGAGGTATAAGATAAAATTCAGAAAGGTATCTCAATGGCTTTGCAACTTAAGTATCGCTGAAAGTCAATTTAACTTTATAAATTTTCAAAAATGAATTCACAGGGAACTTTTTTCTGTCTAGCTTGCTGTAACAAGATGTGCAGTGAAACCTGCTGTCTAGTCCTTTGGAAAAAAAGGAGCTTAATGAATGTTTCCCACTGTTTAATACACTTAAAGGTGTTTAAGTAGAAACTTCCTGGGATCTAAGTGGGTTAAGTACAATTAAAAAGACTAAAGTAGCATTATTCTTATAACAGCCCAGATGAAAAACCCTCAAAATTCATTTTCCACATACATGACCATATGGTTTATTTTGAAATCTACCAGACCAGGATTCTATCTGAGGAGATGGCTTACATTCATCTTGAAGCTGCTTTAAGAGAACACACCTATCATTGGTTTTCTCTCTTTCTGAACCAAGAAGCACCAGCCTGAATTATTCTGAAAAACAGAGGTGCAGAAATATAATCTGATGACACAGGTGATCTCTCGAGCAAGACAGACCTGAGCTGTGTTGCAAACACTGCCATTTCTTCATATGCTGTTAAATGGGAAAGGAGAACTATTCATGCGGCAAATTGAATCAGGGTAAATTATTAATAAACTATCTTAGCTCTGTGCTTTCCTTTGTTTTATTTGTTTGTTTTTTAGAGAAGGACTTATGTCTTCCCTTTATCCCCACACACAATTTGTAGTTAGAGCTGATTGACTATTAAACCTTTCAATGCTGATATTAATCTTCTCTGCTTCTCCAGTATTTTGTAAGTTTGCTGAAATCAACTATGTTCCTATTCTATCTCAGCAGGGAGATTGGTTCTCAGGTATTTTATGCCTCACTTCTGGAAATACTACAGAATATTAAGACATCGGTCACTGACATTCCTCACATATTTTTGTAAGCACGTGCAGTGCCTCAATTATCTGCACCCTGAGTGGAAATTGCATAAATGTTGCCTGTGTGTATCTTAGGATTGTGAAAACATCGCAGACCAAACTTTTATGTAATGTCTGTACACACATTCAAAACCTTGCGGATGCCATTACAAGATTTTGCTTTGGTTTTTATCTTTCTTCATTCCTTCTTCCTCTGCCAACTTCCCCCAACCAAAACAAAACCACAAACAAACAAACAAAATCTAAACACCGTCACAACAACAACAAAAACCTTGAAATGAACAGTACTAGGCCATTCACAAATATATTATTGCAACAACTGTGTATTTCATTAGAATAAACAGTAAGTTAGTAGTATTAGTGGTACTATGAAAGAATGTAACATAGGGGTTGAGCACAAAATGCTGCATGGCAGCATAGACTTCTTGAGGTCCTACAAATGGAGTTTTAATGAATTGAGTTAGGCATCTTTTGTTTCAAAATCAAAACACATTACTGTATGGTCTGTTGGGGGAAAACCCTGAATTAATATAACCTAAAGTAAATGTATACTTAACGCTAAACTCTAATTAAAATCAACTTTATTTACCCCAGCTGTAGCCACTTTAATTGCATAATAGAGCTAATTCTGCCGGGCGGGTCCGTAGGAGCGGCAGCACGGCATTCCTCGACAGAGATCGCCCTTTTCCCACAGGACATCCAGCTCCTCTTCAGCTGTGCGCAGCAGGCACGGGCAGACATTTTCGGCGGCTCTGAGAGCAGCGGTGCCGGGCGCGGATGCTCCGATCCATCCTCGGGGGGGAAGCTGCCTGGCACCGCTTCAGAGGGCCGGGGAGCGCGGCGGAGCTCGGGGGAGGCACCTCGGGCTGCGCAGGGCGCCGGGAGAGGGGGCCGGGCAGTGCCGGGAGAGGGGGCCGGGCAGTGCCGGGAGAGGGGGCCGGGCAGTGCCGCCGCCTCCCGGCTTCAGCACCGCGGCCAGCGCCCGGCCAGCGGCGCGGGGCGGAGCACAGCACCGCACAGGTAGCGCGGAGTCACGGCGGGCACCGAGCCGCGGCCACACGCAGGGACACGGCCACGACACACCGGCTGCCGGGAGATAACCGGCATGCACGGACAGGGCGGCCCACGCCGCGACACGGGCGGCACGGGCGCGCTGAGACACGCGTGGACAGACGGGCACAGCCACAGCCCGCAGAGTCACAGAAAGCATCGCAGCACAGCCTCTCCCGCGCAGGGGAGAAGCTCTCTCTCACACACAGACACAGTTACACACGGACAGCGCCCGCGCTCCCACGGGCACAGCACCGGCACAGCCGCACACGGTCAGGCGTACGCGCACAGACAGCACACGCTCGACTCCCGCTGGCGCACGGAAACTGGCACACACAGACAGACACACCGACAGACAGGAACACGCACTGTGACAGACACACACACTGTCCCAGCTCCTGCCTAGACAGAGTTAATGGTTGCCGTAGCCAGGAGGGGGCACGGCCAGGAGCCGGGGGTTCTCTTATCACCTTATGTAATCGCTGGCGCTGGGGCCATAGGGAACGGGAGTCTCTTCCTTAGAGAAGGGGTTCCTTCTGGTCCATTAAGCGCGGGGTGGGAGCTTAGTGGGGGAACCCTGATGATGAGCATTTTGCATGAAAATCACTTGTCTCTCTGTAACACTTTTGTTATTAATATCATTGCTGTTAGTGTTCATTTTCTTATCTCATTGCCATTTCCAGTAAACTGTTCTTATGTCAACCCGCGATCTTTACCTTCGATTCCTCCAGTTCTCCTTTCTACCCTGCCGCGGGGAAGGCGAAAAAGGGTGGAGGGAGCGAGTAGCAGGGTGGTTTTAGCGGGAGCAGCGAATTAGGGAATGCCAGCCCTAAACCACGGCGCAGACACGCAGGGACACACACAGAGACAGACAGACAGACACACACACCTTCACGCACAGACCGAGAGCCCCCGCCTGGCGACAGCCAATGGCGCGGCGAGTCTCGCCCCGGCGGGGCGTAGCCACCAATGGGAGCGGGGGGGCGGGGCCCGGCTGGCTCCGCCTCCCTACTTAAGGCGGCGGGTGTCCGAGGGTCGCTCAGTGGCGGGAGGAGGAGGCGCGGGGGCTGAGGCGCGCGAGCAGCGGCGCGCGGAGACCCGCGCACGTGCCCGCCCCCGCGCGGCGCGAGGAAGGCGGAGGCGGGGCCGGGGCAGCGCGCGCCGCGGGAGGGGCGGCGGCACCTGCGGGGCGGCCCCGGCGCGGCCAGCGGCGAGCGGGCGGCCGAGGGCGCGGAGCGGCCGGCCCGACACCCCGCGCAGCCCGCCCGCCGCCATGGAGCAGGACAAGTACCTGCCCGAGCTGATGGCCGAGAAGGACAGCCTGGATCCCTGCTTTGTTCACGCCATGCGCCTCCTGGAAGACGGTGAGGCTCCGCTCCGCGCTCTCCCGGCCGGGGCGCTGCTCGGGGTCGGCGCTCGCAGCCGGTTAGCACGGAGCGAAATCGTCTCACCGGGCGGGATCCGGCCGCGCGTGGTCTCGGGGGGGCGGCGGGGGGCTCGGCGCTCGGAGCCGCGCCGAGGGACCCGTCCGGCAGCGGCAGCACTGCCCCGGCAGCAGCAGCCGTGCCCCGCTCCCGCCGCCCCTGCCCCGCTCCCGCCGCCCGTGCCCCGCTGCCGGCAGCAGCAGCCGTGCCCCGCGCCCGCCGCCCGTGCCCCGCTGCCGGCAGCTGCCGCCGCCCGCGCCCCGCGCCCGCCGCTCTGCCGCGCCTGGCTCGCCTCTGCTGCGGGAAGCGCTCGGGCTCGCTTACACAAAGACAGATGCTGGCGTCTCATTACACTAGTTATATCCTGTTTTCCACGCTGAAGTAATAAGGTTGATATGGTAATACTATTATGCCGTTAATGCGGCGCTGTTTTAGCCGACTGCGCGGTGTCAGACATTGACTGGACATGGCTTATCAATTTCATGACAGTTTCATCCAGGACATGATGATTTCCTGTTGGTTTTGTGCGGGAATCACTATACGCTGGTTATAACATTTTGTTACTCAGTGTAGTTCGCCTTGCTTTCCTTGCATTAGTTGGATAGAGGTTTAGTTGGAGATAGAGACTATATTATAAACTTTCTAAAGAACCTCTCTTTTAATAACTGCTCAGTATAGTGGTTGAGTGAAGACCTCGTGGTATGCAGTTTTAACTTTTGCCGAAGTGTAATCGTTTAAGTTCCTCTTATAAGTGGTTTCCTTCTTATATTTTAAATGTTTTTTTTAAACCCTGTTAAACTTGGACGCTATTGTTGAAAAGAGGTAGTGAAAAATGAAGCATAAATCAAGACAACCTATCAAGCTCCTAACTGAGACTAAAGCAAAAAAATGTATGGTGAGGCCCTTGAGAGTCACACATCCAAATAAACTCATGTTCAGAGGTGGCAAATAATTTCCCAAGTTCTGTTTATGACTTAAAGAAAATCATAACTAATTCAGATTTACCATGCTAAGCAGTAAGTGTTTTTCTTCTGTCAGCAGTTTTTATATTGTCTTTCCTTAATGTACGTTGTATTGATTGTGAAAGAAAAATGTTGAGTCCAGGTTTTGTTGGAGTGCTTCTGTTTGATAGCTTTGAAATTCATACTAAATTTCAGTATGAATACAGACCCATTTAGTACTCTTTTGTCACAGCTGCCTTGCTGCTAAAGAGGCAGCCATGCTGCTTTTTACAGTTGTTTTTCTAATAATTATACCATAAAAAAGTCCTTATTTCTTAGAGGCATATACTTTTTGTACCTTGCAGTTCGATCTTTTCCCAGAGGGGGGAAGTATCCACTGAGAGTGTGTATGTGTCTGGGAAGGGAGGAAAATGCAGGAAGGACAAAACTGAAAGTAGGCAAAGAAAAGTAAAAAAAAAAAAGGAAAATAATAAAATTTTTTTCTAGGCATCAGGTTCTTGCAGAAGTTGCATTTTGAGCAACTGTGAGATTGAATAAAAGAACGGTTTTCTCATTCTTTCTTAGCATAAGTAGGACTATGCATTATTTCTCAGGATTTTTTAAAAGAGGAAGGTGAGTTGTCTGAGAGAATGCTAATGTCAGATTCACACCAGGTACCTGGCATTATCCTTCAAAACACCATCTGTCAAGCTTTCTAGAAATTTGCTTTAGAGTCTAACATATGATGACTGTTAAAACACTTAACCAAGCTAAGAATGTTACTATTTAAGAAAATTAAAAATAGTGCAATGGTTGCTGCTGTGTGTAAAAAGAAAGGAAATTTATACAGTGGGCAGATTTTTTTTTCTTTTTCTGGGTGCCAGAAGCAAATGGGATCCTGGTGCAAGGATATATAGTGAATAATTTCTAGGTTATATCCATGATAAAACACTGTTTCCAGCCTCTGGATTTCTGTTCTTTAGACTGTAATGTGCAATTAGCTACATCCATAACGATGCCAGCCAGGTGTTCTTTTTGTGGTGTCCTAAGCATTTTTGATTGCCAGTACATTTTGCATAAAATGTGTAAGTGTAGTTTTGCTTTGGAGCTCAGAGCCTCTAGCATTCACTCTTACTTGAAAGTGCTGTGTTGTTTCATGTTTCTCAACCTGAGGTTGAGAAGAGTTGTGTTGCTGTGAGAAACTGCAGAAGGGCACACAAGCAATAAGTATTCCAGAAAAATGCTTCTGATTTGTGACAGTGGATTTTTTTAATAAAAATAAGACTGCCCGTTTTTCCCCAATAATTTTTTTTATTGATTCTGTTTCATATTTCATTTGTTTTTTTGTTTGTGTGTTCTGGTGTACTTAGCCAGTATTAAAACTAAGAAATTACCTTTGTTTTCAATATATAGGTGTGTGTCCTTCAGGTTGGCCTGTGTCAGATGCATACTTGAATCAGTAACTGTTTATCCATCAACGTTGAGGGATGGATAGAAATCACTTTAGTCCTTATCTGGGTGTGGTGAAATCCCCAGGAAAGGGCCATTTCCACTGACAGAATATTTGCATACTTACCAAGCGATATAAAGAAAGGTGAGGAAAAAGGTACTTGTGCTATTTAAATTCATGGTGTGGAGACAAAACTAATTTCTTTAAAAACCACTGAGGGAATCTGTTGTGGATTCTGACAATGAACCTAGTCTCTAAATGGCTAATTGAATGCCTTAATCAGAAGATACTTGATTTCCCCATGGGTCATAACCTGTTTCATGTAGAAGTAGATCCTACATGACTGTTTCATTACTAAAAATGGAAAAGTCATTGATAAGTCATCTACTAGAAGAACTTGAACTCTAAAGAACAGGCTAATCTCCATCTCTTGGACAGGGCTTTTCTGTATCAAGTGAACTGTTTTGTGTACTAGGCTATTGTAAGAGCTGGAAGAGTTTCATATATAGTTTTAAAGTATTTCATTGTATACTGGTTACCAGTAGTTATTTTCTCAGGCAAGGTTGTTCAGCCTTTAGTCAGGAGATGTCCTGATAAATGTATGAGGTTGAGTAATGTTTGGTTAGATAAAAAATGTCGTAAGTAAAGAGCATGTTCTTGAGCAGTACCCAGCTTGTGCTTACACTGTAGCACACTCTAGAATTCCAGGGAAAACTGAGCCTCTCTGTTCTAGTGCTGCTCCCTACCATAGAAGCTACCAGCTCCTTATATGTGTTACTACTGTTTGTAAATACTTATTGCTTTGTGTAAGATGTCTGTGATTATGAATATAAAAATGAGTGTGTCAGTTAAGCTGTGAAGGTGTGGATGACATGGAAGGATAAAACCAGCTGGAACTGTTTAGTAGTTAAAAACTGGTTTTGTATCAGTGTTCCATTCAATAGGCTAAAGTGTCAGTTAATTGTGTCCTTTTTGGGGTCAAGCAAATGTGTGTGTTTATTTATATGTGTGCATCTTTGGGATATCTTGGGTAGTGTACTCTTAAAGCCAGCTCTTTGTTTTGTAATATAAACATAAAGGAGAAAAACCTATTGGAAAGATCTGGCCAAAGTAAGAGCATCTCTCCCCATGGAAATAGCAGCATTACTAGGGTAATGAGGTAGCTAATTTCTCTCTCTATAATGACAGTGCAATTGACCTCAGAATTTCAGCTGGTGTTCTGAAGGCAATGAGAATCAGGCCTTTAGCTTTAATCTTGAGTTAAGTCCCTAGATCATTCCATGTGGCATAGCAGAGTTCGTTAAACCTCCCAAGTTGCATAAATTAGATTCATACAGCTCAGCTATCATCCCCATACAGGCTTCTGGCAGGATGGGACATGATTATTCAAAAGATTAGCCTTTGCACTTAGTGAGCATTAGTATGGTCTTTCATACAAGCCCTATGCAGTAGTAGCTCTAGCTAGTAGAGAACTGTTGACATAATGCAAGTATAAACTTGCATAAGTTTTATAAAATGCAAGTATAAATCTGTCTTATATTCAGGATTTACTAATACACTGTCATATGTGGGTTTGGGGTTTCTTTGGACTATTGGAGATGGATTTTCTTTTATAGGCATGCAACCTTAGTTCATGACTGTGTGTTTCTGTTAAAAACCTGGGATAATTATAAGGTTGTTACATGAAAATTATTTTTCTTGGAAATATAGAATATGACAACCATATCCTAAGCCCTAGATGTGAAAGGCTGTTGATCAAGCCTATGACCTGTGAAAACTGGACCTGTGATATTTTTATAAATTTTTTCATTGAAAACTGCTTGTGAAAATATGCTTGCAAAGTTATGATTTCACTTGTCTCAACAAACCTGTGGACTAAAATAAGATTAATGAAAAATGTTAGCGTGAATTCATACATTAGTATTAATCTGTGGGTGGTGACTGTTCTGCTTATTGTTTCTTTTATTCCTGATGTTTACATCAGGTGAGAAGAAATCTGTATTCACAAAAGAGTTGGTATTAATCATTGTTTGCTTTGCTGTCTCAAGAAATGCACTGTAAATTCCCAGTAGATTGACTCAGGAAACATGCTAATACTGAGAGCGTGTATTTTAGGTGCCTTGGTTTCATTAGAAACTAGATTTGTATTGATCATTTGGAGCCTTTTCAATAAAAAGTGCAAACTCTAGATGAATACAAGATACTCAGGATTTTTATAAAGTAGTGATGTGCTAAGCATTACAGACTTGGTTCAAAGCTGACTAAAGCTAATGGGAATTTTTCTGTTGCCATTAGTGGGCTATCAGGCAGTCCTTGTATACAAATATGATGTATGGACTGGTATAGCCAATGGGACATGCTTTTGCCTTGCAGAATGCAATGCAAATGAATCCCAAATGACAATCACATTTATGAAAACAAAATACTATAAAGTATTGGAATGAATATAACAAAGCAAATGTTATGTTTATATTGACCACAGCTTTTTAGTTATAAAATGCAGTCTTACTTCAGAGGAGAGAAAAAAGAAATCATAGTTGTAATTTAAAAAAATTAAAATAATAAAATTCTTTCACACATCTGAAGCAGCTTAGCAGCATTTGATCTGTGATCTAAGAAAATATGTACTTTGAAACACAGTAAATTGTTTTGCAAAGAGGCAACAATATGAGTCCATTAATTGAAGGTTAGGATCTGATATTCTGGTTTAAAATAAAAGGTGCTTTGCTCTTTAAATAGTGCTGTTTGAATTGGTGGAGCTGCTGAAGGTGCAATTTAGTGCAAATAGCAGAATTTAGTGCCATCTGTACAAGGGAAGGTCAAAGGCATTTGCTGAGGTTTATCTGGATGCCCAGAGCCTCATCAACAAAGTGCTGTCTTTTTGGCAACATGGATGTTTCCCTTGAAAGAGAAGAATATTTTTTACTTGTCCTGGGAATTCTTTTAGAAAATTTGTATAATATTTAGTCTCCTTGGTGTATTAAGGGTGCAGCTGCTATAACTGTCTTTTTCTCTTCCTCTATACATCTAAGTAAGCCTTTTAAAATTCAAGAGTTTGGGAAATTGTTAGTATTTGTGGTTACTACCAAGAGAAGGCAGAATACCTGGATAGCTGAGTAGAAAATTCCAGTCAGCTGTTAACTTGCTAAGCACTGAACACCTGTGATGTGTAGAATAGAGTGGCCATTCCTAACCAGGAGGTGGCATGATTGGGCTCCACATGCCAAAACAGAGCTTCACATGCTGGCACCTTATGGGAATGGGCTGGTCAGGTCCATCAGATACATCAAATTCTGCTTCCTTGGGTATATACTTTTCTCATTTAGGCAATATGCAGACAGTGTATACTGACAGTGAGATTTGCTGGAGCATGCTGGGCAATTTAGTAGTCTATAAAATCTGGTATGATCAGCAGTGAGCTGTGCATGAATCTTCCAGTGAAGGCTGAACATCTGCCTAACCCACCAGAGCAGTGCCATTAGAGTGAAGTAGGTTCTCATGACACAAGGACACTTGCTTGAAACCTCAAAGTATGAGATGTCTTGGGCCTTACTGTAGAAAGTGTAAATGTAGCTGCTGTTTGGTTGTTGCTCTCCAAGGTTTATTAAAATGGGAATGAGTTACACCTTTCTGTGCCTTGTAGCTCTACTGTAGGCTACACATGCTGCTTATATGAAATAGTTGTTTCCTGGATCAGCAGGGTGACTGCAGCTCAGGGTTAGAGTGCCTTTTCAAAAATAAACTGTTTTTAACTGCTTCAATTAAATCTCTTTTCTCCAATTTTGTGGAATATTCAGTGTTGTCACAGCTGATCTTAGAATATACAATTTTCTTTAAAATATTTTGAGAATAAATAATAAGAAGAGTGTTTACATCAGGGATTTGAGGTGTTAAGAAGGCATACACAGTAGAAAAAAAAAAATTATTTTGCAGGTGAATCCTGCTAAGCATTCTGAAGGTGTGCATTCATCTTTTCTTCACCTTGCATTTTTCAGTCCTTGAATGGGTATCAGTGCACTTATCAGAATAAGCCAGGAAGCAGACAGTTTTTAAAATCAAGTGTGTAAAATATAGAACTTTACTGATGTTGCAGTTTAATCTTTGGCTATATAAACAAATAAGATGGTGCATTCTGACAAAAAAATGGGAAACCCTAATACTCGTGTAAAGATCTGACATGCATAGTACATGGAATTTTGGCTTGTGCTCATACCTTCAGTGAATATGTTTTAATAATCCCATCTGTAAGATGTGGACTGATGCTGAATTTCATTCTAATCTTTGACATCTTGATGTGAGAAGATCTTCATAGGAAATGTGTTGTATTCTTACTACTTTTAGTACAAAATTACTATTTTTAAAACTTGCAGGAAAAAGTAATCCTGGTTATTACAGTCCTCTGTAAATCCTGTCATATTTTAATTAGAATCCTGCTGGAAATGAGTACAGCTATTTCCTTATTCTGAAAAGGGCTGAAACTAATAAAACCTGGAAGAATTATTTAAGACTTTCAGCAGGTTAAAAACCTTCCAACTCCCTCACACCCCCTAGAAAGAACCCTCCTAAAATAATGTATGCCTGTTCCTGATTTTACAGCCTTCTCTGTTGGAAGGGATTTTTTTGGTTTGAATACTAAAATATTATTAAGCAAAACTTCTAATAATGCTAATACAGCAATATTGAAAATCATCCACATTTAATTAAGATGGTACAAAGTTTTGATAGTCATATATGGCTGCGTATGATATAACCAAAGACATCTTAAAAGTGTCAAATGCTCTTGCACTGGGGATTCCTGTTTATTATTCTTGAGTTACCATGATGCAAAGACTGAAACACACAGGGCAGGTCACTGCTGTTTCAGAATTTCTGTGCACCTGCTGAAGTTCTCATCAGATAATCTAGCATGTATCTCTTCTTGAAAGGATTACACTGATTGTAAAAAAAGGTTCAAAAGCTTTTGATTCATAAAATACTTTGAATTCTGGCAATCAGTTTAGCTATTAGAAAAAATAATGCTATGTGCTAATCTGTAAAAGATTTATCAAAACCTGCATTCCTCCTTTTTGCTCTGCTTTGGATCTGGAAAAAAAAAAAAAAAAGCCTATTTGTTTTATAGTAGAAGCATTTTAGGTTTGCTAACTGGTAAAGGCAGGTATGTCTTCAGCAAAAGCAAAAGGAGGGATCAAAGCCCCTGGCTCATAATCAGTCAACTTCCAAAGAGCAGCACTGCAAATCAAGGAAGAAGCGTTTTCCTAAGAGGTTTGAGCACCAGAGAAAGAAAACAAATCCCTTAGTTTAATGTTCCCTGGGATTTAAGTATATGTTTCAAAGCTCTCTTTCAAATACTTGAAGTTAGAAGAACTTGCCAGGAAATCAGGAGGGACTGTGTGTGCATGTTTCAGAACAGATTTTGGGTGTTGAAAAATTGAATTAACTTTCCGCTCACACTGTCAATTTTTGTCTCTGTTTCTGTTAATGTAGCTCATATTGCTGATTTTTCTGCATATTTCTAAGCAAACTTTGTTGCATTTTATCTTTTGGGATTGTGGAAAGAACATTTTGGTATTATTGGAGGTTGCTCTGAGGTCAGAGTGTGAGCTCTAGCTGGGGGAAGAGTGAGACATTGTTCTTCCTAAATACTTGAGACTACACTGATTTGCTGCAGCTATGGAGCTGGTTCTGATTTTCCCATTTTAATTTAAACTGTTTTTTCTCCAGTTCTCCTGAAAGGAGCAGCACCAAATTTAGGTGGCTTACTGTCTCCTATTTTGTTGTTTGAAGGGGAAATTAAGGACTGATTAAATAAATTCCAGGAGACCTTTTTCCTCCTTGTCTTCAGATAGCTGCTCAACAAGAAAATGGAGAGTTGGCTTTGGTAAATGATGCTTATTATCCTGATGTCTCCATAGGGCTGTAGAGCCATCTAATAGCTTTAACTTATGCATAGGTTCAGATTTACAATTATTTCATTAATACCTGTAAGCAAAGTAGTAGGATTTAGACCACTGTAAAATTTGAAATGGCATCCTCCTCTTAATTGTAGATCCAGGTAAATAAATGAATTGTACCCATTTATTACTATGCTCAAAAGCCATTGGCGGGCAATCTGCCACACCCAGTTCTTATATTGCATGGACTCCTTTTCCTGATCGTACATTCCTGTTTAAAAAGATCATTCTGTCTTTGTAGATACAATATTGCAGAATGCCCTGATTCTGTTTGATTTATTAGGAATTGTCCAGATGCCATTGCTGCTGTTACAGGAGTGGTTGGTTTGTTCTTTACTTGCTGCAGATGATTTAGTGTAAACACCAGCAGGTCAGGTTGTGCATAAGTCTAAAAAAGGGTTTTACTCATCAGTGTCAAAGGGATCCAAGGTCAGCAGTGAATGTGGGAAAACAGGTGTTCTTGTTCCTATTTTGTTACTCTTCTTTTCCTGTAGACTAAACTGTGGGGTAACCTGGATATACAGTAGTTTATGTTGAGTTGTGCATGACAAAATGATGTTCATGCAGTACCAGCTTGTTAGACCACACAAACCATCTGTTCAGCACGAAAAGTCTCTTGCTGCTCCAAAGTGTGTGAATAATCTGGAATGATATGTCAGATGCGAAGGCCAAGAGAGGACTAAGTTTTTGCTAGAAATATTTTGATATAATGCTTTTTTTTTTTTTAAGGAATGTTTGTACTGTAAGCTATCCAAGTGCTTCTTGTGGTAGAAGTGGGAGATGTTTTCAGCATAAAGTGGAAATGGAGCAGCTTGGTTTTGACACAAAGCAGAAACTCGATGTGATTCTGCATCCATCCAAGCACTTAAGATGTCCTTCTTTGGAGACAAATAGAAAATAATTAGTAGCTGCTATAACCTTTGCCTGCAGCTTTCTGGTTCTTGGGATTTCAACTCTGTACCTTCAAAGAACCTTTTATTTGGAGAGGATTTTTTGTTCTTTTTAATGGTGAAAAAGGAGTTAGAAGGAAGGATGGGGAAAAGGGAAGACTAAATGGAGGAAAGGTATAAAAAGGAGAACAAAGTAATGGGAAGATTGTAGGGGAAATGGAAAAGGAAGTAGCAGTAGAGACATGGATATAGAGAAGAAAATTAAATAAATGAAGAAAATAGAAATTTAATGGGTGAAAAATATTCACTTTGGTTCTAAGCAACTCATGAAAGCAGAAAATATTGAACATTAAGGACTTCTGGAAGCTTTTAGTTAAGTTCTATTCAGTTAAAATAGATAAAAGTAGTATATAAGCATTTGAAAATGCTGTTGGTTTATTTAAGAAAAAAAAATTCAACTCTTTTTGAAAAGCATATGTTAAGAATTAGATAGTTTTGATACTGTTGTATTTCATGTGTTCAGAGGGACTCTGTAGGTGTCTGCCATCCATATATATATGAGTTAAATTATTCAGTAAATAAACACAACAATCTGTGCTACAGTGATTCTCCTGGTTGTATAACTGGGATTGTTGTATCTCCATGTTAGTAATATTTACAATCCTTTTGGAACCAGTATGGTTAGCCAGTAAATAGTTTACTTATGCTTTTTATTTTAAAAGGTAGGATTTTAAGATTGAGCAGATTGAAATTTTAGATACAGAGTTCTCTTTTTTTTTCCCTCATAGTAGTCTTCAAACTTTGGAATGGAGTGTACTAGTGTTAGGAGCTCTAAACTTGGACTTGTATTTCTGTCAGCTACAACTCACTAGGTTCTCAGGCCAAAGATGGTGATTATGGTGGACATTTGATCCAGCCCTATGGAATTGCACTGAAGATAGTTCAAATGTGCTAAGATTATATGGAGAAAGTGTTGAGTTGTGGAGTCTGCAGGAGATTAAGGAGCAGCAGCCCTCACAGAGATGTGAGCACCAAGTTGCAGCCAACTGTCCTGTGTTTTGTAAACTCACTGCTGTGATATCCATAAACTGAAACAAAATGTCTGAAGAGGATTAAAACAACTTTGAAGAAAAAATAGTAAAAATATTGCATGGATTAGTGGATTTAAAAAGTAGTCTTGACAAGCAATTCTGAGGTAAAATTGTTTTGCCATAATGTTGAATTTTGTGTCTTGCTGCCTTTTGTGGTAAACGACAACAATTGCAATGACTGGAATTGGGTCATTTAAGTTTGCATTTAGTTTCCCATCCTAATAAATATGTAATAAATATATATATATATATACACATTCTGTAAGACACTGGAAGGATGTGTTACAATTTATTTATTGGAAGGCTTTTCTGAGTGACTTTAGCATTTGTGATATTACTCAGTTAAAGGTGATTCAGGTCCATACATTGGTTTAAAATGAAAAAGTGAAGTGAAAATTAGGAAAAGATACAATGCCATGCAAGATATGATAGGGTTATTTACCCTGCAGCAGACTCTGTTGTAGCTGTCAGAGGCACAAAATGTGTGACCTAACTGAAATTTGAGGTGAAATGTTTGCCTTCTTTTTATTTGCGTTGTCGTGTAGATTTGCACTGCTTGCATTGTTTGTGAGGCAAAATAGTCCATGGTGTGCACTATAGCCTTATTTCCCCTGCTTGTACAGGGCAGCCCACTTGGAGTGTAGTGCTGCTCTCTTCCCTCTCCCATGTTTCAGTTTCTCAAGAAAACCAGGGTTCTTCATGGAGAGAAGCATTGCTGTGTTGTAGGCTTGACCCAGAATACAGCTGGATGGAGACCAGAGCTGGGGCTCACAGGTGGACTGCACCAATTTGACTTCAATGAAATACTGAGTACACCTGGCATTTCCAGTCAGATTTTGGTGTTTGGTCACTTCCCTTATATAAATTAATATCCCAGAGGATAGTTTCCTGCATTATTTTCTGACGTTGTCAATTTTTGTTGACATTTTGTTCATGATTTGTACTATTCTCTAACAGTGGATCAGAATCAAACTCCAGAACATGTTTAAGTTATAGTTGTATTTTAACATTGCTTTTCATATTTTTAAGTTTGGGATACTGACTATTTGAAATCCATCTTAAGCCATATTTCTTGTATATCAAAAAACCACTGAACTGTGGACTACTACAGAACATTTTATATGCACCAGATTAATAAACTAATAAAATTTATATGTAGGATTGTATTATACATAGCATCTTCCCATTAGGTTATTTTAGGAAAGGGAGAGGACATTAATCTATGAAAAAAAAAAAAACCCAACAAACCAGCTAGAGAGTCTTACAGCTTTGTGGTTTAATTTCTCTTGCCCCTTTCCCACCTTCCCAACCAACATAATAAAAATTTTGCTCACAGCATTCCAGAGGCATGATTTTTCTTATCATGATGATGAGTGTTTCCCTTCTGTTTGATTTTATTTTTGACATGGCCAACAAGCCTTAGTGGTTTTCTCAATACAAATTAGTTTGATAAATTTTAATGGATGTTTCATAATCTGTAGTCATGGTTATGCCTTTTGGCATATTTTTTTTTAGAAATTCCAATCTTGGGAACTGGGACAAAAATTTTATTTGCTACCAAGGGTTTTGCCCAGAGGCTATAAAGTTTCTTGGCCTTCACATTTTACCTTAGATGGTTAAAATTTATTCCTCCAGCCATTTTTAGATAGTCGTTCTTCTCCTTAGTAACACTGGCAATGGGAGTTCCTGTTTTACGTGAAACTACTTTTTTTTTTTTTTTTTTCTTGTTTTTCCCTCAGATTCTGAGGAATTGTTACTGCCAGATCTTTCCATACTGATTTCTGGTCACTTGTACCTCAGATGAGAACACCTACTTTGATATTTGCGTCTCTCTTATTGAATCCTTTTAACGTGTGGTGGCATTTTGTTTTCATTACACCCAAAATGCAGAAGCTGTTGGCTTTTAAACTGCTGCAGGTGGGCAGTTTCAGTACTCTCCAAGATGCCATGTGGCCATTTTTGTCATGTTTATTCCAGAATGCTTAGAAAACGGAGATTGTTTTACTAAATAATTTATTTTATTTTTACTTTATATTTAGACTTGCTTGTTGTGTAGCTTAGACAGGAGTAGTCACCACTGTTTGCTTTAGACGCCTGGGTGGGATGGGATGGGATTTTGTTACACTGTTCAGTATCCCAAAGCACTTTGGTATCTTCCCGTTTGTCTTATGGGACACACAACTTAGTTATCTTTTTCTTACAGTATTGTCTGTTGAATTTATTGTGTTAATCTTTCTCCTGCATTTGAATATCTTGCATTTGTTTCTTGAGTCTTAACTCAGTTCTCAGACTCCTTTGAGGAATGTTCCAAATCACTGGGGATGTGTGTAGTTTATCTGAATGTTACTGTTTTCAGCCTTATAAAAGTGGATCTTCCTGGGACATACTAATGGGTGTATTTTACCTTGGATTGTTGTTTGCTGCAGCATTTGAGTTCCATGATCTTTTTATTTAACTTCCAAGCTCCTACAATGTGAGGTTTGGCTTCTTTATAGAGCACCTTCTCCTAGCTACAGTCCCAGTTGGATGGATTTATTCATGTGTCAAATTCAGACTATTTCATTGGAACCTAATACTAAGTCTTCAAACAGGTTTAGTTTTTTCCCCGAGCATTTTCCCCTAGATTCCAATTCCAGTTTCTCTTTTCATCCTTAGATATTGTTCATATTGCTCTACACTGTCAATCTTCTTTTAAAAAGGGTAGAAAAATATAACTGAAATTTAGTTTTAGTAGCTTCATGTTTTCTTTCCTTTGCTTGGGTTAGATAAAAACCATTTAAAGTGTCAGAAGATTCTGGATGTGGGTTCTGAGGGTTATTACCTCACTGGCATTTTATGGCAAGAAATCCTCTTCAATGTTGTTTGTTATTCTTCTTGCACTACAGAAAGTGCTTAGTTCTATCAGAGTCAAGTAATGGTGGAATTAAGTATGACAGTATTTAAGAAGATAATAAATGTCAAATAAAAATAATGAGTTCATATGTTGCTTTGCTCGGAACAGAAGGCGCAGGTAAGAAAATCTGAAGTGTTATGGTAAAACTAATACAAAAAAAAAAGTAAAAATTAACCTTTTCTAAAACATGCCACTAAAATTCCTGAATAGGAAAATCAGTAAAAACCTTGTTGTTAAGTGTGTGTTATGTCAACTTTGTTAGGTGTCTCTTCAGTGAAGTAAGGAAGATTGGACATTTTGGCTGCATATGTGGGGTTTGTGCATGAAGAAAGACTTAATTGAGCTCAAATGCAAATGTTTCATGGATGTGTGAATGAGAGGAAGTAAATTAGGGATTTGGGGCAAGTTTTTTCTTTTTGCTGCTTGATTGAAAATGACACATTTTTTCAGTGGACTCCAAAAATACATTCTTGACTCCTAATTCTATTGCACAGTTGGCTTCTGGGATTTCTGCCAGCAAATAGAGACAGAGGACAACATCAAAACCTTTCCCAAAGCTTAACAAAAATAGTAGTAATAGTGTTATCCTATCCCTACATTGGAAAATTCTTCTATTATCGTTTGTAACTTAAAAGTTTTGCTAAGTAATACAATAAAAGTAAAAGCAAATTCTCTTAACTCTGAATCTGCTGAGAGTTATCTGCATTTTATTGCTTCTGCCTTCACTTTGTGCATGATGCTGCTATCGATATCAAAGTGATTTTAGATTTTGAAAGATTGGTGTTTTTGAGCTGGTCACTTGCCAAGACATGAAGTTTTGGGTACTATTCTAACACCACCTGTTTTCATTAATTCAATATTGGAGGATATAATTTCAGTCATTACAAATTTCATTGTGGTCCTGTGTTTGTCCTAGAAGCTTTCAGTCCAGGCAGCAACTTGCTATCTATTCCTTTGCTTGGATAAGTGAGTGAATTAAGGTAAAACTGTCTCATAACCTGTGAGATCTCTATTGCTTATTGTAGTCTATAGGGTGCTTTTTCATCTGGCTGACAAAAGGCCCTCAGGAATTTAGTTCCTCATTTGAATGCTGAGTAGTATAAAGGCCATAAGCTTGTGACCTCTGAATTCTGTAACTTGCCCATCTCTCATGATTTAAATGCTTATAGCCTGAGGTACATGGACTGGGAAGGGATGTTTGGTCCAGAGGCAAGTTTCAGTACTGCTGAGATAATGATCTTACTGTAAGAGTTATTCTGAAAGAAAAATAGTGCCATTTTACAGTAACAATTTATTTGAGACCTTTGAAAAAGAGTTTTCAGGTGGCAGCTAATCTCAGCTATCATAACATTATTACTATCACTTTAAGAAAGATACCTGACAGCTGCAGGGGAAAAAAGTTGAGTCTTTGATGTCCATTTCTGTTCATTCCTAAAAGGATATCTTTCAGCTGCTTACTACAACTTTACAAACAACCAGTCATTAGAAAACATGGGTATTGATGTTCAAAGTTAACTTTTGAGATTGTTCTCATGTGCCTTAATTGAAGTATAACTCATATTGAAGTCTGTTATTTCTGTGTGGAACATGAGAAGTAACCCTATGGTGTTAGTAAATTGCACGAACATCAGACTGAGGTTTGATGCAGCACATGTCTTTTTGAGAAAATCTGCAAAGATGTGTTTGAGGAATAAGTACTGCTAGTAAAGAAAATAAATTTTCTTTAGAGGCTGAAATACATAATTTCTTTGGTTGTTGGTATTGCTTCATTTAAAGTGATTGAATATCCCATGCCCACTGTCTATCTTTTCTGTGTGCCATCTATTCCATAGTTCCTCACTCACCTATAGTGCTTTCTTCCCAGGAGGTGGATGTATGGAAACCTCTTGTTTAAGCTACATAGTGGATGGCAGGGGGGAAGTCATGATATTTACTACTTTATGTGTACACGTATATACACAATACGTATATATTAATGGTTTTGCCATTTGTTGTTTGTCAGGAAACTGATCACTACAAAACACAGTTGCCTGTAAATGCCATCATTGAGCCTTGGATTCTGTCCAGGAAATGCCTCCTACCCCAGTGTCATTCTCATATTATCTGCTCATTCTGAGTTTCAGTTTAGTTATCTCTTCCCCATGGAGATATCCATGAGTGTGCTTTCTAGTGCCATCTCTAATAGGTTTGTTTGCTTTGGTAACCTTTGGTATTTTCCAGCTGAGTATTGAACCTATGATTTCTTCATCCTTTCCCTCAGTTGATGTATTTACAAGTTCTTGATTTTCTCTGCAAGTGTACCAGCCAATAACCCATGCATCCTGGCTTGGATAAGAAGGCCTTCCAGCCCTCACAACAGAATCTAGACAGCAGTGTTTTGTTTTGCAAAATAAACCGGTTATTCTTAATGCACCTCTTACAATAGCACTGTTATCTTCTTCTAGCATTTCTTTGTTTCTTAAATAGCAAGCTGCATCTGCCCCCTTCTGATTTTATTTTGTTTTTGTGTACCCACACATGCAATTCTGATTTCAACAGATGTCAAGCACATTAAGTTGTAAAATGTATATCTTACTCATTCCTTTCATCATTCGTCTTGCTTATATTTCCAGACATGTAGTAATGGTAACCACCTGCATGTTTATCAGATGCACTTCTTAAAAACCAGCATTCTGTGTTTTTTCAGGTTAAACACATGCTGATATATTCGAGTTACTAATTTACACAATTACAGCAAAGAAAACTCATAGTGGGTTGGAAGGACAGCAGAAAAAAAGGGAGAATGCTGTTCTGGATGTTATCAGTTTGCTTTTTAGGAAAATCTCTGAGCAGAGGAAACCAGCATGTGTCTAAGGCACCAGAGCTAAGTTGAATGAATTCCCAGAAGAGTATGTAAATTCATGTGAATTGAATTGTGTGATGAGCACAATTTAAAGAAAAAACATCTACAAAACCTCAAACCTCTTGATTGGTCATTGCCTGAGTTATCATTAAACAGCTACTAAAGGTTGGGTTAATAGAGGAGACAATGTGAGAGAGTAGGAGACAATCCACAGAATTAAGCTTGAAATAACTGGAAAGGAAGCTAGTTTAAGAGTACAAGCATGAAGGAAATAAAAACAATACAGCATGTATCTGGAATAAATTGCAAGGGAAAAAGCAAACTGGTGAGAAAGTTGAGGAATAGGGAAGGAGGGATCCTTACATGGCTGTTTGCAATCATAGGAGGCTACAAAAGATCTTGCATCAGCAAAGTCCAAGGACAAAACCAGAGTTCCAGTAAGGTCACAGAAGCAAGAAGATGGTTACATGTGTATTGTAGTGTAATGCATTGGTAACTACAAGAGGGAAGGGACCTATGTTGGAGCAGTTAATAAGAACTGGAGCCTATGGGAAAAACTCACTTCAGGAAGGTTCATGGAGGACTGTCTGTCACGGAAGGGACCCCGTGCTAGAACAGGGGAAGCGTGCGAAGAGTCCTTCCCCTGAAGAGGGGGAAGTGGCAGAGTCAATGTGTGATGAACCAACCTCTGATGGGGCACCAAGGGAGAGAATCAGGAATAAAGTTTTAGGAAAACGTCCCTGTGTCCCTCCAGGAGCCTCTTTGTCAGTCACACTCACACCTGAGCTGAGACCAAGGTGCCTTCACAGCTACACCCCAAACTCTCACAGTCACACCAGGCTTCTGAGCTGGCTCAGCCCCAGGTTTCCCACAGAACAGTCTCGGATGAACCAACCCTTAAAATAATTTCATCTTGGTCCAGTAACAAAATTTACAAAAAACTTCGAGTGTCCAGTCCCCTGGCCAGGCCACAGGTCCCCAGGCCCTTTGAGGGACAAAGGGTCAGGATTCCTGGCCTTTGGCTTTGGGCTCCCAGAGCTCAACCTGCAGCTCCCACTGCAGCTGCTCACTGAGATACCAGCACTGAGTGGATTCCTCAGCAAAAATTATGACTGGGAGGAAGGGAGGGGTTGGAGGGTTTGGTTTTATTTCTCATTATCCTTCTCTGATTTAATTGCTAATTAATTCCCAAGTCAAGTTTCTTTCACTGTTGTCAATAAACTGAGTGGATCCCTCCCTTCCCTTATCTCAACCTAGGAGCTGTTTGCTGCATTTTCTGTCCCGTCCTGCTGAGAAGAGCAGTGATAGAGCAGCACTGGTGGTCAACCCAACACAGCTCATCCATTTCAGTCCAGTAGTCTGGGTTCAGCTAGCAGCCTCCTTTGGAATGTAATTATTTTGTTAGTACTTGATTTTCTGCATTGTAATTTCTTCTAATCTTCAGTAGCTTCATTGGTCTTGTTGCTGTATTTTTTTAAGTTCTCTTTTTTTTTTTTTTTTTTTTTTTTTACAAATCTTACCTTGAATTGGAGCCTGCATGTGACTTGCTTTTTTGTTTAAGTAGAAAAAAGTTTTCATTGCTGTGTTTGTATCAGCTGAAGGCTGTCTGGTTACCTTGGTTGGTGTAGGGTGTATACTGCTTTCTCTTGGAGCAAGGCTACATAGATTACATTGTTGTGGAACCAAGAATAAGCAGTAAGCAAAACGCTAGCAGAACGTTAACCTTTTGGAATAATAAGGGGGCATGGAATATTTACAGACAGCATACTTACTCAAAGAATAAGCAGATTAAAATGGGACACCTACTAATGAAATTCTGCTATTGCAGTACTGTTTCTTGTTAACAAGAGTGTGCAGAAATGTTGGACAGCTGAGTTTGGTATTATAGAAGTATCACAAAAACAAAGTGAGATGACAGAAATTGTAATGCTGTTCTGGGACAGCATCTTGGGGATTAAATTCCAAGAGACCTGTGCACCACTATGTGCACTCTTACTTGTGGACTACTGGGAGTCTTCAGACCAAATAAAGCATTACTGCCTCTAACATATGCCATTTAGGACACTCACACTAATATAGGTGGATGGATGCAGAAAGGGAATGGTGTAAGCTTTACCAAGAACCCAAACACTGAGTGCTGCAGCTGGTTTTTCCTACTCAGATAATAAAGCATGCTGCAGTAGTGAGTGCCTCAGTTTGCTGACTACATGTGAATGCCTGATTTGTGGGATCTCTGCTATCCTCCAGCATATAATTTTCAGCTTAGAATGAGATCAGTACTTTTCAATTCTGTTCATTTGACACTGCAACTCTGTCTCCAGGTTCAGCAATGCTAAATGTTAATCTAGTGCAGCAGCAGGAAAAGTAGTTTTTTATTAAAACTAATGCAGGTGGAGTTGCATTAATCTCTAGTGATGATCGTATTGGCTAACTGTGTGCCTGTTCTTGTTTGGCATATGACTCTTCATATTCAGTTTCTTTTTATTTTTTAGCTGACAGTATCTTGACTTCTTTACCCTGGAGTTCTTCCTTGCAGGAAGTAGGCTGGGATTTAATCTCAATAGTTTTATTTTAGAAACGTGTTATGTCTCTTAAGGCATGGTGGCCTGCAGGAAGTGTTTAAACTGCCACTTGCCAAGTCATGTTTTGCTTATCACTTATACAATCAGGTCAGATAATAAAATTGCTACTGAAAGTTCTTCCAACCAGCAAAGAAAGTCAAATGCAATTATCTCAATGACCCTAATAAATATGGGCTCCTTAACGTGAGATTTTATTAAGCTGGTAGATTCTTGGTAGTCTAAAAGATAATTGCATTTTGAATAAGTCAAATGTCAGTTTTATGTTTAAAAAACTGTGCTAGTAAATCTCTGTTTGATCTTCAGCGTGAAAAATTCCGATTAAATAATCTCTTAAGTGAACCAAAATTGTGGAAAATTACAATTCTGAGATTAAATTATAAGGAATTAAGAAAAAATGATAGCATTCAAATGTATGAATCTTAAAATTTTATTTTCCTCTTGCATAGGCTTCTTTCAAATTTGTGTGGTAGTGAAGCTTCGTGGACTGCCTTAAAGTTTTGGGTGTGCAGGCAGTTTCATTCTAAAATATGGGTATATTATTGACAAAACACACAGTTAAACAAAATTAATTCCTGGCTGTTCTTACAGGGTTTGTCTCTTTTTTAATGCTTTGTTCTAAGCTCAGTTTTGTTAAACTGCTCTTTGGGTTTTACCAAGTAAAAAAACTTTCTGCATTTTTAATAGAAGGAATGTATTTTGCTAACATCTTCCCAGACATCTCATTGAAAGCATGATGTACCATAACTCTTTTAGAGTACTAGTGTAAGGATTTTTATGTTCAGTAGAAATGAATGTTGTTCATCTAGATGATACTTTGTTTAAAAAGCTGGAATATTTTCATGGGTCTTTAGAAATTTGTTTGTTGCAAAAAGCAGATACGTCATAATTTGTACTAAGTCTGAGTTGGCAATTATTTGGTATCTTTCTAATGTTTAGAGATACTCTATTAATTTCTACTAATAATTTATAATTTTAATTTGTTTTATCTCCATTTCATCTGTGGAATCTTGATAGTATTTTAGCATTTTCTATATTTTGAAATTTTCAAAAATCTTGATTTTTCAAATGTACTTACTAGCATTATTGGCATTATCTCAACCAGTTTTCCAAGTCACTTAGAGTAATGTCTCCTCATTCTTTTTCTTCTCCAAAGACTTCTGCCCTTGCCTCCCTGTTCTCATCTTTTCTCTTGCTTTGTTGCTGGCTGCCACAAAGCAGCTGGAATCTGTTTGGCCCCAATTGCAGGGGCCCTCCTGACAGCTGCAGAAGTGCAAGGATGTTTATCCTAGCCAGAATCCCAACTGATACACAGGACCAACTGGACCATGCCACAGCCAGTGATCTGCCTTGCCTGCAGCAAATACAGTTTTAGTCAGGAATGTTTGCTTGGGCTTTGTGCCATGTCTTACCTCTATGAAATTAGTATAAATTCTATTATTTCAACCAGTCTGAGAACTAAAAACTGATCTAAGTAGTATTTGACCCAAAAATCTTCCAAGGTCTTTCATGTTTTAGGACTATCTTGCTGTATTAATCATATTTTTTTAACAAAGGCTGCAAGACAAGAGGAACTCATTAGCTCTCGGTTTCTTGATGTTATCTGTTATTATCTTTAATGTCCCTTTCTGCTAGTCAGAAACGTACTTGATGGTGTTTCCTTTAATTTCAGCTTAATTTAAAAGCGTGACTTGGTTTATGGTAAAAAGCAGTGAACAGCACCATTTCTGAAATACATTGCTAGTAAATCTAAATTTACTTTGTAAAAACAAAAATATACCGCTGAATTAGTTGTTTTTGATAGTTATATTCGTCTAAGGTATCATAATTCATGTATTTTAAAGCGTCACATTCTAGTATAACAGAGAAGAAAAACTATAATATTTGTCTAACATAGACGAAGTATTAATTTTAAATTATTTTTCTATCCAAATTAAATTACTGTGTTCTTCAAACATATTTGTTTTAAAATTTTGAGAGTAGTGATGACTCATGAAAATTAGTGTTATGAAAACAACCCACATAGATAAAACAGGTAATATTTCTATCTTTTCCCCCTGCTTTTCAATGCCAGAGAAGGTTCACCAGAATTTTACCAGCTCACGCAGACATTCAGTTCTGTGTTGCTTGAGAACAGTTGATGTCTGTCCATGTGTGTTCTCCACATGGTCAGCTATTGCTGGTTCTCCTAGCTTAATGTTTCTTAAGCCAATTATTTTATTTTTTATTTTAATTTCCCCCTATTTTTTTTTTTCTGGAAATAGTGTGAAGAAACAAAGAAACATAAAAAATGAAGAAAAAATAGTTAGCCAAACAGCTCCCAAAAACCCCACAGCAAATCAGTTCTGTGTAAATGCAGCGCAGCAGATGGTATAAACTGGGCCAGTGTAGTTCAGCAGTCAGTCACTCCCAAAAAATGTAGAGTCTGCTTCCAGAGAGCAATGGTATCTTGGCATAACTGTGCAGATATTGTAGCTCTTTGCTCCTAAGCAGTTCCTCCCCAGGAGTCACACATATATTAGTTTGCTTGGAGGTAAAACTGCTGGCTCGTTTCTCTTCTGTGCTGCTTCAGCTCATTTTCCCCCAGCTAGCATTTCCAAGAATGACTGCTGGAGAAGGCCACTATTTCCTAATCTGCCAGGACCTGTAGAGGCATTTTGCCTCTGTTCCAAGCTGCTTTCTTTTATGTCAATAGGCCAGAGAGATGCCTGTGAGGCAAAAAAGCAAGAAAGCAACTAAAAAAATGCTGGAATGCTACCTCTAAGAACAATGTGTCCTTAGCTCATCAAGCACTTGTGAAAATAAGGTCTGAGCATGAGCTTCATATTTTGTAAGAAGGAATCAGTGCCAGTTTTAAGCTTGATATTTGAATTGCACACGTGAAAACTTGATAATGATACTGTACTGAACAAACAACTTTGAGAGTGTGTTTTGATGTGCATGATCTCATTTGCAACACAGTAGTTCAGGGTTGGCTGTTAGTATATATGCCTTCCTTTTTGATTAAATTAATTCCCTAATCCTTCAGAAAGTAATTATCAGTCTTTCATTTTTATGGAAACTTGTACTGATGGTGTAACTATGTGTGTGCTTATATATATGCACCCACTCTATCTAGTTATACATCTATGCATACATGTGTAAGACAGCTGTCTAGTTGTGTATTACTTGTTTCAGTTCCACTGTGTTTCTCTAAACTGAGAACCAAAAGTATTATTTCATATTACATCTGACTGAATCAAATATTTCTCTCTACAGAAATACCCATTTGAAGTAAAGCAGAAAGAATTAGATCTGGATAATGTTTCTCTAAATAGCCTTATTTAGTAGGAGAGACTTGACCTGTTACTGTGTATCTATGGAGTATTATATATATTTAGAGCATTATGCACATTTTAAATACTCTGAATCAAACCACTTACAAAAATGGAAAACTGATAGAGCAGTCAGTATTTCCAACCAGTAATAATTAAAGAAGACTGTAGTGTCAGTACTATGATACTGTCCTTATGGGAGAAGGCAGGATATAGTGAGTTACAGTCTAGGAGTTTTCTTGAGAATTTTGGGTAAGGTAAAGATTATAATTGTGAGACTGAGTAGCATATTTGTGTAGTGTGATGCGGGAAAACTATCAGAATTTTTATAAGGAAGAGTGTTCTTTTTCAATCTGTTGGAGTTCTTTGAAAGAAAAGTAGGTAAAGTGCATAAAGGTCATCTGTCAGACATAATGTTCTAAGATTTTCACAGAGCCTTTGAAAAGATTCTTCATAGTAGGCTGCAAAGAAAATTAATAGTGACAGAAGAAGTAACATGACTTAGGTATGGTTTCAAAACTCATTATGCTGAAAACTAGAGAAGTAGTTTGCTTCTGAAATAGCAGCATGAGCAGAGTTAACACTGTTGATTGTGATGAAAAGGAAGTTGTATGAGAACAGAATTTCCTTATGTGTGTAATTTCTGATTAGATAGAGCTGTCCAGGTCTGCATGAAGCTCCAGTTTTTAAATGTGATGCAGTAAGATACACCTAGATTTGGATAACTAGCTCAATGGGTAAGGATTTTTGGACAGGAGCCTATCCTTTAATTTAGGGCAGGACAAAGTACTACAGGACCAACTGTGTTTGTGTAACTAACTGCTAACAATTATAATGTTGTCAGAATATTTTAATTGGCAAGGATGAGAAATGAAACTATATTAATTTCATGGGAAGCAATTGGTGTGTTTAGTCCTTTTCCTTTAAAGAACCAGGAAAGGACGAAATGCAAGTTAAAACTTTCAAGTTAAAGGACAAAATGCAGTTAACTACATCATGACTGACTTGTAATGATTTATGAAATAGCAACTTTAATTTATTTTAAAGGGGAGGTTAGAGAGTCATAGACCAGCCCAAGTTGGAAGACACCTTGGAAGATTGTCTAGTTTGACTTTTTTTGGGAAAGGGAGCCTGTATGAGATTGCCTAGCACTGCGACCATTTATGCACTGAAAACATCCAGCAATGGGGATTTACCAGGTCTTTGGGAGATTGTTCCAGTGGTTGAAGACAGGCATTACTGAGGTACTCTGGAAAATTAGTTGGTTGTATCTTTTTATTCTTTCAAAAAAAAACCCAAAAGCCAAAAAACAAAACCAAAAACAAAAAGCCCCAAACCCAAACAGAGAGTTGTAAAATTAAAGAGTGCACTAAAAGCCCATAAAATAAAATAATTATGTATTATACTCACCCTGTGGAAGTAATTAACTCTACAGGGCATTTAATAAAAAACCACGGTTTGACTTTCATTTTCTGTAAGTACTGCATACCTAGCAACAGATAAATCAAATTGACTCTCTCCACTGTAGAGTGCTTTATATATTTTTTGTAAAAGATAGTAAGATAGGTGGAAAAAATACTTTCAGATTGGAAAAAATATACCATTCCTTCTCTAAGCTGGACATGACTAAGCAAGTTGATGATCAATGTAAGTTTAGACTGCATTTGTTTAGAAGGTTGAGTAGTGTCTTCCAAACTGCTGTTCTTTCAGTGTATCGTAATTTCTGAGAAACATGGAGTTCAGTTGGTCATTTAACTGGGAATAGATGCTGGAACACACCTGAAAGCTTACTTTGTATATCCATATTTATATTGTCATTGTGGGTTGTGGAATGATCCTGATCATTATGTAATTCAGAAGTCCCTCATTGACATTGCAGAGGAACATATAAGATGGGGTTGTTTCCCTATATTTGTACATAAATGTTAATACAAAGTCTAATGTCTGACTAAATTAATATAGTTTGAGTGTACGTTTGACGTTGTGGAACAGACTGAAGACATAACACTTAAAGGCCTCCGTTGTGCACTGGTTCAGGTTTGCCTCTTGTACTGGCGGAGGCATGAGGCTTGGATGGAAAGATCTAAAAACTCATCAACTGAAAGAGAACTGGAATGGTCCTCTGCTAGGGAGCCTGTGTAGGATGTGGAAAAGTGGTCAGGAAATCAAAGAATGTATGGTCTGTAATCCTCTGCCCTTTCTTCCTTTAATACACAAAAGCTATGTCCATAGTGTTAAATGAAATGGGATAGTAGTAAAGTACAAGAACTGGCACTTTTGCTCACATTGTTAAGTTTGCAGGATATTTTATGATATGATTTTAGGGCAGTCCAACTGGATTTCTCCCAGAGAGAGCTTGGACATGGTTCGGAGTCGAGCAGAAACTTGACATTTGCCATAGTTAGTTTCAGCAAACAGATGTGAGTTGTATGTGACAGCTGGTCTTGAAGCCAGAGGAAGTTTGTTGACCCTATTATATTTACTTAGTTGGTGTATGTTAAGATGTTGATAATGTCCAATCCCTTTTTATTTTTTTCCTTCTGTTGTCAGGTTTCCACAACTCCACATGATGATACTACATTCCCCATACTCATCACATGGTTTCCCTCTTTATTCTCAGGAAAACAACTTTCATACTACAGTCGTGACATTTTTCTGCTTTTCTCTTAAGTGCATTTCAGGTGATTCTTTCCACCCTATTTCCCTAAGCTGTCATGTTTGCTGTTCCCCCTTAAAACCTCCTTATTCTGTGTTATTAAATAAATGAATCAGAACTTCTGCAATTCAAAAGTGTGGTTTAAAAAGCAAAGCATGTACGATCTCTCTGCTAGTTTCCTAATTTTCTCCCCTCTTCCTTTTTACACACTCAAATGTGGTTTTAATTTTGCTATATTTTAGGTTACAGTTTCCTTATGCAGGATGCATCTGTGCCTTGTTCTGGATGTTTTAAATGAGTAATGGGTAATGGTGATGGGAAAGCTTTGCTTTTCAGAAACGTGCTAATCTTTCTAAAACAGAATGCTGCTGATGGCCAGAGAGTTGTCTATACATACTAATTATGACTACAGTAAGCTAAAGGTCACTAATGTGTTGAAAGCAGGTTACCGTTTGGTTCTGAACATCACCTTCTGTCCATTTTTGGTTTGATCAGATGATTTATAAGGGATCAAATGGAATGTAATGTTTGGTATCTTATAGCACTTAAAGTGAATCTTAACAGTCATCCCCAAAAGCACATGTTTTTGAAAAAAATACCACTTTTTTTTACATTATTAGGTTAGTTACAAATTATTTTAAAATAGTTTTAAATGGAAAAATACACTCTTTCTATGGTTGTGTTTCTATATATGTAATTGTATATTGCTGTATACTGTCTATGGTTTGGCAATGTTATTTATGTCCAGATTTGTATAGCATCTGGAAGACTAAGCATGGCATGAGTACTTGATTTATAGCTGTCTGAACTGACTGGGATAGTGGAAACTATCCAAACTAGTCTCAGAATGTTTATAGGAGGTATGCACTTCTCAGGTAACTGTGCTGCATCCCAGGAAGAATCCAGAAAAGTGCTATGAGAGCTCAGCAGCTGCTCAGGTGTTTTTGTCCTGGCTACAGATGGATGTGGTGTCCATGCATCTTTCTCCATGTAGTTGTTAATTGCTGTGGTCACTTTGGATACAAAGTCATACTCCACGGAGATTTCCTGATTTGGGGTCACCTGAGTAGACTGAGAGCTGAAGCTTTGAATAAAATCTTCTTTATACCAGTACCTGAAACACAGAACATGGAAGTCCTAAAAATGATCAAATAATTTGAACAGGCTGCTGTAAAAGCTCTGGACAACCTGTTTTTTTCTCTGAGAAAACAAAAGTTAAATGGAAATAAATTTTACCAAGGAGTGTTGGTTCTTTAATAGCAATCTGTCTGTGACTATATTAAAACAGATCTGTGATAATAATTTTTAAGTAAAGGTAATGAATGAGAAAAAAATACAGTATATTGCATCATGATTGATGATTTAAAAATACATGAAGAAGTGTTTCCCACCTAAATGTTCTCTGACAGTTGCTGGCTGGGATATTTCCCAGTCTTATATCTGTTGCTTGTGTCTGGAGTGGTTGGCTTTTCTCTTTCTAGAACAGTAAAAGCCATGCAGGAAAATAGCTCAGGTTCTGTGCTACCACAATCCTATTAAAATTTCATGAATTTTGAGTATCTAGGAGACCAGGGAATGGTAATGCAGCTATTCTGAGGCGTTAAGTTGGCCTGGGGAACATTGCTGCTGGAGGAATGCTTTTCTTTAGAAGAAAATGGTGTGATGTTTCTTTGCAGTGCAAAGTTAAAGTAAGTTTCTTTTCTCAGTAAGCTGAAAAGGAAAATGTATGTTTCGCCTCTTCCCTTACAAAGACTGTGAAGACTTTATTAAAACTGCTTTCTCTTGGCATATGAAGCATAATTCAGAGCAATGGAAGGAAATAGACTTAACAGGGAAGAGTTCATCTTAATGCTGAATACAGATAGAGTTTCCAGTCCCAGAAGGAGATAAGGCTGAATTTAATGGTTCCCATCTAACGATTGGAGCTGAGGTACCGTCCAACGTTATCTCATATACAAAGAAGATGTAGTTCTCTGATGTTTTATGAGAATTAAAAATGAACTGAAATCATCATGCTCGTAGGGATACACTGCTGCTTTACATAAGAGTGCTTAGAAGAGCTGCACTGGAATATATTTGAAGATTAATTGAAATGTTAGGAAACTGAGTGGGAATTTGTCTATGGATATTAATATCCCAAAGTAAATGTTACTAATGAAAAGCTTCAGCTTGATTACGAGGACTTTCTGGATGAGATAATTTTGAAACTGAGTAGAAATCGAGCTTAAATAGTAACTCCAGAAAGGCATCTTGCTTCTCAAATAGATATATACCACCAAAAAAGTGATATTTTATGAATCAGTAATCGATTAAAAAAAAACTGGGAAGAAACTCTAATTGTTAAAATGTTGTTAATAATTGACAACTCAGAGGTAACTAACAGAGTAATGTTTTCACAAAACAGTGAACCATGCCACTAAATGCAACTGCTATAAACTCCTCCATTATACATTTAAAACGGCCATTTTCTGCTGATTTAATTGCCAGGCAATTAATACACAATATGCCCATGCACAGTATGGACTGTCCAGGCTCTGCTTGTCTCTGTCTGGGGTAGTTGAAGTCCTTTATCATTGTTCTCTCAGATTTCTCTCAGAATGGCAAACCATTGAATTTTATATGTCACAAGGCAGGTTTATACCTTCCTGATGTAACACTTCCAGATGCTGGGACAATCAGCAAGGTAAGTAGGACACATTGACACGTTCACATTCTACTTTGCACAGTGACTGGTTTGGGATGGCACTCTTCTTGCTCTGTGTAGGGTAGTGAGTTCTTTACTAAGGCACCTGTATTTACATGCACAACAAGCTCTATGCTTTCATTGTGGTTGATGGAGGTATAGTTAATGCCATCTGTGGAATGGGGAGAAATTAAGTTGACTGTCCACTTCAGTGGGCTGGGATATTTCCTGACTTCATTATTTCTGTTGGTAAGATATCTAAGATGGGATTTGTTCAATTTTCTGAATATGATCCAGTGCCATTTTTGATGTCCCATGGTATCAGAGACATCATGGAATCAGGTACGGATATGACACAGGACCTGTGGGAGACTGGTTCCCTCCCAGAGTGGCAGCTGGAGACTAGATGAGCTGTCCAACATCTTGGGTAGTAGTAAATCACCATATTTTGGTAACTGAATCAAATCCTTTCATTTTTAGCAGACATCAGAATTTAGATATCTTAATCTGAAGCTGAATTTCACTCAGGTCTAAGATATCTGTGAAAGGATTGCAAGTGAGACATGGCAATCCCTAGATTTATATACTGCTGCACTGGCAGCTTCAGGACAGATGAGATGTCGTTTGGTATCTCAGGTTGTGCTAGACTCAGATTGTGCAATTGAAGGAAGGGCAGAGTAGTTACTATAGTTTAATTTTCTCAGAGTTATAATAAAAAATATAGGAATATTAAGAGGATCAGTGGAATCAGTCGAACATTTTGTGGTAATTCCAGCCAAGTGAAGTCTTTGCAACCAAATTGTATGAACTCTGAGCACGAATAGAATGTTGATGGTATTTTTTTATTCTAGAATTGCACCAGTCTGCCTTTAAATAAAATATTTATATAGTGCAATTTACTTTCAAATTTTATCTTATTTCTGAGACTCATAATTGAAGTTTCCAAGATTTTTAAGTTTTATTTCACATATAATATACTTTAAAATTTGTATGCTGAAATCTGTATGATGTTTGATTTGAATAATAAATGATACAAAGCTTTGTTTCAAAAATGATCCTGCTAATACTGTATGTGAATATACGAGAGTGTGGATTGCTCTTTTATAACAAGTAGCAGATTTGACTTGAGTTCCTGTTTGATGTTGACATGCCTGATAACCAGTAGGTATTAACTGAAAAGCTATCAGGAAAGAAAACAGTGGAAAAGATAAAATTCCCAAGATAAACAGCTTCAAATGAATTAAGATAGCCATGTCTTCAGTTCCTTTTGAGAAATGCTAATTTGGCTGTATCCAGGCTGGCATGTCTCAAAATTCCAAGGGCTGGCAGCCTAGGAGCTAAGGGGATCCTAAAGCTTAAAGGGATTGATATCTTAGGTAAACAGAGGAATTGTTGTTTTTTAAACAGTCAGAGTAACAGGCTGGTGTGAACACAGTGTGTTGGCAGGGCAGAATGACTGTCCCTGCAGCAATGATCAGCTGTGTTACACCATCTGTGGGAAGTTTAAATGACACTGTCAAGTCTGTGGGTAGGATGAGCCCACCTGGAACTAATGCAATGCACTGATCATGGAGAATCCAGAATCCTGTGTCCTTCTTGGTACCTTAATATCATGGGGCCCTCTTGTCTTGCTATACCTCAGGTTCCCCATCAGGGCTGTGCCTGGTCCATTAGTTGCAAGGAAGCTGCTTTAGTAACAGTTTCTGTAATTTCATTTGACCTTTTGCCACTAGGCTTCCCTCAGTCCCATGGGTCTGTTCCTCCTTCCTGGTATGCAGCTCTAAATACGTTATTGATTTTTTTTACCCCCTAGTCCAGTTAGAAATACTCTAGGACCAGAGTAGTCCTCTGTGGACAGTAGGATTCTGTCCCCCTCTCTGGCTTACTCAGCAGGTATATTCTGCCTCAGTGTTCCCTGATTTCTGCTGTTTGTCTTGTAGTTTTGCAAGCTTCCCAGGTGTATATAAGATGGATTTCCAATCACCCATAATTTTGGTGGCCTTTGTTTTGCTTATAGATCTGACTAGTTCCCATTCCTCCTGTTCTGCGTCTTTCGATGTCCTCAGGGCCATTCCAAATGTCACTGTCCCGATCTTCAGGTGAGATTGTGAATTTTAAAGGTTCTGATTGTGCTATTGTAATTTCTGTTTTCATTTCTAACTTCCTAATTCTGTCCATGAATTGACTTGTGACTGCTACAGACATATTTTGCTTTATTTCTATCTTGGCCTTTTTCTTTGTGAAGTCCCTGGCACTTACTTTGGGCAGCCGTCAGACATGCTGCAAGCACTTGACATGTTGCATCCTTTCCTTTTTCATCTTTTACTGATTCCTTGCATTCCCTTACAGTGCTATTCTACCTTTCCAGTACCATCTTGTTGGGACAAATCAATCCCTCTCCTTCTGTGTGGGTTTGCAGTTGTTGGCTTGTAAAAGTTGTCTGAGACATCCATTTCTTGTTTTTTTGAATACATGTATTTCTTTCCATAGGGGATGGCTAAACTGCTGTGCTTGATATGCCTGAAGGGATTATCCTGCTCTCTGCACCAGTTCTAATGTGGCAGAATAGTTTAGAGAAGGTGCTCAACAGTGTATGACAAGTGGGACACAGTGATCATGTGGATGATTGTGTTTAGATGTATTTCTAATACAATATCTAAACGTTGTCAATGCAGTGTCTAAATAAGAGCTCTGTCATCTATTATAAAGCTTTGTTTTATCAGGTTGTGATCTCTCCTGTTGAGTCATAAGGATTCAGTGAGAGAATTGTACTTTCTAAATTTCACTGGAAAGTCCAGGTGCAGCTGCATCCACTTGGTCTCAGAGGTGGCCAACAGATTTGTTTAGAGCAGGTTCCGCTAGAAAAGTACAGCTTTATAATCTTTTACCTTGTGGAATGCAAAATTACAATCAAACTTTGTAGCTTTTTTAGGATTTCATCATTAGTATCATGAGCAGATACTAATGGTTTTTACTCAGCTTTCTGAGAATGATTGTTCTTTGTCTTTGGGCTGGATGAGCCCTGCAGGCATCTCTGCCAGAGCAGGATGCCCCTTCCCCAGGAGCTGCAGTAGCCTCAGGAGACCTGTTTGCCCCATTGGGCCAATCTCCAGCAGTGTTTTAAGACTGGGAAACCTTAGGGCAGGCTTTTATCTCAATATACTTCTCAAGCCCTAACCATTTATTTGCTGCTTATTTTGGTAAACTTAAGGTTAAGTAACATGGGACAGACTTTACAGAAGTTTATGTCATTATAAAATTGTGTTAGCATGAAAGATAATACAAATAGCCTATATTCCAGTACAAAAATTGCAGTTTACTTGGAAAATATACCAGTGGTCCTGATAGAAGTGAAAATTGTGTTATAATTTGATAAAGAAGTTTATTCAAATATAATCCATAAGGAAAAGCATCCATGAATTTTTCTAAAATATCAAGCCAGTCACTGACTCTTCAGGTAAAGGTTTTCTCAATGTCTACTTCTGTTAAATCAAGTTGTCTAAAGGTAGATTGCATATATTGCTGGGGCCTATTGCATATTGTTGACACAATCAAGAAGTGTATGAATATATGTAATTCAGTGTCTCCAGCTAACTCTAAATATACCTTATTTTTTCTTTAGACTTCTTAATATCAGTGATACACTGACACAGTGCTCAGGTTTGACTTCAGTATGTTGCACAAGACTTCTTTCTACTATTTAAATCTCATAAACCCTACTAGTGCCAAGAGGAAAGGCCTCAGAGCCAATTTGATCTTCAAAACAAAATACAGGCATCCTATTTTCAACAAATTGCCCTGTGAATGTTTATCATTGTTAAGATGGATTAAAAGAAAGATGTCATTTTTCAGTTCTTTGGGCTAGAATGGGGAGGACCTGAACTAATCACAAGATTAGAGAAATTGCATATCTGTCCTCTATTTCATAATTGTTACAGCTTTGCAAGAAATACTGGTAGCTTGTCGGTGGACCCTTAAGAATTAATAGTTGAATTAAAGAAATTAGAATAACTGTAGGTTTTTCTAGGGAAAGAGATTACTTCCTGAGTAGTCAAACTGGAATCATCTTGATATTACTCACATTGCTGCTGTCTTGTACTGAAAGAAACAATATTGGTCTTTCTAACACATTTATCTTTATAACAAGAATATTTGGTCTCAAATGAGTTGCTGAAGCAAGAAGTAGTATAACATGAATGGCACCATGTAATGTAGACAAATACTGAGTCTGTCCCTCTGAGACATCATCTTCCCAATTCACCTGATCTTACACATGAAATCAGATGCATTTTCTGGCCAGTAGCCCTATTAAACTGTTTTGAGGTTTATTTACTTTAAAAAATCTTTAACAAGAATTTCTTCATTATGGAATGCATTTTGGAAAAATTGCATTAATTTACTTAAATACTTTTATTGGTCTGATTGGTCGAAGAGTTTGATACGTAGGCATTAGTCTGCTGAGGCTCTGTCTGTGGTGAAGTTCATGAATTTGAATACTTCCAGTCAGTCATGAAAAAGAACCTAAAAGGTGCTATTTGTCCCTAAGTTGTGACAGCTCAGTTGAGAAACTTAGTCTGGTGAGATAAAGGTGCTTTGAAAGACTGAAGGTTACTGGGGATCACAGGGAATCTTGAGCAATTATTCATTCCTGTGGTGGAATGGTACCAAATATGCATTTCAGATTAGACAGTCTATTCATTCATTTTTTGATTACTTAATGTAGAAGCTAGTTGTCTCAGTTAATTAGTATGAAGAGATGAGCTCTCCATTTTTTTTCTTCCAAGAGATTAAGCATTTTTGATAACAAAAAGCACATTTTGTTGATGTAGTAATCTTGTTTTTTACAATCAACCTGTTGTACAGCCAGCTGCAGGTTTGGATAATTACTTAGTGTCAAAAGAGCTGCAACTACTTGCTTTCCTTCTGACTAAGAGGATGTGAATCCCTTGGGAATGACATTAATCTGTAACCCAGGCAAAACAATCTGGTTTACCATATTTTAGGTAGAGATATCAATTAGTGATAAGTATTGTAGTCTTTTGACAATCATTTAAAGTTGGGAATTGAGAAATCAACCTGTGTTGGAACTGCAGCTGTTTTGTTTTGTTTTGTTTTGGAATCACTTACTTGAATATGTTAGTTTTAATAGAAATTTCCTTGTAGCTCTTGCTGAATTAGACAATCTCAAAGATGTTTAAAAGATGTGCCTACAAGACCTGTGTTGTTTTGAGGATTTATTTCAGATTAACTATTGCCAGAGGACGTCTAAATTAGAGCTATCTTTAATAAAACGTCAAAATTACCTATATATAGTCTATAGTTTCAGTAATACAATAGTTCTAGTAGAAGTATACTTCTAGTAATACAATAGAGCTCCTTGTTAGAACAAGAAATAGATGGTTGTTCATTATTATTTTGACATTCAGTAGTATGAGTTTGAGGTAGCTGGATGTCTAATATATAGGGAATCTAGATTAATAATTCTAAATATAGTTCTGTATGATGGCATAATTTCACAGTTCTACCCAAGAAAGATCTCTAGTCTTTTTCTCTCTTTACTGAACTCTTTGCTTTTCTTTATACATTCATTGCAGTGTTGCATTTTTTTAGTAAAAAAGGTTTTGAAGAAGAAAAAAATATAATTTCTCAGGATTTTTGGAAAGGATTCAGCATCTTGGCTTTTCCCCAAAATGCCTTGCATACCATGTTCCTTCCTTCATTTAGAGGGAAATTTTTTAACACCATGCAATGACTTCTTTACATTAAAAGACATTAAAAACCACCATTTTCTCTTCTAAAGTAGCCTCTACTCAGAGTTTGTAGATGTCTATGCCTGTATCCCTTCAGATTCAAGAGGGAGCTACTCAGTGAATGAGACTGTCTGCCTAAAAGCCTCTTAAGTCCCAAAAGGCAGCCAAGTTACCTCTTCTCCTAGCACTGCCTGACTCCATCCTGGGGGCCTTCCCTCCTAAGTCTGAAAGCTTCCTGTCAATGTTAATGCACTCATCCAGAAATGCTCAGAAAAATTACATTAAAGATAATTACCACTGCTGTCATACCCTGGAATTCTCTCCTGTTATATATTTAACATTAGTTTCTTGGGTGCTCAGCAGGTAGCAGTGGGCATGGAAGTTCAGTGGATTGGATTTGGTCTTGTTCTACACAGCAAGAATACAGTGAATAGAAGAAGAGGGTTGTCTCACTGGCAGGGCCTGCCCATCTTTGCACATACTCCATTGCATGTGCTGCTTCTTCCACCAACTTGAGAGGAGACTTAAGATACCTATTCTAGGACAGTAGCTTGCAGACCTACTTAACCAAAGCTTAGACAAAATAAGGCAGTCTGCATTTAAGGAAGTTGACTCTATTTCATCATTCCTGAATCTTGTGCTGTGATTATGATTATTAATTAGAAGAATTGCAATTGCTTTTACTGTGTACACTAACTTTTGCTTCTCTAGACTTCAGCAACAATGAAGAGTTAATCCACACACATTTCAATCTTAGCTTTGAAATGTAAAATGTGCAGACTTTTGACCACGACTGAAAAATAAGTAAATGAATGCTGTAATGTCTTCAGAGGATAAAGGCTGCTAGGGTGGGTATCATAAACCATGTAGACTTCTGGGCATTGCTTCATGATAGTTTTGCATTCATAGTGGAGGAGTAATTAGTAAAGCTGCTAATTCCTGCAGTGCCAGCAGCAGGACCCTCTTCGAGGTTTGGCAATAGCATTATTGGAGCCTGAAATACTTAAAACAGGCTGCCTCTCAATTTTATCTAACACAGCCAAAGAGTGCTGATTGGTTCTTACTGCACCTCTTCGCTGATTAAATACAAAATAATAATAGCTTCAGAAAATACCTGAAAAAATAAATACTACTTTTAGATTTTTGTGAGCTAAAGCTAACTTCTAAACCTTTCATAACTCCATTACTTTTGTTTATACTCAAATCCATTTGCCGTAAGTTTTCATGAATATTTAAAATTGTATTTATTATTGTGCATAGTGAGAAATATTTTCAGTTCTTGATTGCTTTTTTTTTTCCTGTTTTACATACTCTTGTCACTCATGGAGGAATGGTGCTCATTTCACTATATTTTAATACTTTTTCCCAGGGAAGTATTTTTGTATGTTGCAAATACACGTTTGTGATTTTAAGGAAATGCTAATTAGCTTCCAGGATACTTACAGCATTGCAGGGTAAGCAGTGGAAGCAATTCACTGGAGGACTGCCTGTCAGTGAATTCCTGGAGGAGAACCTGTGGGGTGGCTCAGGAGCTGGGGATGTGAGAGGGTCAGTTCCCTCATGCAGTGTCTTGCTTCAGAAAGTCTGAGTACCCCTGTTACTTCAACCTATTAAGCTGTTAAAAGTTACTTTGCCTCTCTGAGTGGGTACTCAAAGATAATATTTTATTGTTCAGGGTTTTACTGACTTCTTAGATGTTCCATATTTCTACCAAGTTCTGCATTTTTTCCCCTGTGGAACAGCTAGCTGACTTCTATCTTCACATACATTCATGTTTCAGGTTGATATTTCTCAAGTCCATATTTTATAAATGTATTAATTTATCAAAGATGTGTAAACCAACATTAACTTATTTTCAGTCCAGTGTAGGTACATGCAATGTATTATATTAAAGAAAGCCCAATGCAAACTTTGACTAAGTAAAAATGTCTCAGCAGCATAAAATATTAATAATATGCTGAATTACATAAATATAAGACCAGTTAAAAAGTCACATGCTCTATATTGCCATGCCTTTAACTGAATTGTGTTATGAATCAGGTATGTTGTTATAAGATCTCTCTGTCCAGATGGAGATTCAAAATACCAGGTGGTGGAAACTGTACAACACATTTCCCTGGTTACTGTGTGCCACTGCTGTTTTGGGGAAATACTTACTCTCCAGTGGTAGCATTTTTGCAAATACCTTCCTGTAGTTTAATCTTCTGTCATTTCATTCAGTTATTCTTCTTAGCGCTGCACGTTTGATTCCTTGGAATCAGGGCAGCTTGAAGAGCAGTTCAGTAAATGAATTCAGCAGACCTTGTGTGTGTGTGTACTGGTCAGCTTAGTGGCTGTTTTTTTCCAACTTTAAGTGGGTTAATGTGTATGTGCACTCTTATGACTGTGAACACATTAAAAAGGAGATTGGACATCTATATTTTCATTTGAATATCTGTTGATGAAAGTGTTCTATTGCAAACATCAGTCAAAAATTACATGGATCAGGGTCAGTCTTGGGAGAATTGTATGTCCATAAAATATATTGATACTTTGTGGTACATATGATCTTTCTTCTGGTTTTAAGTAATTTTAAATGAATTCCCAATTAATTGCAGCATGATGAAATTCCATTGTGGTGTGTATAAAAATTAACTTGACAGCATCCTAGAAAATTTAGTGCAAGATTGTTCCTGGTCAGTGATAACTCAGATGCTTTTTAGCTGCTGAGATTCTCAAGAGGAGCTGGTTCACCAGAGATGTGGTTGTGTGCATCTGTGTGAGTGTGATGCAGCAGGAGGAGGAAAGAATATGCAGAGTAAGAACAGCATGGGCTATTCATTATCCAGATGATCATAACAAAATGAAGACTATTTAGTGTTACAAATTAGAGGTCAAAAAATGTCTGTTGCCTTGCAAATGACTTTTTGCACGTCTCTCGTATGTCCTCTGGTTGCCTTAATAGTGGTATTTCAGAGATACTTTACTCTTTTTAAAAATTAATAGAGCAGTTTTTAAATGAGGTACTTATTTTCTAGATATATAAATCTACAAATTATGTATTAGAATTTATTTTAATAATTAAATACACACTTTTTCATGAGTTGATAGCATCTATCATACAGTATTTCATACCATTGCTATGATTGCACTGAGTGTAAATGAGCTTGGGAAATGAGAATAACTCCTTCATTGCAACCACTAAAATGTTACTTTAAAATCTTTCATCATATCTGTACATGCTTGTTACTTTTTCACAGGCTGCCATTCCTGCTTGCTCCTCACCAATCTTTTCAGTGTCAAACATGTTGGAAGGGTGAAACCAGGGGGGAGCTTGTATGAATCAGAAGACAGTGGGACAATTTGAGTAGGATCTTTTCAGGTATCCAGTGATAAGACTTATGGGAATGGTTCAAATCTGTGCCAGGGGAGATTCAGACCAGACATCAGGAAACATTTCTTCACCCAGAAGAGGGATCAGACTCTGGAAAAGGCTTCCTAAAGTGGGCATCAGTGCCCCAAGCCTGTCAGAAAGAGGCATTAGGAAATAGTCCTTAATAATGTGTCTTAGCTTTTGGTCAGACCTGAAGTGGTTGGACTTGGAGGTGGTGAGCATTGTAGGTCCCTTCCAGCTGAAACAGTGTCCTGGTTTGAAGGACAGGTGTGTGCCAATAAAAGCAGAAGTTTCTCTTTGAAATGGAGAATGTAAACCCCCTTCCTCCAAATTATTATTATAATTTTGAAATTAAAGGGCTCTCAGACAAAGGGGTATTAGGAATAACAGTTCTTTAATAGGAAAGTTAAAATAGAAATACAGTATTACAAAGAATAATCCCAACCCTGACAGAGTCAGAATACAGCCCGACACCCTGTCAGTCAGGGTGTTGGTAGCAGTCCCATTAAATGGTGGCTACAGTCCTGCAGTGTCAGATGTGGTTCAGCTGAAGCAGTTCTCCTGCAGAAGGTGCAGTTTTGCTCTGAAGGTCCAGGGATGATGTGGAAAGGTTCGTGTTCCTTTGGAATCCAGTGGAAAGATGGATAATTTGCTGTTCAAAATCTCAGGTTTTTTTATCTAAGTAGGAAAGGCTTGGCTCCTCACCCTGGCTAGAGCATCTCCCAATGGGATGATGTCATTTTATCAGTCACACAGTGGGACTGAATGGCCCAGCGGCAGATGGTATCTTCCTGGAGGGAGGATGGGTTATGGAAAAGATAAAGATGATTGCCTCACCTGGTCTTAAAGATGGCCCATTAGCAGATAGTATGTGGAGCCATGGAGATAAGGAATCACTGCCCCACCTGGCTTCAACAGATGGTGATAGAATACACATTTCTGGTCACATCAACCCAACACAAGCAGTCTGTTGTATTCTACATTCCATTCACTGGGGATGGGAAGGGAGCTGAAAGCATGTGTCAGTTGAAGCTGGAGGATGCGTGCTGTAGAGAAGTGACAGGGAGACATTCTGCAGGTTGCCAACCCACTGGCTGTATTCCCCTTTCAGGGCTTTCTCCTCCCCATCTGTGCTATACTCTATTGCTGTCCTCATGTGCATTTCTGCTGCCTTATCTGCCTCCTGGCTTTTGCAGCAGGTTGCCTTGCAGCTGTGCCCTGAAAAGCACGTAATGAGTAGTGTGAAAACATGTCTTCATTTGAGGTGGTAGGTGCTTTAATCATTAATTGTGGCAGTTTTTCATGTTGGTGTTAAAGATGGAGAACCTCAATAATGAATTTTCGTAATTCAAGTTGAAGGGATTACATCGAAGACTGGCTTTAGAACTATTCCTCTGAGCATGTTTGAATGCTGGTGTTTGTTAATAATGACCATATGGCTGTCATCTCCATTGTCTTTAATTCACTGAAAAGTTTGAGGATTTTCCTATCTCCTGTCATTGTGTTTTGATGTCTTTTATCTTCAATGTGGCATGTGCCTGCATTTAGTTCTTCCAGTGTATTTTCTCCTTGTTAGTAAATGACCCACCAGTTACTCTGCTCATTTTACTTTGACATTTACGTTAAGGTCCTCTATCTTTTTTTTGTGTGTTTCTTCAGAGCACCTGCTATCAATGAAAAATGTGCTTGGAGAAATGAAGGCCATTTTGATTGTATCCTCAGTAGCAGGTATAAAGATTTAGATAAAAAACCCAAAGAACTGATTTAAAATCAGTGAGATAACATATTTCTTTAACTTCCATGGTGTTATATATGCCTGAGATGATTAGAGTCATAATTTTTCCAAGGATAATAAACATATTGAAGTTTTAGGAATCTAACATGCTTCAGCATTGGATTGCATTGGACAAAGAAAATATGTTAACATGCTTTCATGTATTTAACAATGCCTATATTCATTGTGAAAAATGCCATATTGATGTTTATAAGAAGTATTTCTAAAATTACAGTGTAAAAATTTCATCATCAGTTAATCAAGACAAATTAGTTGTTGAGGAGTACATAAAAAAAGCTGTGGAATTTATTTTAACCTTATGACAATAAGCATAAGTAAATGCTTTTTTTGGTGAAGTGTAGACCTACTGTCTTTGGGAAAGAGAAAACATAGTGGTTATATTTATTTGTGTGATCATGAGAATTGGAAAGCAATTTGTGTGACCAGAGCTGTAGATTGCTCAGATGAATACTTTATTTATGGCTGTCATTATTATGCTTATGATACCTCGAGATGCTTGTTAGATTGGTGTACACAGATGTAGTGGGCTTTAACATGCTTACTCATCACTTTGTGCTGATAGCACTTTGATAGCACTTTGTGCTGGTGCTGTAATTGTTTAGATTTTTCATTTTTTGTTTGAAGAATAATGTCATTGTATGAAATATTGATTGTATATATACTCCTTTCAAAGTAAATTTAGTTACCCTTGTGTATCTGCTAAGATCCTAGACAATCCAAGAAACTGTCTTCTAAGCACAGTCTGTGCCTGAAACTGCTGCTGAAATTCACTCTTTCAGCTTTACCCTCGTGTTGGTACACAAAGACTGGTACAATCCTTAGTCATGGGGCTCTCCTTTGAGGATTGAACTGTTCCTAGATTTATTTATACCCGTGTTGTGATGTGAGGTTGGTTGTCATAGTGTAGTAAGAGCATGATAATTATACTGCCTGAAATTCCAATTTTTAGAATCTGTCACATAGTCGCTGTCTCTCTGGAGATGAAATGGTATATTAAAATCTAGTTCTTTTAATCAAAATATCTCTGTATCAGGTTTTCCATGAAACCAAGTTACAGGTAATGTGGACGGTAAATATCTCATTTCACAAATACTTCTCTGAATACTGTGAGGGATTTTTGAAGTAAAAGTGTAGATTAAAGAAGGGTACTTTATAGCAAAAGTTTATGATTCAGTGATTAGACAATAGATCTGTTAGTAGGAGCATTCTATTAAGTAACATATCCTGCCATTCTTCACTTCTGTGCTGTGTCTTCACATTTTGTATTGCCATTCCAACTGCCTTGGCTATTTTCAGTGATGCTGGTGTTAAGACAGAGTGATCTATCTGTCTATATCAAAATAATTGCAGACTGTATAGAAAACATATATTGAAATATTTGGAATAATTTAGATTTTACTTAAGGACTTCTGTAAGTACATAATATAGTATACAGATGGCTGCCAAATGGGGTTGTCATGGTTTTTGCTGAAAATAAGGTAGCACTGAGCATGCAAATACCTCTTACCTTTTTTTTGAGCATCTGGTATTCAGTAGAGTAGAAAATCAGGTATCATGATCCTTAGCAGGATTTAAGTGATGTATGTGGAGCCAGTGAGGTGAAGTGAGCATGTTTTGAGGTTAGTAACAGAAAATAATCAGAATCTAATGTGTGTGAACTAGAGACCCATGATGAAACTTGGGATCCACAGAAAGCAAGCAGAATGCTTTGCAGAGTGAGAATCCAGTGCACTGCTCAGCAGTGCTGCTTTTATGGTAGGTTTAACAGGAGTAGAACAAGAATATCTTTTGAAGATTCAGAGGACGTACTTTTTTCAAGACCATTCCTAAGGCTACCCCAGATCTTTGAATTTTTGTGTCATTTATTCATTTAATACCATTGCATACAATGAAAAAAAAAAAAAAAAAAGAAGCAGCGTATTTGAATTTGAAGGAAAAATAGCCAAAATACAGAAGATATTTCTGTGTAGGTTGACAGCCAGCTTTTGTATCATGATTGGTTTGGCTCTATTGAGAACAACTGCTATTATGCCTGGTTATTTTGTACCTACTGCCACTGCAGACTCTTCCTCTGATCAAGGGACTAACATTTACTGTGAGGTCATTTTCTTTCTTCTGCATTACTTAATCAATTTTGGACTATGCTGAACACAACACAGTGCAGAATAATTCATAACATTTGCTATATTTGACAGTTATAAGGTTTATATTATTGGCTTTGTAATTTATTTACACATCTCACCTAGCTAATAGCAAGAGTGGTCTATTAAGATGTTTACCAGTGCTTCCTTCAGCTTGTTTCTTTGCAATTACAATTCTAATACAATTACTACAAATAAATATGTCTCTAAACAAAACAAAACAAAAAGGTAATCATTACCCTATTAGTTTATTTTCCAGTTGAATCTTGAATTCAAAGTTAATTTAGCTGGAACAGATTGTACTCATATATATCCTCCTTCAGTTCAGTATGAATTCATGCAAAATGAGCAGCTGAGTATACTTACATTGCTCAACAATCCTTATGCAAAACTACTGACGTTATTTAAGGCCACCCTAGGTCAAAGATTTGACCTCCTAGTAGTAGTACATCAGAAGATTGGATGATTTGTTAAAGAACACTTCTGTTTATGAAACAAAAATCCCATTGTGCTTGATGACCTTTTGCATATAGAAAAAATTCTAAACATACAGTAGAAAGTGACCTAATAGCATAAGGAATTATGTGATGCACTACAGAATTTCACTGGTACTGTGCCCACAATACTTTATGTTCTTTAAAATAGTTTTAGAGCTGATTCATCATTAAGACTGTGGAGTTGTACCTACCCTACTTGCTTTTCACAAAGAAAATGGAACTCTGGAGAAGAAAAAGACAAAGGATGATTTCTTCATCATGTCTGTTTGTCTTTCTTAGGTGTATTGAAGATATATATCTGCTACCAGGTGAAGGAATAAAGCATTCAAAAATGATCCTGAACTTTAAATAAAACCAGGGACTTTATTATTAAAATATATTTATTAATATTCTGCTATGAAGAAGTTTAATTTTTAGTTATCTCAATTTATGACAATTCATGTACATGAGAAACTTTCTAAAATTAGGAATAACTCTTGCTTGTAGTGCAAAAGGCAATGCAAGATAAATATTTGAGGTGAGTTTGATCTCAGGCTCTCTCTAGGGAATATCACATTGCCTGCAGTGCCAAATACAAGACAGTTCAGGGTGATACCCACACCCAGGGGTGTCAGGTTCTCTTCCCTTTTGCTTGTAACAAGCATACAAGTGAGCATTGAAGGATCTGTCTGTTTATCTAGTCTGTCTATCCAGCTAGTTTTCCATGTTTGCCTCTCTTGTTGCTTCTACAACCTCTCTCAGGATGTCAGCTTAAATCTGCCTGATTTGTATCCCTTCAGAACACTTTTGATTGTTCTTTCTTAGAGTGTGACCTATGATTTTTATCTTTTCTTCCTACAACAAGCAGGTTATGTTTCTTTCTACAGATCTCTTCATAGCATTTTCTCCGTTCTGTCACCCACCCAGTCATTCATCATTTGTTACTGAGATGTCATCTCCCAGCTAAGGTCTGGGACCACCAGATGAGCCACCCCTCATCACTCTTCTTGCAGATCCTCAAGGAGAAATCTCTTTACTCTTCTCATGTGATTGTCCTCCATGATAGCACCTGTAAATTGCATTGGTTTGTCAGTGTCGTGTTAGAAAACAACTCTTACAAATAAGAGGGTTTCTTTAAAATTTACCTGTTTTGTGATGCTTAATATTGAAGTTTTAATTGGAAGAACAGTGTATACACTGGCACTGAAATGAAAGCTGGTAATGTTTAGAGCCAGCTGGGATTTGCTCTGCTGGACGTGGAGGAAGCTTCTGGCAGCTTCTCACAGAAGCCAACTCTGCAGCCCTCCCTGCTACCCAAACTTGGCCATGCAAATCCAATAAATAAGGGTATAAACATTATAAGACTGGGCCTCTCCTTTCTTCAAACTGTAGTACTGAAGAGTGTAGTAGGTGTTTGTTCATTGCTCAAATACCATTTTTTGGTTGGGATTTTGCATAATAGGAGCAACAAGCAAGGAATACCAGTGGATAGATTAGTTCATGTTCACTGAAAAGTCATGCATTTTTTCTTATCTTGTTTCTACTGATTTCCTAATTGTGTATTTCTAGATCTAAGCATATTTAGTGGAATCTGAATCTCAGAAGAGCCCTTTCATCCTACAAATGTGAATGTGTTGGCACAAGGCTGTGATTCATGGGCAGGTTTCATAGTGTTGGATCTAGTGCTGTACCTGGCTGTAGACGACTTCATGATCCAGTCCTGGCCTTATTTACAAGCATTAAGTATGTGGATTCAAAAGATACCTGTTCATCTCAATCGTTAATTTCAGGATAAATTAAGAACTTAAACATATTTAAAATCCAGGACTATGTTATTTTTTCCTTAAACATACCAGTTTTAGAACATCGCTCTGTTGTTTTTATATTTCTTTTTAATTTAGGGTTTTCACAGCATGTTTTGTACTGATCCCATGGCATACAATTATTAGAGCTGCTTGACACACAAGTAAAAAATTCTGCTTCAGTTTCATGATGTCTTTTGTTTAACCTCTACTGCACTGCTGCCGATTTGTGTTAGCTAAATGTTTCTGTGAACTTCTTATACAAAACTTTCTCATATGCTTCTCCTTTAATAAAAACATTATAATTTCTCCTGAAACATTTATTTTCAAATTCATAGAATTTGTTTCTGTGAAATGATTTTCATATGGCAGGAGAGAGAGATGTCTAGCATGGGACAATAGCCAAAATACAATATAGATCACAAAGGTAAATCTGCATATTTTCCATTTTCTTTTGGCAGATAGCCAGACAGCCTCTTATGAGAAGTTATATTTTTCCAAGATTTTCAGTTAACTACATGAATAATTGCTTCAATTTTTGCTTGCAGATATTGGAATCTGTCTTCATATCATAATAGGCTAGCCTTTCATTTGTGTGCAGGAGTTTTAATTGGTAGAGATGTTTTGTGTAGCAGCATGCATCTTCTGAAATAGGGCAGCACACATCTTATGATTAATGCAGGCTAAGTCACTGGAGTGTTCATGGTGGCAGCAATAATTTCAAGGCAGAAAAGCTAGGAAAGAATGCAGAGAGAATAGCAGGCCTGTTATTTTACTGTGTCACTTTATTTTTATATTAATGTTTCAAAATCTAGATTTTTGCTTATCAATATGCTAGTCAAATACTGTTTTCTATTAGGAAGTTGTTGATTTTTTTTGGCTTGATTAAAGAATGATTTTTTTTTTTCCTGCACTTCTCTAAAATACTGGTAGGTAGAATTCAAATAGAACAACTTTTTTTCCCTACAAAAATTGAAATAAATAAATTTTATGGAAAATTCCTTTCATGTCTGTTGTGTAATTTCAATTGTAGAAGTATTTTTAAGGTAGAACACTTCCTGTGTGTATTGCTTGACTTGGAATCTTGGTCTTTGTAGAATACCCTAGCAAATACCACAGAGGCATTTAACATGTTAATATACCATTTATATGGAGTTTATTTATCCATTTACTTTTTATTTTTAAACCTTGATATATAAGGTTGCTAAGAAGATTCTGTTATTTACTTAGGTAGATAGCAAAATTAATATTTAATATTAAGATTTCAAAGTGCACCTAATCAGTGAGATGTTCTGTCATTGCCCATTTCTCTTATAGCTCCCATTCAGAAACAATTCTGTTCTTCCTTTTCTGATATCCCTTCTTATTCTCCACCTAAGTGTAGTCTTCAGATTTGTTCCCTTGGTTTCTGGTGCCTAATAACTTGTTGCTGAAGATTGATGAAGCATGACATGAACTTTTGCCCTTATTCTCCTTTACATTTTTTGCTTGTTTGTTACTTTGGTTAAACCTGTCATCTCTTTTCTTGTTTTTTGCTTCATATTTCTTTGTGTGCCTCCTCACCATCTCTTGACACTGTTTCTCTCCACATTTCCAGCTTCCTTGCCTTCTAGCTTCATTATGGCTTACTCCTTTTTAGAAAACATTTTATAATGGAAAACAAGCTATTTCTATAGTGTCTAATTCTTGTACAGTATTTTGGAAAGCAGTCACAATACTTAATTTTGCTCTCTGGAATATAAGAAAATGTTTTTCAGCCAAGAAAAAAGTATAATCCATTATAGATTTTGGAAAAAACAGAAGATAAAAGTGCAGATGAATGTCTATTCTTTCCCAAATTTTTGTTTGCTTAGTATTTTATTTTTTATTTTATTTACTTCTAAATTGCTCACATTTGCTGTTTTTGTAGATGCATGAAAAGACTCACATCCTTCCTTGAAGCATCGCTTTAAACAAATACTTTTAAAATGGACATTAATATTCTCAGCTGGGTAGCCATGAAGCTGTGTGGGCAAGAACTGACATGGGATGACTATTTAACCTCTCTTACAAGCACATGTAGTGGCAGGACAAGGGCTTCAAACTGAAAGAGAGTAGGTTTAAATAATGCATTAGGAAGAAAATCTTCACTGAGGATGAGGGTGGTGAGGCATTGGCCCAGGTTACCCAGGAAAGCTGTGGATGCTCCAGCCCTGGAAATATTCAAGGCCAGGCTGGATGGATCTCTGAGCAGTCTGGCCTTATGGAAGGTGTCCATGCCCATGGCAGGGAGGTTGGAACAACATGATCTTTAAGGTCCCTTCCAACTTTTAACATTCTATGATTCTCTCCAGTACTAGGAGTGCTGTGTATTTTCTGACTGAAACTATAATTTGCCTTGTATTTTCATGACACCATAAAATTGAAATGATGAATATGTGAGTGCCATTGATGGCATCCATCCTAAAACAGAGAAGACTATGGGATTTTATCAACAGTAAAAAATGCCACCATTAAAAACACCCCAGCATTATACATACCAAGACCTGAAGGAGTATTTTTTGTATGAAATGGTTAAAATTTGTTGAAAAAATAAGCACTTCCACAAAAATATTAAATTCCTTATTAGCTCAGCATCAAGTTGCAGTTCTTGTGTTGGGTTGAACGTGAGCAGACCTGTTTTGCAATGACCAGGTTGCCTTGCAACAACACAGTGTGCTCCTGGAAATTTTCTTCTTTGAGAATGAGCCTGTGGCATTTTCTGCACTTGAGAGGCTGTTTCCTGTGCTAATCAAGGCAGCTGACAAACCCTTCAGCATGCTTGAATCAGTGTGGGTTTGTCCAAGTTCTTTCTTTGCCCTGTACACCCTTAGGCACAAATTGACAGATTTCTATTTTTTTTTTACCAGCTGCTGAGATGGTTTGCAAGAGTCATGTAACCAGATGAAAAGGCTTGTTAGGCTGAGACATAAAAGGCAGGCAAACTGATAAATTTCCTTTTACCCTTTTAATTGTAAATTCTATTTTTGCCTGTTTTTAAATAATTTATGATACCAGAAGCACTTTCATTAATTGGGATGCTTGTTGTGAAGCAGGACAATTCCCAAATGTGGCCGATCTTGGAGATCTCACTGTTTCACCACAACTGGGAAAAAAGTGCTCCTTAGGAGAACTTTTTTGTATGTCTGTTAATGAACAGTGAGGTAAATTGTGAAGGTGACCTATAAAGTGGGAGGCAGGAAAGATGTGAAAGGTGTCCCCAGATGCACAAGAGTATTGTGGGCATTTTCATTTGCTTGGTGAGTCTAAGTAAGGCAGTTGTTCCTTTTCACATTCAGAATCAAGGCCCACCTGCCAGTTGCCTTTCTGGAAGGAACAAATTGGTGCTGCAGAAAAGCAGGACATATATCAATTTTGTATGGCTTTTTGTGTAACAAGATTAACCAACACTCAAATTGGTGAACAAAACCAGAAAGGTGCTTACACTTTTTAGATGAAATTTAATGTCTCTGTTTCTTTAGAATCATGGAGGCTTTCCCAGCCTTATTTATTCTGTGGTTCTAAGATTGAGTCCATTGACCAGCGCTGCCCAGTCCACCACTACACCATGTCCCTAAGTAGCACAAACTACATGTTTTTTGAACACTTTAGGGATAGTGACTTCACCACTTCTCTGGGCAGCCTGTTCCAACGTTTTACCACTCTTTCAGTGAAGACATTTTTCCTAGTAGTGAATCTAAACCTCCCCTGGCACCATATCCTGTTGTCCTTTCTGTTGTTACATGGGAAGAAAGATGGACACACACACCTGTATACACCCTCCTTTCAAGTGATAGAGCAATTCCCTGATTCCCCTTTTCTCCAGGCTAAACAACCCCAGGTACCTCAGATGCTCCTTGTAAGACTGGTGCTCCAGATTAATTTCCAGAATTATATTGTAGTTCTTTATCCTGTTCTGCACAAATATTCATTGGGTTCATAGTGCTTTACTGGGCTGCAGTACATTATTCCCAAAACAGTTTAGTGATGGATATGCTAGTAAGGAGGAGGGTAATGAAGAGCTTGCATAGTGGCAGCTGTAGGCTCCTATGTCAAAAAAAATTTTATTATATTCTCTCTCAGTCATGTAATCTGTGCTTCTGCATTTTTCAGGTATTGGGTGTTCACAAATCATAGGGCAAAATGAGTACTGGCATGACTTTTATGGTAATTTTAAGAAAAATTTTCCAAGGAAATACAGTTAGTTTGTACAATTAAGTGGTCTATTTGTCTGCCAGGCTTTCCCCTAATATTTTCTAAGCGTGTCAGCTAATTTCAAATTTATAAGAAGCAGAAATTCATTTGTTACTGTCTTCTTAGCATTTTGTGGTAGTGACAAGGTAAAAGTGATGCCTGAAGTCATGTGCTTGGGAAAGAGTCATAATCTTCTGGAAATGCTAGTTCCAGGAAAAACTGTTGGTTTCCATGGACCTGATCCCAGTCTTTTCCACACTAATAATACAGCGAGATGTACTGGGCTTGAGGAGTGAATTCTTGAGTCTGGCACAGGCTTTTATGTCAGTTTTTCCATTCTCTGGCCTATAAACTGCCTTGAAAGTGGGTGCCATTGCTTTGATTTCTAATGATGAGAAGCCATCCATGGGAGCTGAGAATATATTTGATATGTTCATGATATGTTGCTATTATAACTGCAGGACTTTGGGATTAAGCAAAAAAAATGCATCTTTTTGACAGGCTGAAGAAATGACTTAGCCATTTAGGCCAGAGTAGGGTCCTCTAGCCACCTGGATTTGGGAATATATTGCCTAGATATTATTTATGAATATCCACTTGTTTAAGGGCCCATCAAGGATTCAGACTTACTCCTGCACTGTAACAAGCAGCTGTGTAGATTCATCATAATCAGGTTTCTCTGTTATTGGGAGTTTCTCAGGTTGCTTGTTTCTCTGTTATTGGGAGTTTCTCAGGTTGCTTGTTTCCTGGCAGCACTCCTGCTTACTCTGGATTCAGTTTCATATAACTGGTATTTGTTAGTGATCTCATCTGTGATGCATTTTTTTTTCCTTTTGCTTTTTTTTTGGTTTTTTTTTTTTGAGTAAGATGCAAAGATTCTGGTGGAGAAAAAAGGGATGCTTTTCATCACTGATTTTTAGATGTATGCCAGAAGCATACACTATAGTCATATTATTTGAAAACATTATCCTGGGCCCCTTTTTTCCCCTTTGACAAGTTAACAGGCTTTGATGTAGTGGGTTACAGACAGGTTCAAACATATCTTCTTCACCTTTTGAAATTGATTTCTAGAAATGTTGTTGCAGCAATCGAAGGATATTTGCAGGAAATGAAACAAGTCTCCTTGACATCAGTATGTTTTAATTTAGTACAGTGGCCTGGAAAAGGAAAACAAGTATTCTTAAGGCAACATGACAAATCTATGAAAAATATACATCTTGTTTGCCAGAGTATCAATTGTGATGCCACTCTAGGATGAGTTTTAATTTCTTGTGTCAAATAACCCAGACTAATGACATCATATTACCTGATGTTAATGTGGTTTCTTTTTTAGGAATATAAGTTCACTTGAAATTTACTTGATTGCCCTAAAGTATGCTATTTCCAGGCAGGACTGAGGTTTCCTGCTTTTTGTTGAATAGTTTGCAGATACTTGGTTTTTATTGAGTTGTAAGAATGTCCCTAATCTTACCTCACTTGCCAGAGCTCTCACTTAAATAGATTGAAGCTGAGAACACTCAGGGTCACTTAAACTAGTATATAGCTTGTTCCTACTTCTGATGTGGTTACTGGACTGATTTCTGTATCCTTATGTTAGGGCTATTTCATTAAATGGAACAGGCCCAAGCATTGGTACCTTGTTCACATATCCCTGTCGTGTCTGCAGATCAGTAGGTGAGCAGCCAGTGTTTAGACATGGCCTGAAGTCAGTATGGGTGAGGAAAACCTACTGAGTGTGGTGTGAGCATGAGTGTGTCCTGTCTAATCCATTGAAAAACCAAATGCGGAAAAATCCACAGGAGGCTGTGCAATTAAGCCTCCACAGATTATTAAAATATCTTCAATTTTATACATTTTCTTAATTTTAACTTCTTTTGTTTTCACTGTACATTTACAAGTGTGTTGATTCAGGTTGCTGCATGAGCCATATATTTTTAAATGCTGCTGATAGTTTGTCCTGAAGAAGCAGTACAGGAAGGTTGATCATCTTTTTAGTGTGTGCTGCTGCTCCTCTGGAGCAAGGATGTGTTTGTAAAGACTTCCAAGTGGAGGCTTAAAGCAAAGATGTGCTTTTCATTGGGTTAGTGAGTGAAGGCTTACGTACCTTTCTGCTGTTCAGCTATCACTAGTTTAGTCCTTCAATTTAAATACCAGTTTGTCAAAAAGTTCTTTGTAAGTGTTGCTCTCAGTCTCAAGTAAGATAAATTAAATGTATTGCAGCTGAAGCAGAGGAGTAATTTTTCCATTGTGATAGGAAATGGTGTGATCTTTGGATGAACTAGGAAATCCTGATAACATACAGTAAATCTCTGAACATCATTAAACTTGACATTTGGCTTAATATGTATGTTGCCTTCATAGTCTTAATGAGCACCTGGATGCAACTTTTCTGTTAATTAAGTCTTCAGTGAAACAATGGATGTTTAAGAGAATGTCATTGAAGACTAGTGGACGTAATAGTTTTTATCAGCTGTGAATGTTTTGTTTCCTTCTTTTGTGCTTTTTTACCAGTTAGGAATAAAAACTTTAACTATTTGTTTTATATATGAATACACTCAGTATTTTCCTGTCTGTACAGCAGAGGTGTTCTTTGCTGACAGAGCAGACTAGGAAGCAAAGGTCATACTCTGAGACTCAAATTTCTCCCACTTCTCAGCTGCAAATTCCTTGCATTTACCTGGGGTTTCATCATCATCTCTTCTGGACTTCAGTTTTCCTGTCAGTCTTTCAGATACAGATTTTCTGAAGTCACATCCTAAATGAAAACTATTGTTTTGATGTTTTGTAGGCTCCTTTGAAATACTTTGATAACTGTCTGAGCAGAGATTATCAGCTCATTAGTATTTATTGCTAACTGGAAAACCAGGAGAGATCAGTGAGAAGCCTGAACTTCAAGCACAATTTTATACTGGTTCTTAGCTTCAGTATGTAGCATCTTTTCATAGTTTTCAATATTGTGAACTTGTAGCCATCAGTCTTATTCTGCAGCTGTTCTACCTCACAGTACAGAAAAATCTGAAAAAGGCTAAATAAGAGCAGAAAGGAAAAAAAATGCCTGCTGATTTATATCTCTCCCTTCCTCTGAGGGCAGAGTAGCAGACATTATTGTCGCTAATAAGTTCTAGGACTAAAGAGAGTAAAATAAAATTCCCAGAAATTGTGAAGAGACAGAAAAGCTTCCTTTTGGCTGGTTGCTCCAGCTGAGTAGAGCAACCCACTCAAGAATACCAGCAGCTTTCAGATAGTCAGGGATAGGTAATAAATAGGTTACTGGTGGACTTACCTGTGATTTCATTGATTGATTCATCTTTCACCCCTATGTACCACACCACACAATATGTAGCACAGCACTGATTAATCTTTGAGAACACTTCAATGTGTCCTGAAGTGTTTTGTTGAATAAACTTTGACACAGCAGAAACTACAAAAATCTTTGGCAAATACCTGCTTTCCTTTTCTTACATGTCATAGCAACACAGTTTTCTAGGGTGTTAAATTCAAGGACACCTAGAGATATATTCACAGATTGATACACTTCTGATGTTTTTGTTGGTATTTGCTTATTTTTTACTGTCTGAGTAAATCTTCATGCTATTTATTCTTTTTATGAGTAGTCGCATTTTCAGATGCAAGAAACCCAGGATTAAATAAAAAATGTTCCAACAATTTTCAGGTTTGCCTTTCATCAACTGGTGACATATTCATAATACTGTCTATGCTGCTCTGAAGGTATGAGGTAAGAAGGGAAAAATGCACTGGGAACAGCTATTTAGTTAACTGCATGCCATAGTTAAAGCAATCCTGCTGCCTGCAACAAACTTCCAGCACAGCCTATGCAGGTTAACTCCCCAAAGCTATGTTTGACTTTGAAAACACTTTTGAAAGAAATTTAGTCTTTAAAATCTCACCAGTTGTTTGTTCTCTTTTTAACAATATGGTAAAAAATATATTTAATCAATGTTGCAATTCTTTGGTTCCTTTAATAGTCTTTCTATAATTCTAATGATGATTTTTTTTTCCCAAAGCAAGAAGAAACCTGTATCTTGAAGCTAACATTGTTGTCACTCTTTAAGTGTTACCAGCAACTTTATTAAAAAGTCATCACATTCAAAATGCATCCCAGATAATTTCTTTATACTGCACTTGCTGATGCTGATCTTTCGATTGCTGTTCGTTTTTTTTACTGAGGCGAGAAAGACTCCATCAATTTCCTGCAGCAAATTTCATCATAAGTAGCTACTTTTTTTTTTGGTTTTTTTTTTATTCCGGTTGCTATATCTAGAATTATGTGGGATAGTGTATCAGTGATAGTGGGAGTTGTCCTGGAGTGACATTATGATGCTTGTATCCCCCCAGTCGTCTGTTCTGTGGGTGCTGAATATTGAGTTGTGCAGCTTTAAGACTGGTTCCAGGAGTGAAGAGGCTGTGATGTAGAGTTTGTTATCAGAGACTGCACTTGCTGCCCTGGAGCTGGCACCTGTGGCACACCAGGCCTGGCCTGGCCCGTGGCATTCCCCAGCAGTGGAGGGACTGAGAACAGCCTGGGTGAGCTGTGACCCACAGAGGGACTGAGAACAGCCTGAGTGAGCTGGGCTGTGACCCACAGAGGGACTGAGAACAGCCTGAGTGAGCTGGGCTGGGACCCACAGAGGGACTGAGAACAGCCTGAGTGAGCTGGGCTGGGACCCACAGAGGGACTGAGAACAGCCTGAGTGAGCTGGGCTGGGACCCACAGAAGGGGCTCTTCTGAATTTGTCATCTCTTCAGAGCGGCAAGAGGTTTTGCTGTTTAGTATTGTTCATTTTTTTTGTGCTGGGGAGTGCTTTGCCTGTCAAATAAACAGGTTTTTTCCACTTCTCTCTGAGGAAATCTTTTCCCAAACCAATTAAAGGAGAGGTAGCTTAAATTTGTTTTCTGGAGGGACCACTTTGGAAATTTTCTCCCAAATGTGCCCTAAGCCAGGACAGGAGTGTATTCAGCTACTGAACTAGAATTATATGGACCATTATCTTGAGGAACTATCTGCAGCACTGCTGGACTGTGTCGAGAAAATTTTTCCTTGTATACTGGCCAAACCTTTCTATTTTTCACTTTTCCCTGTTTTCTGTCATCCCTGTTTCTCACTCCTGTGAGTAGTGTGACTGTGGGAACATCAGCATTGCTGAGCTGCTGTTAACCCCTTCGAGCTGTCTCTTAACCACAATAAACAGTTCCAGTTCTCTCAGCCTGTTCTCACAGGGCAAGTGCTCCAGCCCTGACCATGAGTGGCCTCCACTGACCTTGCTCCACTTTGTCTTTCCTGTTCTGGTGAGGAAAGGGATGTGTGGCCCCAGTGCTACACACACATACAGTCTAGTGAGTACCTACTAAAGGATACAGTCACTTTTCTACATCTTCTCTATGTTCAATACAACAGGCAGCCTCATAGATGATAATGGACATGAAGTCCAACGATAAAAAATACCTGCATTATGAATTAAACTTTTAATGGATGCTGTATTTTCAGACTTGAGTTGAAAAGACCTTCAGTGCCTTATGGGACAGAATCTAATCATAAGGGAAGTATCCATAAAAGACTTGATTTTATCAATATGAATGCTTTCAGCAGTTCCCCTGTATAATTACATCCTATACATGAAAGTATTTTTTTTTTCAATCTGTAACATGGCAAATAGATGCTTTCTCCTCCTAGGAAACTAAATACCCATTTTTGTTCCTTCTCATACCATGCTTTATTTTGCATGTCTCTGTCATTCCTTTTTGACTTGTCTTTCAGAATTCTTTCTGAGCATTATTTTACTAGCCACTTTTCTTGCTTGAGAGCTGAGGTGATTCAGCTCGAGTTAATACAGTTACGAAACTTCAGTTTGTATTTGTCTACAACAGATGACATAAACATGTAGATCTGACCCACAATTATCTAACAGGTATTAAAATCTTCACTGGCAGAGGTATTGCCTTAATTGTATCTGATGTAATAAGAATTATTCCATTATCCTCCCTGAATCATCCCAACTAGCTGTGTGACTTAATGAGTACATGTACATAAAGGAATTTGTTAATAGAATACATGAATGTGTTTCTGTGTGAATATAGTGAGCCAGTGGCTAATTCTTCAGTGCTCTTGGCTGATTGTACTGTCTTTATAACCCCTCCCAGCTACTGTTAGGCACTCAATGTTTTTACTTTTAAATTATCAGGTCTTAGGGGTTGGGATGTCATTTTTGTTACTGGAAACCTCTTAGGAAGTTCCTATCTCGTGAATTAACTTCATTTTAATTTGTCCAGCTATTGAGCCATCTGGTTTTTTTTCCCTGACTCAAAATCCAATAGCCCTGCTTTCAATTAAAATGCAATGCCTTGGACAGAAAGTGAGCCTTCATGTATATTTTCACTATCTTCTGTTTCTAAAAGTAAGCTGGGATTTTTTGTTAACACTTTTCTAAGTATTCAGAGTTCCAACTGTGTATTTTTTTTAAAGGAACCTTAAATTAAAAATGCTCTCTCTAAATTAGAGCTGTCAGTGATTTAGTGATTGTTATTTTTCACTGGAATTGTCTTATTCTTCCTCTTGCAGTTCAAACGTTCTTTCATTAACCTGCAGAGAAACTATACTTAAGAGTGCTAGATAAGCTTGGTATACATAATAGTACATGCATGCAAGAGGCTGGTGATACTCCCATTCTGGAAGTCATTCCCATTAATAGAAACACAATTGTTTCAAAGGGCATGACCTTATTAACAGCTGCCTATGATTCTTGATTGAAGCAGTGCAGTACTGCAAATGCAAAGGCAAGAAAAGCCAGATAGGCTGCAGAATTCCTTTAAGTGGGAGGCAAATGTTGACAGCAGAAGGGATTGTGTAGATTTAATTTTTTGGTGGGTTGGACTGATTGACAAGAAGAGCATTACTTTTTGAAGAGTTTTGACATGACTCTTAAGTGTAGAAAAAGGATGTTTTTACTCTGGGATGCATAATTTTAATAGAAAAATATATTCATTAGAGAAGTTCTGTAATAGGTGTCAAGGACTTTGAAGAAAAATGTAATTAAAATAATTTTATTGGCACAGTAAAAGTAAAGCAGAGAATGCTGAAAAAGAGCTGCTAACTTAGCTTTCCATTTTATAAATACATTAAGGAAAAATAAGCTACTCCCCTCAAAAAAACCCCAAAAAATCACATAAACAGGCTGACAATATTTCCAGAACTTTGCAGTTCAAAGTCTGGAGATAGCTCAAGGTAAATTTTCATAGGGAATATTATCACTAAAAATATATATACATAGGTAGAAATGTCTTTTTATCTCTGATACTTCTCTAGTGGGGGGCTCTTTTTGCATGACTGAAATATGCATGTTTTCTTCCAATTAAGAGGGATGAGAGATGTGTATTATACAGAAGCAAGTGCAGGATTACTGTGTTGATGGTAAAATGGGGAATGTTTGAGGATTGATACTGGAAGAGGTAGTTGAATAGCTCTATGTCTCCCTGGTTTAATTTGGTTAGAGCAAAAATGAATGGAAAATGCATGAAGTGTGTTTTGAAATGCTTTATTTTTGCTTTCTATGTAAGATCAGTCGTGCAAGAAAAATATCATTGAGATCCTTGAATTTGCACTCTGTGGAGGAATGCTGTTGATTGTAGACATTCTATTTCTGATGTAGTTTGTTGACACTGACTGGATGCCAGGCACCCAGGAAAGCCACTCACTTACTCACTCCCCTCTACAGCTGGACAGAGGAGAGAAAATTTAATGAAGGGTTCATGGGTTGAAATAAGGACTGGGAAAAAAACACCCATCAAAGGCAAAACAGGCTCTGCCAGACACTGAGGAAGCTTCTTACAGGAGCCACCCCTGTAGGTCCCTCCCCTTCCAAAACTGGGCCATGCAGACCTAATACAGCTGGTCACAAAATCCTGCACTGCCTGTAGCTTTCTGTAAGCAGCAGTGCATGTTCCCCTGTGCTGGGAACACACAGTCAGCAGCCAGCAGCACAGTTACCAAAGTGGAGCATTAAAGAACTGCCTGTTCAGTCTTGGGACAGTGCTACCACTAGTGCCAGGGTCCGTGCTGGTGTAGATGAGTGACACTAGAGTGTGCTGGCATGTTCCAGCTCTCTGGGCGGCATGGTGACTGATGTTTTTGACATCAGTACTCAAAAGCTGTGTGGCTGTGGCCATGGCCACCATCTCTTAGTGACCCTGCTTGAGCAGGGGAGGTTGGACTAGATGGCCTCTGGAGGTCCTTTCCTGCCTCCACTTTTCTGTGGTTCTTTCACTCAAAACACTCTGCAGCTAAGAAAGCCACTCCAGATTTCATGAGATGGGAAGGTTTGAATGATTCTATCTGCTCATGAAGAGCCAGGTTGTCTCCCAGAAGTCAGTTGTCCATGTGGCAGCCACCTCTTTTCCTTTGGAGGATTTATCAGTGACTGCACAGAAAGCTAACAAGCTAATGTGGAGTGCAATGAGTGCAACATCTCACTAAAGGCATTGGTGCTGTTTTTGTGGTGTGTGTTGTAGGTGACCATAATTTTTGCAGTTGGCAAGTCAAAGTGTACAGCAAAAAAAAAAATAGCTGCATGTTGTTGCTGTGAACCAGCAAGTTGGTAGCTTGATCCTGGCCTGGATTCCTTCATAAGACTGTGTTAATGCTTCTTTTCTGTGGTGGTACTAGTCGTGGAGTAACACAAGGAGTGTACACAGTAAAGGCTGACTGTAGTTCAACACAAAAATTAAGTATAGTTTCTCTTACTACGATATTTAATGTATTGCGTTTGTCTTTTGAGAAGACTCCTTTTTTGCTCCAGTCTTACTTTAAAGTGACAGTTCTTGGCACAATACAGTTTGTTGATGGCTTTGGCCATCTTTGGCCATGGTCTGAAGAGCCTGTAGCCTGCACTGCCACTCTGGGCATTAAACCTGAGGCTTTGTACAGGGCATAGCACCAAGGCAAATTTCTCAATGAAGGCTTTAGGGGGTTATTTTTAAAGTCTTTAAAGTAGAAAGAAAAGCTTTTCAGAAGCTTTCTACCAGGCATTAGATTTGGATTGGCATTATAGGCAGAGCCTTTGAAATGGAGTAATTTTAAATTGGGTTCTCTCTTCACTGCTACATTGTAAGAAGAGTGATAAAAGAAGAAGTTACTCTGGGGGATGCTTGGGATAAAGCATAAGAAAACAGGTGTAGAAGAACAAGAGATTTCCTAATAAGTCATTGGTGTATTTGGTACCAGGGCAAAAAGAAGAAAAAATAATGTGGAAAGCTAATACAGGAAGACACACCCATATAAAATGTTCAGTACCCCATTTTGTACACAAGTGGGTACCATAGCAAAGAATGACAAAAGCAGCACTGAAGTTTCATGCTTGTTATTCTCCTAACCTGTAAAGCCCTTGCAAGCATGTCTTTAGATTTTCAGATGCATTTTGTGATGGAAAATAGATCCTTGGTCCCAGGGTTGAGCATTGGATTTGACTTTATTTTTGCAATTGTTGTAGGGGCTGTTTTTGTCTGAAGTAGCATCGTTCCTGACACTGCTAACAGGGCATACAGTGCTTCCCTTGTTGGTTGGGTGCACTACCAGGTTTGTGCCCAGCATGGCTGCAGGACCTCCATGGGGATTAGTTTCTTGTCACCTATGGTTCAGTGAAAGAAATCTGGTGCCCCTGCTGATCGCGCTCACTATACTCTGAGGAGCTTGGGATGTCTCCTTCGGGTCTTGGAGCTCGTCCCTCGTCACATTCCATCCTCCTTTGATCCTCCTGCTGTGCTTGGTGCTGTGTGTTGCGGGCCCTCCTCCGTGGTTGGCTCGTCACCTGTGGTTTGATGAAAGGAGCTTGGCGTCCTTGCTGGAGGCGCTCGCTCCTCCTTGGTGAGGCCTGCTCAGTCCTTAAAGGCTGTTGTTCATAGTGTTCCATCCTCCTTGGATTCTCCTTCAGGGGCATTGTGCTGCAGAACCTCCTTGGGGTTCGGCTCCTTGCTACCTGCGGTTCCCTGTAAGAAACCCGATGTGGCTGCTGTTGGCGCCTGCTCCTCCCTGAAGAGGCTCGCATGTAGCAGTCATGCCTTAGAGCTCGTCCCTCATCGCGTTCCATCTTCCTTAGATACTCCCTTAGTGTGCGGCTGGTAGAGCTGCGTGACCTCTGGGATCGGCTCCTGACTGCCCTCGGCTCTATGAAGGAAACCTGGTATTCTTGCTGACGGCGCTTGCGCCTCCTTGAGAGGGCACGGGCACGCTGTTTGGTCCTTGGAGCTCGAGCAGTGTTCTGAGCCCTGCTCAGCCGTCTCCTGCTGCTCGAGTGGCTGTAGCCCTGGGCCCGCTGGACCCTGGCACGGCCATCGTGATGCCTCCTTGGACACCTGCTTCGGCTCTTCCCTTGGGCCCTGCCACGGCTGCCCCTGCAGCTGCCACCACGGCTGCCACCACAGCTTCTGCTGGAAGACGTGTGGTGCTGGCGTCCTGGGGAATGATGCTGACATCTTTCTGCAGAGCGGGACCCTGCTCGCACTCCTAGGGTATGGCTGGCAGAGCTGGACTCCCCGATGGAGTGCACCTCAGAGTTCCTGTTTCCCACTGTGTGGAATGCGTGTGACTGGCCTATCAGGCCGTCCACTCTTCTGTGGAACCGCGCCATGGTGCAGTAAAAACAGAAAGGGTGCCGACGCCAGCTCACGGAGGCTTGGCCATTCATAGGAGCCCGGCAGATTGGGCACCTTAGGTTCTCTGAAGCGCCTGGATGTGCAGCCTGGGACACCTGGCTGGTGCTGGTAGCAGGGGAAGAGGTGCCACTTTCTTCCAGGTCTTCCTCTGAGGCCATTTTGCCCTGCAAACCAAAGAGAGAAGCTGATGTGTTCCCTGGTGCTGGGGACACAGTCTGCTGCCAGCAGCAAAGCTACCGAAGTCAAGCATTAAAGAACTGCCCACTCTGCCTCAGGGCAGCACTTGGGCTGCCACCAATGCCAGGGACCATCCTGGGGCAGATGAGTGACACTGGGGTGCCTTGGCATGTTCTAACTCTTGAGGCAGGATGGTAACCTCTGATAGAAACTGACCTCTCTGGTATGTGCAAGTAGAAGCTGGGAAGCTGGGAAAGGGATTCCTGGCCTCTCTCAGCAACTGCAGCCAGAGTCTGAGTGCATGGCAGATTGGGACCAGCACCTCTGGCCCTGTCAGTGTCCTTGTCCAGAAAATCTTCTCTGTGCCCTCAGAAAGCACACAATGGGATGGGGGTCCCTTTTCTCCTACCTCCAGATGTCTGTCCCCAGTGGAGGAAGCCAGACACCATAGCCTTTTGGGTTTCCCCAGGCATCCAAAAGGCTTGTTGTCACACGTGTCACAATGACTCCCTGGTGACATTGTGGGGCTTTCAGGGACCACACCCAGAAGGTACAAACTCCAGCCCCAAGGAATCAAAACTTTCAAGATGGCTCATCTCACACATGTGCTCCACTGTCAAGCAAAATCCTAATGCCATATTCTTCATATAAATTCACAGGTTTCACTGATAATATCCAGCCCTATGTTCTGTTTAAGGAATAAACCATCTGAAGGCATTTCTTACTCCTCAGTCAACTTTGCAGGTCGAAAGAGGTGATACTCCACTGCAGCAGACTGTGCAGTGTGCAGCTCCCATGCTTAAGTAGAGATGGACATACTGCAAAATGTCAAGTAAGGGTTCACAAGGATGATGAAGTGTCCAGAGCATCTCTCCTACAACGTAAAGGCTGAGTGCTGCCTCCAGACAGTTCAATCTGGAGAAGACTCCATAGGCATTCTCTTCCAATGTATACCAATAACTGAAGGGAAGGTACAAAGAAGACAGAATCCAGAACTTCCCTCTGAATGTCCTAACCTTTAGTACCCATCTCTACTGATCATACAGACTTTTAAGAATCTTCAGCTTTCCAGGACAAAGAGTTTAGTTGTTTATAAAGCCAATGGCATCCTGGCCTGTATCAGCAATAGTGTGTCCAGCAGGAGCAGGGCAGGGATTACTGCTAAGGCTGCACCTTGAATGCTGTGTCGAGTTCTGAACCACTCACAAAGACATTGGGGGGCAGGAGCGTGTCCAGAGAATTGCAACAGGAAAGGTCTAGTGCACAGATCTGACAAGGAGCAGCTGAGGGAGTTGTGGTTGTGTAGCATGGAGAAAAGGAGGCTCAGGGGGGCTCGTTGCTCTCTTCAGCTGCCTGAAAGGAGGTTGTCGCCAAGTGGGGTTGGTTACTTGTCCTGGGCAAGTAAGCAGTGACAGGATGACAAGATGCAGCCTCAGGCTGTGTCAGGGCAGGTTCAGGATGGACAGCAGGAGCCATGTCTTCACAAAAACAGCTATCAAGCATTGGAAGGGATTACCCAGGGAGGTGGTGAAATGACTGTCCCTGGAAGTATTTAAAAGACATGTAGATGTGGCACTTAGGGATGTGGTTTAGTGGTGGACTTGGCAGAATTCGATTAACAGCTGGACTTGATTACCTTAAAGGCCTTTTCCAACTTAAACTTTTGTGGTTCTAGTGTAGAACATGTAGATCGACTTTCCCCACCTGTCTTTTAGAATTATCTGATTTAGTACTGCATTCACAATACATTTGGAAAATTCCTTAATTCCATTTAGTACTTACCATGCTTGTAACACTTTTCCCTCTTTATGCATCTTTGTATCTCTCCTCTCTACCACCCTTTGTATAATTGCATTGGATCTATTTTTCAAAGAGCTTTTTATCTATTAAACCTGCCCAAAATGAGTGTTTTACTTACTTAATTGATGCTTGATGCTTTCCAGGTTAATCTTCCACTGAATGCAACACACCACATTTTTTACATGTATTCAAGTATTTTACGATAATGAAATGTTCTTCGGATGCTTTTAGTGATTGTAAATAACTTTTTAATCCTAAATTATTGAGTGTCTATCCCATCTGAGGTCTTTTAGGTGTGTTCTTTGAGAGGTTTTAAAAGAGCTTATGATTGCAACATTAGAGAACTGTCAGCTAGTGCAGGCTTTAAATAAATTAATTGATCTCATAAAAGCAGCATAAACATTTATTAACAAATCATGACATGTGCTGTTCTTTTCAACACATTTTTTCTTTATGCTTGTTAGAAGTCAAAGAAACTTGTATATGAATGTTAGAGCCTGCTGTGGCTGTGTTCCTCCTTTCCACTGTCGCTTTCTGGCCCTTGAAAGCAACGTGTTTCTGAGACCCACAGCTGTCCCTTTTCAGCTATAACTCAGTTATAATTAGCTCATTATAAGCATTGCCATTTTCTGTGCTGTCAACAGTGTCACTGCTGCAAAAGCAGTTTTTTCAATAGTACCTGTGCTGGCAGGGAGTTCTCAGGAAGTATATAAGGTATTCTTTGCAGGATGATGAATTCAATTATTTGTTGTTATCCATTGGTTATAGAGCTTTAGGGAATAAAGAATAAAAAACTATTTTTTTGTTTTGTTTGGGTATTTTTGTAAATTCTAAGATGTTCTACAAATTAGCAAATATATACTATATGTATATATATAGTATATAGCAAATGTCTATATATACTACACATATGTATATAGTATATTAGCAAATATATATATAAAAATTTTTACTGCCTTTCTTAATTGAAGAATTTTTGTCAGCAAGAGTTAACTTCTTATCTTGTTTTTTATGACTTTTGACTAATTCAGAAGTATTTGAATGGAAACTCAGTGACAGCAAGACATTTCTTCACTTTTCTAGTATTTGTACTGAAAGTTAGTCGTTGCAGTTAGAATCTAGCTTAGTTCTGGCAGGTCACATTTACAAAAAGCATCCAACTGTGATGATGCTATCCCCTTTAAAAGACTGATAGCTGGAATTGTAAGCCTCATCTGTTCCTGCTCCTGCTGAGATCATTCCACTTGCCTTTCAGCTGGGGAAGAATTAGTTGTGGGGTGTGACCTGTGGACTGTCCCCTCTGCCTCAGTGCTGCTGAGCATCTTAATGACAGCAGTCCCTGTCACGAGGGTGCAAACAGCACAGGCATTCAGTGCACAGCCTGGATAGCAATGTGTGACTTCAAACTTCCTAAGGATGACAAATACCATGTCACTGATTGTTCTGTTTCGTGATATTTTTCAGAAATGGAAAAATTTCAGGGTTCAGAAGGCAAGAAGGAAGATGAAGAAAAGAAATATCTTGATGTTATCAGCAACAAAAACATAAAGCTGTCAGAGAGAGTTCTGATCCCTGTCAAGCAATATCCAAAGGTACTGTAAATCTAGTCTAACACTTGTTTAATATTTATCAATATAATGATGAAAAATTTATACAGTTCAGCATTTTTATTGACTCATAATATGCAGGATTTGTGATAGGAAAAAAAAAGGAAATTAAGCTCCTATTTAAATGTATGCTGTTACGTGTTTTAGCATCTCACACTTTCTTATTAGTTATTATTGTTACATACTGTAATGCAGAAAAAGGATTTAATTTCTTGCAAAATTTAGCTGCTTCTTGGAAATTTTGGGGTTTGTTTTTTATAAGAGAATATTGATTTTTTTTTTAATTGGGTGTTTGGTTTTCTTGTACAGGTTTTTTATTTTACATAAACAGTTATTCTAATAGTATTCATACTGAAATGATAAACATCTCAATTTGTCTGCAGAGTATTTTTTCCTTGCTTGCTGGTTTATTATCACATGGTACTTGGTTTGCCATTAGCCTTGATTACAGTCTGAGGTTTTTGCTTTATACTTTCATCAGAGCAATAAATTACAACTGGTAAAAAGCTCATCAAACACAATCAAAGGTGTAACAAAATTGAGATTCAATGATTCCAGCTGACACTTACCTCCTGAGTAGTGAATATAAAGGTGAGATAATGTAATAACCCAAATGTAAAGACTTTAGAAGCACATACAGTGCTATAAGGAATTACTTTTTTGCTGCATAGCCTGAGGTGCTTTGCTTTGATTTGTGGTATTTTGTGTAAATGCTGTAGGTGACCTGAAGTTCTTAGTCAGGATGTAATAGTGCTATAATTTCTTAGCAGCAGTGTGATAATCATTCAGAATACTGTTTGATGAAGACAGTAGAATAAAAGACAAACTATTTAAAAGACAAAACCCTATTATCTATCCAATATAGCACCTGAATATGATTAAATTATCTTCATTTACTTTAATGAACTTGTCATCTTAATGAATAGTAAAAGATATTAGGCATTTTTTACAGCTTTTGAGTTGTGGAGCAAAATAAATCAGTATGTTGAAAATGAAATACTTACTCAGTAATGCAGAATAATCTCTTGCAAGGTTTCTGTAGTTGATTTGCTAGCAATATTCTGTGCTTGGCATGGAACTATTCCCAGAACTGCAGGTTTCCTGATACCGTCTCTAGGAACTATCTTTCAAGGATTGCATGTGCACTTTGTATCAAGCTGCTGATTGCTGTGATCTAGTGTCTTGTCTTTTCTTGACAGTTGTATGTGTTAGTCAAATCACTACACAGCAGTTGCTTCAGCTTGCTTTATAAATAATGAAAAATGTAAAAATCATTAAAAGAGGATTAGTTTTAAATATTTGGTAGAATATGTTAAGAACTGTTGATCAGACATATTTATAAACAGTTACTTACCATATGATTTCTCTTAAGAGTAATTTATATTTGAAAGAACATAATTTTAAATCATTCCTTCATTCTTTGCTGATAAGCTTTTTTGGGCAGCGCTGGGTAAGCAGGGTTCTGTAAATCTGCAGAAAGTGTCCAAGTGTATAAAATTTTGGGAAAAAAAATCTGCCCATTTAAAAGCCATATAAATTAAGAGTTTAAAGGCTCTCTGTTTAGGAATGAGGGCAGCTCTTGGAAAACATTTGCACTTACTGTAACTTCATGTAAAAATACAAATTGCTCCAAGGGAACCCTTGGCTTAAAAATTTATTATGGTGTGTAGGCTAAGCTTCAATGAGAGTTGTAGAGTCAGCAGCAACATTTAAGGTTTGAGCCAAAGTTAACACAAAAGGCTTCTAGAGCCTGGATAGCTCTTGAAGTTGCAGAATAAGTACAATGAAATTGTCTCTACTCGAGTGTCCACAGTCTGGTGGAAACAACAGGAAAATAATATGAAAGGCTGTGATTAGCAACAGCTGTCTTATGTTACCAGCTCTGGTGAGGACACAGGCCTCTTATCTCTGCTCTAAAACAAGGATCTGAAATAGAGACGAGGTGTTAGTTGATACTTCAGCAATGATCTTTTTTGAGATTAATTATCCTAAATACCAGCAGCCCAGGTAAAAACAGCATCTCATTTACACACACTCCACTATGCAGCAGATATTTTTAATGCAGTCTAAATTCTTCTTGCAACAGTGATGCAATGTCTTTGTTAATACTCCTTTCTGTCCCATAATGCTTTTTTTTCTTTTTTTACTTTCATGTATGTGAATTCAGACTAAAACTTTCATGAAAATACCTCGGGGTTTGTTTAAAAAGACTTCAGCACACATCAGTTTGAATGCATTTCAAATAAATCAGATATGGAAAAAGAGTGGGTTATTAAAAAAAAGAAAGAAAGAAAAAAAATTCAAAATTACCTTGTTGCTGAAAAGCAGAAGTGACAGTTGAGATGCTTGATGTGAAACTTTGTCAGTTGCATGGCAATGCAGATTTTTGCCATTTATTCACCTGTAATTTGGCTTCTATTGTTTTCTGTAGTTCCTACCTTTTTTTGTGATAACTTGTTTAGGGAGCATCTGAACTGGGCTTTGCAAATTTATTCCTTTGCACAGTTTAAGAATTTGAGAGCTTGTTTAAAGCTTCAGCTTTATGTAGCACATAAAATAGGAAGTTTTTGTTTCTCTACTGTTTTTGTTTCCAGTATACATTTTAACTTAAAATGTTGCTGACTTTGGTAAAATTCTGCCCCCATTATCCCTGGCTTCAGGTTAGCTGAGTTTCAGCCATTAAGGAATGGCTCAGTTTGTTAATTTCATTCACTTTCTGTGAGTGCAGATCTATGAAATAGCTAAACTAAACAGTATGTGTATAAAAGTCTTAAAGATTGCAGTGCCTCTGTTTTGGTTTGATCTCAGGCAGTGACCAAGCTCCATGCAGATGCTCAATCACTCCTACAGCAGTGGAATGGGAGAGATGGAATAATGATGGTGGGTTGAGACAAGAGTCTTTAATATCTAAAGCAAAAGTTTTGCATGCACACGAAGCAGAATCAGGAATGTCTTCACTGCTTCCCATGGGTAGGCAGGTGTTCAGCCTTCTCCAGAGAGCAGGACTGCATCATGTTTAATGGTGACTTGGGAAGGCAAATGCTATCACTCCAAGTGTCTCCTCCTTCTCACACCTTTATATGCTGGGCATGACACTGCATGGTTTGGGATATCCCATTGGTATTTGGGGTCAGCTGTGTCTCCTCCCAGTTCCTTGAGAACCTCCAGCCTCCTCACAAGTCAGGTGGGATGAGGAGCAGAAAATCCTTAACACTGTAAATGCTGCTCAGAATATCAAAAACATCTGTATTTTATCAACATTCCAAAGCACAGCCCACACAGAGTTCAAAGAAAATTATCTCTACCCCAGCCAAAACCAGCACAGCATCTGTTACTATTTTAAAAATTCACTGCCAAGTATTATTATATTGTTTTATGCTTCATAAACTCATGACTTTAAGCAAATAACTTAGACAAACTCAGCAGTGCTAAAGTGTGAAAGGTGAACTTTCTGTTGTTATTCTGTCTTTAACATCTAACTCAGACAAGTAATATGATTTTTATTTAGCATTCTCATTCTTTCATGTTTAGTTTCTTTCAAACCTGATGGTTGCTATTGTGCTTTCAAAGCAATTGTTGTCATATTAATCATCTGCAGGTGATTCGTGTGTTTAGTTCACTTATATGTCAGATAGGAAGAATAAGATATATTAATATGTCCATTAAATGGAATGGCAAGAAAACAGGAAATTTCTAAGGGAATTAGGACCTGGCTGTTGGTGAGCTGAATGAGTAGCCATAAGTTCTCTCTGTGATTTATATTGTTTTAATTAAATAAGTACCTTGTTGCTGCACAAGGTAGAAGGAACATTTGATATGTCACTAATCCTGTAGATGTTTCAGGAGCCTAAAAAAACTCCAACACTTTTATAAGAGGAGAAGGAGCTAAGTATCTAACTGCAGAATGGAGATTTTTACTTGCCCTGCCAGTATTTTTCTTCTCCTGTGTAAGGCAAGAAAAGCCTTTATACTTGGCAAGATACGAGAATTTAGACTGATGCCAAACTAAAACTTAAAGATTTCCTTGGTTCTGTATTTCAACTGAGTTTTTTAAAGAGAAGCCTGAACACTGGAAGACAGAAAATTATTAAGGTACAATAAAACAACACCAGAAATGGGGGCAAAAACTTCTTTGGGTACTGTGTTTAATTGGGAATTTATTACTGTTCGATTTTTTCATTAAATTTCAATTTCTGGAGTCACAGATGTACAGAAAATTTATTTCAGAAAATTTATTTAAAGTGTTTTAGTATTTAAGGTTCATAAAAATCTAATGAAAAGATACTTGAATAAATATTATTCAATGGTGAAAGACCAGCCCCTACTAAGTACTCAGGTGTTAGAAGAAGGGTCTCTTGAATTTTCTAATATTTCTACTTAAATGAGTATTTCTACTTTACTTTCTTATCAAATTAATGTATAATTTCCATTTTTATAATTATATTTCAAATAGACTAGCAGAAATATTTCAAAATTTAAATTATAGTTTTTCAGTGTTGTATACTTTTTTGCTTCAAATAAGTAGCTGTAACCAAGATATTTTCTTTAAATCACTTCTGTATGAACTGTCCAACTAATTCTGAAAAGTGAAATCAAATATCTAGACTCTTGAAGAGAGAAAAGTTGGAAAAGTGGGTAACTTCCTGTACTTAAGCTGAGAGAAAAGGCAAAACCTCTCAAACCTCAAAATCTCATTCTATTTCTCCAAAATTTTCTTGCAAGTGGTGCAATTCTGCTATTCAGTGTAGTTTTTTAGTATTTCCTATTGTACTCAAGAGCCAAAATAGATATGAATCTTGTGTTCCATTTAATGACAACAGGCATTTGGAAAATCCAGACAAATACTTTATCTGTACTTTCAGTAAAATATATGAAAAAAATATTGCGCAAGTTTTTTTCCCCCTGACTTGCGTAGGACCTGATCTTTCATCCATCTCTCTGCTCAGCTTTTCCAGGTAAGTTCAGGAAATGAACCCTGAGTCTAATGCTTCTAAGGGCTGATGCCAATCTTGCAGATCTCTTGAATGGTTACAGGAAATAGCTTTTATTATATAAAGCAATTTCTGTCCCCATTTTCGTTAATGCTTTGTTTGTTTTCATAACACTGCTGTTGAAATCAGCTCCCACAGCATTAACTACCTTCTTTATCATGCTGAGAAATGCTGCTCTGTATGGACCGCTTTAAAAATTGTTTCATAAAATTGTTACTGACTGCAGAGAATAAAATGTATTCCAGATAGAATTTAGTGATTTGCCTTTCTGTTTTGTTTAACTATCCATGGCTGTATAAATCTTCAGCAATGTAATTTAAAAAGCATTAACATAGTTAAAAACAAGTAGCACAAAAAATACTCCCAACATTAGGACTCCTATCCCCACCTTTGATTGCATGATCATGAAAGTTGTCTCACAGGGTGTCTTCCCTTTATTTATGCATGAAAATAAATAGTTCAGCATTCATCCTTTAGTGTTTTCTTCCTTAAACTCATTCTTGAAATTACAAGCAAGGACACTGAATTGCTGCTTACTGGTTTTCTGGAATTTACTCAGTGCTGTTATAATGGAATGCAATATTGCCTTCCATATTTCAAGGTAGACTTTTAGAGTAGTTAGAATTTACCATTTCATATTTCAGAGCGCTCAAATGCCAGAACTAAGGTAGAGACACCCTTTGTACTCAATACACCTAATAATGACACTGGTCTTTCTCCAAGGAGTTGACAGTCTGGAAAGCACAACATTAGTAGAAAATGGGACAAATAAAAATATAAGCAGGAAAAAGTTCGTAGCTGTGTGAAATACAGACAAGTCCTAGCCATTGCCTATTGGGAATTCTAGCCATAACTCGTGTTTTCTAATCACCAAAACTTTTATATTTCTCTATGTTCTTTATTATTCCTATTTGAGGGGGTAAGAAAAATATAATTTATAACACTGCTTTAATAAAATAAGTGTGAGAGTGGGCAGGAATTTACCCTGCATAAACCAACAGCTCTAATCAGGAGCATGATTTCAGTTTAATGGTACACTGGTTGTGTATGATTGATTGTGGACATGTGCTCAGCCTCCACCCAAAGATATTTGGGGTTTTCTTGGCTATTACAGTAGCATTGTTTCTTTCTCTGCTCTTAGCATTAACGGATGATTTGAGGGCTAAAATTTGTCTACAGTATCATCAGTACAGCTTTGATATTTTCAAAGGAATCTGCTTTTGGAACTGAGAGGAGTTCTGCAAGCAAGTTGGTGATTTATGATAAGAAATAGAATCTACCCCACTTCCACTTATCTGTGTTGCTTCTTAAGGGCAAAAAATGGTAGTGAACAGTAAAATTACACTTTGTGTCTAAATGCACAGTGAATCATATCTACTAAAGCTTTCAAACTGGACCTATGCTTCATGAGAACTGTAAAGCAGACTATTGGTTGGAGTGAGATTTTTCACAGTACCCTTGACTTTAGCAGGAGCAGAACTAAGCCAGCAATTTGAACTGATCAAAAAGCTCAAAGCTTACCTATTTGTGATCTGATTTAGATGATTTGTTACTACTTTTTTTCCTTCTAGCTTTTAAGAGGATCAGTTGCCTGTTACATTAGTTAGTGTTTATAGCATCAACATCTTAAAGTTGCAGGGCAGTAGAAGAAAAGACTTTTTGGCAAATTGATTATTTTGCATGTCTGGGCTTTTCTATGTCCTTAAAAATTCAATTTTAAAAACTCCTAATGTGTGCAAGCAATAGCTAGAATATTGTTGTGCTATCAACACTTCTTTTAGCCCAAATCCCAAACACAGCACCTTACTGTCTGTTATGAAGAAAATTAACTCCAGTCAGCCATATTGAATACAGCTTTTCCATTTGAAATGCTGCTATCCTATAGGATGTGAGATTTTACTTGTTTTAGTTGTAGCACGATTTCATATACATATTTTTAATAATAGTAATGTTTTTAATAAGGGAATATAGTGCAGTATAAATGTAATGCTCTTTTTTTATGTTGCAGTCTTCTTATGTGTTAGCAGAGAATGAAAGAACAATAAACTGGTAACTTTAACAAAATCATGGGGTTTAAAGAATGTTTTGGAAGCTTGTTAAAGTTGCTATTAAAATAAATATTTGCTTACTTTCAAACGTTGTAAAAAGACCCAATATTTAAAGGAAAAAGTGCACAGCGGATGCCTCAAAATCACTGCAGCGGGTAATTGCTGGTCATTTTTTCATATGTGCCTCCATTATTCCACTCTAAACTGATCAAACATTTTGCAGAATCTATGTGGACTTATCAGTTCTTGAAAGCAAATGTATACATTATAGAAACACTCCTGATGTATGTTAGTACCTCTTGAAGCTGAAGATGAAATCTGTTTTGTGGCTCTTCAGGCTTTTTCCTCAGTTCAAGCAATGTTACAAGGTCGCTTCAAAGTAGTCATTAATGTAATTTATAATAACCTCTCATCTAATTTTTAAAAATTACTTCTGAAATATTAACACAAGAAATAATACTCTACCTTGATCCTTTTGCAATAGACCTAATAACTAGACAGGAGGTAATGCAGCTCATCATAGAACAATTCAGATGTCAGTGGTACCAAAGTACACAAGCAGTTCCGTGAACTTCAGAGCTAAGGAAGCTTTTTGAGCACATCTGTGTCTTTTGCTTAGCTGTGAGCTCTGACTTGATGTTTTGCTGATGGGTATAATGACAAAAATTTTGTCTTCTATGGATTTTCAGATCACTTACGGCAGGAGCATAAGGCACAGCCTTTCTCTTACTTTGAACTCAGTTCTGCTATCCAGCTCTATGTGTTCTCCAATCATCAAAGATCTTACTTGTCTTTGAAATAGCCTTGTCTTTCAAACTGAGTTGAAGTCAAGCTTTGAGGTCAGTAGTTACTAGGGAAAAAGACAGCACAAGGTAGATGATCACCTTGCCTTGATTCCCTATGAAAGGCTTGGGAATTACATGGCCCCGTGGGTCATGTGTGTCTCCTCACAGAGAAGGCAAATTACAGCAACAAGGACATACAGGCAGCCTTCTCCAGAGCCTGTGTGACCCAAGCAGAGTGAATGTGAATTTTCTGGACAAGGTAGTTCAGTCACAAGGTTTTCCTCCTCTTCAGGACTGTCCTTTGAATGATTTTACAACTCCTTTGCCAACATCATGGATTTTGGTGGCTTTCTCCCTGTTTCTCAAGCTTCCCACATATCTTCAGAAAACTTTAAAACATGTTTTCTATAGAGGAGTATGGTAATGAAAGAAATTTATGCTGAAAATGCTCTTACTTGCTGAGTTGTGGCTATTTAGCCTAGTGTTTGACTTCAGCCACTTTCTTTTCCTCTTTTCTTGCTCACATTGAGAAACAAAATAAACAGGTGACACTTTCACATAATGCAAATACAAATTATATGCTCTAATAGTGAGGAAATCTGTCTCATAAATGTATATTTCACGTTTTTATTAGAATAAATACATATATATGTGTGTACACATGTTTTATTAAAACTTATTTAAAATACGCCTTCCATTTGCAGCCTACATATCTCGGTAGTAGCATCAGTATATAAAAATCTTCAGGAGCACAAACATTTAATTGCAGCATGTTCACTTGATAGATTTAGATTTTTCTATTAACAGTAGAACCACCAATTTTTCTGTGATTACCACAGGTTGTCTGTGGATTTTATTTAACTGTTACATATCTGTAGTTTGGGATTGTGAGTCAGAAGAAAAATAATACACAGTAGGAGGAAACCATGCAATCCCTCTTTCATTTCAAGAAATGTAGCAATTCATAGTTCTGTCACACATGAGTTCTTAAAAAAGGACAAGGAGGAGGCAATTCTTCTGTCACTTTTCCTATATATGAAGTCAGTTTTGTTCCAACAGGACAGGTGACAGCTATAGCAAAAATATGTTATTACCTACCTTTGGAGATCATAGTCCTGCCACTGATGTAAGGAGTGGGTGGCAGTGAGGTAAATACTGTCACCTGTGACTTATTCTAATACCAGAAATTTACACCATGGCCTACATAGCATAATTGCACACCATTTGCTCACTAACCACTGTTTCCCAAGCTGATAGACCATCTACTGATGAGAGAGACTCATTCTCATTGTTTATTGTCTATGTCAACTTAGCAAGAAAGAATTAGATTTCTTCACCTGATTATTTTTACTCAAAGAAAATTCACTGAAGCAATGCTTAATTCAATAATAAAAGAAAATTATACAGACTACAGAGAATTGTTCAGTAATGATAATAAGAATAAACATGTTTCTCAGAAGTTAAAGAAATATAGCATTAGTTTTGAATAAGTTATTTCTCTGTCATTTATTGGGGAAAAAACTGATGGGCAGCAGAAAGCCAGAAAAAGCCCTTTTTTTCTGAAAGAGAACAATTTGTTACTGCTTTTACCAGCAATGAATTCTTGCTGGTTTTTGTTGGTTTTTTTTTTTTTTTTTTTTTTTTGTTTTTTTTTTTCCTGGGATTATTGTTTCAGATTGTATAGCCTTAGGCTGCTCCTTATCACCTTGCTTTAAATACTTGTTTTTATGATTGAGTGAAAGTGGAATTTGGAAGAAATATGATTTTTTTCTATGTAAGCTGTAAAACTTAATCTCAGTAACTCACATAGGTACCAGATAATGTAAATGCAAACTTTATATATAAATAAGAAAGTGGATATAATTAAGACCATATTTTATGTCATGTCTCACCCAGCATGATGCAAGATAATGCTTTTTTGTTTTGGTTATTTTCAGACCCAAGAGCCTGCATTCTCAGTATAGCATGGCCAGTGAATTGTCATGTTGCCTAAAATAATCAACATACTTAAGTGGACAGGTTGTCTGCAGATTTCCAATGCATCCAAGTACTTTAACAGATACCAGAAATCACAGCATATTTTTCTAGATAAATGTGTTCACATATGAAACTTAAAACACTGATGTTTGGTGGCTTTATTGCCAAAACATCACCTGACATTTGCTGTTCATGAAACTCTCTTCTTACTCATGGTAGTATTTAGATATTTCTTTAATGGAAACCATTTTTTTCCAGAAAGCCCTAATATCATGTCTGGGTCTGAAGGTATGAAGGTAGTTATTATATACACCAACTATTGTCTCTAAACTTTGCAAAAATAAGCACTTTTAACTCCAAGCATATCAATAACCTTTTGGATGGGTTTTTGTGCTCCTGAATTGTCTTGCTTTACTTACAAGTTGTTTGTGATTTACAGCATGTAGCAGATAAAGGAGTTACAAAATTAAAAAGCAGTTTAAAATTCAAGCCATTTTTAGGAAAGTGTCACTAATGAAGTGATTAACACCAGTGTTGTGCACTCCTGTAAGAGTAGCTAAGGCAGAGCAGAGTTCTAAACCTGGAATGGGGGGTTTGTAATGGGAGCACTGACACTGACAGAACTGTAGCACAGGTGTGGTGTCACTGTAATTAGCTCAGTGCTGGTACAAATGTTTTTATTATTATATTCATGTTTCTATTTATTATATTCACGTTTTATTACTCTTTTAGCCTCTGCAAGAGGAGATGGTTTATTTCTTTCAGGTGTAATTGCGTTTGTCACATTTTTTGATATTGCAGAAATGATGCGAGCGTGAAAAGGCAAGATGACTTTCAGAGCACTTGACATCATGTTGTTTGCAATATCATTAGAGGGAAGAGATGATGGGGGAAAAAGTGGAAAACAAAAACAAAGCTTTCAAGTTTTCAGATATTTTCTGTCTTTTTTTTTTTTTAAGACTCCTTCATACTTTCTAAACTAGGAAAATCAGGAGAAAACACAGGCTGTTTCAGTCTGGTGCTATATCTGTATAGAAGAACTGTCAGAAATACCGAATACTTCATTCAGGGCTTGAATGGTGAAAATGCATAAACTTTGATTCACTAATATATAACTTCACTTTCTCTTCAAGTTTCTTGATTTTGTGGCAGCAGTAGTCTGTTAATTATTTGAGAAATGAGCTGAGTTGTAGTTGGTGGTTTATGAACCAGTACTATGGCTTAGAGTGAAAACCAGCACATATGCAGAAGATACTGTGATACATCTATTAACTGCTCACCTTAATTTTTAGGCAATTTTTAATTGTAATGTTTTTGTAAAACTCATTTATTACTGTTATATAACTTAGAAGGAAAAAGAGGTATTCTGTTTTGATGGGGAACTGATCATGGGCATATCCTAAATTTTTCCAGAATGAAGGGGGAATATTCTGACAAATTTACAGAAGAATAGCAATGACAGTACTTCCAGTAATTATTATTAATTAATTTTGCAGTAAGTCATAAATGAAAATAGTGTACTGGTCTTAAATTAAAAGATAATTAAAAAAAATAAAAATATGATGAGAAAACAAAGAAGAATTGTACAATTTTTCCTTCCGAGCAGCAGAAGGCCAAGCTTTAAGGATTTTTTTGAGGAGTGTGGTTAGAAGAGGTAGTAGATTTCATGTGAATTGTTAATACTGTGTTACTCTAGCATCCAGTGTATTTGTCAAGTTTTAAATGAAATTTTCAACTCAGGAAGTTTAAGGTCATCATCTGACATACATCTCGTGTTAATTCAAAAAACAGTGAAAAGTGGTTGTTATTGTATCCATCTGTAGCAGTGGAAAGCAATTTAAGTAGGCTTTGGAATAAATACATATAAGATGATACACATTTTTCAACTGAGCCTGACATCTGACTTCATGAATAAAAAAGACCCTATTAATCATGAGGTGATACAGTCACATACATTGTATTTATCATTCTTGTTGGAGAGTAAGTTGTCTCTTGTTAATGTTTTGAAGAAATGCATAGTAATTATACAAAACAAATAAAGTAAAAAATACAGTTAACTTCTGCAGAAGCTTAAATGTTGGTCTCTAAATTTTATGTTATTACTTTACAAATGATTGTGAGTGCATGTAAGGAATGTAATTTATTCATCTATAATTGAGCAATATGCATACAGAAATTTGTATGTGAATAATACTTAATTCCATGGCTTGAAAACAAGATAACTATACATGGATGTTGTCCATCATCAGATGTGCTCATGCAGTGTAGAGAAAGTATTACAAGGACTCTGCAGAAAAGATTTAGAGATAGTATTTTCAAATAATTTTTGGTAGTATAAATGAGCAGCAGTTCAATATCACAATATTTACTCCCTGGAGTCAACACAGCATGTTGGCATGTATAACCTGAGTACATGGGTAGGGATCTGCTGTCACTTAGCTGGGAGCACAAGACTCTGGATGTTTATTGAAATACTCATTTTTGATCTATACCAGATAATTTTGTGGGAAACAAAGAATCTTTAATTCTGTGTATACTTTCAAATACTGCCTGACTCGTATTCCCCTTGAAGCAAGCAGAATCCATGACTACCAGACATCTATTCTGATATGCAAGTGAAGCTGATTTGTAATAATGGTTTAGCACCTCCAGTTTGTACACTCTGTCCAACCTCATTTTGTTCATATTATGCATAACTCTTGGGGATTCATGAATGTTTTACCTATGCCATTAGTATATTGGAATGGTCTGTTTCCTTTCTTCAAGGAGAGGAAACATTCAAATACTTGCTCATAATGATGAGTTCATTGCATAAATTGCCTTCTAGTCTTTCTAGTGTAAGTCAGTTTACTTTCCTTCTTCCCTTTTCACACCTCTTCCATCCTTTTCCTTTAGCATTCAATGCATTATATTAAGGGATGAAGTTTTTTTGTAAGTATTAGAAATAATATTATAACAAATGTTGAAAATTTGAGATTTTCATCTTACTAGGCTGAACACTCTACTCAAAGTCAGAGGATCACAGACTGGACTCCTTTGATGAAGCTTGAAGGAACAGAGAACACTGAAACAGGAAGCTCTAAGTGTTTAACAAACTAGTGCATCCTTAAGTCTTACAGATCATAGATTCCTTTTTAAGGCTTCCCACCTCTTGTTGATGTATCCTCTTAGTAATGCTTTACTGCTACTCTATATTTCTCTTTTTCTGTCTCAAAAGTACTGAAATTTGTCAGTGTCTCTTTCTTAGGTGTGTGATAGGACATTCTTGAAAACCACATTCCATAAAAATGGCTTAATGGATAACAAGGTGTGCCAGTAAAAAAGGGTATTTGCTGTTTTTCCTTTTCATTATTATAAAATAACAGTGTCCAAGCCATATGTGCTATAGAAGTAGTCTTGTGAACTCTAGGTTGATATCAATATACACTGTAAGACAGGAGTTACCAATATGTATGACAGCATGACAGACTTCAGCTATTAGAGCTGAAAACAGATTTAGTACAAAATGGAGAGCTAAAATGGCATATAGCAGGGCTGGCAGCATCATTTCCATAATCCTTTTAAAATATTTTGGAAGATTTTTCTAAATGGTTGTATTTTTCTGAGAGCTGCTGTTGTCTTCTTCCTCTGGCTCATGCTATGGTTTCTGGTTCTTGGTCTTTTGTTCTAGGACTTAAGTCTATCATAAGTCATTGTTTACTGTTTGTGTCTTTTTGTGTGTAGGAGAAAGAGCTTTTCCGTGCTAGTGTATAGCACAAGTGTGTCTTCAAACTCAATGATCCACATGGTCCTTCTCAATTCTGTGTGACTAGGAAAACTTCCCACAGTGATATTTTCATATCACTGGTTAGGGAAATCTAGAACATGAACTTGGAAATCACCCTCTTTCTCCCTTAAGCCCATCATTCTAGGTAACTGTCTGATGGATTTTTAGTGTGTGAGGTGATGTACACCCAGGTTTCTCCCATTTCAAAGGAAGTTAATTCCTTGCTTTTTCAGATATATTTAAAAACATTACAAGACATCTGCCTATACCTATGCATAGCAAATTGCAAGTGTGAAATGCAGTCTTAAGCAGTGCCTTGCATGTGAAGTGCCAAGTCATCACCAGATGCAGTCCCAGTAATTTCAAGGATCCCATTTTTCTCTTGGCTTCTTGCTAGTTGTAAAACTTTATAGATGCCAGACTGCTTAACAGGTGTTGCCCTTTTACTTTCTATATTCATTATATAGCAGACACCTGATTATGTGTTTGTTTTGTCCATCCTTTAGTTAGTTATCCTTCACACACTCTCGTCTTCCTATCTGTCTCTTTCAGGTAGGCCAGTTTGTCTCTTTATGGTACCTAGCCCTTCTTTTATGTTCTTCTAATAGCAGATGATATGGATTCTTGTAGTATTGTAGAATTTTATATGTAGTACTCTGTTCTGTACTATTATATGTGGTATTCTGTCCTGACTAAACATTTGTAGCATCCTACATATGGTCAACCTCATTCTTTTCAGGTAAACTTTTATCCTAATGGAAATTTAAAAAACTGATTTTGATTTTATTTTAAGGCCTCAATAATGTATTGTAACAGGAAGAAGAAATTGATGTTTCAGAGATTCTTATGTATAGGGACTAATATTGCAGCATCTGTGGATGGTTTTGGGTATTTAGCTACATGTGGTTCTTTAAAGTGTAAAGAATTCAATAGTCCATGGATATAGCTGTTCATTTGTACACTGATAGTCTTACAACATACATATTTTCTTTGACTCTGCTCTAGTGTTGTTCACTGTAGTTTTTTATGCATCCTCTGTTAAGGAAGTGTATTTGTCATTATCAGGAGTACTGTCAATGCAACACTTTGGTGAACTCCAAAATTCTCTCTATCACAGGTGTCTCAGTCTCAGACCCTTGAGAAATGCATAGGTTCTTTCCTTCTTACTAGTTCCTGACATCCCACATCCTTCTCTTCACATGGGAGCTTTTCACCACTGGATTGTTAGAAGACCTGCCTCCCACCTATATGCAATGTAAACTGCATAAATTAGAAATTAAAAATTTCCTTGTTAGTATGTCTTTTTGACATATTTTTCCTCAAAATTAAATTTTTAAAAGGTTGGTAAACACAACCCTTGTTCAGCTGTTATTTTGAATGTTTCTACCCATACTGTGCATAGGATAATGCTGCCTTAGGTCCTGCAGACAGAAGCCATGACCATTAGGGTTATATCCTGTACAGCTCAGCTTGGAGTTGAATTATTAAGTGTTCAAAAATGGCTTTTTTTTCTCCCTGAGAGACTCTACTTTCTTCTTGGCTTATTCCTGCTGTGTCTGGTAGCACATGGAGACATAGTAATTCTTCCAGCCAAGCTTGTGGATGTTCTGAGGATGACTTGCTCCAGTATTTGTGTGTTGCTTGTAGGCTGTATCTGAGTGTCTCCACTGAATGTGTCAGCACCAACACCACTGACTTCATAGAGTCATTAGAAAAGAATCTGTGTCATTAGTACGTGTGCAACTGATATTTGTTCGCTTAACAGAAAATTAAATAATGCAACGGGAAAAAACTCTACATACACTTAACCATGCAAATAATTAGTGCAATTAAATATGTTTCTTCAGGATTATTAGTACAAAATTATTAAAAAAAAAACTATGAAAAGCATTATCAAATGCAAACATCGTAACATCATATACTTATATAAGAGTAAGTTGTCAAATCTGTCTGTTTCATAAATACACAAGAAGGTACTGACTTCAGATTTTCTCTGCAGGTTCTGTTTTTTGTGGGTTTTTTGGTTTTTTTTTTTTAATGGAAGTGACTGTTGCTTTATTGTTAAATAGATAACTGATCAAAAGAATGAAAATGCTGAATAGTCTGTGAATTATGCTGGTGTGGATCACTATAGGTATTTTATTATTTCTTTGTTGGCTAATGTATTTAAATGCATCTTATATAGTACAGTACATGCAATGACTATGTGTTTTCTGTATATCATTCTCTAATGCACTTCAAGTATTAAGATATTGCAAAAATGTTTTCATATTGCAGAATGATATGCCAGCATCTCTTCATCCCTCAGGTTCAGAGGGATTTTTTTTTTTCCTGGTATCTCAACATTTGTTGTCCAAGTGAGTTACATATTCACAGGAGGAAAGTACCAGACATCCATGTTGTCACTGCAGGATAGCCCTCAAACTCTAGTAGATGACTTAAGAACTATGTTTTTGCAACATCACTAGACCAGTTTGTTTAGGGAAATGTGAATAAAAACTGAATCTATTCATTATTAACAAAACTTAACACATTAAAGTGGGCAGAGTGGGGAGAATATGATTTTGAACTATTCACTCTACCCACTTCTCCATTTTTTCATCAGTCTGGATTTTTCCCTTCTGTCTCTCCCTAGTTTCTTTCCCTTTAAGTCCATAATGATTAAATAAGTGTTCTTTGGCAGATAAATATTGTTCTCCCAGGTAAGAGAGACAACATTTGATATTGTTTCTTTATGCATAAGAAGGAAGGGGGAAAAAAGCTTTAATATTTGTTTCTAAGATTTTAATGTGATTTATTATTCATAAACGTTTATAGTTCTGGAAAAAGAAATCACTATATTGCTTCAATGGAAAGTAATTTGTGGGTTGGAGATTAGAGCAGTGGTATATTTCTTTCAATCAAATCATGCAGATTTATAAACATCAGTACGCCTAAGATCTCATACAGAGTTAGCAATGTCTTTTAAAGATTTATTGTTGCAGTTGCAGCATATTTGTGGGAATAATAAAAGGCCATATGTCACTTCTGAACTGCACCTGTAATTCATACTGTCGTCTGCTCAAGAAACATCTCAATGGGTTTAGTCTATATGCCCTCTGAAACTGAGTTCAGCCAAAAATTACCTGTCCATTTCTGTGCCCCATAAAGATTTGGTGACTTAAAAGTTCCTGCATTTCTAAGTAGGGCAGATCAAAGAGAAAATGATTTCACTAAAGAGATATTATACTTAGTGGATAGAAACCCTTAGCAGGATTTTCTTGTCCTCTGTGTAGTTTCATGACTCTTGGTCTCGCAGTTTGTGAATCCTGCTTTTTAAACCTAATCAAATAATTTTCTCCCAAGAAGACAGATCTACTGAGTAGTTACTTACCTTGAAAGTAATATCTTTTTTCTTAATGTATTTTTAGCAACCTCTTATAGCCTGACATACTTTTTATTCTCTTCTTGATTACAGCAATACTTTCATTTTGGAGAAATAAGGATATAATTTTCAGCACTTGATAGGTTCAACTGATACAGCAAGAATGAACTGTCCTCATTCAATTTTGAGCCTAGAAAGATTTGTTGAGAAGTTGTCTGTCACATTATGTCGTATCACAGAAATTTCCATCTTGTATAATGATCTCTCGTTATTACAGGAGGATGAATGCAGCAGCAGGACTTTTCTACATAATATTTAGTTCTGTGTAATACTTAGTCCCTCTGTATAGACTTAAGAATTCTTTTTTAAAAATTTTAATTCCTTGAACCTTCAATGCCTTCTTACCAGGGCTTGTTCAGTGGGTGTTATAATTGGGCAAAATAAAGCTAAACCCACCATTTGTCTTTAAGGCAAGATAACCACTTAGGCAACTTTCAGTTGAGTTGTGGTCACTGGAGCATTTTGCTGCTTCTGATTAGTCCCTCAGAGTGTGAGCATCCTCATCTTGTCAGTTCAGAGAAGTCATTAAAGCCTGGGTAAGCTGTGATGATATATGAGCTATGGGTATGTAAATTCCCTGTTAGCAAATGCATTCTTCATCTTGTCAATTTTTTGTACCTGCTGCTAGCTCTGTAGGTAACCCTGTGCAGCTGATTGAGGGAAAAATATGGAAAGTAGATTGCTCGTAAGGAAATAGTAGAGGTGATCCCTACATGCTCATAATTAGGCTTCTTTGGAAGACCTCCTATTAAAACTGATTTTCATGTTACTTGGATAGAATAACAATCCAGTCTGCTTTTCTGTCTCTACCTTACCACAGAGAAATCTATGATTCTACCTAACATTAAGGCAGTTTTAGAGCAGAATAAATAGCACTGAAGTGGCAAGTTTGAGATGCACATTATATATTTTTGTATTGTTGTATGTTCAAAAAATAATTTTCAGAGTAAATTCTTAATGTTGTAAAGTATTTAGTTTCTTGTCAATTACTAATTCATAATACATGTTGGTTTCTCTGTGGAAGTTCAACAATGTAAAAATATTCCTGCTATACTTAGTAGCGACCTTCTGTATCAGTAATTTGTTTACAGGTGATGGAAATAGGTTTTCCTCTTAGCCATGATGATGCTTACGCACACATAGTGTGTGTACAGTGATACCACTAATACAGAGCCATGCAATCAGCACTTTGTTTAACCATCACCATAATGACAGCATAACAAAGGGTATTTCCTGTCAGAATTACACCTTTTAAGTTCAGTTCAGCTGGCTAGTTGAGGGTGAATTTTTTTTTTGTTTGTTTTCATTACTATAGGTTCTTTTCCTTTTTACTTGTTTCAGATTCCTAGAAAAAAAGAAATTCATGAGCATTTTTAAAACATTTTGGGCATTTCCAGAAAAACAAGTACCAGTTGCTTACTAGCCTCTAAGATTGTTTCTTGTAAAGGTAACTTTTGTGAAATTCACGATTATTAACAAGTGAAAGTAAGGAAAGCACAATTACGTTAAGCTAGGAAAAAATGACCATATATTACACTCCTAATTAGCCACAGTATATACTTTTAGCAGTCATTCACTTATCAGTATGTTTTATTTAATGAAATCTAGAAGATTGTATTTTTCAGCTGAACTGTGAGGCACTTTGCACACACCTACCTGGTTGGTCATAGGACAGTCTCAAATGGCAGGTGAATATGTTACAAGAACTTTTTATGGATTCTGAGACATTCTCTACAATTATTAATGAATTGGAATAGAATTATTTCATAGCAATCAGCAGAATAAGTTGAGAAGGTTTTCTTAGAATACTTATTTTGAGAGATTGTTACAGTTATTAGTGTGAGGGGTTTTGCACAGCTGGTGATTTTTTCTGGGGCTATGTATGAATGACTATCCATCAATCATATTGCCTAACTGGCAGAGACAGCTATTTTTTACTCTACTTGGGAAAAACCCTAGACCAGTTTGAAAAACACAAATTTTTCTTAAAAAAATAATTGACGTGAAGACCTGCCTGACTACATTCTTTCTTCCTGTTGATTGCTTTAAATTAGTAACAGTGCACATGTATATTTTTCTCTCAAAATCTTGACATTTGTATTGTCTGAAGATAAACTGACAGGGTTTTTTTGTGCTAAATTAGTTATACATTAAAAGCATGTTTATCAAGCAGTAAATATCTAATGTATATTTTCTGAAAAAAGTGTTCTTTGTGGAGTTGTTAAATTCCATCACTTCTTGTTGGTTGTTTAGGAAGTTGTGTTTTATTTTTTTAACCAAGCTTTGTGTTGTGGAGCTTGGGATCCATTAGCCACATATTAAGATTAGTATATAGGGTGGGCAGAAAAAGGAGAGGTGAGTTTTTTTAGATATTAAGAAACGCTGAATTCTGTTTTTGCTTTACTTGGAAGAAAAAAATACGGAATTTCTTGTAAAGCAGAAATTACTTATTTCAAATGGTTCACTTTTTAAAATTCCTTTGAATAAAATTTAGAAAGTATTAGAATTGAAACAAAACCTAAATTTCCCAAAGTGGTGTAAAATGTGGTTAACAGTAAGCAACAAGAAAAAAAGACTTCATAAATAATTTGCTTTTTAAAAAAATTTTCATGGTAGACTTTATTATGGTGTATTGACAGGCTTTATTTCTGGTTCTATGGGTGGAGGTCCTACTTCCAGTTTAACATTTTTTCTCTAAGTGTCATGAGACCCCTATTAGAAAGGAAAGCAAACATTTATAATAATCTGCTTGGTCATGAAAATCATGGTCTTTAAGGAATGCCATATAGGTAATAAGGTTTTTATAGGATATTAACTGCTTGAAAGAGAAATGGTGTGTTTTTTAAGCTTAAGGTATCAATAGCTGTACCTCTCTGCTTCCTCATTTACTGCAAATATATTTTTCTTCCTAAAAGCTCCATTACTATTGCTTGATATCCTCATAGAATCCTCGCCTTATGTTAAAGTGTCTTCATCTTAATAATTATGTTGTTTCACTGAAGTAAGAAGTATTTATTTAAACAAAATATTTGATGATTCTGAATTTGGAAGAGGTTAATAATGGTGAATATGAAAAAAATGTTAAGGAATCTGGCTAACCCTACAGTTGATACAGCAGTGATTGCTGTAATAAATATTTTCCCAAATATTTTCTGCTGTACAGCCTAACTCCACAAAATCTATACCATCTGGCTGAAAAATTCCCCTTTTAGCTCTAGTGGAAAGGTGGTATTTTGTCTTTGAAATAACAGTTAATTTGTCACTCAGTACTGCAGAATAATCACCTCTGTTCAACAGACAGCTTTGATTTCAATGTCAGTAGGGTTTCTAAGGTGTCTGTGTGTTAAAAAAAAAAAAAAAAGGCATAAGATTTAGATTTCTACACTTGGCATTAAAGGAGCATGTTTGCTCAGGGATTCTTAGGACAATTAAGTGCAATGAATTTTGTTGTCCCAATTAGTTCCGCATTTATTTGGTTCAGAAGTTAGTTCAAATTAGGACCACATCAATTCTGAGTAAATGTGTCCAAACAACATCTAAATGCAATTTAACTACTCCACTTTATAATTTGTTTAAAATACATTTTTAATAATGCTATAAACAACATCTCAGCCTTTTAACTAGCTCTCTCTTCCATGGTGCATCTAGCAGTTGTTTAGGCTAGATTTTCTTTGCCTTTTTAAATAGAGTGATGCAGCACATAATCCTGAGCTGTGAGGTCTCCCCAGTTTAGTTGTCTCAGGTGGATATTTGAGTAGCACTCTGTGCAGGGGTATACAGCACCTTTATGGGTGCTGCAGCCTGCTGGCAGTTTGCTCTACAGCTGCTGTTTCTGTGGGACTTCCCTGTGCCATTTATGTTTTTCCATGATTGCCTAGTGTGTGTTTACAGCACTTCTCACAGGTAAACTGACGCAGTCAAAATGTCTCTGTGTTCCTTTGCAGGTCAGGACCAAAGTAAAGCTCTTTTCCTTGCCTAAGTGACTTGGAAAACACAAAATCTCTAGTAAGAGACTCAATATTGACATGGAGCAGTCCCATCTCTTAACATCATCTTCTTCCCTAACTCTTGTCCTGGATAGAATCCACGACAAGAAACTTAATTTTCCATCCCATGTCTTCTAAGTTTTTTTATTAGTATCTTAAGAGTGACTATAGCCAGCACATACAGGAAGACGAAATATACTCCTACACTGTTTTCCCAAATCATCTAAAGATTTCTAGAAGGTTGATTCTGATATTTATAAGTTAAATATGCATCATTCAGACATTGTGAAATGTTGCTTCATTCCTCCCCCCAATATGTTAATTAGCATTCATTTGACCCATAGAATTCTTGGCCTTTGCCTATATTTGTGTTTTGTACTGAATTGCATATTTTTCATTTCACATAATCCTGGTTTTTGAGAAGAATATGTACTTCATTGCCAAGTATTTGTAAAATGAGGTGCGCAAAACTCCTTAGGTTTGGTGATGCACTCCAAATTGCTTTTTCAAGCTGCTGCTGCCAGTAATGTGGTGATTGGCTTAGCTGGGTAGAAAGAGGAAGGTAATATTTTGTTCTTCTTCCATCAAAACACTTTAATTACATTTGTTTGCGAAGTTATCTTTTCTTAGTTTTCAAAAAGTACTTTAGGCTAATAAATTCGTGCCCTCTCCCTTTTAGCAGTATAATAGTAATCAATAGTTTTTGTCTCAGCCTTACAGAGAGATTTAACTGATTAATATTTATGTGTAATAACTGAAACACTGAATTACTTTTTTTATAGGAAATTCTGTTTTAATGCAGACATGTCACTGGGTTCTCAGAATCTTTCAACATTAATCCAATCAAGATGAAACTTTAGGACAGCAGAAATGATAAATGTTTTGCTCTTGGATTTGATCTGTAACCAAGGCAGATGTGGCAAGTCCAGCAGTGCCAGTGCTGGTACGGTCTGGACACGTCCTTATCATTGCATCTCCTATCTCTGTACAAAGATAGCTTCATTAAAAATGCATCTTGGAAATCACTCCTGGCCCAGTTAGCTCCTAAGGACTGCATGGGGGTGCTGGAGAGAGATCATTGACTGGCCCAAGGCCATTCCTGAGCAGTTGTAGTGACACTGGCATTGCCAATGTCCAGCTAGAGCGCCGGGTTTGTCTCCTGGCACTGTGTTTATGCAGAAATCCAGCCTGTGCAACCCACTCTGCTTGGTGGTTTCACAATTTCCAAAGCCCAAGCAGAAGCAAGAGCAGCTTGACCATGGAACCAAGAGCAGCTCTTCTGCTCACTTGTGCCAGAGTGGAGAAATGGAAATGGGTTCTTCAAGTCTGTTCATACATGTAATCCAAATGAGAGCATGGTCATTGCATTGCAATTATTTTGAATTAAATTAGTTGTAACACATGAACATGAATATTTGAAACACAGAGAACAGTCCTGTGTTGCATATGTATAATGTATATTTTAGTCAGCTGAAAGTTGTTAATTTTCCAGTTTATGGTTCATGCACTATTTTCTTTGGGACACTGCTCCCCAGTATAATATATCACACAAAGTCCTGGCAATTTATAACTTTCTTGTATATATCTATATGAGCTAATTTTGATTGTGACAAAATAGAATATATAGATTAGTGGATTTAAAGAGAAATCAGTTATTTGGCAAGGCTAGAGCAGAGTCTTTATTTCTGAAGTTTGTCCTAAATAGTATTCTGTCTTAATACTTTAAATAGGTAGAATAGGTAGTGAGTGAGCCTTTTTTTTTTTGTTTTATTTATTTTAAAGGGATATGGGATTGAGAAGTACCATGTCACCTGAAAGGAAAATCTGATTAGATGTGTACAGTCACTTTAAACAAGTAAGCATTTATAGTGATTAACTAAATGTGTTAGAACTGCTAGTGATACAGTCTAAGACAAAGATCTAAGAAAGAAAACACTTAAAAGGGAAAACATGCCCAATATCTTTCTAATCCATATTTTTTCTGGCTTGCATTTTCCAGTACTACAGGGAAATTTCAGTTAAAAGGAGCCATTTTGTATAGAATGGGAAGGTATTTATAGTTCCTTACAAATTGCTGTTTCTGCTTAAGGCTTGATTTGTTTTCAGAGATGCTGTACTAAATTTTGCTTGGAGACATTGGCACATTGATTACTTCTAGTTTTCAGGTCAATGAGGCCTGTGCTCTGCTTATAAAAAAATGAGAGGTTACAGTAAAGAATGCTTGATGGAGTTAATTTAGGATACAAGGACTTATTTGTATACATATGGGTTTACTGACAATGGTATTTAAAAAATCTCTTTTAGTATAAAACAAAAAATATTGATTTGCTGGGAAATTTGTCATTTAGCAGTTTACAAGAGCACTTTGAAACCATTTATATGAAAATTAGGAGAAACTGAGTACACTGAATGCTTCATTATTTTATGTAATGACATACATTTTTTGCCAAAGTATGCAGTAGGCTCAGATTGTGCAAATTAACAGTAATTGTGATAGTAAAAGAATATTTTACCATGTTTTCTGAAGACTTTCCATAAATTCTGTGCTGTAAACGTCTCTGACTCTCTTTTTGACTAATTTCTTATCTTCTCCATGTCTTCTAATTTTATATAAATCAATTTGTTTGCTTTAATGTTAATAACTGATAATTCATCACTCTCAAAATTATTTGGAAGTTTACCAAGTACCTCATGCCTAAGGCTTATAAGTGCCTTAAAACTCTATAAAAGTAGAATAAATATTTTGAAAAGTATGTTTTACAGATAAACATTGATCTCTACATCTGATAACAAACATATTTTCACTTATTCAGTCTGTCCTGGTGAATTTTGCCATATTGTAAATAAACTTGATGCTTTTCAGTGACAAAGTAAAAAAGCAATTTTAGTTAATTTTACCACTTGAAAAGGCCATTTCACAATTATATGACTTTGAGTATAGCTACTAAATCTGAATCTACACTGAAAGGCTGTAAAGTCCTATCTTTTAAAATCAAGGTTGAAAGATATGAATAATAACTTTTTTAGATTAATTCTTATGAAGTATGCATCAGATCATTAATCACTGTGTTTTAGTAAATCAGTAGGAATAAATAGAGAGAATCCCATTCTTCACTCTCCTTGTTTTTTTCCATCTGAAGCAGACCAAGTGTGAATTGTATGAGAACCAGAGTGTTGAGCAGTAATTCTTTGACATCCTCATTAATTACATTGCATCCATTTCCTAGTCCTAAAATTATGAAAATTCCTGGACAAACAGAGGAGTAGGATTAGGCCTTCAGCCTGTTTTTGTAAGTTGCAGTCTGCAGAAACTCAAGGAATTAATTTATTTGTCATATTCTGTCTGGATCAAATAAAAAATGCACGTTGACATCTCTTCCTGAATAGCAGAGGAAAACATGCCACCATAGATAGATTGTAGTTAATTTTTCAGGTATGATAATTTATTTAAATGAAGAATATAATTTATTTAATTGCCGTCACTGTTATAAATTGCTCTCTGTGCATCTGAACAGAATCTGTAGATACAAGGCAAGAGCACTGCATCTTTAGAGCTTAGTATTTGGATCAAAGTGTACTTTAAAAATATATTTTTTTAGTAAATTTCAGTCAATTATGTTTAAACTAAAGTACAAGAATTCTGTGTGCATGCCTAAAATTTGAGAGTATAATGTATCTCAAAAAAAATTTTGCATTAAAATATATTTAATTTTGCAGTATAATACAGTATGAACAAAATTCTGCTGTGTTTTGTTTTTTATAATACTTTTTGCATAGTAGCATTTTGGTCACAGTACATTGAATGAACATACCATGTGATCTATAAAAAGATGGCAATACTTGCTTCACAATCTCTGGCTATTTCAAACTCTCACAAAATATTGTAAATGACATTATAATCCATTTCCTGCATGACTAATGCTGTGGTTTAGCTCTTCCAACACTGGAAACTGTGACTAAAGCCAAAATGGAATAGAGTCAAAGTATGCAGAGATACATCTCCAGAATACTACCCCAACTTGCAACAAGGCTGTCCTGAGCTCAGGGTAGTTTCTTATGGTGAATCTTCTAGTCAGTCCTTCTTAAAACTCCAGTTAGGAAGATTCCTGTGCAGAAAGCTTTGTTGTGCTGGTTCTGAGACTTCTGCTTGCAAGGGTCTCCTGTTTCCCCCTGAGCTGTTTTTCATGATACAATTTCCAAGGACTTGGAATCAGCATGTCATTTTGTTTATAAAGGTGGAATGTGTTTTAATGTATTTTGCATTTATTTACATGGAATTTCAGCTGTAATTATATCCCCAAGAGTCATAATATGTAGTTTTTTATAGCCAGTCCAGCCTTCAGAACCTTAGCTTAGCATCATAAATAAATTCTGTTTTCTCACTGTTCATTGTGAGACATTGCTTTATTTGGCTTCAGTCTCCTATGGATCTCTGAAAGACTCAACATATTGCTTCCTTCCAGTGTGAATACTGGCTATTTACTACAAATTTCCCACAGTGTTTAAACACATTTTCTGTTTCCATGGGAGGCCCTTCCTTCTAATACCGTGTCAGCCTGGTCTTTTGGAAATCAGGTATCTATTTATGAACGTGCTTTCTTGCCCAGGTTAGTTTGTTCTTTAGAGAACACTCACAGATGCCTGAGAAATTATTTCCCTTTATAATATCCATTTCTCAGTTCTTTACTTATCTAATCTATTTTTTTTTTTTACTAAATGCATTGTTTATGCTGATTTGTAGTAATTGAATTGGAAATTCTTAGAAAATTTTTATTGTTCTGCCTTCCTCCCAACCACCTGTCATGGTTTCCTCCGTTATGAACCCAGATGGAGAAAAAGTATTTTTATTTTTGTGTTCTGACCTTATCTTTCTTGAATCCTCCTTTTATAGCCTGAACATCTGTTAGCTTTACCAGCTCTCTGTTTGGCTTCCAAATATCTAAATAGTGTTTTATTTTCTTTTTTTTTATTCTTTCTTCAAGTTGTTCCTCAATATTTTCCCGTACTTGCTTTGTGTAGATTTGATTTTGGTTATTTTAGGCTGATAGTGTACGGTCATTTTTGTTTTCCTTATTTGAATTCAATGTTGAATTTTAAAAAAGATATTTTCCTTGAATTTAATAATTGATTTAAGTATTATTCCATACTCTGCATATGTAATCTCTTTGATTTTTAGGCATATCCACAGCTGGATTCCTTGTTCTTCAAAGGAGGTCTTTTCTTTTTGTCCAGACTCTTCCTCTCCTTTTCATGGGCTCAGTTCCAGGTGTCTCTCAGTTCTTGCTCCTGACATTGCTGTTTCAGTCCCTGGTCGTGGCTGTGCCTCAGAGCATCCCTTTCTCTCTGAGTCTGCACATGCCATAACGAGGATGTGTCAAAGGCTGCTGCTGTGCAGGGTGCTGCTTTCAGCTCTCAAATGACCTACATTTCATCTCTGGAAGTTCTGTCCATTGGCTTTTTCTATTTTTTAATGTAAAGACTCCAAATTGCTGCTGTCTGGAGTCTGCACAAATGTAAGAGTCCACACATTCTCCTCAGAGGTACCAGTACAGATCTCTATCCATGTCATGGTTATAAATATTGTGATATTTCTGAGAGAATAGTGAAATTCTAGGTTCAGGCTTGACTGCTATGACACTGGAGTTCATCAGCTAGAAGCCTCTGTAGGATTTGGGTTTCCATGTTTATTAGCAAGCCTGAGTTCATTTCTTTTGTATTTGCTAAAGATTAATGAGACAGCTGCTTTCATTATTGTAAGTGGGTGATGTAGGCTAAGAATAACCAAACATGTAATATCCATGTCTGCATCTACAAGCATTTGACAAACCTTAGTCTGGAAATTATGCTTTTACAATACACTCAGAAATATCTATTTTCTGTTGTAATTATGAAAAATGCAGCATGCCACATGTAAAGATGAAAGTTGTAATCTGAGGCAAATCTCTGTGTGTAAATTATTTACATGAAATTTGATATTATGCATTGATTTCAAAATAAGTTATCTTCTTATAAAGCAGTTTCTCATATTTATCTAAAGATGCAAATATATATTCCACTTTGTGATTTTGATGATAATGCTGTCAATGCATTTGCTCAATTTTCAGCATCACTGTATGGTGTTTTAAGTGGAGAAGACTACATGAGTTAGTAGTTGTCCATTGATTTCATTGTTGCTTCAGATTGAAGTGAAATGGTTTTTTCTTATTTGGTGAAATATCATTTGCAGGTGTATTCAGCTTTAAGGGGAATAGAATTGTTTTGTAAATAAATTTGCAGTGGGAAAACATTGCCAGTAAATTACACATGGAACAAATACTTAGTTTTTGCCTTTAAGAATGCATCTGTTTGCTTCCTCTACTTTGCTATAATCTAGACATACATGGTCTTTATCAAATAAAAAACCTTCAAAGCACTTTTGAGATTTATACAGAATATAATGTTCCACATAACCTTTCACTTATATTTCCCTCAGTGTGGGTTGGAAATTAATTTTCCTTATTGTTTCACATGGTTTTGTCACATACTTGCTATCATTGTTTTAGTTCATTTCAGTGGCTATTGCATTTGCAGACAGACAGGGAGTATAAATGCTGGGGCTTGCAAATCAAAGCATTTCCTCATTGGAAACACTTGAATGCAGTGATTTCCTGGAGGAATATGAAAGAGTACTGGAAGGTTCCCAACAGGACTAGAAGTTGTTCTGTTCATTGCAGGGCCTAGAAATTGAGCTCCAGACCTGGAATTTGTGACTTTTGTAGATGTAAATGTGTGTGAGATCCCAAAGTTCACAGAGTTATTGAATGAATGAGGCAGTTAAACTGGAGATGAACAGCAGCTCCAGGCAGAGAAGGGTGTGGAAATGGGACTAATGTGCTTGGAATTCATCACGTGGACACCAGTCACACAACTTGGTCAGGTGTCACTGTGAAAATGAGCTTCAAAGCCTGAGTCATCTTCCCAGACACCAAGTCTGTTATTTGGGTATGGCTAGCTGTGTCACTTTTGCCCTTCCAGGAGAACACTCCTGGCTCCCTTGACCAGCTGGAGCTTGGGACATATTGTCTGGACAAGGTGAATCAAAATATTGGTCGCTGTCTTTAAAATGTATTTTGCAAACATGTTCATCCTTCTTGAAGGTTGTAGATGTGCTAAAGCAAGGTAATTATGATGGAATAAATATTAAGTTAAAATCAGATGGTTATTAAATATACCCGAGGCATTTCTAAATCTTGTGTTAGAGGAGAATTCAATATTACTTCTATAATATTCTTTTAAGTGTGAGTCAGATCTTAGCCTGGGGCGCGAGAATAAGAAAAAAAGGTGCAAGTGAAAAAATAGCAGGTCATTTAATATTTTATCAGGCAGGGGCATCCAAACCAGTTTTGTTCACCCAGGAGTTTTTGTATGGCAGTGGCAAGTCTGTTGGGTATTATAGCCTGCATTATTCAAAGCCACTCAGGCTTTCCAGCTTGTGTTTGCCATCTCATTTGTCACATACTGTATGTCTTGGTCTTTCAAGGTGTTGTCCTGAAAGTACTTTTTTCTCTGTTGCATTAACGAATTTTGAAGTGCAGTTATGTTGCATTCCAAGGGAATGCCATCAGTAGGGCATAAAAAATGAGTCTCAGATATTTTAATTCTTTTGATACTCAAATGCTATAAAACTCTGTAATTTCTATTTCTTTAAAGAGAAAGAGTAGATATTCTGAATTGCAATTAATAATGAGTGCTGTGAGCTATCAACTTAGCAAATTATGAATATTTACAAATCATAGAATCATGGAATCATAGAATGGTTTGGGTTGCAAGGGACCTTAAAGTTCCAGCCTGCCTTCCAGGTAGGAACACCTTTCACTTGATCAGGTTTCTCAGAGCCCTATCCAGCCTGGCCTCAAACACTGCCATCTACAGCTTCTCTGGGCAGCCTGTTCCATTGCCTAACTACTCTCACAGTTAAGAATTTCTTCCTTATATCTGATCTTAGTCTACCCTCTTTCAGAAAGGACATTCTTCCTTGTCCTTTCACTCTATGCTCGTGTAAATAGTCCTTGTCCATCTCTCATGTAGGGTTCCTTCAGGAGCTGTAATGCTGCTCTAAGGTTTCCCCAGAACCCCAGCTCTTTCAGCCTGTCTTCATAGGAGAGGTGCTCCAGCCCCCTGATGCTCTTCATGGCCTTCCCTTTATCCACTCCAACAAACAAATAATAATGGGGGGAAAAAGTCGTATTTGTTGTGTACCTATTTAGCCCAGTGATTGATTCTTTGCAGCTAGCAAATCTGTTGCACTGCAATCTAACTACAGAGGGATTGCTCTCTATATATTTTAAATTTGGGGTTGCATTCAGCACAGTTAAATGTGGTATTGGCTGCATTGGTTACTCCTATTGCAATTAGCCCTGTGTACTGTGGAGGAGGAGGCTCTACAAGTCCTCTGGTCTGCATATTAAAGTGTGAGTTGGGGCAGTTCCAGTTTGGAGAATGGACATGCTCTTTCTGAGCCCAGTATGACCTGTATAAACCAATGGAAAGCTCTCTGCCAGATAATGGAGTTAATGCTGGCTATTTTCTTTCTGTAAGTTTATCACTGTGAGAAAAAAAGAGTCTATTCAGTTAGTGTGCAGTCTGCTCTTTGAACAGATTGCTTCAGGAGGAGGCTTTTGAGAATCAGATCATGAACAGTGGCAATTTACTTAATGGTATTTATCCTGTGTTGTCCCAGTTTGTATTCTGTCCTGTCACATCTGACTGAGCGGACAAATGGAGCACAATATCTGTTCTCTTAAATTTGTATAATTTTCACCTGAATTATAGTTGAAATCAGACAGATGTCTTACCTGAGCTCTTTGGGAACAGAATTGAGCAGCAGTTTGAGTCCTTGAGTTAACTGAGCATTAACTGATTCCTCTTTGTGAATGTTATTTTGGAATGCTTTGCTCCTCTTCAAATTTTTCTTTGCATTACCATCGCAGATCAGCTAAGACCTCATTAAAAAATCATGAAGGGTACTTCATTTTCTTCTCTAAGTATAGTAGAAAATAATGAGATGAAAGGAAGAAAAAAATTATATTCTTGAATTTTTCCTTAGTAAAAAGGGACCAAAAAAAAAGAAAAAAAAAAAAAGCTGTATAGAAAATGCAGCAGGGGATGGTGAAAGAGCCAGAGTTTCATAAAATACTTTGGAGTGCTTTCACAAGCTTGTTTAATTTCCACAGAGCTATATGAGTTTGCATATGTCAATCACTTTAAAGTAATGCTTTGCTTTGATTATGGACGTGACTTGACAATAAAATTGTTTGCATAGTGCTCAGTATATGTAAATTGATACTTAAATGATGCTGTAAGCATAATTACTTCAGTAGTAAAAGGCAAAATCAAGTTGACTAACAGAGTTTTTAATTAGATTAACATAAACCATTTGTGATTTAATACAATGGTGTCTACAAAATTATATATTCTATGCATGTATGTTTAATCAGTCCATTAACACACTGGGTCCAGATTAACTGTTATAATTTCCTTAACTGATCAGAAATTTGTGTTTTATGCTACATTTGAGTAGTCCACTAAGATATATAGGAAAGATGTATTATTTTTGTAGTTGGGTATTCAACCCTAGCTTACCCTGTTTCTTGTTGACTTAGAGTTTATCTTGGCAATATATCATCTGGCAGAGAAAAATCTTTCACATAATATGAAATCATATTCAGCTCAGTAGAGTAAGATGATGTGCATGGAAGTCTCACTGTATTACGACTCTTTAGATATTCCTTTTACATTATAAACTCTTCAAGTTAGAAAAAAGTTGTTAGGTTGCTGCCAGTTAGCAAAGAGCAGATGGTGTTTATTACTGTGACCAACAAATTGTGTATCTGTGGGAGTAATAAGCCCAATTAGCTAAATGTTGATTGTGCTTTTACGTGTTGTAGTCTTGGTACCTATTTCCATACCTGTGAGTATACTCAGTATAAAATTTTTTGTGCACTTTGGAAAAAGCTCAGTGGTACACTTCTGCCTGAATTGTTGGCATTTGTATAAATACCATTTTGGATAACGTCTTGCAAATGAGCCAGTCTTAGACACACAATTCCAAGAATTCCTTGTTACTTTGTATTTTATTTTCCTGTAAATAGTAGAAATTGACTACTTCAAGCTTAGCTAGAATGAATGTTAAAAGCCAGGTGGCTTTGTATCCTAAAGAATCCTCTTGCCCTTCATTCAATAAAATACAAATCCAGTACAAGGGGAAGTCATGCTCAGCTCAGCATACTCTGAAGTTTTCAAAATCCTGCTCTTCTTGCACAGTTTCCCAGTAAGCAGCAGTGAGCCATCAAAGAGCTTCCCAACCTTTTAGAGGCATGAGTTGGGATCATGGTCTCTCTGACTGGTGGCCAGTTTGCAGACATCTCTAACCCCTCCCCAGTACAGGCTCTGGAAGCCTGTAAACCATTCCTGTTGGCATTGTCCTTCACCACTGCCCCAGCTGAGCTGGACAAATAGGACAACCTCAGGAAGAGCAGTGTAATAATCCAGGTTGCAGGAGAAAGACAAAAGCCAAAGTGAAGTGCGACAATTCTACATAGAATTGTAGAATTGTTTGAGTTGGAAGGGACCCTAAAGATCACCTGGTTCCAGTCAGGCTGGCTGTGGGCAGGAGCATCTTCCACTAGGCCAGGTTGCTGAGAACCACATCCAGCCTTGCCTTGAACATTAGGATACTCTTTCTCATTTCTGAGTGTCAAAAGCAGACTCGAGTGTTGTCTTTCTGTCAGTAGAAGCTGGTGCTGCTGCACTTTCTTTGAGTAGTAATAGCTTCATTGATATCTGAGTCTGATGATTTTAATATCAGTATTTTCAGCAGTCATTTCATCACAATCCAAGTAAGCAAAAGCTGCTACATACTTGACAGTTCTTCAGGGTCTAGATCATGTCTTCCTTCATGGCTGTGCAGTGCCTGGTACCATGAGTCTCTCTGGATACCTCTGCAACTAAACAATAAAACCTTTGCAATTAACAACTTGTTAATTGAGATTTAATATAGAGCCACAACTTCAATTTGGTCCTTGGCTTTTCCTTGATTATTTCACTTTAGATTTAAAAACAGAACCATATAAAATAAAATGCTTGGGTGTTTTACAGATTAGCAGATTTTAAATGGCACCGCTAATGCATGTATTACAGAAAGAGACATTCACATTTTCCTGACTTAAGAAAATTTAACTGAATAAGAGTGTATCAGACAACAATTTTTTTTCTTTTTATCAGAAAATTTATTTTCATTTTAAGGCTTATTTAAATTGCTTCATTTGAATGCCACAACTTGTTGCCAGAATTCTGACAGAAAACTGCTAAAAGTGGAAAGTGAGGGGTTATTTTTCTTATCTCAGTGTAGACTTATATCTAGAAGATTTTTGTCTGGAGTTGCTGACCATCTGTTTAATGGAGTTTTGCCAAAAATATTTTCACTGTAGATTTAGATGCTTGCAATGAGCTAGTAAATAGCCAGACAAGTATTGCAGCATCTTTTTCAAGCACACTGTATATACCAGTTCCCAGCACTTTTCAAGATGAAAAAAGGTGTCATAAAAACCCATTTATTTCTTAGGTAAATCTTCTAGTCACAGTAACTTTAATAATTCTAACTTTGTTAATTGCATTCAATTTATTCTTGAAGCGATTCCACTGTTTTAAACCTGAAATTAATTTGGCCTAGAGTTTTCAAGAAGTTGTATTTTGCCTTTGAGCATTTAATTTTTCTGTGCACAGCCTGGCATTGGCTTATTGTTCAAAGCCTAACACAGAGATGAGACCCAGTGAGCTCTGTAGGAAAGGGCAGCTTTCTCTTTTTCTCCTTTGGTTCTGGGAGTGCTGCAGAGACATTTCTGTGATACAAGACTAACAAAGCAGTAGCACACGTTCTTTGGAGTAGATCTCCAGGGTACATTCATTTCTGCTTCTGCTGTTTGCTGTCTCCTGACATGCCCTTCTAAAGTAGAGCCCTGCAAAGATCAGTCCTACCTAACAGGTGTCTCAGAAGCTCTTCTCCAAGAGAAAGCAAGCATCACATTTTACTACATTGCTGTAGTAAAAAAATAACACTGCATTCTTATCTGGAACACTAAATTAATTTTGCTAAAGCCAAGAAGCACTACATATTGAATGGGGTAAGCAGCTACTTCTAGAGGGAGACAGACCTGGACTCTGCAGAATCTGCTGAGGAATGGAATGGAATGGAATGGAATGGAATGGAATGGAATGGAATGGAATGGAATGGAATGGAATGGAATGGAATGGAATAGAATAGAATAGAATAGAATAGAATAGAATAGAATAGAATAGAATAGAATAGAATAGAATAGAATAGAATAGAATAGAATAGAATAGAATAGAATAGAATAGAATAGAAAACAGAATAGAAAACAGAATAGAAAACAGAATAGAAAACAGAATAGAATAGAATGTTCCAGTAGGATAAGACCTACAATGCTCAGTCCAAATGCCCGAGCAATTCAGGACTGACCAAAAGTTAAAGCATGTTATTACAGGCATTGTAACACAACACTTACAAAATGTTGAGAAAAATAAAATTTGCCTTCATAATAGTCCAGTACTGCCTTAACATGAAGTGCATATCGAAACATGAGATACTTTTAAAATAAGTGCTGTTCTATGATCTACCAGGGGTCCTAGAATAGGACCTTAATTGTAGGCATGTCTCAATCAGTACAGTTTTATTCAGGCATGTCTTTGTCTTCTGCTTTTCTGTAGAATGGGACTGAATTTAGAAAGATTCTTCCCCACCCCTCGTCCTGCTCTTCATGAAGGACAGGATTTTGTGAGGATAAGTAGCTCTGAATATGGAATGACACTTTGTCTCTGCACAAAGGAACCAAACATCAATGGTGAACAAAACACGGAGAAATAATAAACCTGTTTCATGTTGTCAAGCCAGGGCCATTTCTGTTTGGCTGCTTCTAGAAGAAATTAATTTCTTCTCCCAGTTCAGGGCTTTGTTCTGTATTATCTTACATATAGAAACATTTGTCGTATCCCATTCGTTATTTATGTAGCTTTTGTTACGGCTATGAACACTGATCTGTGTATAAAACAGAAACAATCACTGACACAACATGTTTTTTGAATGGTAAGCATATTCCTTGATTCTGGTTGTAAAACCCTATTTAATTAGATTTTATAAAGTAAGAAGTGTTACAGTTCTAGTAGAAATGTATTCAGGCTATATCAGACAGGGAAACAAATACTCTTCTAAATGTAAACGTGTGTTTTCCACCAGTCATTGTACTTATCTTGAGGCCTGAATGCTGATGTTGTAAACTATACCTTGGATTTGTTATACCTGTGGTATGTTGTCCTGAGGTAGTATAAACAAAAACTTTGATGAAAACTGAGGAGCCAGAGCTTTGGCTTTGGGCACTTTACTGTCTGATTGCTTATGTAGGGTGAAGTGTGAAAGTAATCAGGATGCAGATAAATCTGCTGAAACTGTGTGTATATATTAGTTGGGGAAGGTGTTGGAGATGCTGGCTGTAGATAAAGGAAAGATCTATTGAGCTGTATTCTCTGTTTTATTTTGCAGAGGAGAAGGTTTATTGCACAGCTGTTGATACACGAAGCATCATGTGCATTTGATTATAAGTAAAGCATCCCCTGCTTTCACCTGATCATTTTCTTCTGAAGACATGCATCATCTCCCCCAGACAAATGATAAAAAAATCTAAGAAATAATATACAAAATCTCTGCCATAAACTAGGAAGAGTTTCTGCAAGCTAATAGAAAGCCTAGCTTATGTTCATAAACATGATTGAAAAGTTAAGCCACCTGTAAAAACATCTAGTAACACAACAATATTTTTCAAGTGGAAGTTTGTTTGCTCCCCAGCAATCAAAGCTTTCTGTTAATACTCTCTCTTCTATGTGTCAGTATTTCTCAGCTGTCCTCCCCTAATATGGCCTGATATTATCCCAGTGACTTAGAGCTACTATTATTTAGAGAAGATCTGTACACATGGCAGAATTGGATTGGATCTGAGATTGCAGAGTAAGATCTGCAGTTACAGCTGGTGTAGCAGGAATGTGTGGTTTTGGGCAAGGCTCACCATTATATGCAGTCCACCTGCCTGAGTTTCCACATTTTTCTTCCCTGTCTGTGCTCAAGTTTGTGTGTGTGTGTTTGGCTATAACTAAAACCTAAACTTTCCAGTATTAAAATTGGTTCTGCCCAGCATAACTTAATTAAAATTAAAAAAAAAAAACAAAACAAAAGCAAGGGAAATTGTTTTTCAGATTTCTTACATTTTCTGCTGTTCACTGAAACATCCTCTTTCTTTTGTGCTGCTTTTACCTGTATGTGAACATAAAGTATATAATTTTTTACAAGTTACTGAGTCAAATTTACTCTACCAGGACATTCAGACATTGGGGAGTTTTGGAATTATAGACTGTGCTGAGGATATCCAGTGGCTCCAGACATGCATGGAAGACTGAGCACAACAGTGGGATGTCAGATATAGTGCTGTGGCTTTTCTGCAATTTTAGACAAAACCAAACTAAGAACAATTCAGTTTTTTTAGTTGTAAATAACTGCTTCCTTCCTGATATGTGTTTGGTGATAGTGGATGAAATGTGAGTGTCTGTCTGCTACATAATCAATAGAATTAAAATCCCCAGCCACTTATTTCCTGTGAAGTGATTAAAATCCACTTAGTGCGTAGCATGGTCTGTGCTGGCCATACTGTTCCTTTGCAGCAATATGTCAAGGTAATGATTATACAGTTTATGAAGTGCTTAAATATAAATAGTCAACATAAATCTTCACAGAGTGTATTTTAATAGTTTTATTCCATTCAGAGACCAAGTGTAGTCAAGCTTTGCTTGGCCTTCTCATAGTTTCCTTCAAAGTTACATTACATTACAGTTCCTTCACCTTTTGAGGGGTAGCTTTTCTTAATACTAAGAAACACTGAAAAGAAGGCAGCAGGGCATGGTTCTTGTCTGATTGGTGGTGCATAAATGTCACAAAAGATTTGGTGGTGTAAATTGTGACATCCTCTCTTCTGCACATAAGGGGGTCCCTGCAGAGAAACAAAAGCTCTGCTGTTTGCTCAGCCATCCCTAATAAACCTTTATATACATAGGTATATGAATGGGTGACTTTTGAAATCTCATGTCTGTGACTATATTAAGTCTACAATCTGGTATTAAATTCAGCTCTTGCCATTTCTTTCTCATTGTTTGGTTTATTTTCATTCAAAATTGAATAATCAATTTGAAGCCAACAACTTCTAAGCCAAGTTTTCCCTGGAAGAGGTAGAGCAACAGTTTGAAGGCACAAGATTGCAGATACATTGATTGGGACATTGACTCGAAATGCTACCCTCTTTTGAAGAGTTGATAACTTTTATTAAATCAACAGGTAGAGTTGGAAAAAAGTAAAAATACACGAGCTTGAAAAATCTGGTCTTGGAGCTTCAAATCATGCTCAATTTTCCTGCAAATATTATCACTTACTACTTCCCCCACAGATGCATTATCTTGCAGAAATCAATTATTTTGGTTTAGATGGCAGTAGATTTTACCATTATTACATGCTATTTTCATAGATGGTTTAACCAGTATTTGAAGGAAGTTAAAATTTATTTTTAATTAAGACACTGGACTAAAAGCCAGCTGGGGATTTGGAGCATTTCACATGATTCAGAGTTTGGGTTTTACTAATATGGCTGATTCTTTTGTGTTGTTACATTCTTGCTGGTTAAGGGGAAAACAAGAATATTTGCCCATTTTTCGATTTTTAAAATAGAAGGTAGTACAAAAAAAAGTATATTATAACATCTTCATAGACTTTTGTGTGTATTTTTAATAGCAATGTTTTCTTGATTGATATTTCCTATTGTAATGTTTTTTTTCCCTGAAATCCAATGACACTCCTTTAGTTTTGGTGGAGCTTATTCTTTGTTGAAAGCTAGACCAGAATACTATCTGTTTAAACTTGAACATAATTCCAAAACACCTTAAACAAGTGCTGATGATATCCAGACAGCTTCTGAAGACTATATACATTTTTAAAAGATGTTGGAAATAATAAAAAATAATAAATTGAAAAGACTATTGATTATAGAATAAAAAAATTGCTTAATAGACTCCCCCCCTTTTTGCTGCTTTGTGTCAACATGATATTAATACCTCATTTATTTTTCCTTCTTCTGATTTCTTGTAGGCATCTCTCCTTTTCCTACAGGAAAAACTTTTGTATATATAACAGGAAGTGTGCAGTGTTTAGGAATATTAGCTTTGTGGCAGACAGAGCTTTGTTTATTTTAGAAAATGCCCTTGAATATCTGCCATGATCTATTGATTGCCATTTGTTTTGGTGCTGGCAAAACAGGTATTTGAAGCCAGTACACAAAACAGCACTTATTTTCAAGTCGATGTGTGAAGCAACAAATCCTAAAAATCTATCTAAAGCTCTAAATTTATGGGATATATTACTTGCCAGTAGAGCTGGCTAACTTGGGAAAGAACCTAGGAATTCTCTGAGTTTCACCAGTACTGCCTCATGAGCAAATATCTTGTTTAGCAATTCCCTAAACCTAGCAGCCATGGGCCTGTTGGTCCTAGAGAGAAGCCTCCCAGGGTTCAAATAAACCATTAATGCTTTCATTGTCTTTCACACTAGATGAGTGAATATCTTGGTTCTCCAGTCTTGTGTCTGTGTCAATTAGGTTTAGAGCTAGGTAGGAGTATTTCTTGCATAGAAAAGTAAAATTTTCTTGTTTAATCGTCATGTTTATTTATTAAGTTTTTGGAAAAGTACCTGTGGGTCTAAAAGAGTTCTCTTATTTTCATTCTAGTTCAATTTTGTTGGGAAATTGCTTGGACCAAGAGGAAACTCTTTAAAGAGGTTACAAGAAGAAACAGGCGCAAAAATGTCCATCCTGGGAAAAGGATCCATGAGGGATAAAGCTAAGGTACTGTGTCTGGATTCTGGTTGCAATTAGTGTTGAAACATATGTTGTTTTAGGTGTTACACTTAGATTGCCTGTCTGTTTATTAATGACTCAATTAAGAGGCTGTAATAGACTCTTGACTCCAAGGCTAGTTTGTTTTTTTCAGGGTACATCATTTGCTTAAATATAATTTTTTTCTTGCTGTGTCAACTTTGCTTGGACCTTTACAGTTGCTATGGTACCACTGTTATTTAAATAATTCACCTAAAAGAGAAACCAGTTTAAAGTTCATTTGTTATCTCCTGTGAAAGTACAGGTTTTATATATTACTGCTTTGATATTGGTGTAAATACATGAGTTTTTTCTTTTGTTTTCTGTTTCTTTAGAGATTTTTTCTAAAATGTTGAATATTTATTCAAGGCATAATTCTAGGAAAAGATAAAACAGAGGACATTTTGCTTAAGTGTGTGTAAAAATGTACTATAGATTAAAAAAAAAAAGGTGTTTGAAATCACAGCCTGATTAATGCCCCTAAATAAATACTTGCAGGTAAGTGTTACTCCTCCTCAACCAGTTCCCTGCCCAGTTTATGTACTGAACATGATGTTCTGTGTATAGAATATCCTTTGGCCAGTTTGAGTCAGCTATCCTGGCTCTGCTCCCTCTGGCTTCTTGTGCAGCTCCTCACTGGCAGAGCATGTGGCAGTCAAAAGTTCTTGGCTTGGGGTAAACATTACTTATCAACAACCCAAACATTAGTGTGTTACCAATATTATTCTCATACTAAATCCCAAACACAACAGGGTACCATTTACTAGGAAGAAAATTAATCCTATCCCAGCTAAAACCAGAACTAAAATAATGACTGCGAATTTCACTGTATTTTAACTGTATATAGCCTCTAGTGATGTTGTGCATTATTCTTCTTTCCTTTCTGTCACCTCTGTCATTAATCTTAGTAGCTAAAATTATAAAGGCAATAATATGCCAAAATAAAGGAAAGACCATTCAGGATTTTTTTGGTTGGCATTATTTGGTCTTGGTAATGTGTATCAGCAATCACATAGACATCATGAGGTCTACAATTGCAATATTAAAAAAACAACAAACCCACAACCCAGACAAATTAGGCACACAGATTGTGTTTAATTTTTCATAGTTTTCTTTATGACATTTTAGTCAGATAGTTACAGTAAGTTATTAACACTTCAGTTATGATTATAAGATAATAAATGTTGAATACAGTACTGATTTTATTTCCAGGTATTGACAGGTAAAATATTTTAATTACTTATGTCCAACTTCTGGAAACATAAATATTTCCTGGATGAGAGAATATATGTGCTGCTAAGTAGCAGTGATTTGCATCAGTACTGCATCTGATGCCCACTCACTCCATTCTCAGCCACCCACTCAGATTGTTATTGCTGAGAACATCAATTGCCCAGACAGGAGAGTGTAAAGATGTTTGAACACATTAATAGACAGACTAAGACTTGTGATTTTGAGATTGGTCACTCTTCTGATAGTATAATTTGATTTTTGTCAGGTCATAATGAACAGTGCCAGCATGACAGGTACTACATTAGCTTATTAGTATGTCAGCAAAATTTGGGTTAGGTTATTTTTCCTTAAGAATAATCTGAAACTAATTCATATAAAACTGGTATTAAAAATGAAGTTCTAGGGTAAACTGGCATTAAATATAGCAGTCATGAAAGCAGTTTCTGTAGAGAAAGACTCATAAGGAATTTATCTTAATCTAATTTAGACATTACTAACTCAAAGGAAAACAAAATCTCTGTGCAATTACAGTGAGGGGTAGGAATTTTCTGATCTGTGTACATCACTGTTACCAGTTCCTCGCAAAAGTGTGTGAGAATGATCATGGCATGGGTAATAGTTACAATTAGCATTTCAGAGAGGCTATTCTAGTTGAGATACTGGTAAAATGTAAAGAAAATACATTTGGCTGTGAACATAAATAATGGAATGAATTGCTACTTTGATAGGGAAAATGCAACTTTGGTTATAATAGGTTTCTTGTCAAAAAACAAGTGCACTAGTATCATTTATGCAGTACTTTTTACTGATTTAAATACTAATTGCCAATGTCTGGAGGCTTTTTGTGGGTTTTTTGAACCATAAAATAAATTAGTTTATGTATATTGGCTGGTAGATCTTTGTTGTACAGGATTATTCAAGAAAAATCTATGTAATTTTTCTCCAGAAATGGGAATTTCCTTAAAGCTGTCTATATTAAGCCATGAGCCATAGCAGTCCCTAGACTGCAGGCACGGGTGCTTTTCGCCTCCAGTCAGTGCAGCTGGATGCTGAGTTGCATTACAGAAGCAGAAACAGAATTTCTGCTGGAAAGTGCTAAATACATTTATGCCCTAGATCCCTAGATACTTAAATCTTCAAACAGAACTGCTCTGCTGATTTGAGGTTTTTTAGTGCCAAAATGACAATAGGGAAGTTCTTGGCTCAGCAGGGAACTGCTCTGGCTATAGTCAATAATTCTGGTCCTACAGAGAGGCAGTTTCCATGTCTGGGAAGCAGATTATGTCAACAGAGGTATGTCTGTTCCTCAGAATTTCCTTATCTTTTTTAAAGAAACCTGTGGGTAAGTTTTAGAGAGTCAAGATTTTAGGCTATTTCCTTCCAGAGCAGCAGGGAGCACTTGTTAAGAGGGACTTGAGATTTCTGAGTGTCTGCTGTGCCTACAGTGTAGGAACAGGATAGATTAATTTGAAAAGGCAATGCAACTTACCTAAAATATATATACTATGAACAGCTCCAATTGCACACAAAATACCACAGAGCTAATGTGTGTCACAGAATGTTGTATTAGAAGTTACTGAAGAGCTGCCCAGGTATAAATACATCAATGGTTTTGGAGTTTCTTAAAGAACATTTTTATTTTAAAAGTGACCTAAAGAAGTCTGTTTGGAAGAGCAGAATAACCTAAGAACAATAGAGTGTTTTAATTTTGCTTTAATAATATATTGTGTTAGACAAAGAAAGATTTCTAGTTACTTTTCATTTGGTTAAAAGAATGAGAAATAGATATTTAACCTGCATATCTTTTCCTGAAAACTTGTTTTTCATGACCTGCAAGACATTTAGAAGACTGATCAGTTATTTAAACTAAGGGGGTCATTGTCATTGTCATGACATTGTCTTTATCAAACATATTTTTGAATCACATTTTACTGACATAGAGCAGGATATAGAAATTAGTGTCCTGATAACAAGGTCATATATTAGATTAAAAAAAGCTAAAATAGTGATTTTTACATGAGCTGTCAGACACTCATGAAGGAAAATCTAAGTCACAATATTGGCATTAATACTGATGTATAATTGCCATTCCACTCTAAAACTTTTTTACCTAGAGAAATCCTGTCAACAGCATTTCCTATCTTACACACTATTTGTTTATTACCTATTTCTCTCATCACTTAAACTTGCACTTACTTATGTCTTTTGTCCTTTTGAAAGGATTCTGTTATTAAAGATTCATGTTGTCTTCCTGTGAAATATGGAAAATTAGAGAACGAACTTGCACTGTAGCTTTGAAAAACCACATGAACTCCTTCCCTGTGACTCAGTGTTTTATCAGCTACTGAGCACTTTGAACTACTGCCTTCTTCAAGTTTCAGTTTTTGCTAAAACTAGTTCTTAAGGTAAGAGGACATAATTGCAGTCAAGCTACATGCCTTTCTTTAATCTGTGGGTTAAGTGCTTTCCAAAGAAGGTCTTCTGTCACTGGATAACAGCTTTTCCTGTTAAACAGAATTTGTTTATTACCTTTCCTTTATAAGAAACAGCTAGCATTAAGAACTTGTTTGCAACTAAAAAGATCCTAAATCAGCATACAGAGAAACTACTGAGATGCAATTACTAGCATGTTGGCTTTAGAGTGATTTTTAATAGCTGTGTTATGTGAGCGCCTTGAAAAAGATTCTAAAATTACGGGATAGTTGCAGTGCACACTGGTCTCTTCCCTGAGAATTCTAAGTGATCTGAAGTCAGTCCTGCAACCTTTAAATTAATGTCTCAATATCTTGCAGGATTAAGTCCATATGTAATGTGAAAAATGCCCAAGAGTTTTTTGGTTTGAAGCACAATATTTTTTTTTTCATTAGGTAATGACTACCGTGAATGTAGTGTCCCAATAGTGGAAAGTTAGTTCTCTAATAGGATTCTCTTGACTTCATTGGTTTATAAAAAAATTTATAAATTACTGTTCAGACAGCCCAGAAGAGAAGAAAAAATGTTGCAGGTCTATGGTATGGTCTGTGGTATGTTGTGGTCCAAGCATTATATTATTTCCCAATGCTATTGCTTCACTGAACTGTGAGATCAAAGGTGTTGTCCTTATTGTCCAGAGTTTGAAAAGTCTTTGAGTATCATTGCCTGTCAGAATGTTTAAGGTCATGCAGTACAGGTACATATGCAGCATTTTTACCAAGTGGGAGTGGCAGCAACCTCAACAAGAATAAGAAGTTGCATAAGACTTTAGAAAGTTTAAAAAAACTAGCCAAAAAGTCACGTAGTGGTCCACTGCACCAGATTTTACACTGGTGCCACTCCAGCTGTGCCTGTATGGTTTCTTGCTCTGGCTTATGGTAGTGATAGTTTAGTGTGTTGCCAGGAGTTTCAGCTCTTGTAGTTGGTGATAGAAATTTGGGAAAAATAAAAACTCAATTTTATTTTTTTAAAAGATAACCTTTAGATTTACTTCCAACTTTTTGGGAAGTTTGATTTGGACTTTATATAAAATCTCTGAAATTTTAATTTCTTAGGCAAGGTATTTCTGTTCCCTTGAAGTACTTCTTTATCATCTTCAGCTGGAAAATCGCTAAGGTAAAGATAGAGCAATATGTGGCATTTAATTTAGAAAACTAGCTCAGCTAGGAGCATCAATAGTAGTTTTAATCACTAATTTGTGCTCACCCATTTTGTCTTTTTCTGTTAGGTTTTCCTTTTTTGTGTTTAAAAGTCATAAGAACTTTGTATTGTTATCTCTACAGACGTTGTACCTTACAGTTTACAGCCATTTCACCCCACAGACAGGTTTATGACCAAGAGCAGGATTGGGTCCTAAGCTGCCTTCAAGATGTGAGCAGAAGTTACAACACTGAAACTGAAACTGAAATATTCAATGACCATTTGCAAAAGGATGTTGACTCTTTAAATTCTACTGTAATTTCTCAGTTTTTCCTTTAGTTGAGTGTGTCAAGGAGTGCCAGAAGCTTTCACACTCTAAAGCTAGGTTTTTACTTGAAGGAAACATTCCAAATACTTTCTCCTTAAACAAAGAAAACATAAATCTGTTGGCAGGCACAGATTAAAAGAAGAGATCATCTTTATCACTTTTTCCTCCAGTGTTATTTGTATCCTAACAACTTCTAGATGCTCAACCACCCCAGTTTCTTGGAAAATACCTGTGTGTGTCACCCCTAGTGAGTTGTAAAGTCCTTTTTTTCCCCTGGTAGGTGAGACAGTTTGAGGTAGATGCAAATCACAACCAATTCTTCTTAGAATAGCTTTTATTCTATAAACCTTCACTGATTCTATTAAGTATTGCAATTGTTTAGGTTTTTACTAAGGACAGATAATTATTCTCACAAGCTATTCACCTTATTGAGACTCATATCTGAATTGCAGTTGCATGATTACCAGGTTAGAGCAACATTTGGGAAGCCAACTCTAGTTATATACTCAGAGGGCATTACTGGCAGGTAATGGTAGGTGTTCAGAAAGTCTGTCAGAGGATCCTTTATTTCATCAGAGGCATATGTGACCCCACAGTCTTCATCTGCATAGAGCAGTCATCTTGGATACAGGCTGAGCTCCAGACTCATATGGACACAAATGTGTGCTCGTTCACAAGCACCTGTTCTCTCCAGGGCTTGCCTTGGGACGTCCTTGGGAATCTTTTATGCACCACCTTCTCAGCACATCCTTTTCATTCCTTTGACCTCCTTCTTTCTTTTTCTTGAATTTTTTTTTTCCGTATAAACTTAAGAGATGCCTGTAGAATCAATTAATGAGAAGTCAGTAGATGAGACATTATTGAAAAATGCCTTTTCCATTTCTTCTCTTAGGTGTCTTATGTCCATGCACTGTCTGTCCCCTCTTAGGTTTCACCAGCTCCTCAGATCAGTGCAAATCAGCTTGTTTTCAGAAGTATGTTCTTTCTCTTTTTTTCAGAAAACTCAACTCCATGCTACCCAGAGTGCAACACCTAGAAAAAAAAAAGCTGTCTTTTCTGCTTCTCAGTCACATCCTTTAAAGAAATTTGTATCTTTTGATATCACAGTAAACTGAGTGTTTTCAGTCATTTATCCTCCCTCTGGCACAAAAAGATTACTTTCATTCAGTGAGAGTCTTTCTAGATGGGGAGTCATAAGCCTCTTATTTTCTTGTCATATCACTGCATATTTTGGTTTTTGAGCCTCTTGCCTGTCTGCCAGGGATGTGGTGCTACAAATGATCTTGGGAAAGAGAACAGGACTGTCGTCTTTCCCAAGATCATTTGTAGCATTACATTCCTGGCAGACAGGAGCATCTTCTGTTTATATAGTTTTTGCAGTTCCATTAGTTACCTATTTGTCAGGCTTGCTGGCTGAAGTGGAATCAAGCTCAAAAATATGAGGCCATTGAACCAAAAGAGTTAACTGACCCCACTGGGATAAATTCATCCCTTCCTGATATTCAAATGATCTTATCTGCATACCTAATCCAGGAGATGCCTTGTGATAGATAATTCCATATATATCAGAAAGCTCATCTGTGTTGACAGTCATCTCCCAGTAACTTTGAGTTTGGCTAGAAAATTGCCTATTTTCCTTCAATTTATACAGTTTCAAATGATCTGAAGCAGAGTAGTCTCTGGCTTTTTCAGTTTGTGCTATAAAATTTTGGAAATCCATTTGTTTCCATTTCTCTCAACTTTGTTTCTTTGCAGTATGGATTTTTCCTTACAAAGGTGGTTTGATGTATTTATGTCAAAGATTTATAATATTTTCTCTGACATCCCTGTTTGAATTTTAGAATTGGTTTGAGTACATAGTCCATCTTGGATGCAGAGTAAACAGCCTTTTACCCAATTCCTTTTGGGTTAAGAACGAGTCAGCTTTTTTTGTCTGGCTGGGTAACCATTCTGACCTTGCTTAGAGGAGTTAGGCTTAAGGTAAGCTTTAGGAAGCTTTTTTAGTTGTATGTATATGTGGAGAGAGAAAGAAAGGTGTGTGATTGTGATATATTGCTCCAATTCATGTTTTAGCAGTTCCTTCTGTTTTTTCCTACACAGTGACTAGGGATGTCTGTCTCTTAACCATTTTAATTCCCATGCTATTTATTGTTCAACTCTTCTATCCCCTAAAGATGCACAGTCACTCCCAAAGTCTCAAGATTGATTTGTAACTCTTTTCCTAAATGTTTCTACACATTGGTAGGACTTGCATTCTAAATGGACTTGACATCACTTACATTTTAGGAGGAGTATAGCTCAAGTAAAATTACTTTGCAATTATCACCAAATTAGTCAACAGTGTTCCTTTCACTTTGTTGTAAAACCTGCTGCCTTCTCAAGTCATACTTGAATAAGCCTCCAAGCCATTCCATGTCCTAAATGGGAATCATGTACCACCTTTTTCTTTTTCTGCTGAGTTTCATGCAGCATATAAAGACAAAGCATCAGTACCAAACCATTGATTTAGAAAAAGATATCTATACTGGAAGCAGATTTCTGTATCAGAACTCACCAAATTACTGCTTCCTGCCCATACATGAGGAAGTGCAGCTCCTTGTCTCTGCAACAGTGACTCCCACCTTGTTTGAGTCTCTAAAGTTCTAGAAAAATCTCTTCTCTAGAGAGAGTGGCTTGTAGTTTGTGCTGCCTGTAAGCTCTGACCTGCACTTCAGAATCTCAGTCTGAACATTGGGCACTTGGGCACTCAGTTGACTTGTCCATTCAGGTTCCAGTTCTGCTGTGGTTTTCTTTCTGGGTACTCTAGGAGTATGTGAACAGGACTTTTTTTGTCTTGTTAGAGAAGTCATTTATGTTTCTCAGTAAGCAAACTCTTCCTGCCCTTGTGGCAGCCAGAATTTTTTTTGTTGCACTTTTGTAAAAAATAGTACTTGTGATTTTGTGTCAGTGGACTTTCACAGCATTCTAATATTATAGCTAGAGCTCAATTTACTGCAGGTTATTTTTGTGTAATTAAATACTTGTATGTAAACCATGTCAGTTTCTGAAAAGGGATGCAGGATGTTGCACAAAGTAGATGTTATTCCTCAGTATTGGAGTTTGATTTTAGTGGTGCAAGATCTGGACTTTCATCAGAGTCACGAATTAGCCATCAGGAATTGCTGGGTCACAGGAGCATCACATTTATCTCCTGACCACGCCTTAGCCAGTGTCTCCCTCAGGCAATGGTGACAAAAAGGCCTGGTGAAGATTGCTCTGGTGGACCTTTGCTCAGTAAATATTCCTCAGGAGAGAAAAATCCTAAATTGAACAAATGAAAAAAAACTTAATGTCCTTTTTGTCTGTCAGAGACAAATTTTGGACTATGAACTTCAGGCTGTAAATTTGGAAGCAGTCTGCCCCATTGATTCTGTAACTTATTTGTCTGTGATTTCTTGAAAAAGGCTACAAATACTAAGCAATTTGTGCATGTTTGTGTGCTTATTAAAAGAAACTAAACTGAAGTCTCTGATCTTTTTTATATTCTTTTTTGAATGAATTTGCTTGAATTTACATTTCTTCCTACAGACAAAATATTGGAACACAAAGTTTTATTTTAAATTTGAAAATTTAAATTTGCATAAAAATTGAGATTATTATATCTTCCTATCTTAGACCTGTATTAATTACTGATGAAAAATTAAAGTTCTTAGATTGATTACATGTCAAAACAGGTTTAAACAATCAGGAAAATGAAATGCTCATTTGAGTATTTTAAATGCTTTTAATTTAAATAAAATTTGAAAAAAAATGGTTGGAATATTCTCCTTTGATGCTTAAAGAGGTTCATAAGATATCCTCTAACACTTCCAGGGTCCCAGAAGTGCATTTCTTGTACTGCTGAAGCCAGTGGCAGTTTTGCCAATGACCAGTGCAAAAAAAAAAAATCACTCTTAGTATTTAGCTGATGAGCAAATGAAATTCAAATCAATCTCCATATAGTTCTCTATTAATTTTTGGACTAGAGCTCCAGACTGAAGAGTGAGATGCTAAAGGGGTTGTTAGGGATTCAGTAAGATATAGCAATGCAAGTATTTCCTACTAGCACAATTCATGGAGTGATATGATGCTTCCATGTAATTAGTGATGACATTTTCAAAACAAAATAGCCAAGAGGGCAGTTTAGTTATAGATTTCATACTCTGAAGCTGATAGTTAAGAAAATTGCATTGTCTTCACAGAAGAATCACGTCAGACCTCAAACAGATGCTGTTTTATTACTCATGTAACACAGTGGTGATATTAAAAGTCTTTATCACCTTGAATGTAATGTTAAAACAGACTTACATATTTTGTAGTTCTGACAGGACATTTGTAAGACTTACACTGCTGGGTTTAAAAAGATGGGACACATTCTTTTCTTTCTACTAAATTAGACTGTTTCCAAAGGACAAAACACTGAGGTAGTGCTTAGGCTTTATTCTTTCTGAGTTGAAGGTAATGGAAGACCATGAAACTTTAAAGAAGGCAAAGCAAAGGGGTGTCAAGAGAGCAATGTGGGAAGGGTAAAGATGGCCCTTAGCAAAGAAAAAGTTAACATGCTTTCTGTTGTGTCAACTTGTAAATGTTTAGTATTTTTTTTACCTGAAGGCAGGTTAATTTTTTTTGTTTATGGAATACTGTAAGGTTTTCTAAATATCCCAGCAAAATAAACAAAGTTATATACACATGAATTATGCATTAGAAACAAGCTGCCAAAGTGACTCAGCTGCAATCTCCCCTCTCTCTGCAGTGGTGCCAGTTTGACACCCAGAAGTCTGAGTTTCACATCCAGGCCTGTGCCAAACTCCTCTTGATTTCAGCTCTCTTGTGTTTGATTGGTCAGAGAACCAGCTGGTGCTTGCTGCCAGTGTCCCATTGCTGCCACTGTCTGCAGGGACACTCCTGTGCCTCACATCTCCCAAGAGGTTTGGATGTGTGATCCTGCACCCAACTGGGAGATCCCCTTCTCCTGCACTTGGCATTTGCAATCCTGAATGGCATTGCCAGGGTGAGTCCTGGCACTAATGTCCCTACCTGTGGAACGGGCAATAAGCTTTCTTAAAAAAATTAGCATGGGAAGAAATAAAGCAGCATATCCATGTGTGAGAGATTGGAAGATAAAAATAGAGAGACAAGGAAATTAAAGTAAATTAACTCAATTGCTTACAGCAATTCAGGGGACTGAATATGTTTTCACACTGGTGTTTTTTCCCATCTGTACTTTTTCAGAACAGTGACTTATATTCCAAAGTGTTTTATTTATCTACATAGAGCTTCATAAAGACCAGGTTTGAGCTTGCTGAGTTTAGTTTTATGATTATTGTTCTTCCTGGTTTAGATATAGATAAATGCAGAAAGAACTGCTTTGAATTATTTCTTGCAATTATGTTAAATCCCAGTTTTCCATGCATAATGTTATCTGTACTCTTGAGGATCATGATAAATACTTTTAATATACTTTAATGGGCTACTCTTACAAGGAATTTTCCATTGCCACAATAGAGGCAGCATTACAGTAAATTAAATTACATGCACACAATTAAATAGAATAATGAAGAAAAAAAAAATTAGACTTGGAGCAACAACTCTTTGGAGTCCCCTGAAATTCAATTCCACAAGAAACATAATAGAAGAAGATGGTGAGTGGAATTTAGATAGCTAAGTTAGATATTATTTACTTTGTAATATCTCCATCAGGGATTAATGTTCTCTTATTCAGAGGCATTGATTAGTCTCTGGATCATTTTTCAGATTGATTACTGTTGTAATGTAGCATTCCTTTTCCATTTATCTACCCAACATCAATATAAATTTAGAGATATAACTTCATCGCTGTACAGTTGTTATGCAATCCACAATAATTTGTGGCTTCTCAATAATAGCTTTAAGGAAATCTGTATAGATTTAATTTGAGTTTATAGCCATTTATTACAAGAAGAACAACCCCATCTTCCTTTCATCTTTTCTGAAAAAAAAATTCTCTGACAGAGAATTCTCTGACAAGCTTCTTTCCAAGTGTGCTTGAGTGTGAGGTATGTTTCTGCTTTATCAAACACAGCTTAAGTAATGCGTATGTGCAGCTCTGACAGTTGTGTTTTGAATCAGTGAAATCAGAAGGTATGATACTAGCATTGCAAGTGATATTACTTTTTCCTAAGTTTTGTAGTTTCTGTTTTTTTGATTGGAGGTGACCATGAATTCAATCCATTTTGGAGCTGGTGCTTGGAGTCTGCAGGACTATGAAGTTCTTCTCTAGTTCCCACCACTGTGTGGCTTTGGCTTTATTTCTCAGGTTCTTACTTTGCTACAGTAAAATATAACAGCTCTTGTCCATCTAATTTAGAGATGTCTACAGAGAATTCATTTGTGTGATAATGATAGATCTTACAAATGTGGCATGTTAATGCACTAAATTCAGAGTTTTCTGAGTTGTGCTGTTATCCCTACAGAATATATCCCATACCTAAGAACATTTGTGGATGTGCTCAAAGCTTTTGGATTCTTGTCTATATTTTTACTGATGTGATATTGTATCTATATGTGAACTCAGATATTCCATAGGTTTAAATCAGTTCCAAGTCCATTTATAGTACAAAATAGATTGCATTTTTATTTTTTGCAGAATTTGTGGAGTAGATGAGAGGGGTAGCAGTTAGTTATTAAAATCCACAAAAAGCCTTACCCTAATCCCTGCCTCCTGTCATCTTCTTCCTTTCACAGTCTCTGAGACATTTCTTTGAAACCAAATCTTTAGAAGTAATGCTAGCACTTACTGGACCCTGATCTCACAGACTGTGTTTAGAAGATGTAGGAACACAGCTGGGATTTTTTTAGTTTATGAATGAGCAAATGCTTTGCTGAATTGTGGCCTTACAGTCAAGTCTTCCCTTCCTGTGCTTATAAACCCTGCTGTGAAAGTCAATGGTTGCACTGTGTGTTTGTTCTTTGGTGCTCCAACAGATGAGTGATTTAGGGGGTGTCTGCAAACTCTAAAGAATTCACTTAAGAGTCATTTTTATGAAGTGAGGAGGAAAAATAAATAAAAACTTCTCTGTTTCATCTCCTCTTATGTTAAAATAAGTCTTTTACCAAATGCTTTTTATCTGGCATGAGAGAGAAAGAAAAATTATGTTTTCTTTGTATTATATTGTTAATCTTTCTCCAGGGGTCTGTTTACAGAACAAGGGGATATAGGGAATGTCCATCAAGTATTACTTCCTTAATTAAAAATATAATTAGCCATCCATATAACTCTCAACTCCAGTGTAACACTGGTTATGTTGAGTTATATTGAGGCTGTTAAGAGACTTGATCCAAGGGTACATATGTAAGTCCAAAATTAATGTTTCATATTTCCTTAAATTGATGTAGCAAATGTGTACTCCTGAATAGTTTGGCAGTAAATTATTAGTTCTGTTTTCCTATTTCAAGGTTGAACCCTGGGTGTTAACTGTTGTAAACAGAATTAATATTTTAGTTTGTTCTTTTGAAGATTTAGTGTCCATTGCTAAAATATGCTATACAGAAACTAATCTCTTGTACTCATCCCCCAGTTAGATATAGGAAGCTTTTTCTTCGACTACTTTTCAGTAGAAGGCTCAATTGTGATGCTGAAAAGTGTGTGGTAAAAAAATGATGTGACATTAAGCCTTGAATTTTTTGTTTTGCCCCCTTCATGATCAGCAGAGCAACATACTGAATCTGCAGATTTGCTTTCTCTTTTCATGATGCAGACAGCTATCCCTGCTTCTTATTCTGAAGTTTGTAGGGGAAGCATTGCTATTATATATTGTGCAAAAAAAATTAAAACGTAGTGGCTGAACTTATAAAATGTGGAGTTTTTTAATAAGGTTCACATACAGTAATTGCTATGGTTTTTTTTGCTTTAGGGTTTACCATTTATTACTTTTCTGCTTAGTGTATGAAACACACGCTGTGCATTATAAGCTATAGATGCATATTCAGATAAAATAATTTTAATGCAAGTTCACTATTAAATGAAGATGGTACATATGTTTAATTGAAGTATATCAGTACTATGGATTGCTGGAATAGCTTATAAAAGGTTCCAGAAGTACTTCGAGTGTAGAGAAAAAGATATTATTCACTGTTAGGACTATATGAAATTCTGGCCTAATGTATATACAGAAATGCATTTCAAATATTGACTAGCAATCTGTTAATGAAGGGAGTAGTTTAAAATTAAAAATAGATTAGAGGATTTTACATGTGTAGCACAAAATTGCAGCAAAGAAGCCTGCTATGTAAACTTAAATTACTTTTTTCACATGGGCTTCAGTGAGAAAGGGCTTATGATAGATGATAGATCATGTTATTTGTTGTATAGAATTTTCTTTCCAAACTGGGCTTATCCATGTCACAACTATAAATTTTGCTCTTATTATGTAGCAATAAGGGCAAATTTTCACATTTTGTTTCAGCAGTGATATTTAGGAGACATTGTACTACTATGAATTATTAATTCATCTAGTGTCATTTCCTAGCTCTGGAAATAGTATTCAATGGTTTATAAAATTGAGAGGAGAAAGAGGAGCAAATTATATTCTTGGATAATTGAAAAAGCTCTTGTGATTGAGGAGAGAATTTGTTTCTCTCACACATAAGTTATCACCATATACCATGAAATATAGTATCAAATAACTCTTCATAATACATTGCCTAGCACAGAAGCATATGTTATGTGTCTCCATTCAGCATGCCTAATTAAATTCTGCTAAGATATTTGTGCAAAGATTTTTTGTTGTATTGTAGGAAGAAATGTCATTAGAAAGAAAAAAACAAAACAAAAAAGCACAACTCTTTTGTGGTTTTGGAATATATTTTATGTATGGGGTAAAAGTATGGAAGGAGTATTGTAGACAAATATTAGAAGAGATTCCAGATACCAAAATGAAATCTAAGGATCTTTTTAGATAAGAGTTGCAAAAAAGCTATAACAGGTCGCACCAATCTAATGAGTTTTCCTATCTTGAGTTTGATTTGTTTCATTTTCTGTAAGTTAAAGTGAAGGGTTTAGAGACTTAAATGAAGAATCATTGCATTAAGACTCAAATACTATATTGTGGAAACAAGGTGCATAAACCCTTGTTGGGTGTGTGGAGATTTAATAGGCACCTTTATTAGGGTGCAATAATCTCTTCATGTGACAAAATAGAGACATCTGTCTTAAGGCAAGCTGAATTATTCTCTGATCAGTGTTGATTTGCTTAAACATGAGTGTCTAGTGCCATTTAAAGTGCCTGAGGGTACCTCATGTGCCCTGTACTGTGAACTTTGACCTTCACACATTTGCCCCCCACTTTTTATGTTTGTTAAACTTCTCATATCCACTGGTGTGTCCTGGCATGTTCCATGTTCCGAGTGTTGTATTGCTTGGATTGCCTGTCTTGACTGTAATACGGATTTTGGAATATGGACCAAGTATTTTATCCTAAATTGAGGGGGTTGATGTACTTCTGTGACCCCTTCTAATTTCTTAAATTCTTTTTAATTTCTTCCAGTGAGGTTTTATTTGTCTCCCTGTTACTCTTACCTGGACATCCCTTTGTTTTGTATAATGTTTAGGAATTTCTAAATCCTTCTTGTACCTCTAATATATTCCCTGAATGCCAGTTTCATCATGTCTGGATATTTAAACAGAGTTGCTTTCATATCTAGTTTTGCAGTTTCTCAGTGTTTTCAGTCCTCAGTTTTGCTGCTAGATTGAACTTCTCAGTCTTCTAGACAGCTTGCCAACTATTCAGCAGTATTCATTTCAGGCCACCAGCATTGCTACTGTGTACACAGCAGTTGTCTGACTTGCTGCATCCTTTCTTGTTGTGCTTGAAAGCCTTTTTCTCTTCTGTAGTCACTGAGCTTTGGCAGCCTGGGGCTCAGAAGAGGAGGCATGGTGCCAAGCTCTCACAAGCTGTCAGCCTTGATTTCCAGAGCAGGCCCTCTGGAAGGGTGCTGTGGATAACATGGCCAGTGTCAGGAAGCACAGCTCAGTGGTTTTTCACATGCACACCCTGTTCACAGTACCAAAGCCCACTGAGGATTGGCAGCAGCTGCTGCGTCATTGCTCTGCCCCCATCTGTCCCAGCACCAGGGGACTGTCCTCCAAAGCACCTGCAGGGAGACATGGCTCTGCACAGTTCACAGAGTTGGTACTCTCACTGAGGAAATTGCCTTCTAAATCGTTGTATGCCCCATGAGAATCCAGGTTTTCCTCTAGGAATGTATTGCTTAAGAAAAGTGGTGCAGGTGAGGAAGGAAAAGTCAGTCTTACACTTGTGTGCAGCCTCCTGGCCAGTTGGCAGTGCCATAAAATTCCCACTGGGAAATTCTGAAAATCCTGGAAAGGTGAAGTGGCAGAAGATGGCTTAAAGTGATGTAATTCAGTAGATATGGTGGATATAATGGAATGGGTGGCCCAGAGAAGTCATGGACTTGTCGTCCTTGGAAGTGTTCAAGGTCAAGCTGGATGGGGCTTTGAGTAACCTGGTCTGGTGGGAGGTATCTCCCCCATGGCAGGGGGCTTTAAATTGGATGGTCTTTAAGGTCCCTTCCAAATCACACCATTTTATGAAGACAAACATTTTAATTTCAAATGTCTCTCCCTTGTTTTATTTTTCCTTCAGCTTTATGTGCTGAGCTTGATGCTGTATGGTAAGGAGTGTCACTTGGGTCAGCTGGGGTGAGCTGTCCCAGTGTTGGGCTCTGTCTCCTCCAAACTCCCATGCATCTTCAGCCTCCTTGCTGGTGTGATTGGGTGAGGAGCAGAAAAGACCTTACCTGACTGCTCAGCAATAGCAAAAGGATCTCAGTATTGACAATGCTGTTTGCAGCACAGTCCAGAACCTGCCAAAATGCCTTACACTGTGAAGAAAATTAACTCTATCCCAGCCCACACCACTACCAGTGGAGCAGGCACAGGGTAAATTAATTAAGTCTTCAATATTCATCCCTTTTCTAAGAGCTTCCTCTGTATGTGAACAATCAAATTTTGCTAGAAAACTTTAGAATCACATCCAGAAATACCCTTGGTAGTCCACTTTTGCTGATTGCTTGTGCCTAAAGTGCTCATCCACTGAAGAAAGTCAAATAATGTTCTGGTCAATAAGTACTAGGGAAATTCAGCTCACTGGCTGATCTCATGTAACAGGCATTGACATCAAAGAATCTGCTACATACTTTGGGAGAAAAAAGCAAAGGTCAATATTCAGTCAATTAAATACTCATTGCAGATTATTTACATAGCTCTACTTCGTACTCATAAATTAGGGACCTTTCAAACCAGAATCTGTACCACTGCTACCATGTTAACAAATTTATTTATGAAACTTAATATAAGCAATAAGGCCCTTAAAAAATAAAATTATTTCAGGCAAACTAGTAGTATTTTATCTTTTTTAGAATAATCCTAGAAAACTGAAAGGTGTAAAGCCCTTTGGTGTCTGAAAGAGGCTTTTCCTTTGTCCATCCTTCTCTTGGTGAGCCCAGGAACATAGTACTTATACTGGAAATTGCTGCATTCATTAATTCCTGCTTACATGACTTGGTATGCTGTTTTGTTGTTTCGTATTTCCTTGTACTTCTAGTGGCCAGGTAACTTTCAGGCAATTTAAGAAATCACTTAAGAAAGGTTAGCAATTTAACAGCAGTTCTTTATTCTTTAGGTATTTAAATTGCTATGACCTTCTCAGCAGTTAACATATTAGACTTTCCTAAGTACTTAGAAGGTAATTGGGTTTTAGGTTTAAGAAAAAGAGGTATAATAATTTCAAAACCTATCAAGTATGGATCCATTCACTTCTCAAAAGAAGAAAAAACTCCTCAACAAAAATACATTTTTCCTCTGGGAAATAGCATCGTGGATTTCAGTCTCAATGAGCACCCAGCATGCTGTGACATGGAGATTTTTTCTGTTGTGTTTCTACATAGTCCCATTTTGACATTGTGGCATTGTGTCCAATTTGGACTAGATCCAGAGCTACACCAGCCAAGTCTCCACTTCACCAACCTGTCCCATGAGGTGTTAAAAATTCCCCTCACTGTCATCTTGGAGTTCCTTTGTCCAAGGAACTTATTTCCATAGTCCATCTTTTCTCTAGGCTTTAAGTTAAAAAGGAAAAAGAGAGAAGAGATGAGGAGTTGCACTGGGGCTGCTTCCTTTCCCATCCATTTCATAGGCAGGATTTTGAGATACCTGACACTGTGGGACACAGAAGCTGGGCAAGGTTCTCACAGTAGCACCTCCATGGCCTCAAAATAAATGGGTTGCATTCAGATGAGAAGAAGAATGGAGGGTGAAGTATAGAGGTGGTCTATGGACTGCCTTTTAAGTCCGTGGGTGATCACTGCTGTGGATAATGCTGTAGTCATACTGATGCATTTTTTCCTAACTGCATCTTCCATTTTTCTCCCCAGAGGACTCTGTGGTTTAATGCAGAAGTAAAGCTTACACACAGGATTGTTTGAGCGGGCAGTTGTCCATCCCCAGCCACTGCCCAGTGCTCCTTCTGCCTCCCCAGAGCAGGCAATGTCTTTGTTGCCAGTTCTGGAGTTAGCAGGCTCTGCTGGCTGTGCTGGTTCCCATGCCCAGCCCTGAGCAATGCTCCACTCCCTGTGGGCTCAGGAGGTAGAAGTCCAGCAAGAAGTAATAATTGAATGCATGACTAATTGTTACAAGATCAATAACTGATGGATTTAGGATTGCTCTATTTCATTAATTATCAGTGCAGGGGTTTGGCTGCTTTCAGCAGTTCTACAAACTGGCTTTACTCTTCAAATAAGCTGTCAGTGATAACCTTTTCTCCTAATCACCTCTGGAAGAAAAGGGTCCCTTAGCCAGGCCATACCCAGTACATTAGCTAGGTTCTGCACTGGTATGGGGAAACTCCCATGTATTCATTAGCCAATGCAAATATTTAGAAGGAAAGGCTTTTTAAAAGAAGCAAGTATGCATTATCTTAATGCACATAATGTAAAGATTAAATGAGGGCTTTTGGAAAGCACTCAGTACTCCAGCCCCTCTTCAGTGCATCACTACATAGAAAATAACTCTGCCATGACAGATGTTACCCTTGTCACTCTGTGTTTCTGTCACGTTCCTGGTCTGCTGTTGGCCACTCTTCTTGCAGGCTTTTCCCCACAGACAGTCCTCAGACTGTCCCCAGCCAAATCTGGAAGCTCTCCTGAGACGGGGGTGGAGGCTGTCTCATCTAGAGCCGTGCTCCACTTCATGTTACTTAGTTTAAAAATGAATGTGGATGCATTATGTGTAACACAGCATTTTTTTAGGCAGTGTGTGCTTTTAAGAAGTACCTATGCATTATTTCTCCACATACAAGCAGAAAATTTTCCCATTAGCTTTCAACAAAAGACAGACTGTGCAACAGCAGTTTTCTTTCCCCTAAGGATGGCAGCCTGGCATCTCTATTAATCTTCCACACGTTATTGTCACCTGCATACTTTGTTCCAGTGTGATGAATTTTTACACCAAATATAGAAAACTGGTGATATTTGAGAGAAAGTAATTCCTTTGACAGTTGGACACAGAGATGGGAGTGGACAGGGTTAAATTTGTGCCCTATCGCGAGCCCTTATGGTGTGTTTAGTTTTTCTTCTTTTTTGTGGTTACTGAAGGATTTTTAAAACTCAGCAACAAAATTTCCAGGGACTGTTTCTCTAGGTTTTTTTGGAGGTGGTTTTATATACTTCATAAAGTCATCCTGTGAACTTCAAAGGGATATTTGTCCATTTTAAGTTTTAAACATTCATTAGAGTCCACATTATTGAGGCCATTCTTAGGGCAGTACCCTTTGCATTTAATCCAAGTGGGATCTCTGTGCTGTCACCAGAATAGAAAAGGCTGAACCATAGATGTTCCCATTCACATTGCTATTTTTCTTTCATAGTTTTGTTGTGGGTTGGGTTATTTGTTGGTTTTTTTTGCCATTACTTTCAGTTGAAAAGGACCTTGGTTGTTTTTGTTACTCAGGTTATATTGTTGGTGTATGCTGGAGGTTTACAGTGATGTACAGCAATGAACTTTATTGTACATTATAGCACTATGTGCCATAGTATTGAGATCATATTACTTGTTCAAGGCATTTTGTGATATGCTGACTTAACACCATTTAAAAATGTTTGTGTGGGTTGTGAATTAAATTGTCCTTGCAGTTATATTAGTATTGTATTTAACAGAAAACTTCATTTTCAAAATTAAGAGGAAGTATTAAAGCTGATTTTCCTACTAAGTTGTTTACATGTAACTAATAGTTACATTAAGTATTCTAGTTAAAAAATGTTTTCCTGCTTTTTATTTTTTCTCCCAGTCTTTTACCCATTATTATTAAAAATGTGGTTTGGTTAGGATGAATTTTGCTGAGGTTTCAGTTATAGTGCCCAACTGACTTTTTTTCCATGGCTCAAATTGAGTTCAATACCTATATTCCAAGTTACAGCACAGATATTTCTTAGAAGTGTCATTCTCTATAAAAATGTATTATTTTCTAGGATATTTTGCAATCTACTCACTTAATAGCAAGCTACAGAATTATTGCCACTCTGTTCCAAGTTGAAAGAAACCTTTGTTAAAAAAGTGAAATATAAATGGTCAGTTATACCTCCTGGCAGTACTGCAAACTTGAAAACTTTGGATCCAAATTATTTCTTTAAAAATTGTAGTTTTTAGCACTAGCTCCTGCCATTTTTTCAGAACCAGGTAGGGAGACCAGAATAGTATTTGTAAAGAAAGAAAACTTAAAATGGAAATGGGAAACTGTTTAGCTTTGATATTAATTAAGAGTTTAAAAATTTGTTACTGTAATGTAAAGATACAATATTATCCTCCATACCCCTTATTGTCCTGCCACACCATTTAGTATTTTCCCTTTGGGATTGGAAAACTGATGAGAACCAGAGAGGTAAAATAGCAAAGCTATTCTTTGTTGGGATGGAATATTGGGAAGCAAACCAGAGAAGGAAGCTGGCTCTCAGGAGGGCTCTCAGAGCTCCTTGGGACTCTTCTGTTCCTGAAGCTTATGGGGTGTGCTGGGCTGAGGTTGACAAAATCCATCACCCCTCGCTGTGTGACTGGAGCAGGACCATGAGAGGAGCACACATTAGAGCACATGTGCTCTCAGATCTTTGTCCTGTGCTCAAGGTCTGGAAAATGATAGGAGAACAACCATCCAACCAGACAACAGCCCTAAAAACCCAACAGTTTTAGCATGTTCATTTCTGTAATTGATGAAGTGAAATGGAGTCAAGCAAGGAAGAAAACAACACATTTTTTTCCACATAAAATTCATTAGAACAGACAAGAACATGGGGGAAATAAACTAAATCCATGTATAAATATAATAGGATTATATTTTTTCATGTAGTGAAAAATAATATTGTTAATGGAAGATATTTCACTATCAGCTTAGGAAAGGCATTTTGTGAAGCAGTTACTTTGACAGCTTAATGTGATTAAATAAGCAAAACTGAAGTAGGAAAAAGTGTATTCCCGTCAAATACAGTATTTCAAAATTCCTGCCATATTTTTTCTAATATCTTAATGTAAATCAAAATGAAACTTAGAGGCACTTGAGTCTTTTTGTTCCTGCCAATTTCAATTGCTGGCAGCCAGTGCCTGTTTTCTTAGCTTGTTGATTGAAAAAATGTTATATAAAAGAAGTAGCAAAATTATGTGGTTGGATTACATATTTTTTAAAACTAGCATAGCCTCAATTTTAAGATTGAGTTTTCATCCTATAGGGAGTCTAGTTTTTTTAATTAGTCTCTACAAAGCTAAGCTAAGATGAAAGGCATACTGTAACTTGTATATTTATGTAATATGTAATGCCTCTGTATCAACAAAAGTAAAATTGTGCAAACCATATCCTACTTTTCATTATTTTTATTTTCTGAGTATTTTTAGTAAGTAAAAATACAATTGAAATATAAAACATATAAAACATAAAATAATGTGACTCATGTTTTATACAACATTGTGATATCCTAATAGAGTGCACTTGAAAATCTGGTTTTCATTTTGCTTCATGTTGAAAATAGAAAAGTGTATTAAATGTGTCTAATCATAAACAGCACTACTCCATTCTGCAAAACAAGCAAACACTCTGCTTTTAGTTATCTGACATAATGTAAATCCATAGTTCTGCCAGTTTTTTTGGTCTAAAATAGGAAGGACAATGACTTCCAGTATGTTTACAGTCACAGAAATGGCCTCACAGTTGTTTAACTCACTGTTATGTCATAGATATATGGCACACTGTATAAAATAGGACTATTACTGTTCATCTTGATAATACAATACTTACTGTGATCTTCTAATTGAAAAAATCATTCTTTAATGCCAGAAAGCTGTCAGCTATGTCTAATGAGGAACATAGAAAGTCACAATGGGCATTTGGAAAATTCAGTAGCAAAATAATTGGTGCAAAATCGCAATTCAGCGAAGCACTAATGACCATGTGCATAATCTCTTGAAATGTCTGTTATGCCCACTTTATGTTCAGCACTTTGGCTTCAGAGATTTATTGAGAGTCAGATGTGAGAATAGGCTGCACAGTTCCTGCCAAATGGTTTGCTTTAAATCACAGCCCACCTCTGGTCACGGACAGGGGCGAACAGAGTGAAGCACTGGCAGGGTGGGATGGCTGAGCACTGTCAGTCCCTGGCAGGGACAGGGGCTTTATTTTGGAGCAGCCAGGAGGTTGTTCTGCACAGACAACAGTGGGCATCTCATTTGGATTCATGGCAAAGTTGCCACAGGAAAGCTCAGGGGCTGGAAGGATTCAGTTGGAGGAGAAGGTGACCAAGGAAACCTGGGCAGGTTCTTGGTGGTCCTGTAGTGAACAGTGCAAATTAATTACATGGTTGTATCTGTGTGAGCATTTTAAGTATACTTTGATGAAGTACTTAGAGATAATTTGATTCTGACTAACATTAAATCTAAAAATTATATGCTTCAATTGTAAGGTTTACTAGTTTCTCATTCTCCATTTTACCCCATTGTATGTGCCTTAATGTTATTGCTGCACTACCATACATTTTGCTCTTTACTTCAAATTGATGGGGAATTGCACAGTAAAAATAAATTATATATACATATGTAAATATATGTATATATTTATTATTTTTCTAGAATAGAGGAAGAAATAGAAAATACAAAAATTTTGAAAAGTTCAAAACAAGTCAGTGTGTTTGGCCTTTATTTTTCTCCTAACAAAAGCATTTCATATTTAAGCATTTCATATGTCAGTAAAAATAATAAGCTAACTTACCAGCACTTTGGCAAGGCATTGCTTCTACAAAAAAGGATACAGCAGCTATCTCATACATTACCTGAAGCTCCAAATACTGTGACTGACTGTCCTGATACACAACAGGGATTATAAATGTTCAAAAAAATCAGTGAAGCTTCAGCATATATTTAATGCTGAAGTGCTAACCCAAAGAAGGGTGATGTTAGGACTGAGCATAACAACTCTGTGTCAGAAGGTTACACTTCCCTGCTCTGGAGGGGGACTTGCTCCTGCTCTGTCTGTAATCATATTATATGGCCATTTTAATGACCTGATTAAACTCTTACAATGAGTTCTGCTCCCATTAGTAGCATCTGAAGGCTCTCTCCAGACAAAAATAATCTTTGGTAGTTAGAAATTTAGTCCTTCAGTTTCATTTTCATTTTTCTTTCTTTTTTTTTCTTTCCTTCTCTCTCTTTTTTTTTTTTTTTTTTTTTTTTTTTTTTTTTTTTAAATAGAGAATGTATGTCCCTTCTAAATCTACTAGGCAAAAAGCACAAGCTATTTTGAATGCTTCTCCTGGAAGATACTCCCAGTACTTCTAAGCATCCTAGTAATTTGTCTTTGTATCTATTCCAGCTTGAATCCTAAGCTCATTCATGCTGCATTGGCTGCAGTAGCTGTTTTCAGCAATAGATTTTTGATCAATATGTCTCATTCTGCAACAAGAAAAATTTGTTACAAATACTGCAGTGAAAACCTCACTTCATTTATTACTTGCCTTAGAAACATAAAGCCAGATTATACAACATCTACACATACAGCATTTTCCAAGGATATAAGTAAATGACTTAGTGCTTCTGCCAGAAAAATTACCAAAGAATATCTAAATAAAAATGTTTGTTTTTGCATGCAGTATCATTTACATAAAGCACAGCAGTAGATAGTTAGAAATTCAGAATTAAATATAATGTATTATATTAAATAATGCATAATGTTGGTGGAAATTTCAGTATTTCTAAGCTATAAATTTATTAATGCAATATATCTAGTAAAATATTGTGTGTCTTTTTTTACATTTATATTTTCTGAGGCCACGTGCACTTTTACTGTTGTGTCAATTTTGTGGATATGCTTTCAGAGATGCAATGTCTATGAAAAGAGGGATTTGGCTGAGAAAAAAAGTGTTCTCATCTTATCTATGTAAGCCTGGCAAAGCATTGCATAAGCCCTTTTAGTCCTGAAATAGGGTATGCAGATGCTTTCAGGGACTGGCCAGGAAAAAATTAATACATTAAGCACTGTGATTCTGAGCCCTGGGGCTGCTATGTTGGTGAATAATGCAGAGGATACAGCTCATTTTGTGTCTGGCCTTTGTGATGTCTCTCTGTTGCCATTGCATTTAGATCTTTTTCATTTGCAAGTCTTTTTTTCCTTTTATTTCCTGTTTTGTTTTGGTTTTTTTTAATTCTTTTTTTCCATTTAATTAAATCTTAGCACAAGTGGCATTTTCAAAATAAAAGCATTTCAAGCTGTGGTAGGACCTGAAATGCATCTCTTTTATTATTCACAATCTTAAATGTTTTTACTAATTCATATTCAGTTCACAGCCACAGAGTATCCATTGTAAATTGCCTGGATGGTCCTAATGGAGCCACTTTCCTTTCAGTCCTTAATCTCACTCTCTGCTAAATTGGCAGTGACAGTGTAAGTCCATTTTCAGGGCTTGTGCTTTTAAGGAACGTATCACAGTTGATTTTTTGAGAAGCAGTCATCCAGTCACAGCAGGGAGGTTGAGTGCCTTTAATTCAGGAATTATATAATAAATTGAGAAGGCAGGACTGGCCCCCAAAGGGAAGTGAAGATAACCAGTATTCTGTATTTTACTCTCTCAGTGTAGGAATGTTTGTGGCACTGTACCTAAAGCCAAGCAGAATGTGACAGTGGCACTGATGTCTGAATTTATGTGAGAGGTGGGGTTTCACAGCTGATACACCTATCCAGTTGAGATCTAAAAGTTGCACTGTCTTTGGAGGAATCAATACACCCCTGAATGAAAAGGGTAGTTGCCTTTGGGAAGTAAGGCTGTGATTTGATGTTGACAGACGACTTTGAAGCTGTGCTCTGTACAAGAGTCATGTACCCGTGAATTGGATGATGACGCACTTGAGGGGCTTTGCGCAGTAAGGAGGAAAAGGACTTTCTCCACTTACTTTGAGTCATTCTGAAAGAAGGGATGCTCTCATCGTGCCATGAGAGAGACAAAATATGAGATAGCAAGACTAACTGTGGCTGTGGGGTTTATTTTTCTTCCTTTTGTTTCCTAAAAGCAGGATGCCAGCTCTACTCAGTTAGTGAAAATGAATGGAAGACATCAGCTCTGTGCTGAGCCTGAGAAAATGCATGCACCTTCCAGCAGACAGAATTGGTGTTTCTGATGTGCTTGTTGCAGCTCTGCAGCACCTGATTTTCAGCTGTATGTGAGTTCCTCCCAGACTGAGGGCAGAGCACACCTCTAAACATGTTGTCCTCAGCCAAGTGAAAAGGTGACTGCTGGGAGGATGAGTTGTGCCTTCTGGTCACTCTGAGAAGAAGTTTATATCTATTCCTAGTTATTTCAGGCACTTTCAGAAGCATCTGGTGCACCCCATTTGCTGTTTGGAACCTTTGGCATTCAACATAGCTCTTTGTGTCCTTCCTTGCCTTTCATTTTCAAGTAATGACAAAACTAATGACACATGAGCTTAAAACGTGATTTTTCAGATGAAAAGCACAAAGGCAAATGTATGCATATAGCTGTCAAACATACTTACAGATTTATGAAGATCTGTGACATCATATTCAGTGGAATGTGTTTGACTACAAAGGGAAGGAAAGCATATTCAAATAGAAAATAATTCATAAAGTCTTTTAGACTTTCTAAAGTCGTAATTGTAAAGTCAGGCTCTAATTCTTTTTCAATATTCTACTGCTGTTTCTTAAATTTGTCTTTTAATGTCTAGCCTTGCACCAGCTGGAAGAATTCTCCTAGTACTTCCAGAACTTCTTAATCATTCTCCATGGCTGGGTAATGCCCTTTCTGGATCTTGTAGAGGAAGAAATAGTTAGCATTTCTCCACTTGAAACACAGAGAATGTGTGCCACATGCCCTTTACCTGAACATAGCAGGAAATAACAAACAGGCAGTTTTTACATTCATGGAAGCTTTCCTTTAAAAATCCAGACAGGATCTTTTTCTTGGCTTCCTCCTGTGAAGACTTTCTCACGGACTGCTATGTCTCTTGCCTCTGTTTTTCTTTTGCTGGGAGGAAAAGATACCTCTAGGTGCAGCCAGATGGGTACTGGGTCCTACATGATATTTCAGCTTGCAGGTAAAATACCACACTGGATTGTTTAATTTTTCCATTCAGGAGTCTTGTGTGCCTGCTGGTTTTAACCTCTCGTTAGGCAATGTGGTAGTGATGTGTTTTTTCATGTAGCCCAGGTGAGTGATGTCCAGCATGACCACCAGATATGACAGCCACTGGTGAAAGATGGAGGCACTGGCAGATGTAACCTGGCTCCAGCACAGACTGGGTTTTGTTGAACAACTCTTGCAGCTGTTCCACCAGGTTGGGTTGGCAGTACAGCTCTGGCACATGTATGTCAATGCTTGGGTCTCTAGCTCGCTCCCAAGGCTTCCCCAGAGGCTGTGCCAGGCTGCTCCTGTGGACACCAGGCAGCCTGCAAAAAACCAGACAATGGTCAGCAAAACAGCACTGCACAACCTTCTGGCTGTGCCTGATCAAGGTCTCATTTTCAATTTGTCAGAAACAAGAGCTTTTCAGCAGCAGTGAAGTAGCTGCAGCTATCTCCTCAAAACCCAAAAAGAGATGTGAGAAAATCTGGTGCTGTGCTCTAAAACCACCATTATCCATTACACAGAGCACAGTCACATCCCTTTCCTAATTCACCAAGAGCAGAAAATCAGCAATGAAGATCTTAAAGGCTCTCAGTTTGCTTATACAAACCTAAATAAACAAAGTCCCAAAAAGGAGAAACCTATTATTTTCTACCTTTGTTTTACTGCATTTTATGTACCCTTTCCATCTAGACCTCTAACTCTTTTTCCCATGAAAATGAAAGCTGCAATTCTGTGAGCGGGGAACAGAAGGATTCTGTTTCCAAGTCACTTGCTTTTTTATGAACACACTTGGGAAACACATAAAAAGATTCCCTCAAGATTATGTTTGCAGATACGTTCTACCCATCTGGGTAGAAGAAAATGAATGGAAATAAGAGAAATAAAATACAAAGCAGTCTACTGAAAACAGGCAAGAAAAAATCCCCATCTATTTAGATGAGCACTATAATGAGCTATACTGTAGACACTAAAAGAGTCTGATGTCCTTAAACCATTTGTCAATCATGTTGACCAAAAGTATTGCAGACTTAGAGGAAGCAGATTTTCAAATGTGAAATGAGAATGGTTTGATTTTTCAGTACAGAAGACCAAGTCTGAATTAAAACACCTGCATGCTGTGCTTAGATTCAAAAAGTGATAGAAACAGTGGGTGGCTCAAAGATACAGCATTGATTACAAAACTAGTCAGCAGTCACAGGCCTCGTGCTGGTAAATGTCATGATTTATTTCATCTTGGACTGTGTTTGTGCACTGACCCTTTGTGCTCTGGCCTGAAAGTAAAAGGTTCTCAAAACTGTACTTTTAGGTTTTTTAACAGTGTGTTTCTTATTAGGGTGTTTCAAGGGTGGTGTTATAAAGCAAGGGAAAATCCTCCAGAGTTATGTTTAATGTGTAGTACTTCATAGCAGTGTATCCATCTAAGTCCTGTATTCACATATTAAAATAAAAGTTGGAGCAACCCATCACATCAACACATACTCCAAAGGCTTCCTTTGGCTTTCAGACAATCTCAGAGAACCTACCTGTTCTAGTGTTGGACTAGCTGGGTCTAGCAGGCAGCCTGTCCTCTTCTCCCTTCCACCCTGCTGGGACTGTTTCTAGCACAGCCTCATGTTCTTTATTTTTTTTTTCCTCTAGAAGCATGTTATGCAATAGCATGCAAAATATTGTCTAATAATAGAAATAATATTTTCTGGCTTTACATTAATTTCAGAAAATAGATATCATCACACCTTCTTAGCCTCTTAAATATTTCCTTACTGCTATTATCAATATGGTTTCAATAAGATAAGAAGAAATCAAACTAGACCTTCTTAAAGTTACAAAAAATTCAATCACACGTGCTGATTTAGGAAAAAGGACTCTGAACTTCACAGGTAAAGCTACTTTATTTCTTTGTTCCTATCAATACTTGCATTATTTGAAAAAACAGCCTTTTCTGCTTTCTGTGCAAAGGAGATTTGACAGACCTGTTTGTTAACCTCTTCTTTCTACAGACCTGTTTGTTAACCTCTTCTTTCTACTCATGGTCCAGAGACTCTACCATTCTGTGTGACAGAACATGCTAGCAACACTTGGTCAAATATATTCTCACTGTTGGAATGAAAGGAGCAATTCCTAAGCATAGAACTAAGCACAAAACCAACAGGTTTTGGACTGTATTTCTGCCAGCAGTCTGAAGTTGGTTTTAGATAGTCCAGGGTCATTGCTGCATTATATGCAGATTACATTTTCTTACCATAATATTCTCCTGAAGATTGCACTTAATGTCTCTTCTCTTACAGCAGCATGCTACAGTTGCTGACCCACACAGATAAGTCAGATCTCCTGTCTCTGTGGAAAGCATCATGGTTATTTGTCACCTTCCCTTGTGTCTGAGGAGACAGTGGCAGAAAGACTGAAAACCCACATGTGTGTGGAGGGTTTGTGGACACTGGACTCTTGGGGACCCTGTGCCCCAGGGAGAGGTGCTCAGTTGCCTTCATGCCTCTCTCAATCAGGTGCTGGCAGCAGGGCCAGGTGACCCAGCAGAGACAGGCACTGATGAATGCAGTCTGCCAAAACAACAGCAGCAGCAAGGAATGGTTGACAAGAGGATTTCTTTGCCACTTTGCCATTTCTAGCATAAAACACCTTTTGATAGAATGGGATTCAGAAAGATACTGAGGTGAAAAAAAAAAAAAAGAAAAAAGGCAGGCAAGCATCTTTCCTTCCTTGTTAGCCCTTTTATGTGTAAGTCCTTGGTGGGTGGAGGTCTCTCTGTGAGTATGAAAAAGGGATGTGCCAAGGAAAGACATGTGCAGTCTAGAGTTGGAGGAGGCATTGCAGCCCCTGGGACAGGTTACAAGGAACATGGGAAGGACAGCAGAAGACTGGAGGCAAGTGAGCCAAGGGGTTGTAATTCCCATCATGGCTAGAGCTTGAGGAGCACTGTTAATGGAAAGTCTCTACTTACCAGTGAGGCATCTCAAGTGCTTTCTCCTGGCTCCTTCGTGCATCTTAGGGGAGTGCAGTAATAAAACATGATGGCCACAGTGCCATTGTTCAGACTGCAGAGGAGCAGAACCTGTCCTTTCCTGACAGATTTACTGATTGTGAAAGGATATAATTGGTAAATGACAGCTGAGAGAGGGTTAATTAATCAGCTACTGTGGTGCAGCAACATTCCCACAGGTCCCTGGAGTCTGAGCACCATGTGCTTTTTCTGCTGGGGAACTCCATCACTGTCAAACACCTCAGTAACTTATATAAAAAGAAAATAGAATAAATGGAGTCTCTCATAATTAGGTATATCATCTCTCTTAAATCATACCAGAATATGTTGGTCAGTGTTGCTTTTGCAATCACTGTTTCTGAGTGAAATAAGAATTACTGTGCCACAAGAAAAATAGGATGAAGCTGGTAATAGTACCATCTCAGCCTGGACTTGCCTGATGGCTTGGGTTTCCATCTCTTTCTTTGCTCTTCCTGTTACCAGCACTGCACCATGTAGGTCAGTTGTAAAATACTGCAATTTTCATTCAGCATGCCCAATGAAAACAAGTAATGCTTAAGTATATGTTTGGAAGAGCAAATTGAATGTTTCAGATTCATGCTGGATATATTATCTATTCCTGAGCAGTTAAAATTATGTCTGTAATCCTTCAGTCAGTTTCCAAAGCACTGCCAGCAGTCTTCAAACTTGTATAACATGATTCTATTACTTCTATTTTTTTTCCTTCATCCTGATAATTTTCATAAAAGAATCCAGCCAATGATACATGCTTTCCCCCCTCCCCCATTTTCATAGTTACCAATTGTGTTTTGATTTCTTCTTTCTTAATATGATTTGGACAGATCTAAAAAGATGCTCAGATCCATCAGCTGATTTATTCACCTGAACACCCAAGTTATCTTGAACACAGGCCTCAGCTTCAGATTAGTCACCCTCTTTGTTTCCATTGAGAGCTCCATGTGATTAGTTTAGTCTTAAAAATCGAATTTCTGGATGCCTAAGTCATGGTAAATTAACCCAATTCATGGGAAAACTGTTCAATTGTCCTATAACTATCTTTTCAAACTGAGACCTTTGTCTCAGATCCAGCATGTCAGCAAAGTCGTGGAATTGAACACAGCCTTGGGAGGGACATTCTGATGCCTTTGAAGAACCTGAGTAATTTAATCTTTGCACACTTTGACTCAAAACCTCTAACATTTAGATGGAAAACATAGCACAATGAGCTAAGTTAGGTGCTGAAGCTTTGCTGAGTTTCTATGATGCACATGTTCCTTATTTAGGAAATACTTTTTATTTTTCCCTTTTTCCACTTTAGGAGGAAGGGAAGAAAGAACAAGAAATATAGGTTTTTTTTTAAATTTAATATCAGTCATAGCATTTGAGGATGTTCATACAATGTTAAAAATATCCTCATCTTTTGTCTCCAAATCTGTGGAGAAAGTCTGCCATAAACAGGGTTATTGTTCAATTTTATTTTACATTCATTTGTACTGGTATTGAAAATGAGCAACAAGGGAGACCACAGGTGCTAAAGCAGTAAAGAACTGGAAAACAAATAAAATGCTTCATTTTCAGCCAAAGGCAGGTTACAATATTTCCTGGGAAAAAGCTTTTAATAGAAGGAGATTTGTGGTGAACTGATAGTGACATTAGGCAGAATTGACTATAATTGATTAATTTAATCTGCACATTTTTTGATTATCTGAGATACAGCTACCATGTAATGAAAATTTTGCAATTCTCAAAACCTGTGCACAAGGTTATTTCTTCTTGCATAAATCTGAGAACATAAAGGGGGTTGGAGGAGTGCTTTAAATTGCCAGGGATGATCTGGATGATAAAACTTAAGTGCAAAATGAATATTAATTTTTAGTGCAGTAAAATTAGCTGACTCTGAAGACTACAGGTACTTAACCTTTTCTGGAGTACAATTACCTGTTTTAAATTGATTTCTAAAATTATTTTACTCTTTCAATTTTATGTATGTTTGGGGTTTTGGTGATACTCCATTCTGGTTTGGATGCCATGCAAGTGCTCGTGGGAGATGGGGAGTTCTGGGTAGAGGATCTGGAGCAGTGTGCCTTGAGCTTTTAGAGGGAATGCTCTGGCTGCTCTTAGTCACTGACATCTTGACATGGCCAGTTTAGTGCCAGTGACTGTTTACTCATCACAGTGACATCTTCTGCCTAGTGAGCTCCTCTGAAGTGAGTTCATTCCGATGTTTTCTTTGGAGCAGTAGGAAGAACCGTGTGAAATTCTGAATATTTGGCTTCCCAAAAGAAAGCCCTTGTCATCCTTCAGGCCACTTTCTTTGTGATTCTAGGATTCTAGGATTTCCTTACAAAGGAGTCAGCCTGCCTTTCAGTGGGGATGTACCTGTTGTTAGGTAGACAATATATTCTAAAAATTTGTGGTGAAGAACACTGAAGTTTCCATTGAGTCACAGACTAAGTTACCCCAGCCAAAAGATGCTATCATCACCCCAGCTAAGTTATCTCAAGATAAAGAAACTGGACAGAACTCCAGAATTTTGACTTCCTTTACTTTTCCATTAAAAGTGATAGCTTTTTTAAGTACTCTCTCATGATACAAAGCTTAGATCAGGTCCAGACTGCACTGCCACAGAGCTGCTGTTACCTGAATTGTACATGGTCTGAGTATTCTTCACATTCCATGAAAATTAATCTTCAGTAAACTTCTATTAGAATAGCTATAATAACTTGTCATTAAAAAGTCATGTATTTTACTCAGATTTGTTTATGGCTTATAATGGACTAATATCCTTAGAGATTTCCATTATGAGAAGATTAGAAAATGTGTTCTTTGTCTTTGCAGAGCAAATCCCCATCATATCTGAGATGACTGAGAATCTATTTGCAAGCAACTGTTCTATTTGCAGTCAGACATAAAATCATGATGGTTCCCCAGGATAGGAGATACCTGGACCTATTGGATCAAGTCCAGAGGAGAGCCACTGGGTTGTTTAGAGGAATAAAGTACCTCTCCTATGAAAAAGAGCTGAGAGAATTGTTCAGCCTGGAAAAGACATTTAGCATGGATGTAATTGTGGCCTTCCAGTACCTGAAGGGAGCCTACAAGAAAGATGGAGAGGGACTTTTTACAAGAGCATGTAGTGACATAGGGTAAGGAAAATGGATTAAAACTGAGATTTAGGTTTAGATTAGATATTAGGAAAAAATTCTTTACTGCGAGGGTGGTGTGGCACTGGAATAGGTTGTTCCAGGAAGTTGTGGATGCCCCATCCCTGAAAGTGTTCAAAGCCAGTTTGGATGGAGCTCTGAGCAACCTGGTCTAATGAAAAGTATCCCTACCCATGGCAGAGGGGTTGGAACTAGATAATCTTTAAGGTCCCTTCCAACCCAAACCATTCTATGATTCATTCTATGGTTTTATGATATATGTAATATTGTTACATTAATCAGTCACCTATTTCTGACCTTTGTGAGAAATCATCCAAGAACTTGCAATCTCATTAATATTTATTTGTCTAAATTAATATAGTGTGAATAATTCGATTTTCTAGATAGCAGTGGAACAAGTAATTGACAAGTAATTGTCATTGAAAAATGTGTTTGGGTTCTTTATCATTATGCAAAACCTAATTCTACAAGAAAAGAGAAAGTGAAACTTGCAAAATCATGTGATTCACATGGGAGAGGGAGTGCATCATTTGCAAGACATTAAAATTCTGGCTCAGAAAAAGGATACGTTTGTAAAGAAGAGTGGCACACTTATAGATTTTTCAGTTTTTTGATTTAATTTGAAATACTTTTTCAGAAGTTAATGTATTTTTTAAGTCGGATATTGAAACATTTTCATCTGTGTAAATGCCATTAGAGATACAGTGTCTGCCAATTATTTATGAACTTCCTTTCCCTTTTCCCCTCCCCAGAGTTCAGTTTGTCTCTGCCACTGTGGCTTCCCTCCACTGATGTGGTTTGCACATCACTGCATGAGAGTCAAGGGGATACAAGAAAATAGTGGTCTCTTCTAAATTTGTGGTAGGATACTCAAATCCATTTACTGCTTTTGTTTGCAATGTTGTGGTTAATCAAGGGACAGGCTTAAGGAAATCATTATTGACAATCAGCCAGGAAAATGAACTTCATAATACAGTTTATCAGACAGGTCTTTTAACTGCTGGATGCCAAACCATCCCCATTACCCTGCCTGGGCCAATGTGGCAATCAGGGAGAAATCACTTCCCTTATATCCACAGTTTAGGGAAGTACATTTCCTGTATCACAGGTTCCATTGCATTTCAGGGTATGAAACATTACCATAGAATCCTTTACAATGATGGAGACTTCTTAAAAAAAGCAATGAGGAGTTAAATGGGGTCATCAGTGTGAGCTTTTAAACCTTGCACTTGCAGGGGCTTCCCAGTTGGATTTGAAAGGGCTTGTCAGAGACATAACATTGTCCTTCAGAAAGTCCTGATGCATGGGAGGAGTGGAGGAGGCTGCCACTGCAGGAGGTGAGGCAGTGAAGGTGAGGAGGTGAGGAGGTGAGGAGGTGAAGGCAGCCAGCAGCTCTCCACACATCTTGCAGCAGGCATGATTCCTGAATTTGCAGCTGAAGGTGGCTGTAAATGGCTCTCCTCTGCACTCTTTCAGCTCTGATTATAATAAGCAATCAGAGTGGCTGAAGTGTTGCCTTGCTTTCTAGATGAAGGGCCTGTAATACTATTTTGAGTTCATTTGAATGCTAATTAGTAATAGGATCTTTAACACCAGAAGTGGGTTCCATACTTGACACATAACTGCTTTAAGTATACATATCTATGAAATAAGTGATAAAAGATACATCAGCAAGCACCTGTAAATGTCATAGAATAAAAACATAACAGTGTTGGGGATTTTCCTCTATATATGCAATACATCATGCCTCATGTTCATGGCTTCACAGTTCCAAAAGAGACAGGAAAACTTAAGAATGCACTCAGTCTGCAACTACTGAAAGTTGCAGGTTGAAAAGTTTGGGTAAGAACTAAGAAATTGTTTGAGGACATCCTGAGCTGCAGGAACATCAAGATTGCCAAGACTTTGGTATTTAGCACCTCATGTGAAAATGTTTCCATATTCGTAATAATTCTTTTCATCTTGATCTGTTTTGTTTCTAAACTTTTTTAAATTGGAGCACCAAAATGGTCTAGAGGTTTTGCAGTTTCATTTATCTTCCTTTCTTAAAAATTGCCTAATAGAAAATACTCTAGTAATTGATATTGAACACTGAGCAAATTCTTTCTGTAGACCTGAATGTAATGCCTTCAAGATCTTTCTCATGAAATAACATTATCTAGAGTCTGTGCACACATAAAGAGGTGGTCTTTATCACTGGAGAATTTTTATTACTGTTCAACTCATTTTCTGGATCACTTATAAATAGTTTAACAGAACACGTTCCCAAATGGTTCTTGTGGGATTCATCTAGCAACTTCTCTAAAATGAGCACCTCTTTCCTGACTTCCATAATGCACAGCTTGATGAGCTCTCCAACTGCTGCCTCATTAAGGAAAAGGGCAGCAGCGCCTCTTTTGTATTCAATAGGAGTGTATTGGGAACATCTGTCTTACTTAGTCCCTTGTAACTTTATGAATCCCAGAGAAGCTTAAGCCTGAAAGAATTGTCAGATCTCCTTCACCCTCATGTGGCACTGCTGCCCAGACACTTCACTCCGAGGAGTATTACTGTGGACAATTCTGGCATCTGTAGATTTCAGGGATAGGAAGCAACAGGAAATTATAAGTCCACAATTTGGTGTTTAGGATCAAAATCATGTCTAAATCCTGGGTGTTTGAGTTCTTTTGCAGCTATAAGCTAAGTTACACAGATTGGGAAAGGCTTGGAGTTCTCTTTGTGTAGGCACCTACAACAGCAATTAGGCTGTGTAGTAATACCTATGTGGATCAGTGGATCTGTTCTCTAGGTCTGTATTGGGAAAGCATCCCTTATCAAGTGAGTGGTTTAGCAAATGTTTACTTTCAATGTGTGCTTAGAGCCTTCATCGTGAAATTTGGCTTAAATATAAATAAATTAATTGCCAAAGACAAGCTTCAGGCTTCTTTGTAGTCAAAACTAAATGTACACATTAGACCTCTTCTGATGGATTATTTCAAAATACAAGGCTTTTGTTCTTCTTATGCATAAAATAGCTTAGACATTAATTTTTTCCTCCAGAATTTTCTCTGTGGTAGAAATAACTGTTTTTACAATTTCCTTCAGGTGACCAAAACCAACGTCTTTAAAGTACTTGGCTAAAATGGGAATTTACTTTTATTTCAGTAAAATAGTGTGTAGCAAAGTAATTCATTCAGAGCCTGGAAAACTACAAAATATTTCTTTTCATACAAGTCTCTATTCTTAAAAACAGAATGCCCCTTGCAAATCTTGTGATACAAGTGATATTTATTCTTTGGAGAAAAAAAAGTGTTCCTTTGGGATTAATATAATCATATTAAAACTTAATGACAGAGAAGGAACAAAAAGGTGATATAGATATTTAATTTAAATTTTCCTCTTTGTGCATTTTAAATAACCAATACTGGTTTTTATTAAGCACAGCTTTTGCAAACACTATATATGTAACAGATATAAAGATGAATGTTTACTGATTAATAAGAATTGTTGACAAATAAATTATTGTCAGTTTATGGGTTTCTTAGCATAAATACAGTTAACCTTCTTTTCAAGATGACTGATAATTTGTCATCAGCTAGCTTATTGAATTACCTAAAACATTAGTAGAGTGTTCTAGTGTCTATAACATTTGTATCACTTTAAGGTGACTGTTCATGCTCTCTCTTTCTAAAAAAAAAAGGATTAAAATTTATAAAACTGTTGGCTTCAAACATAATGAAATAGAGCAAGATTGGTGTAAGAGAACAAGTACAATTATTTCTGGAAAGTAAAAATGACACCGGAGAAAAAGAAGGTATCTTTTCCTCCAACCAGTGTAAATGAAATTATATCTGCTTTCCTCAAATGATGTTTCTCTTCTGCCAAAGGCTTGTTGCTTTACTTTTGACACAGTAAGCTCTTAAAGCTCTTAAAATGTCATCAGACTTTATTATATCTTGCTACTCTTCATTTTTTCAAATCACTGAATAACTGTATTTATTTTTTTGAAAGTGGTGAATTGGCATTGGCTGTCAGCAGCCTGGGTGTAGTTGAGCAGAACCCTCTATTATAGTGTGGAGCTCTTCCTTAAGGGATGGTAAAGTTTGGGAATACAGTCTGTGCTCATTAGTTTTGATCCTTTTGTGCTATAGCCATCACAGTTTACACTGTGGCAGAGCCCAAGCAATTGTTTATACCCTGAGAGAGGCACGTTTGTAATCTAGCATTGGTGGAACTAAGAAGTGTATTGAAAGCAGAAGACCTCATCCTGCTATATTTTTAGGTTTAAAATGATACATGTGTAGCTGAAAAAAAAATCTCTGTATCCCAAGAGTGCTTTTCAGAACTGGTCATCTGAGACAATTAGTTCCTTGTGTTGCCTTTCCACTGGCACTGGTGGCCTGTGTCCCAGTAAAAGTGGTGTTGCCATCACCTGTTGCAGGTTGCAGGCTTTGTGCTAAAACCATAGCACGAGGGCTGGAACCTGCCATCCTTTCTCTGGAGTGCTTGGGATCTGCCCCCAGCTCCCTTTGAGATTGCTGGCTTCTAGCAGCCCCTGTCTAATGGCTGAGTGATTTTTATCTTCACTGCTTTACTTTTTGCCTAGGTTTGTACTATATCTGTCATTAATGGTAGCAATAATAAGTCATTATTCTGTGTGGAGGGTGCTGCTATGGCCCTAGAACAAAAGTACAGCACAGGGGAGTACAGGGTTGGGATGGAAGTGGAGGCATTGAAAGCAAAGGCATGGGATGGATAAGAAAGGCTCTGGGATTGTAAGGAGGGACTAGGCATCAAGGTCAGCTGCAGGTCATTAAAGGGACACAACATTGGGATCTAGGTAAAATCACTTCATGAGTAACAAAAGGAGCCAAGAAAACATACACAGCAGGTGTAAAACTTGCCATATCTAGTGAATTTGGATGGGAAATGGAGTTGCTAAACAATGGAGAAAGAACAATATGTAGTATGTGTGCCGTCCCTGTGCTTCATGGAGAGAGGAGGAAGAAATTATTGCTGTCAGTTTTATGTATCTGTAGTGGATTAACTTTATCTGGATGCCAAGCACCTACCAAAGCCTCTCTATCAGTCCCCTCCACTATTGCAGAGGGGAGAAAAAATATAACCAAAGATTCAGGAGTTGAGGTAAGCACAGAGAGAGATCTCACCAAATACTGTGAAGGGCAAAACAGGCTAGAATTAGAGATATTAACTGTTACCAACAAAATTAGAGCAGGATAATGAGATGCAAAATAAGACCTTAACACTATCTTTCTTCCCTCTTCGCCCTCCTTCCCTGCTCTACCTCCTCCAGTGGTGCAGGGAGACAGGGAATGGGGGTTACAGTCTGCTCAGTTCACCACAGCTCATTTCCACTTCTGGTCAGAAAGGGGAATCCTTCCCTGATGCAGTGTAGTGTCCCTCCCACAAGAGATAGTCCTCCATGATTTTTTTCAACATCAGGCAATCCCATGGGCAACAGTTCCCTGCATAATGCTGCAGAGTGGGGCACTGTTCTGTGGGATGCAGTCCTTCAAGGACAGGCTGCTCCACCGTGGGTACCCCACAAAGAAACAAGTCCTGCTGGGAGACCTGATCCAGCCTCCCATGGGGTCACAGCTCCTTTGGGCATCCACCTGCTCCAGTGTGGGTCTCCCCAGGCTGCAGGTGGATCTCTGCACCCCCTGTCCCCCCTGGGCTGCAGGGGCACAGCTGCCTCTCCATGGGCTGCACCAGGGGCTGCAGGGCAATCTCAGCTCTGGCACCTGCACCATCTCCTGACCCTCCTGCACTCACCTGGTGTCTGCAGAGCTGTTCCTCTCTTATGTTCTCACTCTGCTTTTCTCTGCCCACAATTACATCTGAGACATAACTTTTTCTTTCCTCTCCTTAAATAACCACAGGAGTGTTAGCACCATTTCCGATTGTGCCGGCCATGGCCAGCAGCACGTCTGTCTTGGAGCCATCTGGGATTGGCTCTGCCAGACACTGAGGAAGTTTCTGGCAGCTTCTCACAGGAGCCACCCCTGTACCCCCACTGCTATCAAAACCTGGCCATGCAAACCCAATGCAATATCTTGCATCAAAGGACTCAGGGTACTGCAACTCACATCAGCATTGTCCTCTCCATGCTGAAGCCATTAACCTTAGGATCCCCAGGGCAGTGGAAGAGTGAGCCTAAAGCCAGGTAGTCAGCCACTAGAAAGTTAGTTTATGTGTCATTTTTGCCTGCATGGAATTTGAACTGCAATCGTTAGTATGGAACTAAACTTCTAATAAATCTTGGATTAAAATAAAATTTAAAAAAAAAAAAAGAAAAAAGAAAACTTTTTTTAAGACATGTTTTTGCCCATGGTAAAAGTGTACTATCTTGTTTGGAGTTCAAGCAAACTACATTGTGACTTAGTTGCAACAAATTGCTAATTAGCTTCTCATAAATAAAAGCACGACATTTTCTACTCTCATTAATTAAGACAAAGTCTTCTTCCTGAATCTGAAGGCGTCTGGATTGTAGTGATTCCTAGTTTGATCATAAGTTTTAAGATGAACATAATCCTATGAAGCATCTTTGGTAATTGTGAATTTCTTGAGGATCTTTGATTTCCTACATAAACTTTGTAAATTTGCAATTCATTGATTGTATTCAATGAACATCTTTGTCTTGGTTAATTCAAGGAGCAATTGTCTAATGCCCAGGTCATTCTTATCCATGCTGTTTTAGCTTCTGCTTACATTTGTACAAATGTAGAAGCATTTCTAGGTCTGTGAATTCTGTTCTGTTCTTAGTTTTCTGGCAGGGAGTTTTAGCACAGATCACTAGCTGTTGGTTACAGTGGTCATCGTCTCTTGCCTCAGTTTTGGCATTTTAGTGTATTAATCTTTTTCCTAAACTTTTTTTTTCCTCTAAAGAATTTCTATTTTTTCTTCATTTAATTTTCATTTCAGGTGTTAGGGTTCTTTCAATAGTGGTTGTCTTATCATCACATTCTTGTGCTGCTTAGTCTTTTTTTTCCTTTTCACCTCTCTAAACAGAAAGATGATCTAGGTATGGTTAATACCTCCTAGCCATTAAGATTTTGTTTCATTTCCCTATGAAAAGCATCAGGAAATAAAACACTGAAGGACTTGTTTGCCGAAGATAGTACTGAATGTACACAGTTCTCTACTCCATTTTACCAAAGTAACAATTAAAATTTTAATGATGACTCAAGTATAGAAAAATAATAGTTGTCACCTGTATCTCCAGTAATTTCCTCTGTTATAGGTGATGTTTTTTCTAATGCCTGCATTTCATAATGGGGTCTCTGTGGCTGAGTGCAGGTGTTATACAGCCACTCTCTTTGCACTACAATGTGAGCTCTCTTCATGTACTCACCACATCCATCTTCTTTATTCTTCTTCCTGGAGTGAGAATAACTGGTTTAAAAATAAGAGTCAAGGAACAGCTAAGGTCTTTTAACTTCATTCTGTGCTGTGCTGAATCTCTTTCCAATGCCTCATCCATTACCAAATTGTTTATCTTTTCAGTTTTTTTTGTTCTTTGTTTCTCTTCTGATGGGACCTTGGACCTGAAAGTTTTTTAACTCCAAACCCAGTACCCAAATAAATTATTTCACTGTAACTTTTATTACAGTCAGTGTGGCAGACAACATTTTGATTTTTTTCATTTATGTCCAGATTAAAAATGAATAGGTTTGCATTTGTCAAACTGCATGCTCATTAATTTTCTTCTGTAGGATTGCCCATTGATCTTATGAATAATGCCTGTGTAGCAGCAGCCCTGTGATTATATTTGTCTGGTCTCTGCATTATGCTTTTCTTTGTAAATTCCTGCAAGATATGAAATCCATTGCAATTCTCATATCGTTCCTCAAGCACCCGTTGTTTCTTTTTGTAGCTGTATTTGTTTAATTATAGAGAAGTCTTTGTATTGTATTGACAAAATTTATCTCTGAGATCTACACCATTCCTACTGCAAGTTTCATTTCTATTATTCTCTGATATCCTGTTATTTCATTGTTATGAGGATACTTTTGATTCACCAATCTGGACTGTGTAAGTTTGTTTTCTGTGCAAACTCTATTTCTTGCAGCTTTATTTCAGCATTTTTATTCAAGCATTTAGGCCAGGCTTCCAGACAGAAAGCAGTTCTCTGTCAACACACATCCTTTTAAAACATTAAGACTCCTTTTGCACCCAGAAGTAATTATTCATTCTTCCTGGCCTTTATGTTCCTATCACTCACATACTTCATTTTGCAGAGGTTAGTATTCCAAATATTTATGCTATAGAGTTTTTAAAGTAATTTTCCCTGCTTTAGTCAACTGGAAATTAAAAAACATAGTAGATGTTTCAAAATCCTTGTGAGGGAGTGGGTTATAGAGCCATGCATGTTGAGGGTGGATGGACTTCAGCACTGTGTGACAGGCACTCTAAGAATGAGAGAAAGAGAGAATTAAGGGAATGAAGGAAGCCAGAAGCACACTGTATGAGAGACCTGGGTTCTGTCACTCTTGAGGAATGAAGGGAATTGGCATGCAGAAAGGAATAGAAGAGGATCAGGATGAGGGCAGTTGTCTCTGGAGGAAGATGTGTTTTCTCTACTATGCTCAACCCACACTGAAGAAAAACATTGTCACTGTGAACTAAGAAAGAACCTGAGAGTGAGCACTAAGACCGGTTGCCATCATTAATCCAGAAGTCCAAGGAATCTATTCCTTTTCTTATATAAAGCAGAGCTGATCAGGTCCCAGGTTTGTTGTTTTTCTACCCTAAGATACAGTGCTGAGACTTAACTGCATTTTGATTCAGTGAATCCATCAGGCATTCGATGTGCATCACCTTCCAGTGTGATTCATTTCATGTCTGCATGAGTAAGCTTAAGCAGTTGTCATTGCTGTGCTTGGGCTGTGAGGGAACAGCTTGGCTGCTGGGTGGACCCTGGCCAAAGGTGTGCAAGCTGAACAGGGTCTAGAAAACTGCTGGACATGATTTAGAACTTAAAAAAGCTATGAGAATGTGCCAAAAGTTACAGGCAGCACCATGGGAAATACCTGAACCTCAGAGGTGATTAGGGCTGAGTTTTATGAGAAACAGCCAAAGTCCACGTGTAATTGCACTGGTGCATTAGAGGCCACTAGGGCCTTGCAAGGCCATTAGCACCCAGATAGCCTTGTAAAGAACATAATAAAAACAGATTTATTATGATCTCCCTTATTCTACTTTAATGTACCAGGTGCTGGAAAGTCTCATAATCCATTTCAGTCCTTCCCAGTCCTACATGGGGTATTATTCATTACTGTTTTCCTTTGACTCAGAAGCACACTTTTAGGAGAGGCTCTGATCATTCCCAATTCCCATTATTTAAAGTGAGCAGAGCTCACAGGGTTTTAACGGAACTCCTTTCCTATGAACTAAATCAAGCTTGGGCTCCAGAAAGGCACTCTGGCTTCTAATGGGAACTCAGTTATTGCAAGCAGAGTACAACCAGCAGGAAGCAAAACCCACTGCTGTGCTACATGAGGGGCAGTACTGTCATCCTAAATAGAAGCAGTGTGGATATTGGGTCTACAGCTATTATTACTATTTTGCTGTGCAGTTGGAATGTGCTGCTTGCTAAAGATTTGCAGAGATGATGTTGTCCATCCATCTTCATGTGCTCCTGGGAGGGCCTGTTCATCTGTGCTGCACTTGGAAGGCTGCATTAGCTAGCAGTAGGTGTCAGCTGCCATACCAATGAGTGTCTGCCCAACAGTGTGAGTCATGTCTGTAGAGGTTCTGTAACATCTCATGATGGACTTTTATATTATGCTATGGGTCTTCTGGAAATTTCAATGAGATTTCAGTGATAAGCTAAAATGCCAAAGATAATTTAGCTGTAAAAATAAAAATACTGAGATGATTACATCTTAATTTTTTAGTTTCAGTTGCAAACAAATGTGTCAATTTTCAAATTTTAAAATAAAATAGTAGTTCTCATTTATTAGGTTATGATTTTATCATAATCTGCAAAATGTTGAGTTAGCATGGAGCCAGATCTTGAGCTCTTGAGTTACGGATGTGCCTTTGTGTATTCTCTGAAAAATCAAAAAGTCCTTGAGGCTGGATCTTCTAGCATAGATAAAAAACCCCTGAATACTTACCATTAGAAGCATAGCATCTTGCCAGAGTTTTTAGTAGCAAGCAGTGGTATAAATTAGTCAAGGCTAAAATAAGTGAAGGTAATGTAGAATTAAATAAACTAAATCAGTAAGAATTGTAATCTGTTGTTGTAGTTTTTATATCTTAGCTAAATGTTCATAAAATATTATTTTTGCATATACTAAGAAGCTATAACCTCTTCACCATTTTCAAGCAAATTAGTTTACTTTTTTTTCTGTGATGTTTTCTGTATATACATATTTTCTTCTAAATTACATTTCTCAAAATATTTTTGAAGACCAAGAGTTCAACTCATAATTTCTTTAGCATTACTTATGGCTATCTTGTGTAGTAATGGCATAGATTTTTCATTATGTTGTCATAACCAATGCCATTAACATGATCACTATTCTATGTCTTTGATTTTTATGGAGCATGTGCGAGTATTTTGCAATTTACATTTGCTATCTCAAAGCTTTGTATAAGAAAGATTGACATTTCAGAACATTATTCTAACATGAAATAGGATTATTAGGGTTATTTTATAGCTAGAAAAGTGGGGCCCAGAGGTGGTTGAGCTGTATCTTGGTGAGGTGATTCACTGTCTAAGCTGATACACCTTTGTGTGTACCTGTGGTACCCTGAATTGGAGCTGGGGCTGAAACTCAGACATCCCTGAGTACTGAGAGCAGCTCAGGGGCCCTCCACATAACGAGCACATGGATCTGTCAGAGCAAGTCCAGAGAAGGGCCATGAAGATGATCAGTGCTGGAGCCCTTCTGCTCTGATGAGTATTTGGGTTGCTCAGCCTGGAAAAGAGAAGGATCAGGATGGATTTACGGCACCAAGTACAGAAAGAGGGCAAGAGCACCAGAGAGTGACTTTGTAAAGAGGCACATGGTGAGGGTACAAGGGATAGTGGCTTTAAACTAAATGAGAGCAGGTGGAGCAGTTTGACCACAGAAGCTGTGGATGCCCCATCCCCAAGAGTGTTTAAAGCCAGGCTGGATGGGGCCCTGAGCAGCCTGATTTAATGGAAGGTGTCTCTGTTCATGGCAGTGGCACTGGAACTGCATAATCTTTGGGTCCCTTCACACCCAAACTATCCTGTAATTCTGTGTCTCAAGTAAAAGTCCTAGGGCATATTTTTCTTTGGTGATACCAAAATGTACAGGCTGCAGATACTTGTTGAAGAACCTAAAGAGTTTACTAAACAATAGGGCTCTGAAATGGTTAAATGTATCTTCATTTTTTGGCTTTTTGTTGTTGTTAAGAGCTAAGATTCATACAGCTGAATGCAGCTTTTCTGTTATGGATTTAATATGTCAGTACTTCCTTCTGGAGTATTTAGCATTTTTTCACTGTGCTGATTAAAATCTGGTTGAGATGATAATTATGCTGGTTTTATCATTCAAACACTCAAAATTGATTTTTAAATCTTTAAGTGGCTTGAATCAGACTTTTATTTCTCAAAGGATTTTAAAATCTGCTTATAGTATGTCCTTCTGTCATGTTGTCTGTGAATGGTAAATCACTGCAAAATTAGTAGATTGCCAGTTCTAAAAACCAAATCCACCCTTTTTTCATAGGAGGAAGAACTAAGGAAAAGCGGAGAAGCCAAATACGCGCACTTGAGTGACGAGCTCCATGTATTGATTGAAGTGTTTGCTCCACCTGGGGAGGCGTATTCTCGTATGAGTCATGCCTTGGAAGAAATAAAGAAATTCCTGGTTCCTGTAAGTCACTTGTAATGTTCTTCTGTGACAGGTTATGGCTTTGTTGCATTGAGTTTGTTCCTTCTCTAGACTAAGGAAAAAAACGCTTCATCCTTTTCTGTTGAACTTTCATCTTTCATTCTTTTGTCCCAGAGAGGAGATGGCAATCAGGCCATTAAGTGTCACAGCTGATGCCCTGATATATTTTCTACTTATTTTATCATATCCATTTGTCACTGTTTTTTGCTTGCCTTTCTTCTTTTCTGGAGGACCTGGTAGATTACTTTTGTTTTGTGATTGCAGACATTAGTCATTTGCATGAGACTACACTTTCAAGATTTTTGAATATGTAAATCTGTAAAAGCATTTTAATACATGTAGCAATTTACCTAAATATCTTCCTGATGAAGTTAATGAATTTCTTGTGGAGCAAACAGCATGAGCAAAATATTCTTAAGTCATTTCTATTCACCTTATCACTCAGACCACAGTTTAGAAATCTTCCATCAGCTAGGGGAGTGCAGAAATGTACTCTAAAGCTGTGAACTTTTTCAGTTTGATTTATGCTAAATGTATCACTTTCTGAAATATTTACCTTCATGTCTATTGATTTTCTTCAAATTCTCTGAAATTTTTTTTTTCTACATCTATAAATTCATTCCATGCTATTTTCATACTTAAATTTGTCCTAGAATTGAAGCATATGCATACTAAATATTAAGTAAACTAGTACTAGAATTAGGTGAATTGTTTTGTGAGGTCTGTCCTGAGAGTTCTTAGTGCTGTAAAAATGTTTAGAACCTCATCTCTTAAAAAGAGTATGATGATAGCTTGTTTCTGGTTTTGATTGAAAAAATGAAGTGTCTGTTCAGGTCTCTTGATAATAAGGGAAGGATTCAAAGAATGCCTTTTTTAAATGAGTAATAGGAAACCAAGATAAGAAATATTCAGGTGAGGCATACCAAACAGTTGCATGGCAGAATTTCAATGCCTTCTTTGGTGTGGGCTTCTTGATGTGGGAAAAGGGGAATAAGTTGCAAATAAAGTATTTAAGCAAACTATATGAATGTTAAATTTTTAAAAGCAAATAAACTTCTTTTTAAAGAACACAAACTAAGTAACTGAAAATTGTTAAAAATAAACATCCAGAATTTTTTTTAAATAAAAAAGTTTTTTGGCATTAAGTGCCCAGAAACAAGCTACATTTTAAACAAGTAAATCTGTCTTTCTGATTCTTCCTTCTGATCTCCTTATGCTTTCCTTTTGGGAACACTGTTAATAAAATACCATTTAAAATTCCTTGAAATAACTGTGAGACAAGAAAGCATTTTCTTTTCATGATATCTGACTTTATATTGAACATAAAACACAAGGGACAAACTAGGTTAATATTATAATGCTGGTAGCATGCCAAAGAATGACATTTTGGGTGCAAGCTGATGGTGGTCTGCCAAACCACTATGCTGGAAGAAAATTTACCATTAAGTAACATGTTCCTAAAAAGATCAGTGTGTTATAGCTTAAAATGGTAACAGGGCCATTTACAAATTTGCCAGTCTTTGTCATTTGGATAACCCTATTTCCAGTTGTTTATGACTTTCCAAAACTTCAGTTTGTTTCTGTAAGAGGTTCCTGTTTACAATTACTTTCTTTTGTCCTTTTCATTTCTAAAGAAAGGTCCTGCATTTTAGCATGGTGCAATGATGATGGCACCTGGATTTTTAATATGTGTCATATGTTATGTTCTGTTCAACCTGGGTGAGTCAGGGAGAAAGACTAGTGTGTTTTGGGAATAGTATTAAAATTTGTTGTAATATTCAGCATCCATGCAAGCATATGTTTTGTGTGACACATTATTTATCTGGAAGGATTATATGTATCTTCCAGCACAAGTATAATAGCTATGCTAGAGGAAATATAAAAACAGGTTCTTTGTTATGACATTTTGAACGTGGTTGACAGTGGTAGCAATAGACCATGTCATAGAAGGCCACCAAATTTATGAGGTGTGATTTGCCCTTAGTGAAGCCGAATTAGCTGTCACCATTCACCTCCTCATTTTACATGTGTCTTTGCAAAGCTTCCAGGAGGATTTCTTTCCATGATCTTTCTGACCTGAGGGTGAGGCTGAAAGAGCTGTAGTTTCCTGTGTCTTCCTTATTTCTCTTTTTGAAAGTGGGCATTACTTTTCCCCTGTTCCAGTCAGTGGGAGTTTCAGTGGACTGACATGGCTTCTCAAACACAGTGGATACTGGCTTAGCCACTTCCTCAGCAGTTCCCTCAGAATGAGCAGATGATCTCATCAGGTCTCATTGGGCACCTCCATGTTCCTTAGGTGTTCTGGAGTCTGATTCTCTCCTGTAGTGGGCAGTTCATCATTCCCCCAGTCCCCACCTTTGCCTTCCCTGACCTGACTCATCCTCGAGGACCAAGGCAAAGAGTCATGGATTAGCTCAGCATTCTCCATGTCCTGGGTAGCCCAGCCCACATTTTCCCTAGTCTTTCCTTTAGCACTGATGTACTTTTCCTGTTGCCCTGGCCAGTTTTAATTCTACCAGGGCTTTAGCTTTCCTAACATGAGCCCTGGCTGCTTGGATAATTCCTGTGTTCCTCCCAGGCTACCTGTTCTTGCATCCACCCTCTGCTGGCTTCCTTTTTGAGTTTGTTCACAATCTCCTTGTTCATCCATATAAGCCTCCTGTCATTTTTACCTGTATTTCTCTTCATTGTGATGCTCATACCTGAGCTTTGCAGAGGTGATCCTTGAACACTAACCAGTCTTTTTGTGCCCCTCTTCACTTTCCCCACAGGAAATCATAATCATTCCAAACAAGTAACAATTGTACTTTATGACTCGTTTGTTAGTTTTATCCCCTCTGCTTCATTTCAGATTTACAAAGCAATTATTAACTGACTGGTTACAACATGTTTCAGGGGGTTTGCACTCAAAAATATTGCACTGGATAATTTCCTTTTCGTTTCCTATTTGCAGCATCTCTTGAATTTGTTTTATGATGCTTTGTTGTTTATAAGACTTAATTTATTGCAGCAGTGAATATTGGTATTGCATGACAAGGATAAAACAGTATAATGTAACAGTTTTATTTATACCAAATCAAGGATGTAATAAACTATTCAAATGAGTTTTCACATTGATTATGAATTTTGTGAAGATTACATGAAATATTGCCCTCAGAAATTACACTGATCATTGTCAGTGAAATGGAATAATGTTTTTATACCTTATTCAGAAGTTTTAAGGAGAATGAACTTTAAGATAAATGCCCAGAAAACACAAGAAAAGTCAATAAATGTAGAACAGGACTGAGAAATCGAGGGGAAAAAATGAACATTTATTAACTGAAGCAAAGTTTTCATGAACAACTACTTTTGATTGCTTCATTTTCGCCTTCAGCCTTGCTCAGTTATAGGTATCAATATTTTTACTAGTGAAGGTTTTGCCTCCAAGCCAGAGTTAGAAACCACTGTCTGTCCCACAAGTTAACACATTTCAAAGCTGCAGCTCTGCCTCAGGTTGGTACACTGGGCTCCTTCCAGCAGGAATTTCAGTGCATGACTGAATCCCAGTGTCTGCAGCCCTTGGCAGCTGACACACTTCCAGAGCCAAGATGCTTCCTTTGCTGTCTGCAGCTTCCATTTTGCAAATGGCTTGAGGTCTGTGTGGGTGCTGCCAGCAGAACATTGCTAACTGTTGATAAGATTTATTCTATAATTGACTTTGCTAGTTCTTTGGTGGGTTTTATGCAAAATTAAGGCTTTGTGGGGTGACATATCCAGTTACTAGCTAGATACTCTACTCCATTTTGGGTTGATGCTTATTTAGTGTGAAAATTTGAATATAATTGAAATATGACAGATCAAAACACCCATGATTAAGTAGATAGGATTAATACAGAGTCTTGAAACACAGCTGCCTGTTCCATTATTTTTCCAACAACCTAGTAAAAAGGAAAACTGCAGTGTGGTCCTCAAGCCAAGGTTTTACATTAGCAGTCATATTTGGAACTGACACTAACATATTGGAAAATTCTGCAGAATTAGCTCTATGGAAAATACAAACAATAGAGATGCCTAGGAGGAGGAGCTGTTTTGCAGATAGATTCATCTTTGTGGCCAACACAGATTTTATAAAATCCATGGGTTCTGACAGTAAGTACTTATGATCTTAAACTGCCAGGGTCCTAGGTCTGTGTGAGGAACCTCAGGCTGATGTTAGATCTCAGTGCCTCAGAATGGGATGTGGGCTTAGCAAACTAGAGAGAGACTGGGGAGCAGGGGGAGGGAAGAAGAGCCTAGAAGCTTTTCTTTAAAATCTGCTGATTTTTAAAGGTTCATGGCTATTAAATGCAGTCAAGTTTTTCCACTATTAATGACCAATGAAATTCTACTTCACTTTTGTTAAATGTGATTGTATCATTGTGATTTATATCCAAACATACAAATATATGTTCTGAATATGCTCCTAATTTCCATGTAGTAAGGAGCTATACTGTCCTTAGGAGTTCTGTGCTTTCTAAGACACGTAAAGTCTTTTCTGATTCACATTTTTATCCCTTTAAGCAGAGCATTTTTATTTGACATGGTTAGCATCCCTTGGGAGAATGAGAGAAGCAGATACTGATCATTCATTTTACGTATGAGTGCTCTGTAATAGGCAGCTATTATGTAGAGGGCAGATTGCAGCTGCGGTGACATGACCACTTTAAAAAGATTGTTTACAACTGTGTGGTCAGATGATCAGAAAATGAACCAATTACCAGTTTAAAAATTGCTGTCCAATATATTTGCATACATTATCCTAAACACTTGTATCTGCTTTAAATTGAGGCACATTGGCGCCGCTGAAGGGCTGGGAATAAACACGTGGCCTTATAATGCAGTCCAGTTGATGGGCAATGACTGGTGATCATCTGCCTGTACAGTTTGCTGAGGGTGTTGATCAGATCAGATTAGATCAAATCAAATCAGATTCTGTTATTAGAAATCACTGTCATGAGGCAACAGGTGAAGGCAGAGTTTTATGTTGCTTTTAATTCAGGCTACAATGTCTTCCAGACTTCCTTGTAAGTGCCTAAATATCTTACTGACTGTTTAACTTCAATCCTTTTATCTCATCTTGCCCCATACCATTGATTAAAATAATTTTCTTACCAATTTGTAAGAATATTATGTGTTCTCACTGATCTAGCTAATTAAAGATGAAAAGTCACTAAGGAAGAAGAGCCTTTCAGTGAAATCAAAATTTACTAATTTCACAGTCGTAGTTACTTATACCGGAACTACTTATGAAAAAATTGAGATCTATGGGAAATTGAAAACAAACTTTCAGGCCAGTTTGTTTCAATGGAAACAATTAAAACATCTTGAAGTAGGGTTTAGTTTCTTGAAGGTCTTTCTCCATCTAACATTGCAAAAGGAATTCTTTTATCTCAAACGTACATTTACACTATGTGTAGGCTCTCCTATATATATAGACCAAAGTTACAAATAATCTGTGTTCACACAGTAATAATTCTGTCCATTTTAGGTATATGACATTTGTTTTGCACATTTTTTATTAGTCATCTGAATTTCTTCTGTGCTATATGTATAATATGAATTCTCTATTTACATACCATTTCATACTCCATGGTTTTGTAATCTTATGTTTGTTTCTAAATAAGCTGTAGTGTGGGTGGGGGATGCCAGTCATTTTTTCCTTTTTGAAAGAACCTCAGCAGGCAAAATATTTCCCTAAATATGACACGGAGCAGCAGCACAGCTGCATCTCTAAAATTCATCTTTTATGCCTGTCAAAGTAAATAATTTACACTTGCACATTCTGCAAAAATACTTGCAGTAATAAATAATTAGTACAGTAATTATTTTAAAACTGTACTAAGGAAAAATTTTAGCAGCTGTTTTCACTGTGTTGAGTTCTGTTTTTTCCAGTATGCAACTTCTCTGGCAATTTCACACAGAAGTTTTGATAATCAAAGAAATAAAAGTCAGGGATTCTGTCAAGGCCTAAAATGTCATTGCACCTTAGCTCTTCACTGCTTTTCCTCTAAACATTGCTTAAAAAATCAAATTATTATGAATACATTCAAACATCAGTGTTCTCAAGAGTCATCACAACTTGTAGGCTGTGCTTCTTGACTTATCATAGATGCTTAAGTTTTTCCTCATAGCAAATACTGGCTGATTGAGCAGCACTTGTGTTGTTTAAACTACTTATTTTAAGCTTGATTAAAATCATCCTAAATGTTCCCCTCAAAGTGAACATTTAGGGGTGTAGGTGTACACTAAAAATGTTTCAATTGAAAATTAAACTCCATTATTTTTCATCTGACTGAATTTTGTTTATTTAGTTATTGATATACAGTGTAGACTACTGGTTCTTTCTGCTGTAAAGCTATAAAATGGATAGCCATACAAAGAGCACAGAATTGCTCAAATGCCTTCATATTTGTGTCATGGAGAGTGGGTGGTGTGTTGACATGCCAGACTAACAATATCTTTTTCCTAGGCTTAGCACCCAGCTGCTTCAAGGCAATATAAATACTTTGCCACATCTTGTGTGGTTTAAGGGCTGATACTCCCACTACAAGTGGATTAAGACCTCTTTAGATATTCCAAGACTTACTCAGTCTGTGAAAGCAATTCCTTGGTGATCTCTTTCTGACACACTAAGGAGTCAGTATAAGAAGCACAGCCTTACTGTCAGACCAGCCTTTTCAGATCAACCAGAGACATGAACCTGAGCACGGATTTCACCCTGACCATTAAGCTGAGCCTGTATTTAGATGTGCCTGTCATTTAAAGAAATATTTAAAACTTGCTTGGTGAGTCTATATTCATCAGCAATTTTAGGCTTGTCTTGCTGCTTCCTTTTCCTAGGGCAGGTTTTTCACCAGTAGCAGATGAGAAGAAATTATTTCTGTGCAGGTGATAAAATTCATGCAGAAAAATTTGAATCCCACAGAATTGCTTTTGGTTTCCCTCAATGCTGGTCTGTAATACGTAGCATGAAGTTTGCTGTGCTTTCCCACATTACACTGTTCACCTTAGCAAGACAAATTTGGTCAGCCTACTCAACAATAAAAGTTGTTTGTTTGACCCAGTGAAGAGTCTGCAGCTTTATGGTTTGAAAATAAAATTCCTTGTGGTTCTTGTATAAAAGTAGGCATGGAAAGTATATTTAAAATAATTGGTTTGCGTGCAAGGAATTACTTTGTAATCACAATGAAAAAAAGTGTGTGAAATGTTAAGTGATCCCATAACATATATTAGTATCTTTTTTTTTTTTCTCCATATGATAAAATATAAGGAAAATATCTGTTAAAAAAGAATAAGACTGAAATCAAGGAGATAAGTATTACTTATTTTGGCTCTTTCAAGGGATTGGTTCTTGGATTAACCAGGTTATTTTAACTTTCAGGTTACTTATTTCTATGTTTCAGGTATATCAGCAAAGTGACAATGGAATTTTTAAGGTTTAATTCATTTGTGAAGGTACACTTAAATAAATAAAACTTTTTGTGCTGTCATTTGCATTGAAAACCATACTGCAGATCCCACGGTGTGTTCAGGGTTGTTTTTGATTTTCTATATTTATTTTTAAAAAGAAGAAAAAAGATTTTGGTGGTATTAGTAAGCATTATATTTTTAATGTAGCAAAAGTCAGTGTAGTCAATTCTGAGGATGCTGAATTTTGAAACCATGAAAGAAAAAGCAAAAATGCAGAGTAATCTTATCTCAATTGTTTTCTTTCAGCTTCCACCAGTCAAAAATGGTCTTTTCAAGGCTGCATCCAAGACCATCATATTTATACCCTGTGGTAGCTTTTACTTCTCCTCCCTGAGTTCATCAAAGGCTTTTTGGTGAACCTTAGTTAAGCTTTAGGCCTCAGAAAAACTTAAGATTGCAATGAATTTGACAGTTCCGTTATGCACTGAGTGTAAAAACAGAAGTAAAACCATAAATTCCACTTCCTCTTGCTTATTTTAAAGTAGTTTCTTAAGAGTTAGTAAGTGCCCTCCTCTTCATGCATCGTTAAAAGCAGAGGATAATTTCACACCTGTGCTTACTCTTACGTTGTTCTGGATTTGTTTCTTTTCTAGCCCCCAACTTTTATGGGACAGAAGCAGAGGTAGCTCTAGTTTTCCTGACATGCTTCTGACCATCTTTCTCTCTCTTCCTTAGCTTACCTCTTTCGTTTTTCTGTTGGCTGGGATGGCCAGGATGGCATAGAGTAGCAATTCTTGTTAGTCAAGAAGAAGTCCAGTAATGGAATGGATCTTCTGTTGTTTTATGCTTCAGTGTCAAGGCTTTTTCTAGTGCTATTTACCATTCTTCTTGCTTGTGCTGATATGGTGTTTTTTTTAATGGCATTTGTAAAATTCCAGGGCATCTTTCTTGAATGACAATAACTAATTAAGAGCTATTTACTTTCAGTATTCTGATGCTTATCAATACTTCAGTTTAATTATTTCCATAGCATTACTTTGCATTTGTCATCACTCATTTTTTTTTTCTGCTGGTTTTATTTCTAGTAATAGAGTATAATGAGATCTTTCAGCGATTCTCCACGATAACCTTTAGATTTTATTGCTTTGATTTAATTGAAATACTATCACTTCACTATTCAAAAATTTTAATAACATTTATAAATACCATGAGAAGACCATTTTTTTAATCACTCAATAAATTCTTCCCCTCGGAAAACAGAAAATTATAATTATAGTCCAACTATTTTTAATATTCTTTATCCTGTAACCAAGGGAGAATTACTAATCAACAAGGTGCTGTGTTTTAACATTTGACAACTTTTAGTCTGGCTGATAAGAATTTTGATCTCCTTGGATGGAGATGTTTGAAAATAGATATCTTATTTGCTGTGTTCCAGCCATATGGCATAAACTTATTTAGAAATAATCTACATGAAGGATAAAAATATATTCATCTGCAGAATGGACTTCTGTAAGAGTTGCCTGTATACATTCAGTATATGCAAACATGAGGGCTTAGTAAGTAAAGGATATATATTTGTATATATTCCTGATGTTTTGAAAGGTTTTAAGTCTCCTTATGACAAGGAATAATATGACAAAACTTCATTGGCATGATATTTTTAAAAGAAACAATAAATTTAAATATCAAGTTGAGAAGGAAAAATTGGTGGTTGACTATGAAAACAACTTTTGACATTAAAAAACCTCCAGCTTTAGTTTAATGTGTTTTTGGTTCACCTGAGCAATAAAAGGATGGCAAAAACTTAGGAACAATGATTGTGTAAAAATCAGGAAAGAAGCAAAATACAGATTTAATGGCAATCGAGTTTATAAAATACAAATTCCATATTTAAGCGAACAGCTGTTAAGGAAATACTTGGTAGCAATGCAGTGATAATACAAATGAGTTCAAAGTAGAAATAAAAGAAATCCTAAAAATATACAGACTTTAATCCCTGGAGATATTAGTATTATCAGTCATTAATGATGCAGGATGTTTAGGAAGGATATTTCCATAAATATTGGTTGTATAGGTGAAAAAATAAAGTATAGTATACTTGTATTTTACCAAAATGATGCAACACTTTGCAGTTGCTAGTATAGTAGTGTTAATTTTAGGAAAAAAATCAGGAATGTATAGAAGAGTCATAGTGCACTGGTCTAAGAGCAGCAGTGCTGCTTTCTAATGGCTGATTTCTCATGCTTTGTGTTTTGTGTTTGGATTTTGGTTGCTCAGGTAGGGGGAGTGTTCTCAGTCTGAAGCTTTTATGTATACCAGACAGTCACCATTGGTTCTTTGGGGAGGGTTCTTTGGCTTGCCTTATGTGGGCATCTGTTCTTCAATAAGGACAGGTACAATATCTTCTCACAGTGTGGATGAGCACTACATGAAATTGGGCAGGATTGATTGTTTTAGCACTACAGGACATTGGTCAGATATGGCTGGAGAGGACCAGTGAGTCAAAAGTTAATTGCATTGAAATGACAAGCAGTGGAATAAAAGCAATGGAATGTGGCCAGTGAAAGAAAAACTTTCAGTAGCAGCATGACTGTGCAGTGATGGTGCCAAGACCAGCCTTGCAGGAGTCCTTCACTGAATTACTGGGAAAGTTTGCAGCCTTTTAAAAAACAGAGGAAAATTATCTAACCAATACTTTGGTATTCTTATGTCATTATGGAAAATGAGTCAACAAATCCCAGTTCCTGATGTTTGTTGATAGAATTGTGTCAGTGATGTTAAATTCCATTAAACATCTATCCATATGTAGCATGTGACAGGGCTCAAACCTTCTTAATAAGAACATTTCTCTAAGTGTGTCTGTAGCAATTTTCTTAGGCAGTTGATGTGTGAAACCTGTTTTGTGTATGAAATTTTGAAGATGGAGATTTGCATCTTGGATAGATTATTTCATTGCAACACAGCTGGTTCTTTTGGGTGAGACCTACACAGGTGGTGTGATACGTAGACCCTGTAGCAAAATCTGAAGTCATTTAGCAGATGAACTGACTTCTGTTTGAGAGTGGTATCTCAAAGTATGTTCCCAGCCATCAGCCCACTTACACCAGCATACAAAAAATGCTGATAATTGAGAGGCATTTTATAACCTGCCTGCCTTCTAAGTTTACACACTTCACTTTGGAAACATCAAGGGGAGACACAAAACCTTCAGATAAACTGTGTGAAACTGGAAAAGGCTTTTAATAGGAGAGGAGGCATTCCAGAGCTGCCCTTATGTCATTGACTGCAAAGGGAAACTGTTTGTGACCTGGATTAAAACAGAAGGAAATTCTGATAGGTACACAAGTCTTTTTTTGAAATAAAGTCTATACAAAACATAATTTTTCTGAAGAGTCATATGATGACTACAGATCAGTGATCAAATTTGTTCAAAGTTGACCGAAGATTATTTTGCAGAAAGAGGCAGTCCCAAGGCTGTAAATGGGACACAGCTGGGAATGATGGCACAGAATATCACCATCTAGTAGAGACAGGAACTCATTCAGAGGGGAAGACTGAGGATAGGTGCAGGAGTCAACAAAAGCATGCCTAAGAAGAAATAACTCATGTTGTATATTTAAATTACTTGAGTACAATTGCTACCTACCCCTTTGCTTGCATTTTCTCTCAGCTGTTTAAAAACTCTTTGATGCATGCAGTTTCTTTTTTCCCTTCTTACTGAACACAGAAAGACATTTGAGCTCTCTCCTTTTGACATGCTAGAGCAAGGATTGTGTCTGTTGGATACCAGCTCAACTGCTGCGTTGTTTCCACGTTGGCGTAACTGTGAATGACCCAGTGAGTAACAACTCAGTCACAGCACTGTTGAAAAATCAGAGGTTTTAGAGCCAGATTGGAGAAAGTGAGAAATTCTTGAAAGCAGACAAGCTCAGCAGGATCTGTGGCTGTTTCTGATTGAGGTACAAACGTTTCTCTTTGTAATGAATACTTACCATGGAATTAAGCCTGAGGAGATCTGTACAAGTAGGAACTAAAAACAATGGAAAAGTCCTTTTTTTTCAGAATTTTCCTTTGATTTTTGATCTATTTATATAAGCTCTGTTAAAATGCAGAAGTACAACACTGAACAGTACTTAAACCTGAGCTCTAAGTTTCTGATTAGACATGGTGAATAGACATATACCGTCCAAGAGCTGTCAGTGGAGCATCTGTCAGAAAAACTCAGGCAAAAGCTGATGGGTATTTTCCAACCAAGAGAGGCTTCAAAAGGTCTGGGAGAACTTTGCAGAGGGGGAAAATAAAAGTCACTTTTAGAGTAAGATTTTATAGTTGTTATTTTCATTATTTGCCTTACATTGTTACTTTTGAGGAAGTAAACAAATAACAGCTTGTTCTAAGGACATATTCCTGAGTTGTTTTAATCTAGTCATGAGTCCCTAGCCTGTAGGATTTCCTTAGGTGCCAAACACATTGGCCACTGAGTTAAAACAGACAGAGAAAAGCAACCAAGAGCTGTAAAATAACTGTAGTTACAGTGGGTTTGGGAAACCAGAGCTATTATCTCAGTAAAGCTAAGAAAATTCCCTCAATGTCAAAAAGGGGAATTGCATGTGTAACACCATGGTAAATCACAGGATGAACAACTGTTGCGTCTTATCAGTCATTACCCTTAAACTGATCAGTTAAAAATCAGTGAAAGAAACCAACGCTAAATTAAACAAAGATTTTGCTTGGATTTGGATAGAGATTTCTTTTCTGCCTATAAACACATCAGAAAAATAGATTGTGCCTTTGGTATTGGCTGGTCTACACTTGTATTTTGTTTTGAAAAGCACTTAATAGATTTATGTGTAGGAGTAGGAATTTGCATACCAGACTGAAGTCAGGTGCAGTTAAAGACAGAGGTGATACAAAGGTCTGAAAAAAGTATTTGTGCTGGGAATGGGAATCCTGACAGTCTGCTTGACTACTGCATATTGTGTGATACAGTGAGTGATTCATGTTGTAGAACAGGATGAGTCCCTGATACACTGTTCTATATATGCACAAGAATGTGGCTTTTCCATCTCCATCTGTCTCCCAAACAGTGTGAATATGTTTCAGTATGTTTAAAGAGAACTTTAATTTAGTTAATCAGTCTTAATTCAGAGCTCAGCTCTTTGCATGGTCAGAAATCATACTTTCTGCTGGATTGCAAAAGCCTGTTTTGCTTTGCAGTGCAGTCATGTATTGCAATATCACTTAAAAATTATTTATTTTGTGTCACATTTCAGACTCATAGCTGAGTCATATCCTTAGTATTAAAATCGGAAACTAACAAAATCTGAATTTATCTCATTTTCTGCCAAGCCCTGGTCTGTTTTTATTTTAATCACTGTATCCAGCCATAATTGAAGGCTATTTATATGGTATATCAATTAAATCTCAACTTGGATTTCAGCTCTTTAATCAGTTTTGGGCTACAAGTGATTTTATGTAGTTTAAGGCCATCAGGAACAGAAAATCCACGTTGATTTTGTGTATATTATGATGTACTATTATAGTGTATGTATTGACTTCCATATAATGATACATATCTCTGTACTTACTGGGAATTATATTGCTGTAATACAGTGTGGTCTATTATTCTATAATGTTGGTCTGTTAGATTTCTTCCAGCTACCCTTACAATGAGACCACCAGTTTAAGTTGTGCATCCTGCTCTTAGGTTATCCATCTGCTCTGCACAATTGCATTACTCTGATACTGCCTGGCCCCCACAGCAGGTGAGGAAAACTACCTGAATAGCAGCTGAGGACTTTTATGTATGAAAAAATCAATATTTCCAACCAGTCTGATTACATAGTGAGAATCAGGAAGGGAGGAAAATCCCATTTTGTTACTAAACCTGGCAGTTTTCATGCTGTGTACAGGAATAAAGCATTATGTAATGCATCTGAAAAGATTTTCTGTACTGGCATAAGCTGACTGGTGTACTATCTCTAAGGATAGAAGGTTTCTTGTGGCTCACAAGTATTTCTAGAAGATGTAGTTGCAAGGCTGGAACAGAATGCATCTACTCAATATTGTATTGGGGTCAGAAACACTTCTTGACCCTTCTAAGTGACTTACACACATCTTTAAGTATGCATGGAGCATGGTGGAATAATCTAGGCAGTTATGTATCCACAGAACTTGCAAAGAGAAAAATCAAGAAAGAGCTTGTGAATTCACAGATTCTGAAAATAGAAGTTTGACTATTTTCTTTGAATCACAGCCCACACAGGCAGTAGTATTTCTCCTATAAACTGTAATAAATGAATGTTTCTGAAGGATATCAAATCTCCCTTCAAGAGCTTCAGATGATCTGAAGTTCATCATCTGCCTTCTTAGTTTTAGTTATTCTAACTGGTAGGAAACTGTCTGTTTTCCAAGCTGGTGGTTTTTGCTCCTATATTCACGACTTAGTAGTTCTGTATCTTTCCCACATTGAAAGTACCTCCTCCTCTTTCCAGATAGTGATTGACCCTTTGGGGAGCCTCCAGAAAGAGAATCCAGGAAATCAGATGTTTCCTCAAACATGTTCTTTGGCGAACAGAATATTGTTATTAAGCCTCGTTCACAAGACCTTTTTTTCCTTTTCCTGTTTGACTGCCCTGTCAGCCCTTGAATCCTGACCTTTTTATGAGAAGGGCCACATAGATCTGTGACAGTAATCTATTCCTCACATCTTTGCCACTAGTTTAAAAAAGCAGTACCAAAAAAAAAAACAAAAACCAAAAAAACAAAAAAAAAAAAAAAATGATGTAATTGTCCAAATAGCTAGTAAGAATATTTAATATTGTTGAGCCAGAAAGTGATTTCTAAGGTCATTGCTCAGCAATTTTATTTCCCTAAAAAAACCCAACACACAAACAAAAACCTATACCACAACGCCAGTTTACAAATCATTCAGTATAATCTTTGGTTATTTATTATAGGGTTTAAATCTAGCCATTAACTGATAAATTAATGTTCAGGTGAGATGCCTGATCTGGAAATGATAACATACTGTGGAAATTGTCTCATGTCCCATTCTATTAAAAGCCTTCATTTTCAGTGCAAGAACACAAAGTTAAATGTCTGTCTCATTGTTTTCTGTAACAATCTCCACAATTTCATCTATAAACATAACCCTGGCCTTTTTTTTTTGGCATGGGATAGAGGAGAATTGAAGGCAGTAATCATGTTGTATTATCAAGTTGCCCTTAATTGTACTGATCACTCTCATTTCACTGATGTGTTTTGCTTTCATAATCAGTCACCCACATGAAGGGAAAATACTTGTATGCCCTTCTATCTATCATTTTTACATTCTTTTTTGTTCTGAAAGACGCATTTAACCTACATATCCTATTGCCTAGTGCCACTTTTTTAATGTCTTTGGCATTTGGGTTACAACAGTAGCCTAGAGGATGCTCTTCAACAGCAATTTCAACTTGGCTTCTTTTAGCAACAATACAGTGATTTTGCAGTTACATGTTATGGTATCTAGCAAATATCTCGAGAGAAAGTTCTATTAAACATATTTTTCTTCCTATGCAGTGTGTGGGAAGTAAATTAAACTGGAGAAGAAGACAAATAACTAAATGACATTTTTACCTAGGATCATACCAAAATTTTTGTTGCAGTTGGTTAAGTGCAGAGTTCCACTGGGTAAAAATTCCTCCAGTAACAGTGTTAACATAGTGGGACCATGGGATCATGTTGCAGGGAAATACAAGACTTGTTTGTGTTGGATCTTTGCCATGAGCTGTGTATAGCAGGAAAAGGTTTCACGTGTATGAATAAGAAGTAAAGGTGTGTGTCCATGGGCAGATGTCATAGCACTCATAAACAGCCCAGAAGTGAAGGCTCTTTTACAATGATTTCAGCATGCTGTGAAGAGGTCTAACCATGCTCAGAGGAGCAGTCAACATTATAAAGAACAGATCTGCAGATGGAGACAAGATGCCCTGCCAGGCTTTAGATATATTAGGGCTGAGATATTTTAGTGGAGTTGTTGAATATTTTAATTACTTGTTGAATTAAAATTAGAGAAGTAATTTGTTTTCTTCAAGGTTAAGTTAGAAAAGATGGAGCTCGATATTTGAGCTGCTGGGTTAATGGTTGGACTCGATGATCTTAGAGGTCTTTTCCTTCCTAAATGATTCATTGGCTTGATATTGCCATGAAGCGTGTATTTAATAAAAATCACTCATTTTTCTTGTACTTTAATAGGCTTTGCTTAGGTATATTCTCCTTTGTAAATTGCTAGTTGAATTTAAATATTGTGAGGCCATAAATATAAATTACTGAGCAACTGAACAGTCTCTTTTCTAGTTAGAAAGCTTGATTTGGAGATTATATCCTCAGGAAATATCTGAGAGTGCTGCTAATGACATTGCATTTTCATGAAGTTTGTGTCCCTGGGGTTCAGAAAAGATTTCTATTTCCTCCCTCCATGCAAAGAAATCAGATATTTTTATAGGAAAGCAAATGTAAATCTGTCCCCCCAAACTCCCATCACAGTCTATATGGAATACTTTTTTAAAAATACTTAAATCTTGAGACAGACAATGACATACTAATACACTGACTCAAATTGTAGGATTGCACAAAGAGAGTAGAAAACATCTTGTAGATCATGGCTGGTCAGTACAGAATTGTCCAAATTAAATGAGTGTTGTGAAAATAATACCTCCCTTCATGTACAGGGATGTGTACAGATGTCGGTATTGTAAGATTTTGTATCATTGGTTATTAGTGAATCAAATTAAAGATTATCCGTTTAACTAGAGTCTAACTGATTAAATATTAAACATTTACTCTGTATAATTTCATTACTTTCTTTACTGTGATACATGAACATTGCAGTGCATCAGATATTTTGTGATTTTCTTTACTGTTTTTTTCTCTGAATTCCCACTGTTAGTTCCTAAGCTCCAGGAAAAGCTGGAATCATACTAATGCTTATCTAATTGCCATCTCTTTTATTACTTTAAATTAAGCATTTTGCTCTGATACAGTCTGGGAAAAATGATAAATTTATTTTTACCTATTTTTAAAAATAAATTAGGTTAATGCGACTATAACATCTATGTGTCCGAACTTTGAAATTAAAAAAATCAGTTGAAGGAGTACAGATTATCAAGATGTCCTAAAGCTATATGAGATATCATTTCTTGGTCAAGGGAGCCTCAAAATACTATTTCCTCAGGGAAAGCAAAACTTTAACTTACGGAGATTGAACATTCAATTTTGTGCATTTTCTCTGTCCCAAAAACCACTGTGTAGTGGTAATTAATTCATTCTGCTGCCTTATGATCCAAACAGTCAAGGCAATTGAGTTGGGCTTGCAGTACAGAGGAGTGCTGGGGAGATCCCAAGCACAGCAGACAGTGCCCTGAGAAAGGGTGCTGAGCAGGAAACTGGGACCAAGGCTGTGGGACTGTGCCCTTGGCCCTTTTATGGCAAGAGAAACTTCAACAGGAAGGTATTTCAGCCCCAAGGAAAAAATTTAGGTCTTCCATTTTCTTTCTCATAGTTGAAACATATTTCGGGAGAATTTAGCACTTTGAATTTCCTTAAAAGTTCTACGATGATGACCTCTTGAATAGAGTGAACTTTGAGTGATGCCTAATCTGTACACAGGGGCATTAAAACCATTTTGGTTTACTGATTTTGGACAAGTACAGGTCTTTTGGGGAAAGAAAGGTTGTTATTAGCCTCTGAGCCTCACAGACCACTTAACTGCCTGCAGGCATACCAATTAAGTGGAATTATCATCCCAATTAACCATTGTCCCTTGCCAGTCAAAACTCATTTGGTTTAATTCAGCTTCCTAGGAAAAGTCCTAATTAACCAGATTTCCTAATTATCCGTGTCCTGATTAAGTGAAGTGTACTAGTGCGGCCTTCATTAATAAAGGATCTTTTTCATTTTGTTACTTAAATAATTTTCAAAAAAATATGGTTTATAGGTTGCATTCTCAGGTAGTGAATGTCTGGATCGGCTTTTGTACAAGTAGGTGCAGACTGAAAAGTCAGTTGAGCTACTGAAATAAGTAATTTTGTACAGGACTTGCCAAGAAAATGTTATTTATAAAGAAAGGCAACAGAGGTGTTTGTCCTGTTTTGGGCTGAAGATTTCATTGAGGTGTGATGCAGCCATGAATTAATACTTTGACTGGTGGAATCTTACCATTGCGTCTTGATCTCTAAAGATCTTTGAAGAGTCTCATGAGCTGAGATGAGGAGCCAGATTTTTTCATCTGTTTGGATACAGAATTGTGCACAGAATGTATCTGAAAAAGTGGTCTCTGCCACACAAAACACATTCAGATTATACTCAGTACTTTAGTTACTTTGGTGTTTCCTTCAAGGTAAAATTTAGTTTGTTGATAGATGACTTCTCTGTGTCTGTGCTCCTGGGTCTGTGACCTGCTAATAAACATGAAACTGAGTTGCCTCCAAGTCGTGCGTGACCCTGATACTTCACATCACATAAATTAAACAAGATGAAAGAAGTTGTTGGGAGGTGGGAGAGCACTTGAAGTTAAAAAGCCTGAGATAGCTGATTCGTTTTATTAATTATACTGTGAGTAGAGTTGCCTTGAAATGTTATGTAGCTGAATCTACTAATTAATAAGGTTATAATGGTTTCCGTCCAAGAATCTCAAATCTTGACTACACAGGGACATTTAGAAAAGGGATAGAAGTGAATCAATTACAGGTAGAGAGCCAAGTTTTTCTGTAGATGTGTTCTAAATCAGGAATAATGTATCTGATTATTCAGATATGTAATGAATACAATTCTGCAACAAGATGTTTTCTATGCCTGGAGAGATCTGAAATGAATTGTCTGATCTCCATCACACTTCCATGTCAAAAAATGTTGAGACCCTTTCTGAAGCCTTGTACAACTTGTTACTCTCACTTACTTACTCAACACAGTCTTAAAATCAAGCAAACTTGGTCTTCGGCTCTGAACAGGATATTACAGGAATTCATCCTGCTCCCTGATTTGGCAGAGGTGTGACCGAAATGTGCCAGCATGTGATAAATATGCATAGACGGAGTTTTCTGTGATACAGAGGTTTTCCTAATGCCTGTTCATAATCACATATGTCATTCATATGTTGTTCACAACAACCAGGTTTCCAAAGTAGTCTCAGGACAAAGCACCCTCAACTTTCCCTCCCAGATGAGTGTGATGGGTACCAGGAAGCCTTGCCTGGCAGAAGGAGCTGTCACGGATGTCTGAGCAAGCTCTACTTCTCGCAGCAACTCTCATCATTCCACTTTTTGAATTAACCTTTCTTAGCATCTTATTTTATGGCAATCTATCTATGACCAAGCTGAGAGGAGTCAGTATCAAGAGCCCCATATACAAGGAATAATCCCCACACTGACACAGAAAAAGCTAATCAATTCTAAAATATTAAAAATGTCGCATACAACAAAGGAACATTATTGTGCAAAACTGATAACCAAAACGATCAAGAGGTATGCAGACTCACACAAGAGAAAGAAAATAAAAACCTTTTCAATCTTTTCTGGATGGCTTAGGTATCTCTATTTATGTTTAAATCAGATAAAAGCTGTAGTGAAAGTGAAAGAAAATGTCAGTAGCTTGATTACTTTCACAGTTTTTACTGTGAGAGATATTAAAAACATCAAGAATAGATAGTATCATAAGAGGTTTCTGGTAACTTACAATATTCTCAAGCCAGCTGGGAATAAAAAAAACTTGAAAATGTTTCTCAAGTGAAAAATTTTTCTGTCACAATGAAGTTTTCATTTTCTGTCTTTTATGCTGTGATTTTTCTGTCAGATGTGCTTGGGATGTATTGAGTGAGGCAATATTAAAAAAAGAAAAAAATAATTCTCTAGAGTAGTCCTTCAGTACTGTCACATAGTTTGAAAAAAGCTGAACCACACTCTTGTCACTCTCATCAAGCTAAGATATTTTCATTCATGTTTAATCTTGAGGTTCTAGTTCTCAAGATTTGTTTAAGGTTTTCAGTTCTCAGATCCTTGATAATGTACAAAATCCAAGTTGGAAATCAGCACACATTGGTCAAAGATTATGGATTTGACATGTATCATCCTCAGAAGTGAGGGATCAATGTTCAGCTCATATTTGCCTTTGTATATTTTGAAGACAAATGAAGTAAAATAGGTTTTTCTTAATTTTTTGTTAACTGAATGTGCTGTATAATTACATTGATGACAATACTTGAAAGTGTAAATACCAAAAGACAAAATTTCAAGGGCAGAATTTCAGGAATTAAGGTGGCAAGGATTAGCCAGGTACCCATATCCATTAGTTTCTGCAAGTAAATTGTGCAAGGCAATTTAAAATGGAAATGTTTCTTTTAATTGTGACACATAATTTATCACTAAAAAAAACCCCCAATGCCAAGTTTCACTCGTAATTGCTTTTTGTATTCAAGGCCAATGCAAATTTTACTTTTGTTTGTATGGAAAAGTGTAGAAATATGGTATTTCACAATCTTTTCTTTCTTCTCACTGCTTGCATAAGCTAGCAGTTACCCCATACCACATTCCTAGTAATTGAAGCTCATTGCAAAAAAGTCAAGGGAAGTAGTAGAAAAGCCTTTGAAGGATAAAGCATAATGCTTGAAGCAGGAAACTACTGAAGGCATGATAGGGAGTTCCAGCAGTCAAGAAGAAAAGTCTCGTAGAAAGCTGGAGTTTTTCCTCATTTTAATTGCTCTGAATTTTTTCTTTGACTAGTACCATAAATAGGAAAACACTTGGCATGCAAACTTGCCAATTATAACTTTGTGAGATTTAACGATGGAAGTGTAATGCAGGTAATCTCTATCCCCAGGCCAGTGCTGACTGTTCCTTTGAAAACAACCTGTGTGCCTTGTAAAAGAACTATAAAAATAGTATATGGAAAAATCAAAATCACAGATATTAAATTTACTGTATTTTTTTTTGTCTGTAGCCAGTGAAAAATGCTGTTACATTGAAGTAGCAAAAGAAATGCAAGTTAAAAATAATTGCTATTCTCAGTTACAAGCAGTACTGTTTTGAATTTTTGTCAGCATCCTGAAGAAATAAGCCAGTCCAGATTTCAGCTGAGAGTTATTAATGACAGCTCCATATTTTAGCTTGGTTATTTTTAGTTGGTTATGACCTTATTTTTAATTCACAGATAGTATGTGCCTAGTGTGTTTCTGTGAAGGAAAGTTCCAGAAATTCCCTACCTGTTGAGTAGAGTATTTTCTCACTCCTGCTAGATAATGGACTGCTGTCTGCTATTTGGGTTGGTGGTGTGGGAAGTGGTGGGGTGAGGTTTGTGTGTTACAGTTCCTTATTCAGGATATTCATGGTCAACTTATTTCATTATTTTTGTAAACCTCAGTCTACCCTTTTCAATATTTTACTGTGTACTTTTCTAAATATGTATTAATATTTGTTTTAGCAATTTTAGATTAATGAAAAATTCTTAAATCTATGAAAGTAATCCTAAACTTTCTATTTACAATATTGTCACAACACTTGGCAGCTGTGAAATCCCTTGGGGAGAGCTGAGTCAAGTAATTGTGAGGATGAACTGTAGGGATATGCAGTCCTCTCTTTTCAGTGAGTAACTTCACTCTATTCTCTGGCAATTCTTAAATACATTTTAATTCATTAAGCATATTCATAGTTTTTAAACTACTTAGACAAAATTAAAGGAAATCTAACTTTTTTTTATTGTTTTAGAATGACAGATACTAACTTGTATTCTGTAGCTGTGCCACACTGGGAGAGCTTCACTCCCATTGGTTGTAGAGAACTGTGAGAGTTGTATAGCAATCTGGAAATACAGCTAGTTATTTCATTATTCTACTTGCTGTATTTCAAGCTTAGAAAAGCTGAAAATGTTCCCCAAATGAGAAGAAAGATGATGAAGCCAGGAATTTTGATAGGCTGACCCTTCCACTCTAGCCTCATTACTGAATATAAATATATAAAAAATGATGAAAGCATAAAACAAAGTACAGGAATTCTTTTGTCAAGGAATTTCAATAAAATTATAAGGATAAAAATTAGCTTTTAGCTAAGGTAGTTAAACATTAAAGCCTGAGGTTAAAACATATGTTGAGAGAGTAGTCCTCAACTTAGGGGATATTACATTCTTAGCTGCATGTTGGATTAGCACAACAGATAGAGCAGGATGTGCCTTCACTCCTCCAGAATGTTCTACTCACCTCCTAGTATATGGATAAATAATTCATGTACATATCTAGAAAAATGGTTCTGAATTCTGTCAGCCAAGCTGATCTCTCCCAGGGCAGGAGCTCCAGCAGGGAAAAGCTGTGGCTTCAGTTGTGGCATTTCCTCTTTTGTAATTTGCTCTTCTTGCAGTTTGAAGACAGCATCACCAACAGGTGCATTTTATGAGACACCTGATGCTGTAAATGTGTGCTGGGCATGTGTGATATATAATTCAGAGTCTCTCACAGCACTGCAGTGGACCTGGAGTTGAGAAATCTAGCAGAAGAGCTTGTACCATTTAAGCCTTCATAGGTTGTGAATTATTGCCAAAAGAAGAACTTGTGCTCAAGAAAACTTTGGGAAAAAAAAAGAAGAAAAGGAAACTTGCTATGTTTATTTGCTTTCAAGATCAGATAAACAAGAAAAAGGTCAGGATTATAGTTACAATATTAGAGGCTAACTCTGCCTTCCTCTCAATTTTGGTGTCTATGGCTTTCAATGTTCTAGAAAACTGAAAGGAAAAGGGCAGATTTGATCTTGTGTGTACAAAAGTCTTGTTTTATCATCTATAATTTACAAATAGAAACAGACATTGTAATATTCATGTGTGGGTAACTAACCTACTGTTAAATCTTCCAGTATTGAAAAGAAACTGTTTTGATCAGTATTTTAATTTCACTTGGGCAGGATTGGATTGAGAGCTCAGCAGATGGTTGTCATAAACACCATACCTCATTTTGGAAGTAGCATTCAAATCTATCCAGCTTGGCACTAGCTACACAGACTAATTTTCCTGCATTTTTGTGCCAAAAGAAATAAGGCATGGAGAATATTTTTCTAATTATTTTCAGATTTTATTAACCAATATCAGACTGCTTGGCCTGCGGTGGCGTATCCATAAATCTCTTATGGTTTACAGTTCTATCAGAATAACTACAGTCAGTTATCAAACAGCAGTGATCTAAATGACTAATTGTTAGCATTATTGGGTAACTTAATTTGAATAATATGTATATTTTCTTGGTACTACTATTGGCCAGAGGTGAATATGAGTGAAATGATTGTGCCTAGAGTATAAGCTTTTTGAGAGAGAGAAATTCAGAAGACATACTCATAAGCACGAAGTTGTCATTCTTAAAATTATTTAAATGAAACTTACTCTTAGTTTGTAGCACTATTAATTTTTTTAATGAGGAAACAGTTCCTCACTGTATATTTGTGTGAAGAGAAGGAAAGTTGTATTGTCCACAGCAGCTCTTCCCCCACCCATTGTCCACCTCATCCCTTACCTTATTCCATACAGTATTGGGGCTGGTAGGGCTGACCCTCAGCTGGACAGGGAAGAGAAATACAACAAAAGGCTCCTGGGTTGGGATAAGGACAGGGAGAAATCAGTCAGCAGTTAGTGTCATGAGCTAAACAGGCTTAACTTGGGGAGATTAGTTTAATTATTACCAGTCAAATCAGTGTACGTTAGTGAGAAATAAAACCCACATTTTAAAACACACTCATCCTCCTTCTTGGGCTCACCTTCACTCCAGAATTCCTCTTCCTCCTGCCCCAGTGGCTGGAGAGGGATGGGGAATGGGAGTCATGACCAGTTTTCAGCTGTTGTCTCTGCTCTTCCTTCCTCCTTGGTGGGAGGATTCACCACAAACTCTCCCCCCTCCAGTGTGAGGTCTCTCCAGGGGCTGTGTATGGGTTTCTGCCCTGTAGGGCAGTCTGGAAACATACTGCCACAGGAGATGTTTCTGAAATTCCATGCCTGTCTGTTTACTTAGAACATTCTGAACCTAATGACACGTTTTCTTCAGAAGAACTTCTTAAGTAAGGCTAAAAATTACCTCTGACAGATATTAGATATTTCTCTGAAAGAAATGAGATAGAAAAGGATTGAGTACCAAACAAAAGTCAGGAGCTTTTTGTTTAGACTGTCTTACTGTGAGCAATTTTGAGAAAAATAGTATGGATAACACTTCAGTCTTAAAGATTGATTATGAAAATAATGAATGGGAACTCAACAGAGAAATTGGAATGTCCATGTTTTAGACTTTAAAAACAAAAGCCATTGGTACAATAGTATCAAAACCAGAGGAGGTGATTTCTCTGAATGCCCTTACATGAAGCTCCTGTCTTCTTTTCCAATTTCATTGAAGACAGCCAGTAAGCAGCAAAGGTGAACCCCCTCCTTTGCACACAGTCACCCAGTGGTAAGAGCTGTGTGTCAGCAGCCTCCACCATATCCCCCAGGGCACTGAACCCCCTTTACTAGAGGAGGAGGGGAAAGCCAGGGTTGGTGTGCAGATAGATCCCATCACCAGCTGATACCCATTAGGAACTCAACTCTTCTTCCTCTCCTCCTCCTCATTCTCCTCTTTCACTATCCCCAGAAAAGCAGATCTGTTTGTGTTATGTGAATGTGCAATTTAAATCTCTCATCACTGGACTGACCACATGGGGAATGAAGACTTTCAGGAACTGAGTTTAAAGATGCTTAGCTTGTGTTTTTGTGTTTAATAATGTGTATCCTCAGCTTCTTTGGCTTCTGACTGGTGTGGCTTAGTAGAGGAAGTTGATATCTTAATAGAAGTGAGACTAATAATGCTATCAAAATTGATTTTTCTTTTCATCATTTATTGCATCATACAGTAACATAACTGGGATAATTTGTCTAGGATATGTTGATAAAAATAAGAATCCTACTTTAAATTTGTCTCTTTACCTTAACCTCATAATTCAGTCATTCATCTCTCTTAAATAATTTTAAATGCCTTTTGTAATAAATTTGGATCCAAATGTCCCAAAACTTTTTTTCCTGATTGTTCATTTCTTTAACAAATGGGTAACTCATAACTTTGTTTAAGAAGAAAACATAGAACTGTAGAAAATAGGATGACCATTTCTTCTATGAAAAATGTTGGTGGTTTTTTTTTTTTTTTCCATTTCTGCTCTTTAATGAGATGTTAGATATGCTCTTTTTCCTACACTTGAGAAAGAAAATTTTCTTTTTCATCTTTGTGACTGATGTGTGAATCAGACAACAACCTCCCAGAATTCAGTAATGTGAGAGCTGGAAGGGTTCCTATAAAGCTAAAGTCTGTAAACATTGGTTGCTTTAAGACATACTAATGGGATAATAGAAACCAGGGAGTAAAAGTCCAAGAGAGCAATCAATGCTGGCTATATCTATTGGATCCAACTGAAATTTTATGTGCTTTGTAAACTGATATTTTAATTGATACTATTTAATAAAGAAGAGAAAAAATGAGCCCTTTATGATTATTCTATTCATGGCCAGGGAAAATTAATTTATAAATAATGTACCTGCCCTTTATCACATTTTTGAAAGCTTCACTGGCTGTTCTGCAATTATGCTAATGATATCTTTGACCCAGTGTTCAGTGCAGAAAGCAATGCTTGAACTGTGCTTCTGTGAGTGGATTCCACTTTCTGTTTCAAGCCTCTTAGTATTTACTTTTGTAAGTATGCTAAAAAGAAAGAAAAAAAAGGCTGCTGTAATAATTAGTAGGAATAAAAGAATGCATTTTGCATTTGTACATATGCTACATATGTTTAAACTTCTCCATCTTTTGCATTTTGTTTATGCAGGTGTAGAATTTATAGTGCATTTGGAATGGATTGGATGGATGGTTTGGATGTGAGAAAGAGTAGGGAGGTCCCACAGGGGTTCTGTATCACTTGACTGGGAAATTTTGGCAGATTAAGGGGGTGCTATTTGTGATGCTGGTTTATCTCTTTTAGTCCTGGTGTCCATATATGTTCTTCATAAAGAAATGCCAAATCAGCTCCCCATGAACTTTTAGGCAATTTCCCAGATGCCCAGGAGCTTGTAGTCAAACATTGTGGTCAGGTCAGAATTTCTGCTTTTGATTCACTGTATAAACTTATGGAATATATTTAACATTGATGCCACTTGCTACCTAATTAGGAAAAGTAGCATAATCATACTTAATTACTGTGCCTATTTCATAGGGAGTTTGAGGATAAATTAAGTACAAGAGCTGGAAATATGAAAAGCTTTCTAAGTGGGTAATATGATCCACTTGTTCAGTCTGTTGACCTCAACTGATAATGAAAAAGCTTCAACTAATAAATGTATGAGAAAGATCTTTATTAACTAATGATTTTTCTGATGTAATGGGGCTTAATGTATCTACTTCACATCTTCTCTCAAATTCTGAGAAAAGAATCTGTGGTAACAACTCAAAGTTTCATCAAAAGAGAAAAGAGATCAGGAAACAACATTATGCTTAATTCCTTTCTTTGTAATGACTTACAATTCTGTTATCAGTCCTACATTCATAGTTTTCAAGGAGGACAGGGACTACTATTGACTATAGTATATTGTGTGAGATGCTAAAATAAGCAGTGCCTCTTGCAATGTTGCCTCATTTATGAATATGCTGTGATATGTCTAAAAATGGGTAGATTAGCATAACCCTCTGTTGCTGAAGTGCAACAAAGATTGTTTTGCAGGAAACAGTGTCCATGGACAAATGAGATCAAACAGACACAGCAGATCATGATGGTGATGATGCTGCTGCTGCTGATGATGATACAAGTGACCCACTTAGGCAGGGAAAAAAGAATGATAGCTGTGAAAAAAAAAAACAGACAGATGACTATGCTAAAAATAAAAAACTTATTGAAATGCTTGCAGGCCAAGGGTATAGGCCTAGCAACAAGCTGACTATTGACGGGTCATTCACCCACTGTCTTGAGGGGGAAAAAAGCTGCTCTTTAGTAAAGATGAAAAAGGATGTACTGGGCAGAAGCAATATATTATTCTTATGGTATCCACTGTTTTCCTAGGAAACAAAAATCGATTAATCTTTATAGAAGAATAAAATGAGCTTTAGGAAAAGGAGTCTTTGGAAAGATTGTTAATATTAAACTATCCTTGGGTACCCTTATTCTTTTATATTCCCTTTCCCTTGTCCTTTCCTGCAAGAATGATAACTCATCCATACTGAAATAGCTGAATGCCATGCTTCCAGCTCCAAATCCTGTGGAGAAATGGCACCATGCTCCACTGTAAGTGCTTGTAGTTGGTTGACCCTGGCTGGATGTCAGGCACCCACCAAAGCATTTCTGTCATTCCCTTCCACAGCTGCACAGTGGAGAGAGAATACAAAGACCGTTCATGAGTAAGGACAGAGAAAAATCATTCACCAAACCCTGTCACAGGCAAAACAGACTAGAATTGGAGCTATTAATTGAATTTATTACTGACAAAATAAGAGCAGGATAATGAGAAGCAAAAGAGGACCTTAAAGACACCTTCCTCCCAGCCCTTCCTGTCCAGCTCTGCTTCTTCACCCCAGCACTGCAGGGAGACTGGGAATGCGAGTTATGGTCAGGTTGTTTCTCCTGCTGATCAATTTAAAATTACCATAAAGTATAAACAGACGAGATGAAAAAGATGAGACTGAGAAAGGAAGGATCACAGGGTGCCTGAAAAAAAAAGGGGAAATTTTTCCACACAGCTATGGCCTTGCAAAACCCATGGCCAGACTCCTTGCAGACAGACAATGACAGTGGTGGTGAGCAGCTGCCAGGGAGGATGCAGAGAGTGTGACAGGTGTCACTGTGACAAAGCCTTTGTCTCAGTAGTGTGCCCCGTGGCACTGAGATGCCTGTGCAGCCTGTGTCTGCCTGAGTGTGCCTTTGCTAAGGTCAGTACTTGTTTGACAGGTCTTGATTTTGTGGTGACTTTGTTTCTTATGTCTCCTTGTTTACTCACTTGTGATGTTTGGTACACCATCTGTTTCTTCCCTCTCTGCTTTATCTTCTGTTTTTTACATCAGAAGTCATGTTGAATGTAAGTATATGTATGCTTTTCAGCTAGTATTTTAAATGGTTTGAAGTTTGATTAGCATAAAGTGCCTACCCTTTCTTTGACGTTCAGACAAATGGGCAGATTTCAGTCTTGTTTACCCTTATTGTGGAGCCTAAATAACTCTTTTGGGTGCCATGCAATTACACTGTATGCTGCTATAAATAGCAAGATCATTTTACCACGCTACAGGCTTCACACCCTTTCCATCTGGGCACGGGACAGAGAGATGCATGGCAGTTCAGGAAGAGCCCTGTGTCTCATGCTGCCCAGGGCTCACAGCCCCAGCACTGGTCATGCCACAGACTCCACCATGTGATTGCAGGGGCTGCAGGAGGCGAGCTGTCAGAGCAGGATGGCAGCTACCTCCTCCATTTTGCTACAGACAATTCACACTTGCTTTCGGATTTAAATCTACCATATGATGGCTTAGAATTACAGGCAGAAGCTCCAGTATTTTGTCTGCCATCCCAATCTTCTGCCATCCTTGTAGTCTGGCTTCTAGGACCCTCCTGCCTCCATCTCCTAGTGCAGTTGCACATTTGTTATTGATACCATCCCTTAAATGTATTAAGTGGTGGCTTTCTGATTGACAGCTGCAATATATCACTGGCATTATTTTCTTGCAGCTTTTAGGACAGAAACAGGAAGCTGCACTTGTGTCCTCTAAACAGTCCAAGGATCAGGACTCAACTTCACAAGCAACATCAGCAAGTTATTTCTTTGTTGCTCTGTGCCTGGGTCATGCCAGCTCCTGTCGTTGTCAGAACTGATGTGCTCTACAGAACAGGGAAAGAACAGCAAGTCTCCATAAATTTGTGCTGAGATGAGGGTTTAAAGAATAGGCTGTTTCTTAAGATGCCTGAAATGCTGAAGGACAGCAGCATCAATAGGCAGGTGGGGAAGCAGAAAAAAATCCCTGTGTGTCAGAGATCAGCAGCCATAATAACACATCTTTTCAACAGAAAATAAATTTGTAGGTTACCTTGTTTTGTCACAGAAGTGGGTGAGGGAAGCATTGGAGAAGTCCTGGGAAGTGAACTGGTGTTTGGGAACCTGTGCCTCTTGGAGGCCAGTGGTGCTTTCTCATTGACCAGAGCAGCTGCAGCACCCCAGCATCAGTGCTTTTGTCTCTTTTTCTCTTTTACTAATATAAATAAGGAGTGAGAGCCAGATGATAGCAGTTAGAATTATTTGTTCATTATCTGATGCATACAGGGATTCTTTATAATGTTCATAATGCTTTCCAAAACAGTGACATGTCTAACCAAAAATCTCTTTTCAGTATATTAAATTTCTCAACAACTTTATTTAAAAATCTCTCACATAAATGTGTATTAAATAGAATAATTCAAGTAAACAGATATTAAATATACAAGCAGGAATTTACTGCTGCATACAATCACTGAAGAAACTCATTACTCGTTAGAAAATTACTATTTTCATGGTTCAAGTTAATTAACTAGCAAAAACATTTAAAACAAAAAATGAACAAACATTTGTTTGCTTTCATTTAATGTTTTGTTTCAGGGGTTTTTTACTTGCATGTGTACATGTTAAACTGCAGTTTGTGTTTAGCAATTCTAGTCCTTTGTGAAGGTTGGAAACTATAGCATTTATCCTCTAATACTGCATTCATATAGAAGGAGCAGACCTGAGCACATGCACTGCTTCCATGGGCTTTGTGCTAGTTGTCACAGACCTGTACCACATAATAAATGGGAAGCAGAGATTGTAGGATAGTGTCACCAGAGATATTGCAAGGTTACTCACTAACCATTGTAAATTCATACCCACAGCTTCACACACATAGCCCGTGGATAATGGAAAAAATCAGAGCAAAAAAACTGCCAGTACAAGTGATTGCACATGTTGTTAATACAAGGAGCAGATTACTCTGGAATCCTCTCTTTCTGATTTTGATAAGTCTTCTCTATCCCTCTAGATAATCCCCACCATCTTTTTTGTCTTTCCTTTCTCCATTGAATAATCTCCAGTAGCTCCAAGCTAAATTCCTTTTCTCTGTTCATATAAGTGCAAATTTTTCCTGGCCTGAGTACTGTGAACAGATTTTTTTTCTGTCAAGGAGATAGAAGTGGGAAGAAATTCAAGACTTGGAAAGGTAGCAGTTTCAGAGTTTGCCACATACAGAACAGAATGTGACTGAGTTAAAGGAAGACATGTTTTTTTCCTCTGGATTTTCTTAACTGGATTTCTCACAAGTGTTTTGATGGGGGTGGGAAGGAAATTCTCGAACAACACACTCTTCTTCATTGACATGACTTTGCAGCAATCAGATTGCACTGTGAGCTCTAACTTTCCAGGGGAAAGACTAGAAATGTTACATTTGCCTTTCTAGTAAGAAGTTATGACTCCAGGATTTCTTTGATGTGCCAGACAATGATTATGGGAACTGGCACAACCTCACATGGTTACTAGAATGTTTAATAACTTCTGGTATGCTGTTCTTCGAATTTGTATTAAAGGCATTCAGATTGATTTTTTTAAGGAGAATTCACTGAAGTCAGGTGCCACTGTCCTTGGTTTACTTTCCTCAGATTTTTCTGTTAGGTAGAAAAATAAATGTAATTTTTAATGAAAACCATTCTTCAATCTTTCCTGTATCACTGAACAGAAATTTCCTGAAAAATATTTGCACAGTTACCTCCTATAGAATACCTAAGAAACAACTACTTCTTCTCCTGCATTTAGTAGAATATTCCATCAGCATCAGAGAATCAAGAAACCTGTGGTTTAGGCTGGCTTTAAATATGTGCATGCTTGTTCAAGTGTTTAAGCAAAGGAAGAGCATTACAACACTGTAGAACATAAATGGGTCACAACTCCATCATACTAATACCTGTTCTTGTTCTGTAATATGTCACATACTCTAGTAGCCTACCTAAAACAATTGTGAAACCTTTATAGCAAACATATTTTGTCAGCTTATTCATTGCCATGAATGCAGACATAGTGTTTTATTTCATTATTAACAAACCTGTTCTGTTTGAGTAACAGAAACTGTAATTAAATAACCTTCTTGATAGTTTTCTGAACTTTGCTGAGTGGGAGCCAAAGGCCAAGAACGAGAGGGATTACTTACACAGACTGATGTGGTAAATGCCTTTTTATTTTTTCCAAATTAGATTGTGCATCTAAAACATGGGTGTAAATAGCTCTGCCAAGGTCACTTTATGGCCAGTGCCTGACAGACATGACATGGAAGTGTTCAGTAGTTTGGACTGTACTTGAATTTTTGTAATTCGGCCTTTGAAAGCTTTCATGTACCTTTCCTGCCAGGCTAATAGATTTAAGAAATTTGGATGAATGAGCAATCCTGTTGTGTTAGATAGCTAGTGTGCTGTATAGCTGACACTTTTCCTATAGTTACTGAATAAACCACCAAATTTTTCTCTACTAGAGGAATGAAAAAAAACTCAAAACCAAACAAAAAACCAACCAAACAAACAAAAGAAACCAAGCCCTCCAGAGACATGTACCACAAGGGAAATGGATCTATTTTAAAATGCCTATCATACTGGAAAGAACCAGGCCAACATCAAAACCAGAAGCAAAATAAAAAAATAAAAAAGCAAGTTGATAGATCAGATACTACATATCTGTTCTTATGTGAGGACATTTTCTGCTCTAAGGTTTCCAATCTACTCAAGACTCTCTTGTCCCGTTTAGTTGAAGACTGTCACAGGTGGTCTCTAAAAGACTTTGTTCTACCTACTATTACCCTGTCTTTCTTAAAGAAAATTCCTGCACATCCAGGTAAATATTGTTACCAAAGGACATACCTCAAAATCATTCCCAAATTCTCATATTTTATTATGAGGACAAATACAATTTACCCTTTCAGGCAGAAACAGGCATTGCACATCCAAACGTTATTCATTTAAATGTTTACTTTGTTTTAATGTTTAGTCAGATTTTAAATACCTGGAAAACTGGAAGCAACTTTAAAAATAAACTTGTAAAAGAAGGGTCAGTCAACGAGTCCTATCTTTCCTTCTTAGTTTTGATTTGCATAAATGCAAATAAACTCCAATTGTAGCACCAACTTGACATAGTACAAATAGTAATATGCATAGAGCCATTTACTTGTTGCAGAGCAAAGCAGTGCCAGTTAGTATAGATGAAAATACTAAAAAAAACCTCTATGAGAAAATAAAGTCTAAAATAAAACTCACAAAGAATGTGAGCATTATGTGTAAGTGCACAATAGATGATAGAACTAACTTTTAGTTGCAGTGATCATCACAAAAAGTCATTATTTTCAGATTCCTCCTGTATTATAGCAATTCTGATATAATAACTGTATTTGATACAGAATAGTGATCTCTTAATGCTGTTTTTCAAATAACTAATGACTGAATATGGGCACTATGATTGCAAAAACTTGTTTAAGTTGCTGAAGTACAAATAATTTTATATATAAGCAGCAAAGAGCTAAACCAAAATATTTTTTGTGGCTTTTAAACAAGAGGCTAATCACTAGGTCATTAGAATTCTCTCTTAAAAACAAAACATAGAAAATTAATTAATGCTTTTTGATTTTCGTATTTGTATTATGTAGACAAGACAAATTCTCTAGAAGAGTGCATATCAATCATAACACACAAATCATGTGAAAGTATTTTCATATATGGTATTTTTCTCTATATATGCACAGTCATATATGCATGTATATATGTATATATACACATACACATATATATGTTTTTATTGTTTGATGTTTTTGAGCTTTTACGTAGCACTGCATTCTCAGCCTAGAGGAATGATTTGTAATATTGAATACTTTAACACACCATAATTCCTACCAAATGTCCTCTTGCCAAATTGGCATCAATGAGTGCAGCAGTGTAATCATGTGTACTTAATAATAGGCAGAAAATGCTAAAAGAGTGAAGGAAAATCTCTTCGTTGCACGTTTTATTGTCTGAAAGCTTAAGTGGACATTAAGTGATGCAGGGTAATAGTGCAAAACATCATTATCATGTTATTATATTCAGGCTTGAGTGGCACTGAAAAGCTGTATTTGTCTGATAAGAAATGCATATTATTAAATTTGATGTGGTCTAAAATAATTACCATATTATCCATCACATAGAACTTAGTCTTTTATTCCAGGAAACGAAAAAAAATCCCCAAAGAACAGTGTGTTATAAGATGGTCCATATAACTAAAAATCCTCTTTTTAGTGGGATAATGAGAGAAACAAAAAACTTGTGGATATGATCCAGATGAAAGGCATTGCAATGAAATTTTCATTTTGAAAGGTAGTTGTTTGAGATCCATTTTCCTTCTACCCTTTAACCTTGATAAATCTTCAGCCCAGCTGTATACTGTATATAGAATGAAAGAGCATACCTGGGCAAAAAATTTGTGATATCATGAAAACTTTATTAGACATTTCTGTGGAGCTGGACTGTGCTAATACTTAATTCTGTAATTAATTTCAAATTCGGAACTGGTGAACTGGTTTGTTACTGCATCATCTTGATCTGTGCCAGATGAATGTGGAAGATAAAAACTGTAATTTTATATTAGACTCGGTACCTGTGTTAAAGGGAGAATTACTGATAATGTTAGATGATTTATATCATACTTCTACTTCAGTGTCTTAAATGGATGAGCATTTTTCCATAACTTATGCATCTGGTGTACTGAGTGTTGCAGTACCCTGCTATCTTAATGCAGGAAATTAATTATCCAACATCTGCTCTAGAAGGCAGTTTGACATATCACTGGTGACATCTAGATTCCATAGTTTTCACTGGAGCAAAAATTGTGTTTTCCCCATCAGCACTCAGGGCTGAATAGCAAACAATTAAAATCACGGAGCAAAATAACCAAAGATGATGAACTCCGAAGATGCTGGTTTTACAGATAATTAGGCTATTGTATCAGATTTCCACAATGAGAAACAGAAACATTGTCATTAGGAGACAGAAAAGAATTTAATCTTCCTCAAAGGTTAGTGTGAAAATCGTGTTCTAGCACTCCTCCTGTTCTAGTTATAGTAGCCTGTAGGCTCGGATCGTTGGCATTGTGGTAAGATAAAAGCTCTTTGTTGAACTTTGTATAGAAAACATTTTACATATTTCTTCTTTTCTAGTTCTAAACCATGAGGTTTTCCAGTAAAGCAAGATTTTAGCCCTTAGGTGCTATAAAACAACTCTATTTTGCATTAATAAAGCCATGAACTATTTGGCTGTAGAGAGGATCAACAGACATACGTAGCAACTGGCATAGTAGAAATATTTACAGTTCAAATACATTTCATTTAGGGAAGGACAAAACAAAAACCAGGGATTTTGTTCCCAGGAAACAAATTGCATAATGCAGTGCTGAATTTTTTTATTGTTTGGTTTTAAATTTAAATGCATTCATTAAGTGTATGCATTTACTTAGGCTTTCTTAGGTTTTGCATGCCATAAAACTGAATTGTTCATGAACCTGCCACAATATCATTCGAAGATGTAAAAAGGAAAAGGTAAAAAATAAGTTCCCATTTAAAATCCTGCCTTTTACTGCACAGATCTGTTTGTCTGTGAAAATGTTTCTTTGGCTGCCATTGGTGTTTGCCAAATGCCACTTTCAAAATATCTCAATGCTGCTAACATGACTCATCAACATTTCTGCATTTGAAATGGCCATTTGAACTGAAAACAAAAAAAACTACAGTTTTTCTTTCTTTGGTGTAGTTCATAAGCACATTCTGTGTGGAATCAAAAAGTTTGCTACTTTGTTGACTTATCATTGTGTTTGGAAACAGGAAAAGGAAACTTTAAATACCTGGAAACTTTAAATATAAACATATATAAACTTTAAATATAAATATAACATGATAAATGTATCATGTTGAAAAATCCAAATGCATTTTCACAGCAATGAGCCCTAGTTCCTTGCAAAATCTGTGTTTGTAAATACAAGATACATACAAGTACAGGCACACACAATTGCACGTGGAACAAGCAGATTTACAGCTCTGTGCAAAAAGTCTTGTGTTTTTTTTCAGTCTTTTGTGGCTGTATGACCCTGTGCTTTCAAAACATGGCTGTAAATACAGGCTGCCTTAAGATCCAAAATATAACGTGACAATAAACCCTAGCAAGTCTGAGCTGGGCATTTTCTAATGTGATAATCTGAAAACTTACATGGCTAGAAAATCTCAGACCTAAAAGAATGAGAACTATTATGAAGACTAAATTGCATCTTAAAGGAGCTGTGATTCTGTGAATGCAAATTAATTTACATTTATTTGCAGAGTGTAATGACAGCTCAACAGTCTCTTTTTCCAAAATTACTTCAGCCCACATTTTGGGAGTGTGTAATTCAGCATAAGGAATGATTCATTCTGCTGCAGAATTTTGTATGGATTCCTAGTATGAACCTGAAACTTGTTTTAAGCCATCAAATAATTTATAGCATAGAACTTCCTTTCACAGAATAAGAATGTGGTTGAAGCTGGAAGGAATCTCCAGAGGTCATCTGGTTCAACCCCCTCCAGGTACCCAAGACTGCATCCAGACATCTCTTGAGTATCTCCAAAGATGGAGACTCCACAATATCTCTGGGCAACCTGTGCCACTGTTCAGAACCCTCACAGAAGGAATGGAAAACAAAAACCACCAAGTTTTTCACGATCAAGTTGAATTTCATATGTTTGGATTTGTAGCTGTTTCCTGTTTTCCTGTCAGTGAGCAGCACTGAGTCGGGTTTGGCTCCTTCTTCATTCCCTCCCTTCAGGTATTCTTACAGGTTGATGAGATTCCCCTGGGCTTCTGCTCTCCAGGTTGAACAGCCCCAGCTCTCACAGCCTCACCTCATGTCAGAGATGCCTCAGTCCCTTCATCATCTCCATGGTTCTAGGATGGACTCACTCCAGTAGCTCTGTGTCTTTCCACTTGGAAGTCTAGCCCTGGGCACAGTCAGCTGTGGGCTCTGCTCCTGTCCTGAGCAGACAGGAATAATCCCCTCCCTTGACCTCCTGGCAGTGCTCTTCCTCATGCAGTCCAAGATGCCAGTGGCTCAAGGGCTGGTACCTGGTGAGTTTGTTGTTCACCAAAGCCCCAAAATCCTTTTCTGCAAAGCTTCAGGAAGCTGCTTTCAGGACACTGAGCCTCCAGCAGGTGCTGATGCCTACATTATTCTTCCCCAGGTTCAGGACTTTGCACTTCTTATCTAATTCATGAGGTTCCTCTTTGCCCCTTTCTCAGCCTGGAGCACAGCACTAGTGATCTGCCCTGCTGAACACTGATCACAATGACTGGCCCCACTCCTGGACCCTTAAAAATTCAAGTTCACCTGCTCAGATCTTTCTAAAAATTATTTTCTGCTTAAAAATACTCATCAGTGCTTGATAATCTGATGTCTCAGTGGGTTATGGGGGTTTTCTTGGTGATGTCTGGAAATTATCTTTTCCAAGTATTCAGACTTGTGGCCCTGATGAGAAGAGAAAAAAGTGTCACTAGAAGTTAATTAGGAAAAAATAAGTGTTTTTCGAAAAACAGAAAACAAAATTATAATTGTACTAACTGTAAATGATGTTTGGGGAAATAGAAAATTCTGAAATTACATGATGCCAAGAGACACAATGGGATACAGAAGACATACTATAATTAGTCATGCTTGAGCCTTCCACCAGTCCCTGAGCTCGGACCAGATGTTTTGGTTTTAAAAAAGATAGAGGGAAAAGACAACATTTTCACATTTCTGTGTTGACTGTATAAAACTGAGTTGATGGTGAATTGCATTGCATTCTGTAGCACATATGGCCTTTGTCTTGTTCTGGATATTTTAACTTGGTGCTTGGAAATGGCTCTAGAGAGGTGAAGGTAAGATTGCTCTGCCAATAAAACCTGGAGAAATGTGAAGTGCTCCTGGTTTGTGCAGAGCACTTGTCAGTGTTGGAAAAGCTATGGGATTGTTTTCTATGGTGTATCCTTAATTTCTTGATATCTAGGTTTATGCTGAAATGTTCAACAAGAACTGATAGATTTACAAACATTCTCCTAGGCAGTTGATCTCTGCCAATAACTCACCTGAAGGCTATCAGTAAGGTGAAATTTCCACTTAAAATGAAAAGACCTGGTGCACTTCCCAGACCATTGCAGAAATGTGGCATTTGTAAGGCTGGGATTATATGAAGAAAGACTTGTTTGGAGGTTTCCAAATAGTGAAAAAACTATGGGCTATGGTTGGTAAGAGAGGAAAACTAATTTGTTGGTCAGTAATACTTATTGTGGTATTTTAAAAAGATTCTTCTAATAGCTCTCTCAGCTTACTCTTGCTTCAAAATCTTTTTCATAAGGATATGGATCATAGTTCTTACTATACTTCAGGAGCATAGGAGATGTTCAAGGTCAGCAGTTTATTACAGCAGTCCAGAATCCCCAGAGAAAAGGTAAAACCACTTGAAATTAAATTAATTAAAGTTTTGCTTTTGTTTTGCTTCTCTTCTTTCTACAGAAGGAAGTATAGGATTTGGATTGGCATGCTTTTTGGGTTCTTGAGATTGAAGAATCCTGGGACAAAGGACAGAGCTCACCAAATATTTCAAAATAAAAATAAATTCACAGTCATGCAGTTAGCATGAACATGGTGATGGTGATTGTCCAGAGAACATTTTTGGAAATCAGCGTCAAATTATTTCTTTAGCAGAGATAAAGAAAAGGATGCTCAAAGGAAAGAGTACAGGCAAGAAGAGATGTCTGATATCTGTTTTCTCATTGTTACTGTGTATAGAAAAATAAAGCTAATGGTTTTTATCCTAGTGAACCTACAGGGGCAGACTTGAGAGCAGATAAAATTTCCCAGTGATTTCCCTAATATCACCAATCTGAGTGATGGAAAAACTCTGGGTTTTAACAGCAATATCAGGTGTGTTAATTCTCAGCATGCCTTCGTGAGGCTCTGGCATGATAGCAGGAAAACTTGGACATGAAAATTTCAGGTTAAGACATAAATTTTCAACCCAGATTATTTATAGAAGGTTTAAGGAAACCAGGAGGGTGGTGAGATTTTTACCCAATCCACCACTTAGCCCAAGCAGTAATGAGTGTAAATAACTGTGGGTTACTGAGACCTGCCCAGCAGAGAGTTGTATTGGAGACTTTAATCTCATAAACCCCAGGTCTGGAAAGCTTAAATTCAATAAAATAATCTACCTTTGCTGCTAAGCAGGATTAGTTGCAGCCACTGGAAACTGAGAATACTCAGCACCTTGAAATCATATCTGTTTGCCTTGGCTTGCTATGCCACATATAAATGCATAATGAGACATTGATATCCAGTGCCTATCCAGATTAATCATTGAAACACATGGCAAACACTTTAAATTAAATTAAACTAAATTAGATTAAATATATTTTGGTTTTAATTAAATACATTTCAGTTAAAATAATTGATCATTTGAATTGAAAAAAAAATAGTCTCTGTTAATTCAATTTATAGGACTCTTTCCTTCAAAAAAATAAGTGATGCAGTTATTGTTATTTCTTTAGTGTCCACTCATATTTTCTATGATGAAGTGAATTATTATATTGAAAGATGAGGTATTTGAGTTGTCCTAAACTTGAATCATTTATATTTAAGAACATTTTTCTTGAATTGAATGGAAAACCAGAAGGAATATCTAGCACAGATTTCCACCATACTTCTAAAATCAATAATGTAGAACTCAGTTAATTATGGTTAAATAATAATTCGGAACTAATGGGTTCACAATCATTTGTCTTCAGTTCCACATAATTTCAGTGTAAGTCTATATAATTTTTTGGTTGGAAAACATGCAAAGTTAGGTGACAGATTTTACATGTATTTTGGTGTTAAGGTAGCTCATCACAGACTATCTAGCAGTATAAGGAGTCATCCTTCAGGTAAAATTTTTTGTATTCACATCACAGCTGAGGCTTATTAGCACTACCTATTGTTTTTAGATAAAAAAGAAATGAAGTCACATTTTTTAGTTCTTTGACTAAAACCCCTGTATCTCCACAATATCTCCACAAACCTGCCCAGCTTTTAATCAGAGAAAAGCACTTTTTCCACAGTCAAGAATAGGGGGTTGATTCCAAACCCCAGTTGTGATTCTGTGGTGAAATCAGTGAGACTTGAGATCATCAGGCAGCGAGGTTCTGGGTGCCTGGTTTGGGTTTGTTTGTGGGGTTTTGTGAGTGAGGTGACTGTCCTAAGTCCTGAACACAGGTGGAGTCAGTGGCACTCACACATGGGCTCTGAACAAATGTTCCATGTTTGTGCTGAATGGGAAATCTGCTTGGAAAATTCAGCTTATGTAGCACTTGGTTAACAGCTGCTGGCATCCACTTTCCAGATGGAATTAGTGTGGCACTGATTTAGGTGGCACTGTGCTCAGCAAAGTTCTTCAGGGCATGGGACTTGTGCTTACCCACGTAACACCTCCTCAATCTGCCCTTGTATTTTAAGGTTAAAAAATAAAATGTGAGACCTTAAGTCTCATTTCCTAGTTACTTAACCGTATTTTCATTTCCAGTTCAGAGTGTGACTTTAGGAAAGGAAATTTGTGGCAAGGATGATGTTAGCCATATTACTGAGTAATAGTATTGATTTAATAACCAGTCATCAATATATGCTATATTTTAAATGCCTATACTTGCTTTCACACAGATTTAATAAACAATTACATAAACTTCTTGCTTTAGCTATTTAGGAAAGACTGAAGAATATAGTTCTAATTAACATCTGGCTTAGAGAATGTTTTATGAGGATTCCTTTCCTTTCACCCAGTCATCATATGTACATTTTCTGCTATAAGGAAAAGAAAAAAAGTACATCTCTGTGAATAAAAAGGAAAGTAATTTAATAATTTCTTTTTTGTAGGTTTCTGACTTGTAGCACAGAATTAAGTTTATTAAGGCTTTTTCTTTGATAAGGATCCAGATTAGTAGCTTCAAAGGGACCTAGACATTTTGATACATTTCAGTGGTTCATATTCTAATAAACTGGGAGGACAACCATATATGGTCTTATATGCCATTATTCAAATATTTTTATATAAATATATATTATATTAATATTAGAAATATTAAAAAATATAAGTATTATCAAAAAATGTTAACATATTTGCAAGTGCAAAACTGAATGGAGTGCAGTAAGAAGGAGCTAGGTAGGGTCACTTTTCAAATACTTTGATGTGTCTATAACACTATAATGTGTAATGGAAAGAAACTGAACACGTGTTTTCCAAGCCCATTTTACCTTCTTCCCCTCTTCTCCCTTTCAGTACCATGTATAATTACTGATCACATTTTTTGGAAATGATAGAAAAGTATTGAATACTGCTTTTATTACGGGAAATGTGTTCAAGTATCGAGAAGTTGGAGTTTAATCTTCAATACTAAGATTTTCATCATGAAACTCTTGAAAAGTTTAGAATAAATTCCATCATGTTATGTTTCAAGAAAGTAAACCATTTTTAAGAAATACACTGATGGACTGGAGAGTCAGAAATGGAGTTGAATAAGTTATATGCTAATGAATCTAGTATTATGTAGAAAATTTTTTGTGGCATTTACATCACTCAATATGCCTGTGGTTTTCCTCTTGAGAATACAGTTTGCATCCATGCCCAGTGATTATCATTAGTGTTACCTTATGCAGGAATATATCATATTTGGAGCAACACTAGACTGAATGCAAAATCTGGGGTGAAATACAGACCATCATATACTAAATGTAATTTCTGCAACTGCTTAGAAGCTGTTTTTCTGCTTCTGGATGCTGTTTATAAATAGTTTTTTTTTACCTCTATGTTTTCTGGCAGCATTCCACATGGCAGCCTACATCTCTTCCTCTGCCACTTCTGTGATTAATAGCTGGGTTTGATCTTGAGTTGTTTCTGTTTAGATGTTTTCAGTGAGCAGGTCCTTCAGCCAAGGAACTTATTTCACTTTTCCTCTTGAACCTGTAGAGTTTGTATTTGATCTGAAACTGGTCTTCTTATGTAGCTACCTGGGAAGAGATAGAGTAGATACAGCAGCCATGGAGAAATGTAAGAAGAAAAAAGACTTTTTGCTACCTGGTAATAAGTAGGAATTAGATAATACTCTGTTAAAAGAAAAAAGGGGGAAAAAAAAAAGAAAAACAAAAGTGGTAATTCTGTTAAAATACCTCAAAGCCTTCTTCAACACATGCTACAGAGGGGAAAAAAAGGAAACATTATAAATATCCTGGTGGATAATCATCTATTTTAAACCTGTGTATTTGTTGCTAATTTTTTGAGCTTGCCATTTGCTTTGTTTTCCACTGTCATGATTTCAGCTTTACTTGTTTTATATGTTTCTTTTCCTTTCACTATTGTTTATTTATTTATATCTACTCTTTCATATATGAAATTAGGCATAGACTTCAGAAAGGTGAATGTATATTATTTTAATGTTTTTAGTTTCTGTGACAGTTCAGACAGTGACCCTGGGATTCAATAGCAGCATTCTTTCACTGTCTTTTCCTCGTGCTTATTGAATTTAGTATGGAGAGGGTGACTCCTCACATACCTGCTTGTTCTCCTGTGATTGCCCTCTGCACCATTACACTGGCTATCCATAAATCTATCAGCAGTGAAACTAATTTAGATTATAGCAGTTCAAACCAAGCAGATTGAAAATATCTTTGAATCCAGCGGTGAAAATTGCTCTTATATTTTTATGATGCTATTACAGACCATCTTCCCAGAATGAATCTTTTTTTTTTTTTTTCCCTTACTATACAAAAAAGTCTTGGCACTGGATGGGATGTGCTATGCTGTTTAGTTTGGGTTAGTCAGATTGCTGTGTAGGAGGAGAAATAGAGATAATGTATTTTCTCTCTCAACCTCTGGCTAGGGAAAATGCCAAGGCACTGCTGATGCCTTCCAAAGCCAAACCCTCATGGCAGCCCGAGGTTCTGAGGTTCTCCATCCTTTCTTTTGCTGTCAGCCCAGCTTTGCCACCAGTTTGTTCTCTGCCAAGCAGCTGTGCCAGGCAGTGATGGTTCTGGTGCAGTGCCATCGGGGGTGGAGACAATGATCCAGTCATCAGTGACCTGGGTGGTCTTGTTCATTCTAAGCCTACAAAAAACTTCATAGACGCAGGCCATGTCTAAATTGGATGATCAGAGATAGTCAGGGTTCCTAAAGGGTCCTGCATGCAGCAGAATCTAGACCACAACCCGGGTTAGTTTGGAGCAGTCAGTTTTCTAGAAAAATGGAGAACCAAACATACAGGCCATGCTACCATTCCCACAGCTCCTCTGTCAGGAGTGCTGACTATCATGAATCACACTTCTGCCAACTTCTGCTCCCAGGATGCTACAGCTGGGTCTGTGGTAACTGAAATTTAAGATATTCTTTATCTCTTGACTAATGGTTATTAATAGATTTCAGTATATGCTAGCAGAATTAAGAAATTTCTGCTCTGCATCTGTAAAATAGACTTCGTGCTTGCCAAGACAGTCCTTACTCCAAGGTCAGTTTATGTTATTGTAATCCTGTATTGCAATAAATAAAAAAAAAAAACCCCACAAAAATTTATTTAAAACCTAGTTCCTGTATCATGTATCAAGTTCAGTTCCAATGTGTGATATGCTATCAACCTGTACAGATTATCACCTAATGGGATTTTTTAAAGTTTTGAAATTATTCAGAAGCCATAAAAGAAAGGGCCTGTACTCCACAGACCCATAGTAAGATTCTTGCCCAGGTTTCTCATTCTTGGTTGCCCTTTCTGGTCTCCTCAGGTCAGCAGCATGTTTTGTTTACTGTGCCACATGAGACTGAGGGAGTGTGGCTGTAGCCAGGCTGGATGAGACAGGCACACTTAACAAGAGTAAACACATCTGCATTTTGCTGGCTGCTGTTACCATCCCTGCTCTCCTTGACTAGGGAGCTGCAAACTACAGCAGTGGGTTATCATGAGGCAATCTGAGTCTCACCTGGCATAGCTGGAATTAAAAAAAGTTGCATATGTACTATGTATAGCTTGTTACTTGTGTTGGCTTCAATGTAAATTATAGCAGACAGTTACTCCAGCCTTAAGAGCAGGTAATGATCTCATTAGTAGCAGAGCTTCAGCAAACAGCTGGAGAGCAGTGTCAGTCTACTCCTCTCCCTGCCTCCTTTGAAGCAACTGGGTTTTCCTGAAGGAAGACCAGCTATATCACATCCCTTGCTTCCTAGAAGTCAGTGTAAACATCCAGTGGGAATCCATAACAATTTCTTTAGGATTAGGTGGCTACACCACTCTTCCTATAGCCTGCTGTATGCCCTCTGTTCATATGACCAATTCCCTTATAAGTCTCTTTCAAGTGACAGCTGTAAATGAGCACAAGTCTCTGGCAGCCAGAGCTCACTTAGAATTAAATTCAGGGATAGGGAGCTGTCAGCTAACCAGCTTATGTGGCAGCATAGCTGTCATTTGGATGAATTACAGACCCCAGTCTCCATTTATGTGGGGCCTGTGAGCTAGATGGGTGGAACAAATTGGGGTAAATGGCTGAAATTTAATGCAGGCTTCTGCAAGTTCTTCAAAACCCATGTACCCATCTTTAGTGTGATTATTTTTTGTGGTTAACAGTATTTCTGTGTAAACTGCAATAATCTTCTATTAAAATGTCTCTTTAGTATGAAAAAAAATTGATTATACAATTAGCTGAGACTTACTTTGTTTTATCAAAGACTAAAATATCTGGGTCAAAGTTCCTTAGTACTTTGCCTATGTATAATTTCCACTCTGGGACTGGCAGCTTCTCTTCAGATGCTGAGGAGCAAACACCTCCCTCCCTTCCACACTGCTTGTAGAGAGCAGTGCCCCATGCTGATGATGCCAGGCAGATTTAATTGTGCATGCTCAAAGAGAAAAATGACATCCACGCTTGGGTGAGTGCTCTCTGTGGCAAGCTGACAAATCCCCCAGCTGTCAGCTAACCTCAAAGGCAAGTGTACGTGGCTCTAGCTTATGTCTGCTTGTTTTCTGCCCATAGGCATTTAGAAGCTGAAACTCATATTGGCTGCAACACATTCAAACTGCTACTCAAAGAAATGTATGGTCTGTTTTATGTGTTTCGATCTCTAAGGGTGATCCACACAATTAAGGTTTATTTTTCAGACAGACTGTAAGCAGGTAAGGACAGCACCTTTTTGCATATGGGGCAAGTGAAAGTGCATAATGTTTATGGCTATGGATCTGGCTAAGTTGCTGATTGCTTAGAGAAAGTAATTTCTTCCTTGGGCTCAGATGGATTATATTTATATTTTTATGAATTTATTGGGGTCTGCCAGAGAACTACATGCAAACAAAATGGCCTTACTTGAATGTCAGTATATGTGGGCAAATGTGAGGAGCTGCTAATGCAGCACTGGAGTCATTTTGGCAGAAGCTTTGTTACTTGTGGTGCACTGCAGGCTGTTCATCTAAACCCATCATTACCTGGCACCTATGCTCTGGTGTGATAACCAGGGCAATCTGTGAATGGGCAAAGAGCCATCCTAACAGATGGCTTTGACTGTAGGTAACCAGGAAACCATGCATATACATTAGACATGGGTTCAGTAAGTGTGGGTGTTATCTAGGAACATATAAACAGCTGTGGGGTTTGAGCTGTTGAGAATATGTGCCATACCCATCAGATACCCAGGGAGGGTGGGCTACAGCCAGTTCCCACAGTTCTGATGAACTTTGTAGGGATTGCTTGATCGGGCATGGGCATAGCTACAGACAAATCTTATGTTTTGTAATGGTCTCCAAATTAGTATTAACCATGAAGTATTAGTATAAATTAGTATAAACCATGAAGGATGCAGTTCACACACTCATAGAATGCCTTGGATTGGAAGGGACCTAGGAAATCAGCTAGTTCCAACCACCTCCCACTAGACCAGGTTGGTCAGAGCCCCATCCAGCCTGGCCTTGAACTCTGCCAGGGATAAGTCGTCCACAAAATCTCTGGGCAGCCTGTCCCATTGCCCCACCACCATCACAGTAAAGAATTTTTTTCCTAATGTCTAATCTAAACCTACTCTTTCAGTTTGAAAGTAGTCCTGTGACTTTGTCCCTTCTAAGAAGTCTCTCTTTCATGTGCTTTTTCATATGCTCCCCTCAGGCACTGGAATGACACAATTAAATCACTCCAAAGCCTTTTTCTTACCAGGCTGAACAATCACAGCTCTCAGCATTTCCTCAAAGCAAAGATGCTGCAGCCCTCTGATCATCTTGGTGTCCATCCTCTGGGCTCACTCTAACAGGTCTTTGTCCTTTCTGTGCTGGGGCCCTGCAGGTGGGGCAGAATCCTTTCCCTCACCCAGCTGACCCCGCTGCTTTTGGTGCAGTCCAGGTACATTTGGCTTTCTGGGCTGCAAGCTGACATTGCCAGGCCAGCCTCTCATCCACCAGCCCCCCCAGCTCCTTCCCATCAGGATCTGCTCATCCCCCAGCCTGGATTGATACTGAGGGTTACCCTGACTCAGCTGCAGTAATTAATTTACATGCCCACCTCAGACACTGTCTCACCCAAAATTGAGGTGATGGAGAGGGCTATCCAATCTACGTGGCACAATTGTTCTAAGTTCCTAACCTGACACTGATAAATGCTATTGATATGTACAGGAAGAAGTTCAATGTGTTTATATTGAATGCACTGGAGTTTTAGAGCAGGATTTTAAAATATAAAAAAGTAACAGGAAATGCCAAATATCTCTTGTCAACTCAGGATTTAGTTTGTCAAGTACTTTGAGTACTGAGCAGCCAGTACTATTCTTTTTTGTAGCAGCCTGATATTAAAGCACTCAAGTAAAAAGTGGGAATTCCAGGGTTCTTGGCCTCTTCAGTGTACTGAACTGCAGATCCTGACCCCATGGGTCCAGATAAGTGGTTCTCACTATGTTCTGAAGCTGAAGCATAGTACAGTTTACCATTGTAAGGCTACAAAGAACACAAAGCAAGCACTCCAGGAACTCCTCATCACCAGTTACTTTCACAGTGTTTTTTAGTGCTTCCCCGTATACAGAAGGGGGCATGTGGACAATGTCTCTTTTAATGTCCAAAATTAGAATGTATTTAAAATCAAACAAAACAAAGGGCTGTATTTTTATCACCTAGTTCCACCTAAAATTCACTGTGTCTTCGGTGTCCCGTTTTCTGGCTGTGAGTTTTCTGAAGCATGTACTCAATGGAAATTTTAGCCTAATTGGAATTTAAGCTGCCTGAAAATAGCCCCAAGGCAGCACCAACAGAATTTAGGGGAGATTGCCTAGCTTCAGCGAATCTGTGCAAATGCAGAGCCCTGGAATTCTTTTGCTGATGTGAGGAGGCAGGATGCAGAAATGCTGCAGGAGTCCAAATCCACCTCCTGTTCCCTTTCTGCTGCCTGAGCACAGGAAGAGAGTGTGGCAAGATGGGCAAACATATGTCTGGGAATGTGGTGCTCTGTGCTGGCAACACAGAGCTTCAGAGGGTATTAGATGCGTGGGAGTGAAAGAGTGTGCTCTATTCATGCTTCAGAATTGTCAGTGGAAATATTGTGATTATCATTTTAGATTTGACATGTATAACTGCATTCTTAAGGTAGTTTGAATGTAACCTAAATTACTCTTCCCCTAACTATCTGGTAAGAATGAAATTCAGCTGTCACAGATAAGAGTAATGATATTTATTAATAGAATTGTAATAGAACTTAAATGGGCCAAGTACATCAGGACAGGAGATCACTGTCCTTAAGGAATTGATTTATTCTTGACTTCTATGAGCTTTTGTTATGGTAATGATAGAAACATATTTCCCAAATCCTTTTGGTCTTTCTATGCCTTACCCTTTGATTTCTTTATTAACTCTCTTCCCTTGCCACTATATGTTCTTGTTAATTCAGATCAGGTTTTGCAACTTGCATCATACTTTGCTTTTTTTTCACCAAAATGCTTTTTGAGTTCTGTAGCAGCTTGTGTGCTTTCCCCTCTTGCTGCATCTCCTATCAGTGTTTCCAGAATGGCCTGTGGGTGAGCTGCCACCAGCCAGACTCTAGTTTCCTTTGGAAAACCTCCACGTGGGTTTCCTTTGTTCCTACAACAGTCAAGGCAACTAACCTAATTAATCTCTCCAAACCTTCATTAATAAACATAATTGTGGTAATTCAGGGTAAACATGTTGATGTTTTCTGGACTACTGAATGTTTTATGTAAATATGCAGTTTGGGTTTTTAGGCATTTACATAAACATGGCAATTTATTGTGGCCCTGGGTGCTACGACTTTGCTGATGTTGAAAATCTTTCACCTTTCTAAAGTCAAGATGTATGTTTAGGTGAATAGTTGTGGGCATGGGTGGTTAGCTCACAGTTAGTAAACTCTGACCACCATGATACACGTAGGTTGCAGCCTCCTTATCAGCATTAAATGAAAATTAATGTTTATAGGTAGTAGTGTCTTTAAAGATATAAAGAAGGGCAAAATATATAGGTTAATGTAGATTATCAGCTGTAAGAATAGCTATAAAACTATTAGAAAGCTATAAAAAAAGCTGTGAAGTACAGGAGATTTTTCATGAGCTTATTTTAACATAAAAAAGAAGATTGTTTTTGGGGTTTTCTTCTGAAACAAAATATAGTACTGTAGTATGTGCCTACTTCCTTGTACTTCATTCAGTATAGGTATGTCTTGAAACATCATGTACCCTTTCTTGGGACTAGATATATATATGAAACATCTGCAGCATAATTTTTCTCATGTGCTGGGCTCTGAACTAATGCAATTAAATATTCATCAAAATAGATACCCTTACTCTAACTATACTTGCAGCAGCTATGAAAGATTAATTCAGTGTTACATTTCTGTTTAATTGAAGAGGCAAAATGAGCATTTCTGCTGAAAACTTCAGGTTTTAGGTTTAGAAATTATGATCCTTATTATGCTATTTAAGGAGCCTATAAGATAATTATCTATATAGAGTTATATTTTTAAATTAAATCATTCTCTTCCAAGAGATCTGTCACTGTATCTTCCTTTGGGAGTATTTTGCTGTCTTTACCTTGTCATTTCAAAATACACTGTTTATTAACTGAATGTGCAGCAAATAATCTGCGTGCTAAAACTAAGGACATTACATAAGAGAATGGTGAAGTTTTGCAGTTCTTGTTGTATATTATAAATTTGATTTGGATTTTCTGCTTTGTCGATACTACGATTTTAAATTATATTTTTACCTGAGGGAGTAATAGTTTCTTTGAAGCAATTTCTAGTAGAATTCATTTATACAGCAATACTCCAAAGGAGAGGGGTTAAAGCAGCAACACAGAAATTCCAATTTCAGTCCCATTGCAGGTCTTTTGTTTTTTGGGGGGGTTGGTTGGTTGGATTTTCCTTTTGTTTGCTTTTTCTTCTTTTTTTTTTTATTTTATTTTTATTTTCTTCTACATTTTCCTCTTACAAAATTTACCTACATTATTAATGAAGTTCAGTCTCAGAACCAGTGTGGAATCTGGAGGTTAAACTCAGTCAGCAGATTTGAAGTCCTAATCCTTGTAAAGCCAGTATGAATAACAGATGATATTAAGAGGAGGGCACAGTAGATAGTAGCTGTTCCAAGAATTGCTGTAAATGTGATCTCATTGATTCTGTGTTTTTCCCTCTGTGTTTTACAGAGAAAGATGTCTTTGGCTTATAACTGTTATTGTTAGAAGAATAGAAAAGTGTGCAAAAACATTAGGGGATGGTATGAAATAAAAGCCACTATCTATTTTATTATCAAATTAGTGATTAGGGACATAGTTAATATTGAAGGATCATCTCTCCCAATCAGGCATTCCAATGAAGAGGAAGTCAACATGGTGTCCATGACAGGGGCTTGGAATCAGATCTTTAAGGTCCCTTTCAACCCAAACCACCTTATGAGTCTGTGATTCTATTTTGTATCAGTAAGAAAAGGCAGTTCATCTGGTGTTCTGTTTACTGAGCCAACAGAAATTGCAGTGCTGAAGTTGATACCCTGTTGATTTGGAATGGGCCTATTTTATTTCAACTAATATTTTTTTTATAGTAATCATAGCTTTGTTACTTGACTCCTAAAGAGAGAGCTCCTTTCAGGATATTCAAAGTAAATGAAGGCTATATTCAGTGATGCTAATTGGTATTGAATTAAATCATCCAGTCATTCTAATGTGCAATATAAGGTAGAATTCATGTTTTAGGTGCATAAAGCCAGGGAAGTTTGCCAAAAATAAAAAATTATTTATAAAACACCGGGGTTTTTTTTTGTCTAATTGCAAGTCACTTGAAATTGGAGCCTTTTATATGTGAAAGTCCATCTGCATTTTGCATACAGATACATTTCTGTGTGTTTATGCCTTCTGTGGCTTTTGGGTTTTGGGTTTTTTTTACATGTTTATGGTCTTTATGACCACCTTCACTACCCATACATATACCTTTTCCTGTCCATATATTATAGGTAGTTGTCCACTCCCACTTGTTCAAGTTTTCAGCACACCAGTGATAATGCAGAACAATTCACTGAAATACCATCCACAGAATTTCTAGTTTGGGTGGTTTGCCAGTTCAGGCAAAATACAAAGTTTCAGAAAGTTTCACCTTTTGCATTTCAGGATTATAATGATGAAATTCGCCAGGAGCAGCTGAGAGAACTCTCCTATTTGAACGGTTCTGAGGATTCATCACGTGGACGGGGCATCCGAGGAAGAGGGATCCGTGTGCCACCTGCAGCTCCTTCAAGGTGTGGTACCCAAACTGATATGTTAATAGCTTTACTAAGTGTAAGCAGCAGTTAAAACCCCCACAGTTTAAAAAACAAACAAAAAAGACAGTTGCATACATATCCTGGTCAGTAAACAAAAATATTTGTTTTCTCTGTGGTCTATGTTCTAGATTTTCTGATCTGGAGTTCACAGGGTACAGTAGGTGACAACAGTTGAGAGCAGGTTATGAACATCACAAGCTAATGCAATGGGTTTGGTTGTGTCAGCAGGGAACAAACCACAGTTCCTACTGCTACAGGAGACTTGAGTTCCATTCACAGCTGTGGATCTGAGTGTCATGCGTGGTTGCTATACCTGGCACTCACAGCTTCCAAAAACACAGCACACCCAGGAGCATACTGCTCTGAAACAAAACTCACAGGCTGTTACCCTGATTTATCCCCCTTCTATTTCATCATACAGTTTTTTAAATGGTAACAGCTTCTTCTGACTTACTAGTTTGTACAGCAAGGGAGATACAACATAAATACCAGGAGGATGCTAAACCTCTTTCCATGCTTGTATATATGCTCTATTTTCTCTGTGTAATGGGGAAAAGTAGAATCTCACACTACCAGTCCTTTATGCTGTACTAAATTAGACAGTAAGAAAAGTTATTCCTATCCGTTTATATTCTTTGTCTACTTTGCCTTGCAAGTTTCTGCCTTCTGCAATATCTTCTGCCAATCCATTTCTCCCACCCACCTCTAAACATGAAAACGAGAGTGATGACTGCTCTTGTAAAATAGTTTGAAATCAACAGAAGAGGTTCCTTATTTTCTTCACCTCTAGAACTGCTCTGGAGTAATTCTGCAACCCCGTGAATTACGATTCAGAATTTTATTAGTACAAGCGACAAGAGGATCAGGTGCAAAAGGCGCCGGATGGTTTAAAAATAATGCCTTTCCATAATATGAGTTCTGCCTGAGATATTGCCTAAAAGTGCTTGACATCGTAGCTGCCCAAGCCCCAGAGTTACACGATGCTTTAAACAGCAGTAAAGACGCGAGGGCCTTTCAGACAGGGCGGCACAAGCATGGTTGTGTTTCCCGATGTGCCGGCAGAGCGCTGACCGCTTGTCGCTCCCGCAGGGGCCGTGGCGGTGCCGTTCCGCCGCCGCTGCCGGGGCGCGGTGCCCAGGCGCCCCGAGGAGCGCCGGTGACGCGTGGAGCGCTCCCCGTCCCGCCGGTGGCCAGGGGCGTCCCCACCCCCCGAGCCCGGGGAGCCCCGTCCGTGCCGGGCTACAGAGCCCCCCCGCCGCCCGCACACGAGCCCTACGAGGACTATGTGAGTAAACGCCTTCCTTCCCCACGCGTGAGCCCAGCTCTGAGGGACACCGGTCCTTCCCCGTGGAGCAGAGCGCTCCTTTCTCTAACGCCTTTCCCTGCAGGTGAACGGCGGTCCGGGTGATGCAGAGTGTCCGCCCGCCTGGGCTGGGTGACGCGGCTCTGTAGGCTTGTTCACAGCTTAGCTTTGGATATGAGAGATCGTGCTGCATAGTTCTGGGGGTCACAAAAGAGCAATACACATATTCTAAAATTTGTGTTGTATACTTAAAGTCAGTTTTTAATGTCACAAAGTTCCTAAGAATAACAGCTTATATCCTTTGTGGGGAAATGAGGGAATTGGGGTGTGAGGCGTGTTGTTGTTCCAATCCTTTCTATTACGTGTTTGTATTCAACACTGTGTTACAGATACATACCAAATAGAAATTCAGTAGTTTTCATGAAGGCTGATACATTAATGTATCTTTAGCCAGGAGCTGTACTAACTGACTGTCACCTTTTCTTATGAGGTGTTAAAAATAATTGTGCTGTGCGCATCAAAGCTTTCAAGTCATCCTCATTAAAGTTTCCTTCTGGAACTATCACCATAACAACAGATATCCATACAGAGAAGAAAGTGCTATCAAATATGATGACTGAATTTTTCCAGCCATGGAGAGTCCAAGAGTAAGATGAACATCTGATCTATTCATTAATTCTACCACCAGGGAAAGATGCACTTTTATTCAATTAATACCCTTCCTAGAACAGAAGAAGGGAAAATGGAACAGAAATTATTCTTTGTTATTAAAGCTTCACTCAACCATGTGTATTTGTAGTGTAGTGACTACATCACCGTCACTGCAAATCAAGGATGCACATTCTGTTAATTCTAAGAATCACAACTGAGCAACAGCAGCAAAAAAGAAGGGGAAAAAAGTCACTCCTGTATTATTTACCTCAACACAATTTCCATTAATGAATGAGCTAAAAGTTCTGCTAAGAAATGGAATTTCAAAAGTATATGTTTCCTTGACAGTGTGTTATTGTCTGTTAGTATCAAAATGTACGAGACCTTCCTTTCTGAGCAGATACAGAACCCTTGTAATGTAAGATTAGAACTGTAATTGAAGTAATTTATTTTTTTCATTTATGGTACTAGGAAATGTACTAGAGTATTAAATGTCTTTTAGGGAGCATTTCTTACATTTTTCTGGATGGAAAGCAGAAGAAATTGAGGCAGCTGGATTATCAAGGTTAAGAAGGCGTTCAGCCAGTTCCCCATATTTTTGAAATGCCTACACTCTCAGGAGCACAAAACATACATGCAATTGAAAGAGTCAGTTTAATTTGTGATACATTAGTCCAATAAAAATAAACATATGTGTTTGTGGCTTTTCTCGCCTTTTTAGATAGCAGCAAAAAAATGTGCTGCTTTATAGGTCAAAATTCACATGGTTTGGAGATCTTCCATCTCCTGTGTCCTTTCAACATCTATATTCCACAGCTAGGAATATATGAGATTGCTATCATGCACCAGTTTGCAATGAAAATTTCTTGCCATTTTATGAAAGTTTGTAAGTTCAATATAAATCATTTTAGTATCTTATGGGTTGAGACAATAACTCGAACTCTGATGCTGTGCTGGAAGAAGGAAAAGTTCACTGTCACATATCTGAATATAATATTGTAAATTGTGTTTTAGTGAAAATATTTTTATTTTTGGAAGAAAGTAATCAGCACAGTTTTTCTTCCCAAGTAAATCATATAATACATCAGATACCTGGCTGGATACTAAAAATAAGTGACTCTGTTTGTTGACCTGCAGCAAATGTCACATGTAATTGTTGTTCTTTCACCCTTAATCCTACAGATTTAAAACTAATTCATAATGAATAATTTATCCAATTTACTATTTTTTCTCCTGCTTCTAAGCAACCCACAAGTGTATTAGAATTTCATTATGAGTTTATATTTTTCATTTTTTATTACAGTATTTCTCACCATTTTTTCCCTACTATTTGCGATCACTATTGGTTTGATTAGTGGTACATATGAACGCACTGTCATTGATTGTGAGTATCCATATTCTGCATTATTGTTTGCTCTAATGAAATATAGTCACTTGAATGTTGATCTGAAAGTGAATTCAAGAAATAGAATCAAATGGCTACAGCAGATTTTTAAAAAATGTTTAGACAGCATTTCCTGAAAAAAAAATCTTTAGCCATTTGCTGAGCACTACTAATCAGAGATTGCATTGACTGTTTGACCTTGAAACATCTAATTGTTCAAATTGGTTTGGATAAGCCTTTAAAAGTTTGGATTATCCAATATATAAATATTTTGAGGTTTCCTGCTGGCCTTTCTGAGAATCCATAAAAGCAGATGTCTGAAGGTTTCTCAGGAAAAGTCAAGTCCTGCCATGGTGATGAATATATTCATGTGCAACATTTTGAATGTCAGGCCTAGCCAGAGGGAAAAACATTTGGAATAACTTTAAGAAAAGAAGTGGGCTGGAGCAGGAAGGAGGAGTGACTCACCTCATGTCTTTTTCTTTACTGGCCTTTGAAATTTTCTTTATACTGACTGTAGCCTGATAGTATCTTAGAGGAGCTTCTTCCCCACAGGAAGAGGAGGTACTGACATCAGAAAATACATGCAAAGGGAAAGTAGTTAACATGTGAACCTTCTTCACTTTAAAAGAAGCAGTTTATTGGGTGTGAATTTGGATGGAGAATATAACTGCCAGCTGTGCAGCTTCTAGGATGGAGAGGGGTGGTCCAAGGTTTGTACCTGATTGTTTTAACCACAGCCAATGACTAAGCTGCACACAGGTGCTCACTTCCCTGGTGAGGTCAGGGAGAGATTCAGAAGTATAAAAGTGAGAAAGCTCTTGGGCTGAAACAAGATAGTTGGAGTGCTGGATGCCAGGCACCCACAAAAGCGTCTCTATCACTCCCCTCCACAACTGGACAGGGGAGAGAAAATGTAATGGAAGGTTTATGAGCTGAGATCAAAACCGGGAGAGAAATGACTCACCAAATACTATCAAGGGCAAAATAGATTCAGTTTGGGGATGTTAATTGAATTTATTACCAACAAAAACAGAGCAGGATAATGAGAAGCAAAATAAGGCTTAAAAAAACCTTCCCAGATAGGCCCCTTCCCAGGCACAGGGAGACAGGGAATGGGGATTGCAATCAGTTCATCACAGGTTGTTTCTGCTGCTGCTCAGGGAAAGGAGCTCATGCTCCAGCATGGGCTCCTCTCTCCACAGGTCTGCAGAATCCTGCCAAGAACCTACTCCAGCACAGGCCTCCCATGGGGTTACAACCTTCTCTCAGGCATCCACCTGCTTCAGTGTGGGTCTCCCCAAGGCTGCAGGTGGATCTCTGCACCCCCCTGTCCCCCCTGGGCTGCAGGGGCACAGCTGCCTCTCCATGGGCTGCACCAGGGGCTGCAGGGCAATCTCAGCTCTGGCACCTGCACCATCTCCTGCCCCTCCCTCTGCACTCACCTGGTGTCTGCAGAGCTGTTCCTCTCACAAATTCTCACCCCACTTTTCTCTGCCCACAATTACATCTGAGCAATAACTTTGTTTTTCTTTTCTTTTTTTCTTTGTTTTTTTTTTTTTTTTTCCTTCTTAAATATGTTATCACAGAAGGGTTACTATCCACTCCAGTTGGCTCAGCTTTTGCCAGTGTGGTTCTGTCCTGGAGCCAGTTGTCATTGGCTCTGATGAACATGGGAAAGTCTTCTGGCAGCTCCTCACAGAAGCCACTCTTGTAGCCCCCTCACTACCAAAAATTGGCCACACAAACTCAATAGAACAGTTACATGGGGAGAAAAAGGAGTGGATTGAGAAGTGGCTGAATGGCAGATCCCTAGAGGGTTGTGATCAGTGGCACAGGGTCTAGTTGGAGGCCTGTCATTGGTGTCTGCCAAGGTTCAATACTGAGCCCAGTATTGTTTAAGATACTCATCAGAGACTTGCATGAAGGAGCAGAGGCCTTCTCAGCAAGTTTGCTGATGACACAAAGCTGGGAGGAGTGGCTGATAGCCCAGAGGGCTGTGCAGCCCTTCAGAGGGACCAGGGCAGGCTGGAGAGATGGGCAGAGAGGAACGGTGGTCTGAAGCTCAACAAAGGCAAATGCAGGGTCCTGCACCTGGGGAAGAATAATGCCAGGCACCAGCAGAGGCTGGAGGCCAACCTGCTAAAAACAGCTCTATGGAGAAGGACCTGAGGGTCCTCTGGAGGCTAAGGTCTTGTTGGCAACTTGTGAAATAGCCAATAGGCGTGACAGATTGTGATTCATTATTTATACAGAAGTGAAGAGTACTTGAGTAGGTCTGCTGCTATTGAGGCAATAAATAATAGAATCATAGAACAGTTTGAGTTGGAAGGGATCTTACAGATCATCTAGTTCCAGGTTTCTTAAAGCCCCATCCAGCCTAGCCTTCAGCATTTGTAGGGATGGGGCAACTTGACTGGGAAAAACCAGTGTTCAGCACAATATATTTTGGTCTGAGCATCCAGATTAAAGCTCAAGATTAAAGCTAAATATTGGAAGGGTGGTTAATCCTTACATCCTAAAATGTAAGCCAAGATTGCTTTTGCTTTCAGATCTTGTTTTAGAGGGCATTTGACCCTGTATGGGTATTTTTTCTTTCTGAATCAAAAGTTAGTAATGAACTGTCCAGTGATATTTTTCTTTACATTTTATTAGAAGCTACAGTGAGCCTTTCTAAGAGGTCTGATGTGAGTTTTGAAGTGACTTATCACTTGTTCCCTTACACCAGATGGAAAGAATTACCAAAAGAAAATACATTTGGGGAAATGTAAAATGCGCGTTGCTTTTATATTTTACCTCCACCTGCATTTTCACTCTTGGATAAAAACAAAGAGGTCTTTTGCACAGAAAGCCACTCATCATAATATTAATACTTAGGTGAACTTCTTGCTTTTACAAGCAAATATATAATTTGTTTGCAAGAAATAGGCTGGTCTGTCAAGACACTGTGAAGCTGGTACAGCTCCTAGGTCTAGGACAGCCAGATTAAAGAGCAATTTTAAATGCAAATATTCTCTCTCACCTCTCAGTTCACTGATCAAACCAGCCAGATGCAGATTCTTGTTATCTTCTGGAATAAGTTGAGAGCATTTACAAAGTCACTGGAAAAGAACCATACAATAAGATAGATTGTGCTTTTAATGTCACGCTGTTCTTCCTCTCATTTCAAATTATTTAATATGAAAGCAAATGCCACGTTGAACTGTTTATTCTAAGATCAATGGTTATTTGCATTTTTCAATAGTTTTCAAACAAACTGAAACAGCTATGCTCGTGCTCATTCCGTGGCAACGTAGACAATGAAAAGACTAACAATAAGAGGCATTTTGTAACACTTTAAGATTTTAAAAAGAATAATTAGCATTTAGGTGTGACTCCAATCCACAAAATTGTGGTTGCGGAGGCTTTGCTTAATAATTTAAGTGGAAATTCTTAGTGTTTTAAATTTGTTCTGTCTCCCAATTCTGAATGTAGATGGAAATTTTCTGTAATAAAGACCTAAACTTCCTCTTCATGGCAAGTTTTCTGCTGTGCTACTGCTATAATAAATAAGTTAAAGTGAGAAATTGATACTTTCGAAGCCCATTCCTATAATCACAGTAGGACATTGTCAATGAGAGTCAGGCCTGGGCAACAAAGAAGACTTTTAAGGTTGTTCCAAACCTTAACATAGTGAAATATATTGAATGCAATAATAGGTTAACAGGTTGCTCTCTTTTTCTTTTTCTTTTTTTTCCCCCTAAACTGGTGTTTCCAAGTTTTAAGACAGCGCTTTTCTATTTCTATGCGTTTTCTGGGTGAGAAAAAAAAATCAATGAAGAATGTACTGAGACTAAAGATCATTTGAATGAAGCTGGAATTATAGACATGGGAATCTGCATGGCTGAGCAACATATTGATTAAATATGATTGATTAGCTATTTATGCCCAAGGCACTTAGAAAAAGAGCTAAGCCCTATGCAGCTTGTATCTGCTGTGACTTGAAAAATCAAATTTTCTTTTTAGTACAGTAGCAATAAACAGCATAATGTTTATATTATCTGAAAGACACTATTGAGGTTTTAGGAGGATGCTGTGAGATCAAGGTATAGTGGATTTATTCAGATTTTGGATAATGTTGTCCATGAAAAGTATAAATATAGTGAAAAAAATTCAGCAACATAAATATGGAGGTAAAGAAATGGCAAGTTTTTTAATGTTTTTCTAAGAGCAGAATGCAGAGTCAGCACTAAATCTTTAGTGTCTGGGAACCTGCAAGTCTAGAGCTTTTTGCTTATGTCTGCAAAATGAAGTTAGTCTCTTATTCGTAAAGATCTTAGAGTGAATAAATAAGGCTTTCCTCATGAAACCAGAAAACTGTCCTGAGAACAGTGCAGTACTAAAGTGAAAACTGCTTTCAGACTCATCACAGCTATGAATTTCTCACATATTAATAATGTGGTCTAAATCAGACTTTATTATATCCTTTTCTTGATTTGATTTGTTTTGATTTGATTGTCTTAATCAGAGTTATTCAGTGGACTTCACTGATAAAATCCATAAAACTCTTGCATCTATGAATTGATGTTGCAGAATTTTTTTTTGTGGAGTATAAGTTCTTTTGTCATCCCCTTCATTCTGTCCTTACTTGGCAGAAATAATTCTCTCCTTGACATTAGTTACCAAGTTTTCAGATGAAAATTATTTTCAATGCTAGACAGAGTATAAAAGAAAATGCTGATGCAGCTGTACATGTTTTAGTATTATAAATGATGTTATTACAAGTACAATGTAATAAATATTTATATTTGTTATATAGAGATCAAATTGAAGGGCATCTCTCTCAATTGATGATCCAGCTGCATATGGTCCTTAAATATTCATAGTGTATGAGGTTGTATTCATAAGATCCTACATAAAAAATATATGCAGTGTTATCCACAGAGCCAGATTTGTCTGCCATCATGCAGTGTGCCGTTTGGTCATTGAGCAGTGGGATCTTTCAGGTGCCTATTACCAAAAATGCATGTCTGCTCTTACTTAGCTCAGTCACAGCTTGTCACTCAGTTATTTATCTGATGAAGAGCAGTCTGGATTGGTGCAAAATAACTCTACAGGCATTTGCAGGCTTAACTTTATTAGTTGACTTATCCATGTTATTCTTTTCCAACAGAGTGCAAAGCGAAAAATAGTTTTTTGGCTTTGGTTTTTTTTTTTAACAAACTCATACAAATTTAAATAATTGCTCTTCAAGACTTGGGACAAGTCTAACTTAACTAGAATTATTGAGAGTTCAGTTACTTTATGAATTCAGCTCAGTTAGAAGAAAGAAGTTGTGTTTTTTTCTTTCAGTTCTCAAAGTTACTTAAACAGATTTAGTCCACTAAAAAGCTAAAAAAATTTAGACTTCAAGATTCATCTGTTTCTGGGAGACAGACACATCTGCTCTCAGTAAATGCAGAGACTTCAGCTGTGCCAGACAATGACAGAAGCTTTGAGCTCTGTTTCAGGAAGGGCTCTGGAGGGTAAGACACCATGGCACTTAACATTATCACACCAACATTGCCTCCAGCAAACCTGTTGTACTTGTGCTTCTCAATCTAGCCTTTGGTGAACTCAAATTAGTGACTTTTTATTTAAATAGATACACAGAGTGCACCTTATATCAGTAGATTTCATGTACAGATGACAGAGAACTTCTGGTTTGTGTGTTATTTATTAAGAATTTGCATTGCAGTTAAAAATTGGGCTTTATTAATGTAGTAAAATACACAGTTTAGGTAGTGTTTCGTGTTAATTGAAAATTATCATGGGTTATTTTAAGACAGTATTTGAGTTTTACTGGCCATGTATTTAAAAACCATTTCTGTTGCCAGAGCTTTCATCAGAGTTCATCTGTTTTTCTCTTTGATACATTTGTGATTTTGCCATCTTGCAAAAAATACTTCATCATGAAACTGTAGAGGTATATATTTAGCAATTGCACTTACAATAAAACACAAATGTTACAGACCCCAGATCAGTTTCATTCACTGGCTGATGGGTCTGTTAGCCAGTTGCCTGTGTCCATGTACTTATTGCTTACTCAGGAAAATGGAAGAATAGGAAATATATCTGGTAAAATTACAGGCCTCAACAAATGCCCTATATGCCTGTATCTTTTTACCCCTTATTGTGTTCATTGCCTTTGCAGCTCTGAATTTCAGTTATACATAGGAAGAACAAGTTTTGTGCTGGATTAATTATCTCATGAGTTGCCACAGAAGCACCTGCCCAGCAATATGCCAGTTCTTTCTGGGTATTTAAGGAAGGTTCAAGTATATATGTCAGCTTTTATTTTCATAGATTGAGGAATGTATATATATATATGTACCTGAGTGGCTATTGTTATAGACAAAGTTGACTAAAGCTGTGCCTAGATATCTGGATATCTGCTGATAACCCTGCAGCTTCTTCCCCAGCAGTATCATGTGAGTGTTCTGTATCTGCTGCTTTTGGAATGAGGAGATTCAAGTCTCCAACTGTTGTTGTATTTCCAGTAAATCTCTGTGTCAGTATAAAGATATGTGCTTAAACTCTAATACAGATATATCTACATATATATATATATTTAGATATATATATATATATATAAGTATATATGTTATCTGCAACTACATCTCAGAAAAATATGGTCCATTTCTTTCAGCCCATCTGTTTATAACAATGAGGTGCTGCACAGAGCTCCTCTACAGCAAGCAGTGTGTGTGAGGAACTGTGTAAGGAGTCAGTCTAAAGGATCAGCAACATCAAAATTAAGGCATTTTTTTTCTTTCCTAACAATACAATTTGGAGAAAACATGTAAATATAGGAAGGAAAAAAATACTAGAAAGTGTAAGTGAAAATAATACTTTTACCTGTGCAGTCAGATGGACTGGATGAAGGACACTTTTTGTTTAGCAATGATGGTTTTAAAGTGACTGGAATATTCATAGAATACCTCTGTCATATAAGTAGACCAATGTAGTTCTCAAATTTGATCATTTTTGAAACAATTTGATCAGTTATATTTATCAAAGGTGCAGACTTAGTGTACCTCTTTAAACTGCAGCAAAAGCATAGTGAAAATTGATTTTGTTATGAAACACAGTACCTTGAGTTTGACCTACAGGACTCAGTGCAACAATCACTAGAAGAGATAGATGCAGTATAAAAGCTCCAGGATAATAAAAGTAAAAGACCAGAGATGAAAAATGTTCTTTCTCCATACAGACGTGTTTTTTTCATTATGAAATTATGGTTGCCTGCATTTTAATAGCTTTTACAATCACTGTAAGTGCTGTTACTCATAGACACCTACTGCTGTTTTGTAGCTCTTGTTATGGTGTAAAAATCTGTGGAGTGCCACATCAGAAATCATAGAGTGCAGTGGGGCTTTTTTCAGTGAAATTATGTAAGTAAATGCTTCTTATATAGCAGGATCATAAGAACACAAGGACTCAAACATGACCCTGTACTACTTTGTGCAATAACATCAAACCACATTTAAATATTTCTTAAAATCAGCATATCTGTGCAAGGGGAGTTCATAACATTATGTATAAGGTGCTTGAGTTGTAGCTTTGGTGCTCATATCCTCCCACTCTTTCTTGGCCATCTGGTGAGGTTCCCTAATGAACATCTTAATAAACCATTAGATAATACACTAACATGAATTCTTTTGATCACCTAGTGTCTGTCAAATGCAAATTATTTAAGTATAAATGGGGACAAAGAAGCCTAAAAGTTAGAAACTCCATATTGTGTTATATTTTATTTTGATTTTCCAGTCCCTTAATATTGTCTCTAACTGTTCAGCCTTGCAGCTTCTGACATCCAAATATTTAGAAAGCTCAAGTGAAAAGAAAAAAAAAAATCAAACAACCAGATATAACAAATGTGAGTCTTATTTGGGATAAATACATAAAAAATATACTATACTGGAGTATTTTATTTTTTATTTTCATATGTTAGTTTAACTATGTATTAGAATCGCACTACTTTTCTCAATTCCTTTTCTCAGTTGTATTTTTCTCGTGAGAAAAATTTTAAAAATCACATTGTGAACACTACTTACTAATCTTTCTGAGGACTAAACTGTAAAACAAGCAGGTATACATTTGAACAGTTGATATTTGGGTATTGTAAAATAAATTGTCCAAGTCTGTTGCTGCACCATTTTATGCAAGATTGATCTCTCTAATGTCATGTAGTCCATGAACTTGTCTTTATTAGAACTTTGCAGCTAATCCTCACACATGCTGCAGTGAAAAGTTTTCTGAAAAAATAATGTACTTAAAATACAATTACAATTACACTACAGTACAATTACAATACATTGGCATTCAAGCTCTATTTCTTTCTATTTTAAAACCAGTTGCCATCAATAATTTTATTTTTGGACAAACACTGCTTGCACAATTTAACAGGAATGCAGAATTAAGATGCATTCTTCATTCTTTTGAAACAAATCTTTTAAGAATAGATAATTCCCTTCGTATTGCCTTTTTGCAAAAAAAGAAAAATTCAGAATTAGTCTTGCTTTGCTTTGCTTTTCTTGAGAAAATGGTTCATATATGTGAAAGCTTAACAGGTTATTTTAATTTTATTTACCTATAAATAACAGTAAGTTAAAAATAAGTGTTATAAATGAAAATTAGTTTTGAAAATTGGGATATGTAAGCATTTTGACTCAACTGCATCACTTACATAGCTGATACAAAAATTAAGAAGAAACATTATAAATAAATGCAAGTAAATCAAGTTTATGTAAATCAGGTTGTAAGGGAGATGCAGAGGGGATCTCTGTTTCATTGCTAGTTAAATTTTGCCAAATTTAAGTATTGACACTGCATCTCAGAGAATGAGAAAACCAAAACTAAGAAAAAACAGAGAATCACTGAAATGCAGTTGTTGAGCCCTGAGTGCATCTATCAAATAAATTAGAAGCAGCAAAACTTTGGTCATTTTTCACTTTCCTTGAACAGCCATTTTACTTTCTTGCAAGGCCACCTTTCATGCAAACACCCTAAACAAATAAATCGAAAAAGCCATTTGGAGCTTTTCTGACTTATTACTCTTGAGGTGCCTATAACACGTTGCCATTTTGTAAAAGCAACGAATGTGGCTTGTAGGTGCTAAACATAGCACAAGGGGGGGGGGGGGGAAATGTAATTTTTATTGAGTTTTATTAATTTCATTTGGGTTCCAATTGTTATTTTCTAAGGGGTAAAAAATCTCCCATGCAAGTGATTTGTCTTGTATTTGCATAATCTTATTGTGTACAGTTGTGATGTATGTTTATAGGTGAGGTTACTGCATTTGTAGATGTAGCCAAGAACTGTATGGCTAAATCAGTGCTTAGAATAATAGAATCATTAAGGTTGGAAAAGACCTCCAAGATCATCAAATCCAGTCTTTGACCCAACAGCACCTGGTCAATTAAATCATAGCACTAAATGCCATGATCAGCCACTTCTTGAGCACTTTCAGGGATGCTGACTCCCCTACTTCCCTGGGCAGCCTGTTGCAATGCTTGACAGCCCTTTCAGTATGTGAACTGTTTGTTTCCATGCACAATGCAGTATGAAGGGCAGTGAGAGTTTACTTTTATTCTAATCTTCTGGATTATTTTTAAAGAACTCAACCTCTTTAGGATGCCTACAGAAGTAACATGCATCCCTCTCCACTACAGCAGGCTGAGTCCTGGGAGCAGGACTTGTCTTCCTGCAAGCCAAATATGGCACCTCAGTGGCACTTAAGTGGAGAGGATCAAGGGTCATTCAATGCTCTTTTGCCATCCTTTCCAAGAGAGCAGCTAAAGGGTACTGAGCAGAACAGCACTGTGGGTACCATTCTTAATTGTCCAAGTTTTCCTGTGTATCTCTCAAGAAAATATATCATCTTGGATGTCATCAATTCCTGCATGTGTCCTTTGTTTATCCAGTATCCAAGGATTTAAGATCCTAAATCACACAAAATTTGCAAACAAAATAGGTTTCTAAGTCCTTAAATTACTTCTGAACAGAGGACTTAAATTCTAAATAACTTAGATTATTTTTTGCATGCTGTTCATATTATAGAAAACATACAGGGGAGGGAGGGGGAAATTATTTTAGCTTAAAAAAAAAAATCCTACTGATCTGTTTTGAAAAAGTCTATAACCTTTCCAAGAGGAAGGTAGGCTACAGAGTGGCAAAGAGGCATTACTGTTTTGATAGTCCTTGGCTGAATGAGAATGTTGAGGTGGAATTGAATTTTGAAAGGAAAGACTTTAAAAGGCTGACTTTTTTTCCTCAGGACCTCAGTAGCTGTGCACAGAGTACATAGTCATTTGTTGTTTGTGTTGGAGGAAAGGAACTGGTACAAAAAACTAAGCTTCCACTCAGTTTGGAAAATGCCAGCTCATCCATCCTTGATCAGAATATTTGAGGGTAAGCAATCAGGTCAGTGAATAAAGTCTGAGAAACTGTTTAACATTCTGTGGAGCAGAAATAATTAATGAAAGCTGAAAGCTCTTAAAATAAACTTCCCAGCTTCAGTAACATGAGGCATTTACTTCCCAATTTGGGGGATGATCTCATTAAACAATTTCTTTAGAGCAGTGTGTCTTTGTTGCCACAGTAAGTATGAGGGTACAAATTTGTGTGACTTTGGTGTTGAGTAGTATGATATAAAACTATAACATTATTTTGGGGAGGAAATTGCCTTCAAGAATTTTCCATGTATTTTCCATCCTCTCAAAATGATGCCTCCTGATGTAATAATTTGTTTTGTAAAGAATATTTAGCTCTTCTAAAAGTGCTGGTTAATCATTACTGTAGGTTGTATTCTTAAACTGTCCTGAGATTTGCTGACTTTCTTAGAAAAGTAAAATCTAAGCATATAGTTTGTTTCTAAGTTCAAAGCATTATGAACTTAATGCTTATTTATTTCTTGACATCTGCCTGATGCAGCCTATAATTTTATTATTGCTTTATAGTTTCCTTAGAAAGGAAAAAACAATTCTGAAAGTCATTGTAAAAAATTCTGAAAGCATTTTTAATGTTACTGTAACCTGCTTCATCCACTGAGAGGATGAATAGAGGTATATATAGAGAGAATATAGAGATAAAGAAAATGAACAGTAAAATAACAAAACCAGCAGGATTCTCAGGGTTGTTGTTGAATCATCAGAGTGCTTAAGACTGTGTTTATATATCATATGTATTTATACATATATGTATATATGTATATTTTATATAGTGTCTATTTGGTTCTTGGAGATAGGGATAGTGGCATTTTATATTACCAGGTAGTCATGTTAAGTCTGATTCCATCTCCTGAGTGGAGTTCAGAAGTGTAAAAAATTAACTAAGGCAAAAAATCCGTAAATTAATCACTGTTAATCTGAAGTAACTATTCTGAAAAAATAAGAGAAGTGAGAGCAGTTGTAATTCTAGCTATTTCCAGGAAAATTACTGCTGAGTGGGCTGAAGCAGGCTTTGGCACCCTGAAATACTCCTAGTTGGACCACCCAGCAAATAATCAAGAATGTTGCTATGTCATGTTATGTGTCTCAGCAAATAGGTTTAAAAATCTTAAGAACATCTGGGAGTAGCAGTAACAATTTTCAAGCCTGATGCAATCAGTAAGAAGCAGATGTGAAGCAGATGCATTTTTTCCAAGAATGGAATTAGAAAGACAGTGGGATGACGCCCCAAAATGTGGCTGGTGTTACTTGGTAGGTAGCTGGAGGTCAGGAGAAAGAGGGATCTCTTTTACTGCACATAGGCCAAGGCTGCAATAGAAGCTGTAAGGTTAAAAGTAACATTTCAATGTGTGCCAAGCAGGAAAGGACTTGTCCCAGGACTGTGGTGCAACCTGCTCTTTCAAAAAGATTTTTGAGTAGACACAGCCAGCAAGGGCAGGGTATTTTCTGTCAGACAGAGCAGAAAATGCAATAATTGCTGAAATGTTAGTACAATTCAGATGTGATGACTTATTTATTTTAATTGATACAGTTGCTTCGAGGATTTTAGATTAGCAGTTTAGATTTAAATATGCCTTAAGCAAATCACAAAAGACAAATTGACTTTGGATTTGAGTTGCTTGCCCTTTATAGTCCTTGGAGGAGTACAAGTACAGATAAATGTCCAATAAAAAGCCTTTAAATTTTATTAAGCAGCTGTCAAAGACACAGGAGCTATCCTTTGCCAGTCCTGGAGAAAAAAACTCATCATGGGTAATCTTTCAACTAAGAGGCTTATTGAGCAAAACAGGAATGCAAAGATTATTCCAAAGGATGCTGGCCACTGTCTGAGTTGCCCTTGTGATTTAAAGCCACAATACCATTCCCTGCATGAATTTCAGGACATAACAATCTGTCAGCTCTCAAAGCTATAAAGTAATCCCTTGGAGATGACTGAGCCAGTCTCATAGTGATGGTCATTTCAGAGCATGACTGTAATTTCTTTGCTTAATAATAACAGGTGTTGTGGTTTGGAACATAATGCTTTAGGTGTAAGACTAATAATCCTATTAAACTAGAAATTGTAAGATACTGTAGGTGCTAATGTAGGCTGAAATAACCTATCAGATCCTTTTCACAATGCATAGGAATTGAAATTGAATGGAATGTTGTAACTACGTTATTTAATGAGATGTCAAAATGTTCACAGTATTTTTTACTAAGATATGGAAAACTAGAGAGTTCCAACTATGTTCAGTTGTGAAGTACTATGATTTTATTTATTTATGTTTGTCTAAGATTCCAAAGTTGTTTAGATAGTGTACAAATATGAGACACAAACATTGTTCTCTGAAAGAGTTCCTATTGTGTGTAGAAATTTTCTTAGTACTATGTTGGTCCTTAATGTCATCAGCATGGGGACTGAGCACCATAAGTAAGCATATTAAATGAGCCTGATACTTTTAGATAGAAATTCTTTGTTCTGCTAAGGATGAACATAATTTAAACCAGCTGTATCTGATCAAGAACTTATGTATTTTTAAAAAAATGTGTATCTTTAAAGAAATACGTTTTGACTGCAGTAAGTGGGAAAGAAAATTGGGTTGTGAAAGCTTCATACTGAAGCTCACTCCATCATCTCTGGCTGGTTCCTGGGGAGATTGTGTCTCAGAAACAGGAACTGTAAACTTGTGGTTTACAGTGCACTACCAGACCCTGAATGAAAGTCATGACATAATTGTGTGTTGATGCCAGAAGCTGCAAAGCTTTAATTCCTCATGAAAAGTTCAGTTCTTTCTGATATTGGAAATTTTCAGCCAGCCTCTGATCAGTAGGTCTTTGAAAATGTTCAGTCCAGTCAGCATTTGGAATAAGCAAATCAGCTTATTCAAATCTTTTTCTAGAGAGAAATAGAGATCTAATTTGTGCAGAGGAATGGGAACTTAGATACTGCCTGTGGCTCTAGTCAGATTTTGCAAAGAACCAGTGGTGCAGATATGCCCCATTATGGCATTGTGTTCTGGTTTTCAGCCCTGTACTCTCACCCTGTTTAGATTTATAGTGACTACATAGGTAGAGAAACTCAGAAACAATGAAGTTCTCAACTAGACCTATTCAGAGTATACTGATATCTATGAATAGAAAGTGTGAAAATATCAGATATATTTGTAATTGTCTTTAACAAAGCCACGAGAAGTTCTTGCAGAAGAATAAATTCTATTGAATTTTGAGAAAGATGGGTTTTTAATGAAAGTTGTTGCCTATAAAGTAGATGGGAATGCAGTGAAAATATGTTTGCGCCTCTGTTCACAACTTGTCCTAATATTGCCTGATCATTTAGGTGCTTCCTGCACACCTGCACTTTCTGTGAGTCATAGACTGCACATTAAAGTTATTAGCATAATGTCCAACTATTTTAAAAATGAATTTATTTTACCTGCACAGGTTGTCTTTTTTTGGGACAAGTAACCACAATATGGATAATGATCTATTTGTATCTGTAATATCAGGAAAGGAAGGGAAGGGAAGGGAAGGGAAGGGAAGGGAAGGGAAGGGAAGGGAAGGGAAGGGAAGGGAAGGGAAGGGAAGGGAAGGGAAGGGAAGGGAAGGGAAGGGTAGGGAAGGGAAGGGAAGGGAAGGGAAGGGAAGGGAAGGGAAGGGAAGGGAAGGGAAGGGAAGGGAAGGGAAGGGAAAAGGAAATGGAAAAGGAAATGGAAAAGGAAAGGAAAAAGGAAAGGAAAAAGGAAAGGAAAAAAGGAAAGGAAAAAGGAAAGGAAAAAGGAAAGGAAAAAGGAAAGGAAAAAGGAAAGGAAAAAAGAAAAGAAAAAGGGAAGGAAAAAGGAAAAGAAAAAAGGAAAGGAAAAAAGAAAGGAAAAAGGAAAGGAAAAAGGAAAGGAAAAAGGAAAGGAAAAAGGAAAGGAAAAAGGAAAGGAAAAAGGAAAGGAAAGGAAAGGAAAGGAAAAAGGAAAGGAAAAAGGAAAGGAAAAAGGAAAGGAAAAAGGAAAGGAAAAAGGAAAGGAAAAAGGAAAGGAAAGGAAAGGAAAGGAAAGGAAAGGAAAGGAAAGGAAGGAAAGGGAAAGGAAAGGAAAGGAAGAAAGGAAAGGAAAAGGAAAGGAAGGAAAGGAAAGGAAAGGAAAGGAAAGGAAAGGAAAGGAAAGGAAAGGAAAGGAAAGGAAAGGAAAGGAAAGGAAAGGAAAGGGCAAAACAGAAACTGAAAACTATGCTGTTGGTATTTTTCTTTGCAGCTTACTGCTGCAATGCAACCTTTCCTTCACCATAGATTTCTGACAGAAAAAAATACAAGGGTTGCTTTTCTTGCACTCATCCCCCATAGATATTGCTGATTCATGCAGCACTACTATCTGGATACTAAACCTTGTGATCTTCTGAACCTGATTTATTCTTGATACTGCTGACTTTACTAAAAATCCATTTCATGATGAGGGCAAGATAGATAATTGAGTAACGCTACTGCATCATATTTTTTATTCTTCATATTTTTGTTCCATCTCCTCTGTTGTCAACCAGAAGCATTCTATTCCAGTTTATAGATGGTGTCTCTTTCAGCATATCTCATTTTTGGTATCTTTGATCTAAGTTTTGAATATAAGATATACGATGCAGGGGTCTCTTCTGAATGCCTGACATGTCTGCAAGCTGCAGTTTGTAGGCAGTGTGTCATCACTGTCACAGTGGATGTGGTATTAAAAAGCACATTCATCTTGCCAGATGAGCCTTTTTCAGCATGTGTGTAAGGGATTCAAAAAATAGCTGCTGGTTTCAAAGGAGTCTACAGTGAAGAGAAGAATAACCAAAATAGAGAGACCTCTCATATTGCATTCTCTTAATTATCTACCCAAACCCATAGATTTAGCATTCATAGTAGTTACCATGCATTAATTATCAAGTCATCAAAAAGCAAAGCCTGTTCTAAGACATGCACATTCTAAGAAAGTGTGGGTCACAGTCTGGAAGTGGAAAGAGTAGCTGAAAGCTCACTGCTGTTGATATGTATCAGTCCTTAAGGAATTCTTTTTGGAAGGATGTTTGGTTGAAAACTTGGTAAAATAAAGAACAAAAATCTTGCAACAAGCAAATCCAACTCATATACATGATTTTTAGATCTCTTAGGAACAAACTGTAACAAAAAGTCTCTTAATGGAATCTGTTTGTCAAACACCTGGCACAAAGTTCTTCATTCCCATATTTTAAATGGTGATTTTCATTGAATGAAAGATAACACTCCCTGTCCTCTGAACTTTCACACATCTTAAATCTAAATCGAACAGAAGATTTTTTTTTTTGTTTCAGAAAGTCTGATTACCATGAAAGTCATTAGTAAGGAAAACTAGGTGTCATGAATTAATAATGATTCTAATTTTAACATAATGCTCCTGTAGAATTTTTTCTTCTTGCATTGAAATGGAAGGATTTAGGTAGATGAATCTCAACACCAGGGTTATCCAACAAAGAGCCTTTCTCCAGATGCACCACAGGTAGATGCAAAACTGCATCTTTTTTTCGATGAAAACACACAAATATACACTCACTAAGCAGTAAAAACATAATGGAAAAATCATCTTTAATTTGTACAACCATTTCAATGTACTTAAAAGGCATGTCTTTAGTTTAAATTACATAATAAAGTAGAAAACAAATTAAAGGAAGAATGAAAATAGTCTTTAAAATTCTAAAGAACAGATTGAGAATTTGGAGTTAGATATTGGGGAGTGAAATATTCAACAAAGAGTAGGAATCAGAATTCAGATTTGGGATGTCAGAATCTTCAGGGTTTACCCCAGACTTAAGCATCCTCACATTTCAGTCAATATCCCAACAGCCCTCTAAATTAGTTGTTAAAAGGAAAACTGTAGGAGAAAAAAGAGGGGTTGTTTGTCAGTCATCTTGGCACATTTCTATAATACTGGCAAAGGTATTTTGTTTATATTATAAAGGTCATTTATATAAGAAACACTTGCTCCCAAAAGACTTAGTATTCCATACAGACTTATCATGCAGTTGTTTCAAATCACATTAGGTTGCATAAACTTTTCTGCAGTGTAATGAAATGGAAAAAAAAAATACAGATGCAGTGCATCAGATTAGTTTCACAAGAGCAGTATTTATATCTTGCAAGCAATGACATATGCTGAGAGTGATACTCTTTCCAGCTTGCAAGTCAGAACTGTTTTATCCTGAGAATTATTCTGTTTCCTAAAACTGTAGCAAACAGATATTTCTGGAAGGGAACAGTTGCAAGACTATCTTAAACTGTTTTTGCATCCATGCAAATTATACATTCACTGATAATTAAAGTGCTTTGAAAGAGAATTGGCAAGAATAAAATAAACCTCCAGATTGTACAATTTTCCAGCATCTAAAAGGAAATTGCTAGAATACATCTTGAGTAGGCAGTGGACCAGCTTTTTTATTTTGGATTTGAATTGGTACAAGTGTACTGAATCTAATGAAGAAGAACCTCAATGAAACTTGCAGCAAAAAGGGTAAAGAGATGTGAGGAAGCAATAAAAATAAGATGGAGAGAACAGGTGATGAAAACAAGCAAGGATAGAAAACTTGAATTTTCAAATAAAAATGTAAAGATGGTGTTGAAATGAAAGAATGCAGTCTAAGGAAAGACAGAAGTACTTGGCAAAAACATGCCTCAGTGAAACAGAGAGAGATTAAAATCCTAGTGGAGAGAATGAGAGCAAAGCCCTGCTTGGCCTGGGATGAGAGAGAAGGATTACTCATAAAGAGGAGAAAAGGGGATAAAAGTAATGGAGTGGATGAGAGACATGAGAGGAGAACATAGGAGAAGATGTTGGGAGTATAGCAAAATAAGAAATGTCAGATCTGGAAAGACCTGAATTCTTTCACTTCTAGATAAAATTCAGTGGGTACCAAAGGACTTAATGTGCTGTGGAATCATACCTGAAGAAAGGGGATTGTATTGTTGTGTCTGATTCTCCCATTCTGCTTGGGTTTTGGTAGTGTCTTCTTGCATTGTTGCCTCGTCAGTCTAGGACAGGTCAGGACTGACTGTGCTCTTCAATTGTCTGCCAGGTGCAGCAGTTTCTCCCATGATTGTCCCCTTACCTTAACCACAGGGCAGAACTGGCCATCTGCACTTGTGCTGTGAGACATATTCATGGCTGAACAAGACTGGTCAGTTTTTCAAACCAGATAATATGTGTCACTACTTCTCTGAATGTGCATATCTGAAATTCGTGAAGCTGAATGGTTCAATCAACGTGATGAATTACAGGAATTCTCATAACAGCCAACATCATGCCTGATTAGGTCTTGTATGCCTGAAAAATGAAGCCATGATGCATTAGGAGGTTGTACACCTTGTTCTGTATCTCTATCACATCAGTAAACACCAGCAAAAGCCCAAATTGCATCTTTCTCAAAATTCAAGAATTAAACACACCTTCACGTTTTATGTGGTGTATATTTCTGGTGTTAGAAACATGATTAAATTCTTCCTCTGGAGACATCTTTTGGGCTGATGACAGCATTTTAAGTTGTTAGCAAATAATTGTTCATTCAGCTTCAGAAATTTTGGATTATTTTCCTGAAATATTTTAGTAGCCCATTCTTTTTTCCACGAGGTCTATCTCCTGTCAAAATTTAAGAATAGAGTCTTTTCTGAGATTATAACCTATGATATTAACAGGAATGAGGTGCTCACTTTCTAACTTGTCAGCAGGAAATAGTTTAGACGATCCATTTACTTAAACCTATTTGAGCATGACTATTTTGAGTAGCCAGATCTAGTTGTCTCTCAAAACTTCCCAGTTTCTTGAAAAAATTGATTCATCTTGGGCTCAAACTGTAGGACTCTCTGTAGCCACTACCCTACAAATTGTTGGGCCAGGCTGGCTTTTATTAAAAATAGCATAAATCACATGCTTAAAATTGGCATAATAATGCAGGTTGACCTTCAGATACATTTCTCTGGTACAAGAAAGTATGATGGACGAACATGCTTGCTTACTTGTTTTAAACTCTGTGAAGGTGTCTGGGGGGATTTGGAAAGTATCCATTGGTGCTCATCACATGAATTGGCCATAATTCCTGGCCCTTGTACTTAATGTCCTGAATGTATTCATTATGCACAAACCATTCATGTGGAATTTATTGGTCTGCTAAAAAATTTTGAAAACTTACTGTGCACTCTCTGATTCTCATTTTTCAAGCATGTCGTCCTTCCACTTTGAACAATAACCATTTGATATTAAATGTATTTTGTTTTGTTTTTCAAACCAGTATCCAAGATCAATTTATGACTGTAATATGGGAGGCAGCTTGCAGAAATTTGCTGGATTAAATGATATCTTTATTTATGTAAGTGGCACAATTATTATTCAGACTATGCAATTTCTGCACATATGATGCAGACACAAAAATGCAAATAAAAGAATCCAAAGGATAAAACAAAGCTGTGTTAGTAAGATTCAAGATAAGACAAGAAATGTTGTAAATATCTTTCTCCTTCCCAAATAATTCCAATATTAGTTATCCTGACAAATCCCTTGGCATGTAAGCAACCTTTGAAATGCATTGAACAATTAACCATTTTATTCTTTTATGTGCAATTTAGCCCTTGGAACATAACATCATTTATTGCTAGCACTTTACTCCTGCTAACATCTCCCCTTTTTTTCCCCCCAGTTAAGCATACAAGCTAGCTGTAGGAGTGGTATAATAAAATAGCACTAGAGGAAGATAAGTGGGGACTTACCTTCCATTCTACTGGACTCAGTTTTAACATTTGCTTTCAATACTAATTTTTTTAATCTGAACTTGCAAATTCTATTTGGGTATGGTTGCATGTGTTTCAATTACTGAGCCTTTGAACCAGTAGGAGGATATTCTGCCTGTGCTTTTAAACTAGCTGAAGCTCAATGGCAGTGTTGTAACAGCACTGAAATAAACCTCATCTGAGTGTATGCTACTGAGTCAGATCCAGGCATCCTCATACTTTTTACTGACTTTACATTTACTTTCAGAATATTATCTAATCATATGCATAGGAAGGAATAAATAACCTAGTTTAAAAAAAAAAAAAAAATTCTTCCCAACAAAGTTTTGCCTTTTCCCCTGCAGGATTTAAGGAAGGCTGTGACTCAGAGATATATATGGAAACACATGAAGGTATTCAGTCATTGAAATAATACTGAGTAGTCCAGCACATTTCTGATAGTGGTGTAGTATGTGCTAAACTGAGGAATTACATGTTGTCACAGAAAGGTGTTTTTCAGAATTATCCAAAAATGAAATTAGGCATGCTGTCACATTTGTTATTTCATTATTTCATTATTGCTAATTTAAGTAAGAATGTCTTACAGCTTAACTGGTATAATTTCCCTTATTGCAGTATCTCATCAGCAACAGGACAAATTTACACGCTGGGCTTTTTTTTCATTTTCTAGAACATTTGGGTTCTTTCCTTAATTTCTCCTAAGACAACTAGAAGATATCCAGACTATGCTTTAAATTGCATTTCCAGTCATTTTAGATTAGTTCTTCATTTTTCGACTTAAGTCCCTAATTTATATGCCAAAGGCCTTTAAGTGGAGAAAGTGAAATTTAAAATCCTCTTTATCTAAAATGCACTTACTGTATCTAGATAAGCCCTTTTTATTAAGCACCTACTACTTGTCCATAAGCGATCAAAGGAAAGAAAGGTGTGTGCATGTTTTATTTGAGGACTGTGCATGACTGCAGGGGCATCCCACAGTGGTTTAGACCAGCTTGCTGTGGTTTAAATTAGCTCACAGCACTTAGAAAATGAGTTGCAGTTTAATTGATAATCTACTGCTATTATAGGACTAACATTCTTAAACATCTTATATTTCTCATCAGATTTGATTTTTTTTCATAGTTTATGCTAAAAACATGTTACTATAACACGTTAGGTAAGCTGAGATTGATCTTTTGTTATATGGCAATGTAAAATTTATCTGTCTGGTAGAGATTCATAACACATACCTATGGCTTATTTTTTAGATGACAAAGATTCCAATTACAGATTTTCAAATTGTACCAGAAGGCTGTGAAGATTTTTCTTAGAAATTGTTTACCCTGTTTCCAGAACTTCAGTTGATTCAGATGTTTTTGAGAAAAACGTGTATTGCATCCAATTTTAGACTATGTTTAAGAGATTTTTAAATCATACCAACAGAAAGGTTTTTGACTTTACGAGAATCCCTAACCACTCATTTGTTCTTGGGTCTTCCAAGGAACAATACATGGAAGATACTGAAGACAGTAGAGTTTAATTTTCACCAGAGTGCCTTGTCCAGATGACATCCTTCCTGCCCCCAGAGGTCCCAGCCCCTCTCCAGCTGCTGATGCTCAGAACCCTCTCAGGCACACACAGACAGACAGTGCTGCTCAGTCCCTCCAGGCACACATCACCCTCCTGTGACAGGAGCAGATGGGCAGGGTGGGGTCTGAGCTGTCCCACCTGCACATCTCCCTGTGCTCCTTTGCCAGCATGCAGAGGAGCATTTTATCTCATCACCTATCAGTACATTGCAGGGCAGTTAGACAGACATACTCCAATTCATTTGCTTGCATTTTACAATATGCTAAAAAAAAATGTCTCAGGCAGCTAAGGAAAACCAGCAGTAGCCAACTTACTTTTCAGCATGTATCTCATTAGGAAACTGAGTAAGAAATAGCTCTTACTTTTTGTGATAAACGCATTTGGGTTGTTTTAGGTGGCAAAATAAGAGTTCTCTGAGGCATAGGAGAGAGAAGCAGACTAAGCATCATTTAGGGTTAATTCTAGCAAAAAAAGTAACAATTTTAGATGTGAGGGAAGGTAGAAGTACATAGGGTGAGGAACTTTGTTATGCAGCTTAGAGTAAAAGGACAGTTATTTTCCTCTCATAGCACTAAGAATGGAATCATAATAACTTAGCATTGTTTAAAGCTAGTAAACTGCAACTGTAAATCAGCAAATTAGCTAATGCTTGCCTCTGGGTAGTGATACATGATGAAAAACAAATGAGGAAAGGTACTCATGCATTGCACTATGTAGCTACTAGAAAAATTAAAGTTCTGTCTTCATAAAAATACTGTTAAAGGGATGCTATGAAGGGCTGTGCCCTGGTAGCAGAACAATTACTACTTCAAATTAGTGTGTTTTTAATAAATGCTACTATAGTAAATTTGCATGCAATTCAGTGTTAGCACTTTTAAATGATTCATGGTGTAACTGAGAGGTTGTATCTCCATTGGGAAGCTGTGAAGCCAAATATTGTGTTTCTGGCCCTTTATAGATGTAGCCAACCTTAAGTACTAGAAATGCACATAACTAAACAACCAAATAGCATCACTGAGTGATATCACTATGCCAGTAATCTTCAGTGCAGTAATGGTAAGCAAGACCTCAGAGCTTTCAAACCATAAATTGATAAGTTGCCATTTTTAATAAAATAAAGTAAAAATATAGTCATAACAAAGCAGTAACATTTTGATTTCTGGACTCCACACCCATCAGGCTTCTACTTGCTCAGTTCCTGAAACTTGCACAATGACTCTTCACTTTCCATATTGCTTATGCTCTGCATCTTACTGTGGTTCTGCTTGCAAATTACATTAGTTTTAGTAACTTGGCTGTGTTTAATTTAAAAAAAAAAAAAATATTGTTTCTCTTTGCTCCTTAATATTTCCTAGAGAAGTTCTGCAGCTGAGATGCCTTGTGTCTTTCTTGTCACAACATGCTTAACAACATTTTTTACATTGAGTTGTCTACTTGGTTATAGGACAGACTAATTAAGGGTCTGATCAAATGTACATCTCTTTATATCAATATTGGGTAAGTGTGGTAATGATTAGCTCATTAAAATAAGTGGGGTTCACATACATGTAATGGTATTGTTTTGGCTTGTTGCTTGTACAGCTAATTATTGATAATTTCTATTCTGATAGGTAATGACCAGTGATTTTAAATGGCATAGGGAGGATATGGTTGGCTCCATGAAATTCAGAGGAGGCACTAAAATTTCCATATGCCATACAAACATGAGCATGCTGAAAAAAGAAACTCCTTTTAAATCATATACCACTTCAGCACTTGGGAGCTACTCCCTCTAGCAAGACTTTGCTTCATTTTAGTGGCTGCAGCCCTGACTGCACCTCAGCCCCACTCAGGAGAGCCAGGATGCAGCACATCACACCCTTGGAGCCAGCAGCAGGGACTGCAGAGCTCTCAGAAGGTGCTGCAGGTGGGACATGGAATCCTGGCGATGTACTGTACCTCTGGGATGTTAAAATATCCCCAGCTAGGAAAAAATCACATTTTTGTATTCTGCATCTTGGATAGTAAGTCTAAAATTTGAATTTTAATTAAAAAATTATTGGGAATTAATGAAGTGTGATTCTCTAGAACTGCACGTTAAGTTTGGGTGCTGTAGGCAAAGAGTTTACCTTGTAGATTGGTTCTGGAGTTTATCATATTGGGAAGGTAACATTAAAACAAAAAACTGATTTTCAGGCATCTTATGTATTTTAGTTATGAAAACTTACATATTCCTGGCTTAGATGATATGTGACAATGGCAATCTTGAGAATTTGTGTTTTAGACAAATATCCAAAGGGGCAGTTATTCACATCTGTACTTCCAAGTGAGTGTAATTCTTAATGTCTTCAACCTAAGGAATTTTAAAATGTTATGAGTCATGTTTTCCAAAAACTTCAAATCACAGCTTTCAAAACAGATCTGTTGCTATAAAAGGAAAAAAAATAAAGAAATATACAGGCTGGGGATTTGGTGTCTCATGTGAGGGGCACTGGAAAGGGGTGAAGAACCTGATCCACTTGTCATGTTATATAAAGATTTGGCAAGATCTTTTGATCAAAAGCTTGTATTTCTTCCACTCTGGTATTTAGAGATAATTATTTGTGAAAGCAGCCCTTTTTTCAGCATGCAGCCATTCTACTGCTTTTTTGGCAAAAATCTAGTTTCTGTATATGGATATTTGTATAAGACCAATTTCCATCAACATAGATATAAATCTTTTTGTGCTTTAGTACTGAAAGAATGGAAAAATCTCTTGTGATGACACTAAGAATATAATTATTTAAAACAAAAAAAAAATTTAATTCCAGAACATTTACAGTCTTGAAGCCTTCATGCCAAAAATGAGTGGGGATGAAATAATGGAAGAGGAACTTCTGTGGGGAGAGATTATAAAAGCATACAAAGCATGTTTTTTAGTCCAAATTTTTTGGTGAAGACTACTTTGTGGTGTTATATTTTCTCATTAAAAGAGAAATTGCTGCCTGTTGGCATTTTACTGCAGCCGGTGTGCTTTGCAGACAGTACATCTGTAACAATTCATAGATATGTGAAAATAAGTGGTTATAGTGATCTTATCTTAGCAGTTACCACTGCTGATAGCAACACTGGCTTTGACTGGACATAATCTGATAGAGCATTGAGCAGGGACAGGGGATTCTTTGCCAATGAATTAAATAGATGGAGTCTGATTCCTAGTCCCACAATATTGTAGCAGTTCCAGTGAAGGCTTGGGTTTATTACAGCTAAATTCCAAAATGAGAATTGAGATTGTGATGGTTGCATAAAATTATTTCCAGAGGTGAAAACAGTCTAATACTTTTGATACTGCATAATTGTTTCCATAATATTCATCCACATGTACTTCCTTGGGAATAATAAATACCTAGAACCTTTCTTCAGAATCATTGCCTCTCTTTATTGACTGTATGTACTTCCAGATTTTTTATTAGGCATGTAATTAAATTAAGTCCTCTTGTACTTTTATTAATTGTCCAAATTGGCCACTTCTCAAGAAGGGGAGCACTTTTATGTGCTACAGCCTTGTGCACAACCCCCAGTCCTGGGGGACAGTAGCAGCTATTAAGAGATGCTGCTTTTTGCAGTGGACAATTAGTGTCAAGCAGACTGTATTGTCACATGGAGGTAAATGGAGTTATAGTCTAGTCCTTCTTAGATATTTTTGCTTGGGCTTTTTTTGTTAATTTTTTATTAAAGCTATGTTTTGTTGGAAAAATGATGCAAAGAAAATGTTAAATGTTTTTCTCCACAAAGAACATATTTTCTACAGAGTCCACTTTTGACCGTACCTATAAGTGTTCTACAGTTATAAGAGAAATTGCTGGTATTTTAACATTTTAGTAAAATACAGCTCCAAAGTTGGCAGCTGAGGTAATGTGTAGTGTGATTTAGTAGAGTCCTGGGAAATATGCACTGAGATGCTGCCAGTAATGAAACTAAATCACTGCTTTATATTAGTCTGTTTTACAAGACCAAGAGTTACAATATTTAACTATGTCAAAAATAAGAAGCCATGTAGGAAGGTACTAGTCAAATAATGACAGCTGGAAATTAATACTGACATGGCAAGGAGTTAAAGTTTTGATATTTGTATATTCAGAAATACTTTGCTCTCCCATATGTAACAATGAACTCTACTTGGTAACACAATAGCAGTGTCTCTGAAATGAGATTTCCAGACTGAAAGTTCCAAGGAGGAACAAGCCCTGCTGTATTGGGGAGAGTGTAGCAGAATATCCATTTTTATGTTTTGCAGAGATTACATCTGAGGGGCACTTTCTGCAGTCTGCTGAGTTCTGAGCAGCCCTTGGGGACCCTCCAGTTCTGAGTAGAGCAAAGAATGTTGCTGAGAGCAGTCCAGACACTCATTGCAAACTGTCAGAAGTCAGAAGGGGTCAATGCTGCAGTAAAAATTTATCATCACTGAAGGCAATATGCTCTTTTTTCCCTCTGGGTTATTGTTTTAACATTGTGTTGGTTATTTGTAATTAGGTAGCTATCACAGGATAGGAGAAGAAAAGGGTCAAATAAGGCTCAGGGATAAACACAAGTTACTAAGATTTTAAAAACATAAAAATAGAAAATTCATGTATTTCAAGGACAAATACCAAAAATTGCTATGAGGTAATATAAAGATTCTACTGATTGTTCAACCTATCCTAATTGAAATCTCTTTCAAAAAATTTGCTTTCATTAAAAGGATCTTTCTCATTATCATGGTCTCCATATCTGTCACTGTCATTACTGAAATAGATGGTCTCTATCTGCAGTATTATCTGTGTTTATTGCATACCTCTTACTTAGATGTTTGGCATTGTTAGCACTAGACATACTACATGCTGAGCAGTGTATTTTAAAAGGAATAACTGTTAAATCTGAAGGTATTTATGGGGGTTTGTATTCAATGAATTGCTTGTGTGGAAGAATTGTTTTGAACAGGAGATGTAGTTTAGCATTTGTTCTTTTCCTTGTAACAGTTGTTTTCTTTACAACGTTACAGGTAGTTGAGCATTAGCCTCATGATGAGGAGATTGAACTGAACTATTTTGGGGTTGTATATTTTTTATAATGAAACAAACTAAAAAGAACAAACTGTAATTTTTAATTACTCATCTGAGATTAAAACAAATCCAAGTTGGAATTCCAGTTATGACAACAATACCATATGCAGTATAGCTTACTATATTACACACACAAAAAAATATATGCCTGTGCAACATTTTATTTAAGTGTGCATATATAGGAGCTTGATTTGCTGAACTTATTTCAAGCTGAATATGCTTAGAATATTAGGAAAAAATACTATCAACTTCATAATCAATTCTCCTTTGTTTTATGCTAAAGCCAAAAATAAATCCAGACTGAAATCAAAGTAATTTATCATTTTAATAGGATAGAAAAAAAAGTACCTATAGATTTTGTTAACAGAAAAAAACCCAAAAATTATTTCATGCATTAAACAATAATACTTTTACAAAACAGATGAAAAAACCACAAGCTTCACTTTACCTGAATGGTTTGGTTGTAAGTGGTTGCTCCATGCTAAAACGCCCTGAGCCAGATGCCAGTGTTCTCATAATATTACTTCATGCATGTTGCTTCTGAAATCTATGGATATAATCATGAAGCAAAGCATTAGTAAGGTATTAGTAAGGTATTAGGTTTAGCAAAAAAGGAAATCTTCAGCAATAAACAATAAAGTCAAAATTACTATGAGAAAAGCAATTAAAAGAGTCATAAATGAACTATAAGAGGTTACTCTTGTTGTTACCCTTTTCTCTCCAAATCCTTGATTTCTCTGAAGGTTTTTCAGTCAGCTAAAATCTCAACCTATCTATCTTAGGAAGGACACAATGCCACTGGGTACTTTGTGATATATTTATAATTGAGATCTTGAAAACACATCAAAAGTTAATGCTGATGTGCAAAGGCTATTGTGCAGAAGAAGCATCAGGAAGGGCTCAGAGAAATAACCTCAGAAATGTCAGGTGCTGCTTACTTTTAATAATTTGTGCACCAGTGTGAAGTGAAGGAAACTGCTTGGAAAAGAGCAGGATTGGATGTAGCTGTGTGTGCTAGTGTGAGCAGCTTGGAGGTAGCTGACTTACTGACCTTGATCCAGCTGTTTTTATAGCTGCAGCCACAGGCAAGTTCCCTGTCTACAACAAAAATAAGGGCATGTTGCATTGCACAGTCTTTGATTATGCAACACTTACAGAACAACACCCCCACACCTCAGGTGATGTGCATGGAACCCAGTTTCCACAGACCATTCCTTGAGGAAGAGCAAAGTCTGGGATGGTAGTGCAGCTGCAATGCAGGCCTGTTACATCAAGGGGATTTCTAAAATACAAAGCAATTTCAGACCAAAATGGCTGGTGTTGTACTTTGCTTTGTTGCAGCTTTATGTCTCATTAATAGCTGCCTTGTCCAAAATCCAGAATGATTGATGTTGTACGAGGCTATGCTGCTGTTTGATTTGCATTTGGATTTTACCCTACCCAGTGACCCTGTGCTCTGCACATGAGCTGCCCTTTGCTTGCTGTGCAACATTATTAGTTATGGTGATTTGTGAGCACAGGGATGTAAGGTAGAGTGAAATAATCAGTATGTAGAAAAGAATGTGCCAGGATATGTGAATGACACAACACTATCAAAGCTATTTCTAAAGTATATTTCAGAGGCTGCATCAACCGCCTGTCCCAGAATTTAATCAGGAACCTAAGCTTTGAAAAGACTCCAGGAGAAAAAAAAAGAAAAAAAGAGAGGTAATATAAAATTGTCACTCAAGCCAGCAGGCAATGCTAACAAATTGCCATGTCTTTGTCAAATGCTCATCACTCATTCTTGTGTCAGGTAATGACCATACAAATTGTAATTGTATAGATCAGGCAAGATGTTCATTCCAAGCAGTCACCCTTGCTATTTTATTACATGAATGTCTTATAAACTCAGAAAATGTTGAAAGGACTGTAGCAAGAGAAAAAAAGTTCAGAAATAAATGCACTGTAAAACAGGATTAATGTTATAAATTTGGGATTAGCATAAATCCTATTTACCCCTACTTAATAAGGCATTATAAAGCAAGCAAGGTTTATGTAATAGTATTTAATCTTACTTAATTTCCTTTTTGAAGCAGATATCCAGTTGACCCTAACATGTATAATACAAAAGACCATTTGTGAAATATTCTGCACATCCCCAAAATCCTCTATGATTCAGGGTAATGAATATACTTGACACAGTTGTATGCGTGCTCCAAGTTATCCATATTACAGCTCTGTTCTACATTTGCCATGCAGGAAAACTTGTCACTAAAATCCAAGAGAATTGTGGTTTTCCATTAACTTAATAATGTATCCTCCTCCACTCCCTTTTTTTTTTAAATTAATTTGTAAAGAATTGAGAATGTATATTCTCCAGTTGATTCTACATCTGTTAATGTGAAAAAATTCAGTTCTTTTATAAATGGGCTGATTTTTGTGTATATTCAATAATTTCATACATTTATGTTTATCTGGAAATAATTTTCCAACCAGTAGTATTTTATTCTGACTATAACCCATGAAATGGCTTCAACAATAAGTGATGATAACATTTTTGATTTATCAACAGATTTGATTTGTTGATTATAGACTTCTTTACCACCTTTCTTACAAATACATTTGTGAGTTTATATTCCTGACTTAAAAAAAAATCTTGTTTGCATTTGAGTAATGCTTTCTGTCTCAGGATAGAGGTTAATAATGAGGTCTGTAATATGTAGAGCTGAAAATGTTTTATTTATTACTGAACAGTTTCTCCTCTAGACTGCAAATTTGTTTTTATCCAATGTCTTTGAGCAGTTAGGATAAACAACATTTGAAAGCTTGCTAACTATTAAAATTGCCACAATTTGAGTGCTGACAGCAAGATATTAATACCCAGAAATATGACATCTCAATACAACTACTTACAATGAAGTTATCATCTTTCAGATCATTTTAGACATCTATGTACTATTTTTCCTGTAATTTTAATTGGTCAAAATTAATATCTGAAGCTTTCAGAACATCTGGAAAGCTTATGTTTGCATGTGAAGTATTAAGTAAATTTTCTCAGGATAGTCCTGTAGCAAATTCTAGTAGTCTTTATGACAGCACCAATGCTGCCTTGAACTCTGCATGGCCATGCTAATGGTTTTCAAGGCTTTACATTTGTAATGATACAAATGGTATCCTATATACCAATTATCTATATAATGGTATTCTATATACCAACTATTGGGTTGGTTTAGTGACTGGAATTCCTTTCATCATGTGGGCATTTTTGTTATCAACCCTACTGCCCATGTGATACTTACCTTGCTAACCCACTTTTTAAATTAGTGATAGACTATTTTGAAAAGTCAGGGTTTGAAGGGACTTTTTCCTCTTGTGAAAAGATATTAGTCTTGTTTATCAAAGCTGTCCACAGAGGAGACCTGAGGCTCCTCAGATGCATAAGTGATTTCCCTGCCTCAGATGACCTGAGTACTGCATTGAGCAAACTGCCAGTATTACCTGTGTCCTCAAGGAAAGTGTCACTCAATGTAGGCAGAATTCTTACAGCCTGGAGGATTTGAGATTTTCAAAACCTCCCTAGTAGCTCTTTTTTTCTTCTCCCTATGACTTCAGAAAATTTGTCCTTTTTTTTTAGGAAATGTTTTTTGCTGTTTTTCTCCTTCATTCTGTTTCTCAGGTAACAAAGAGGACAGGAATTGTTGGTAATACATTGTTAACTATACCATCCAATATAATTTTCTGCCTAACTCCAACTTACCTGTCAGTGACAGTTTCTGGATGCTGAATCTGGTGCTGTTCTCTGGGAATGCTTTCATTTCTTCAATGCATTTCAGTACATGGTATTTTCTGTCAGTACTCTATTACTCCTCTCCTCTGGACAGGGGAGGGAAACAATAATGAAAGCCTCTTGGGTTGGGATAAGGACAGGCAGAGATCATTCACCAGTTACTGTCACAGGCAAAGCAGGCTTGATTTGGGGACAAAATTAATTTAATTTATTACCAATCAAATCGGAGTAGGACTATGAGAAACAAAACTAAATCTTAAAATACTTTCCCTTCACTCCTCCCTTCTCCCCAAGCTCAACTTCAGTCTCAAACTTCTTCCCTCCAACCTGTACAGAGGGCTGGGGAATGTGGGTTGTAGTCAGTTCATCACACCTTGTCTTTTCTCAGGGACAAGATCTTTACACTCTTGCCCTGCTCCAGGGTAGGGTCCCTCCCACAGGAAACAGTCCTCCAATGTTGAATCTTCCCACAGGCTGCAGTTCCTCACAAACTGCTCCTGCATGGTACCTTCCATGGTGTGCACTCCTTCAGGAGCAGCCTGGTCACAAATCCTGCCAGCAAACCTGCTCCAGTGTGGGCTCCTCTCTCCACGGGGCCACAGCTCCTGCCAGGAGCCTGTCTCAGCACGGGCTTCCTCCTGGGTCACAGCCTGCTCCAGGCAGCCACCTGCTCTGGCATGAGGTGCTCCTGGGCTGCAGGTGGATCTCTGCACCCCCTGTCCCCCCTGGGCTGCAGGGGCACAGCTGCCTCTCCATGGGCTGCACCAGGGGCTGCAGGGCAATCTCAGCTCTGGCACCTGCACCATCTCCTGCCCTCCTTCTGCACTCACCTGGTGTCTGCAGAGCTGCTCCTCTCACAAAGTCTCTCTCCTCTCTCTCTAACTGCAGTTCCTGAATTTTCCTCCCTTCCTAACTGTTATCCCAGAGTTACTCCCACTGTCACAGATGGTTTTGCCTTGTCCAGTGACAAGGCTATTTTGAAGCCAGCTGGAATTGTCTCTGTCAGACATGGAGAAATCTTATGGCAGCTTCTCACAGAAGCCACACCTGCCTGCTGCCCTTCACTGTTGCCAAAACCTGTCCAGGCAAACCCCATTTATCACAAATAACAAATGCAGTTGATGTTGTTTCCAAGTCATTCTTTATTTTGATACTTAATTCCATCTAATTTCTTCTTTCTGCACTTTTTGGTTGATGGTCCAAACATTTTGGATAGATGACTAATAACTACAGAGGAGAAGTTCCACAGGTTGGTTGACAAGCTGTTCTAGTTTGTTATGGGTATTCCAACAGCCTGAAATTGCTCATTGCATTTTCCATAGAGCAGACAAGCTCTAAAATACAAGTAATTTTGTACATCCATTAAATTACTGAAAACATTAGTTTATTGTTTCCAAAAGGCAATGAATTTAGATTCTTAAAAATCCACTTAAAATATAACAACTGAATATTCACAAGACATTGAAATAACTTATCAATAAATGGTTTAGTAATGGGTCTTTGTGAAAGGCACTTCTACAGAACATTATGTCAGCATTGTGTGTGGTTGTTATGCTTCAACCTTGAGAAAATGGCCTGTCACTAATTTGGTAATTAAATTTAAATACCAAAGATAATAATGAATCCTAAGTGTATTTTATAGTCTATGGTAAAGGAAAGGTGGTTTATTTTGAAAAATAGGCATTGTCTTAACTCTATGAAAAAAAAAAAGCTTTTGATATAAACCTCATAGTCAACATCTGATATGCTTGATTATCTTAAATCACATAGAAGCATAAAATCACTCTGGAATTCAGTGGCAATGTTTGAAAAATCTACAAATACACCCTTTGTGCTCTGTATGGATAAGCATATTTAGAAATTACCTTCAGTGTCTTTTTTTTTTTTTTTTCTTTTTTTTTTTTTTTTGTTCATAGAAGCTCTCTTGACACCATTAATGCTGGTCTGGGATTATTAGGGATAAATAACTTGTGGGCACAGTCTTGCAGTCATACCTGGGGTTCTAAACAAGCTCTCTGAGGCCCTTCTACCTGCAGACACACAGTTATTCTGTCTCCCTGGACTCCTCAGCTGCTGGTAGAGAGGGGTACAGCTGTCCTTCATTCCTTATGCCTTAAGCCACTTAGCGTGGCTCAAGAGTTGATTTTCTTCAGTGACTGTTACTGGCATTAATGTATTTTCAGTGGGGGGCATACTAGGTAGGGTGAATAATCCAGAAATATAAATCAAAATCCTGACAACTACTATTATTGAACAAAATTTAAGGAAGTTTTGGGGGTTTTTTTCCCCTGATTTTTGCTGTAGATTTGCTCTAAATTTTCCTGTTCAGATAAAATTACAATGTACTTCAGTAGATCAAGTGCTGTGTCTGATTAGCTCTTTAAAATACCACTAAGTGATGCAGCTTCATTTATTTCCCTTGATCCATTGACCTATTGCCTTATTGCCCTCTTGGAGAGGAAATACTGTCTATTCTTCAACTTCTGGTTTCATATAGAAGAAAAAAAATACTTTTTTTTAATGCCATTCTCTTTGTTAGGATGAAGGTCATGCTCTGAGTTATGTTGCACTATATGTTCTAAGGTTTGAGCTCTTCCAGTTATCTCAAATACGAATCTAAAGTTCCAAAAGAATAAAAGTAAATACTAACAATATCATTTTTTCTTTTTTTCTCATATTTTCTACTGATACTTCTTTACACTTCCCCGTCTTTATTTGTTTTTACCTATCTCATCTTTAGAATTTTATTTGCTCCATTTCTTCTTTAGTGTCTTATGGACATTTTTTGTGGAATCTAACCACATTATTTATACAAATGAAATTTCTTCAGCTGAGATTTCTCTATCTTTCCCACCTTTTAGTTATAATTTCAAATGTATCTACATTTTTTGTGGAAGAGTGAAAGGGGTTCTTTTTAATGTATTTTTGTAGTTCCTCATCATTACCAGAAGTTTTTCATCATGAAGAGAGGTGCAAACTCTAGTAGAAGTTCTAGTCATTTCCCATATACCAAAGAAAAATGGTAAAACATAAATTGAAACATTGATTCATAAGTTTTTCTTTATTTTAAATCAGCTTTCCATGCTAGTATATTAAATGCAAATTGAATTAATAATTTTTTGCTTCAGACATTCTGGATAATGTATTTTGCTTCATGAGTCTAATTCATTCAGCAATATGGTATAAGTTAAAATTGGATTTGCTGTGCTAATCCTTTTAATAAATATTCTAGCATCTTCAACAATACCATCCCACTGCTTGAATCTTTCCCTCTTCTCTGTATACTTTCATATTAATTGGAAAATTCTCATCTTTGCTTTTAAGGCATTATGTTTTACATTGCCTCTTTCATGAGAGTACTTCTCATGTGCTTCTATTTCTTACTCCTTTTCCTCCTCTTTTTCCTCTAAGTCGTATTATTTGTGGTATTCCCACATCTGCCATTACAGCCATTTTCTTCTGCTTTTCTTGAAATCAGTAGCAAAATAGTGCATACAAGTAAAATAGGAGAAAAGGCAAAAACAGTAACACTGAAAAAAGATTTCTGAGAGGAGTGAAGCCTAAATAGTTAAGATGCCAGATAATGTGCACAATCTTTTGCTTAAGCAGATACTGTTACAGAAATCTGAAGTCCAGAAATATGCTTTAGCAAACAAATTATAAACATTATGCCCAATATATCAAGATGACTTTCAAATAATAAATTTGAATTTTCAACGTATTTGCATTGCAATTCCATCTTGAAGTCATGTACACAACTGTATATTTAATAACTCTACCCAAGTAATTAAATAAAATATTGAATAGTACTGGACAAAGGATAAAGTCCTGTGACTGTTGCATCTTTCTGTTTTGATAGTGAGTATTGGTAATTATTTTTGTGAGTCTTTTTTCTTAACATTTCTGAACCCATATTTAGATGAATAGATCTGTTTCCATAGCAACTCCACAGAAAAGCAAATCAGATCTTACATGGGCCAAATTATCTGTGAAAATTCCATTTTTTCCCAGTGAAGAGTACAAGGTATGTAAAACAGTGCTTTCAAACTAAGTATTCCAGTCACATACCTAAAACTAAGAGGAAATATTCTGTGCTTTTGTCAAAACTAATGAATTTTAATAACCAAGAACAAAAACTAAAAAATAAGTGTTGGGGAGCTAAAATGTCTTTCAGTGGACAAAGATCTTAACTAAAGATACAAGTCAGAGTTAAAAAAAAATTAGTGTTAATGATTTCCTCTTGAAATTGGGAGTGCAAGGGCATGCAAAATAAGTTAGGTTTTCACTTTTTGCCTACTAGTGTGCAGGCAGTAATTCAAGTTGTTACTACAAATGAGCTACTAAATAATAAAAAACACCTTATAATTATTTTTGCTGTCTCAGAGCAGATACTGCATTGAAGGATGAAAATGAGATACAGAACATTTAGGGGTTTTTATTATTTCACTAGATGAAAAAATGCAGTTGAAAGGATAAATGTTACATTTGTCTTAAATTTTAGAAATTTAAGAATGAAGCACATAAAATTCTCACAGATTATAAAGTTTCTGCTTAAGAAAATAACGCCTGAGTTTAGTCTGCAACAGAACTTAATATTATTACTTACTTACAGAACTTACATAATTAAATAGTAAACATATATGAATGACAGATACAAAAAGTCTGTGAAATATTTGCATCAGTGGTTATGTTAGGAAAATTATTACAATTAACTTGTTTTCTTTATTTACTTGCAGACAGTTTATCTTTTTGGAGGCTGAGCTATCAGAAAAAGGAGATTTTGAATATTAAGAAAGGAAGTGTTACACAAAACTTATAGAAGGTTTCTGAACCAAGTGAGTTAAAAATAAGCTAAAGTGTCCACAAATGTCTATGGTCTCTTAGCAAAGCAAAATTTCCTGAGAATGGAGCACCAAAAATATTACATCTCTATATTCTAATCACTTAGCATGCAGAAAACATGGAGAAAACTCTGATGCCCATGGGCTAAACAGCTGTATATGGAACAGCTGTATCATTTATGGATTTATATAATGTTCAGCTACAGTCTGTGAAATGTAGAATCAAGTCTTGCTTCTTAGGTTCCTTGATCGTTTCAGTAAAGTATGTGGAAGAAAAAGCTGAAATGCTTTATGTCTTGAAACTAGAATTATATGCAAAAAACTTTTTTTATCTGCCATCTTAATTATCCATATTTTTCCAGTCTTCTCAGAAATGAAATCTTACTGTTAGGCAAGTTTCTTACCTGTCATAAACAGTTCCTAGTATTAATATTTCCAGCATTTAGAGCTTCTGAAGGCTGGTTGATGACTCATAAGGTATTTTCAGCTTTGAATACATGAGTGTGATTTGTGGTCAGAAGGAGAGGGTCTCTTTTTAGGACTTCAGTGAGATTTATTCATATGAGGGACATCTAGCTGTGTGACAGAGTAAATCTAATCATGTATGGAAAGGTCTTTTACTTTTTATGCTATATCTTAAATATCTACCAGTGCCTTCAAGATACTAGAAATTAGATTGCCTATATTTACCCATGCAAGCATTATAGCAGACTCTAAAATAATAATTTGATACCTTGGTTTGTTCAAGTGCTAAAGGAACTACCAGCTGAAATATTCCCAGAAAGTGTCCCTAGACCATTTGGCTTCTTCATCCCCTAAGGGAGGATATAAACAGCTTGTTCATTCATTCTCAAGTAACCAAAGCTAAGACTATCAAATCTGCTCTGAATTATACCAGATCTATAAAAAAGAAAAAAAAATAAGATTTTTGGTAGGCATGTAGTACCAGTACTGACACAGAAACTACAGAGAATGTGAATCAGGTGTAATTGGTGCTTCTAGTTGCCTGTACCTGAATGCCTGTCGAATTCATTGAAGCAGTGGAAAGGACATTTAGCTGATCTGCTCTAGGTCTGTACTACTGCAGTTTAGTATATGTCATAACCTTGTGTGATGTTTTCTTTTACTCTTTTCCAAAACTTTAATTAATGTTTTCATATGCAGTGCACTGTGAAACCTACTAAGATTGCACCAAATTGGCTTCTGAATGAATTCCTTTACTCTTGAGTGTTCTGTTTATTTTATGGCACAGGGTACCATCCCCAGCTTGATAAATATATCAAAAGTGTTTGCAAGCACTTTTTGAAGAAGTGTTTAATCCAGTTGCAGTTCAGGGGCAAAGACTAGTCCTCCATTTCCACAGTTTGTTGCTAAAGGCTGACAGAATTTTACTCTTTCCCTTGGCAACTGAGCAACTGCTTGGAACCCAGAAACCTGTCCAGACTCTGTGAGCACTTCAGGGTCCAAGTACACCAGCATGGTAATGGCACTTGAGAGGGAGCTGCTTGCTATCAGGTACTCTCATACCATGTATAGACCCACAGATTTCTCACATTCATATTTAATCATTAAAGTCACTACAAGCCTGAGCATGAATTTTGGAAGGTATTTCATCTATAGGGAATTCTTCAGCCACTTAATGAAATCAATTGCTCTGTTTTTAACTCCAGTGCTTGAAATTGTTTGTGGAAGCACTGTATTGTCACTGTGAGATGTTTCTCTAGAGTGCAACTTGCAAGTCATGGGTTTTTTTCTAAGAATTTATTAGCACCTCTATTATCTTGAACTGAGATTTGTAACTGGTTTTCAAGATGAAATATGTGCACACCAACAAACTGTGTACTTAATGTACTAAATATATGTTAGACACTTTTCTTCATCTTTAAGTTATTAAGGATTGTACAAAGATCTTAGGTAGACCCCATCATTATACACACTTAGTATTATTTATACTCTACATTATACTTACTTAATGTTTGGGGCTGTTTTTGTCTAAGCTCCAGGGAAGGTGAATAACTCAGACCACCAACTAAGCCAAATCAGAATCCCTGACAATCAATGAGAACAGAGAGGCATGAGAAGAGTATGAGTTTTACTTTATTCCCACATCTGCTTTTCTTTATAGGCAGGAAAAATCCAAATAATGAAAGTTTAGAGGTCATACTAAACATTTGGAGAAATATCAAACAACTGATTTTTATTACTGAAATTTAATAAACCTTTTCTTTGTACATTCAAGTAATGCAGAAGAGCAAAGAAAGTCATAGCAAATACATTTTAAGGCTTGCTGCAATAAATTCCAATTTCTTTGGAAACATTGCTTGTGATCAGTGAACCTGTTAATATTGTCTAGGAAATTTATGCTGTCTCCAGCCTAACAGACTGTACATTTCATGCAGAATATTCGTATTGAATGTAATTTAAAACCTTAGAACAGTTTCACTTTTCTAGATTGAAGAAGGAATATTATGCTTCTTATAAATCATAAAGAACTTGAACCCAAATTTGAAGGGTAAATATTATATAGTGACTCTGCAAGATGCTAGCATGTGTAGCAAGGGGAATGTGCAATTTTAATTGCTTTGGACTGTTGCAGTTGTCAATCTATAATGCTGCACATCACATAGTCAGCCTTGGGCACATCAGTACTCTAATTACAGAAAGTCTGGCTCTTCACCAATGTTTTAACATTTGATTTATTTCCTGTTCAAGTTGTTCAATAGAGCCAGAGTTAATTGGTTTTCCAAATGAGTGTTAAAAATATAAAGACTCAGCTTCATTAAGAAGAGACTGTACTTACTGTGCACCAATGAGTTGTAAATCCATGTAAAGGTTAGAGTGAGATTTCATAGCCTTGTGTGCAAAACCACAACTTGAATTAGTTTGTTTTGCTTACAAATTATAGGTAATATTTGACCCTAGTTAATAACTGACCCTAGCTGCTTTTCTTTTTAAAAGGGGAAGATAAGCTGCCTGAGGAAAAAAAAAAAAAAAAAACCATACAAGCTAAATATATTAAAAGCAGACTAACCCATTTTATTTATTTCATGTTATATGTTCACCATTTACCTAAAATAATCATGGTATTTCTTTGATATCCCTATGTTGTTTCTTTGTTCAGAAAAGGGATCAAGCTTTTTACTGAGTCCTTCTGTTTGAAAGATTCCTCCAAATCATCTTGCAAACCAGCAGTGTAACACAGATAAATCATAATTTCCTATTCCTGTGACCTACATGCTGTTCATGCTCATTCAGCAATCGCATGCTTCTAATAGCAAGATTGTAATTAAGGAAAAGCAGAGAAATTTGGTAGATATTTTAACATTTTTTAATTCCTGTTGAGACAATAGAACAGGGTAGAAGGATTTTTCTGGGCTTTTCTCAGGAATAGCTAAAGTTTATTGGCTTTTTTATTCTGCCTGGGTGCATATGTGTGGTTACGTTTTGCTGGGTTTTTGGGGGAAGAGTTGCAGTGTTCCCTTGTAATACATTTTTTCCTAAAATATATTAAAACTTGCTTCACAAGAAATATTTGATTTTTAAGACTTTTCAGTGTGGATTAAATAAAAGGAGTGAAGAATGCTCTGCAGTGTTCAGAGTGTAGTGCAGTGGTGACTCAAGGAAAAAGCTGTGTGAACAGTGTGGTTTTGTTTAGGAGCGAGGGTAGGAAAATTTAGTGAGAAAAGAGCTGCCAAGCCAGCCAGGGCTGCAGCTGACCAGCAGGATGGAGTAGGTGGTGAAGATACACAGGCACAGAAGTGCCATGATCTGGGTGGGTCTCCTGATAAGCCCATAAACAAGGAGCAGTAGCTGGTAATGGAAAACAGAACAGCAGGCAGCAGCAGGAGAAGTCTCCATAAGGAGAGTTGGAAACCGAGCCAAAGACCCTTGGCCAAGGAGGGATGACACTGATCAGGAGGTGAGACTGGGTGAGCTCAGGGGAAGAAAGGAGAGGAGGCAGAGGATGTGAGTGAAAATTAACACTGATGTTGATGTTTGGGTTTGTCATTCTGGAAGGCTGTCACAGAGCTGATGCACTTATCCCACAGTGCTGTTACATGGGAAGGCACGAGACATCCCCAGGGTGGGCATGGACAGCTTGACTGCTGAATGAAGGAGATGGAGTTATTCTTGCATCTTTAAAAGCTAGTATTACAGGAAAAAAGGAGGGTGGAATATTAATAATGACTGTAGAACAGTAGAGTACACTTTCTCCTAGGGAGCAGGGGAGGGGCCAGCAGTGGCACAGGAGCCAGCATCCATCCCATCCCCAGCTGGGAGCAGGGAAGCCAGGACACAGAGGGGCAGCCCTGACCTTGGGCACTGCTCATCTCCCAAGGCTGGGACATGGTCCCACAGGTGAGCCCAGCTCAGCAGGGCCCAGGGTAGGGGCTGTGGGGAGTCGAGCTCTGCTGCAGCATTGCTGGGACAGGGACCCCAGCAATGCTGGGACAGGGGACAGAGGCCCCTGGGGGCTGAACAGGGAGAGTCAGGACTGGAGCAGCCCTTGGGGCCCTGATGTTTTCAGCAAAAATAGGAAAACAGAAGAAGAATTTTATATAGCATGGTATGTTACTGCAATGACTATCAAAAAATAAAACACAGAATGGAAAAATTAATCAATATAAATTTTAAAAATAATTTGTTTCTGTGTTTCAAAATGTGTTTTTAAAAAACAGCGGGTATACTAAGATAATTTCCTTACACTATGAATTTCATTAGATTAATTTTCCTGAAATTCCCTTAAACATATTCCATATAAAAACTGAAATATCACCCTTTTTCTGTCACATATAATTAGTTCCCAAATTACAGATTATAGTCTTCAAACTAGGAGCTACTGTGAGATGCAAACCTGTCTAAACAGTGATGTGCCAAATAAACCCCATTCTGGTTTTTTCAGAAAAATATTTAGAAACTGGCACTTTGTCCAACCAACACTTGAACTTGACATTGAGTTTCAGGGAGGTATTCAAAGGCCTTATCAAATGCATTGGCTTAAATATCAATAAAACACTGGCTTTGGATGTACTACTAATCAGGTTTATCTGAAGCAGAGCCAGTTTTCAAAGGTGATGCTTATATCAGACTACAACAAATATTCTAGGAAAGTTTTCAAGGTTTGGTAGCTATCAGAAATATGTCTTTGCTAAAGTCTCTTACATGTGAAAATGTTTTAGGGTAACCCAGTTGCAGACTGTGCACTCTGTCAGCAGACTAATTGTGGCAGTACATCTCATTAACAGTGCTGAATGCTGCAATAGCTTTTCTGCAATTGCTGCTGCATCTAATGAGAAGCAGCACAGTGCAAGCCATATTACCAGCCTGACAATTTGTTCTATTGATTTATCACACCTCTTTTACTGCTGCCTACCCATAAGGATTGCAAAACATTCATCAGATATTTGTGGGGTTTGAATTCTTACCTCCACAATTGTACAAGACCTTTCTGAAGCACTGCCACGTGAATTGATGCTGAGTCTGAGCTCAGTTTTTCATTTTTCCCTTTTACAAATTCCAGCTGCAGTCTTCAGTAAAGCAGATTGAAGAGTCCACTGTAAATTATCTGAAATTTTAAAAATATTAGCAATGTCTTAATGGATAACTCTTCCATTTTATAAAGCAGAGGTCTGCCGGCATTTTATGTTGTTACACTATTTTTGATATTAGTCTAAATATTTCACTTGTACTGTATGTAAAATATTCAAGAACATACATTTAGAGAAAGCAATGGTAAAAGTTCATAGATTTTTTCTTAGGATGTAACAAGGACAAAACTGTACTTCTAAGCTCTGAGTCATATGCAAATCTCATAAATGCCTACTTGGCTATAGCTCACATATAATAAATGTTCCTTGAGAAATTACTCAAGTGATATGAAACATGACAGAAGTACTTCTGCTAGGAAATGCTCATAAAAGCTCTGGACAGGAAAATGAAACTACAATTAAAATTTTACAAGGACTGGGTGCAAATTTTAATAGAAATATGCACAAAAATCCTGCATTATAAATGCATGACAGTTCATTGGCAGATAAAATCAATAGAAAGATACCCTTGTGCAGTTTGCTTCTAGAAGCTTCTGCTTTAATTATTGTTACCTACCATTTTGGCAAAGAGTATCCAGAGAGGTAGGATAGTCTGTGCTTCATTTAGCTGCAACAGATAAATGGAAAAAGAAAGAAAGTTGAATGGATTCAAAGGCCATGCTGGGAAGTACAAACTCCATCCTTATTCCCTAAGAGGATATTCAGATGTCTGTATCACACACTGGATGTTGATAAGTTGACAGAAATAATCAAAATAATTACAAAGGATGTGCAGTATTTGAGAAAATTTATGTTAATACAGTCGTATATGAGATTTTTTTAAAAAATCCAACTCTTGGAAAAACACAGGGATAACTGTTCAATAAACTAGTAACCTTTACCTAATTAGAAGACTTTCTGCAGTTCAGAGTGGGTGTAGATTCTGCATCCTTGGCACTATCTATTGAACTTACATTTCTAAACAGAGAACTCAGCTTTCAAAGCAATGAGAAAATCTGTTTTGCCTCTACACAAGTACTGTACAGTATCTGAGTCATCTCCTGACTCTACCAGAGAGAGATCTGAGGCAGTTGCTCTTCCTTTCTCAGGAAATCTGATTTGGAAACAGAATTTAAGATAAGGGAGCTGAATTGGCATGTGGGTGATTAGTAGCTTACAATTTCCTCTCGAAGTTCAGATGCCTTCCTTGCCTATGAAAAGTAACTGTGCTTTTTTCTTTTAAGTGGTCATAACTTAAAAATATGGCATAAAGTAGTCTTGAAACTCTTGTAGAAAAAAACACCTGCACTTATATCCAACCATCAAATCCATCAGAAAAGTGACTCGTGGCATCTTTAAAATGAGATAACTGGAGGCATAGGACAGACCTCCCCAAATCCATGATATTATGCTGGTAGGTTGTACTCCACAAAGAGGAGCCTAGAGAGATGGGTCACAGCCTCCTGAGAGGCTAGAGATGGATGGCAGACATAGAATATTGCCCTGATCATTATTCAAAAAAATAGTCACACCAATGGAATCGCCTTATGTACTAGAAAAATGAATAGACCAACTGCTGAAATCTAAATGTTGCCACATCTTTCTATTTATAAGTCCTACAGGCTCATAAGAAACAAAGAAAAAAAATCTAGAATATATTTTGTGTGTAAAAGAACAGTGTATCATGACTGTCATTGTGTAAATGTCAGAATTATCAAGCAGGTAAAAAGCAGTGATGGAATCAAAATATTTGAAGAAGAATCTGTAATCCAGATAAAGGAAGAATCACCCTACAAGAGAAAATGGCATTACCATTTCCTCCTCCCTTTCCATACTCATTTAATTATGAATGAACTTTTGCCCACAATGTTCTGTAATGACTGTTGAAGAGTTTTGATGGGCACTCCAGTATAAGGCTTTGGTGCCACCTTTTCTGGGAAGTCTGAAAAAAAGTCAGCATTGCTGTTCACAACAAACTCTTTTTTTCCCATCAATTTCCATTGTAATTTCGTACTGAGTGACAGTCTTTGGAGGAGATCTGTTCCAAAACCTTGTGTTTGTGGTCCTGACAATGGCCATGTCTGTGTAGGATTACCTGTTCCTGATCTATAGAGGTGTACTGCTCAGTTTGGCATTGACTGGTAACAGGTTTTAGTCCTAAGATCTAGAGAGAAGCTGCAAAGATACGTGAGAAGCTGACTGTAACAAATACTACAGCCCTAGTTTCACTCATGTCTTCTGAATTTTGAAGCACAAGGCTGTGTATTTTCAAGCAGCCTTCCTCAGTCTTGATACTAACATTTAATTTATTTCCCTTTATTTTAACCTAAATGTTCCTTACTATGTTGTCAAAATTTTTTGGGCCAGTGATCTGTAGTGGAACAATGTCCTGATTTTTTTTTTCTCTGCCTTTACATATCATAGTCCTACAGTCCTTGCAATTGTGACTATGAGGAAAATACAGTAAATTGTATTTTTCCTTCAGAGCTGGCTGGATAAATGAATATGTCATTGCCAAACATTCCTTGCATATGCTAATCAGACACAGGGCTATTAATTATTTTAACCAAATATTTGACAAATTAAGATTCCATCATGTTTTGAATATTGTAGCATTTCTATCTGCCTTGATCCAATAAAGCAGTCATGTAGTCTGAGAAATTCCTAACTATAACAGTATCTTAATGTCAGTAGCTTCACCAAAAATTCATTTGCACTTCCAAGAGGTATTTAGATCAATCTTCTCTCATGAGCCTCAGATTTGGCTGAGTCAGTTAATGAGGAAATTAGCCTGTGCATCCAATTTGCCCAAATCAGTGGCACCACTATCAACTGCAACTGATGAAATTCCTTTGCTCCTTATGAGTCGACTATGTAAATCAGAAAATGCTGTCTCTTTTCTGCTAAGTGTATCTACTGTGCTGAAGGGAAAGGAGAGGAGATTTCAGTCAGGTCAATGGTGGAACATATGTTAGTTTAAAGTGTTGATTGCATTTTTGCTTCTCAAAATTGGTCTAGGATTTTGGGCAAGTAATACTTACAAGTTACAGGAATTCTGCAGGAACAATGCTAATTATCATCTTCCAACTATGTCTTAAATACAAGCATTGTTAGATGCAACATTACTTCAAAGAAGCCATCTAATTCCTTCTTCCGTGACTTAATACCCAGTACCTTTATTTTAGGGTTTTTGTAGTGTATATTAAACAGAAAACTAATGCTATTATTAAGCTATCACATTCCAAGTAAGAATTAGCAATATGTAGTTGGCTCAGTTTGATAAAATAAGCTGTACATAGTTAGCAATGCAGTAGATAAATAAATTTCTAATGTATTTATAGAGTTGCAGCCCTGAACTTAACTTGAAAAAAGCAAAAAGGCACACATTTTGAAAACAACCACTGTACAACAACTATATATCATAAATTGAATAAAAGCTTCTAGTTATTGATCTAGTGCATTGGTTGGGAAAAGGACACAAATCAGAGACTAAGGAAGTGACCAGACTTGGTTTTTTGTTTCAGTATTTTGCTCTCTCTTTCATTTAATGAGCACATATCTTTGTGGTCACGTATTTGTAATGACTCCTTTGCTACCTGTTATGTAGCTTTTTATTTATCAGTAAGTGGTTCATGTCATAAAAGAAAGATTACCCTTTTTCTTTGGTCAATAGTGTTTCTGAAACTGACTACTGAAGTGGAATTTTATTGTAATTAAACTGAGTCTAGCCACAACTCATATCTAAAATACTACTGATATTGAATTTAAGACAGCTTGGAATTTTCTAAGTTATGAATTGCACATTTCATCAAAAACTTCCTGCTTATGGCATTGTTTTCTCTTTAGTATACTTCTGGTTTGCATTTTGGGGTTTTTTTGTTTTTCCCTTTTTAAGTTTATATGTGCTTAGAGAAGCTTGCTAGCAGTGTGCATATCATGTGAAAATCATTAAATATTTAAGAAAAGCAAATATATATAAGCTAAAATTAATTGGTGGTTGACTATCAGCTATTAAATAATTATTTCTTTTTGCAAGCAAAAAATGAGAAAATTAGCTGCTTGAGGCCAAAGTCTCTTTGAATGGGCTGCCCACTGAGCTGAGCACTTCCTCAATAGACAGGGTATCAAGTGGGAGTGTTTTTTTAGAGACTGAATTGAAGTTTAATTTGTTCTTTGCATCCCTACTCAAGAAAGATGATTCAACGCTGTTATCTTGAAAGATTTGTTTAGTACATCAAACAGTCTTCTGTTTGACATTTATAGCTCTAACACAAACTGAACTGGATATTTGTATGTGCCATATAGTAAATACAAATATCTGAGGGCATAGATATGTGTTATATACTACTTAGAGCTCTATCTTCTAATGGTCTTCCAACATACCTGGGCATTCATTAATTAATTTTTATGCAGATGACTCATCAATTAATTGAGCACAAAGGCAAAATTTCTACAAACTGAATGTCAAGTCCTACTTTTAAACCTGACTTCTCTCCTAGTGGTATTATCCTGCCTCCAGTTCACAGTGCCTGTACATCAATTCTGTAAATGTGCATGAGGTTTTCCACCCTCGTGCAGGGGTTTTTGTGACCCAACAAGACAAAGTGCCAGAGAAAGGATCACACTGGAGTGAGTCCAGCAAAGGGCCATGAGGGTGATTAGGGGCTGAAGCATTAACATATGTATGAAGAGAGGCTGAGTGGATAGGAACTGTTCAGCCTGGAGACAAGACCTAGAGAGATCTTATTCATTTTTATAAATACCTGAGAAGGAGAAGCTAAAAGGCATACATTTTTTGCAGAGGCACATGCTGTCGCTCAGCTGGAGGCTGGCTCTCCAGTGATTCAGAGACAGGGGAAGAAGGCCAGGCTGAAACAGGCTTCTGGGTCCATGGGCAGGGCTGTGGATGAAGCTTACAGGGGAGCAGGCCAGGGTTGGTAAAGGCTGTCAGTGCAGCCTGACACACAGCAATTCCATTTAAATGAAATACACTTCTTTCACTATGAAGGTGGTCCAGCAGTGTAAAAGTTTGCTTAGAGAGGTTGTGGGGTCTCTGTACTTGGCAATATTCAAAACCAGAGTGATTCTTGGAAACTGTCTGTTGGACTAGACAATCTCAAGATTCAACCTCTCAATGTTCAGGTTTTTGTAATTTTCTGATAGCTAGAAAGAAATGTTGCATTTAGGGTGAGCATATGCCCATATGTAACTGCTATGGAACAGCTGTCTTTCAATTCACATTCTATCTTACTCATAGTAACGTCTCATTTTTCCGAGCTCTCAACCCCTAAATCTCTTTCTGTTCTATAAATATGAAGCAGAGATTCATATTCTGATACATTTTTTAATTTAAGCTGTTACATAAACTTTTTGATTCTTAAGTGTATTAAAATGTGTAATTAATTAAAAGTCAGACTATATATGTACCTACATTCCAGAAGTTAGAAATTCTCATTCCACAGCTTTTTTTACCCCAAATTCATATACATGTACAAATACCACACTCTTCTTTACATCTAATTTGCATAGTATATTAATGCTGGAAGAACCTAAATTGGGTCACAAGAAGTCTTGACTCAGCTGTGGTGCTCCTGCTGGCCCCAGTTGATTTCAGTGTGAGTTCTGCATGCCAGGGGAATGCAGCATGTCTGAACTGAGTTCAGTCGTGTCAATCTAAGAGAATGTGCCCTCACTATATAATTTTGCATTTTGTGAGGTGTTTTGTTCATACATTATAGATTAGCTGTTGCCTCATAGCCAAGCTTTTATCCTAAAGTTAAATCAGTAACTTTCTAATTATATTTTTATGCATAATAGAAATTTTCATTTTCTATTCCCTCAGCAATATTTCTGCAAGACATACTTGTCTCCTTTTTGGAAGGGGAAAAAAAACCCAACCAAAAATGGTATGAAAGCAGTTAGTTTTCTTTGTGTGCTGGTTTTATGCCTGTATTCTGATGCATGCTACCAATCTAGCAGTTATTCAGTATACTAAATGTGTTACACTCGTAAAAAATTTACTTAATCTGAAAAACATACTTGCCGTAATTTTAGTAGAACTCCAATCCAATGTGATTTAGCAGTAGCTTTTAACTTTACCCATGCTCATAAGGACCTAATTTTAGTCCCCTTAAATACACATTTTATACTCTACCAAGTTAATTAGTAGTTAAATATGCTTGAAAAATTTCACCCAAAGCACAATCCTAATAAAACTAGTCTAGAGTATACCCAATGATACAGGAATGACTGGAATAACCAAGATTTTCAAACAATTTTTTATATCTTCTCATCCTCCTAGTTATCATTTGTTTGAATATAAGGTAAAAATTGAGGTGAAAGACTGAGTTACAGTCAATAGCATTGAAAAGTGCAGTTTTGCCTACGTGGAAGGTGGTGTGACAAGAAGAATGGAAGGATTACCTCTCATGAGTCCCATTGTTTGCTTGTGTTTATTGATTAATCTGTTTCTGTATTCAGTAAACTTAGTTTAGCTCCTTTGCTGTAATCTTTGGTTCTTAGAACCCTCAGTCAAAAAGATGCTGCTGTTACAATTTCCTTGATTTTGCTGTCTTTGTATTGTTAATTTCTCTACATTTTCGTCCATTTTTTTTTACTCATTTACAGAATTGAAGAAAACATTGATTTTTTTCTTTATTTTTAGTCTGTATTTTAAAATGGAAAGAAAAAGCATTTGTTATAGATGAAAAAGCTGACATATGATCAATAGAAAATATACTAATGGCCTGTTTTCCTGTCACTTCACTTTTGATGTCATTCTAGTGTCAGGATTTACTGTAGTGATGTGCTTCATGAAAGCCAAAAGGAGCAGAGAAGCCTTCACTAGGTCAGCCAGAACCACAGATTCTGATAAAAGAACTGTTTCCTGTGCACCACTGTATACCTTTGCCTTTTCCTTAGGAAAATATTAGCTTGAATTGTGGCCAGTTGAAGAAAATAAAAAAAAAAAAGGAAGCGGAAATAGATAAGGCAGAAAAACAGCTTTATGCTCTTAGGATTACCTTTTCTAATAGAACAATTGAAAACTTTTGTAAGCCAATTTCTTTTTTGTTGAATGAAAGACAAAATTTTATGTGTGTCAGACTAGCAGATGCCATCCTGACTTCTTTCCAGATACTCTGCAATTTCATCTTTTTACACAGAGCTCTGCCTGTAATTCTCTTGAGTTTTCCTATGCAAAAAATGCACCCTTCCTCACGTAACTAAATGATTTGGACTCTCTTCTAGTCGATCACAGATAACATCAGATTTATTTAGGCTGGAAAATAACCTGTAAGACCTTCAAGTCCAGCCATTAAACCAGCACTGCCAAGTCTAGCACTAAGCCATGTCCCTAAGTGCCACATCTATATGGGGACTCAGACACTTCTGTGGGCAGCATGTTCCAGTGCCTGACAATCCTTTCTATGCAGAAACCTTTCCTAATATCCAGTCTAAACTCCCCCTGACACAGATTGAGGCTATTTCCTCTTTTCCAGTTATGGATTACATTGGAGAAGTCACCAACCCCCATCTTGCCACAACCTCCTTTCAGGCAGAGCAATAAAGTCCCTGCAGAGCCTCCTCTTTTCCAGACTAAACACCTCCAGCTTCCTCAGCCACTCCTCCTAACCCCTGTGCTCCAAAATCTTCACCAGCTTCATTGTTTTTTTCTGAAGATGCTCCCAACCCCTCAATGTATTTCTTGAAGTGAGGGCCCAGGAACTGAATGCAGGATTCAAGGTGCAGACACACCCAGTTTGAAAGTTTTTATAGTTTGAACTTTTCTGCTAGAATAATCATTTTCGTCTTATATGCTTTCTTGTCTGCTTATCATCTGGTAGCAGTGGCAGACACTTCTGGATCTTAATAGACAAGGAGGCATCACTGAAATGGAATGAGGCCATATTATGCACACAGAAGTATTCCCATATTCTTTACATTTTATATTAGAGAATATGTTTCTAAGTCCTGACAAAAGTTTCTTTATAATTTTTATTCACTTGCTTCTTTACAAACTGCAGTATCTGTGTGTTTCATGAATTATGATCATAAATTACATTTGTGCATTTAAATTCAATCTGTTTTTCACTTCTGTCTGAAACTGAAGTTTGTGGGGTGTACCTTGGAGAGAGAAATACTGTGAGGCAGCAAGCACAGTCAAATGACTTGAGGCAATGCTATAGTTTTCTGTGCTGCAGTTTTCCTTGGCTGAGATTGTCTGACATCCACTGAGCCAGCTCTGGGGTAGAATGCAGAACTGGGACTGAATCAGTAACCAGCCTATTCCTTCCATGCCTGGGAAATGAGCATGCCTGTCAGGAGGAGATAGCAGGGATACTATTCCCCCAGGAATAAGTTTTGCTATTGCATTTGAGTTTTTTACAACTGCTTCACAGGTAATTTCCTCAACCCCTGCACATAGGTTAGGCACAAATATACTGTCAGTACAAGTAAGGAACTAATCAAGCTACCCTGGCTAGAGAAAAAAAATTCTGTGGTTAGAAATTTCTTGCAGCTCACAGGAGCACCATTTTAGAACAAGGAAGGAACATACACTAAAGCCTAATATAAAATGATCTCATTTTATTATGCAAGATGATTTGACTTAATTAGATCTCAGACTTCCTATCCGTGAAAGCAGGAGGACATCAGATTCACATAAAATGTATAAGAGGTGACATTAAAGAAAGAAGATAAGGATGGTTTTAATGCACTACAGAAATATCTCACAATTGGACATTGTGATAATTGAAACATACACATTCATGGGTACTTTTCTTGTGCTTTAAGACATTGAAAACAGATATTAGTCAGTGCAGGTAGTAAATTAATTTTGTAAATAAAGAAATTTCTGTGAAGCTTTTTCTAACTTTTATGCATACCTGTCTAGTAGCAGTTCTTCAGAAAGACCAGCTCTTAATCACATGCCTTCACAGAAGAATCTCAATTTAAAATGAAAGGTTTCACTTTTTTGAAAGGAAAATTGGACAAAATGCTTATTTTAAAATTTTTTTGAAATATATTTTTGATTAAATAACAATAAAAGTATCAGTTCATTTCATCTTTTGGCAAGTGTTGAAAAAGGTCTTCTTCTTCATCATATGCTCCCTCTTATTTTCTTCCCATGTTTGATTTTATGGCAACATCCACCAGGAGTGGTGGGACAGACATTCTGAGATCTACAAACTCTCTTGATGTAGTGTTTTATAGGTAGAAAAGCATAGGAGTACACAAGATGTTAGTCTAAAACATGTACACAGAAAAATATAAAGAAGGAAACAAGTCCCCCCAAAGAAATTAATGCAATTAAAACAATGTGTTAGGAAATAATCTTGACTTTAAAAATGTTAATCAAAAACAAGTGTTAGTATTAGAACAAACTGAATGTTCTACAAAGGCTGTATATGAGGAGAGAATGTTTGAATTTCCTGACAAAATTTAATTACTTCCCTCTGAAATATCGTGTTTAGGCATCTGTATATGTAAATATTTAGAGCAAGCAATTTTCAGATGTCTGTATGTCAGTGCTCTTGTCTCAACCTGATTGTAGATATCCTGTAATAGAAGAGAATTGATATAATGTGATTGATATGATATGATGAGAGAGTAATTTAAAAGATAAAATACAGATAAATAATTATGGGGATCACAATATTGGTAAAGATCTCTTCACTATTATTCCCCTTGGATGAATCTGTTTAAAAAAAACAAAAGATAAAATGAAAAAAGAAACCTGTTCTTAAATATCAGACATACTTAGTTCAACCATAGTTTTCTGACAAAGTTAAACTTTTCCCTCGAATAATTATTGTGAGATGATCTGTCAGATCTCAGACACACTGATGGGCATCACTAAGTGTACAAACTTTTTTTATCATCTTTCAATCTTACTCATTTTTGTGCCATTAGCACAAATATGTCAACAACAAGATGAAGGCCAGACTATGCCTTTTGTGTCAGTGAAATCAGATAAGGAGATGTCTTGATAAAGCAAAATAATACTATGTCAGTCAGATTAGCTTAAAACCCTTCAAAACTTAATAAGTTTGAACTTTCTTCAAGTGTTATGAGATGATGAGAAAGTTGCACAAGGGTAGGCTGTAATAAACAATGCGTTAAGCTCACCAACACAGAGATGTATTTCAGTGCAATTTTAACTCATTTTTTGCAACAATAAGTTGCACGTTCCAAGGTGACATAAACCTCTTATTGTTGGCTGTGGACTTCTAATTATGGATCTTAAAGTGTTTGAGTTGGTGAAGCTGATAAGATTTGTAAAAGTTTTATAAAACAGTCTTTCCCATATCATCAATATCTAGTTTGCTTTTAAAGCTGATATGGGCAAGGAATGACTCATACCACTTAGGAAGGTAGTGATGTGATCCAAATAACTCTGAGGTTTTTTTCATTGCTCTGACACAGAAAATGTTCACTTTGATTTTGAGCATGTTGAGTACATTAACACTTCTAAATTCTATTTTCTGCATCTGTATAACAGGGATAGTGATAATTTGTTATATCATAGGTTTGCTTGAAATTTGAATTCTTTAATACAGTAAACAGAAATAGTATAATTATTTTCTTATAAATATTTTTTATAAAATATATAAAAATTATTTTTCATATGAATAATGACAACTAGCGTATAACAGATTTTACTTGCCGTATTAATACCTGTAGTTAAACTCCCAAAATCATCCAAAAGATCTAAAAATGAAAAATATTTCCAGATTTGTTCTTTTAATCTTGGTGCCACTGAAGTCCATGGGAGTTCTCCCACTGTTTCAAGGAGGAAGCTTTTAGCTCAGTGGATAGATTGTTGTTCATGTTCTGTAACTTAAAAAATTACAGACCAAAACATCAGTGGTTTTTTTTGCCACAGGGATTGAACAATCTGGAGGACAGATTAGCCATGCAGAAAAATATTTTTCTTTCCTATTTGTCATTTCTGTGATCAATGCTAGCTTCTGTGAAAAGCAGAGAATGATTTGGGAAACAGAAATATACAGTAGTTCTTACATTTGCTTTTTCTTGAAAGTTAAAGCAAAAGCAAAATTTGAAATACTGTTTCTCTTTATGAAATTATCATTGCAAAATAGATAATCTGTAAACACACAAAAACTTTATAGAGATATTATGTGCTTAAATACCAAGATTTGCATCTCAGATGTAAAGATATTTTGAGAATGAAAAGCAAAAACAGTAAAATATTATTTCCAATTTTTTCCACATTAAAAACCCAGTTGCAATGTTATCAAAACGAGATAATATGCTTGAATTTTGCTCAATTATGAGGAAATAGGTATAAGTATCTATTCATGAAGTTCATTTGAGATAATTATGATTTATAGCCCTGAATCTTGTGCAGCTAAAAAACTAGGAATAAGTAGGAGCTATCTCTTTCCTTCAGAATGCCAGTGGAAGAGACCAGATAGTTTTCATACTCCATGCAAGTATTGTGATCTGTTAGAAAGAAACGGGGTATCAGGGGTGTTTTGGGTCACTCTCATGGATGTGTGTATTAGGTATTCTTGGGGAGTGCCAACTAATTCAAAACTTTCCTGGATGATGAATAGAGAACTTAGTGGATAGCAAATAGATATTAGTGGCATGTATTTGTTGAGCCATTCAATAATGCTAAAAATTAAAGCTACAAGCCTGCCCAGAAGAAAAGCTTTAGGAATATCAATCTCAAATTTCGAGATTTCAGACATATTGGTTGTTGGCCTCAGTTTTGTAGGATCAGTGCTTAGGCAGCTCCCAGCTCCAAACCCTAATATTGTTACACCCTTCATCTCCAAGCAAGTCTCTCAATTCAGGTTCAGTTGGGCTGCCTGGACACAGGTTATAGTGTAATTTTAAAGACTCTGTAGGGGTCTTGATGCCTTCAAGACATCCACAGAGAATCCTTGATGTCACGTAGGACATGGGAGAAGCCTCTGCCTTGCTGGGCTAGGAGGCAAAATCTGGGGTGTGTATGTCTAAAATGACAGGGCATAACTGTGTAGCTGCTGAACTGAGCTCTTCATGTCTGCCCTCTGGTCAGGTGTGAGGTATCTGGCTTTCACACTGACACCAAAATCAGTTAGTCTTAAGCTAGAAAACTCCACTGAACTGTGCTTTTGACTTCCAGTAGGCACTGATGAAAAAGACCTCTTTCAAAGAAAAAAATTGTGTTGCTTATCCAAATTGATTTATATTTAAATTACGTTCATCTTCTCCAAGCCACATCTTGAAATATAGGAACCTCATTGATCCTTGGACAATATAGATGATAGAATCAGCAAGAAGAATGTTGCTTTTAATTTCAGCAAGAGTTGTTTTCAGGTTTTCTAGCTGATCTGATTTTCACTCCTGTGCTGACTGCAAATATATCCTTCAGTTTGCCTCAAGGTCAAAAATGAGATACAGCCTTCTTCAGTTGGCAGGATGACTAAAATTTAAAAGCTGAAGGCTGGCTTTTAATCACCAGTGAAGCAACACTTAATGTTTATTTGCATACTAACAATTCAGTATTTTTTCAGTGATGCTTGCAATTAAGTGCTCTAAGTGTCCTTCTTCCATTTTATCAATCTAAGCCCAGGTTCTAGGCTTCCCAGATGCTCAAGGTGGTGCTCAGGAGTTTACCAGTGACTTTACTGACATACCTCGAAATATTTTACATGGGGAATAAATACTGCTGGCCCAAATGACTTGGTTCTTTTTAAATATTAATTCTAAATAGACAAGTCAGTATTCAGTAGACCTCACTGAGTTCTGTGTTCTTGACTGGCTACTGGTATGTAAAGAAATACTGAAATCAGGAAGAGTTTCATTTTTTCTATTTCTAGACGGATACATTTGAGAAATCAACATCATAGATAAGTCAGCATCTTTTACTTCTTAGATACATTAACAGATGGAGAGCCTGGTAGAGATTTTAAGTCAATGAACTTTCAGCTGTGGTTTTGCTAATCTACTTCAGCCTCAAAGAGAGTTCTTTGGGTTCACAATGATGGGACTCAGAGGTGTCAAATATTTTAATGAGCCTGATTTGGATGCTTCTTATGATAATACTTGAATACAGAAAAATCACCAGTGACAAAAATAGTCAGTTTCTTTTCAAGCAGTATTTCCTTCAGTGTGCAATTTGCTACAGTCAGGAAGTATATTCTTGTATATTTATTTCCTTGTATGTTTTAGTATCTTTAGCTTTTAGAATTGAGCTCTATGAACTTAAGCAAAAGACATCTTATTAAACTGAAAAAATTGAAAGAGTTCATTAAAGAAAATTAATTTTGAAATTTTAAATAATGTTTAGAATTTTTTTGTAATCATGTATACATTTTAACACTGGACTAGACCCTAGTCTTGGCTAGGGGGAAAAATCAACACAACTGTCTGTTCCATGGATTTTCTGTTTCAAAACCCAACTAAATATCATTAGGAAGCACTGTATAAATCACTCACACTGCCTCTGTGAATCATGGAGGTTTTCTTCTAATGTGGATTCCTGAGTCACTGACTATTGCAGTCACAGCTAAATCAATTTCTTTATTTTCTCCAGTGCATTAACAGAACAAGGACAATGCCAGTGAGGAGATAATACAAACATTGTGGAATAGGGATCCTACTCTTCCAGTCACAACAACCCCGTGCAGAGTTTCAGGCTGGGTGGCTGGAAAGCTGCCTGGTGGAAAAGGACCTGGGAGTGCTGGTCAACAGCAGCTGGACACGAGACAGTGGGTGTGTGCCCAAGGGGCCAGGAAGGTCAATGGCATCCTGGATTGGATCAGGAATAATGTGGAAATGATTGTCCCCTGTGCTCAGCACTGCTGAGGCCACACCTCGAGTGCTGTGTCCAGCTCTGGCCCCTCACTGTGAGAAAGACACTGAGGGGCTGCAGAGAGCCCAGGGAAGGGCAGGGGAGCTGGGGAAGGGTCTGGAGCACCAGTGCTGTGAGGAGCAGCTGAGGGAGCTGGGGGTGCTTAGCCTGGAGAAAAGGAGGCTCAGGGGAGACATCACTGTTCTCTACAGCTGCCTGAAAGGAGCTGGAGCCAGGTGTGTGCCAGTATCTCCTCCCAGGCAGCCATCAACAGGCAAGAGGAAATTGCCTCAAGCTGTGCCAGGGGAGATTCAGGTTGGACATTAGGAAGAAATTATTTACTGAAAGGGTTGTCAAGCATTGGCATGGGCTGCCCAGGGGAGCAGTGGAGTCACCATCTCAGGTGGTGTTCAGAGAATGACTGGACGTGACATTTAGTGCTGTGGTTTAATTGATATAGTGATGTTTAATCAAAGGTTGAAGTCAGTGATCTTGGAGGTCTTTTCCAACATCAGTGATTCTGTGAAGGTGAGAATAACCTTCTACTGATTTTTTTTAGTATTCAAGCAGAATCTAAGAGTTAGCTGGCATGTTCTCTGAACTGATAGTAAAAAAACTGTATTTGTATGCTTTTCCTTTTCTACTACAGCAAACGCTGACATATCCTGCTTGTTATTTAGCTCTGATCAGTCTTTCCTTCAGTACTTCTTAAACTGATATAGTGGCCTTTTTAGCTTGCTAAGACCTGATATAAATTTCAAAGAATTCAATTTTTAAATTCCTGTTAATATTGTTGCTCTTCAAAAGAAAGAAGATCTGCAGTATAACTAGATTTTTATGTTATCCAGGGCAAAGTATTATCATAGCATAAACAAGATAAAGTTGGATATGTAAAGTGATGAAGCAACATTTAAAAGGCAATAGCAACTAACAAATTCTTTTCATCCTACTTCCCTACTTTCTCTTTCTGAAATGGAATTGATTATGATATATCGCAACATATATTTCATACCATAAAAAGTATCCCTTTATACGAATATAATGAAATAAAAAGAAAACTGAAAATTATAACAATAAAAATAAGCAATAAAAACCCTATGTCAATAAGACTAATTATAATTGACTTGATATGCAGACTTTAAAATTCAAATAGTCAAAAGAGCTAAAATTGCACAAAATTATTTTCAGTCCTGAATATGGACCTAAAAGGGTTCTGATCTTAGTGAGAAAATCTAAGGAGTAATAGTAAAATTTATTAATTCTAAAAACCAGCAAAACCACAAGATTCCAGGTATATCAGTCAAATGTTCACTGCAGTTTATATTGTGCCTCCACATCTATGGCCAGAGAAAAATCTCTTCGAAGACTTCTTTTTCTTTTAGCAGATAGTCTGCCTGTAACTCTTTATCTAATGTAGTTGTTAAAATAGAAATCAGAAATTACATTTTCAGTTACGTTATTGGACACCATGAGTAGACTGGAGCAATCATGGCCCAGGATGATCTGTACACTTTGGGAATCCAGCCCTAGGCATGCTTGAGAAGGTTTTTGAACTCTGCTTTTGGTGTCTCCATCACAGTGCTTACAGCAGTAGAGGCATTATTAGATGTGATCTTCTACTTGTATATGATAGATGAAAGTCAGTACTGTTCTGGTTCGCAGGCCATCAATATTTTTAATCCTTTTTTGTCCTTACTTTGTTGACAGCCTGCACCAGGAAAGGTCAGAATCACTCTCCTGAGAAGAATATGAACAGAGCTGTTGGCCTTTATTACCTTTTCTTTTTTGCTTCTTCTGTCTTTTTATTCCTTGGCAAGCATTAAAAGAATTAGCATAGCGTTACAGTTGTGTTTTCAGTATGTCAGTTTTACCTGTTTCTGTACCTTTAACCACTTAACTCAGTTAATGGATCAAAGACCCAGTCAGTTTTCTGAGTTTCCAACCATGAATGATAGGCAGGTAAAGACTAAGCTGGACCAAAGCCATTGCAAGTTCATGGTAGAAGGAGTGTAGTGTTTAATAAGGGAACCTGTTACAATTCCTTTGTCTTTTTCCTTGCTGCAGTTTGAGATCACAGCACATCCTTGTTTGCATGAGAGCTGGGTGGCCCCAGAGCCTTGGAATATGCCATACACAGCAACAGGATCTTTATTGATCTGTATCTTTATCGCTTCCATCACCTAAAAAAAGATATATGCAAATTTGATCTGGTGCACAGGACAAAGGCTTGCAGAGTAAGTTGTGTGAGTTGCTGTGAAAGTCATGTTCTGAGATCTATACAGACTTTCTAGGTGGATTTTAATGCAGTAAAATTCTGTCAGACTTTAAAGATTTAATTCAGGCAGCTCATCTGTCACCACTGGTAAATACTTCCTTTAGAAGGCTTTCACTTTAGGATACTAGTAGTAGTATTTAGCATTCTTGATCCACTGCAGTCGAAGACAACCAGTGCAACAATTTCCTGGACCCTATTTCTGAAGGCAAGGATATGCATGAGATTTTTATGAAGATTTGGGGCCCTCACTCGTGGCTGCACTGTCTGGTGATCAGTGTTTCTCTGTCTGTGTCAGGGTCGCATTGACTTTGAATCTTTATATCTGAATTTTTTTTTTAAAGAAAATGAAATAATATAACACAGACATTGAAGAGCACTGAGAATACTTTGTTGTGAGAATGCATCTCTCTGGTATGGTGGGATATATTTCGTCATGTGGGATAAAGTTAGCAGAGGTGCCTGGCACAAAGATCTATTAGGCTGTCAGATAGTTTCCCAAGAGAAATGGTGGATTCCCTACTCCTGGCAATATTTAGCATTTGATTAGAGAAAGCACTAAAAATGTGCTGAAAGGAGCAATCACAGTTGACAGGAGTTTCTAATAGATGATCTTTTCTTTTCCATCCCCAATTTCTCTTAATTGCATGCTCAAACTTGAGGGAATAACAATTTAAAGACTACCTTTAAGTATCTCAATAAGTATTAACTACTCTTTACTGTTTTGCTCAGTAATATATTCACAAATGAGAAGTCGCATTACATTCTGCATGTTTTATTTTAATTATACCTGGCCTTTATGAATAATTCCTTACAAGATTGGGCTAATTGAGTTCATTCTTCTTACCTATTTTTTAAATCCAAAAATATAAGCCTGCAGTACCTTTAATCCTTACTAAAGTGTATTTCCCAATTGAACAATATCTGTTAGAAAATTGAATATTGATGTTAAGATGCTGTGAGTAGGTTTTTTGGATTTTACTCCTTTACAGTACGCAGGATCAAGAAGAATTTTCAGAAACATTTTTGTTCAACTGTGATTAGCAGCAGTTCAAACATTGCTGCCTTCAGTGCAAGCAACACTTGTATAATAAGCTTAATCATTGTCATAAGCACAAAAAACAATTAGTTCATCTCTTCTGTAACTGATATCAGCTTAACATTTAGTTTCTTTCGTGGCAAATTTTTGTAAGTTCTAAACGCTAATTATTTTGTTCATGATAATTTTCATTGCATCAGCACTTGAAAACTGAGTACAAGGAAAAGTTTAATCAATTTAAACATGTATATTTATATAAATGAAACACATTATTCAGGTTACAGCTGAAAAAATATAATCAAAGGTCACCATGGTAGTGGTGAAGTACTGTTGGATGGCTTGAACCAGTGGTAAGTAAGAGGTACTACTGTTATGTCTTCTAAATAATCCTGTATGGTCTTTTATAAGGTAAGAAAAATAAATGGAAGAGTTAAAATATTTATGTATGGACTCAAAAATTATGCAGAATGCACAAGTCACATACAGAAGACAATTTAAAATTCATTCTATAAAATGATTTTTAGAAATACTCTTCTATAAAATTAGATTCCAGAAAATATATGATGAACTAAAATTTGGAATTTGATTAAGCAAGAGCTATAGTTTGTGAAAAAGGCATGGGGTGTCTTCCAAATATTAGGATATAAAATTTCCAACATTAAGAATGCCTGAACCCTCATCTAGACTGGCTTCAGGATTAATAAATAAATAAATCTTTATTTGCCTTGGGTTTTGAGCATTTGGCTCTTGACTGTTATGTATTACTAATTCATGGAATCCTTAATGGTTAAATATATTTAAATAAAGGATAAAAGTGGATCAAAAACAATAGAATTGCTCAAAGATTTAACCTATGTATCTTCTTTTCTTTTCTAGACATAAAAAATACAAGGCTATTTTCAAGGAGCTTTCTTTCTTCAATGCTGCAGTAAAATTCTATAGCTGTTAATCATCATGACTCCTACAAGTCTTTTCTTTAGGGAATACTGTAAATTTGGAGATATGGGCAGCTTAGAAAATTGGAGGATGTATTTGCTAGGCATAGTATATTGCATTTGGGCAAGTTGTTATTTAAGTAGCCTACTCCCAGCTTTAATAATACAACATAGTGAAATCTGGTTTAAAATTAAATGCTGTTTAAGGTCCTGTGTAAGCACGTGTGAAAGCATTTCTGCTCCTTGCTAGTACCACAGCATTTACTTGAGCATTTAAAGGCTCTGAGATGGACTATCCAGTTCTCAAGGGTTGGAAAATAAAAGGTAAAATTTCTTGGAATTCCCAGCTATTCAAGGCCTGGAAATATAATTTCCTAGATTATTATAGAGTTTATTTAGCATATAAGACACTGTGTCTAGAAGTCAAAGAACAGTGAGTTGCTTTAAACCATCCATAGGTTACTAAACTTGGGCTGAAGAGTTGTCGCCTTTTTGTAGATACTTTAATTATTTCTTTATCTCTGATTCACTAAATCCTACTGCTCCATGGACAGAGCCAGTTCCATCTATTGCTCTCTCTCTCTACTGCTATGGGAGCATCAGGATGCACAAGAGGTTCACCATCTGCTCTGCTGAAAATTTTGTAAAGAGGAATATTAGATATGATAAAGATATTAAGACAAGTAGTGGGTGTATTGCAGCCCATCCTCCCTTGGCAGCTTGAAGGCTGCTTTCTACTCTGTTAATTTCAGTTCACAGGAAAAAGAAATCTTTCATTTAAATGACATTTATGTGATATAATGTTACCAGTAGCAACTTGCTACTGTAATTTATTTATCAGTAAAGTACTATGTAAAGCAGTACACATCATCAGTAAAAATACCAGTTAAAAAACCCTTTCTTCGGGAATCTCAGGGTCATAGACAAATGCAAAAGTACATCTTACTGCACATACCCAAAGAAGATAACATTGGATTATCTTTCATCTACACTTCGCTGCTTATTACTAAAATAGGTCATTTTATTGTTATTGGAAGAAAGATATTTCTGCAAGACATTCCTGTGGAGTGGGAACTGGTTAGGATGCCATTCTACAGCAGGAGGCAGTATGAAAAGCATCACAAGTAAGTGGGAGAGGGAAGAGTTTCAGAGTCAATGACAGCAAAGTTAGGGGAAAGTGCAAAAAGTTAAAAGGATGTAAAGTATCTGTTGATAGTACAGAATATCCTTCTTATCTTGGGAACTGGATGCAGTACTCCAGATGAGGTATTTCAAGGATGGGACAGAATCCTCTCTGTCACCCTGCTGGCCACATGCTTTTGGTGCAGCCCAGGACCTGTGTGGCTTTCTGGCTCCAAGCACACATTGCCAGCTCATGCTGAGCTTCTCACCAACCAGCACCTCCAAATTTTTTCCCTTAGGACTGCTCTCAATATCAGTAGTAAATTCATTTAAATAATGAACTAGCTTGCTTACTTTAAGATCAGTTATCTAAATCTTACACATCCATCCTGGGCTCCCTTTATAGTAATTGGAAAGAAAGTTCTCATTTAAAGAGCAATTCAACTTGTTTTCAAATATGTGTCAATAGTCAATGAATAATCCTCTAAAAATATTCTATCTCTACCCTGTGAGTCTTATGGGTATCTACTGCTAGCTTAGTGGTAGAAAATTGACTTTTAGCTTTCTGTGCTAGGGTGATGTGGATGTGTGAGATAGCATGGATGTGGCCCTGTCACAGCAGAAAAGAGTGAGACACAACAGAGAAGCAAGGCAGAGAAAATACTGAAAACTCTGTGAAGGTCCCTTAACTGCTTTTATTTCAGAGTTACAACTAGAGGGGGGTATTTATACCTTCACCTTCTCTGAGGTACAGGAGTAAGTTTTGTGTACTGGTGGATGCAGCTAATGAGAGGGGCTATTCTGGTTCTCTGACTGCCAGTATTTTTCATGTTCACATATTTGCCAGACAAAATACTGAGTTGCATAATTCACTTTATTCTGACTTACTGTTTGTGTTTTGGTTTTTTTTTTTCTTTTTTAAAGTTTAGTCATTTTGCAGTTTGCTACTTTAGAAAGAGTTGGGCCATTTTCTGTAAAAAACAAATCAGTTTCCACTCTCTTGCAATGTATTTTATCATGTATTACGAGGACATACATAAAATGTGAGTAGGGCAGGTTTCATTAGAAGTATTAGATTTATTTTCCTTCTTGATTTCACAGAGTTGAAACCTACCATTTTTCAGAGCATGCTGTGAAAATTCTATTTGTAAGGCTATCCAGAGAAGTGGTAATTTAAACTTGGTGCATTGGGTACAGGCTGTTATTGTTGAAACAGGGTCTTAACACTAAGAAGGAAATTCGTGTTTAAAGATATCAGATGGTGTTATATTATGATACTCTTGTAACTAATGATACTTAAAATTTTGTTTGTATTTCTAATATCTTTCTCATCATCTGAAAATAGAAGAGGATTTGAATAAATCTAAATAAGTAAAATAAATTCTTCTCAATAGTCTCTTTGGTACTTATTCAAATCAAATTGGTACTTAACTTTTACTTGGGTAGGAGAATAGAAACTTTTTTTCAGTTATGTCCCTTTTTGCTTCTACACCCCTTTTTCCACTGACTATAATTTTCATTATCAGTAGTAGAGTAGGGAGTATTTCTTCCTGAAGTGAGTCTTGCAAATACTAATTTCAGATGCTGTTTTGAGATTCTCCTAAAAGTTTTTCCAGTCTTCCCTTTTGTGGGGAGAGACTGGTAAATACTTAAATAAGTCAATTTTCAAATCAGTCTTTTTTTTTGATTAAGCTCTATTTTAAATTTTTACTTAAATTATCATCTTTTTTGTTTATTTTTAAACTCCAAACAATACCAAAACTCCTTAAAATCATCCATAATTGTTAATAAACATTCTTAGTGCCACTGCAGTTTCAAGTGTGTATTTCTGTTCTTTTATCTCACATCCAAGGTGTATCATTGTAGGGCCAGAGCAAAATCCTAGTCATTGAAGACTCACTGTCCTTTCCCTTGACACAAAGTAGAGGTTTTGTTGGGGTTTTTTTGTTTTGGAAAATTGTTTTAGTAAGAAAAACCTAAGAGAAAGGTAGTGTGACATAAAAATCTTGCCTAAAAATGGCTATCACAGTTTGACTTTGAATATTTCTAGTAGTTCCCCATTGCATATTTCTCAGTTCATTGTAGTAGGCTTTTTCTTCTGAATGGTGGTGGCAGTTACTATGGGACAGAAACACTTCTACACAGGAAAAGATTGGTTGGTTGGTTGGTTGGTTGGTTGGTTGGTTGGTTGGTTGGTTGGTTGGTTGATTTTTATAGAAGCACTAATAGACCTAGAAAGTACATGAAGTGCTACTCGAGTGCTGAGTAAAAAATTACACTGCATTTGGGGAGGGCATCCTGGGTTCTGGTCTCTGGATTTATACAGAACTGCTTTTGCAGCACCATCCTCATCACACACAGAGCAGAATAAGTGAATTTTGACACCTCGGACTCACAGCTTTGGATCTCAGCAGGGTCTAGGTGGGAGCTGGGTGCTTCATCTCTCAAAGTGCCTGTCCAAGAAACATTAAAGTTGTAGGTTCTGAGGATCTGAAGGTAAAAAGGAGAAAACTACTCTGTGAGTTCAAGACACTGCAAGGATGTGAAGTGAGCTATTTTGGGTCTCAGCTTTAGATACTTAAAGTTGTGATGGGTGTCTGGGTACAATACATTGTATTAAACTTTCAATAAATGCTGGTATGTTACTTATACAAAGACTTAACCTTTAGGATTAGAGGATAATTTTCTTACAGATTGGCACAAAGAAAATAATATTATCCAGAAAATATGTTTTGTTTATTAAAGGTACGTTGTGCTTTTTTACTTTGTTTTCCAACCATTCCACTTGAACCACTTGCACTGTATTGACCTGCTTTGAGCCTTGGGGGAGGCTGTTAAAGAGTGTAATGTGAACCCACAGAGGTATCAAATATTAGCAAGTGTTCTCTGCCCTGCTGATGCTGAATGTTGATCCACCTCGGGCATCAAGAAACTGAGAGAGCTAGTTTGTAATTGTTGTCTTTGCTGTTCTCTCAGATGGTTGGGTAAGCAGGCTGAAATGTCTGTCCTCTAGCTATTTAACTTTATATAGTAACTCTCATCACCCTCATCTTCACAGTAGCAGGATCCCACCCAGTAGCATACTAATCAGTGTGTCATCTGTCTCCTGAGTGCATTGTTTCTCTCATCCTGTCCCCAGAAGCAAGATTGTGTATTTAGCTATATAATGTTAAATATATCACTGTCATCTGCAGGGATGTGTTTTTAGCTGTACTTTTTGCTATGAGTTCATACTAATGCAGACAAGTCAAAACAATGCACTGCCATCAAAATGGAAGATGATGGGATTTGTGGAATTCAGATTGTGGGAGAGGCCATTCCCAGTTCAGAAATGGACACTCCCTTCTGCTCAGAAAGGCTTTACCTTCCTACAGCTGACACGGTGAAGTCACCATGCAGAGTCCTGACCTTCCTTCAGGACTTAGAGCACTTCAAGGATGAAACCTCCCACCTGGAATCCACACTTAGCCTCCCTGCTGGCTAGCCCACAGGAGCAGGCAAATTTAATATGCTTGACCTAAAGAAACATAACTGAATGCTTCCTCCATGGAATGTTTTCTTGAATTTAGGAATGCCAGTGAATGTTCAGTACCACTGGGGAGTTTAATTAGCAGAAATAATGAAGTACCAAACTAACTGTATTTTGTGTGATTATGATAGTGTACTAGAGTGATTGCTTTTTGGACTGCTGTTATTTTGGAACTGCCTCATGCTGTCCCTTCTCTTCCGACCTGACTAAATTTTGCATAGCTTGTGGGGGGGAAATTGCCTTTCACTGTAATTAATATCAAGTCAAAGTTTTTGAAGTCCCTCTTTCCTTTAGCATTTCCCTTAACAGCAGAGTTTTCTTTTGACAACAAAATGTTTCATTGCAATTTAACTACAAATACTATCTCCCAAAATTCAAAGAGAAATTTTAAAAAAGAGTTTCCATACAGCACTTCTTACCTACTCTGTTGTCCTGTCATATGAAAAGAGCTTATCAAAAGTCATCCATTGAATTATATCTTTATTTATTTATTGTGTGGTTTCTGAGCATTCTTTGCCTCAGAGACAGCTATAATGGATCAAAATTGCCCATCATTCCCTCAGTGGAAAATTCAGACATTAGATGAGCTGAACCACCTTCTGAAGTCACTTGTGTCTCTGTCTTAGGCAAACTGAGCATCTGTCTGAACTCTTCAGTTGAGAACCTTAAGTTAGATGGGAGGAACCTGTATTAAACTGTTGGTTAATTTGCCACAGAAAAACATGCCTTTAAAAAGAGTTGGATACGTAGTGAAGTAATGGGGCTTCCTCTGCATTATTTATAAAAGTCATATGCCATTACTTGACAAATATTGTTTCTCATGTACTATTTTGCTGTTTTGCATTTTTTAATAGACTGAATATTAAGATTTTTTTTTTCTTTATAGTGTAGAGCAGTCAATATCTTTGACCTGCCATTTGTTCATTTCTCCTGTAGGTATCTGTGGAACCATTTATGTAACAAACTGCTTGGAAATTGTTGGGCTTATTATTATTCATCAGTATTCTACACAGATCCCACTCAAGCACTGTGGTTTGGTCAATGCACCACAGTTTATCAGTGAATAAGTTGAGTTCTTAAATGAGTGACTGATTTCTTTGCTCTTGCAATGTACAGGTTATTCTTCACAATTCTCTTCAGTCGCCTGCATGTTTCACATTATCGTGGCTAAACATGACATGCTCGTGTTGATGCAATTTATTCTTACAGCTTGATAATATGCTTTGATTTATCACTCTTCTAAGCTTGTGGTGTTCTGTTTTCCCCTTAGGGATATGATGATGGATATGGGGGTGAATATGATGATCCAAGCTATGAGGCATATGATAATAGTTATGCCACCCAAACACAAAGGTAAGCATTTGTGCTTTTAAATTATTTCTCCAAAGTACACGTTTTAATCTTAGTTTTTCATTTAAATTTTCTGGTTTATTTTCCACATTAAATTTTACAAAATCCCGGAGTACTTTAGAAAGCTATCAAAAAGTAATAATGACAGTCAGAATTTATATACAGAGATTCATAGGAGGCAAAAGTATAAGCAGCTCTGCTTTTAAAAGTGGTGCAAATCAAGTGTATTTTTTTAACAAGCAATTACATAATTTTCTAATTTGATGTTATTCTGAACTTCTCATGCCATTTCTTTATCCTTTGCTGGTGATAAGTCATGAAGGGTATCTCATACTTATGCATACCTATACTTTTATCATGTTTTGGGGGAAAACAGAAGGAAATTTTAAAAATAGTTGTGATGGTAACCTGTTTCTGGTTGGCATCCATCCTCAAGGTAAGCAATGGAGGGGAATTATATGACAGAAGTAAAGCTGAATCTCTTTTCAACCAGTTATTTTCTAAGCAACTCTCAGAACTGATAAGTTTGGAAATTCATTTTTTGTCCGTGTGATGTGGAATAATAGGAAAATGCTACATTCATATCTTACATTGATTTATGTCAATAAGATGAGGCAACAAAAATTATCCCTTTTTTACATATATGCACCTCACACACTCATCCATTAATTTGACAGTCAGTACATGTTTATTAAATATGGAAGGGCATCTTTCTCACCTGTAAGCTAATGGATAAAAGGGTCCTTCAGTCAGTTATTCAGAAAGTGCTCTTATGCATTGCTAAAACATACTTGTAAGGCTGTGGAAGGGCAAATTGAATTTTAACAAGAAAAAACACAGGTTTTAACTGAGTTAATGTGATTCTCACTGAGCAAGAAAGTGATGTATGTGTATAGAGTTCTACACTCCTAAGACCAGAGGACCTTAAACTTGCTTTTTTGTTTAGCCATCTTTTTCACTGAATGCTTTGCTGATGTAAATGCCTTTCAGAATTACATTCAGAACTGCTGTAGTGAGTGGTACTTCAGTGGATAAAAAATACTTTATAAGTATTTTTATATCCAGTGAAGTATATTTAAAAGGATTTGTCACACCTAAATGTGAGCCCCATCAAGTATACTTTAACACTTTCAAGTAATTGTACATTATTAACTGCACCCATCATGTCATTGTGTAGGTAGATATTCTTGTTGTCAAAAGTACATCAACTTCTTTTAAAAAAATTCAGCTCATCTTTTGCTACAAGAGTGAATTGTCACAGGAGATATTTCTTCTGATGTAAAAACAATAATTAGTTGGAAATCTCTTGCTGTGACATTGCTTTATATCATCTGAACTAACCTGTAATTTCTTTGCAAGCTGATGTCCCAGGCAACTAAATGACAAATATATCACCTTTATGATGAGTCTATTATAATGCAGCTAGAACTAGTGGTGATAATTTTATACAAGAAAGAAAATTTATAGCCACATAATTCAGTCAATTAAACAACTATTAAGTTTAGTCATCAGATATGTTTTCTACTAATTTGAGCTACCTCCAGGATATCTAATCTGTTTAAAATCTGCAACTAAAACATTTCCTTTTGAAATGTATGACAGGACATGTGGTCATACTTACCCATGTTGAGTGGCACTTAATGCCTGAAGTAGCCTATTGATTTCAAAGAGAACACTTCAAGAGCCACATGGTTCTCGTTTCAAAGATTTAAAGAACAAATGGACCATTAAATATGCAATTTTTATTTCTGCACCTTATTGGCCATTTAGCTTCATAGAGATGCCTGCTTACTGAGGAAAAAGCAAAAATAATGATGCAATATGATGAAATAGTGTGCACAAAATATTTGGTTAGATGTGTATTTCAAAATTTTCTCCAAGTTTTCTCCATGTCTCAGATCTTGCTTAATAGTATTCTCCAGTCATATGAGACATCATATCTTCCCTAACAGGGAAGATAAGTAGTACTGCTCCAAAGTATTTACTCATCCTATCCAGTGTGTCATTTAAAAGAAAATATTAAAAAAAACTTGCCAACAATGTCCATGCTCAGCCATAAAATTATCATTGCTTCCCTCTGCAGGGATTGACTGAAATTTGAAAGTACTAGATGAGAAGAAATTGTAGTTACTGGTGGATTGCAGAATACCAAGATTTCTGTTCATGTTTAGGACAAAGTTTCCTAATGCTTTTTATGGCTTATTAGGGAGTCAGTGTGGAAATTCTTAGAGATGATATGTGCTTTTGTCTGATTATTTGTCTTGCTGTGCATGTTGACTAAGCCTTATTCTCTTCAATGCTTCAAAAACAAGAGCATGTTGGAGTGGAGGGTCATGAACAGACAGAGTGGAAGGTCTGAGCTCAGGCTGACTTTGGTGTGCTTTAGAGCAGAGCTCATAGTAAGTCATGCCTTGTTCCCCTGCTCACCTCATGAATGGAGTGAAGACAGAGTTTGGGCAGCCTGTCACCACCCCTCTGTTACCCCTGCCTTTGTCTTCCATACCCTGTATCTATTTCTCATTTGCCAGTCTTTCTGCCCATATTTATTTCCTTTAGGGGGCCTTCGTCTTTTGTTGTCCAAGAGGTCTGATTTAGAATTTTGTAAACTAAGCTCTGCCAACAGCAGAGAAAACTAGCACAGTATCAACATGCATGATGTTGCAACATAGGATTATGGTTCAGTAGAAGGAACACCACAAATACCAATACCCAAAACCATTCAGATGCTGTACTTCAGTGCACAAGTATCTAAAAATTTGTACTAAAAGTCAAGGATGGTGTTTCAGGTCCAACAATACACTTGGTATAGGTCTTTCTCTAATGGACTTTTCTAACAAACTTCTCCAATGAACTTCTCCAGACAGAAAGCTCTGTCCTTCATGATAGCAGTCTGATTTTTAGGCTGAAACTAGAGGGGTGGGGTCATCTGTGGAAGAGGTCATGACTGAGTCTCAGAATCTGGCTGGAATGAAACCCACAATAAGTCTGCATGTCTGAACAAGCTAAGAGGTGTCTGGAGCAAAGAACAACTTGAAGAAAGAGGAAAGCAGGACTCTCACTATGGTAAGTACCTTAGTAAGTTGGGGGGCTTATTTTAAAAATAAGAGAATATAGGCTACAGCAGTCTGTATTTCATGGAGGTATGTCTTGCATTAAATAGCAGAATATGTACTTGTATAAAGCCACTTTTTCCCTCCTTATGTTCCTGTCCCATAATGACAACACAGATCACAAGATGGAGCCTCAGGACAGATTTAAATGAACTGTCTGTCCTTCCCAACTGAGTCTGTAAGCATTATTTGCAGAATTCTGTGAAAGACTACAGATTTTCTGAGGGAGGACATTCAGAAACCCATTTTAGAAATCTTTTCATACAGATGTCAAAATACAATTTTTAAGGTAATTACAGTGAATGCCTTGTCCAGTACCAAAAAGAATAAGGAAAGGACCATATCAGTGGGCAGAAGAAGACACCAGATCTGACATAGTTACGGTGGGCAATATTGCCCACTGTAACTTGAATTGCCCCTGTAACTGCCACTGTAATTTGAATTTGTCAATGAAATCTTGTTTTCCTGTCTCTTCCCTTCCCTTCCATATAATGTGAAGATGGATCTCATGGATAAGAGTATCTACCTGTCCAGACACACCAAGAGATATTCAGTGGTTGTTAAGTTCATACACTACTCTCTATGTACTTGAGAATATGGCAGAGGACACTCAAAACCTTTTTGCCAGCTAGATTTACCTCCCAAACCTCTAGTCTGACTTTTTACAACTTTTACGACTTTTACAACTTTATTGTAAAATACAGACATAGAAAATGGTAGAAGTGTTAATTTTAAAATCGGCTGTAACACAGAAAATGTAGGAGAATACTATTTGCTTTCAAAATGTAATCCGCTTTTTGATTTTCTTACCAGGAACTTCTTAGTCTGTTGAACTATCACCACTGTCCAGGATTCATGGGCTGAGATCATTAGATCACCAGAAGAAACTGATGCAGAGTTTTGTGAGGAGATGTAGAAGATCAGCCTCTTTGGTTACTTAGAGGTTGTTAGGGATCAGACTGTCCCACATGCAAAGGGTGGCCAGACTCCTCAGCCAAGACCAGCAGAATAATTTGGTGGAAATGGATCATATGCTGATGAATCATGATGGCAAACAGAGTCATCTTCAGCTCTGCTACCACATCTGCAGTCATCTCTACTGGCCTTTGTGTCTCTGCCAGCACCACAGTTTCATTTCAAACATACCATGTCTCACAGCCAAAAGAGATACCAAGGAAACCTGGGATGCAAACTGGCTGGTCATGGGATGAAGCAGGAAGGGCATATTCTCTTTAATCCACTTGTGCCCAATTTAGCCATAGAGGTGTAAACAGTGCTGCCTAACAGGGAAGAGCAAACGAAGCCAATGATTTTCTGGTGAAGCTTAAATTTGAGTTTGGATGTTATTTTCCCATTCCACAGTGCCTGGCATGAACACTCATCCATCAATCCATTGTGGGTTTTGTGAAGAGGTAGATGGTACATTGGCAATGGTTTTTAAGTCCAGTTGCCTGGCTTTTTATTCTGCCTTTTTTCTGCATGGCTTTTGTTGAAAACATAGTTCAGCAGCAAAATGAGTTCCAAGTGTGTGCTGTCTAAAGAAAGAAGAGCTTATGACTCCCACCTTAGGCTGTAAATAAACTTGTAAACATCATGAAACCCATAATTTACTGACAAGAAGAATAAATAATTCAGTGATGAAAGACAGATGAAAATAGTGCATAACATTTCTGTTACAGATTCCATCCCCTAGCAATACAGGCCTTGTGATGGCATGTTGTCATCCTTGCTGTGACTGCAAAATGACATAGGTAAAAAGCATTTCTCATGCCTGCCTGCACCCAGCCTCACTAATAATAATAACAGTAACCTAATTTTAGGACTTTGAAGCAATTCTTGGCAAAATGTTTAGTGTTAATCTTACAAAAAATTTATGTAATGCTTTAGGCAGCTGTTCTCTGAACAGACATTTCATGCTGGTATGCCAATTATTTTGGCCTAAGAGCATTTTGGTCTGTCAAACTCACACTTCAAACCCATCCTGCATCTGCTGAGCAAATAATCAAACTTATGTTACTGATGCATAATTGCATATTATAGGCCATGGCATCTCCAAATTTACTCCCTAAGATGTTAATGATAGTACAGAGTCTAAGCTTTAACACAAAGAAAGATGGCATTAATATATCTGGAATAAATTATATGTTCTTGCAAAATTTGAAGACTGACAAACATTGTGTTAGATAATTGCTAAAATGGAATTATCTTAGAGGACTGAAGAAAAAAAGGTGCAGTAACAGAGAAATTCAAGTTGATATTTTTCACCTCACTGAATTATTTTTAATTCAAAAGGTACAATAATACCTGAAGCTGCACTGTTATATGCAAAGTCCAGTTGGTCATCTGTTTCTCAATACTAGTAACAGAAGTAAAAGGACAAAAGTGCTGCCTGAGTCCACTATGGTGCTATGGAAAATATATACTATGACCATATCAGTGTAGTTTTATCCCAGTAACCGTCTGTTTGTAGCAATACCTATTCATGCAGCCTCTCATAGGTGCTACATTCTTCTAATTACTCATACCCACAGAAAATTTCAAGAGCATATTCAGCCACTGAAGTTGAATACATGGCAAGTTATTGGCTTTGAAAATAAACTGATTCCCTTGGTTACTGTTCCTGTTGCAGAGTTCATGTTATCTACTCTAAAGCTTGTGTTTATAGCTTCTTTTGTCTGAAGTGTGGGCTGCTAGTACAGGAGCTTTAGGCATCACATACTTATTTCTGATGTGATAGACAGGAGTATAACATGGACCACAGTTCAGTCCATGTCACTTATGTGGCTTACAGTACAATCACATCAGTGCAAAGCCATGCTGCAAAATTATTTAGGAAGAGTATTTTATCCAGTTATATCTGCAAAAAGTACTTGCATCAGCAGGATATATATGCCTGAACTCCAGTTCATCCTGGGTATACTTGCTTGACCTCCAGATACCAAGGTACTGTATGTACATCTGTTTCTAAAGATGAGTTTCTCAAAGCAGTGGTTCAAGTAAAATAACAGACTAGTACACTTGTAAAGACAGCAGCATAAAGTTCAGCTGGGTGTACATGTTCCATGGTGAACTCTATTCAGAAGTCCCACTGTTTTCAGCTACTTGCTTGGTGAAAAGTTCCAGCAGATTAGCTGTGAACTATGCATAGTTAAATGAAAGAATGTTGTCCTTTGTTTAAAAGCAATGGTTGGACCAGACTGCAAATAGTCATTAATTTAATTAGTAGATTTTCCCATAGTTTAATGTTTTAGTGATATCATCAGAGATTTTCACACTTCTGTCTCAGTATCAAAATACTACTATGTAGTAAAATACATGGATACATAAATATAGGCCAGCTTGCAAGAGGTAGAATGGTTACACTAGTTCTTTGCAAACTTAGATATTCATTATTATTTTCTACACTACTCACTCTTTCACTTTTTAAGCACTGTGTATTGTGTTTATATTTTGGCATATTTCATTTTGGCTATGTGCTTATATCCGCCTGTCTGTAAATAAAGATTTCCCTGTATTTTATTTCCAATCTGTTGGAATCAATCAAGGCAGGAAGCCTAGAATATGACATTTTATGTATCTTCACAGCAATCTACTTATGGCATTCATCATCAGAAACTGTTTTCAAATGCCACTTCTCATTTATTCAATTTGATGAGCAAAGTGGAATCAAATTTCACTACTCTGAAATAAAGAAAAGTTTTTCCCCTAAAACTGTCTCGAATTTCTAAAATGCTGCATCATTCCCTTTTCAAATACTGTGTCTGCAGACATTAGGTATTATATTTGGAAATAGTTAGTCATAATTCTGTATCTATAAGAAAATGACAGTGGAATATAGAATAGATAAATAGAAATTGCCATATGAAATTAAATTAATTTCTGTTTCATGTTTTCCAAAAAGTTCAGAACCTGAAGTTATCGTGCAATTCTGTTGGCTCTCCAGTCATATACTTGTATAACTTTACCAGTTTCATTGTGTATAATAGTTTTAAATTCATATTTTCAGTAGCATAAAATCAAACATACAAAAATGCTGGGGATAGTTGAATCTAGTTTAACTTCAGGCATGTTGTAAGGTACTAAATAAATACAGGAGTATGGTAATGGAGATATTCTCATATGTTTAAAAGAATGGATACAATCAAAATTGAGCTTTCAGATATCCACAAAAATGTTCACCATATTCCATCCTTTCTAAAGAGTTATTGAGTAAAGGACTATATTTGTGATTTAAGACTGCACCCTGTAAGTTCCTATATTCAAAATATTTGTCATCTGCCCTACAGATATAATGCTCTATTAAGTTAAAATCTTCCAGTAAGTTTCAGATTCCTAGAAGGATTATTTCTTTATTCACAATTTCACAATTCACATTTCCACAATGAGATATTATTTTGTAAAAATTTCATATATTGTAATTCATGTGAATGCAGGTCTTGCTCACCTCTCTTCCAGGCAGAAGTATACTGCTCTGTGTGAACAGCTTTTATGCCATGGCCAACTGTGTGTTGAATCCTGCTGGCTCCCTCTCTCATGTAGAAGGGAGAAGTTTTAAAAATGCAGTCTTATACAAAACAACTGCAATAACATTACACTGGATCCTGTTAGCATACGAACTAAATATTTGATTGTACCAGTCATTGATGTTGAAAGTTGGAGTGCCAAGGCTTACTGAACAGAAATTATATAGGGAGATAAGGAGATAATTTTACACAGACTGACAGTTCAAAGGATCCATTTGAGGATGTGAAAAAGAGACTTGTCTAAAATATTGAATCCCACCTCTAAAATATTAAATCCCACATCTAGGGGTCCTTGTGAGCTATCCTGGGCATTAGCTTAACTCAAGAATCTTTCCTGAAGATAACCCTGACTTGGATAAATTTCTAAGGAGTGATAAAGGTTCTGTGTCTAGGCATAGATGCTGATTGCAAACTGTCAAAGGCTGGGAATCCCTCCTCAGGGAGTTCCCATCCCAAACCACAATAGTGGTCACTCTCGCATTGTTGAGTACTACAACACAAAGATGGAAGTATCT